>NC_059350.1:8032500-9513750 GCF_019703515.2 Myxocyprinus asiaticus
AATTATTTCATGACCACAGATGTCAGGGGGACAGGTCTGTAGTCATTAAGTCCTGTGATTTTTGGTTTCTTTGGGACAGGAATCATGATTGAGCGTTTGAAGCAGCATGGGACTTCACACTGCTCCGGTGATCTATTGAAAATCAGTGTGAAGATGGGGGCCAGCTGGTTAGCACAGGATCTAAGACACGCAGGGGAAACACCATCTGGGCCCTGTGCTTTCCTTGTCTTTTTATCAGAAGACATAGCACACTTCCTCTTCACAGACCTTAAATGTAGTTTGAGTAGTGGGGGGGGGGGGGGTTGCAGGAGGTGTTGGTGTTTGTGTGAAGTGAAGGTCAGAGTGGGTGAGGGGTGTGAGATTGGGCCTTTCGATTCTACAGTAGAACACATTCAGGTCATCAGCCAGTTGTTGGTCCACCACAGGGTTGGGGCCAGGAGTCCTGTAATTTGTAAATAACTTCACACTGATGCAGGGTCATTAGCTGAAAACTTGTTTTTCAGCTTCTCAGAGTATCTTCTTTTAGCCACTCTGATTTCCTTATTCAGTGTGTTCCTGGCCTGATTGCACATGATTTTATCCCCACTTCTGTAAGCTTCCTCTTTGGCCTGATGAAGCTGCCTGAGTTCTGCTGTGAACCATGGTTTGTCATTGTTGAATGTTAAATAAGTCCTAGTAGGAATGTATATATCCTCACAGAAACTGATATATGATGTCACAGTATCTGTGAACTCGTCCAGGTTGGTGGCTGCAGCCCCAAAACACTCCAATCAGTGCAGTCAAAGCAGGCTTGTAGTTCCAGCTCTGCTTCATTGGTCCATCTCTTTACAGTCTTTACTACAGGCTTAGCAGATTTTAGTTTCTGTCTGTAGGTTGGAAGAAGATGAACCAGACAGTGATCAGAGAGTCCCAAAACTGCTCTAGGGACAGAGCAATATGCATCCTTTATTGTTGTGTAGCAATGATCCAGTATATTTCTGTCTCTGGTTGGGCATGTAATGTGCTGATTGTATTTGGGCAGTTCACGTGTGAGGTTTGCTTTGTTAAAATACCCAAGAATAATAATAACTGAGTCCGGATATTGTTGTTCCATGTCTGTGATCTGATCAGCCAGCTGTTGCAGCGCTGCATTCACACACGTGTTTGGAGCGATATAAACACTCACCAGAATAAACGAGGAAAACTCCCGCAGTGAGTAGAAAGGCTACGGTTAATAAAGAGTGCTTCCAAATTAGGACAGCACATCTTCTTTAACGTTGTTACATCTGTACACCAACTTTCATTGATGTAAAAGCATGTTCCACCGCCTCTCATTTTCCCTGTTAAATCCGTGATGCGGTCCACTCTGAACAGGTGAAAGCCCGGCAGGTTTCTGTGAAGCACAAGGCAGCAGAGGTTGAAAAGTCCTTGTTTGTATGGGTGAGGATATGTAGTTCATCTGTTTTGTTAGGCAGTGAGCAGAGATTTGCTAGATGAATGCTCGGCAGAGCTGTCCGAAAGCCACGCCGACGGAGCTTGACCAGCGTCTCTTGAACAGCAAAGATGCGCCTCTGACTAAAATGTCCAGCAAAGCATCCGAATATTCAAAAACCGGGAAAAGATTGTCTGGTATATGCTGCCGAAGGTTCAGCAGTTTGTCCCTGGTAAAACTTATTGGGAAAAGATGAGTAAACACAGGACTAACAAAAACAACAAAAGAATAGGAGTGCTCCACACCACAGACCTGCATTTCAGCCCGAGCTCGATGGGCCCCGACTTATTTACGTTTCTAGGGCTGGGCTTCGGGCCAATTTTCACATCATAGTTCACACGCAGGCCAGGCATCGGGCCTGTTTTAGGATCCTCCTCCTTTTTTATATTTTAGACATTAATTAAAAAAAAACTATGAGAAGTTGATGATGGTAAAACAAACATAGAAAGATGTTTTATAACCTATCACACTGACACACATGACACAGTCTGCTCACACACACACACACATGCACACAGGTGTCCCACGGACCCATGATTCACCTCACGTGCAATGGAGAACATAAAGAGAAAAATCACCAGTGGTGAACTTAAAACTGCGAAAAACACAAGAGGAAAGGCAAACTTCTGGGCTGTTTTTCAAATAGTGACAACCTTAAATGACGAGCCTACTGGTTATGCACAATGCATAACTTGCAAGGCTGTGCTAAGCTACAATAGTAAGAAGACGGGATCATCTCATTTACAAAGACATTTTGAGCATGGAGGATGTAGTGGACCAACCAGCAGCAGCAAACAAATGAGTGTGAGTGATTTCCTCGACAAACCAACTCCCTCTATGGTGAAATCACTAATCACAGCTAAATGCGTGAATTTCTGTTGTATGGACATTCGGCCATTTGAAACAGTAGCAGGGAACGGTTTCATCCAGCTAGCACAAGAGCTAATAAATGTAGGCGCAACAGCTGTCTGTCAGCTACAAGTTTACTCCCTGACCCCACCACAATCTCCCGAAAGTGCAAAGAAATGGTGACTGCTAAGAGAGGGGATGTGGTTGAAGAGATCAAGGGGTCATGTCATTGATAAATGTGGGCATGACAACTGACATGTGGACAGATGATAACTGTAAGATAAGCTACATGTCAATCACATGTCACTATGTCACACCACAATATGACATGAAGAGCAGGGTACTCACCACAACAAGCTTCCCAAACGTGGCCAAAACAGGAGACAATATCCGAAAAGAGTTGCAGCAGCAATTAGTCTCAGTCCTTGGCTTTGATGCATCAGTGATGAATAATGTTGTCTGGGTAACCAATCAAGGGGCTAATTTTGTTGCCGCTCTCTGCCCATACTGGTGCCTGGACTGTCAAGACCACTTGTACAACACTGTCCTTCGGCATGCCTTGAACCCAGATGAGCTTGCAGAAACAGTCCCAGAAGTAGCAGAGACCCTTCAGGCTGCCAAAGCTTTAGTCCGATATTTAAAGCAGTCAGGACTGACAAGCCGGTTGTCAAAAACTGTCAAACAGATGGCAGAAATCAGATACAGCAGTGCATTCCTCACCTTGGAGTCAATTGAGTCAGTCTATGCTAAGTTACAGGAGATACTTCAGAGCCATGGTGAGAGCCAGCGACTACACGATGTGTCCCCAGATGTGCTGGCCTTCCTGGTGCAATTTATGTGCCCATTCTATGACGCACAAAGGGAGTTGGAGGGGGATAAATACCCAACACTGAACCTCGTTGTGCCTTGGCTATACAAACTGAAACAAAATTGCCAGCCAGATGTGTCGGACACTCCTTCCCAAGCAATTATCTGCCAACGACACCTTGAGTACATAATGAAGAAAGTCCACATACAGCCACTTCACAAACTGACCATATTCTTATGGCCAAAGTTCAGTCAATTAAGGATGTTCACCGACGCCAAGAGGGATGACATCCATCAGCTGGCGAGACGTCAGAAAGCCTGCTTCAGAAAGGAGAGGGCGGCGGTGCAAGGGGCTGATCAACCAGCCGGTGAGATTTTCTTTTACATGTGTTAAATTATTATTATTATTATTATTATTATCATTATTATTATTATTATTATTATTACTATTATTATTATTTCATTTTATTTGCACCAGCAACCACACCAAGTCACTTCCCTTGTATTAAATAGGCCTCTAAATTAATGTATTAATCATAGCCTACTTGGCCTTGGCCTAAATAGTAATTATAATTATGATTCATGCAGCGGCGGGCATGGCTGTGCCTGCACCTGTTGCTGCGGGCCACGCGGCAAAGAAGAGAGCGCTGGCCGAGTTTGAGTAAGAGTGGGAAAACATTGTGGAGCAGGAGGAGGATAACGATGGAGTACAGCATTACATGCGCCTCAATCCCAACATGGAAGGTGATGGAAGAGATGTGCTGCGCTGGTGGAAACAACACGAGACCATGCTACTTCCACTGTCAAGACTGGCTCGCATGGTGTTTAGTGCCCCCACCAGCAGCAGTAGCACCGAGCGTGCCTTCAGCGCAGCTGGAAGAGTTACAGAAGAAAGGAGGACTGGATTGAAACCTTCCACTGTGGATGCTGTGCTTTTTCTCCACAATGCTCTGTAAGAGACTGTTCTTCTGATTGTAGCCATGTTAAGACTAGGAGGCTGTCTTGTTTTTCGTTTGACTGGACTTTATTTTCATTAGTCTAACTGTTGGAAACTATTGGAAATAAGAATGGCCATGTTCTGTGGTGAAGCCTTGATTTTTGAGGTAAGCTAAGATAACCTGCATGTTTTTTTTATTATATTTTATTTGTTTACTTTGTATAGCCCATTCGTTTGTTTTTCCGCATGTCATTGCGAGCAGCAGAGCGGCCTGCCTCAGCTTGTCAAAAATGCCTTTTTACTGTGGTGGTGATAAACATTTAAACTAACATTGTGTGATATGCTTGGAGTGTTTTATATCTATGGATTTTATTGTAGGCAAGTGTTGATTTGAGAGGCTAAACTGATCAAACGTGATCAACTCACTGTCAGCCGCTGGCCGCTTGGTCATCACTTTAAAACACAAAAACTTTAATTTAACAAACAAAAAATGCTCCAAACATTTTTCTAAATTAACTTAATAAAGAACGAAAAGACATATAACTACTTTGCCATTAAAAACAAAATTGAACTATTTTAATGGATGCAACAGTAGTATAGGCTGTGTAATGAAAAAAAAAAAAAAAAAAAACCCTGGGCTCCATTCGGACTCGGGCTGAGAATTCTGATAAGCATTCGGACAAGGGCCAGGCTAGGGCCTGAGCGTTTCAGGCCAGGGCCGGACTAGGGCCTAGATTTGAGGCCCGTGTAGGGCTTTACTCCACACCGAAGCGGCCATCCACAGCACCATCATGATGATTCATTACATCAGCGGTTAGCAGAAACAACATCAATATAGTAGGCCTTTAGTATTCAGACTCTTTGGCCTGGATATTGAATCAATATACTTGTGTAAAGTACTGTATATTTTTAATCATTATTGTTATTAAAATTATTATTTTTTTAATGACTTGCATTTGATTTTTTGTTAGGTCCATTTATAACAAAATTATTTGCTTCTCATCATTTAATAGTGTAATGATGTTATAAAGTGAAATTTATTACATTGGTCCCCTTATTTATTTATGTATTTATTTTCATTATTAAAGCCTTCCTGCAGTGAACAACTGATAAATTTACCACATCATAATACATCATAGTAGTGTATTACCATTGGAATAAATGCAATATGGTACTAATTGTAACCTAGTGGGTGGCGCACATGCTCCGAAACACTCATTCGGGTGATACTAGTTTGTGTAGAGCTCATGCCATTTCTAATCATGTTAATCAACCATTTCCTACCTCTTATTCCTTATATCTGAATCAAAGAAATTGGCAAAAAGGGCAAAGATAAAATAAACCCTTTGATGCATGATACCCAGTGCAATTAACCAATCAGGGTGTGATGTCACATCCAAACTACAACAAGTCTTATTTAAAATTCTATATTTTTGTCATCTTTATGTAATTTTTTTTAATGACAACAAAAATTCAAAAAGGCTGATAAAAGTATATTTGGGATATCTACTATTATCTTTTATTGCAGTGGACAGAACTCTCTCATAATTCTCTCAATATTATTAAAAAAATGGAATGATTGGGAATGATTACAGTATACATATTCTTGTTTTGAAGTAAAAGGAAGCATTATTATTATTCTGCATCAGATGGCTAAAAATGTCAAACGTAATGTATGTACATAACCTATACTTTACATTCCTAGAAATATGACAAAACAAGAAGAAAAATCAGTTTACCTCATTTCTGTCGTAAAGAAAAACAAGAAAACTAAACTACATCACAACGGTGCAACCTCACATCTTGTAAAACAAGCAAAAATCCTCTGTAGACCGTCCTCTTGTCTCCTTGATTTTTAAGAAAGCTTTTATGCTCAGAAATTAATCTTTAAAACAAAAGAATTATAAAAGTTTGACATTTCCACAAGGCACTATTACTCTTGCATGAGGGAAGAGACCATACCAGATTGCAGACAAAGAGACAAACGTTGGTTACACACTTTCGGGTGCTCACTGGGGAACAACTGCAGCCTGTAAATGGGATCAGACTGGTCAATTCAGGATCATCTCCGGCATGTCAACATCCAAAACATGGAGCTGGGAGAGAGGATGAGCTTCCTGTCTTTTTTGTAATCCATCTCTGGTTTAAGGAGTCTGTTGTCTGGGTAACTGTTGAGCACAGTTTACACAGAGAGAACATTTACTGAATATGGAGCAGGGTTGTGCTATTCAAAATTGAATTGAATATGTCTTTTAAATTCCATTTTAATTCCTGAGTTTGAGGTAGCAATCCGAATGCAGAGTTGAAATTCAAATTCGAATTAAAATGTAGAATTAAAATGGAATGAAATTATTTATTTTTTCATAAGTATATACACTACCGGTAAAAAGTTTTGAAACACTTACTCATTTACTCATTACTGATTTATTATCATATTTTTTTTTTTTTTTTTTTTCATATTTTAGAATAATAGTAAAGTCATCAAAACTATGAAATAACATAAATGGAACTATGGGAATTATGTTGTGACTTAACAAAATCCAAAATAAATCATAACTGTGTTATATTTTAGCATCTTCAAAGTAGTCACCCTTTGCCTAGAATTTGCAGACATGTACTCTTGACATTTTCTCAACCAACTTCTTGAGGTACCACCCTAGGATGCTTTTTAAACAGTATTAAAGGAGTTCCCATCTATGTTGGGCAATTATTGGCTGCTTTTCTGTATTATTTGGTCCAAGTCATCAATTTCAAAAACTTCTTTTTTTTAATTTTTTTTATTTTTATTAAATCTTAGTTTTATAATGAAATAAATTAATATGGTGGCACAATTATATTTTTGTCTACAAAATTAATTTCAAACATTTAAGCATACGCCTTCAGATCAAAAGATTATTAAGATCATGAGAAACATTTCAGTCAAGTGTTTCAAAACTTTTGACCAGTAGTGTATATCTATCTATCTATCTATCTATCTATATATATATATATATATATATATATATATATATATATATATATATATATATATATACAGTATATAAAGCATAAATTACCTATAACATCAATATTTTAAATGGCACCTAAAGAAATGGGTATTTAGATAGATTTCATTATATTTAATAAATAAACCTTAATTTTATGGACCAGGCTGGAATACCACTTTATTTCCTAAAACTTTAAATTAATAAGTCTGGAATATGTGGAATCATTTGAAAGCTTAGAATCTGAATATTTCATAGAACACCACTCTGAATTTATGTTACATAAAATTACAAAATAAGGGCTGAAAACATCTGTGTCACAAATAAGCACGACCTAGAGGTAATGCGGTAGAAATATTAATATGAATATAAAAGTCTTTCAGATAGCAATTAAATGGACATATCTCAAATGAAAGATCTCATTCTCAGGAATGTGACTGTGCAGTTGATTGTGTTGCCCTAATACCACAATTTGAATGATTTTCAAAAGAATCTCAAAGTTAAACATGATTTTTAGAAGAGACCAAATGTAAACATCTCGTTTATGTGCCGATCACTGCTGCTGTAAGTAGCCAAAAACGTTATATATGCTTTCACCGTAAGCAGTTTTCTAACAAATCAACCATTTTTTACTTATATTTGAGCTTGTTTGGGTGAATAATTCAATGTTATATCTTAGATGTCCAGAACAAAATATGCAGTCCAGCAGGAAAAGCATGCTAAACAAATCATCTAAAAAATATGTTATCGACTATTGGTCATTAAATGATCATTGTGATCAGCTTTCTAAGGACACCTATATTGAGCTTCTAGTCCACTCAGAGGCCAAGATATTAGATGAAACAATGGGTGGTGCATGAACTGAAAATTAGACTGAATGTCTATTGACGAGCACATCTGAGAGGGCTGAAATGCGTTAGAGCGCCCCACCTACATTTCGGATCTGCATATTGTGATGGAAGATGATTGTTATTGAATGAAGGTGGAAGGTGTCAAGTGACTATGTTGATTGAATTGCAATTCTGTACATTTCTTTTCCTGTCGTTCCAAATCATACTCCAATTCAAATTCAGTAGGGTGTGGCCAATTTAATTCCCTTATACAGAGAGGAGAGGAGAGGGATATGCCCAATACAGATGCACAAACATGACAAGTGGGCAGGCAGTATCCTCTCAGGACAGCAGGACTGATATAAGGTGACATCTGTGGGTCATGAGCATGCAGGTCTGTTTAAGTGTAAATGTGTGTTTCTGACTTTATACCTGGAAAGTGGGGCAACAGGGTAGAAAGTGGAAAGGACACAAGAGCACCTTCATACTGGGCAGACCTGTGGGTTTGTGAGGCACTAAGCAAGATTACGAAAATGGGCCCCACTGGTGTAAAAAAAGAAAAAGAATCCACAGAACCACTGTAACGTGATAATGTTTTTATTTTTTATTTTTTTAGACAAACCACAAAATTGTACAAATAAACATCTAGATCACTAATGTTCAATGCTTATACTAAACTTTTTAAAAAATTGTAAGGATCTAATTCTGTGTGCTGCCCGCCTCCAGTGTTGTTCTGGTGATGTCACGATCCTAACTTCATATACTGTATATATGAAGGAATATAGGGATACTGCCACTTTATTTTGAATGTGAAGGATACCTTGATAACATAGCAACAAACGTAATGATTATAGCGGTTGAAGATTGCTGCAACAAATAAAACTCTGGTATTAAATATTGCTTCTTTGTTTCATTAAAATTCAATTAAATATTTTCAACTACCCACATAGCAATTTTTGTCTGGCCCAGCTCCGGTCCACATAATCTGTTTTCCTTCGATCCACATACAGCAATGAATTACGGCCCTCTAGTGGCCCAGATCCGGATTTTCAGACAAGTGCCACGCATGAGCCATAACTGGCCCAAATCTCAGCCAATCAGTAGCCCATAACCATCCCTGCACTGAGCCAGAGCATGTATAATATCAGTACCGAATCTCAGCCTTATGTAGTATACCATATCAACACCAGCCTTTAACCAGAAACCCCATAACCGAGCCACACCCAACCCAATTTCTGCACAGAATCTCTTCTCAGCCATAATATCCCCAAATCATATACATGTAGAATAAACCACAAAACAACTATTGCATGAAAAGTTTTTATTTTTTGTATATAAAAAAATCAGGTCCTTTAGAAAAATTAAAATTTTGTTAATTTTGTGTGTTTTTTGTTCAGTGCACATACACAAAATATTGATAATGATATTACATAAAAGTAAAACAAACCAACTAAATTGAACTAAAATAAATAAAATTAACACCTGCAACAGGTCAAATGCAATTAATGAAATGTTTTCCATTTATCACAGTTATACATTTTGCAGAAGGGACAAAAGGAAAGCCTTGCATTAATGCAATATACATGCACATTCTAAACAAATTAAAGGGATCAAACAACAGATAATTTTTTTTTTAAAAAAACATTACATTTGTATGATCACAGTAGTTATTTTATTGCCCACCCTAATAGCTGCATTTGTTTCTGTGTGTGTGTGTGTGTGTGTGTGTGTGTGTGAGAGAGAGAGAGAGAGAGAGAGAGAGAGAGAGAGAGAGAGAGAAAGAGAGAAAGAGAGCCTAGTCAGAATTGTCCTAAACAAGTAAGTTAAAAGTGTCCTGCCCTTCTTTTCTCCTTAACCACTTCCCCCAAACTGAAGCCATATCTTTACATTAACTTCAGTCTCCTGGTCGGTGATGTTGCATGTCAGGCGATTTTTTTTTTCTTCTTCCTCACAGCAGCTAAGTATGGAAGCCCAGGAGTGCAATTTACTAAAGAATGAAGGAATAAATTATCAATGTATTAATTAGAAATTAACAAATAAATAGACACATTTAAATGTGTTTATTTAATTCATGTTTTAAAATGTACTTATATTTAGCAATAAAATAGCACATTAATAAGTTATTTTTAAATGCACCTTTTAAATGGCGTTTTAAAAAGCATTTGGCAATTGTTTTTCTTCATCTATTTGCCAGTTGCTTTTCTTCATCCATTTGCCAGTTGCTTTTCTTTATTGTTGACTTTTCCTTTTCTTTGACCATTTGTCAATCCATACCAGCTGAAGCCCAGGAATGCCAATTAAAAAAGAATGAAGGAATAAATTATCAATCTATTAATTTGAAAATAAAAACTTGAATAAGTCAATTTATAAATGGACAAATAAAAAGACACATTTAAATGTGTTTATTTAATTCATGTTTAAAAATGTCATTATATTTAACAATAAAATAGTGCATTAATAAATCATATTTATTTCATGTTTAAAATATCATTAAATGTAGCAATAAATGAGTACATTAATGAGTCTTTTAAATGCACTTTTTAATGCTCTTTAAAAGCACCATTTAAATTTCATTTTAAAAAGGTTTTTGGCTATTGCTTTTCTTATTCATTTGCCAATTGCTTTTCCTCATCCATTTTCCAATGGCTTTTCCTTTTCGTTTTGCTTTTACTTTTCTTTTTTCTTTTCCTTTTATTTAACCAATTTAGAATCAAGCTAAAAAAATGTTATTGGACTGTTGACTCATGGGAGTAGCCAAAGAACTTGACTCAGTTGAGACACACCCCCTCTCCCACGTTCTGTCTCCCATGTAAGACGGCCTGTCATTGGAGGATGGTACGAGCAGTTTACGTGATATTATTGGATCTGCGCACAAGAAACGGATGTGAACATATCAGAAGGGCTTGTTCACTGTTGCTGTTAAATGCTGAATGCGGCCCTACCTGAGCGTGCACAGTGATGCGTGTCCAGGATGGAAGCTGGTAATCGTGATGCTGTGAACAGAACCAGCCTCCCGACCCGCGCCCCGAACTGAAACACGCGCAGCAACCATCATTTGTTGTTCGTTTGTGCCGTTAAAAGAAACATCATAATGTTTTCCTTTCTTTGTATTAAACAAGATGGCTTTTGAGAGGCGTGAAATTGTGCAGGCTAAACCTCACGTCGATCACCCTCGCCTGTCTCCATCGTTTGTACTCGCTTCTGGTTTGTGTCATGTTTGGTATCGTTGAAGCTTTCATTTTTTTTTTCACCCAATCAAACTCCAAATACAACAGCAAAAATTGTCCGTGTTATGATTTGTTTATAGGCTCTATGTGAGACTGCTGAACAAAGCTGTACATCATGTTTATATAGTTTAATTAGTCAGAATTATTTTTCGCAAGTAAACAGCTACAATATTCAGTTCTGAATTTGCTTTTATTCGTTTTAATTTAGCTAGAAGCTGGCACAACTTGCATTGACTGTGTTTGTGTAATTGCATAGGCCAATATGTTAGCTAATATTCAAAATATTTGTTTGAAATTTCCGCACAAATGTTTGAAAACATGTTAGGTGCCATTCACATGCTGGAGTGTGTTTGTTGTTGCTGCACTAAAATGCACCACAAAAGAGCAAAACGTAGGTGTTTTGACTAGAGACGTTTAACAGTTTAGATTCTTCTTAACTTGACATGGTGTCTAAAAACACGAGCCATCAAAAACAGCGCACGTTTACACTGAAATCAATTATAAAACAGCGCGGAAGGACACAATGTGAATTTGTGTTATATCTTGCTATGTTTTGCTAGAATAACAGAGTTTCAATTTTTTTTTAAAGCTTTTAAGCTTAAAGTAACCATTTAAATTGATTGTAATAAGGACAATTTATAAGTTTTACCAAACAATTAGGTCAAATCAAATCAAATCACTTTTATTGTCACACAACCATATACACAAGTGCAATAGTGTGTGAAATTCTTGGGTGCAGTTCCGAGCAACATAGCAGTCGTGAAAGTGATGAGACATATACCAATTTACAATAAACAAAACAATTGACAATAAATTAGCTTCAGAAAAAGTGACTTTAGCTGAAAGGTGAGTAGTTTGCATCCCTGGTTTAAATATCAGACCAAATCTGATATTTCCTGACAGAGAGATGTGTTTGAGTTTGATGGGGTGAAAGATTAAATCTTTTCCAAAAAATGAATGCTTTAACGATACCAAACATGGCACAAACCAGAAGCGAGCACAAATGATGGAGACAGGTGAGAGTGATTGACATGCGGTTTAGCCTGCAAGATTTCACGGCTCCCAAAAGCTATCTTGTTAAAAACAAACAAAAAAAAAGGAATATGGTATGATATTTCGTTTAATGGCACAAATCGAGCACAAACGAACGACACCTGTTCGGAGCGATTTGGACTTGGAGAGTGACGTCACTGCTCCCGAATACAAGCTGTTATTTTCTAAGGAAGGGAAATAGCTACAAGTTTAATTTTAATGCACAAATCAGCACAAATCGAGCACAGACGAACGACACCAGTTCGGGGTGATTTGGATGATATGGGGTGAAGAGTGATGTCACACAGTCAAAAAAATAATGTCTAATATTTCAAACACCAAACCAGCACAAACGTTCATTTTTGCGGAACAAATCAGCACAAACAAATGGTACAGGTTTGGTAATGATTTAATTATATGAGGTGCCAACTTCACGGAGGTTACTAAAGCAATTGCCTCTCTGCACAGCCTGACCTTACAGCTATTCACCTGTTTCAGTACTGAATGAGTGCTCTCTCTGCCATATTTGCGAACAAAACCCATATACTGTACCTTCTGTGCACTGTGAGATCATCAATCATAAGCACTGGGACACGATGAAACTGTGCTAAACTGTTTCTGTTTATAAAGCTTAATAATGTGTTATCTTTCATTTACACAACCAGAAGGTCTTTTCTTTTAATTCCAGTAAAAGTTATGTTAAGTGACTGTTTCATTTCACACAATTCTAGCAGTGAAGGGGTAAAACACTTGTTGGTTATTGCTTTTTTTTGTTTTGTTTTTTTTGTGGAAAATTTTTGGCCTAAATCTTGGACATTTTATCTGCCTATAACATAATCGATTCAGGTACAATTAAAATGTAAATTCATTCAAAATTCAAAATGTTAGATCCATAAGACCCAAACTACATTATTGTAAAAGAGGAATGTGATAAAAGAATGTGTACATTGTGTGTTTACTGTGTGTATAGCTACTGTCAGTCAATAAACATCTTTATGAAGATGAGCACAACAAAAGATTAAGCACAAACTTTATTTGCAACATTATAAACAGATATACACAGCAGGATGGTGTGCAATATATATATATATATATATATATATATATATATATATATATATATATATATATATATATATATATATATACTGTATATATCTAAACACTGGAGGCCAAAAGTTTGGAATACGTTTGTAGATATTTTGCTCTTATGGAAATAAATTGGTACTTTTATTCACCAAAGTGGCATTCAACTGATCACAATGTATAGTCAGGACATTAATAACATGAAAATTTACTATTGCAATTTGAAAAATAATTTCAGAACTTCTAAAAACTACTTCAAAGATTTCTCATCAAACAATCCTCCATGAGCAGCAATGACAGCTTTGCAGATCCTTGGTATTCTAGCTGTCAGTCTGTCCAGATACTTAGGTGACATTTCACCCCACGCTTCCTGTAGCACTTGCCATACATGTGGCTGTCTTGTCGGGCACTTCTCACGCACCTTAAAGTCTAGCTGATCCCACAAAAGCTCAATGGGGTTAAGATCCATAATACTCTTTTCCAATTATCTGTTGTTCAATGTCTGTGTTTCTTTGCCCACTCTAAACTTTCCTTTTTGTTTTTCTCTTTAAAAAGTGGCTTTTTCTTTGCAATTCTACCCATAAGGCCTGCACCCCTGAGTCTTCTCTTTACTGTTGTACATGAAACTGGTGTTGAGCAGGTAGAATTCAATGAAGCTGTCAGCTGAGGACATGTGAGGCGTCTATTTCTCAAACTAGAGACTCTGATGTACTTATCCTCTTGTTTAGTTGTACATCTAGCCTTCCACATCACTTTCTGTCCTTGTTAGAGCCAGTTGTCTTTTGTCTTTGAAGACTGGTAGTGTACACCTTTGTATGAAATCTCAATTTCAAGCATTGTATAGCCTTCATTCCTCAAAACAATAACTGACTGACTAGTTTCTAGAGAAAGCTGTTTCTTTTTTGCCATTTCTGACCTAATATTGACCTTAAGACAAGCCAGTCTATTTCATACTGTGGTAACTCAAAAACAAAGACAATGTTAAGCTTCATTTAACAAACCAAATAGCTTTCAACTGTGTTTTATATAATGGCAAGTGATTTTCTAGTACAAAATTAGCAATTTAGCATGATTACTCAAGGATAAGGTGTTGGAGTGATGGCTGCTGGAAAAGGGGCCTGTCTAAATTTGATCAAAAATGACTTTTTTCAAATAGTGATGGTGCTGTTTTTTACATCAGTAATGTCCTGACTATACTTTGTGATCAGCTGAATGACACTTTGGTGAATTAAAGTAACAATTTCCTTCCGAAACAGCAAAATCCATACATTATATATATCCATATATATAATCCATATATATATATTAACTTTTGGAAGAGACACTTTAGTAATACACAACATTAGTTTTAACACTACCATAAAAGTGTGCTCGCTTGCCGTCTCTGTATCATCAGCTGACCGTCATTCCGAGAGTCCGCCTTTTCTCGATCACACACAGGCAATTATTATAATAAAAATAAAATATTTAAAGATGATCATACAGTGTTTTTAAAATGAATGTGATATAACTGAAAGGAGAATTGTGTTTTCCTCAGTATAAGTTCTGGAAAGTCCATCTGCATTCTCCAGCGACTCGAGCCGTTGCCCTTGCTCACCTTCATTGCGTGTTTCAGTTCGGGGTGCGGGTCGGGAGGCTGGTTCTATTCACAGCATCACGATAACCAGCTCCCATCCTAGACACATATCACTGTGCTCGCTCAGGTAGAGCCATGCTTGGCATTTCACTGCAACAGTGAAGGAGCCACCATTAACTTCTGATATGTTTTGCATCCGTTTCTTGTGCGCAGATCCAATAATATCACGTAAACTGCTCGTACCTTCATCCAATGACAGGCTGTCTTACATCCTCTTTGAGTAGCATGTGGGAGAGGGGGTGTGTCTTATAACTGAGTCAAGTTCATTGGTTGCTCCCACGAGTCAATAGTCGAATGGCATTTTTTCAGTCGATTTACGAATTGTGTTACGAAAGTGTCTCTTCCAAATGAAAGTTATATATATATATATATATATTATATATAATATAACTCAGCAAAAAAAAAAGAAAAACGTCCTCTCACTTTCAACTGCTTTATTCTCAGCAAACTTAACATGTGTAAATATTTGTATGAACATAAAAAGTTTCAACAACTAAGACATAAACTGAACAAGTTTCACAGATACTGAATGCATCTCCACCTCATGATTTGTCAGTTCTTGCTGTGAGATGCTACCCCACTCTTCCACCAAGGCATTTGCAAGTTCCCGGACATTTCTGGGGGGATTGGCCCTAGCCCTCACCCTCCGATCCAACAGGTCCCAGACGTGCTCAATGGGATTGAGATCCGGGCTCTTCGCTGGCCATGGCAGAACACTGACATTCCTGTCTTGCAGGAAAACATGCACAGAACGAGCAGTATGGCTGGTGGCATTGTCATGATGGAGGGTCATGTCAGGATGAGCCTGCAGGAAGGGTACCACATGAGGGAGGAGGATGTCTTCCCTGTAACGCACAGTGTTGAGATTGCCTGCAATGACAACAAGCTCAGTCCGATGATGATGTGACATACTGCCCAGACCACGACGGACCCTCCACCTCCAAATCGATCCCGCTCCAGAGTAAAGGCCTCGGTGTAATGCTCATTCCTTCGATGATAAACGCGAGTCCGACCATCACCCCTGGTGAGACAAAACCGCGACTTGTCAGTGAAGAGCACTTTTTGCCAGTCCTGTCTGGTCCAGCGAAGGTGGGTTTGTGCCCATTGGCGATGTTGTTGTCGGTGATGTCTGGTAAGGACCTGCCTTACAACAGGCCTACAAGCCCTCAGTCCAGCCTCTCTCAGCCTATTGTGGACAGTCTGAGCACTGATGCAGGGATTGTGCGTTCCTGGTGTAACTCAGGCAGTTGTTGTTGTCATATATATATATATATATATATATATATATATATTATAATGTCGCAAATAAAGTTGTGCTTAATCTTTTGTTGTGCTCATCTTCATAAAGATGTTTATTGACTGACAGTAGCTATACACACTGTAAATACACAATGTACACAATGTACACTTTTATCACATTCCTCTTTTACAATTGTAGTCTAGGTCTTATGGATCTAACATTTTGCATTTTGAATGAATTTACATTTTAATTGTACCTGAATTGATTGTGTAATAGGCTAAATTAATTGACACAGATAATGGCAATTAACATGTCAAAGATGTTTGAGGTAAAATGTCCAAGATTTAGGCCAGACATTTTCCAAGAAAAAAAAAGCAATAACCAACAAGTGTTATACCCCTTCATTGCTAGAATTGTATGAAATGAAACAGTCACTTAACATAACTTTTACTGGAAGAAAAATAAAAGACCTTCTGTGCACTGTGTATGATCCATGATCTCATAGTGCACAGAAGGTACAGTATATGGGCTTTGTTCACAAATAAGGCAGAGATAGTGCTCATACAGTAATTAAACAGGTGAATATGTGTAAAATGCAGAGATGCTTTGCTTTAGTAACCTCTGTGAAGTTGGCACCCCATATAATTAAATCATTAACAAATCTGTACCATTTGTTTGTGCTGGTTCGGTGTTTCAAATATTAGACATTATTTTTTGACTGTGTGACATCACTCTCCACCCCATATCATCCAAACCGCCCCGAACTGGTGTCGTTTGTTTGTGCTCGATTTGTGCCGATTTGTGCATTAAAATTAATCTTGTATCTATTTCCCTTCCTTAGGAATAACAGCTTGTATTCGGGAGCAGTGACATCACTCTCCAAGTCCAAATCGCTCCGAACAGTGTCATTCATTTGTGCTCAATTTGTGCCATTAAAAGAAATATCATATCATATTCCTTTCTTTGTATTTAACAAGATAGCTTTGGGGAGCCGTGAAATCTTGCAGGCTAAACCACATGTCAATCACTCTCACCTGTCTCCATCATTTGTGCTCGCTTCTGGTTTGTGCCATGTTTGGTATCGTTAAAGCATTCATTTTTTGGCAATAATAATCTCGTTTAATACAAAGAAAGGAAAACATTATGATGTTTCTTTTAATAGCACAAACGAACGACAAATAGTGGTTGCTGCTTATGTTTCAGTTTGGGGCGCAGGTTGGGAGGCTGGTTCTGTTCACAGCATCACGATTACCAGCTCCTATCCTGGACACGCATCACTGTGCATGCTCAGGTAGGGCTGCGTTCAGCATTTCACAGCAACAGTGAATGAGCCCTTCTGATATGTTTTGCATCCATTTCTTGTGCGCAGATCCAATAATGCTCATACCATCCTCCAATGACAGGCCATCTTGCATCCTCTTCGAGTGGCACGTGGGAGAGGGGGTGTGTCTTATAACTGAGTCAAGTTCATTGGTTGCTCCCACAAGTCAACAGCCCAATGGCATTTTTTTTAAACTCGATTCTCAATTGGTTAAAGAAAAGGAAATGAAAAAGGAAAAAGAAAAGCAAAACTAAATAAAAGCCATTGGAAATGGATGAGGAAAAGCAACTGGAAAATTAATAAGAAAAGCAATAGCCAAAAACCTTTTTAAAATGCATTTTAAATGGTGCTTTTAAAGTGCATTTAAAAGACTCATTAATGTACTCATGTATTGCTACATTTAATTACATTTTGAACATGATAATAAATATGATTTATTAACGCACAATTGTATTGTTAAATATAATGAACATTTTAAACACAAATTAATTAAACACATTTAAATGTGTATTTTTATTTGTCCATTTATAAATTGACTTATTCAAGTTTGTATTTTCAAATTAATAGATTTAACATTCTTCTTTAATTGGCATTCCTGGGCTTCAGCTGGTATGGATTGGCAAATGGTAAAAGAAAAGGAAAAGTCAAACAATAAAGAAAAGCAACTGGCAAATGGATAAAGAAAAGCATCTGACAATGGATGAAGAAAAGCAATTGCTTTATAAATTGACTTATTCAAGTTTGTATTTTCAAATTAATAGATTTAACATTCTTCTTTAATTGGCATTCCTGGGCTTCAGCTGGTATGGATTGGCAAATGGTAAAAGAAAAGGAAAAGTCAAACAATAAAGAAAAGCAACTGGCAAATGGATAAAGAAAAGCATCTGACAATGGATGAAGAAAAGCAATTGCTTTATAAATTGACTTATTCAAGTTTGTATTTTCAAATTAATAGATTTAACATTCTTCTTTAATTGGCATTCCTGGGCTTCAGCTGGTATGGATTGGCAAATGGTAAAAGAAAAGGAAAAGTCAAACAATAAAGAAAAGCAACTGGCAAATGGATAAAGAAAAGCATCTGACAATGGATGAAGAAAAGCAATTGCCAAATGCTTTTTAAAACGCCATTTAAAAGGTGCATTTAAAAATGACTTATTAATGTGCTATTTTATTGCTAAATATAAGTACATTTTAAAACATGAATCAAATAAACACATATAAATGTGTCTATTTATTTGTATTTTTTTTAATTGGTTTATTTATTCAATTTTAAATGTGTCTATTCATTTGTCCATTTAGAAACTGGTTTATTTATTTGCATTTTTATTTTCAAATTAATAGATTGATAATTTATTCCTTCAGTCTTTTGTAAATGGCACTCCTGGGCTTCCATAGCACAAAAATTCCAAAGGAAATAAATAAATACAAATCATTAAAACACAGGTGTTGCTAGATACTATTTATGGGTGCTTCAGCAGGGTCGAGTGCAGGACGAGCAAAGATCAGGATCTGCTGACCGACTAAACGAGAGGAGACTGCTTGTCATTCTTTTAGTTTTATAGTTTTCTTATAATTATAATTCTTATAATTTTATTTAACAAGAGAAAGGGGCTGGATAAATTATGAGTAAAAGTAACTTATGACATTACAATGACATCAGGACGTAATTGAACTTTGAATCATTTTTGGGCCATATTTTATTTTTTATTTATTTATTTATTTATTTATTTATTTTTGTATAGTCATGCACAGCAGTTCAAAAAAGAAAGATATGCTTTGTTTTGATTTGTGGGAAAAACTAAATTCTCTTGGTAGATTTGTAGACACGCAAATATTAACAAAGTATAATTACACTTGTTTCGGTCATGAGCAACTCAGTACGTTGTCAATGGTTTAAATGGATAGTTGGTTAGAAAAATGAAATCTCTCTCATCATGTCCTCACCCTCATGCCATCCCAAATGTGTATGACTTTCTTTCTTCTGCAGAACACAAATGAAGGTTTTTGGAAGAATATTTAATCTCTGTAGGTCCATACAATGCAAGTGAATGGTGACCAGAACTCAGAAGGCCCAAAAAGGAAATAAATGTAGCATCTGGAACAATCAGACACACAGTTATTCATTATTTAATGAATAATCCAACAGACGTCTCAAGACCGTAACAAGCAAAGGTCCAAGTAGGCCCAAGCAGACTCTGAGATGTCGGCTCTCCCACTAATCATGAGCTTTTACTCCCCCTTTGCTGACACCAGTCCAGCAACTAGTGGACCTCAGATACATTCCAGGTGGGGTAAGGTAGCCACATGCAAAGCAAAGGAATGTGGGAAGAAGTCACTCCATTCCCCCATAGGAAAGACACATAAAGCCCATAAAACAGACTTTTCTTCATTAATTTATAGACAAACTGTTCTATAAATGAACATGCATATCCTCAGGACATTTTGTGTATGATAATTACTGTCTCGTATAGTGTCTTTTGTACTGTATACCGTTTTGTGCATGCTTTATGACAGAACCACTAGATAATGTAAAATTATTGGTATCATGCTTCCTATCAAATTAATCCTTGTGTGATGCCCTAAACATTGGAGTATAGCACCCCCTTATAGCATGCATTGTATGCTTGTTATATTAATCAGAGCATAAAGGGGCACACACTGCTAGCTTACTCCAATCATGCAAATGAGTCAGCTTCCAAACAAAGGAACTTTTCCCATTGGAAAATTGCACCTTTCTCATTGGTCAAGCCAAACTCGAGAGGAGTGACCTCCCGCAGGAGTTAAAGGGCACTGTTGGAGTGACCTTTCTTTCTTTTCTCTCTCTTCCCTCTTCTCTTTCTCCCTTCTGCTCATGGTTGCTGCTCGTGTGGGACCGGTAACACCCGGTCCGACCGTGAGGTTGTGGGCCGGCGGGCCTTAACACATCAAGCCATGTGTAACTTCCTCAACCATAATGGAGTCAAACTAACACTGCAAGTTCATCATCATTCCTTCATTCAACACGGAAGAAATTGATTGCAACTTCAACACCATCGACTCAAGGAACCATCAAGACTTTCTCCTGAGACTGCATCCGGGCTCTCTCTCAACAGCCAAGGCATTGAAAGTATCGTATACTTAACTAACTAAACAAAGGTTTAGTATAAGCTGTGAACCCCTTTGTTAACAAAGGTTCTTTGAAGTAAGAAACTGATGGTTCTTTCAGATGGTTAAATTACTCTTTTCATAGCTACATTCCCCTGTTCTGTTCCTGTTTCATTCACTTTCACTTTTCCATTTCCCATGTATGCGTGATTTGTGTGTATGTGTTTGTTTAGATTAGTTATGTGTTCGTGATTTAGTTAAAGAAAGCTTTTGTGACTCTTGCAAGTTGATTCTGGTCTGCTTGTAAATCAACATCAATTTAACGATTTGATCACAGCTACATGCTAAGAAAGAGTTATTTTTCTGTGGCCGCGAAAAATATCCTTTCTGAGAGTTGATAGACGATCAATACTGAATGGTCGCTTGACGAACAGATTAATTGATTGTAATGTTAATTCAGCTACATCAAGTTAATTCTATTAACTGATCCAAATGTTTATAGTTAATTATAATGAGTTATGATTAATTATTCATATTTACATTTTAAAGATAATTTGACTGTGGTATATTTTGATAAATAATCTCATCCCTGTTTTTAAAAGATTTTGCTTCAAAGCTGTACCTAAATATGTGTAATATTATTTTCAATAAGCCATGAGAATAATATTACATAATAATGTAGAATAAGGACAGTTTAATTTAATTCCTAGCTCACACATACTGTTTCCCTACATATAATGGTGGGAGAATGCGTGCTAAGATCTAAATTAGTTATTTGATGTAATTTGCTACATAAATGCAGCATAAAAGTAATCCATAAGACTCCAGTGGTTAAATCCATGTCTTCAGAAGCAAAATGATAGGTGTGGGTGAGAAAGATCAACATTTAAGTTCTTTTTACAATAAACCTCCACCTCTGACCAGTCCTGACCAGTATGTGGCTGAATGTGTGGAAGTCACTTCCACACCAGAATGTGAAAGTGTAGATTTACAGTAAAACATGGACATAAATATTGATCTGTTTCTTACCCACACATATCATATCCCTTCTGAAGACATGAATTTAACCACTGGAGTCATATGGATTACTTTTATGCTGACTCTATGTCCTTTTTGGACCTTCAAGGTTCTCATCACCATTCAGTCGCATTGTATGGACCTACAGAAAGACATACACATCTGGGATGGCATGAGCATGAGTAAATAATGAGATATATATATATATATATATATATATATATATATATATATATATATATATATATATATATATTGGGTAACAATTTCTTTAAAGACTCTTTTCACAAAAACAGTCACTTAACGGATCGGTGAATCAATCTTTTTGGTGAACAAATTCAAAAGAATCGAGTCGCAAGTTAATGACAGACAAATCGACATTATCGACATAAATGTGACTGGAGTGATTTGCAGAACAAGCATATCAGAACATTTTACAAGTTGAATAAATAATTAAATCGCAAATTAACAAATTCTTATGTTTTCCTTGGTCTTGCCAAGACGTTCTTCTCAGTGGTGACAGCCCCTTGAGAGTTAGAAAGAGATGAGTGAAAAACATGCTGTCCACTAGGCAGATATTCTGGTCTGCACACTAAACAAGAGAGAGAGAGAGAGAGAGAGAGAGAGAGAGAGAGAGAGAGAGAGAGAGAGAGAGAGAGATCTAATTGACAGTTTATAAACTGATTATAGAACAAACTTATAGCAACTGAAACTTATGCTTTCCTTGGCTTTGGTTTCTTCTTAACAAAGAAATCACCTTGGAAGTCAGGAACCAATGTGCGTAAGATCTTCGGTGCACTAGACAGTTTTTCTGGTCTGTACAGAAAGAGAGAGAGAGAGAGAGAGAGAGAGAGAGAGAGAGAGAGAGAGAAATGTAATAGACATTTCATAAATTGCTTATAGGGGAAACAAAAAAGTCAAACACAACTGAAACTTACAATTTATTTGGCTTCATTTTTACCAAGAAAGATTTCAAGGGTGCACAGATACCCTTGGGAGTGAGGAATAAATGAGTAAAAGATGTTTGGTGCACTAGGCAGTTATTGTGATCTGTACACAGAGAGAGAGATAAGCAAATATAATATCTATGTTTTATATTGTTTAGAGAAAATTTAACCCAGCAAATCTACAGAAACCTACATTTTACTTTGATTAGCTTTTGAGAAGTAATTTTCTTATGGTCAAATGAAGCACTTTATAAAATTTTGGTTGGATATCATACATTTTCTCTCACAGAAAAAAATAAATATAACTTACGTTCTTCTTCGTTTGACTTCTATTGGAGAATCCTCTGTCCCAGGGTCTGTGTGTTCAACATCTTCTGGTAGCTTTAACCTTGCTTCACTGTAATTATCTACAAAAAAGGACTGTCCCCATACAGTCCATTGTTTTCCACAGGCAACATATCAGATTAATATATTTGACAGAACTCTGACATAACATGTGAAATTATGCAGTTTGGCTTTATGATATGTCAAGGTAAGATATTATTCTACATGTGTGGGACATGACAAGTTTACTAATGAATACACAGATATATCGCTTGATTGCCAACATAAAGAGAATCTACAAGACTGCACTAACCTGTTATTCTAGCATGGTGTGGGATCCATCCTTCTCCAGATTCTTCCTCATTTTATCTATTTTGTTTGGTGGACACATACAGTACATTCATTTGTACATTACATTGAACTTTGTTTAATGTTTGTCATCTCATGTTTCTCCTGTTATTAGAAGTCCAATTACTCTCCATACCGAAGTCAGTTCGTCTCAATTCCAATTTTCATTGACACAAAAAACAGCCCCTGCAGGGAAGGAAAATGAAAGATATACATAAAAAATCACTGTTTTGTTTTAAGAAACTGATCCTTATGAATCATCATTATAATCTCAATAATGTCTGGGTGTACAACATAGATGCATACTAAAACATATATACATTCCTGCATTTGTTATTTTTAAATCATGCTGCATTATCAGAACCTGCTAAAAATAAGATAAGCAACTGAACAATAAAGCACTGTAAATTATAACAGATTACATCACTGGAGAAGTGAGATAAAGTTACTTATGGTCAGTGTTGGGTGCAACAGACTACATCTGAAAAATTAAATCAATTACTGTTTCATTACGATTACATAATGATTACATGATAGATCAGGCACCGCAATAAATTAGTAACTAATTAATTTTCTTGGTAGGCCTTGTGTGATAGCATTAAAACACTGATAGTGGCCTTGTTCCTCATTTACTTAGACTACAAAAATAACAACTTACAAGAAGACACCAGGATAATATCACAGTACAATGCAGTGTTATCATAGAAACATCGCTTACCTCGCAGCACTCGTGGAAGAAAAAAGAGGCACACAGACACACATCCCTGTGTGGTTTTGATTAACATTCGGCTGGAACAGCAGTTTAAATTTAAACACTCAACTGCCAATGGTCCGGATGTAGAAAAGAAAGTCCCGCCTTAAAGGTAAGAAATCCAATCATATTTTAGATTCAGACATCGCCTGTCAGTCAACTCGTGTACACGCATACGCTTTAGCTGAACCAGTCAGAATTATTATTTTTTTATGTTATCTGAGATGAAGAAGCACAATTTATGATAACTTTGTAGTCAGATATTACTGCTGAATTGAAATTTGTTCTTTGAATGTAACCTTGACCAACCTTGACCTATTTTTAATAAATATCAAATGTTTTCAATATTTTACAAATGTGATGGAAAAAATATATATATACAAACATGGGGCATGCAGGTAGCTTATGAAAGACTTATAACAATGAACAATGTCTTGATTTTTGGATTATCAAGAATAAAATCTAGGGATCCATTTAATATATATATATATATATATATATATATATATATATATATATATATATATATATATATATATATAAAATCAATGTAACTTTTCAAATGTGGCCCATGATTCATAAGCCTGATCTGGGCCACACACCAATAATCCCTCCAATAATAGACCGTCGTGTTGTTTGCCGTCACGTATGCAGAGCTGCCATTGCCAGACATGGCCCATCTTTGGCTGACAGGATGCATGCCGTTGCCGACATGAGGCCATCAGAGCCAGCTTGAGGCCACACTCGGGCCAAGTCCATCTACTATGTGGGTAGTATACTGTCTCTTTGTGTGGAACTTGGTTAAGACAAACTACTCTTTAAAGTGTGTAGGGCATAAAAATGCTCACTTTCGATTGGAATTTGTCCTCCATATACATATGAAGTTTAGGGAAGGCCCTACTATAAATGCATAAATCTGTAAGGACATTTCCTGTTGGGTTTAAAAGGGTTTCTCAATTATCTCAATTTTAAAAATGAAAGGATCATGTCATTTTAAATGGCGAAATGACTTTTGTTAAGTGACCATACCATGTCGCTAACAGCCTTTTGGAAGGAACCTTTTTGGAGGGGTTCAGTTGCTCACTTTCCTTTGGAGGACTCTTCAAGTGGTGTCCCATTTCTACAGTGCCATTCAAGGGTGCAAAAATACTGTTTGGAATTCGCCAGTAATTATTACACGGCTCTCTGGAATACTTGATTGTGATTCGTCAATCGCAAAATTCTGTGGTACATATTTGTATAATAACCCTTAAACTGTATAACTGACCGCTGTCCCAGGCAACAGATTTCCTACAAAGCTGTGATAGTTTCATGTTTCTTGTATTACTCCACAGTGTCTTTCCTCTCACAAAATACCAATCTAGTCTCATAGAATGAACGTTACTATAAGTACAATAGCTCACCTGATCGAGTGTTGGGCTTTGGACTCGAAAGACTGCAGTTCGAGCCCAGTCAAGGATGCAAGCTGACACATGAGATGAAAGTGTCATAGAAGCGACACGAAATGACATGGTTGCTTCAGAAAATATGCTTTCATGTCAAATTTGTTTTTTTTTTTTAAAAACTATCGATTAGGTTTAGGTGTTGGTTTAGGGTAAGAATGTCTGTTTTGTTCACCTATCATTTGCTTTTAGAACACTATTGGTTAGGTTTAGGCTAAGGTTGTAGGTTAGGGAAGTACATTTTACTCATTAAAATCTCCATCTAACAATTATTGTCTGATTACAACACAATTTCACTAACTTTTAACTTTTGGCACCCCCCTCAGGACATTTAATTGGGAAACTGCAGCCAAACGTGTCATAAAGAATGATTTTGGTTTGCAGACATTTTGTCATGGTCACGCAATTTTCATGAGATCAGGCTCCATAATACAACAATTTCCACTCAAATCAATATTTCATGTCCATTTAATTATTTATTTATTTATGTATTAGGTAATTGTAATAAGTGTGATAAGTCCAGTCATCCTGTCATTGTCGCAAAATAAACCTCTTGCATTACTGACTGTATATTATCACTAACATACATGTAAAAGTTCAAGTTTTATGAATACTTGCAAAATTCACATCAACATTTTGCACATGCTGATTCTTCATCATTCTCAGCCCTTAAATTAATTTGTGAGCAGTGAAGGTTCCTTCTAAATTCTCTCCAGCCTGTTTCACACTTCCTGAATCCTATTACACCCCAGCACGCAAGCTACATACATGCTGTTTACGGTACACACAAATGCACCGACAATGAGAAAAGATGCAACATGCCAAGCCCTTGCTAATGAAAAACGAGTGTTCGTTACCCAAGATGAGACTCTCTGCAAGCATACAAGGCTATGTTGTTTTGACAGTGAGAGTGAGGGGGGAAAAGGTGTGATTTATGTTTCTGGTCTAATTTTTTTTCTCTCTCTCTATTGCTGTGACACCTAAATCATTCAACAAATGAGCAGCACACAAATGTTATGTGTCTTCATGGTGTCTTTCCCCGGATTTTGTTGTTGGGAGTTTCAAAAGTAGAATAGAAGTGCTCCAATATTAGGACTTCTTGTTGTTGAATTTCCTCTCTCACGGCATTTTTTTCCATTTTCAACATGTGTTTGATAGAATGTTCACACAGATTCTCATATCCCCCTTAAAACTTGCTTGTGTGTTTCAAAGGAGTCTTGTTGGTGTCCCAAAGGCAGAACTTGGAAAAAGAACCACACTTCAAGTGAAACCAAAAGATATCGTTTTATTCCCTTCATTCTTTTTTCAATACCCCCCCCCCTTCGTTATCTGTTTATTTCTTCCCCAATTAGTGGCTTTGGATCCAATCAGCCTAAACTTGTAACTCTGGAGAGATTTTTTAAAACTCTTTTGAAAGTTTATTTTTCCATGGAGAGGAAGTACAGCCCATGCTTGCAGAGTCACAGTTTTGAAAAGGTACAGAATTAAACCAATTTAGCATTTCTATTTAAGGTCTGTTGCAATTTAAGTTTGTTTTGGATGTGTAATTTCTTGTTAAATGTGCCATTACGGTTATGCATTAGGAGTTCATTATTTTACTTGATTATAGTTTGAGAGTTGTAAATTAAGTCAGTTTGGTTAATATTGGGTTGAGTTTTGTTAATGAGCCTAAGTTCAGGCACAATTAGGGGATTAGGTTTCATATTAAGTGAAACTTCACTGACTTTTTTTCTTTGCTAAGGCAAACCACTATTAGTATTGATCATACTTAGGGATAGGGATTTCAACAAAACCCTAGCCCTATGCATTAAATTTCGACACGCAACTCATTCCAGGCCATTTGTGCTACAGACATGATTTATACTGCAAATCACATGATTTCGTGAGAACTTTAGCTGTGAGACTTGGGAGTAGGTGGTTTCTTTTGACTTGAGCTACAGTCATAAGCAACCCCACTGTTTTTTTAAAGCTGAAGTGTGTAATTTTCCCCCTCCCCTGGTCCCATTCCAACGTTGGTCAACGTCAATGTTGCTGTGTCGGGTTGGACAGGAATTTTTATAGCGCCACAGAGACACAGTGTTTATAGTTTTCGAGAATATTAACCTAATAACGGCTTATTTGTCTCTGCATTCTAAGCTGGGATAGGAGAACGTATTTTAACAGCTTTAATTTTTTTTTTTTTTGCTATGTTAACATGCGGTAAACGGACGTCTTTGACCATTGCCCCACATCTCAGTTTTTTTGGGGTTCTTGCGCAGGAACACCACGTCTTTAGATGTTTTTAGAACACTATCAATTCACCAGATAAGCTCTGCTGACAAACAGAATATGACATGTCATTATAATAAATAAACTGGGCCAGGATTAAAAGAAAATAAGACCTTTTAACCAGTAATCTTTACATTGACATAGAGTATCTGTCAAATATGACTCCTTTAGACTCTATATCTTAGAATGAAAGACCCTTGGGGTCAGTAAGAAATAGTCTCACTATCATTTTTGATACATCTTGTTTATTGCGCTGTATATTTTGTATGCCACATGTTATTTATTAATGTTGTCACTTGCGTATGTGCTCCTGGTTAATTTTTCTTTTATATTTTCATATTTTACTATACAGCACTTTGGTGCACTCTGATGCTTTTAAATGTGCTCTAGAAATAAATCTTGACTTGACTTGACATCTGGTGTGCTGATGGGATTTTAATTTGATTACAGCAAAAACACAACAAGTGCCTCTAAGGCTGCTCCAGAAACTTGAACCTGCTTGCAAATCCAGTCTAGTGAGCACATGCTGAAGCTAGTGATGATATTCTCAATTTATTATCATGACAGACACTAAATTAGAGCTGGCTCCAGGACATAAGGGGAAGTCCCACCAGAGTGTAATTAAAAAGGTAAGAATATCAATGAAAAATAGAGTGTGGTAAATGACCTTTTGAGTAATAATTGTTAGTGATTTATGATTGTACTCAAAAAGCACAGGGAGGGGCCGAATGGAAGCCCACAGAAATTTTCATTAATCTTATATATATTAAATCTGGAAGCATAATCCTGAGGTTTATGAGTACTATTGAAGGTTGAAATACATTTAATTTAGCTGAAATACATTTTGTGTTCCTCTGGACTTGCATGTAAGGACTAAAAAACACCATAATAATACCAAAGCACTTTGAAATGCAATGGACCCAAAAAGTATTTGGATACTTTAATCATACTTAAAAATGTATAAATGTTCAACACATTTAGCAGGGAATTCACTAAGAATGAATTGCGCATTGTAAAGCCATTTTTATTTGCATGCACTATAAGCACTGGTTTAGCAAATGATTTAAATGCAAATCAACAAAAACTGTGAAGAACAAACAGAAAAAACAGACCGGTTCTGACCGATATAAAGCAGAGGACCTAGCAGACCATCTAGGATGCTGTGCTGGGGCTGTACATCATCACTCCACTACTGTGATCCAGACACCTGAATCATCTCTTCAACATGCCAAAAGTGCGCTTGATTACACTGCACATCTGGATATATGCCAGGTTATAAAGCTCTTCTACATCATTTGATCATTATTTGATTAATTACTGCTGCCATGATTAAAGGAATATTTCGGTTTCAATACAAGTTAAGCTCGATGAACAGCATTTGTGGCATAATGTTGATTACCACAAAAAAAATTGTTTCGACTCGTCCCAACTCATAAAAAAAATAAAAAAATAAATAATAAAAAAAAAAAACGCAGAAATGTGTAGCTTTTAATTTGATAAAATGTTATTACTTATTCTGTTACAGCTTGTGAATTTGAGCTGTTAAGTTGCTTAAATTGTTGTTTTAGAGGTTTAGGGTTTACAAGGTTATGTTTTCATGGCAACGAAGTTGTAAAATTAGATATAACTTTGCACTGAAAAGGTTACTAAGTGATTTTTTATCACACTAACATCATGTAAACCACTGATAAATGTAATAACATAATATATATATATATATATATATATATATATATATATATATATATATATATATATATATATATATATATATATTAGGGATGTCACCTGATTACAAATTTGTATGTAATTAATTACATGTTATGCCAATTAATTAATCATATTAATTGCAATTATCACATAAATAAATATGTGTTGAAAAAGCCCCTCAAATAGCAATAATTCAACATTTGATTAAATAATTATATATATTTATATTTAAATAATTATTAACAATAATATACAATATTATATACAACTATATATATATATATATATATATATATATATATATATATATATATATATATATATATATATATATATATAATAAATTATATATATTGTGGCACACAAGTAAAGCAATAAAGGTTCCATTTGTTAAAATTAGTTAACAACATTAGTTAACATGAAACATCAATGAGCAATAATTTAAAAAAGTTGTGTTCGTTAACATAAGTTAATGCACTATGAATGAACTAACATGAACTAACAATGAACAATTGTATTTTTATTAACTAACATTTACAAAGATGAATAAATGCTATAAAATTATATATTTGTTCATTGTTTATTCATGATACCTAATGTATTAACTATTGCTAACCAATGGGACCTTACTGTCAAGTGTTACCAAAAAATCAAAACAAAAAGTGACGGTCACACTTTATATTAGGTGGCCTTAACTACTAAGTACTAACATTAAATACGTACAAGACTATGCATTTACTGTGTGACTACATGTTGTTCTGCAAACACATTTGCTACTACTGAGGTTGAGGTACGTGTAGGTTTAGGAGTAAGGGTAGGGTTAGGGTTAGGATTAGGGGTTAGAGTTAGGGTTTGGGGTAGGGTTGGGTTAGGGTTAGGGGTAACATTAACAGTGTAAATACAAATGTAATTAAATGCAAGTAATTTAAATGTAATTACAATGCAACAACATGTATGTTCATAATAAGTACATTGTATTACATGGTTAAGTACATAGTAGTTAAGGCCACCTAAAATAAAGTGGGTCCAAAATGGCTTTAGAAACCAATGTATTGTTTATTTCCATATTATTGAACATAAGCCAGTCATTGGTCTGAAGTCCATAGCAATCCATTTTGCAATTGATTTGGTCAATCTGTCCAAAATAGATTTATTACAAGGGCTTATCTAAGGAAGTGTCAATGTACACCTGCATCAGACAGATGCTTTAGGATGCTCTGTTGCGTCTTGTCATAAACACAGCGTTTTTAGGTCACTTTCTCAAGTTTAACATAGTCTGAAAACACGTCTTGAGATCCCTGCGTTTGGAACTGCCCTCCATCAAGTTGTGTTTAAACCCAAGAACGTGTCCTAATCAGAATCAGAATGAGCTTTATTGCCAAATATGCTTACGCATACAAGGAATTTGTCTTGGTGACAGAAGCTTCCAGTGCACAAACAATACAACAACAAGACAGAGATAATAAAAAAATAGAATAAAAATAAAAAATGAATTAAAAATGTAAGTATATATAGAAATAGACAAAAATACAATATATATATATATATATATATATATATATATATATATATATATATATATATATATATATATATATATAGTTATATATACACATGTACAAAGATAGTTCAAGGGAATGTAATAGCAGAAGAGATAGGATAAGTTGGATAAATATAAATAGAATAAGCTGTGTATTGCAGATAATTATTGCTCAATGGGGCAGTTTTAACTCTTAATGAGATGGATAGCCTGTGGGAAAAACTGATCTTGCCTGATTGTTCTGGTGCTCAGTGCTCTGTAGCGCCAGCCAGAATGCAAGGTAGTGGGCTGGGTAAGTGGGGTCCAGGGTAATTTTTCCAGCCCTTTTCCGCACTCTGGAAGTGTACAGTTCTTGAAGGGGGGCAGGGGGCAACCAATGAGTTGTTTTGTGTTCATTTTCTGTTGTTAACCTCTGGTGGGGTAGATTTTGTGTGGATGACTGAAAAATACATCTGGATGAAGTATATTTTGTCCACTTATGTTTATAAAGATATTGTGATTAATCGCGATTAACTACTAAAAAAAAATAAAAAAATAAAAATAAAAAAAATAAAAAATGTGATTAATCATGATTAAATATTTTAATAATTTGACAGCCCTAATATATATATATAACTTTATTGCTGATGCAATTGTAAACTGCCAGCAGGAGGTGAAGCCACCGGAAATATTTGAACAGACATATTAGCATTCCCTAAATGCCATTGAGCTTCAACGACTGACAGCAAATACTGCCGCCATTTCACTGTATCCAACCTCAAGGTAGCCTATGATAGTTACATTTTGCCCTCTAGTGACAATTGTGATTAACTTTTAATTTGCTCGATATGGATAAAATTTGTTACGTGGGAGAAGGCAAATGCGGATCACTATGTCAGAGCATCCACCTGCCCCAGTGTGCAGCCTATCAGTGCAGTACAACGTTCACCTTGGAATGTGGCAAAACTGTGAAGAAGTTGTAATATAAGTAGGAAAAGCTGCAATGTTTGCTTGTTATAGGGTGACAACACATCTTTTTCCCCAGACATCCTCTTTTTCAGACCTTAAAAAAAGGTCCAGCCAGAATTTCAAAATTGCCTAAAGCCCAGGATTTGCCTGTTTTTATATTGACTTGCTCTCTGTAGTCATACATACATGTCATACATTCTGTGTGTGTGTGTGTGTGTGTGTTTGCTACTTAAAAATGTATTTAAACCTAGCGCATCAGTTAATTCAAGCCATCGTTGATCCCTCTTTCTATGTGTGCCAGCTGAGAGTGTGATAAATAGAGAGAGAGAGAGAGAGAGAGAGAGAGAGAGAGAGAGAGAGAGAGAGAGAGAGCTCTCAGGCAACTGACTGTGAGAAAAGGCACTTTTTGATGAAAACATTTATGCAAAAGTAACTCAGAATAAACACTTTGATGTCTGCATTATATATGTTTCAAATTGTCTGTTTGTTTCTTACCTCGGTTTCAGTGAACTTTTTTACATTCAGCTTGATCTGTTTGCCACTGAAAAGCTATACAGTCTGATGTAGACATAACTCGCACGGGCATTCATGAAGAAGCAAAAATTCCTGACTTTAAATAAATAACAGTTACATGCGTAGGAAGTTTTCATTTTAAGTCTGTAAGGTTTTGTGCTGAAATACAATGCACAAGTGGTGCAACTGTTTAATGAATTCACACCTAAGAATCCAAACACATTTTTGGGCCACGATATACCATGGTACCTCATGAATACCATATTCATATAGAATTTACATGGTACTCCAAGTGCTTGTACTACATTTAGGCAGCTTCAAATATGTGTATTTACTTCAAAGCAGATGAACTATTCAAAGTAAATTCTAAATTGTTTTGGAAGTGAAGATAGAAGATAAATTATTTTATTACAGAGTCAGAAGAATGTAAAATATTTTTGCAGTGGACTGCTATATAAACACCTGTCTTGTCCGATAAGAGTGGGCTGGGTAAGGTTAGAAAAAAATGTCAATTCCATAAAGGCACTGACATCATAGAAACAGCGAGAAATTTCTTTCTTCTAATAAGAGATGGCATGCAGAGGATCCCTGGGGAAATCGAACATTGACAAAGTTCTTGTTTTTGCTCTTGCTGAGAGGTAAGCTCGACTTCTTTAAAAGGTCAGGGACATCAGGTAAGTCCTTCTCGGAATGGTCTGACTGGTGTTGCACGCGCTGACCTGTGAAATATCAACTCTATATAGAAGTGGCCGTTGCCAAAATGATGCAATTTGAAAGTCTGTCAACGCTCACCCTTGCTTGACCCCTCTCGGCAGCAGTGTCAGGCGGAAGTAAGAAATGGTGGATAGATGTCCATAAATACCTTCATTTGAGGGGACTTTTATTGAGGTGGAAACTATCGTTTTGAACCAGCAACAACAGGCAGTGTTAAGTTCAAATAAAATTACCTCTGGGTTCTCTTCACAGTTACACAGTGGCCGATGCTCAAGACAATGATAATGCCAGTTGCATACTGCACTATGAGTTGGCTACGATCAGGGGCTTTTTGTCGCAGACTTAAAACATCAAAGGGCAAAAAGCTTCAGTTTCAAAGTGTGCACTTGATTTTAGCCAACAGAGCAAAAATAAAATTTAACTTAGATATGAACTAATCTGAGACAACTATTTGATCTGCAATCTCTCATTATCTGTTATTCACATTTTCTTGGAAATACAGACAATTCCATAACATTTTCTGCCTCATTATGAAGACATATATTCTTCAAACTTAAGATGGATTCTCATTTACTTTGTGATGACATATCTTTAATGTGTGGAATGGCAGGGTTGCTATTTGGAGCACAAGTCATGTTAGCTTTCTGATGGCTCCATGTTTAGTAATTATGACCAGAATATTTGACGTTAATGATAGTCAATGACCAAAGTAGACCAGAAACTCAATAATTGATTTATATATTTATTTCTGGATTTTTATGTGATGCATTTTTCTACATTTCTCACATTTTATAAAGTTTTGGATTGTTTGCATATCTTCCGCATAATTCAACTTTTGTCTTGCACATTTCTAGGGTGGACGAGGGGTGCACAACCAAATTATCAAAGCAAATAAAAGCTGAAAATGCTGAAGTTATTTGTCCTTAAGTTCTCTGGCCAATAGCTGATCGGGTTTCTACCAGAACTCTGAATGCACATAACTTTATCAACATTTGCTTGAATCTGTACCGGGCAATTATGTGAAACTCACGTCACAGTACCTGCAGCTATTCTTGCATACCGGCAGCTATTATAAAGTGTCCTGCTTACTACACCAAATATGCTTTTGATCTTGAAGCATGAATTTGCTTAGAACTTTTATCCCTAACATTATAAATATTTCTAAGCATGTCCCTTACAACATTTGACACTGGTGATACATTTTGGCTGTTATTTATATTTAATACACTTTTCTCTTTCTTTATCTTTGATTAAACTCTAATACCGACAATTTGCAAGAATATTTCAGACTTTAAGAGCACCATTTTGCAACTATTTGTTGCTAATGAATTATGAATAAGATATGAGGTGTTTCATCTTCCTCTGAGAAGGATTTTTTTTTTTTTTTTTTTTTTTTTGTGAGAGTGTGGTACAGAGATTTGAACAAAACTGTATCAGTTTGATTAGTGGCATCGGTATTTCCTTCACAACCATGCACAGAGGGGTTCATATGCTTTGAATATTATCTGGAAAAATGACTGATCTGGCTCCATTGTTTAAGGTCATGCAGTTCATTAAATCTGACACGCTGTTTCTCCAAGAAATGATAGTGCCCTGACCTTTCTCAAGAAGTCAACAGCTCTCTAGTTTTCCGGTAGTGTAACTAAACTTCACCAATTGCTCCCTCAAAGTCCACCTCTATCTTAATTGAACTTTGATCTCAATTAAAAATGAAGATGTGTTTGCCTGGGAACATATTATACTATGAATCACTGAGTAAGCCAGGCTAAATGGGCATACAGAAAGAAAATATTGAGCACTGCATGGGTTGAGTTTATATTTGCTATTAGCCTGTTTAAATTAATAGAAAGGACTGTTTTCATTTGCATTATTGTTTATTACTATTATTATGTTGTTACTGTGTTGTTAGACAGTATTTAAGACCATATTTCTTTCTCTCTCCCTTTTTTCTCTCCATTTATTTATGGTCCCATATCAAAAGTTTGTTTATTACAATGTAACTGCAATGTAATTACTGTATAATGCGTGTATACCATGGTTTTACTTGCAATTACTATTTTTTACATATAATACATTCAACATGGACATTGAATTATAAAATATTGTCTTTTTCCAAATTAAGTAAAACGGGTCATTCAAACAATGCGTGGCACTTCGGCTTTGCAACTTTTGAAAAATGAAACATACTTTTATACGTATCTTTATGTTTACTCATTAAAGGGACAATTTAAAGATTATATAAGTTGTACCGGTCTTAATTAGATTCAGAACTTACTCAGAGGTCCATCTAGTTAATGTCGGGGTCAGGATGGACAATAACAGGGTGGACACTCAGTGGATAAATTAGCCACTACATGGTCTGTGAATGATATCTAGCAAAAAATATTTGTAAACATTTATTGATAATTATATTTCTGTAAACATAACTATACTGACATTTTAAAATTACATTATTTGTCTCTATATCTTCCCATAACATTTAATGCTTGACAACATATGACTAACATCACATAATAAAGGAAAACATAAATAAACTAAAGAGTTACACACTTCAAATAACTAAAAAACGGTGTGCAATCTCATTTCATAACATACGTCTTTAATTAAAGGTAACAGTTCATACTGTAACAGATTAGACTGCAAATCAAGGGAAACAAAAAACTTCACTATCAGTGTTAAAATGACACATTTACCATAAATTAATACATGTTAGTAAGAGAATGTAATACTAAACACTTAATTGTGTGAGGTTAAAAAAAAAAAAAAAAAAAAAAATTTGTATTGGAAATGTAATTGGGTGAAATTAAACATTATAAAACCAGAAACAATGCTAAATAATTGCCTATAAATCAAACAACTTTACAATTTTTAATTGTAACTGAATCACCTTGAATAGAAGTCCATTTTATTTTTTAAGTCATCTTTAAATTCCACATATCAAATCTTGCATTATTATGATAAAAATAAAAAAATAAAAAAAAAATCCCTCGCCCTACAGCATCTCATGAAAATAGCATTGCACTTGTCATCTCAAATCAGACATCTTCTCAACTCAAATCTTCTCAAGGAGATTTAAGCACCTCAATATGAAGCTTCACACCATCTAAATTGAAGTGCTCAACTGACCATGTGGAGGATAAGGCTGTTCAGATCACTCAATTGCACAAATTAGTACCAAAAACACCAAAATGAGAATCTAACAGAGCCAATAAACATTACAAAGGGATGACAAAATAAATTGAACATAAGATTGTGGAGGACTTATGGGGTCCAGATCAGTGTCAAGTAAAATGTTTAAAGGCCTTTTTCTGCTCTAAATATGGAGATAACTATGAAAAACGTCCTATTTAACAAGAAATCAAGGGCCTTGTTTAAAGAGCACTAGCACTAAGCACATCACTATGCAATAAGTCATACTTGCAAAGTCAATGGGCATGGCCGTGAAGTTTTGATATTTCCGTGCAAGCATGCGCTAAGTCTAGGCGCCGGCCTCTTTTGCAGTGACTTAAAAAAACAACAGGTGGAAAATATGAATACACATTAGATCATAAGTACAACTGTAAATATAAACATAATAATAATAATAAAAATAATAATAATCATAATAATCAATGAAAAATAAACCATAAACTCTAGAAAGTTTAAAACATTTTGGATGTGGTTCTGAAACGTCCTATTTCTCAGGAAATTAGCAAATTGCGTTTTGCGCCACTTCATTAACATAAAATTCACCCATCGTTTGCGCACATACACCCACAGATAGCACAAGCACTCCCACCCATGCCCACTTGCGCTTTGCTCTGGCACAAAAAAAATGTGCTTAGAATTAGTGGTCTTGTTAAAATTAGATAAGACGTTGTGCACAGTCATTGCACGTTGTGCTGCACCTAACGCTGCTACAAAAATAGAGCCCCGTGACTCTTTTTTCTGCAAGGGGAAATGTCTAATAGTCCCAACTACAAGTAAAACCAAAACAGCATCCATGACGTTTTGGTGTCTCTGGTGGTTTCTAAATGTGGAATGTCTCTATCTTTTCCAAAGATGGAAGGACATCCATATATGTCTGAACATTTGTCTCTTGCTAATCTTAGACAAAACAAAAGCATAATTTACATGCTAGAAAGAACAACATCTGAGAGAGAAAGAGGAGAGGGGAGCATGCTTGGAAAAAAAAAAAAAAATTACATTGCATGTAATGAAAGGAGCAGATGAAGGCAAAAGACAGCTCTCCTTCCTGGATATGTGTGGGTGGAAGCGGGGACAGAAAGTGTAATGGAGAATGGGAAAAAAAGCTAAGACAGGAGGAGAGAGATTGGAAGGGAAAGATGTCGGCTTTATCTCACCTCCATAGAGTGCTTTCTGTTACACTGCCAAGGTGAAAGTCATACAGCTTGGTGAGGATCAGAATCACCTGTAAAAAGAGATACAAAAAAATATAGTATGTATATATATATATATGTGTGTGTGTGTGTGTGTGTGTGTGTGTGTGTTTGTTTGTGGTATCTTTGACAAGAATCCATTTCTTATATTCCACTCTGTCATATTTATTTTTATAACAGACTCTCCCTGTGTCTGAAATAGCATTCTGTCAGAGTATGTACTGTATTTTATGAAGGATTCACTTCTCGGCCCCTAAAACAGTACAGTACATTATTTTGGTATGCATGCGAGTAGTAGATTCTGAACATACTTCAAACAGGGATGCTGGTATTGACTTTACATAAATGTCAAGACTTTACGTAAATAATATTTTAATATAAAATAATATTTTATTTGTAAAATAAATACATAATCACACAATTTTCTGTTATTAATCACGATTAATCATGGAACATGGAGTCAATGTGAACACGCTTGTCTCATAGAGACAAGGGCGCCAAGATTTTCACTGAATAATGACTTACTGTACATTTTGGGTTGTTTCTCAAAACTATTGTGTGCCATCAGAATACTTGGGCTACATTTATTATACTTTTTGGGTGCTATCTAAAGGTTTAAAATGAAGCACTATCCACTGCCATTGTATTGGAAAGATGGACCCAGATATTCATCAAGCCTTTTGTGTGTGTGTGTGTGTGTGTGTGTGTGTGTGTGTGTGTGTGTGTGTGTGTGTGTGTGTGTGTGTGTGTTATGCAGAAGAAATTAAGTCATATGGGTTTGAAACGACACGGGGGGTTAGTAAATAATGACATAATTTTGGGGTGCACTATTCCTTTAACACTTCTTTTCTTGCATTGCAAGCACTGGCATTTCCTTCAGGAAATGAAAATCTAGTTTTCTGAGTTCTCAGAAAAAATTTTCAGAGTGTTTAAGAAGCCAGTGGTGCCTATATGGAGACAATATGATGACTTATATATCTGCAAAAAAAAAAAAAAAATAAGTATTGCAGAAGACAAAGCTGTGTTTAATTGCAAAAAACAATGTATGTTGTAAACGAAACCCAAGAATTGAGATCTTTTTTTTTTTTTTAATCTGCAACAAACTTTTGCCGTCAATTTTTTTTGTAACACTTCTTTTTCTTCGAGTTTCACTCTGCGGAAAGTATTTTTTTTTTCTTTGCGATGCTCCTTTTAATGTTCGCGGTACCTCTTTCCCTTTGCGCTTCACTATGTGGCACTGCTTTGACATGGGGCGGAGTTATGAGTATGACGACATCACATGGGGTGTGGCTTATTCACAAGATCAAGGAGCATGTGCAGTTTACATGCACCATGATGCCCGCTAACTTCTGTACGCGATCAGCAGAAAAATGTCACTGTGATTTAAGGTTTGTCTCATTTCTAACCAAGAATAATATCACTTAATGTTAAAAGATGAAAAGAAAAGCTAATTTATAGGGTGAAAGTCCTGGTTACAGTGCTTTTATGCTTCATGTAGCTTTTTAGCTCATATCACTGGCCTGTGTCGTTTCATGTTCCAGTCTATTTCTTTATCTTTAGTATATTATATTTATCTTTAGTATTATTTTGTTTGTTATGGCAGACCTGTCTTATATTACTCTAATAAATTACTATTTAATGTTCAGTGATGATTGACTTATTGGTTCTTTTTCAAATGTTTCCGCTGTGAACTGCCCATCAACTTTGAGCACTTGACTCACCTGCTCTCAAACTCTGTGGTCCCAGTTCCAATACAGGATACATTTTTAAATGTGTAACATAAGATCAGTAATTCTTCTCTGTGGTGGTTATCAGACTTTTTAGTAATATTTACATGTCTTCAAATGAAAGTGTAATAAAACTTGACAAAATTAGCAACACTGTCTTCTTTTGGCTAAATTAAAGGATTAGTGCACTCAAAAATGTCAATTGTCATTGTTTACTCACCCTCATGTACGACTTTCTTCTGTGGAACATGAGAAATTGTGAATATCGGTGTCGCTGTTTTTCTCACACAATAAAAATAAATGGTGACTGAGGCTGCCAGTCCCTAACATTCTGCCGAACATCTTTTGAGTTCCTCAGAAGAGTGTCATATGGGTTTGAAACTACATGAGGGTGAGTAAATGACAAAATAAATAAATAAATACATGAATAATAATTCATATTATTATTATTATTATTATTATTATTATTATTATTTTGTTGTTGTTGAACGAATCCCTTTAAAATCATAAATCTCTTATTCTGTGTTTTACCAAGGTATTTGAGGCTAGTTAAATTTTTAAACAACACAAAAAATGACTCAAAAGCAAGTCTGTTTGCTAAAGTATTATTTATAAATGATTAAACACATTCAGTATCTTGTAAAATATTATAGATTGTTGTGCATGTTACTACAAAAGACAACAAATTTGGGTACACTTTACACACACTGCTATACAACATGACAGCTGGAGCTCTGGCAATTTGTGTGTGGTCATGTCAGTTGTCTGGGACTGATGTCTCTAGTCAGCGCAACAGCATTCTGGCAAATAAAAATAATTAAATGTACTTAAAGTTAACTCCTTTATTGAAAGGAAAATGTTACACAAAGAAACACAGTTGTGGACATGAAGCGTTGTAATGCCTCACCAGTAGGACAAAAGCCCCACAACTGTTTTCATCCTCTTGTGATAAGGAGCAGGGAGCACCATTTCTCCATTATACTCTAAATTCTTTGGTCTTCTTGTATCTCACAGCCATATACTTCCTCAGTAAATAAGTGGAATACACATTGTTTACAGGGTTAATATACATAAGTATTCCTCATGATAACATTGGATTGGTCTGCCACAAAATAATACAAAAGTGCTAAAGAAAACAAAACAATGCTATGAAATTATACTGCTGTTATTCTGCATTAATGCCTTGTTTATTTTTATTTTTTTTTTTTTTTTTTATTAATAACATTTAAAATAAGACATAAAGATAGTTATGTTGTGTTATGTTGCACTTAAAGTAACAGCTTCTTACACTGAATCATATGTTTTGATCAGACAGGTAAAATTAAGAACTGTAATCAAGGCTTTGATGACACAAACACATTTTTCCCATTATGTAAATAGGAGTTTTTAAAAACCTAGCTAAGGTGAAAATAGCAGACTGGAACATGAAACGACACAGGCTGGTGATATGAGCTAAAAAGCTACATGAAGCACAAAAGCACTGTAACCAGGACTTTCACCCTAAAAATTAGCTTTTTTTAATTATCTTTTAACATTAAGTGATATTATTCTTGGTTAGAAATGAGAGAAAATGAGACAAACCTTAAATCACAGTGACATATTTCTGCTGATCGTGTCTGCTTGTTTTGAAGTTAGCGGGCATCATGGTGCATGTAAACTGCGTATGCTCCTTGACCTAATGAATAAGACACACCCCGTGTGATGTCATCATACTCATAACTCCGCCCCATGTCAAAGCAGTGCCACATTGTGAAGCGTCAAGAGAAATGAAGCACAAAGGGAAAGAGGTATCGTGAACATTAAAAGGAGCATCGCAAAGAAAAAAATACCTTCCGCAAAGTGAAACTCAAAGAAAAAGAAGTGTTGCAAACAATTGTATGCCAAAAGTCTGTTGCAGATTAAAAAAAGGATCTCAATTCTTGGGTTTAGTTTACAACATGCATTGTTTTTTGCAATTAAACACAGCTTTGTCTTATACAATACTTAATTGTTTTTGCAAATATATAAGGCATCTGTAACATGGTTAAAATGGGCAAGGAGGAAGCGGAAACTGGCTGAACAGTCAAAGTAATATTTTAATTTAAACTTAAACAAAAAGACACAAAACATAAACGCACACACGGCAGCTGCATGTGGCTCTCTCTCTCTCAAACTGCGGCATCCCGCTGCACTTATCCCTCTCCTCGGCTGATTAGCCCAACTGGGGGCCGGCCGTGTGCACTCACAGCCCCGCCCCGCCCTCCTCCTAATCACACTCCTCCCTCCTTTGCCTCATCACAGCATCATATTCACTCAATATGCCTAGCAACAGTTGCAAAGCACTAACTTGTGGACAACTATGCCAGATTTCCAAAAGCTCTTTGATTGTTTCTGTTCACAACGGCGGTTTGGTTTTGTTTACTTCTCTTTTGTGTTTTTATTTTTTTGAGTCAATCAGTCTTTAAAGCTTTTGGGCGGGTGGGATTGATTTTTGATAGTTCTCAACCCTGAACTTGGGCACTATGATCTGTGCAGATTGTGAGTTGCTGTGTGCAAAGTTGTTAGCCTCAGGGTCAGAGAAAAGACAGTGAGATGGCTTTGAGAGCTGCTGAACTAGCCATCCAGAACGTCAAATGCACATGCATGCACATCACAGACAAAATCACATATTCACAATGCTGACCCCCTATGTGGTTTCGTTAACTGTATGGTAGAACATGAACATGTTCCTTTTTACTTTTGAGCACGCTCTGAAATACAGAGCTGCAGAAGTTATCTTATGAAGAGTATTGTATGTCTCATATGTGTGCCACTCTGATGTGCATTTCCCAAAAGCATCGTTAGCCATCTATGGTAGGAAGTTTCATCTTTACTAACATAGTTCAACGATTTGGTGTTTCCTGAAACCGCAGTTCCAATGAACTTTCGCAAACAACATCGCAAACAACATGTCGCGTGGTTGGAACTACAGCTCACTTGTGGTTAGAAGCATAGTTCCTTGTTAGTTTGCTGTGTGGACATCATTTGACATCGCTGAGGCTTCTATACCTTTCATTTTATATACATCTTTCATTCCGTCAAGACTTTGAAGAGATTTACATGCATTTAATAAAAATACTTATTCTGGGGTTTTGCAGAAAACATCATTCTGAAACGTCTGAATGCAGCCTTTTAAGGGATTTTATGTGTTTATGTTAACGCATAAGTGCCATTAATGCATTTTTAAAGAGTGCGCATGTGCATATGCTCAAGTGCGTCAGGGGAGCACCGAAGTCTACTATAGAGGGAAACCCATCTATTGTAACTCATTGCATCTGTCACATTACAAAATGCATGCTACTTCCGAGTCTTCAGCAGCTTTCTAGCATTAAATGGCTTTCTGGTGTACGTGTAAATTAGCTATTCTAATTTAATATTTGCGGAAGTTATTATTCCACCCCTCTGAGTAACGTCATTAACAACAGCTCAACCAACATGGTTCGAACAATCGATGTGCGACAAAGTTACTATGTTTTCGGGAAACAGTCATGACTAGCTAGTTAATTTCCACAACGATGCATCATACTATGGTGGTTAAGCAGTGATTTACGTCGTTGTACAGGAAACGCACCCCAGATCCGTAGTGTGTTATACATGACGTAATGCGTTGTTTCAGTGGTCTCAGAGTGGTTCTGTGCTCGATACACATGCATTTCATCTCATACTCAATTATGTGTTATACACAGAACAGATACCCGTGTGCATCGCTAACGTGCATTGACCGTGTTAAATTTAAAGTATTCTAGATTTACTTCAATTGCTCATTTGTGTAATTCCAAATATGTTTAGCCATTACAAGTTTCTAAACAAATCTAAAGTACAACCATGGCACAATGTTTTGTTGACCGAGGAGTAGATGAGAGCATTTCAACATGTTTGAAAGGAGGAGCACAAAGCTGTTCACAACATAAACCACAAGAAACACTTCTTTCAGTTTTTCGCCAAAATAAAGGCTTGAGACCTGTATAGCAATGCCATGTGCTAAATTACTACAGAAATGTATTGTGAATAAAAATTATAATTTAAAAATGTAACTTCTACAGAGGACTCAAGTGTGAACACCCTACAGAGTAGGGTTCTTGAACATGACTTAATTTTGGTCAGAGGGAATCATTCACTAGTTTGTAGTTTTAACACCTTGTTTAACATAAGAGCTGCAGGTTAATGTTTTTTATTTTATTTTTATTTATTTTTTTAGAACTGATAATCATTACCCTGCAGCCCTAAGCAATATTAAAGAAAATAAACAGACAATAATTAAATATGAAACACAACTGGTAATATTTAGTTCCTAGAATGTTTTTGGAATGTTGGTTTATGGTTATAAAAACTAAAACCGAACAGTATGGCAACACCAATTAGCTAACAGACAGTTATATAAGTAATAAAATGCTCAATGCTTGCATTTGCTTAACAAATGTAAGGCGGAAGACAATGACTGAACGAGGGCAGTCATGAATTTAAGTCAATGTTGAGACACATGGTCCCTCACGTTGACGTTTTACATAATTAAGGCTATTTCCTTCTGTCAGATGTTGCTGTACTTCCTGTACTGGTATAATTGGCCTGATATGATGAGCTTAATTTGCATATTCATATTCATTTTCCTTTGATAGCATTGCCTGTTGTAAAACAGGCCTTTTCCTTGAAGGAAGGCAACAAGCTGTCACTTTGAGTCATGTTGGTAGTAGCGGCTACACCATGTCTATTTCAACAGAAAATGAAATGAAAAAAAAATAAAATAAAAGTAATGTAAGAGAGGGAAAAAAAATATGCTTCCCTCTCACAGAGAGAAGTGTAAACGGACCGAATCTCATGACAGTTATGGTACTGTGGCAACATTTTTGCAAAATGATATAATGTGGTTACTTGTGATTTGTGTGAATGGGAATAAAAGCCATGGTTGTTTTAGTGCATCAAGTGTTAAGGCCCTGATATAATTCCGGAAAATTTCTTCTTCATTCTTCATTCAGGGATAAAAAGAAGTTCAGAACAGCAGAGCAACGGTATACTGTTTGCGAACATTCAGACACCCGCCACACCACTGGGGGAGGCATTTAGAGGTGCATTTAAATATGAAGACGATTAAGACTACATGCAAAACCTTAACTAGTGTGACATTAAAATGTGTTATCAATGACTTAATGCCTCATTCTTTGAGTAGAGTTCACACAAGGTCAGTAAAAGAAGCTGTTTTAACTGCTCGATGATGACTTAAAGTAATATATAATTTGTAGATAATGTTTATTTGTCTTGTTTAATTTCTGAATGTATGACGCTATTGTGCTAACACGTTATACGTGGACATTATATACGCCAGTTACCCTCTGTTATTGTGATTTATGATGACACTGATACTATTGCAAATATGGGTGTATAAAAGAGTACTTATGGAGAAAATACAGACAAAAGAATGGTGATAAGAGAGGCATACTGTATCTTTGGGTAGATGTGTGAATGGATTTAGCACAGATGGCATGAGTAAATGGGCACTTGAGAGTATCTGAGTATATTTGTTTTAGTAGATTCCTTTTGTAGACCAATTAAAAAAACTAAACAAAATCTCATGACATGTTCTTGGAAAATGTCTCTACGTAAACAATCGTACAGATGCAGGTAAATTTGTACCAGCTCACTAATAACTCTGCATGCCGGTGTGTTCATGTTGACCGATCTTGACTGACTGAACAACATAAAATTAGCTGTCGGCTAAGGTAGATGAAGCTCCAGGTCACACCAACCGATGACATGGACTAATGGCAGTAAGAAGGTGTTTAGTAACAGGTTAGAATTTTTCCTTAAAGTTCACCCAGACGAGCTGTTACTAACCACCAAAGCGAACGCAAAAACCTTCTTTTCGGACATATTATGTTCTAAATGACGTCACACCCGTTCATTCTTCTATTTCGTATTAAGTAGATCAGGGCCTTTAATTTAACTCGGAAACTGTCCCAATACGCAAAACGAGCCATGTAAAAATCATTTTGCAAAAATGTAGGCATAATAGTGCATTATTCAATGTAATTCAACCCTGAAGCACTGGCAAATAACTTGTCAATTAAATTATTTAAAGGGAGAAACAAAATTCAATTTTAAATATAGATTAAGTAGTCTAGAAATTGAGAGAAGACTCCAGAGGAAAGAAAATAGTGGTGTACTGTATGAATGATATTTTCTGTCATTCCTTAGGGCATCTATTCTTTATTGTGTGAAACCCACAGACAACTCAGCTGCAGTGAGTTTTCCACAAATACAGAGTGTAAAGCTTCAACCTCTTGATGCCTTTCTGCTTTGTACATTTGAGTAGATCAGCAGAACTTAGGATGTATCCACTTCTGATGACTGGTACTCAGTGTAGCAGTCACTTGAGGCCAAAACCACTCCAAAACAACCAGATATTAGTAAAAGTGGATAGTTGTTCCAAAATGTAATTTACGACTAAAATTGTTTATTTACTCGTGAAAACATTTACATAACATTAAAAATACCATGGTGCTACTATCTGATACCACTAGTGTACCATGGAACCACCACACTAATTCCTAAAGGCCATAAGGGTCAGTAGCCTCTATAAAAGAAGAAAATGTTACAAGTTGCTTTCATACATTGAGAAATCAGTTTTGAATTTATTTAGATCAACACATTAGTGCAACAAGCATATTCAAGCATATCCATTTTGCTTTCAGTCAGTTGCTTTCAATCATTGAGTCTCATAGTTCCATTTAAGCACTCGTCAACCAGTTAATTAATTTAACTTGTCACATGGTTACTGTGAGTACTAGTTTAAAGACGATGCAAGTAGATGCTACTCATTCCGCAATGCTTCTATCCACGAAACCCCAATTAACCTGCAATTAATTGTAGAAATGTCAATTATCCATGACTTGGATTTTCATCATTTGACTTTAATTAAAGCAACCGGGCAAACATAATATAATAAATATTATTAGCATTACTAAATGTTCCATGTCCACAAAGACCAATTGAAAGTGTCAAACTCAATTTTGAAGTTTACCCCACTACTAATGAAGGGACTAATGACTTCTTTGGAAAATAGCCTCGGTCTCTATCTAACTCTTTCTTTCTCTCTCTCTGTCTGTCTCTCTCTCAAGTGATTTTAAGTGTGCCCTAGTATCTCTCTGTCTATCCCTCTCTTTTAAAGTATTTTATATATACCTTTTTTATCTCCTGATAGCCAGAGGCTATTGCAGGGTCAACTACATGCTGACCTGTGTGGCCATAAATTAAGCATTGCATTTTAAGTAGGAGAGTGTGAAGAGTCTTCATAAATCTGTTGAATTAAGTCAGTCAATGAAGTTAAAAGAAGACCTGAGAAGAAGAAAGATGCAATTGTTTGAACTATTCTTTATTTAAATGGCTGAGAAAGAAGACCAATTTAAATTTAAATGTAAATATTACAATGACGTATTTTTAAATGCTATCATTTTTTTAATCAATCATTAATTAATCAATGAATCAATGAGACAATGGTTGATTTTCAAACTTTAAATAAAAATCTCTTAAAAAAAGTACATAAAGTTTAGATAGTATACCTTTATCTACAAAAAAGTTTGAATGGAGTATATACATCAGAAACAGAACAATATTGATTTATTTTAAAAAAATAATAATAATAATAAAAAAAAAATTAAAAAAATATATATATATATATATTTTTTATGCACCTGCAGTTTATTACTGCAAATATTGAAACTACATACAATGTGATGGCTGAACACAAAAGATTGGAAATGTCATTAAAACCCTTTGGCTGACAGTTTGACAATATTCACCGTGACAAAATGGACGTAGAACAGATTGTGTATTCCTCTGCGGCAGAAGACAGATTAAATGTTTTGGTGAAACATCATGTCAAAATAATATTGATGAATCAGATACAAAGGCAGAATTGCTCCCTATGGATTAGCCCAAAGCATTAGCCTTGATTCCTCAACATTTTGGATTTAGATTTCATACCAAGAGTGGGGAGAAACAAACTCAAATGTACACTTTAAGATAATACCTTGTTGTTGACCATTATCCAAAAGTGGTCTTATAGTCTGTGCAAAATCCATACCATGGTACACCAACAAAGTACATGTTGGTACGCCACTAGCTGCACACCAAGCAGGATTGCAAAATAATGACTGTTTAGACAAATTTCAAACATTATAGTTGTCTGTGCATATTCAACTAGGACAGGAGAAAGTATTTAAAAAAAAAAAAAAAAAAACACTCACTTCAGCTTTAAGCATTTCAGTAATTTGCAAGTTAATGTAATCCTGCAGTGAGGATAGCGTAAACATATGTAAACTGAAAGACAGTGGCGGTTGCGGGTGCATAGAAATGAGCTCTCGCGGAGAGCTGTTGTTATTGCAACTGGAGGGCTTTGCCACACCCGAGCAGGGGGGCCACCCCCTCTGATCGGGCAGGTCTGTCCCAGACGTGGGAGATCCAGAGGCGCCCGGACCAAACCTAAAGCGTCCCTCCAGATGTAATTCATTCAATGGGAGGGGCCTGCACAGCGAACGGGCTAACCTCACATGTGTGGGGCTCGGCTGCCGCTTGAGCGGACGAGCCCATCCTGTAATCAAATGGGGGACCTCACTGCATTCGAAACAGAAAAGGCCTCACAGTGGTACCTACAGGGGAGCCCACGATACAAATAAACATGAGTAAGCTCACACGGCATTCGCACGGGAGGACCCCCACTGTGATTCAAATGGGAGAGCCCTTCATGTGTGTGTGTGGGAGGGCCTTCGCAGCGGTAAGGATGGGAGGGCTTCCGGGCTTGCCAGGGTGGACCCTCACATCATCCGAATGGGAGGACCCTCCTGCGTTTTGAACAGGACAGCCCTTGGATTTATGTAAGTGGGAGGGCCCTCTCAGCGGTATGGACTTGCAGCATCCGAATGGGAGGACCCTCACTGTGATTTGAACAGGACAGACCTTGGATTTATGTAAGTGGGAGGGCCTTTGCAGCGGTATGAATGGGAGGGCTTCCGGGCTGGCCGGGGTGGGCCCTCGCAGCATCCGAAACGGGAAGCCCCCCGAAATATGGACAAGGTAGAGCGAGTGGCCCCTTCCCCCTTTTTTACTTTATTAGGGTAAGGTGCTCTTTCTTAATTTGAAGATGGTTTTATGTATGTAACTATTGAATGCGTCAGATGACCGCCAGCCTAGTGAGCGAATTTGGTGCTCGGGCAGGCCTTTGGTCTGCTGCTGTTGCGGCACCAATACGGAAGGAATGGCTCGAGTATAGTTTTTCTGTGAAAATCTGCTGGATTTAAGTGGGATCCTCTGTAATGGAGATAGTGTGCTAGCGATTGGAAGGGCTGGATGGGAGTTGGCAGATTGAAAATAAAAATAAATGCCCTTGTTAGAGGCAATGTCAGGGTACATGCTTGCATGTGCATTTGCGATATGAACGGGCTGAATCCTCAGGCGCGGGACCGCACAGCGTTCAATGGGAGAGTGTGCGATTCATGTGAGAATATTTTAGCTGTATTATAATGAGCTTGCTCAGAGCTGCGAGCAGTTGAATCCGTAGGCGTGGACCTGCATGGCATACGATGGTAGGACACTAGATTCTTGTGGAAGTGATATATAATAATAATTCATTATAATTTTATAATAATAATTCATTAATAATTTTATTTATTTATCACACATTATACATTTGCACATAAACAGTGAAAATATTTTTTTCACATATCCCAGCTAAGCTGGGGTCAGCCATGATATGGCACCCCTGGAGCAGATTGGGTCAAGGGCCTTGCTCAAGGGACCAGCAGTGGCATCTTGGCAGTGCTGGGGCTTGAACCCCCAACCTTCTGATCAGTAATCCAGAACCTTAACTGCTGATCCACCACTGCCCCCTTATATGATGCATTTAAGGAAACTCCCTATGTGATCCCATACTTGAGGCTAAATCCTCAAGTATGGGATCACACAGCATTAACAGGAAGAGACTGTGTTTTTGTGTGAACAGTTCATGCTGCATATAAGCAAGACACCACTGTAGCAGGACCTGGACAGCACATTTGTGCTGCTTAGGGATGTGTTGAGTCAATAGAAAACATGGTAAACGTAGCGACTGCGGATGCCTGAACATAATTGTTGCTAGATTAAATGTCGAGAACATATGTGAAACAATGTCAGGAAACATGCTTGCGTGTGCATATGAACAAAGTCATTTAAAGTTGAAATTAGAAGGCACCTGAAACCGAGTGCCCAGATGAATACCGTAGTCTGATGTTATAAACTTAAGTGTATGGTTTGGAGCTTTGTAGCTTGTTTCCAACGAAATGCGAGTCATTTCATGACTCTGTAATTTTGGCATGGGGTGACTAGTCTCTTTTTGATGAGGACATATGAAATTGTAAGAGTGTGTGCCTGAGAGTTAGTTTTAATAGATACAATAAGAGCACAGTTTGCAGTAGTGTGGTGAATAAAATTACTTGTTTATATTGATGACTTTGTAATGAATGCTACAGAATGACTGAAATAAAGTGACTTGTTTATATTGACTTGTAATAAATACTAAAGAAAACTGAAATATTGGAGTATAAGCAAGATGCCAAGCTGAATCATTTGATGTCGATTTAAACCTGTTACTTTAAACTTGGGTGGAGCGTAAGATTATGACAGATTGTTAAACGCTTTTAAAGTCATGAGCAATTAGGTTCTATGGTTGAGCTTATTAAGAGTTTGAAATCCAATGATTAGGGCAAAGACTGTAAAATAAAATAGATGTTTGTGAAGTGTTTGTCCTGGACAGGAGGAGAGAAGTCATGTTTTGGTCTAGAGATGACTAGAAGTTTGTAGAAGCAGTTGCTTCATGGTTAACGGGGCTGCAAGATGAGCTCTGATGCTGTGAGGAGGCGAGACACTTTGCGGAATGATTATGAATGAGTTGGATGTGGCGCACGATCTGCCTTTGTAGAGCCAAATTTGGCTCATGCCTGTTCGGACAGAGGCTGTGTATAGCTGTGGTGAGATGAGAGTGGTCGGAGCGGGAGCTGTTGCGGCAGCGAGCTCGCGCTAAAAAAATGTCTGCGTTGGTTTGGAAAGAAGTTGTAATTTAGAGCATCGGTCGATTGGAAGGAGTTTGCTGTTACATGATTGCCCCTGCATTCAAATGGAATAAATCACACTCGTGATACAATCGTGATATTCATGCTAAAATATGACGAATGGAATCGCTAAATGGATCACGCTCTAAACGAGCTGCCTGGCGATGTAATGAGGCTGACAGGAATCACCTGTGTGGGAGTACTGGATTGAAATGCTGGGGAGTGTTGACATGATGGTTGAATTAAAATGTTAATCTTTGTTTCACGCATTCGAATAGAGCTGTAATAGAGCTTGAATAACGTGAAGCTGGAGCAGCGCCCATTCACAGAGACGAGTTCTTGCGACGGACTGCTGCAGGTGGAAAAGTAGATGAGCAGGCGCAGGGAGCTGTTTCACATGTATGAGGCACCGAAGTAGCCGGTTTGCAGAAGCAGCTTCACATGAACGGGCCACTCTGGGTGAAAAGTTTAGATGAGAACATATGAACAGTCGTAGAGAGCTGTTTCACATGTATGAGGCACCGAAGTAGCCGGTTTGCGGAAGCAGCTTCACGCGAACTGGCCACTCTGGGTGGAAAGTTTAGATGAGAACATATGAACAGTCGTAGAGAGCTGTTTCACATGTATACAGCTTGACGCAATGATCTGCACTGGCGAATAGAGATTAGGAGGGAAAAAAGTTGCACTTAAAGTGGTAGCAGTCGATGCTGTGAAACAAATGAGCTGCTGTGGCAGCTTCTGTTGAAACGAGATGATTAAGATGGAAGAGCTGTTCTGATGAAGGCAAATGCTTTGCAGCGAAGTTGCAATCCAATGATCCGAGTCACCTGTATGGGTCTGTTCATGGGCAATGGGTGGGGCCGAATGTCGGAAACTCTCAATGATACATAGAAGTAAGCAGCTCTTACTTTGGCCGTGTGATTGGCCGGATTAAATTAACTTGCTCTTCCCAAACTTTGTTAATAAAACACCATGAAAAGAAACTAACTGCTTTCAAATGAGGGTGAGATAACAATTTCTCAAAACAATATTTTGTTTGGGAAAGAATGGCATCTTTCTCAAACAATTTGTTTATAAAAATTGTAATGTGTACAGTACATCACACTTAATGTATTCAGTATGTGTCTTAAGTATTCAAAAATGGATTTAAGCTCATCCTAAACATGTTTTTGGAAGATGGTTAACATGTTCTCTGAATCCAAGAGGAGAGATAGTTTTGCCTCAGGGTTATAAAACATAAAATAACATGTTAACGTTTAGATGTAGTACCAGAGACATGCTATTTAGCTCAATTATATGGTGAGAGAAAAGTCCATACAGTGACATATGACACATTAATGCTATATTGCTATTCATGACAGAGTGTAGTTACTGTATGTCAGTGTGGCTGCTTACACAAAAAGGAGGGAAATTTCTCATTAAAATGAACATGGAATATTCTGTACTAGCACACATACACATAATCTCTCTCTCTCTCTCTCTCTCTCTCTCTCTCTCTCTCTCTCTCTCTCGCTCTCTCTCTGTAATTTATGACATTTACTGCATTGTAACTCAGGGAGGCATCAAACTCTTGCCAGCTTGTGTAATTTCACACAACCTGAAAATAAAACATAGAGACAGAGACATTAAATGAGTCACAATTTTAAAATATCTGAACAAAGAAATGCAAAATATATTTCGAGTGCCATTATACAAAACAACCCAGATCAATACCAGACTTCCCTAACACCTAGACCCAGACCTAAACTAGACCACTCAAGGCCCAAATCCATACGAAGCTTTAAACCCCAAAACCCACACCAAGACCTGTCGGTCCAAGAACCGGGCAGTCCATTTCAATGAACTAAAATAATTATAATAAAAAAATTAAACTTAATTTAGTGCATTAACTTCAAACCCTCAATTAGGATTTTTCATAGATCCTTTTATTTTTCTAATTATTAAAAAAAAAAAAAAAATCAATCAATGAACAGAAACTTAAAATTGAAGACTCTCATAACGTTACACACACACGTTTGTTACATTTAGTTTTGAGTGGTAATACATAAGTAATATGTTGGTTGGTAATAAGTAAGACATGATGTGTAATCAGAAAACTTTTTTGAAATGTAAATCTTATGTAAGGCTTATGTAAATTAGTCTTATTATAGATTTCGCTATATTCCAGAAGACTTCAGGTTTTGAAACCTAGAGCAAGAATGCAGGTTTTGAGACCCAGGCCAGGACATCAAGTTCTGAGACCCAGACCAAGACTTCAGGTTTTGAGACCCAGACCCAGACTTTCAAGTTTTAAGGCCAGACAAAGACACCAAATAATGAGATCCTGATCAAGACGTCAGGTTTTAAGACCCAGACCAAGACACCAAGGTAAGATGGCCCAGAATAAGACTTAAGGTTTTGAGATCCAGACCATGACACTGGGTTGACACCCAAATCAAGACATCAAGTAACAAGGCCCAGACCAATACTTTAGGTTTTGAGACCCAGACCAAGACGTCAGGTTTTGAGACCCAGACCAAGACATCAGGTTGAAACCCAAACCAAGACACCAAGTAACGAGACACAGACCAAGACTTTAGGTTTTGTGACCCACACCAAGACTTCAGGTTTTGAGACCCAGACTTCAGGATAAGGCATAGATCAAGACACCAAATAATGAGACCCTGAACAAGACGTCAGGTTTTGAGACCCAGACCAATACACCAAGTAATGAGGCCCAGACCACAACTTTGGGTTTTGAGGCCTAGACTAAGTCTTAAAGTTTTGAGATCCAGACCAAGACTTTGATTTGAGACCCAGATCAAGACACCAAGTAATGAGGCCCAGACCAAGACTTTAGGTATTGAGACCCAGACCCAGACTTCAGGTTTTGAGGCACAGACTAAAACTTCAGGTTGGGACCAGACCAAGACACCAAGTAATGAGTCCCTGACCAATACTTTAGGTTTTGAGACCCAGACCAAGACTTCAGGTTTTGAGACCTAGACCAAGACTTCAGGCTGAGACCCAGAACAAGACACAGAGTAATGAGGCCTAGACCAAGATTTTAGGTTTTGTGACCAACACCAAGACTTCAGGTTTTGAGACCAAGACTTCAGGTTTTAAGGCATAGACCAAGACACCAAATAATGAGGCCCAGACCACGACTTTGGGTTTTGAGGCCCAGAGTAAGACACCAAATAATGAGACCCTGATCAAGACATCAGGTTTTAGACCCAGACCAAGACACTAAGTAATGATGCCCTGAACAAGACTTTGGGTTTGAGACCAAGAACAAGACTTTAGGATTTGAGACCCAGACAAAGACTTTAAAGGGGTCATGGCAAGCCTTTTTTATTATTATAATATCTTCCTCGATGTTCACTTATATTATAAGTAACGTTTTCCTTATATTTGTAAAACATGATCATATTCCACCTTCATTCTGACCCTCTGTCAGAAAAGCTCAGGTCTGGAGCTGTTTCTCACTTAAGACATGGCAGTAAACTTCTACTGTTATGATTGGCTCTCTGCTCTTAACTGACCGACAAAACGAGTCATTTTGGCAGCTTAGTATTTTACTTTTTTACTTTTTGCAGTGGGGTGAAGTTTTGAGTTCTGAAACTTACAGTTTTTATAGAACTATAACCTCCTACTTATATGCCAAAATATCAAAGTAAAATTGTATTCCTCATGTCACAACCCCCTTTGTGAGTTTAGAGACCCATAAACAAACCATCCCCCAAAGTAATGAAACCCAGATACAGAAAAAGTCTGAGACCCCGTTTATACTTGGTATTTAGATGCATTTTGGGTGATCATATAAAAAGTGGACAGCGCCAAATACAGATGTAAACAGGGTGAAAAAATTTTGTGATCGGATCACAAAAATCACATACAAAGGTAGTCAAAAATGCATGTGCCCACATCGCATTTGAAGTGTAAACGCTTATCCATCCTGAATGCATCCTGGACAGCAGTGAAGTGCCTGCCCTCACCTGTCAATCAACTACTGTCCTAAAACAACAGTTTAACCTTTGCCGGTTACTAGCGGCTTTAAAAGTAAATAACTGTCAGATCAGAAAATTTGAAAAAGCATGAGAACTTTGCAGATCTTTTTCATTGTGTCTGATATCAACATGCAGGGACACAAATGAGAAGCACACACATTTGAAGCTCAGGTTAATAGAAGTACTTCATGAAAACAACGGATAGATTGAATGTCAACTGAATCTATAAGAAACATCGTGCCAGTTTTATTCACACTGTCTTTGTTTTTTATGACAAACTATTTTCACGGTTTATTATCATGCAGTAGCACACTGACATAGTAATTGATGTTTGTCATCAGAAAAATCAGAGACCATCACCTCGAAATCCAAACACAACTGGTGACAGGAGACGCATTTAAGCGATGTGTCGCGCATGACCACTTGTGATGGTATCCCAAGATGCATCTTAATACCAGGTGTAAATGGGGTCCAAAATGGTCACAAGACCTAAACAACACCATATATATATATATAAATATATATTATATTATATATATTATTTTTTTATTTTTTTTACCAAAAACACTCTAGAGTGCCTATTTGTTCAACACAGAAACCACATACAGGTACATTACTACAGTTCCATTACCATCTCACAGTTTTTAATTAGTATGTTAACTGTTCATTAGCTGCTAATCAGACCAACAGGTCAGGCTAAAACCAAAATGTGAGTTTGCTGCCCTGTGACAGTTTGACTGCAGGGTTCCTATCACTGTATAATTAAGCTATTGCAGTTCACTGCTATGAGTCGAACACTGTCTCCCTGCATACAGAATTCTAAAAAACAAAACAAAAATAAGTGTTTAGTTCTGTACTATTCTCAATGCTTATGTCTTGTTTAGGTTCATACGAGAGAAACCACACAGATGTTCCTAGATCACATAGTTTGTCCACACAGCCTAGGGCAATCCTAATTAAAAGCAACATAAGTGGGATGAAGGCTCGTTTAGCATTAGGACAGAATGAGGAGAGCTTGTCTGCAGAAAATTTTAATTAAGCAGATCTTTAAAATATGGACTTCACACCCCATCTGTCAAGCACAATCTAACTAAGATACATGTGCCTGACTACACAACTTTAGTTTTTAATTAATGGAAATGAAATTCTTCTGTGTGATGAGAGAAACATGCTAAACCTGATCTGTTGGAACCTGAAAAAAAGTTTACATCTACTTAATGAAAGATGCGTTCAGTACCTAATACATGCAGTGTTGCAGAAGATACCTTGAAAGTGTAGTTTTTGAAGCTACACACTACTCACAATTTGAAGTAGACAGACTACAGTCAAGTTATCTTTTTAGTAAGCAGTGGCGTGACCACAATTGATATTGAGGTTGACATGTCTGCTCTAACATTCAGATTAATGGTTGATGTGGTCAAAATGGGTTTTTGACCAGTTCTTGAAATATATATTTGTTCCCACCTATACTCGTTACTATTTGCAGGTGGCAAAATAAACACTTTATTGAATGATAATGTTCCGTCTAACTTCTTAAAATGATTTGTTATGCAATCTATGCCCCATTAGAGCCTTGGGCATGATAAAGATGTCATACATCTAATGTTAGGGTTTCATCTTCACAAACATCTTTAGCCTGAAGTGTTCCCAGAGCAAATCTTTACTTTTAATCAACAAAGTAATTAAAGACTTCAATCATGCTAATGGATGCCATTGATTCCCATTATCTAGCATATAGATCTACGAAACACATTTAGATGTGATATGCATTGTTGACTCCACTTCTTCCCCACTTTACTTCAGTGAGGAGCATGTTACTATGGCAACAAGGCCTTCCACAAATATATGTGGCTACATCAGTTCTGGCTCTTTGAGACTGGCTGACAACCATCAGGAGTCCATTTTGTTCAGACAAGAAAAAAAAACAACAACAAAAATACATATTACTGAATGTGTAGCCGTTTTAAATTGCATCACATCAAAATGTTAATGCCACTATAACTTTCTACTCATAGTGTATGTATTATCTTAAATCTCGTTAGATATTATCTCCACAGAGCCTATTTATGTGTTCAGCCCAACTATTCAAATACTCTGTAACAAAAACCCCTGACAAGCCTGCTTTGATTCTTAGCATCACTTTCCTAAGAGAGAGAGAGAAAAAAAAAAAAAAAAGATGTAGACACTTGTTTTTGTGCCGGTCTATTGTATTTATGAACTTGCAATCCTGTTGACATTCCTCCAAAAAGGGAAAAATAAAATTCAAAACATGAACAGACTAGTGTTTCCTCTCCCTCAAACGCCCACTTCCCTTTTCCCAGGGTGCATCTGCTTCTCCCTGGCCGCCTCTCGAGCAAGTCGAGCGCATCAAACACTATTTGACTGCCTGGAGTAAAGGCAGCAAGGCCTTAGTGTGAGATAAAAGTTAAAACCCTTCTGAGTAGAACCACAACTCACAACTTCACAAGTCAGAATAAAAGTTCAGAATCCCTAACAATATGTGAAAGGGGTCATATCATGAGGAATTCAATTCTATTTTATCTTTTAAGATGTAAGAGTTCATTGTACTATGGAAACATACAGTAACTTTCAGAACTCAAAATGTCCTTTCCATTAAATAAAGGCCCTTTATTGAAAGTAAGCTGCAAAAACAGCTAGATCTAAACTTCTGCAACATTCTAATGTCAGATAAATACATTAGAATACTTCAGGACCCAGACATGATAGATTGTAGAGCAGGGGAAAAACAAAGGTGTATGTGTGTGGGGGGGGGTGATATCCCGAAGGACGTCAAAACAAGATGTTCATAGAATGTACTCGTAATATGAAGCTTTATTTGTAAATATGTATATTTCTATAGCTCTGCTTGATTTTAAGTTGTAATCTAGGCCACCTCTAAAACTGAATATACCATTGACATTACCTGAGCGGTTCAAGTGAATGCGCAGGGGGAAAAAAACCCTCATTCAAGGACGCACATTCATTCCGTGCGTGACAGAGCGCAGCCAATGAAAGTGTCTGAAATGCTTGTGTACATTTCAATTGAATGATAAAGTTTCCCCTTTTTAACCTAATGCTGATTATTCAAATGTATGAAGTAAGCTGTCTGCTGAAATTACAGAAAATAACCACAAATCTAACAACAAAGCTCAAATAAAAGTTTGCATTTTACTTGTCAATCAGACACGCTTGGAAGTTGCGTTCATTACTATAGCAACAATAATAGGCTGTGGACATTTTCTCAGAATCATCATTGCTTGGTGGAAAGAAAAAGAAAGAAACAAAACTGTACAGCTTTATTTGAAATGAAAATAAGATAAATGATCTCACATCAGACAGAATAATAAATAAATAAAATCAACTCATGTTTCTGTTTTAAATATCCTGATGGCAGTGTTGTAAGAAACAACCCTACTCACAAATGCACTGTTGAAACCAAGAAAATTTTCAATTAAGCCCGATAATGAGCATTTTTAATCATGGTATATGTCAATTTTTACATATATTTCTACACTAATACAGTTTAATAATAAAAATGAGTAATGTAACATCATTAAGAAATAACATGAACTAACAATGAACAATATTGTATATATAAATGAACATAAAACAAGATGAACAAACGCGTGAAAAAATATTAATTGTTATTTCTTAAACCTAATTTGGAATGTAATACATGTTACATGTGCATGTGTTAACATATATAACCTTAACGTAAAGTGTATAATTAAATCAGCGACAACAACACCCCCAGCAACCTAAATTATGTCTTTGGTCTGAATTCTTGAGGGTGGAATATTCTATGCAACACAATCCATTTTCGTGGTGAAATTTTTGAAAGCCATTCATTGCTGTGGGGAATTATTTTTCTATTTTATCAGGATAACTCAGTAATTTAGGCAGAAAGGTAAAGGACTAATAAAAATCAATAGATAAATAGAGCATTTAATGTCAGAAATCAATAGCTTTGCATTGTGATTACATAAATATAGATTAAGGATGTGGAAGGTTAGTCAATTATCCAATTAACTGGCATTAACAATATGTTCGACTAACACTATTGGTTAAATAGTATTATTTTTGTTTTAAAAGAAACAACTTAAGATTTAAGTTAACTTATTGATAGCTGTATAACGCAGGGAATATTACATGCACACAAGGGTGCTATTTAACACATAAACCATTGAGCTACAATAGCACTGTGTGGGACCATTTCATCCGTGAAGACAACATGTTCTGATGCAAATTGTGTAATACGACATTAATGCTCAGGGGACGATGGAAGCGCCGGTGTGATCACTTGAATTTTATTCAAATAACAACAGCAACAACTTAAAATACTCCATCATTGATGGTCATACAGATATGGGGAAGACATCATTCGAAACTGTAAAGGGTCTTCTTTTATTTGTACCCACTCACAATAAAAACTAAATGTTGTGCTTTTGTAAAATACAGAAAACATACAGGATGCACTTTCTGCTTCCTCTATCACAGTGAACTTCTGTCTGGAGCACGTCACAAAAATGAACCAAAACTCAGCATATAAATATCGCACAGACATGCTGAATATGTCTATAGAAACCTTGAAATGTCTACTTTTAAATAAACCAATTCAAATCCAAAACAAATATTCTCTGATTATGCAATGCGTTTGAAACTCAGGAAAGGTACTGTTTTTCCGTCTCAGCTCATTAGCACTGGTCAAGGCATGCCCATTCGCGATGCCCGCTACTCATACGGTAATGATCTGACACCCGCATCAATGCTGTAAAAATTAAATCGGGCTTCATCAGATTCATCAATTTTCTATCACTTTTGAATGAAGGCACACTACGCACACGATGAAACTCTACAGATAATCCTGAACAGTGAATCCAAATTTTCGTCAGAGGAAGATTGAGACTTATGAAAAATGCTTGCATTTTAAATATCGACTCGATCCAGCAGAGGATATAATTTTATGATGAGTAAGTCATTCATTCCTCTATTCATTTATTCACACTATCACTGTGTGATAAGGTACAATGGGGCAAAAGGCTCTGCAGCGTAAAATGGTCCTTTTATTTTATTTTCTTCCAAAACATGAAATAGCATAATTTTTATTCCATACTATATATTATTCCAATAAATTATTCCAATCACAATGGGTTTTTTTTTGTTTTGTTTATAGAATACTTGAGAGGTAATGAAATGTCAAATATGATTGAAATTAACAAGAAATGGAGCATCCTTTTCGAAAGTTTTATTTTGAATAAGTATTACCTTCATTTGTTAGTCTAAAAGCATCTTACTGTCTCAAACGTATTTGCAATATTTTACAAATTTTGCCATATAACTATATCCCTAATATTTACACTATTTCATGAAAATAAATAGTTGTAATTTTAGTAATATTTATAGAAATTATATTGTGAACTATGTAGTTAATTAAGTAAAAAAAAAAAAAAAAAAGAAAACATTCTTTCTGCAGTCTTCTCACAGTGGCATGTCACACTGATAGCCCCATTAGGGGGTGGGCCATTATGACCCTATTTGTGAAATACATCAATATTCATGACTATTGACACTCCCTTGCATACAGCCTTTCTAAAACAAAAGGTGACTTCCAAAAGTTAAATTAATTTATTAATCTGGTTCACAAAATTCAGCAATCAAAGGTCTTGTAAACATTTTTTTTAGTATGTGTTTTATGGCCCTATTTCAGTGTCCTTATTTTTTATTTTTTTGCTAACCAAGTTTAAACTTTATTTTCTCAGTTATTGCTGAATACAATGTAATGAGACTTTTGCAATTCATATGGTGTCCAAAAAAAATGCCTCAGACTCCAGAGGGTTAAAGTTTGGTAGCACAACTACAATGCAGTACCATATAATAAAAGTTAAAAAAAAAAATAAAAAAAAAAAACATCTGCAAGCCTTGACATCTAAGAACATATGTTTACAGCCCCGCATTTCATCCATGTTGCAAGGGAGACATGTGAGAGTGTGATTCGAGCGGGTATCTTCGGCTGGCAATCGAACCGTCAAATTACCAATAATATGATGTCATTGTTGCAATGCGTAAACATCGATGTATATTTTTTTAAGATGCACCTTTTTTTTTTTAAACTATCATGCCAGCCATGTCCGTACACATTTCAATCAACGTACTACACATTTCTGTCAAAGTGTGCATCCTCTTCAAATTGTCCAACAAGCGGCAGGCAATGCAGCAACCTAGCACTCTGGGGTGCGTTTCCCAAAATCATCGTTAACCAACTATGGTTGCAAGTTCCATCATTACTAACATAGTTCACTGATTTGGTGTTCTAACAACATCGCAAACTTGTGTGGTTGGGACTAGAGCTATCCACCTGTGGTTAGAAGCAGAGTTGCTGGTAAGTTTGCTGTGTGGACATCATTTGACTTCTCCAAGGCTTCTATATCATATATATATATATATATATATATATATATATATATATATATATATACACCAATCAGCCACAACATTAAAAGCACTTGCCTAATAGTGTGTAGGTCCCCCTCATGCCGTCAAAACTGCGCCAACCCGCATCTCAGAATAGCATTCTGAGATGATATTCTTCTCACCACAGTTGTACAGAGCGGTTATCTCCAGTCTGGCCATTCTCTGCTGACCTCTCTCATCAACAAGGCATTTCTGTCCACAGAACTGCCCCTCACTGGATGATTTCTGTTTTTGGCACCATTCGGAGTGAATTCTAGAGACTGTTGTGCGTGAAAATCCCAGGAGATCAGCAGTTACAGAAATACTCAAACCAGCCCGTCTGGCACCAACAATCATCCATGCGATTATCTAATTAGCCAATCGTGTGATAGCAGTGCAGTGCATATAATCAATCAGATATGGGTCAGGAGCTTCAGATAATGTTCACATCAACCATCAGAATGGGGAAAAATGTGATCTCAGTGATTTGGACCGTGGCATGTTTGTTGGTGCCAGGTGGGCTGGTTTAAGTATTTCTGTAACTGCTGATCTGAGATGTGGGTTGGCGCTGTTTTGGGGGCATGAGGGGGGACCTACACAATATTAGGCAGGTGGTTTTAATGTTGTGGCTGATCGGCAGTGTAGTCAAGTCCACAGAAACCGAGACCAAGTCAATACCAAGACAAGAGTGTATTGAGACCGAGACAAGACCAAGAATTTGAGGGGTTGAGACCAAGTCGAGACCAAAACCAAGGCAGGGCGAGACCGAGACCAAGACCAGACCAGTGCAAGTCCCATACTGCATGACACTCTTACGATAAAATGTGGAACATGAAAACTGTAGGCACTTCTCAAATTGATCTGAAAGATCTACATTCCCATAAAAACACCCACAGAAAACAAATGAAGATTCCTCTTCATTCACCTCTTTTATTGCCATGTGTGTGTGTGTGTGTGTGTGTGTGTGTGTGTGTGTGTGTGTGTGTGTGTATCAGTGTACCATGAGAAATGTTTTGATAAAATAATCAAAAGGCATTGCAGGGGTGAATTTTATGTGTGTGAATTTTCCTTTATTTTCTATGAGCAAACAAATACAAACAAACACTAAGGAGCTGAAATCAACTGATCGATCAACCATCTTTACCCAACACTCCTTTTCCAAGTTTTACCATACACCTAAAACAATAACATTTTTGTGCAAGCATTGCATCAGGTTTTCTGGATGACTCTTCCCCTAGAAACCATCATTAAGTACAGAATATATCAAACAATTATTCAATACTTAAGTCTTCATTTTTCTCTGTCTTTTCTTAAACAATATAGTAACTTTCCGAGTTGAATGGAATGCAGCAAGAGGCAGATTGCTAATGTTAGCTAGCTTGCTTTGCTAGCATCGCTTACACTTAGCTTATCTTTCTTTATGCTTCCTTTCTATGTGCCGATAAAAGTTTGACGTGGTCCCAGCTGTCTCGGTAAGCATTGCATTGCAGAATTTACATACTGTTATGTGTTTTCTTTTGGACACTTTTTTGCAGATGAACTCTTTGCGGTTTAAGTCAGAGTTTCCCAACTTTTTTTCTGCCACAGCACACTTTTTACGGTTAAAAACAAATCTCATGGCACACCACTATCCCACATAACCGTCATCGATAGTTTTCCTTTTCAAAAACTTGACCATGTTTTCTGTCTGTCTTAGTAGCGTGAACTCGTAATGTTTCAAATATGGCTGTGCAAAAAATGCAAGTAACATAGGTACGCTGTATAATGAGATCACAGATGCCAAGAGCACTAATTGGATAATGAAAACCCAACAAATGTGTTTTTTCCAATTTGTATATTTGTTCTTGCAAATTAATTCTTGCAACGGCACAGCAAATAATTTTTTTATTTATTTACTGTATTTTCCAGAAATAAAGTCGCACCTGACTATAAGTCGGACTGGGTCAAAATTGCGTTGTTGATAGAGAGAAAAAAGACACATAAGTCTCATTGACAGAAGATGGATCCATCAGGCACAAGGACCTGGGAGCAGCTGTTCGGCCTCTATTCACCGGTTCAGATGTCAAATGCGGTCCGTGAAGATTACAGTACCTCAGAGTCTACACATCGTATCATGGTGTTTTTGGACTTGTTTAAAACAGGAGAATTTGCTTTTAGTAATTGTATGTTACAGTTTCATATTCTTTTTATGTTTCATGAGAGAAATGCGACAAGTCTGTTCATAACATCTGTAACTATGCTGTGCACAAATAAACAGCTTTAAAGCTGCATTCACACTGCCAGCGACTTTGTTGCTTTATGTCGCCAGTGGCTGGTGGTTAGGCCGCTAGTGGTGTGTATGAAGAGTCCTTTCCTACATCTTTCCGTCACTGCAGGAGCTGAGAGAGAGAAGGATCAAGTGAGCTCTACCGTATTCTCTCGTATTGGCTGTCGCTCCCGAAAGTCGCTCTTCATTTGCATAAAGTTACACATTTCTCAACTTTGTCACGTTGCTGGACTCGCCCACATCCGGTCGCCAACGGTCGCCGTCGCTCGTGTTGCCGGAAGTCGCCAACTCTCATTGAAAATGAATGAGATGAGCTTGTTTTGTCGCTGAGTGTCAATGGCAGTGTGAACGCAGCTTTAGTCTTTGAGTAAAACAGTACATCTTTTGTATTCTATTCATTCATTTGGTTCTCTGACTGAATGATTTTACTACATGTGTGATGATGAAGCATCATTTTGTGGGCATGTGAGGAGTTGTGTTTGACAGTGGACTAGAGTTTGTTAGAACAATAATGTTATGATGGACAAAATATTTAAACTGGTTGCATAAAATACTTTGTAATGGAAAATATAGTGAATTGGCAACTTTAAAACTCTTCTACCATCTCTATGCCTTCACTAAAATACTGGGAACATTTTTTATTTATTTATTTTGAGGAATTTGATAATTTTCCATGGCACACTTGACAATCTTTCACGGCACACTAGTGGGCACAGTGGTTGGGAAACACTGGTTTAGGTAGCCACATTTTATTACAGAAGATTTGGCTGACATCTCTCAGACAGCCACAGTTTCTTCTCCTGTCTCCCACATTCACTTTCTTTGTGTGCGTGTGAAGGGGGGTGGGGAGGGGTGACAGCCGTTAACTGTATCAAAAATTTCAAATTAAAAACGAGTCATGTTATTGCTTGCATTTAAAGCAGGAAGTTTTACATCCAATCACAGTAACGATGTTAACCCTCTGGGGTCGACGGACGCACCGGCGCGTCCTGCAGGATTTTTTCCTCATAACAGCAGAAACAACTTAAAATACTCCGTCATTTTTGGGCATACAGATAAGTGTAAGACATCATTAGAGACTATAAAGGGTCCACCAAGACCAAGATCGATCTCAAGTACTACAACACTGCTGATTGGTGTGTGTGTGTGTGTGTGTGTGTGTGTGTGTGTGTGCGTGTATATATATATATATATATATATATATATATATATATATATATATATATGTGAAATGATATAGAAGCCTTGGAGAATTCAAATGATTTTATGGGTTATATATTTCATGCTCATAAGAAAAAGGCTTCTTAGGGGGTTTCATCATTTAAACGTGAATGCAGCCTTTCTTACACCGTTTCTAACAGATTAAAGGCTTTTAAGAGAAAGCGCTTTAACACACAAAGTTTTTGTCAGAGAACACGGCTTTTGTGTCTATGTTAACACATAAGTGAAGTTCTTATATTGAAGAGTGTGCATGTGTGTATGTGCTCAAGTGCGTCAGGGGAACCACGAAGTCTGAGGTGGAGGAAAACCCTACAATTGCAGCACAATGCATCTGTCGCATTACACAGTGCAAGCTACTTTTGTGTCTTCAGCTGCTTTCTCGCATTAATGGCATTATGTCTTACATGTAAAGAAGCTATTTTAATTTGATATCAATTTGATCTCAGCAGAAGTTATTATTCCACCCTCTGCGTAATGTTATTAATAACAGCTCTATATTGTTGAACCAATGTGGTTTGACCGATGGATGTGTGACAAAGTTAATATGGTTTCGGGAAATGGTTGTGACTAGCTAGTTAATTTCTCCAGTAATGCATTGTACTATGGGAGTTAAACAGTGGGTTACGTCATTGTACAAGAAATTTACCCCTGAACAGTTGCAGCCAAGAAAGAAACATGGATAATGTGTATGAACTGTCATTAAACGATTGATGATCACATGTGTGTGGCTTTATCTTTTACATGATTTATTTTTCTGTATTATGTTTTTCATCAAAATGAAGTACCTTATTTTGTTGCGGATGTCCCAATGTGTACACTGGATTTGCACTTTCAGAGAGCTCAATAAAATCTTCTAATTATATTTGGGTTGCATTTGTGAGTTAATAGAAATGTAACTGATACAACTGATACATAACTGATACAATAACTGACACATAATATAATTTCATTTTTATCACAGTCCCCTGAATAGAATCTGAATCGCATTGCAGCAAACATTGAAGTACTGACAGACATCAGATACCTGGCAAAAAGAATCAACATTTTGATAAAGAAGATTGTATCGTGACAAAGATTTTGATTTACACCCCTAGTAGATATGTTGATTTTTCCCAACAAAAATAATTAGGATTGCCCAGCGGCACAATTTGTGGGTTGGCTCAGACTGACTTTTTCCATCATTAAACTGGCAATAGTTATCGCCTTGTAGGTAAATAGGGCGTACAAGCGATCTGATCTAAATTTGAAATACATTAAAATATACAGTTGTTCATTCAAATGTTAATGTAATAACTTTTGCAAAAATGCACATCTGTCAATTTGTTTCAGCCAGTATAGACTAGTTGACAAAACATGTTAGCCTTTATCATGCCTTTGTGGTCACTTGTTTGATTTGTGGCTTGTCGGTTAAGGTTAATAACTGCTTAATACTGGTGGTAATTCGGTTAAAATAATTTGCCAAAATTTGCATCCCTAATACTTAACAGTTAAGCGATCAGATCAGTTTAACCACAGTCATAATTAAACACTCATCAATAAACACTCAACTCTCAAGCACAGAGACCTCAGGTTTGCTCAAACCTCTTCACACCGCAGATGGAATCGGAGCAATTAGCTTCATTTGGTCCTTTCTTTTCCATTCTTATCTTTCCAGTAATTATCATTTACCTAAAGAAGGAAGTCATCACATTAGGTTCTCCATGTGCCATTATTTATTTATTTATTTATTTATTTTTTAGTCAAATATAAGCATACATGTATCATACCCTTAAGAAAATAACATTGCAAATAAGATATCAAGCCTCAACTGTTTGTCCAAGACAGCAATGAGATTAAATGGAGATCAAAGTAAGACTTTTGATCAAGTCTGCTGTTTGTCATTTTTCTCTCCTGAGAAAAAGACCCTCGTTATTTCACAAGTGTCTCCTATAAAGTTTCTGTCAAGATTTCAACAATGTCTCAAACTATGCTCATATTTGCCAAGATATCAAAAGTCTGCAAAAAAGTTGATCAAAGTTAACGCTTCAAAAAATATTTGATAAAATGTATAGAGTGAATGCCCTGTATGTTGCCTTGGATAAAAGCTTCTTCCAAATGTTGGCTTGCTTAGCTAGCTAAGCAGATAACTAACAAAATAACTAACTAATTAATAAAATAACTGAGAACTCCATTAAGTCTCCTCAATAATGAAATACACACACACACGCACACACGCACACACACAAACACACACACACACACACACACACACACACAGCACATCCTCTTGATTAACACCTTGCTACATCCTCCTGTCTTAATTAAGTCTCTCTTTTCACACCGAGCTTCTGTCAACTGATGGGACATGTTTCATCTCAAAGGAAGTAAGGGGGGTTAAAAAAAGGCATATTTGAAAAATGAAGCCACATATAACTAACAGTGTAAAGTCTCGTCCAGGCATCAGTCTTGTGAAATTAGAAAGGGAATATGGTGTCTGCTTTACAGCTGTGAGATATGACTTATGCCCAGTAGGTGTTACCACGGAGACTGCCTGCTGTCATCCATCAAGAAGTGAATCCTTGAGTATTATAGGATATTACCTGATGGGTGATGCAAGGCGACTTAGCAAAGCTCTGACTGTCAAGAGAGATCTGGTCTTCATCGATACTATGTGACTAATGCTTGCAGCTCTTTGCAAGACTCATGCATCCTACCAGTGTGCACCAATCAGAATTGAGTAATGCTTCTAATTTAAGATCACAAGCAGCAAGCTAATTTATATTTCAAAATTTGAATTTAAGGAAGTAGAATTACAATGGAATGTAACTCATATCACTGTGTTAAGTGTAGTTTGTAATAATAAAAGTAAATACAAATAATAATGGGTTCCCACCCTTTCAGACCTAATTGAATTACTTTTCCATGACCTTTCCAGGCATTTATAATTACTGGATACAGATTTTTTGTTTTTTTAATTATTTCTATTCAGGCCAATTCACTAATTAATCACTTAAACTGATTTGTGAGTCATTTTGAAATATTAATTGCCTTAAAGAATGATTCACTCACAAATCAGACATCATTATGGCTTGCGAGCAAGTTTTACTCTACAAAAGACCAATATCTAGCTGATGAGATGCTGAAGAAAACTAGACAAATTAATCATCATGGCTTTTCTGTGACCTTTAAGATTTTATCAATTTCCATGACTTTTTCCAGGCCTGGAAATCAGAACTTTAAAATTCCCTAATATTTCCATAATTAATCATGGGGACCCTGAAAATATATATATATTAGTGTGAATCCCATAAACATGTTTTCATACACACTATATATATATATATATATATATATATATATATATATATATATATATTATATATATATATATATAGTTTTTTAGAGAAACATTAGATACGATTAATACCCAATGTTTAAACGCCACCTATAAAAATTTGCATTTAATTTCTATATATTTAATTTAATTTATTTAATTAATTGTATTATTTAAACATGGACCGTGGTGAAAGAACAGCTGATTTCCCAGAATACTCTAATTTACCCCAATGTCTTCAAAATGGAGCCAAACAACATGAGGCTTACAATTTGGAAACCATAAACTTGTGTTGGTTGGAGTAATGAAATGCAGTGGTCGTTTGACTGTGTTGAATTTCTTTGAATTGCATTGCAAATTCCTCTTTCGGTAATTCCATTTCAAAATCCAAATTCAACATCTTGTAGTGCATGGTCAATTCAATAAAAATTTCAACTCAAGAATAGAAAGAGAGCCAATTCTTAAATTTGCCCAACCCTGGATGCTATATCCTTGTGCGACTCCACGTACACATGTGTGGACATTGTCTTTTGGCTTTCCTATATGCAATGCACAATTTAGTTTCATTTAAACTGATTGATCTCAGTTCAGGAGAATCTGGGCTGTCAGTAAAGGGTTAAACTTTCGACGGACAGAGTCATGTGACAAAACAACATGATGCTGATCACAGCAGAGTTTGTCTTTGGGAGAAACGACAACAAAACTACATCTGGTAAGAAACCTAAATAAGTCAAAATAGTCTCTAGTTTCATCAGATATGCCATTTTTTTTTTAATTTGCGTGATTTATCACGAAACGCCACGCTGCTAAACATAACATACACTAATGTGTACAATAGCACAAGGTTTTCATTAAAATTCCTATATTTATTGTGCATTTTCACATTGAGAAACAATTTTGCTTTTAGTGGCTGTGGCAGTCGGGGCATGATCAAGCGTCCGTCCAGAGAGAGAGAAAGTGGTATGGGCACTTGCACCTGAGCTAGATTATGTTAAACACCTGTCTTTAATTACAGTGAGCATGGGGAGAACGGCATATAACCAGCCACGCCACCAGCAGCAGAGTGAGAGAGCCTGGCACAAGAAAGGCCACGGTGTACCCGAAGCTGAAGCGGTTTAATCTGTTATGTGTGTGAAGCTGATGTGTTGAGACTATTACGTTCCTGTGAAGCTGATGAGTTTGACTACCTGTTGCGAATCTGACGAGTTTGTGAACTTGAAAAACCTTGAAGTGGCCGATTAAAAATCTTTCCTGTGCCAGAAGAAACCCCGCTTCCCTGTGTCTACTTTTGTCTACTGCTGTTGAGTTGTCTCACACTGGTGCCGAAACCTGGGATCCTGAAGTATGGCCCATGGAGTCCTCGCAGTTGGCCGAGATCCTTAAGACCCTTGCCGGCCTACACCAGTCACACCAACAGTCTCTGCTTGAGCTACGTCAAGACCAGGATCGTTGGTTCTTTGAGAGGACCGGCATGCAATTCGGGGCCTCCTCAGCCAGGAGAGGACCCCGGCCATGTACCCAGACAGCCACAGCCCCCTGCCCCCACCCACGCTCTTGAAGATGGGGCGGATGATGACCCAGAAGCCTTCCTCGATTTATTTGAGCACACCGCTGAGATCTGGAGCTGGCTGCGTGATCAGTGGGCAGCCAGGCTCCTCCCGTTGCTGTCTGGGGAAGCCCAGCTTGCTGCCCAACAACTGCCGGCGGCTAACCTCCTGGCCTATGAAGACCTCAATCAGTCCATCTTGCAGCGGGTTGGCCGCAGTCCAGAGCAGTACCGCCAGCTCTTTCGAACTTTGAAGCTGGAGAAGAGCAGCCGCCCGTTTGCCTTCACCCAGCAGCTCTGAGAAACCTGCCAGAAATGGCTGCTGGTGGGTGATTGCGACGTCGCGGGAGTTGTCAACCAGGTGGTGCTGGAGCATCTAATCCATTGACTGCCAAGAGGAATGACGGAATGGGTCCAGTGCCACCACCCGGCGTCGCTGGAGGAAGCTGTCCAACTGGAAGAGGACCATGTGGTGGTGTACCCGAGGGTGGAAGAGCCCTCCCACTCTCTCTCCCCTCCCCCTGTGTTTTTCCCACTCTCTTCCCCCTCCCCTCTTCACTCTCACTCTGCTCTCTCCCCAGAGCCCGTTCCTGCCACACGGAGGCGAGGAGTCCCACCACCGAAGCCCGATCCCTGCATGCAGGGTTTTGCATCACCGTGCCCCGCCACTCTCCCCTTCAGGTGGAAGTGTCCGCCGACGCGGGTGTGGGCATGGCGCCTGGGCCAGTCTGCTGGAGTTGCAGGGATCCGGGACACTTCCGGGGTCAGTACCCTGTGATGGAGCCGGGCTACGGTGGTCCGGATCCCTGACATTCCACAGGCTACCCCCGATCGGGCCGGAGCGTACCGGATACCGGTAAGTGTCAAGGGGGGTACTCACCTAGCACTGGTGGACACGGGATGTAATCAAACCACTATCCACCAACGCTTGGTTCAACACGAGGCTTTGGGCACAGCTAAAATGGTAAGGGTGAACTGTGTGCATGGGGATATTCACAACTACCCTGTGGTGACCCTTATGATTAAATTCTGGGGAACAAAACATAGAGTGGAGGCCGCGGTTATTTCCCACCTCACCCATCCGCTGATTTTGGGAACTAATTGGCCTGAATTTAGAAATCTATTAAAGGGAATATGCGCAGATGGGTCCTGCACAAAAGCGGTGAGATGTGAAATGTGTGATGCGATGGCAGGGGAGGTGGAGCCGGGGCCGTCTTCGTCTGCTCCACATCAGAATGACGTGAAGGGGGAGAGGCTACAGCCCCTCCCATCCTCAGTGGATTTCCCGAAGGGGATTTCCCTTTAGAGCAGTCGCGAGACGAAACCCTCATGCACGACTTTGACCAAGTGAGAGTGATTGATGGTCAATAACTCCAGCCGAATGTCACCCTTTCAGATCTGTATTTCGCAATTATAAATGAGTGGTTGTATAGAGTGACAAAGGATGCTCAAACAAAGGAAGATACAACCCAGCTCTTAATACCACAGAGCCATCAGGAAATGGTGTTCCAGGCGGCTCATTATAATCCCATGGCGGGTCATCTAGGGGAAAGTAAAACACTGAACTGCCTAATAGCCCTTTTCTATTGGCTGGGCATTGGCGAGCGATGTTCACAGGTGGTGTGTGGCATGCCGCGAATGTCAGCTGGTGAATCCACCGGCCACCCCAAAAGCGCCATTGCGCCCCCTTCCGCTGATCGAGGTCCCCTTTGAGAGAATTGGAATGGACCTTGTCGGGCCATTAGAGCGGTCAGCACATGGACATCACTTTGTACTGGTCCTAGTGGACTATGCAATGCGATATCCGGAAGCGGTGCCTCTATGCAACATCTTAGCATGCAGTGTTGCGGAGGCACTCTTCAAAATAATCTCCCGGGTGGGGATTCCGAAAGAAATCCTCACCGATCAGGGCACAAACTTTATGTCACGGACACTACATGAGCTTTACGAATTATTGGGCATTAAATCAATCCGCAACAGCGTTTACCATCCACAAACAGATGGCCTGGTGGAGCGATTTAATAAAACCCTTAAAAATATGATTCGTAAGTTCGAGCACAAGGATGCTAGAAATTGGGACAAATGGCTCGATCCCCTGTTATTTGCAGTACGAGAGGTTCCGCAAGCCTCCACGGGGTTTTCACCATTCGAGCTGCTGTATGGGTGGCGCCCGCGCGGCGTGCTTGATGTCATATGCAAAGCTTGGGAGGAGGGACCTTCAACAAGTAAAAATGAAATTCAATACGTTCTTGATCTTAGAGCAAAACTCCACATGTTGGGGCAACTAACACAGGAGAATTTGCTCCAAGCTCAAGAATGACAGAGCTAACTGTACCCGGAACCTGGCTACGGGAATTTGCACCGGAAGAAAAGGTACTCATATTACTCCCCACATCGTGCTCTAAATTACTCGCCAAGTGGCAAGGACCCTTTGAGGTCACATGACGAGTGGGGATCTCGATTATGAGATAAAACGAACCAATAGAGGGGGCACACGTCAAATATATCACCTCAACCTCCTGAAATTGTAGAGGGAGGCGGTCCCTGTGACGCTGGCTACGGTAGTTCCGGAGAGGGTGGAGCTCGGGCCGGAGGTGAATACAAAACAAAATCATTTTACCCCGGTCATTTGCGGAGATCACCTCTCACCATGTCAGCTTGCAGAGGTTGCCAAGTTGCAATAGGAGTTTTCAGACGTGTTTTCCCCTCTGCCAGGTCGTACGAACCTCATCCAGCACCACATCGAGACGGGGGTGGTGGTACGGAGCCGTCCCTACTGTTTGCCCGAGCACAAAAAGAAAATAGTCTGGGAAGAATTGGATGCAATGCTCGATATGGGGGTAATAGAGGAATCCCATAGTGATTGGTCCAGCCTGGTTGTTCTAGTTCCTAAGAGCGATGGGTCTGTACAGTTCTGTGTGGATTACAGGAAAGTCAACACGGTGTCTAAATTTGACGCGTACCCAATGCCAGTTGCTCGATCGTTTGGGCACTGCTCAATTTTATTTGACACTAGATTTGACAAAGGGTTATTGGCAGATCCCCTTGACACCAATGTCCCGTGAATAACCAGCCTTCTCCACGGCGTTTGGATTACACCAATTTGTGACGCTTCCGTTCGGTTTGTTTGGAGCCCCGGCCACGTTTCAGCGTCTCATGGACCGAATCCTCAGACCGCATTCGGCTTACGCCGCTGCCTATTTAGATGACATCATAATTTACAACAATGATTGGCAGCGGCACACGCAGCATCTGAGGGCGGTTCCGCTTTTACATTCACCCGATTTCTCTCTCCCTTTTGTGTTACAGACGGACGCTTCAGACAGAGGGCTGGGGGCCGTACTCTTGCAGGTGGTGGAGGGGGAGGAGCGCCCGGTGCTGTATATTAGCCGCAAGCTCTCGCTGAGGGAGACTAAGCACAGCACCGTGGAAAAGGAGTGTCTCACCATCAAGTGGGCAGTCCTCACTCTCTGTAACTACCTGTTGGGGTGGGCCTTCACCCTCTGCTCGGATCACGCCCCATTCCAATGGCTCCACCGCATGAAAGATGCCAACGCGCGGATCACCCATTGGTATCTGGCTCTTCAGCCGTTTAAATTCAAGGTGGTCCACAGACTGGGAGCACAGATGGCTGTCGCCGACTTCCTCTCCAGAAATGGGAGGGGAGTGGTAGGCAGGCCAGATGCATCCCCGGCCTGAGTCGGACGGTGGGGATATGTGGCAGTGGGGGCGTGGTCAAGCGTCTGTCCGGAGAGAGAGAAAGCGGTAAGGGCGCTTGAACCTGAGCTAGATTATGTTTAACACCTGTCTCTAATTTCAGTAAGCATGGGGAGAGTGGCATATAACCAGCCACGCCACCAGCAGCAGAGTGAGAGAGCCTGGCACAAGAAAGGCCACGGTGTACCCAAAGCTGAAGCGGTTTAATCTGTTACGTGTGTGAAGCTGATGTGTTAAGGTTATTACGTTCCTGTGAAGCTGATGTGTTTGTTTGACTACCTGCTGTGAATCTGACGAGTTTGTGAACTTGAAAATCCTTGCAGTGGCCGATTAAAAATCTTACCTGTGCCAGAAGAAACCCCGCTTCCCTGTGTCTACTTCCTTCCTGCTGCTGAGTTGTCTCACAGTGGCTTTATATGGAGTTAGGATGAAAATAAGGTGCATTTCGAACTGTGCAGACAGACAGCACACTGGAGGTTAAGTCATTCATAAAATAGCGAGAAAGGGAGCAAGGGAGCTTTCCTATGAAGCCAAGTGCTTTCAATCCAAACTTCCTAACAAAAGTTCAGTTCCAGGCTGCAGATGATGTTTGAACTGAAATTGAACCAAATTCATAATGTATCATTTTATTTTAACATGGTTGCCAGTGATTGAACGATGCTGGCCATTACTTGTATCAGAATGAATTATGCAAATTTCTGATTGGTAAAATGCTTCAGCACTAGCTATCATTTGTTTGTTTGACAGTGCAAAGAGAGAACATTGTGATTTTGTTGCCAATGTAGAAAAAAACATAAAAGTAAAATCAAGTCAAATAATTTTTATTTGTATAGTTTATTATTTGTGCTTTGCCAAATACACATTGTTCGAAAGCAGATTTACAGAAAATCAGCTGTGATGTGTGTAACATCTCAGAAATATGATAACCAACACTCCTGGAAACATAATAAACTTGATTAAAAAAAAAAAAAAAAAACTTTCTTTAGATTGCAATTATTTAAAATTTCACAACTTAGTCCCACTGTCCACATATTTGGACATCAATGTTAAGAAAAACTATTTGCTCTAGGATTTTTAGTTACAAATCAAAATGGGAAAAGGAATTGCACACAGCAGTTTGCCTAAAAAGTGACCTGAAATGCATCTTTGCCTGAGTTGTAATGTTTGTTTGTTGTTTCTTTTAAAACTTTGAACAAATATTTGAATTTATGAACTCTAGAATATTGGAATTCTATGAGACATTATCATAACATTATTGCAAAATGCTATACTGCCCTCAGTCGAGTCTAATAGAACAATCTTTACTAAAAACATGAAAAAAGAAATAATGAAAAAGAGAGAATGAAGTCGCCCATGTGGAAAGACCAAATGTAAAATGCAATGACTCAACTCTTCACATGAGGTTAGACTTCCTAAAAGTCCCATTCTCCTCAGAGCAATGTAGATAAACAGGTTTGCCATGTTTTGCATGCCATGATTTGGCCTGACGTGCACTGAGAGCTCTCTCAAGGTCTGTAGACATGAGTCACCCCGTTTCAGCTCCAGTGCACTGAACTTTACCCCTGGACTCATGCGTGGAAGCAGAGAACATTATATGAGAAGAAAGGTGAACGACTAATCCTATAAGCACCATGGGTTGATGACTGAGGAACTATTTATGTAAAAGAATTAACCCATGGCAGGAACATCCTTCTCATTATTTAATATTATGCCCAGTGCAAGCTCTTTATTGTGTTAATTCAAATGCGTAAAGAGCTAAGTTCAGTTAAAGAGGTATGGCGAAAGGACATGACAGGATGCAGCTAAACATAGTCATGTCTCTCAAAGGTTGTGACTGTTCATTCTAGACAACCACAATCAATCTTATTCCATTTTGCTCTGTGCCAGTGTCAACAATTAACCACACAATAAATACCACTGAAAGTGACAAAAATGCTTTACATATTTAATATGTGGTGAAAATGTTTACGTTTTTTTTATTAATTATATATATATATATATATATATATATATATATATATATATATATATATATATATATATATATATATTATTTATTATTGTTATTGATATACTGTATATGATTGAATGAAATATATGATATTAATGGATGATACATTGTGTTTTTATATGGTTGAAAAAATGGCATCTTATAGGTTAAAAATGCCCCTGAAAATCAATTCCAAGGGCCAAATATGGCCACTTCATTAGAATTTAATTTCTAAAATTGTTCTGTGTAACCACTAAATTGTACAGGATCCAGGATCCAACATTGAAAACTCTTACCATGGGTAAAAAAAAAACAAAAAAAAAAACTAGACTTTGAAAACTGACCATTTATGGCTGAGCGGTATGATGGTATCCACCATGCAATTTTAGAAATATGTCAAGCAGTAAAGATGCTGCTGGTAGATAGAGTATATCCATGTGGCTATCAGTGGGCAGGATTGATTTACGTTATTTTCACTTGAAAGCGATGGAGAAACATGAAGGAAGGCAAAAATATAGAGTTCAATATGTCCCTAAACAAATCAAGATAAGGAAAAAAAAAAAAAAAAGGTAATTAGTCAAGTTGTTTATGGTTATCAAGCAACATTGCAACTTGCCGCATTAATACAGTATTCCACTGATGTGCTGTTGCATGATTTTACTTTATATTTTACCAAATTGATTACACTGTGAATTGGCAACAGTAGGTCGAATGTTCTGCAGCTGAAATCAGTCTGTACTTACCAAAATGCAAATCACTGCCTTCAGTGGCAGTATGGGCACTTGTCATCTTCAGTTTCTGGGTGAAATTTCCACAGAGTGGAGCCAAAAGCAAGTTGTATTTTTAGTTGAAAATGATATAATAGTCATCAGGAATGCATATTTTATTAACTTACTCAAACCCCAACCCTAAACCTAACCGTCATTGGAGTAGAAATGTGATTTTAAAACTAAAATGCAACGTCTGAACCATGCTCACAATTGTTTATGTGAATGTGATTACTTTCTGGTTCCAACGAGACCAGAGACCATGTCTTGAATAGGGTTGATTTCGGGAAACATAAACTTTTGGAAGCAACATGTTGATTTCTTATTTTTATGTTGATTTTACAATAACCTCATCCAATCAGAATTTAGAGTTGGGCCTTACCATTTAATAAAGTTATTTTTATTATTTTATCTTTTGCTTTACCTCTGGTGCAATATAATGTGAGACTTATCATTCAGTTGTTATGAATAAGCATGTTTTAATTTTGTCTATCAAGTTCCAAATAAATAATAATAATAATAAAAATATTAAATCAGATGCAGCAAGTATTTTGTTAACTGTATTATCAAAAAAATTAATTAACATATGGTTATCATATATATATATATATATATATATATATATATATATATATATATATATATATATATATATATTGAGTTTCCAGCAAAAATAACTATTGTGATATATATTGTTAAAGAGCACCTATTATGGTTTTTCAAATAATACCTTTCATGTAGTGTGTTATATAGCTGTTTGTGAATGTAAAAAAGTCTGCAAAGTTTCAAAAATCAAAGTGCACTACAAATGGATTTATTGACTCCCAAAAGAAAGAACCGATTCTGAACACCTGAAACGAGTCGTTAGTAATTCCAGACTTACTTCCTGTACTAACATATGTAATTTGGTAACAAAAAACCCGCCTCTGGTCTTCACTGGCTGCTCGCGAATAGCTTTGACCAATCACAACAGACTGGGACATCTGACCAATCAGAGCAGAGTAGGCTTTCTGAAAGGAGGAGTTTAGAATGAATCTTTAGAACGGATCATTGAACAAGTCGTTTTTGACACTGGGAAAAAAAGGTAATGCTGCAATTTAAATTATGAGCAAGTGTTTTTTGACCTTGGATGCATGCAAATCTATTGTATGAGACCTTTAAAACAAAATTAGGCACATTTAAAAACCATAATAGGTGCTCTTTAACGTGATATAAAATTACTTATACCGCCTACCCATATGGTCATAAATAACAAATGTACCTTGTATACAACTTGTGGTCGTATTAATGTAGTTATCAGTAAGTCAAGTCAGTGTGTTATTTGTACTTTTCACAATACACAGTATATTGTTTCTAAGCAGCTTTACAGAAAATATTGCCATTATAAAACGTCAGCAATCAAGATCCCTAAAAAAGTCCAATATACAAGTTTTAAATCATTCTGACACAATGATAAAAAAAGGTTTAAAAAAATCAGTGTAAAAAAAAAAAAAAAAAAATAAATAAATAAAAAAAATAAGGCTCGTAAAACAACCAAGTGAAGGCCTCCTAATCTATTTTGAACACAATGTTCCTTTGGGTGATTGCGTTAAAACCAATTAGCACTAGAAAGGTCAGAGGCTTAGACAGGAAGAAAAAAGAAAACATCAAAGTAAACTGGTCCTAAATGGTTTAAATTTGACCAACATAGCTAATGCTTTGCAATTCAACTATGCATGTTATTAAAACACTTGAATTTGAGAGGAAGGAGGGAATAAGTGCACAGATGGAGGAGGAAGAGAGAGAGAGAGAGAGAGAGAGAGAGAGAGAGAGAGAGAGAGAGAGAGAGAGAGAGAGAGAGAGTTCAGCAGGGACACGCAACAGTGCTGGCCTTTTTCTGTACTGCTCAAGTACGCACATTATCAGGTGGCTGTTTACCACAAGAACACTTGTGCGCTTGTGTGGCAGCCAACACAACAAAGGGAATCCAATCTCACTGCATATTTTAACCGAACATTCAACGTTGTCCAGCCGCCAGATTTATAAATGACCATTTTTATCTATCAGATTATGCTTTTTATCCAAAGGGACTTACATTTTAGTAGTTGCAGGGTCGGTCCCCTTGGAGTAACCTGGGGCTAAAGTGATAGTTCACTCACATTAACTTTAATTGCATCTTTTTTTTTTTTTTTTCATACAATAGAAGTGAATGGTGACTGAGGCTAACATTCTTCCTAACATCTCCATTTGTGTTCCACAGAAGAAAGAAAGTTGGATTTGGAACCACATGAAGGTGAGTGTCACATTCAACAAGGATGCAGTTAATGCACAAAATAATGTAAGTCCATATTTCAGTTCTTCTAATTCATTGCATACAGTCCATTTACACTACCAACTTCTTATAAATATGCTGTTTTTGTTTATATCGCTGGTGCTTGAAGGAATAGACTATATAATAAGATGCAGATGCTGCAATAACCGGAGAAGTACCTCCAAATTAAACTGCACTTGACCCAGCCCAGTAGCGCACTGCGCACGATTTTGCCAAAACTCACTTGCGCCTAGACTTAGTGCATGCTTGCACGAAAATACAGTACCAAAACTTCATGGCCATGCCCACTGACTTTGCGCTTATAACAAATTAGGGCCCACAGTATTACAATGTATGACAACATTTGGCCAAGAAGAAATAATTGTGGCCAAGTATATTTAATTGTAAATTTTCTCAATTCACTAGCCAGTAGCTGGTATGAAAAAAGTTCATTTTGATAACTAAGCCCTTTTCAGTCGGATTAGTTTTAGTTGGGGACGTGGGGTAATTTAATAATTACAAGAGCTTGTCTGTGATTTTAATCCTGTGCGAACCAGTCATATAAATCATTTTCAGGACTCAGCGCCAGTAAGGATAAAACATCTGGTAAAAATAACCCCATGTTATTATTAATACCATGCAAATTGATTTAAGGGTACATATTACATAGTACATAGTTTCCCTGGTATTTTCACATTGTTTTAAGTATGGAAGCACACCTGGATGCTCAGGGACTGACAAATAAATTGTTTAATTTATGTTCGATAATGTTTAATGAAAGTGTAAAGGAAGTGTAAAATGGTACTTAATACATTTAAAACATCTTGGTTACTATTGTAACCTCCGTTCCCTGATGGAGGGAACACAACTTTGTGTTGATGTAGTGACACTAGGGGTCGGACTTGGGAGCCCCAAACACCTCTGATATTTGAGAAAAGGAATTTGCATGCCACTACCCTGGACATACGGGTATAAAAGGAGACGGCTTGCAACCACTCATTCAGGTTTGTGCTGAGGAGCCGAGAAAGAGTCCCGGCCATTTCAGCGGGTAGTTCAGTTTTGTGGCAGGAGGGACACAACGTCTCGTTGTCTCCTTCAGGGAACGGAGGTTACAATAATAACCAAGACGTTCCCTATCTGTCACTCACTCGACATTGTATAGTGACACTAGGGGTCCCTATACAAACCCCACAACCAACTGAACTATGTTACGTGGATCGGCGGTGCAGGTGCAGGCAGGCTACCGCTTGCCAAGTAACAAGTGCACACAGCCCCATCGTAAACTTCCCAACGCCCCACATAAGTCGCATAGTCCCTCGTACTCAAAGGGGGGACCAGTGAACTTACAATGGGAATAGGCCGCAGCAGCTGTTTTGACCTTTTCTCTTTTTTGAAAAAAATGAAAAATTCACTTAGCTGGGACCCAACATTCACGCCAGGAAAGGTGTTCTTTTCCATGGAGACATCCTGCCTGAAGGGGAGGTTAACATGTGGAGAATACATCACATGGACTTACCAACTGGGAAGTACCACATATGGAAGGGAGTTCCTGCGGTAGGTCCTACCTGGAAGGGAGGAGCTCTACAAGTGCAGCGACTGGTGGCAGAGCAGATCTATGCCCAAGGGAAGACACGGGTTTACCGTCAGGGAAACTGTACCGTGGAAAACACCTCATATGGGGTTACCGACAGGGAACAACCACATATGGAGCACCTATCCCAAGTACAAGGGCTGACCTAACAGGGCATACCTCACATGTACTGGATTCCATCGAATTCCTCCGCCGAATTCATCTGCTGCAGGGTGCTGGGAGAGGAAGGACATCCAGGGTTCGCCGACCCCAGGAACTCATGTGGACGAATAAAGCGCACGTTATCCCCTCAGGGAGGGAAAAGGCACTAAGTGCAAGCGGTACACCCGGCCAGCTGTCCGCATACTTACCTGTCCGTTCCCGCTAACACACGGGATGAAACTTGCTCAACCCGGAGATTGTAAAATCTCGCAAAGGTATTGGGTGTCGCCCAGCCCGCTGCTCTACAGATGTCTGTTAGAGAGGCACTGTTTTCCAGAGCCCAGGAGAATGCCACACTCCTAGTGGAGTGTGCTCGTACTCCCAGGGGGGACAGCGCGCCCTGGGCCTGGTATGCCAAAGCAATGGCATCCACAATCCAGTGGGCAATCCTCTGTTTGGAGACAGCCTTCCCCTTCTGCTGTCCCCCAAAACAGACAAAGAGCTGCTCAGAGTGTCTAAAGCTCTCTGTGTGGTCCAAGTAAACACACAAAGTGTGAACTGGACACAGCAACAACAAGGCTGGGTCTGCCTCCTCTCGGGGCAGCGCTTGAAGTCCACCACTTGATCCCTGAAAGGAGTAGTGGGAATCTTAGGCACATAGCCCGGCCGGGGTCTCAAGATCATGTGAGAGTATGCCGGACCAAACTCTAGGCACATATAGCTGACAGAGAACGCCTGCAGGTCCCTAACCCTCTTGATGGAAGTGAACACAGTCAGGAGGGCCGTCTCTTGCAGGAAGGAAAGCACCGACCTGACTGCACATCTCTGTGGGTCTTCACCTTGGGAAGAACAACAATTCGTGAACAGATGCCACTTCAAGGCATACAGCTGCCTCGTAGAGGGAACCACTGCTGGTGGTAGCCCACTTAGGTCATCCATGTCCTGTCCAAGGACCAGACATGGAGATTACAGAGGTCTGGGCACGGGTGCCAAATCATGCCCCATCCCTGAGAAAGTAGGTCCTTCCTCAGGGGAATTCACCAGGAGGGGCTGTCGCGATGAGCATGAGCTCTGAGAACCAAGTCTGGGTGGGCCAGTATGGTGCCACCAACACAACCTGTTCTTGGTCCTCCCTGACTTTGCACAAAGTCTGTGCAAGCAGGCTCACTGGAGGAAATGCATACTTGCGCAGGCCCCGGGGCCAGCTGTGTGCCAATGCGTCCGTGCCAAGGGGGGCCTCAGTCAGGGAGTACCATAGCAGGCAGTGGGAGGATTCCTGGGAAGCAAACAGCTCTACCTGCGCTTCACCGAATCGACTCCAAATCAGCTGAACCACCTGGGGTTGGAGTCTCCACTCTCCTCTGAGGGTCACTTGCCATGACAGTGCGTCCGCTGCACGATTGAGCTCCCCTGGGATGTGAGTGGCCCGCAACGACTTCAGTTGCTGCTGACTCCAAAGGAGGAGATGGTGGGCAAGTTGCGACATGCAATGTTAGCGTAAACCACCTTGGCAATTTATATACGCTACCGCCACAGTTTTGTCCATCCGGACTAACATGTGTTTGCTACTCAAGGCAATTGATATGCCAATGCAGTCGAGGTCCTGTCCAGGAGCCAGAGGCTGCATGCCCATTGCAAATGGAGCCCCAGCCTGACCTGGATGCATCTGTTGTGACAACAACATGTCTGGACACTTGTTCTAGAGGAACCCCTGCCCGTTGAAATGCAAGGTCCTTTCAAGGGCTGAATGAGCGCGACACACCGGTGTGATAGCCACGTGATACGTACCACAGTGCCATGCCAACCTTGGGACTTGAGTCTGAAGCCAGTGCTGAAGCGGTCTCATATGCATCAACCCGAGTGGCATAACCACTGCTGAGGATGCCATATGCCCCAGGAGCCTCTGAAACTGTTTCAGTGGGACAGCTGTTCTTCCCCTGAATGACTTCAGGCAATTCACCACCGACTGAGCATGCCCGCTCGTGAGGCATGCTGTCATAGTGAGTCCAACTCCATCCCGAGAAAATAAATGCTCTGCACCGGGGAGAGCTTGCTCTTTTCCCAGTTGACCTGAAGGCATAGGGTCCCTGTGCGCACACAACAGATCTCGAGAATGAGCTAGAATCAGCCAGTCATCGAGATAATTGAGGATGCGGATGCCAGCGACTTTTGTAAAGACGCAAAGTGACAGGGACAGACCGAAGGGGAGGACCTTGTACTGATATGCCTGACCCTCGAAGGCAAACTGAAGGAACTGTCTGTGTCAAGGCAAAATCGAGACATGAAAGTACGCATCCTTCAGGTCTACTGCCGTGAACCAATCTTGATGCCGGACACATGACAGAATGCGCTTCTGCGTCAGCATTTTGAATGGGAGCTTGTGCAGGGCCTGATTCAAAGCTTGCAGGTCTAAGATTGGCCGCAACCCACCACCTTTCTTCAGTATGATGAAGTAGGGGCTGTAGAACTCCTTCTTCATCTCGGCTGGAGGTACAGGCTCTATCATGTCCTTCTCTAGAAGGACTGTGATTTCCGCACACAGAACAGCGGCGTCCTTGTCTACTACCGAGGTAAACCGGACACTATTGAACTTGGGCAGGTGCCTGGCGAACTGAATTGCGTAGCCGAGTCCTCCTAACCACGCCTCCAAACTCAGAGCAAGAGGCACCAAGGGGACAATCGCCTTTGACATACCTGCGCAGCAGGGTGGAGCAGGAACTGCCACATCGAGAGGCCTCGTGTCCCGACTCGTGGCTGTGCTAAGAGAAATGTTCGCTTAACATCCGCCTGATCGTGGGAGTGTGTGTGTCGCAGCTGGGTGTGTGAAGGTGGAGGTACCGCATCCGCAGCACCTCTGCTGCAAGTGTTCGATGTACGGCTGTTGTGACAATGTCAACGACAGCTGGGTGTGACCCAGAGAATGAGAAAACTGCCCTTTTTTTGAAAATGAGGGTGCCGCAGCCCCTTGGGCATGCGGCGAAATAAAAAAAGGGAACAAAAGATTCTCCTCCCGGCCCTCCTCCGGGGGATGGAGTTGTCTATGTACCACCTCCTGGCTTACAGCGGGTCTCCTCACCCCTGGGTCGCCCATCTCAGGGATGCTTCGAAGTCTTCCTGGGGTTCTTGGTGCCAGAACGAGGGATGGGGGTGTCAGCTTCCTGCAAGGGGCTCTACGCCGGGGCCGAGCAGTTGGCTCAGGCTGTGGTGGAGCTGGTGTTGCTGCCGCAGGAGAATGCCCTCGGCGACGAGCAGACGGGGTACGGGATCTCGGCGACCCATAGGAAGAATCACGCTGGGGCAGGATGCTGGATGGCCTCCGTCTGCTTCTTGACTGTCGAGAACTGCTGGGAAAAGTCCTCGACAGTGTTGCCGAACAGGCCACCCTGAGAGATGGGCACGTCAAGAAAGCAGACCTTGTCGGCGTCGCTCATCTCTGCAAGGTTGAGCCACAGGTGGACATCCATGGACCACCATGGTGGACATCGCCCACCCAAGAGCCCACGCCGTGACCTACGTCGCCCATAGGGCGAAGTCGGCCGCTGAGTGCAGATCCTGCATCACTCCTGGGTCAGGACTACCCTCGTGCAGCTCTTTCAGTGCCTTGGCCTGATGGACTTGCAGGAGGGCCATGGCATGCAGGGCGGAGGCGGCCTCCAGCAGCACTGTAAGACTTGGTCATCAGGGACGATGTGAACTTACTGGCCTTGGACGGGAGCCTATGACGGTTCTGCCAGGTGGCGGTGTTTTGCAGGCACAGGTGCACCACAATTGCCTGCTCCACCTGAGGAACCTCCATGTACCCCTTGGCCACCCCACCACTGAGGGTAGTGAGAGCAGAGGAACTCGAAAATCAGGCCGGACTGTGATAGGTGCCCGCCATGACTTTGTGAGCTCCTCATGCACCTCTGGGAAGAAATGAACTGGGGTAGAGCGTGGCTGTGTATGGCGCTCTGAGCCCAAGAACCAGTCATCCAGCTGCAAATGCTCTGGGAAGGGTGGAGGGTTCCGCTCCGCGTAGGCCTTAGACTGGGAGACCGCACCAGATGGTGGGAGCCCAGCCGAGTCCTCCATGTCAGACTGTAACAGCCCGCTCTCCGATGATGCGATCGAAACCTTATCCTCCTCCCGAGCCCTGAATGAATTACGCTCACCCTGGGGCAAGCCGCCTGACTCACCATGAACTCGACCGGCGGAAACGAGTGTGCTGGGGAATGGGAGGTCCGTGGGGATTCATAATGACCGCATCCAGGACCTACACATAAACGGAAAGGCATCTTTAAAAAGACGCTCTCCATCAGTGCTTACTCTTTTAGAGAAAATACACTCTTTTATTTCCCTCAAGTGTGGCTGCTGAAGCACCCAGGGGCATTCTCTGCACTTATCTGTGCGAGAAAGGGAGAACCCGCTGTAATGTGCCGTATATCCAACAGCAGTTTTACACATTTGCTTCACTTCAGAGGTGAATGGAACACTGGTGGATTTTTCAACACCACTTGGCTCCAAAGAACAAATCTGAATGAGTGGTTGCAAACCATCTCCTTTATACCCGTATGTCCGGGGGAGTGGCATGCAAATTGCACTCGCCAGTTCTCATTGGCCTTTTCTCAGATATCAGAGGTGTTTGGGGCTCCCAAGTCCGACCCCTAGTGTCACTACATCGACACAACATCGAGTGAGTGACAGATAGGGAACTAGAATTTCATCAAAACATGCAATAAGTAATCCAGTCAGAATAGATTACCTAAAAAGACTGAAAACTGCCAATGCAATAAGTAATCCAGTCAGAATAGTTTACCTAAAATTACTGAAAACTGCCACTGCCAGTGATGAAATATAGCCAATTCTATGAGAACCGTTTCCTCATTGGTTTACCATATAATCTCAATGACTAAATCAAAGGCTTTTCTATGGAGCTCTCTGACTCTTAAGAGTAATCTTTTTCTAAAGCTTTGAGGGGAAGAGGAAGAGAATGGAGCCTATATTAAGGCAATTTATTACAATCATTAAAGCTTATTAGCCAAAACTTAAGCCTAGTCTAGGCACTTTGAAGATGGCATGCGCAAACAAACACAAACACACACATTTCCTGATTGTTACAATGTGCTGCACATTTATTTTGCCTGTCAATATCCAAGGCACAGTCAATGTATCTCATGAATTTCTAATTCCTTTAAGCCACAAAGATGCAAAATTCTCCACCGAACCACGACAAGCTTTGAGGAAGGCCCTCAACTAAACTGTCTCTCTCTGTCTCTCTGTTGCAAAGGTAGTTTTGCAGATGTTAGCCCATTTAAGCTGGTTTAGCTCAGTGTTGGGTAAGTTACTCTAAAAAGTTATTAATTTCTAACTACTAATTACATCTTCTACAGTATAATTAGATTACTGTACTAATTAATCTGTCTGAAAAGTAACTGCATTACTTATTACAAATTACATTATAAAACCCTTATTGACCTCAACCAGATGAAAAATACAAGGATAGACATGAAACTGTTCTTTTAATTCTTTCAAATAAATCATATAAAATCAAATAAATTATTCATGAACTGGCCAAAGAATTTAAGGGGGCAGCGTTAATGTAGAACACATATATTTTAACATTAGACGTTAAATTTCGATTTTAAATTCACTATTGTTTTATATAATTGTTCTAGAGTCTATACAGTATTTAATGCAATTACATCAGAAGTGGCTGTAATAAATTACGGAAAATTGAAGAGTAATCCCTTACTTTACTTTTTCAATGAAAAAGTAATTTAATTACAGTAATTAATTACTTAGTAATGCATTACACGCAACACTGGTTTAGCTAGTTTGTTTCCCAGCCTGACAGGCTGACAACACCCTAAAACATCTTTAAAACCAACATAATAGACCAGCCTAACCAGCTTAGAAGAAACAATTGTTTTGAGTATCATCTGAAGTTAATACACCCCACTAAATAACGACCAATGTGACATTTATTGCAGAAACTGTTTTTTGTGGTGTTTGATATAACTTTAATCTATAGAAGTTACAAAAAAGGAATGTTCACGGGGAACAGAGTTCACGGAGTGAATTTTGTGGGGGGAACGGCATTCTTGTTCAAACTGGCTACATTTGTTAGGGGAATAAAGAGTATTTCTATCTTTTCTCCACTAAATAGCCTAGGAATGCTTTGTGGGCTGAAACCATGGCTTTACTACAGTAATATTGTAGTGGTTACTATGGTTTAACTAAATACCATGGTTAAACTATAGTTACTGTAGTGAAACCATGGTTAATTATTGTAAGGGTAAACAAAACAGAAGTCGTCATGGTTATTTGCGTAACCTCCGTTCCCTGATGGAGGGAACGAGATGTTGTGTCAATGTAGTGACACTAGGGGTCACACTTGGGAGCCCGAGACACCTCTGGTCTTTGATAAATGGCCAATGAAAATTGGCAAGTGGTATTTGCATGCCACTCCCCCTAACATACGGGTATAAAAGGAGCTGGTATGCAACCACTCATTCAGGTTTTATGCTGAGGAGCCGAGACAAGGTCCGGCCATTTCAGCGGGTAGTTCAGCGTTGTGGCAGGAGGGACACATCGTTTCATTCCCTCCATCAGGGAATGGAGGTTACGCAAGTAACCATGACGTTCCCTATCTGTCACTCACTCGACGTTGTGTCGATGTAGTGACACTAAGGGTCCCTATACAAAATGCCGCAACTGGCTGAACTGTGTTACCTGAACTGGCGGTGTGTGACGGACAGACAACTGTGTGCCTTGTAGCCAGCGCACCAGGCCGACATGTAACCTCCCCCAACATAGTTATGAGTGTCGAACGGCCCTTTGGGGATAAGTCGACTATCCAAAAGATAGAGACAGGCTAGCCCAGTCGTAGCCTCTTTTCCCCTTCTTTTTTCCACTCCCTAAAAAAAGGGGGATTATCCGACTGGGCCGATCAGGTCTAGTCGGGGGGTGTCCCTCCCAAGGGAAGGACATCGCGGAGACCACACCTCGCCCAGAGAGAGGGGGGATATTTAAGTGGAAAATAAGTCACATGGTCTTGCCGATCACGTGGAGAAGTCTCATGGTAGGTCCTACCCAATGGGGGAGGAGTTACTACAAACATGGAGACTGTGGCAGAGGGGCCTCTGCCCAAGGAAGACGCAGTTTGCCAACAGGGAAACAAATTAGCGGAAGATATACATTGCATGGGGTTGCCTAAAGGGAACCACCACATGCAGAGCACCTACCCCAGAACAGGGCTTTTAGTTAGCACGTGTACTGTGCCGGCAGCGAGTCTCTCCGAAAACTCGACTGCCACAGTGCTCGGAGGAAGTCAACCAGGGAACATAGTTTGTGAACACTACTGGGAGTTAATGGAGCACGTCTTCAGCTCAGAGGAGGTTTAAGGCGCTATGTGCAAGCAATACACCCGGCCGGCTATCCCTGGCTTATCCGCTTGTATTGCGTGCCGCTACCCAGGACAAAACCGGTTCCACCTGGAGGTTGTAGAACCTCGAAAAGGTGTTGGATGTTGCCCAGCCCGCTGCTCTGCAAATGTCTGTTAGAGAGGCACCCCTGGCCAGGGCCCAGGAGGCCGCTACACCCCTGGTAGAATGGGCTCGTAGCCCTACCGGGGGCGGCACGTCCTGGGCGTGATATGCCATAGCTATGGCATCAATGAGCCAGTGGGCGATCCTCTGCTTGGAGACAGTGCTTCCTTTCCTCTGTGCACCAAAGCAGACAAAGAGCTGCTCAGAGATCCTAAAGCTCTGCGTGCGATCCAAATAGATGCGTAAAGCACGCACCAGACACAGCAACGACAGGGCTGGGTCTGCCTCCTCCTGGGGCAGCACTCGCAGGTTCACCATCTGGTCCCTAAAAGGGGTCGTGGGAACCTTGGGCACATAGCCCGGTCGGGGTCTCAAGATCATGTGAGATTAGCCTAGACCGAACTCCAGGCACGTTTCGCTGACAGAGAATGCTTGCAGGTCTCCTACCCTCTTGATGGAAGTGAGCACAGTCAGGAGGGCAGTCTTCAAGGACAGTGTCTTAAGCTCAGCTGACTGCAAAGGCTCAAAGTGGACTCTCTGTAGACCCTGAAGAACTACAGAGAGGTTCCATGAGGGAATGAGGCGCTGTCTGGAGGGGTTCAGCCTCCTGGCGCCTCTCGGGAACCTGATGATCAGTTCGTGCTTCCCTAAGGACTTACCATCCACTGTGTCGTGGTGTGCTGCTATAGCGGCTACATACACCTTCAAGGTGGAAGGGGACAGCCGCCCTTCCAACCTCTCCTGCAGGAAGGAAAGCATCGATCTGACTGTGCATCTCTGGGGGTCTTCCCGTCGGGAAGAACACCACTTAGCGAACAGACGCCACTTAAAGGCATACAGGTGCCTCATAGAGGGGGCCCTAGCCTGAGTGATCGTGTCTACCACTACGGGTGGTAGACCGCTTAGGTCTTCCATGTCCCATCCAGGGGCCAGACATGGAGATTCCAGAGGTCTGGTCACGGGTGCCAGATGGTGCCCCGTCCCTGAGAAAGAAGGTCCTTCCTCAGGGGAATTCGCCAGGGTGGGGCTGTCGCGAGGAACGCAAGTAGGGTGCTACCAGGACGACCTGCTCCTCGTCCTCTTTGACCTTGCACAGTGTCTGTGCAAGTAGGCTCACTGGGGGAAACGTCCAGGGGGCCAGCTGTGTGCCAGCGCGTCTATACCGAGAGATGCCTCGGTCAGGGCGTACCAGAGTGGGCAGTGGGAGGATTCTTGGGAGGCGACAGGTCTACCTGTGCCTGTTCAAATCGACTCCAGATCAGCTGGACCACCTAAGGGTGGAGTCTCCACTCTCCCCTGAGGGTAACCTGCCATGACAGCGCATCCGCTGCAGTGTTGAGGTCGCCCGGGATGTGAGTGGCTCGCAGCAACTTGAGGTGCTGCTGACTCCAGAGGAGGAGACGGCGGGCGAGTTGTGACATACAACGAGAGCGCAGACCGCCTTGGCGGTTGACATATGCTACCGTTGCTGTGTTGTCTGTCGAACTAACATGTGCTTGCCTGGATCAACGGCCGGAACCTCCACAGGGTGAGCAGAATTGCCAGCAACTCAAGGCAGTTGATGTGCCAACACAGCCACGGGCCCGTCCACATGGCGGCGGCTGCATGCCCATTGCAATCGGCGCCCCAGCCCGTCTTGGAGGCGTCTGTCATGACCATGATGTGCCTGGAGACCTGCTCTAGGGTAACGCCTACCCGTAGAAACGTGAGGTTGGTCAAAGGGCTGAAGAGGCGGTGACAGACCGGTGTGATGACCATGCAATGTGTCCCGCAGTGCCATACCCATCTTGGGACTCGAGTCTGAAGCCAGTGCTGAAGCGGTCTCATATGCATCAACCCGAGCGGAGTGGCTACCGCTGAGGATGCCATATGACCCAGGAGCCTCTGAAAAAATTTCAGTGGAACCGCTGTTTTCTGTTTGAATGCCTTCAAACAGGTCAGCACCAACTGTGCACGCTCATTCGTGAGGCGCGCCGTCAATGAGACTAAGTCCAACTCCAAACTGAGAAAAGAGATGCTCTGAACCAGGAGGAGCTTGCTCTTTTCCCAGTTGACCTGAAGCCCTAGTCGGCTGAGGTGCGAGAGCACCAGGTCCCTGTGTGCACACAACACATCCTGAGAGTGAGCTAGGATTAGCTAACCATCAGGATAGTTGAGGATGCGAATGCCCACTTCCCTTAGTGGGTCAAGGGCTGCCTCTGCGACCTTCGTGGAGACACGAGCGAACAAGGAAAGGGAGGGCCTTGTACTGATACTCCCGACCCTCGAATGCAAACCGCAGGAAGGGTGTGTGTCGAGGTAGAATCGAGACGTGGAAGTACGCGTCCTTCAGGTCTACCGCCGCGAACCAATGTTGATGCCGGACGCTCGCTAGAGTGTGTCTTTGCGTCAGCATCTAGGACGGGAGTCTGTGTAAGGCCTGGTTCAGTACTCGCAGGTCCAAGATTGGCCGCAACCCACTGCCTTTTTTTGGTACAATAAAGTAGGGGCTGTAAACCCCTTCTTCAACTCGGCTGGAGGGACAATCTCGTCAGACGTACCGGTGGGTGGGGCCTCATGGCAGGGTGGAGCCTAAGGTGCCACACTGTGTCATGGCCATGCTTAGTTCAGGGACATCGAAGTACTTACCTGGCTCTTTGTGACCACCCCCGGAACAGCCTGGGACGGGGGAGGAAGAGGCCTGTCCTCGTGACCCGTGGAGACTGTCACATTGGGGGCAGATTTGTGCCACAGCTGGGCGCTAAGGGGTGGGGAGACCGCAGCTGGAGCGCCAAACCTGCCAAATAGAGTGGTGGACGGTGGTCAGGATGATGGTCATGCACACTGGATATGTGACCCAGGGGACAAGGAAACCACTCTTGCTGAACTCTTGGGTACTGCAGCCACTTGGGCATGCAGCGCAATTAAATGCAAAGGTAACAAAAGATTCTCCTCCCGGCTCTTGACCGGGGGATGGAGATGTCTGCTTACCAGCTCCAGAGCAGCGGGTTTCGTCGTCCCTGGGTCACCCGTCTCAGGGGCGCTTCAAAGCCTTTCGTGGGTTCTTGGCGGCTGCGAGACGGGTGGCGTCTGCTTCCTGCGGTGTGATCCATGCCGGGGCCGGGCCGCAGGGGCGGGCTGTGGCGGAGCCGGTGCAGTCACCGCATGGGGACGCCCTTGGCGACGAGCAGACAGGGTGTGGGATCTTGAGCCATGCCAGGCAGAATGTGCCAGATAACCTCCCTCTGCTGCCCAGGAAAGCATGTCGTCATCTTCACGTCAGCCTGTGACTGGGCGACCGCACCCAAAGGGAGGAGCCCAGCTGAGGCTTCTGCATCCGACTGGACAAGCCCTCTCTCCGATGCTGCGCTCGAGTGCTCATCACTTTCGCGGGCTCCGAATAAGAGGTCGAACTCGCCGTGAGACGAGCCGGCGGACTCATCCGGAAGCCCGACTGGGGCAGACGAACGTGCTGGGGAATGGGAGGTCCATGGGGGGATACCCGGCGGAGGTGGTCCCATTGGGGTCCCCAAATCGCCCCCAGTGCTAGCCGCGCTAGCCTCATACCCGTGGGTAGAAGGACCGAGGCGGGGAGCCTCTGGGGTGGCTTGCTTTCTTATGAAGGTAAGCCACGACCGCATCGTTGCCATGGACATGTTCTCGCAATAAGTACATGATCCGTCCACGAACGCTGTCTCCGTGTGAGCAGTGCCCAGACACGAAAGACAGTGATCGTGACCATCAGAAGGCGAGAGACAACGAGCGCAACCAGGAATAACACACAAAGGAAAGGCATCTTTAAAAAGACACGTCTTTAAAAAGACGTTCCGTGTGTGCCTCTCTTTTAGAGATATATACTTTAGAGAAATATACTCTTTTAGAGAAATATACTCTTTTATTTCTGCCGAAGCACCCAGGGGCATTCTCTGCAGTGCACCAGTGCAGAGGAGGGAGAAGCCACTGAAATGCGCCATCAGATCCAGCAGAGGTGAATGAACAGTCGTGGGAATTCAGCTCAGTGAGCATGACCGTTCGGCTCCAAAGAGAAAATCTGAATGAGTGGTTGCATACCAGCTCCTTTTATACCCGTATGTTCGGGGGAGTGGCATGCAAATACCACTCGCCAATTTTCATTGGCCTTTAATCAAAGACCAGAGGTGTCTCGGGCTCCCAAGAGTGACCCCTAGTGTCACTACATCGACACAATGTCGAGTGAGTGACAGATAGGGAACTAATAATTGTCTTTTTAGGCTCACAAATGAAAATAATAATAATAATAATAATTACTTTAATTTTGGCTAAAAATTATATTTTAAATTACCCATTTTACCCCAAGAAATTGCAACAAAAAAAAAATATATATAAATTTATAGAAGTATCGGTATTAGTATCGACGATATTGGACTTTTTGGACTGGTATCGGATCAAAAAGAAAATAAGCGGTATTGCCCATCCCTAGCCAGAACACATTCACGCAACAAATCGACAGATGCACATGGGAATCCATGGGCAACCGATCCATGCATGCGTGCAATAGATCCACATGTGCTCAATTCACAAATCCACGCACCAGAAGAATACACAAATATACGGTTTTCTTTGCTCACAATACCATCCACAAGCACATAAATGTATGAGTAATTTAACGCACAAATAAATGCTGAGGCATTTGTATTGGTATTCTTCTTCGAGAATGTCTGTTCTGCAATCTTGACACACCCACGTGTGCAATGCTGGGGGCGTGATTTAGCATGGCTGACAGCAAATGCCCATTCATTAAAATGAAGGGAAATATCCAGTAGATTTGGCTATTATTATTTTTAAGAACAAAAAAAGAAAAAAAAAGAAAAAAATGTGTTCAGAATGTTCAGTTCGACCAAGAGTTTTAATTTCTCAAGTGTAATGTTGTTAATGATTACAGAGATATAATCTCTATAATCTGAAATAAGTGTTTTATATTTATAATAACATTTATTTTTTATCCATGATGGTGTAATGGTAGCCAGCTGGTAGGTAGCTGTGCAGTGTAAACTTCACTCCCCTGGCCTCAAGAGGAGCACTAGCGACTGACGCTAGGGGCTGTAGCCTTTAGCCTCCTCGTTGGTACACCTGCCGGAGATGCTGGTTCGTGTCCCGTTCGGAACGTGTCAAGCAGGACTGGTTACAATGGCAAAGCCCCATTTTCAGCTGCCATTACTCCAGTCTACTAAGAAAATATTGTGTCACATAATCCTTAAGAATTAATTCAATTTGTTAACTTAGTTCTAGGATAAAGTAACATTTCTTTTTGTCAGAACGGTTAAAATGGTTGTGCTACTTAAAGGTGCTGTAAGCGAATTTTTTCACAGAAAGATATGCAAAAAAAAAAATGTCCTACTCCCTAAAAGATATTAATTAAATAAGTGCCCTGAGATATCTCACCGGTCACTGTGACAACTCTAGACTCTGTAAACAGCAAACAAAAATGTGACTCTTTCAACCTGTCAGTCATTTTGCACATTCTCATAGTATTGTAGTTGTAGCGAATTATTGAGGCATAATGCATTTTATACCATGTTGTTCATAACAGTTGTCAGTTGAGGGTACTATTTTACTATTGTTGTTTTTAACAACTGTTTCTGCCTTCAATAAAGCTAATTTTGAGCATCTAAAGAGGGGGTGTGGCTAAACCAACTCAGTGTTGTGGAAGTAGAATGCTGAAATCGCTTACAGCACCTTTAATGAAGTGTGAAAATCGCAATACAGTGTCTTTTCCCAGCAGAGGTATTGAGTACACTTGCATTTTTTAAATGTTATTTTACACTTGCAAGTCAATGTTCAGTTTTAAAAATAACCAAAAAGAAACATATTTCTCTTCAAATTCATCAATCTATTGTTCTTTTGAGAGATTAATTCCATTCCACGCACTTCAGTTCTGAAAGAATAAAACAAACTTATCTAACCAGGACAGAGAAAGTAGTGGACAAACCAGATGCACAACAACAAGAATACAAGTGCATCAAAGTCTCTAAGGATGCTTTCACACAGTTTGATTGCTTGGACTCAGGCCCAGTTCCAGATCAAGAGGGTGCTACTGAAAATAGTGGGGGTGCTCTGTATAAAGTGAGGATGTATCGTAATTACACATTTTTTATAGATTAAATTATGTTTAAATGCTACTTAACATAAATAATTTTTTTTTTATTTTAATGTACAAAACATTTATTGCTTTGGGTTTTTTTTTTTTTTTTTTTTTTTTTCATGATCTGTTGCTGAAAATGACAGCAAAATGCTGCACCTACAGATTAGGACATACTGATTTGCAAAATCATACACTTTTATAAGTTTTGATGCAGCATTTTGTGCATTCACAAAATGCAGGGATTTCTGTGGGTTTGCTGGGATTCAAGAAAATCTGCTTGCCAATTTACAGTATTAGTCTTACATATTCAATTGAGCAAGGGTGTGCAATTATTTTTGTACTGGGGCCACATCAGCCATTAAGTAGAACATGGGAGAGAGAAGATGAAAAGTTCTGCATAGTTGTATCTTTTAATCCCAGACATTCACTCAATGAATGATGCATAATTGTCTGTAGTATATACTGATGGGACCATTCTGTGATTGCTTGAAGTTTTGCTGCTAATTTTCTATCATGTGTTAGTAAAACTGAATAAAGCCTGAATAAAATTATTAATTGTTTATTTTACCATACTTCAATGTATTGGTAATTTAGTATTCAATTTAACACTCTACATCAGGAGTCTGGTTTAATAGTAAAATAAAATATTCAGAAATGAGATTCTAAAAGCTTATTTTAATGTTTGCCACAAACTGGACAAAGTTGTTTTATTCTCCAAACATTATCAACTTGTTTACACGCTCATGGGTCATGATGTGGGTCTCGTCAATGGTTTGTTTGACATCCTATTCAGCACACAACTGAATAAAACAGGCTGCATGACACTGATAGATAATTACTGCCAGAGTAACATTCGCACACAGGTGTGAGGGACTTCAGCATTTTACAAATAACACAAAAATCAAACATTTTCCTCTCTCACTTGGTTTTGCTTGCATGTCTCCTCCGTATGCGGATGGTGCGAAGATCTATTGGGGTTTTACTAGTTCATCACTGAAAAGGTTTGCTCGCAGACTTGGCACTAAACAGCACAAGCAGCCTCACGTATGGACACAGAGTGGCTGCATCACACTTTTCTTTGAGCAGAATATTGCATTACTGAGTGCAAAGTTGTTGTTTATTTTTTTGTTTTTTTGTTTTGTTTTTTTTGCAAAGAGGAGGGATAGAGCGTGCTCACTCGCATGCATGGTTGCAAGATTGAATAAATTAAGTATGACGTAAGGTGAAATATTTCAAATTTGTGCAAGTATAAATCTCTGATTGGGGTGTTGCATCTATTATCTGGCAACCCTGAGCATATTAAAAGCTTGTGGATGCATGATAGGTCCAAAAGCCAGATAAATTAAAGATCTAATAAAAAAACGTTAATGATAAATCGACCCGCGGGCAATAGTTTGCCCTGGTCTGCAATTGAGGATGCCCTAAGGTTCATTTGAGGGTACTTAACACCCTCAAGCACCCCCGTAGAACCGGGCCTGCTTGGACCGAACCCGAGTTCGTTACCTCCCCCACCCCACCCCCGCAGGTCTCTTCTGACATCATATTTTTTTGGTCCGAACCACTGTCCGATTACGTCATCAACGTGAGTACAAGCAGCAGCTGTTTACCACTGTAACTAGGCAACAACTCAAGAAGACAGATTTGCTGTGTTATTGAAGTATTAATTTCTTTGGATTTACCACCAAAACTTTACATGCACAAAACAACAATTATGTTTGTCTGCCACGGATGCATTGAATCATGTGCAATTATGTGAAGAGTATTAGCGTTTGTCTGCCTCGAGCCAGCGGATGCATTGCAAGAGTGAAGAAAATGAGCTGCTCTCTGAAGGTGATTTATTTGGACACAAGCTGGTATGAGAAATTCATTAAACCATAATAATTGTGATCGGAAGCCTGCAAAGACACAAATTCTACATCATCAATAAGGGTTCACTTCTGCGATTTGGTATGATTGCGTTCATATTAGCAGCGAACCGCATCGGAGTTCACATGAAACGTACTCCAGACCACCTTTTCAAGTGGACTCAGGTGGGTGCGCACCCGAGTTCGGAAAACAGCGTTCACACCACCCAAACGAACCGAACTTTGACGTCATTCAAACTCGGGTGCGCACCAAAAGTGCTAGTGTGAAAGCACCCTAATTTGACAAACAGACTTCTCACAAGCCCTAAACTAGTAGCTTTATTGAACCGTATATGCCAGATATTTGTATTGCTGCAAGTAGAGGATTCTGTGATGAACAGAAAGTTTGAAGAATACATCATTTATTTTAAAAGAAATAGTCAATTGTAATGTTCTAAATGCCTTTACTGTCATTTTTCAATTATTTTCAATCAATTTAATGCATCCTCGGTGAACAAAGCCAACCCATTTTAACGAGGCTGAAACAGCAAAATTACACAGATACTGTATTTAAAGCACAGCCTTCAAGCATGTGTGGAACTTCCATTGTTATATTGCACAGGGAGTGTCTGAAAACTAGCGCATGATTGAATGGTGAATAAAAGATAGCTTTTGCATGCTCTCTCTCTCTCTCTCTCTCTCTCTCTCTCTCATGCTCTCTGCCTTCCTGTTTCTGCATCCAGAGGTTTAGAGCATATAGCATGCATTACTAAGGAATACAAATTAATTCCTGCTTTTATTTAACATGCTTTTGTACACTCAGGTCATAAAAAGTGTGCCCTGACCTGTCAGTTTTGATCAAAATAATAATCACTTCAAAATGATGCATACATGGTGACAAACTGGTGACTTTTCTACACTGTTTTAGGCAAAACAAAGAGGGGGAAATGCTTTGTCTGTTGATTAATTTCAATAAAGGGTTGAATATTCTGCCTGATCTATCCTCATATTAAATGCCCTTTTACATGGCTTTACTGATGTCTCTTTTTTTTTTTTTTTTTCTATTGATTTTAGAAACCTAGAGACAGAAATTACATCTATCAATTAAATTTAACTAGTGAGGCATGGCACAAACAAATAGTGCAGTGGACGTATTACAGACATGGATTCGGAGATGGAGACCATGGATCCATGAAGAGAAGATGTGCACAGTGGCCATGCATCTAAATTAATATGCCAAATGTAAAATTGGTTTACTTGTACTTGACTGGGTTTTCCATTTTCCTCCTATAGAGTGTTATGGAGAATGTTTAACACAAGTGTTTTCATTCTACTTGGATTTTTTTTTATTTTTTTTTTTTATAATTGAGCATTTTCAAATATCCTCTTCCCTTTCGCACATGAAATCAAACCGGTGTGATTACACTAGGCTGGGCTCAGACGCGTACAGTCAAACCGGTGTGATCTGCATTCGTGCTGCTGTTTACCAGCAAAAGGGACAGAAGTGGTTGTCATAATGAAACAGCTGTTCAAATAGTCTTTTCAACATCACAATGTCTTTATTTTTATGTGTTACAAACATTCAAACAATTACTAAATAAAAGTTTAAAGCCGTTACCGTCGGAGCGCAATGTTTTGATGCAGCGATGCGGCCATATATTCTGATATCAAACAAAGCATATACAAATTAGTCAGTCCACTCAAGCCTTCTCCCATGGACCCTTTTCACAGACCTGTTATGACACATTTCTGCCTTCTTTTTCAACATAAATGTAGAAAATTTTAAAAATATTTAGTGTAATTTTTTTTTTTTTTACATTGTACTTTGTATTATATTACCCTGGAATAAGTTTTAAAAAATCAGTTACCATAGCTGCAATGAGGGAGTGACAGAACATTTGGCCTATTTCTCTCTTTTTACTGCTGTTATCCAGCACTCTATATTTTTATCTTTTTAGCAAAGCTGTGAAAGCGTAATTGTTGATTTTTTCCAAAAACAAACGGGTAAGCAAAAATTCAATTTGCTGTGGTCCCCCATTCACCGCCATTCAAGTTACCTTGCTGTGCATCAACTTCAGCTCTCCAACACGGATATATGAAAAGGGTCCATTCCATCCGACACTCATTCTAACCACTTCCAATGCTCGGAAAGTGGAAGGGCAAGGTTTTAGAACCTTCTATGCTTCTGTCACAAACACAGAATCCCATGCTGCATTGCAATGTGAACAATATTGCGGTGTGAATAGCCGGCAAGCGCATTTGCGATCGCATCTTATCATAATCAATGATAATAAACATCTATAAACCACATTATATGTTTGATAATATATTATCTGACCTTCAGTGCACCTGCTGTGATATAATCTGTCCTCAAGCACATCTGCTGTGAAGTGTAAGGTAAGATTTTTTTATTTATTATTTTATTATTATTACAGCACACATTAAAGAACTCACGCTGGAGGATCCGTCAGTACTCGAGAAATTCATGTGCGAAAATGCAAATAAATAAATAAATCACACTAGGAAGTACCTGTAATAGGGTGTTTTTTTTTTTTTTATTATTATTATTTTTTATTTTTATTTTTTTTACTTCAGGCACTTTTATATTCCAGGGGTTGATTTTAAATAAAATGTACACATTTAAAAAAATAATTAAAAAAATAAATAAAAAATTAATTTTATTTATTTTTAATTTTTTTATGAGAGACACATTAAAACTTTAGACTTTTTACCATTATTTATTTTTCTTTTTTTTTTACATGCCTTATATGTCTATTGTTATTATTATTATTATTATTATTATTATTATTATTATTATTATTGCTTTCCCTGGTCAGAAACCCAGATCTTTAATCTTAAAAAAAATGTGTGTGTGCCATTTTCAATGAAACTTTAATTGTGTCCAGTTATTTAAAAAATAAAATAATTAATAATAAAAGAGAATATGATTTCATTTAGACATAAAATGCTAGCTATTAAATTAGCCTTTGCAAAACAAAGGAGTATTTTATTTAAAAAAAAAAAAAACTAAAAAAAAAAATTTGAAAATCATTTCCACATAAAAAAATAAAAACTATCCTGTCATGCATGTATATCCACTGTTGGACACTGTTTAAAAAAGAAAACAAATAAATAAAGACTCTGAAACATACAGTATGTCCACAGGACCAAAAGTGTCCAAAGAAAAAAAAAAAAAAAAAACATCCAATAAAAGCTTTCTGCTCTGTTATTCTTGTTTAACAACACTGTCTGGATGGAATGAAAAAGATAGGAGGTAGATTTGTGACAAGGATTCTTCTCATACTTCTTTCTATTTTAAATTACCGTATTTCAGCAATCCATTTCCAATGGAGATAATCTAACGTAAAAAATAATGCAGCTACCTGTATAAATATTTCATTTAAATCTGACCCTGCACTGTTAAAGCATTTAAAACAGCCACATATGACAGAATAAGTGAACACTCCCAGTAATTTCCTAACAAAAAACTTACCAAACACAACTCATAGTTATTCGGTAAACAACTGAATAGTATTTTATGACGCAAACAAATGATTTGATATGACTTCAGTTATTACAGTCTGGACTGGATGCTGTAACTCCATTGTATATTAAAATGATAAAGATAGCAGCCTGCCCGCAGAGAAAAAAGATGAATCTTAAAATATGGCATAACTCCACTGTGTCACGGTCCAACCAAATATTTTTTTCTACTTTATTGGAATCTGCAGAATAATATTCAACCTCAGGCATTTTTGAACAGACCTGAAATAACCCAGCACTTTTGAAGCAAGCATGTGGATCTAAAAAAGTGTTTCTAAATTAGATGAAACCCTCATTAAAGTGATGAATCCCTCATTATCTACCATGACAAACAGAATAGAGGCATGTGAGAAGTGTGTAGATTTGTTTGTGTGACGTTCAAAACCTTGAAAAACAATAAACAATTCCATATACATTTTATTGTATTTGATGCAACTGTAAATGAGGCTTTGCAGGACAAGAACAAACTTTTTGTCAATCCTTCAACTGATGAAACATCGCTCTGTTCCAAATCACAGTGAGCTGCAAAACTAGGCAGCATTTTAAGGCATCACAGGTGTGCTTTGGAGGGCAGCATAATTTTGTTACCTTATAAGATACTGTACCTTATTTTGGCCAAATTCTTAAGAAAACTTCACATACATCCTCCAAGCCCTGAAGTCCTTTTCTCCTAAACTTCCATAAACACGTACACTCTCATACACACTCTCATACACTCTACTGTCACCTCATCCTTTTTCACTGTAGATTCTCTCAGGGTGGGTCTGCATCTATCCTTCATTCCCTCTGTCTCTCCCTGCCTTTGTTTCCCTGGGACACTACCAGATCAATGTTCCTGAGTGGTTAGCCTGCAGCGCTTCCGCTGAGTCAGATGGGTGGGAAAATATGGTGAAATTTGTGAAAAACGCCCCAAGAAACAGACCAAGCCTCTATATATCCAGCCACTGTCAGGTCTGTGATGGCTCCCAGAATACATGCTGTATAAACACAAGCTGGGACAAGAGTCTGAGGTAATTTGTGTCATTTTGGGATGTTTCAGTCTGTTTGGAGTAAATATGTAGGTCTAAACACACACTCTCATTCACAAGCTCACTGAAGCAAGGGTGATTCTAGGATTCTGAATAATTCATATAATAATATGTGCACATTTGATGTATTCCACTCTGTTGCAAAAAGAGTTTTTTTTTTTTTTTTTTTTACATTAGTCAAACTAGCGAGCAAATTTTCTTTCGGAATAGTCATTTTCTATAATAAACAATTTTATTAAGTTTTAAAAATAATCGAAAATGCTTGAAGAACCATAGACATAGACAAAGCAGATATTACTGTAACTGTATATTTACTGGCAACACGTTTCATCTGTCCTAATCATTCCTTTTTTTATTTTTATTTTTTTATTTATGAACAACAATTATAGAACATGAATCAATAATTTTGCTAATAAGTCAATAAATGTCATATTTAGTTTGGTTGTTATTTAGTGGAGTGAAATAACTTCCGATGATGTTTCTCTGCCTGTCATTAACTCGTGACTCGAGTCTTTTGAATCCGTTTAAAAGATTTGTTCAGATTTGTTCATTCTTTGCATAATTCGTTCAGTGACCATTTTTATAAATCACACTTTTACCCCATTACTGTAGGTGGCAACGAATGTGTTTTAAAGTGACTCCTTAAACCATTGATTAAGCGCTGATTTCTTCATGACTGAAAAGAGTCTAATTATACTTTATTAAAATTTGCATGTCTACAAATCTACTAAGAGAATTCAGTGTTTATGCATCATAAGTTTTTTTCCTCAAAATTGACAACAAAGCATATATTTCATTCTGTGAAATGCTGTGCATGACTATCAAGCTGTATAAAAAAGACTAACTATTAGACAAAAATGTTATCGTTTCAATTACGTCCTGATGTCATTATAATGTCATCATCAGTCACTTTTACTCATACTTCATCCAGCCCTTTACTCTCCTTGTTAAGAGATTACTAAACTAAACAAAGAACTAAACAAACAACATTCCTCCTCTCCTTCAGTCGGTCAACAGATGCTGGTCCTTGATTGTTCACGAATCATCTTGTTAAAACTCAAACCACTGACTGTTTCAGTGAAGGGGCATATTCTTTCAGTGTGTCAAACTAATTATATGCTTCTTCATAGGCCGCACTCAAATGCTACTGGCTCGCTATATAGTAAGTCTTTACAAGTGGGAAAAGCCAACAAAGCAGTCTCGTGCTTCAAACTATTGCAGTGCTGCCACTGTATAAAGAGCTCACAATGGGGGATCACACATTTGCATCCTGATTGCAAAGTTACAGATTTTTAGGAGGGCTGAAGCCTTCCTAAACAGGGTCTAGCAATGACTGCTGTTTTCATTTCTAACAGTCAGTCATAACCTGGCCATTTTAAGATTTTCCATGTAAATCGTCTTTAACTCACCGTTTCTGTTTTCAACGCCTCTCGCCCTCAGTCCCACATTTTTAAGACAGTGTGTCAAGTTAAAAATAGTTGAACTCTCAAAAATGTGTCTAGAAATCCATGCATTCTGTTCCGTCCAGCTGTTTTTGAATGTAAGAATGTGTATACGGCTCCTTGTTCATTCTGTGCTGTCTGTTCGCGGTATATAATTTAACATACTCTGCAAGGCACGTTGTTTGTAGTAGCAGGATTGATTGTGGACGTGCAAAAATATGATTTATGTTGGACTTTATTTTTTTCTTACTATGACATTTAGGTACATTTATGCCAGGGGGTGTATTTAAGTGTGTACATTTTTTAAAGCAATATTTTTAATATAATTAACTAAGTTAACATATTAAATGAGCAATTCCAATGTTTATGTTTTTTAAGCTGCGATAAAACTATGCTTTGAGTATGCAAAATTATTTTGGACAATACAATGGACAGGATATGATGTCATGCTCGAGAGCTTCTGGTTTTAATGAATAATAAATAACAAATAGTATTATATTCAAAATTTAAATATATATCATCTGCTTAGGAGTATCATGTCGTTAGCTTGGCAAACATGTTAGCGCCAAACTCTATTAAAACCAATTTGAGTTCCCCATGCACTTTGCATAAGGAGCACTATTTGTATGGCCCACATATTTGCTGCCTATATAGAAAATGTATAAATTGATAGGCCTATACATAATCTGCATGCATAGATTTCTGCAGATTTGGTATACCCATCATTCACAAATGTCCACACATCCTCCTGTTTGGGCCTGGAAATTGGCAACTTATGAGGTTCCACTGCAAATTTCGCCTAAAATGGCAGCTTCCTATGTAGAGCAGTATACAGCAAGACTGCTCACTATGCCTGTGTCTGAATTCTCGTACTTCCACAGTATGTACTGAATTCAATAAAGTCAGCCAATTCATCTTCATTTAGAACAATCTGTCATAACTTGGCCATGTTAAGATTTACGGGGGGAAAGAGTCTTTACCTCATCTCCTTTCCAGCTGCTTTGGGCTAAATGAAAACCAAACAGAGCATAGCAGTGTACGTATGTGTGTGTGTATGTGTGTGGGCTAGTGACTACAACTAAAGTGTTGCGTCTCTGCGTGCTCGGGAATTTCCATATGTCTCTGTGGCTACCCCTGCCATCCATCACAATTGTTCTCTGGGCGAGACAGCTGTCCTCTCCTCGGGAATATTCACAGCCCACCAGCCCATCAAATTACATCTAATTCTCTTTCAGTCAAGCCTGAGACTCCAAAGACAAGTCCAAAATGGCCTCTGACCATCGCTGCGAGGGAATTACGAGGTAGAGTTGTTGTTGCAACGCGCAATGTGACTAGCGGTAGTGCTGTCTTTTGAGCAACGTGAGGATTTGTCAGAGTGAGCGAGCGAGTCAGTGACATTTAAGAATATTAGACTGGAACCAAATGTTCTTTGTGTCTTTTGCGTGTACAGTATGTATGAGAAAATGACAAAGAGAAGGTCAACAAAAGTGTGAGACCTCATTAGCGCTTTGTTAAGGAAGTCACCAAAACATCCAAAACAAGTGAGCTGCCTTCTAATGCAACTGCAGATGAAATGGAACCTTGTATCTGACTGATTTCGAACACTCTACATAGGTAATGACTCAATGCATCATTCAAATATCACTCTTCACATGAAGCACACAGAGATTCAACTAGAGACCACATAATGAGGAGGAGATAGACCACATGTCGTAATATGAATGGAAAAATAAAAAAATCACATTATCTCAATTGAGCACAACAGTTTAGTTCCCAAAAGTAAAGATCCCATTCATTTTCTCCACTGGGGAAAACATTTTTAAAGATAACTTATAAACCAAAAAGAATAAGGAAAATCATGGCATACTTCCAGATCAAAAATATAGTGAAAGTCTTTAATGTCAATGGCTATAACAATAGATAAAAACAGTGGAAAAAAGAGGTCTGCAAACCTACACGTATTGGCAAAAATGCCTTCTTCAGGGTTTTTGAATCTTCAGATAACTTTTAAACCTTTAAAGACAGACCTACTTTGTGTTCTGAGGTTGTTAATCGATAGTATATGCTTCTTTTGAAGTCATTCATCCTGCATAAAATTGTGTTTAATAGTGGGATTTCTGGTGGAAAAACTACACTACCCACGAATCCTGAAGAGGAAAGACTCCCCAATAAGTTAATTAAGGCAAAACAATTGTGTCCAACGTGCACTCCAGCGACCACCCACTCCCAAGAAGCACTGTGAATGATGCAATGGAGTTGGTCTCCATACACTCTCAAACTATACATACATAATTTTTAAATGGAAGACGTTTGGAACAACCAGGACTCTTCCTAGAGCTAGCCGCCTGGCCAAACTGAGAAATCGGGGGAGAAGAGCTTTGGTAAGAGAGGTGACCAATAACTCAATAGTCACTCTGTTTGAGTTCCAGAGATCATGTGTGGAGATGGGAGAAACTTCCAGAAGGACAACCATCACTGCAACACTCAACAGCCAGACAGAAGCCTCTCCTCAGTGCAAAACACATAAAAAAGCACTTAAAAGACAATCAGACTGTGAGAAACAAGATTCTCTGGTCTGATGAAATGAAGATTGAACTGTTTGGCCTCAATTCCAAGCATCATGTCTGGAGGAAACCAGGCACCGCTCATCACCTGCTCAATACCATCCCAACGGTGAAGCATGGTGGTGGTAGCATCATGCTGTGGGGATGTTTTCCAGTGGCAGGGACTTGGAGACTGGTCGTGGTTGAAGGAAAGCTGAATGCAACAAAATACAGAGATATCCTTAATGAAAACCTGATCCAGAGTGCTCAGGACCTTAGACTAGGCTGAAGGTTCACCTTCCAACAGGACAATGACCCTAACCACACAGCCAAGACAATGCAAGAGTGGTTTAGGGACCACTCTGAATATCCTTGAGTGGCCCAGCCACAGCCCGAATTTGAACCCAGTTGAACATTTATAGAGAGATCTGAAAATGGCTGTCCACCAACGGCCCCATCCAATCTGACAGAGCTTGAGAGACTCTGCAGAGAAGAATGGAAGAAAATCCCCAAACCCAGGTGTGCAAAACTTGTTGCATCATACCCAAAAAAAACCTTAAGGATCTAGTTGCTGCCAAAGGTGCTTCAATTAAGTACTGAGTTAAGGGGCTGAATATGCCAGTGTGATGCCAGTGTGATATTTCAGTTTTTTTTCTTTTTAAGAAATTTTCAAAGTTATCAAATATCTGGTATTCGTTTTGTCATTATGGGGTATAGAGTGTAGACTGATGTGAAAAAAAATAAATAAATAAAAAGAAAGCATTGCAGCATAAGGCTGCAAAATAACAAAATGTGAAGAAAAAAAAATGAATGGGTCTGATTACTTTCAGAATGTACTATATATACACATTAGTGCTGTCAGTTGTTTAAAAATTGTAATCATGATTAATCGCATATTTGTTTTTGTAGTTAATCGCGATTAATCACAGATTTGAAAAGTGCTGAAATTTGACACATACTTCTTTTCTTGTCAGAATTCATTTATTTCCATTTTAGGAAAGAAAACAAAACAATATTTAGCAATATAATGCTTTATTAACATTTTCCAAACAAAACCTTCCACTATATAAAGACTAAATTCACTAAAATATCAGATTTGGTGTGCTTCTGTGGTAATTAAAACATGCCTTACATAGGCTGAAAAATACTTGATTTCTATCACAAGTCTCATATGTGCTTGTTTTGTACATCAAATAGTGTTAAGAGGTCCTTTCTTCATCATTTTATCACTGACAGGAAAGTGCTGATGCAGATTCTTTTCTATACTGAGATAACAACCTCCACGGCTCTATCATAGGAGAGAGCGTAACAGTCAGCTAGCGTGTTAAAACAGTTCTGCCCATAGAATGTCGGTTGGGACCGTTGCGTTATGCTATTTTATGCTAAGCATGTAGGCTCTCCTTGGTAGAAGGGCTCTGGCGCTGTGGCATGTGCATCAGTGTAATGACTCCAGCCTGACAATTACGCAGGTTCCGCCCTTCACACCAGTGTTTATTCTGTATTAACGGTAAATGTGTTAATCGTGAAAAATGAACATGTTAAACTTTTTTCATTAATCGCATGCGTTAATATGTTAATTCTGACAGCTCTAATATATATATATATATATATATATATATATATATATATATATATATATATATATATATATATATATATACAGTAACTGATCACTTTATTAGCAACACCTGTACACCTACTTATTGATGCGATTATGTAATCAGCCAATCATGTGGCAGCAGTGCAATGCATAAAATCATGCAGAAATGTTTCAGGAGATTCAGTTAATGTTAACATCAACCATCAGAATGGGGAAAAAAATATCTCAGGGATTTCGACCGTGGCATGATTGTTTGTGCCAGGGCTGGTTTGAGTATTTCTGTAATTGCTGATCTCCTGGGATTTTCCCACACAAAAGTTTATTAAGTATGTTGCAAAAAAACAAAAAACAAAAAAAAACATCCAGTGTGTGGCAGTTCTGCGGATGGAAACGCCTTGTTGGTGAGAGAGGTAACAGAGAATGGCCAGACTTATTCGAGCTGACAGAAAGGCTACAGTAACTCTACCGTAACTGTACAATTGTAGTGAGCAGAATAGTATCTCAGAATGCACAACATGTTGAACCTTGAGGCGGATGGGCTACAACAGCAGAAGACCACATCGGGATCTTTATTAGGACAATAGTGTTCCTAATAAAGTGCTCAGTGAGTGTACTTCTAATCAACAACTTGAAATCAATTGTTGTTTACTGTGTATTTTGATTGTTTTTAATTTGATTACATCATTCACAATGCTACATGGGATTGTAGTTCATTCTCTTATTACTGTTAAGTAAACAGTTTTGTACCTTTGTGTCTGACTTTTAAATACTTTTTAGTTCTAAATTATGTAATATAAAAAAAAAATGTTTTATTGAAATGTCATGTCGAGACACAAGATTCAGTAGTTTAATTTCAATAGCATTTAATGGACTTAGCATGTTGCTAAGCTAACAAAGCGGAACTCTTATAGGCATAAAATCACATCACACACAAATATTGTGTAAAAAGTCTGTTTTTAATTAGATACAACTATGATAGCAATATTTTTTCGACATTGAATAATTTAGAAGTATATTTACAATCTATATTTCTCTTGCTGTGTCTGCCATCTTGGAACTTGTCGCATCGGCAATTCTTATTGATAATCTATGCTTTCTGGCTGGTTTATCACTGTACATCAATAACAGTATGATCCCCCTTTTAAAATGTTGCCTTGGTTTTGAAACAGTGCCTCTGTCTGCATTCCCTCAGTTTTGTCTCTCTCGTCACCTCTCCTCAGTTAACTGTCCCTTTGTAGTTACTGGCAACTCCGTTTGTGCATGGCCAGTCTGCTGCATTATTGATCACAGCCAGTCTTTTGGGAAAGCCAGTTTGTGAGGGGTCCCATTCAATCCCAGCTGTTGTGGTGCAGTACTGAAACCCCCCTCTGCTGATCCAGATGCCTGCTGTTCCTTCTTCAGTTACTCTTCATAATGTCTGTTTGAGTTTGGCTGGTGAAACGTTGTTTATGGGCCAATGTGCAGAGTGCAGCAAAGTATTACAGGAAATAAATACCGGACAGTGTGCTTTTTTGCAAATTAGCAGATTCAGCAGTTTTGTGACGCTATTTTTTGATAAAAGATGCAGACTACATCTGGCACGCTTTCACCTCAGGCACTTTTTAAGGATGTGTGAGTTTTGCACTTCCTGTGTCCTGGCTGCTTTTACAGGATTGTGGGGCTCATCGAGAGAAGACAGCAAACTAAGCACAACTGCAGAAAGAGGGGTGTGGGAGCATTATCAGTTTTCTGCCCACCTCACATATTATGTTAGATTCAAATATGCTTTTGTTCCTGGGGGCCAATGTTAGTTCTCTGCTGAGTCCAACCGGGCCCTCTTTGTTGGTCCACTTAAGGAAACTGGAGTGTCATTTTTTTTTATGTTGGATGGCACCTTCCCAGGCGGGCTTGATATTCCTGTCTCTTTTACTGTAGCTCACCCTTCTCTTTCCTTTCTTCTTTTTCTCTTTCCCCCTGCACTCTCATTACAATGCTGTGATAGCACAAGCATAGGAGAAAGCACATTACTACTGTGAGTGTAAGTGTTGTCTCCGTTATGTGACATGAAAAGCAGAGACGCTGATATGTAGGAGGTTCAGGCCTAGTCTCAGCCTTAGACAACATGACCACCAGAGTATGTAAGTGAAGTGCAGTGCCAACAATTCTCCATGCTCAAAGAATTCTATAATCACTCTGCTCCAGCTTCACTCCGGGTTGTCCATTTTTTCGTTCTCCACTCCCTCCCCGCTCTGTGTTTTCTCCATGACAAAATTTGTGCCTAACTACAGCTCCTCTGTACAGTTATTTTAGTATGTTTTTTAATATCACAAACCTCTGTGCAGATGTAATAAATAAAAAATAAACACACAATTAGGGATGTCATAAAATATTGATGTTTCAATTAATGATCAACACATTATTTTATCAGTATATTTTTGAAGTATTGCTGTATTAACATTAGCCGACATTTAAATTAGAAGCCTAATTTGTGTGCTTTCCAATGGCGTAATAGCTTTGGGAAACCACAAGGGGGAGATATAATGTGGCATGGGGGGCATGGTCATGTGTCGGTCTGCAGGAGAGGGAGAGCGGTAAAGGCTCGTCACCTGGGTCGTCGTCCAGCCCCATCTTCATAAGGGACGAGGGTGGGGTGGGTTTCGGTGAGGTTGCAGCACCAGCCCCCTCTCTGGCGATTAGGCTCCGGAGCATCTGCGGGTCCTCCGCTTGTGCCTGGAGCAAGACTTGGAAACATTGTTCCTGCTGCAGGCATACGTCCATGAGGGCCTGGTGTTGAGTCTGCTGGATGCTGGAGAGGGTTTTGCCCAGCAATGAGGACTCCATAATGGCATACTCCTCCAAAGCTGGGTTTCGGCACCACTGTAACAAGTTCTAAGTTCTGGGCAAAGGATGAGTCAGGAAACAGTGAACAGTCAAAGGTGAGTGTTTTATTGTTCTCACGCAGTCTAGTGAAACTTAAACAAAAAGGGCTCTTGTTTGCCAAACACACAACAGCTTCAGGCTCTGGTCTCTCTCCCCCCTGACGCTCTGGTGTGCCTTTTCAGGTCTCCCTCCACCATCACTATAATGAGAGACAGATGTTAGAGATAATTACAACCCAGGTGACGAGCCTTACCGCTCTCCCTCTCCCGCAGACCAACACATGACCATGCCCCCCATGCCACAATAACATTTACTGAAGCATGTCACTGCTAGAAGAGGCACAGTTGCAGTCCAAACTAGGTTGTGATGGATCACTATACACACAAAAGTTACGAAGGAGTCAGAGTTTGAAATTAACACCCGCCAACCAGCCAAATGCGGTGGCGGGTAACTCTGTCAGTCTTACCAATATCCAAAATGGAAAATTCTATGAATGTCTGCAAGCAAATATAATGATATCCATGCCTCTCATAACTTACATGCGCATCTGTGCGGAACGAATGAAGCGTGCTTTTGCACGAACAGCAGCAGCGCACATTATGCTGGATGTCCACTGGCATGTGGTGAGCAAAGCGAAGTGAGGGTTTTCGATTAATTCCAATGGGAGCTGAGCTCCATGCTTGCGAGGTGGATTCTCATCAGAATTAATTGAACAGTGGACATACACGCCAGTGAACACACACGGTCAGCGTGCTCCAGAGCTAAACTTGTGAGAATTCAGGCTTTACTCGATATCAGGGCGGCCGTCTGAGACCATAAAACTTATGTTACCCATTTGAATTATACAGATAAAATTCTAGTATAAAGCTCTATATGGAGGAAATCAAACACTTCAAACTGATAGACATCACCTTCATTATAAACTAGCAATTTGAATAACTCTATATTAAACAATTACAGACCAATCTCAAATCTTCCTTTCATAGGCAAGATCATTGAAAAGGTTGTTTTCAATTAGCTGAACAAATTAAACTTGAATGGTTACTTGGACAATTTCCTGTCTGGTTTCCAACCGCATCACAAAACAGAGACGGCGCTTATAAAGATACTTAATGATATTCGGCTAAATACTGATTCAGGCAAAATATCAGTGCTGGTATTACTAGATCTCAGTGCTGCCTTTGACACCGTTGACCACAACATTCTCCTATACAGATTGGAAAACTGGGTAGGGCTCTCTAGGACAGTCCTCAGCTGGTTCAGGTCATATCTAGAAGGGAGGTGTTACAATGTGAACATGCAACTATGAATCTGAGTGGACATCCATGACCTGTGGAGTCCCACAAGGCCCAATTCTTGCACCACTCCTGTTCAACCTGTATATGCTCCCACTAGGCCAAATTATGAAATATATTCAAATTGCGTACCATAGCTATGCAGACGACACCCAGATTGACCTAACCCTATCGCCAAATTATTACAGTCCTATAGACTCTCTGTTCCAGTGCATTGATGAAATTAACAATTGGATGTGTTGAAACTTCCTTCAGTTAAACAACGACAAGACAGAGGTCATTGTATTTGGCAACAATTCCCATGTGATGCGAAAGCATACCTTGACTCCAAGGGTCTAAAGACAAAAAATCAAGTAAGGAATCTTTGTGTCATTTTGGAGTCAGACTGAAATTTCAGTAGTCACATCAAAGCAATAAATAAATCAGCCTACTATCATCTCAAAATATGGCGAGAATGAGATGTTTTGAATCCAGTAAAGATGCATTCATCACCAGAAGGGTAGACTACTGCAATGGACTTCTCACTGGCCTTCTCAAAAAGACCATTAGACACCTGCAGCTCATTCAGAATGCTGCTGCCAGGATTCTTACCCGAACCAAATAATCTGTGCATATTACTCCAGTCCTCATGTCTTTACGCTGACTTCCAGTTACATTTAAAATTGATTTTAAAGTACTATTACTCATTTATAAATCACTCAATGGCCTAAGACCTAAATAAATTACAGATATGCTTGTTGAATATAAACCTAACAGACCTCTCTGATCATTAGGATCACGTCAGTTAGAAATTCCAAGGGTTCACTCAAAACATGATGAGACAGCGTTTAGCTGTTATGCCACCCGCAACTGGAACCAGCTTCCAGAACAGGTCAGGTGTGCTCCAATATTAGCCATATACAAGTCCAGACTGAAAACACATCTGTTTAGCTCTATTTTATTTCTGTATAATTTTTTATTATTATTTGTTTAAAAAAAAAAAAAAAAAAAAAAAAAAAAACGTTTTGTTGGCCTAATGAAAAATGTAAACATTTGTTTTGTTTTATTTGTCTGTTTGTTTTACTTATTCTAATTTCTTGTTCTTAATTGGTTTTAAAATTTATTTTATCTTCAATTTTCTTTATAATTTTTATGTAAAGCATTTTGAATTGCCATTGTGTATGAAATGTGCTATATACAAATAAACTTGCATTGCCTTGCCTTGCCTTTCCTAAACAGTACTGATGAGGAAAAAGGAAACTAATAATACACATGATCAGTTTTTAAAACACACTTGTATTTGGTAATGTTTTACTATTTTTTTATTATTATTTTTTTTCTGCACTAATTGGCAACTTGTCTAGATTCATATTTAATCTATAAGAGTGAATCTATTAGACTTTATTTTGTATTACAGCTGTAAAAGTTGTAGTTAAATGTTTCTAAATATGTATAGGGTATAAGTGTTTTGTTTTTGTTTTTTTGGTCGCACTAATATGTACTAACATTAAATACATACAAGACTATGTATTTACTGTGTGTAACTACATGTTGTTCTGCAAAAGTTTGGGGTAAGGATTGGGTTAGGGGTAAAGTTGATATTGTAACTACAAATGTAATTAAATGCAAGTACTTTAAATGTAATTACAATACAAAAACATGTATGTACATAATAAGAACATTGCATTAAATGGTTAAGTTCATAGTAAAGGCCACCTGATATAAAGGGGGCCCGTTTTATATATATATATATATATATATATATATATATATATATATATATATATATATATATATATATATATAAATGTTTATTTTTTAGAAAATACTAACCTTGCTCTCCTCTTTCAACAAACATGAAAAAAATGCATGCGCCCGCTTTGCTATTTGCAAAAGGAAAAATTTAAGAAAGACAGCTGAAAATAATAAAAAGACAGCAAGTAGGAAAATGTGGGTAAAGTTTTTATTTTCAAATAATTTTTTGTCTTCTGCTTCCTAATAACTTGACCTCCTCTTGCGCTCTCTCTATATTTCACTGGCTGTGGCTCACTGTCGGTCTTTCACTCATAGGAACAGTTTGCACACCTGACGACAAGACGACAAGACGTCTAGATATCAAGCTGTTATAAAACTGTCGTAGCGTCCGGGATTAGTCTCAGCATGTCGCAGGAGTGCTCACAAAACAAGACCATTCGTCGTGAGATCTGAGACACCTCGTCGCAGTCCAGGCGCCGACTCAAAACATTAAAGGTGACAAGCTTGTGTCCTGTAATGTACACTAGGCTTAAAATTGACTTAAGTCATTAGGCTTGTGTCCCGCTAAACTTATATCATTCTCGTTCAAATAGTGTCCAAACAAATGCATGCAGTTACAGTCTCCAGTTACCTTTTATATTTTCTTGCGAGGCGGGGGCTAGTGAAAATGTTGAGAGGCTAGTGACATTGGAAACTACTAGCCATAATGGCTGGTGAGCCAAAAATTAAATTTCAAACCCTGGAAGGAGTGTATGAAACTGGTGTAACTGTGCAAACTGAACGATTAGTAATGACAACATTTAATGTTACATTTATCTATTTAGCATTGAATACTTTTCATTCAAGCTGTCAAACCACAAAAGAACATACTTGTAACTGAAAATACACTGTGTAGACTATATGAGAAATACATATACAAAATATCATCCAGTGATGGCTAGAGTAAATTATCTTGGTCCTTTGATAATAATTTGGGTCAAATTTAATGGAAGCTAAGCGAGTTGGGTTAAATTGCAATGCAGAATGTGTAGCTTGTCGTCTGTCAAAAAAAATGCATATATATATTGATAATTTTCCATTGATCTGGAAAATCTTCCGATATCGATGTGTGAAAAAACATTTTGGTCGTATTAACTGCTATTATGGTTTTACGTGTAACTAAGCTATTTTAATTTGATATCCATTTGATCTCCGAAGGTTTTTTTTTTTACTCCACTCCCACGTGACGTCATTAATGACAGCTCTATGTTGTTGAACCAAAGTGGTTAGAATGATGGATGTGTGACATAGTTACTACGCTTTATGGAAACAGTCGTGACTAGCTAGTTAATTTCTCCTATGGTGCATCATACTATTGAAGTTAAGCGGTGAGTTACGTCATTGTAACACATCCCAGATTGTTCTGTACACCAAACGGTAGAATATAGCATGCAATAATGTCATAATGGCACATGCATGCTACAAGCATGCGGACCAAGCTAACATAAATGATATCATGCAGTGCAAGTCATTTATGTCAGAATAATAGGCTACCATTTCACTTCTGTTGTTTATATAGCATGAACATTTCCCTTTAGTCCATGTACCATTCACGTTCAACTCTTCATTAAGCCTGTACACTGCATGTAGAGGGTTGTGTCCTGCCACAACACTTTCCAAACCTCAATGGTCAAATGATGTCCCTTGGCAATTGGCTTTCTCTGTCTTATTAGCTATCAGTCTATAATCTGCCTACAGCCTCAATATCAGCCTGGTGTTTGGTAACAGCTTTCATTCTAAGCATCCGTGGTACATTCCCTGTGTTTGTAAAGGTCGCTGTCAGACTTAGACCCCGGAATAAGGCTCACAACAAATTGTGATAAATAAAACAGTCCTGAGAGATTAGCTAAGTTTTAATGATGAGTAAAGTTCAGGATTCCTTTACCTGGTTGAGACTGAGTAAATAAGAAAGAGAAAACATTGACATATTACATCAGTCACAGAATGGTGTATTTTTATTTATGATGTTCAGATGATATCACCATAAAATGGTGCGATTACAGTGAAAGAGGACTGGCGCTATCAAGGACACAGAGCATCATAGAAATATAATAAAAGCAGTTGATACAAGTATTTTAAGGTGTATAAAAATCTACTTAAGTTGTTATTCACTTAAAATCTTGAAATTTGTCCTTGATTTTCTTGGTTCATTCATGAGATTTCTTGAGCGAAGTACTGATATCTGATTAATGAAAGAATCATCCAGACCAGTTTTGTGCTATTTCAGTTGCTTAAAGCACTAAATATTGAAAAATATGTATGATTTAGCACAAGTGGCACTTGCAGACCTTAGATTTGTTTGAGTGATCTTTCTTTAAAGCTTGAACATTATTTGAATGAATAGCATCTATGGTTTTGTGAAATGATTCTCATTAACAACACAGTCTCATCAGCAACCCAGTAAATCTGCTTAATGTTTTTTTAATGCTGTATTCTGCCAGAGGGAGGAATGTTGTATTGTTATTCCACACACATGCAAGTATATGGATATCTGCAAACTAATATGCAATTAGGTAACCATTCCTAAACCAATTGAACTTTCTGTTGTCTCTTTAGTTGAAAATAAATGATTGTTATATATTTATTTTATTCACCCACAAAGAAAACTGTAAGCTTGTGCACCGCTTCTCATGGAAGATAAAAGAAAAAAAACATGATTCAATATAAGCCAGGTGAAGTCAAGTCATTTTTATTTGTATAACGCTTTTCACAACCAGGGACTAAAAACAAAATGTTTTTCATTTTGGTTCATTCTGAACAAAAACTGTATTTTTTCTTTCCAGATCAGAAGTTACACAACCTTATTTTCAAATGGTTACTGGTTAAAAAATAAATAAAAGAACGGTTAATAACATTATTTTACAAAATGATGTACTCTGTGCTAAGGGGTGGGTGAAATACCAATTGCAGCGTTGCCAGATCTCACTAGAGGAACAAGCAACCTGGTCTGGAAAAACAAGCCCAAAATAAGCCACTTGCCTCACCAAAACAAGTGAAAATAAGCTATTATTATTTTAAAAAATGTTGTGTGTAGTGGATTTATCAACATATAAATCATAAGCGTACAGTTAATTAACAGTAATTACTTTTTAATTACAGATCTGCATCTCAGTCAAAACCCGGCAGCATCAATTCTGTATTAATTTATTATATCAGTAATTCAGTACAATAATTCTGTGAAGACTTGGAAACAACTGAGAAATTTACTTTTTACCTCTTATAATGCTTTCCTTGTTTCTGAATTTGCTGTGCATGTACAGTATAAGTAGTAATTATACAGAATGCGACATCCACAAGGACAATTAGACAAATAAATGTGTGATGCAGCAGTTTCCTTCAGGATCATAGCACACTTTTAATTTTTTCGGGCAACAAGAAGTGGTGTAGTTCAAAAATGTACTAAGTTAAACCCTTTGGCCTTCGGTTTCATGAAAAAATTATCAGAACAAAATTAACCGTTTATAACTGATTGCTAGCATTTTAATATAATGTTTTCACTCCAGGACAATTGAAAATCACAGTTACATTCTGCATAAAAAGTTTGTTACCTGTTCACAACACACATAATTTCAAAGAAAAGTATGCTGTAACATAAAATGATGCTGTAATGTACTGAAGTTCTCATTGAGCAGTATAAATAAATAATAATAAAAATAATAATAATAAAAAAAAAAATTCATGCTTTAAAAACTATTTGTCTTTAGGACCCCAGTGAGCAAGCCAAAGGCAACTGTGGCAAGGAACTCAAAGCTCCATAAGATGTGGAGATAAAACTTTAGGAGAAACCAGGCTCAGCTGGGGGAGCCAGAATATAAAGCATGAATATAATGCCAATATTAGATACCTACACTCACTGAACACTATGGTCCCAATAAAGTGCCCGACGTGACTGCTGTTGTAGCTCATCCGCCTCAAGGTTCGACGTGTTGTGCATTCTGAGATGCTATTCTGCTCACTACAGTTGTACAGAGTGGTTATCTGAGTTACCGTAGACTTTTTGTCAGCTCTAACCAGACTGGCCATTCTCCGTTGACCTCTCTCATCAACAAGGCGTACACTATTCTGAGTAAACTCTAGAGACTGTTGTACGTGAAAATCCCAGGGGATCAGCAGTTGCAGAAATACTAAAACCAGCCCGTCTGGCACCAACAATCATGCCATGGTTGAAATCACTGAGATCATATTTTTTCCCCATTCTGATGGGTGATGTGAACATTAACTGAAGCTCCTTTACATTAAGTAAACTCACTAAGCCCACTAACATACTGTATTTGATACTACACATGCTTTCTTCTCTTCCAATGCTTCCAAAAAAAAAAAAAACATATTCTCACCTTAATAACACAGAAACCATCTATTCAAATTACAAATTCAAGAAAACATTAGGCCAATATCAAATGAATTATACTGTGATAAACCAGATTTCAGTCACAAAGGACTATCTTCAATTTCACTTTTATTGTGCACCATGTACACCTTCTGGTTTATCACAATGTATATTTTCTTATTTTGTACAACTAGTAAAATTGTTCAACAAAGTAAAATTCATACAGTCTTTGATCTTGACCCTACAGCCTTATTGTTTGAATTTGTAATTTTACTTTGCCAAAACTAGAAAAGAAACATCAGTATATTCTATACTATATTTTATAAGCTTATACTTTATAAGGCTTTTGGAGGACATGAAAACCTTTCAACCAGACTGCTGGACTCAGTGCACAACGTCACCTAACTGCTATGAATAAATTGACAAGAAATTTGTAATTTGACTAGGTGTGCAGGATCCTTTTTGTTTCTAATGTATTCATTTTGAATAAACGTATCCAATAACTATGTATATTTTTTTTATTTATTTTTTGGCACAGAACACATTTCTTTCTGTTACTGAATACATTTCACCTTAATAAACCCCCAAGATTCTGAAATCAAATTTCCGCTCATGAAAACCAAAGTCCACTGGCACAACTATATTACTTTGGCTTTTTGCCATCAGATCATTGCAAAGATATTCAGTGCATCTTCCTCTAACATACGATACTCGTTTGAGTTCAGATTACTAGGACAGGCGAGGAAAACAGAATCAGGGGCAGGACCTTGGATCCTGACCTATTGGGCAGCCAAGAAATCCACCCTACAGGTAGAAGAGCTCTGATTTTCTCCTCTGGATGCAGAAATATAATTCAAAGAAACCTCCGATAAAACCATGACCCTTGTTGTGTGTTTACACACCCCCTCCCTGCTCTGTTACAGCTCTTTATATAATGAGAAAATACATCAATTGCTCAACTTTTACCTTGTTTGTTCGAGCCATGTATATTTGTTAATCCTCCTATGTAACCTAAACCAATCCATCATCCATGGCTGGCTTTTCTGCTCACCTGTGCAAGGTACACCATATGGCATAGACAAGCAAATGAGTACAAATCTGCATTTGTCTTCATTGCAAAGATTCCAAGCTGGCAACATACAGTATAGAGTATGAAGTACCATTCCAACATTCTGCTCAAACAAAGTGAGATGGCTTTTTCTTTCTCCCCGAACCAATTTATTTGCAAATGCAATGATCACTTAAGCTAATATCTTCAAAATGCCCAATTGTTTAGTTGTATTTACATTGTAATTTTTTAGTGAGAAATAGCCTGAATACAGAGAGAAATACACTCCTAAGATAAATTCAACAACTGGAAATTGAACCTGAAAGGCATAGTTCACCCATAATTGAAAAAAGAAAGGTCAACGGTAGGTTTGACCTTGACTTCTGTAAGACATCACCAACAAGTCTCAGGATTAAAGACAACACGCAACCGAATTTGCATTAGATTTATCTTTCATGATGTAACATATTTCACAGAGTAAACAAATATTCAGTGGAACAAAAATGTGCTATAATAATGCACTATATTTCATCCATTGGGATCTGATTGGATCCTGGAAAGTCGGCAACACTATTATTGGTTAAAATGATTGCTCCCCACCCACATGGCCTTGGTTACATCAGTGGAATATTATTTGATTTATGTTATGAAAACAAACATTTTTATTTAAAATAATGTGCACTGATAAATTTTGCACAATAATACAAGGTAAAATAAAACAAATATTTTTAGTAGCAAATAAGGTCAATTTTGTCTAGTCTTTTATTTTTTATTTTCTTCTTTCTTTTTTATCTATCAAATTTTCTCTGATCCTAAGCCAATCTAGATTTTGGCTCAGGGCAACTCCTAAGTTTTAATTTATATATATATATATTACATTTGCTTTAAGTTCAGCATAACCCAAAAACAAGTACATAAACTGTAGCACAGATACATCTACAAAAATGTCGGTGAGTTTTAAGCATTAAATTATGAATGAATACACAAGGAAAACATTAGTTTGCAATGTTTGACTTCCTCACCTGTTTTGTAACATAGTAAGATTACTAAAAGCATGTAGGACAAAATTTAAAATGCCACTTAATTCAGAGTTCAATTTGGGGATATGACACACACACAGACAAGCATCGTTTCACCTCTACTGAAACACACCAGAGCAGGCTGGGATTCTCCTTGTGCTTTAGTCCCGGGAGCTAACTTGTACAAACTAAACGATGCCTCTAATCCTAAAACCTGTTCAACTTCACTGTAAAAAAAAATCCTGTTAAAAAAAAAACTGTAAACCACTGGCAGCTGTAGTCACCAGCATCATACTGTAAAAATATGGTGTGTTACTGTTTTTTTTTTTTTTTTTTCAGCTACAGTATACAACTGTAATTTAGCAGCATATAGCTGTCAAATTACATACTAGTTACTGTTATTGAAATTAACAGCTAAGTTCCCAGCATGCATAAATCACCCTAAATTAATAATGAAGAAATGATATGGGTTTTTTACTGTACTGGTTTATTTTGCCATTGTTTTTGTTGCAGTCTTAATTACTTGTATCTTAATGTTCAACTTTTACTTTTTTTATGTAAAAGTACATTTGTTATCTGTCACCATTGTTGAGTTTTGTATGCCGAGTGTTGATATCTGTGTGCCTTGTTAACAACTCATTTTACACTGTAAGTTTACCAAAAACATCAAACATTCAATTTACTGATATAATTTTGCTGAAATATCCTTTACTGTTTTTGATCTTATGATTTATGCGTAATGCATAATGCTGATGCATTACCACATATAATGCCATTTGCAAGGTAGGATCAGACAGTCAGCAGGGTTGGGAGGGTTACTTTTGAAATGTATTCCACTACAGATTACAGAATACATGCTGTAAAATGTAATTTGTAATGTATATCGTTAGATTACTCAATGTCAGTAACATATTCTAAATACTTTGGATTACTTCTTCAGCACTGGTAGATTTTTTCACTTGTTTTGATTATAAAAACTCTGCCAGTGCAGTAAGACAAAATACACGTTAAAAATACAGTACTGTGCAAAAGTTTTAGGCACTTGTGAAAAGCTTTCAAAGTGAGGATTTCTTTAAAAAAATTAATGACATAAATAGTTTTCATTAATCATCAACAATCATCATTCAGTAACATCATACAAAGTCCAGTAAACAGAAAACAGCACAAAACAGCACCAATTCTCCTACTTACACCTGGACACAGTTTTTCTTGGTTGTTGGCAGATAGGATGTTCCAAGCTTCTTGGAGAATTCACCACAGTTCTTTTATTTATTTAGGCTGTCTCAATTACTTCTGTCTCTTCATGTAATCCCAGACAGACTCGATGTTCAGTGGGGGGCTCTGTGGAGGCAATGCCATCTGTTGCAGGGCTCCCTGTTCTTATATTCTATTCTTTTTGCAAAATGAATATTTGGGAATATAAAATGTATATTTCCTATTGACACACTAAAGTAGCAGATATAAATAACCGTCTTAAGACAAATGTTTTTGTGAAACATCTTATGTGCCTAAGACTTTTGCACAGTACTGTACATTCACCCGAAAAACCTAAATATCTTATGCAGTGTTGTTTCTAAAACAAAATAAATCAAATTAATCTTGTTTTAAGGATTTTTAGATATTTTTACAGGAAAACAATACAAAAATTATTATCAAGAGTACGATTTTTGCCCTAATATCAAAGGTCTTACTAGAAAAAAAGAAATTATGATCTAACGTGAATTTTCTTGATAAAAAATATGACCGTGTCTGGTAACGTTCATGTAAAATGGCTAGAAATAGCATTTTATCTTAGTGTAAAGCTGACAATTTACACAAGGTTTATTTCTATTTCTTCTGCTCCAAACTTACTTCAAACTTACTTCTCAGTCTGCTCATATAAATGTAACACATCATAAGAAAGTGTTTCATTGCTGTTCAAATGCACTTTGGATCGCATCATTTATATGTATGAATGTTTTCCATCTGAAAGGACTAAATATTAAATGAAACAAATGACAATAAAATGCAAAGTAATCTCTTCAGTAATCAAAATACATTTTGAACGTAACTGTATTCTAATTACCAATGATTCAAATTGTAACTGTAGTGGAATACAGTTACTTATATTTTGTATTTTAAATACATAATCCAGTTACATGTATTTCATTACTCCCCAACCCTGACAGTCAGTCAGACCTTAAGTTTTGTCTTCCAAGTAGCACAGTGTAACAATTTGTGTTTTACTGTAACACAATTACTCTGGCTGTAAAAACATAATATAATAATAAAGAAGGTTCAAGGTGCCAGCTCAAGAGAACACTAATCACCATAATGGTGACAATTCATAACAAAACATAAACACTAAATAAAACCAGAGACTATTTAGCAGAGATGGGCCACTTCTTTTTAAATGAATGGGAGAAATTGGAACACCCAACCAAGAAGCTCTAGCGCCCAATGGTAAAAAGATGTAGAAAGGAAGTCCTGGCTTACAGTTACAGACATCACCTGTCAATCATCTTGAGATCATGCTTGTGCATTAGCTATACAATTTATGATACCAGCGTTGTCAGATTTTACTGCTGATTTGAAATATGTTCTTTGATCGTAAAGAAGTGGACTGACTTGCTAGAAAGACCTGTTTTTTTACAACTTTTGAAGCTCCAGTGCATTGCCCAAGCATACATATATATTCAAGTGCAAAGGCTTATGGGTATTTCACCATTATATCCCACACTGCAGTGCTATACTGTTATTTTACAGTGTACAGTGTTTTTTTTTTTTTTTTCATAACAAAATTACTGTGAAATCTTGGCAACATTTTGCATTTAATGTGGACACTGCATTAAAGGTTGATTTATAATTTGTTTTTTTGTTTTTTTTTTGACATCTCATTAAACAGACAAGTGAAGGTTGATGTGAGATGATCAGGAACGGAGAGGATGGAAGAAACATCATGACATAAACACTAACTATGTGCCACAAATTTGAAATACCAATGAAGTTTCAAAGTATATGGTTCAAAATGTCACTAGCTTCCACTAAGATAGAGTGGAATCATGAATTCTAATGCTAATTTTCCCATAAAGCCTTAAAAAACAACAGCTATTTACCATAAAACTAGTCACTTCACAGTGAGCCTGCCCTTTATCTCCCAGAATGAAACATTTTTGACAGCAAACTATTGTATTTAATAAGCACAGTAGATTGCTGTAGGAATTTGTCCATAAATTTATAGAATTGTTTTACAGTGTTCCTGATTGAATTTAGAATTATGCACAGTTAAAAAGTAAATAAATATCTACTATATCACCTTTATTTAGGTAGAAAAACAATTATGTAAAGTACTGGAGTACAAGAGAGGAACTTGGTTAACCCCTCTTACAGTAAAGTCAAATGAAGGACAAATACACAAAGTGAACTTACTCAGCACATTAAGATAAGCAGGGGCACATTAACGCATGGGCTTATACGGGCTGAAGCCCAGGGGCCTACCACTCCCATGAGGCCCAGCCTACAACTCCTATGGCGCCCAGTGGGAGGAGCACGTTTAAACGCTTTCAGCGGTAGACGTAGTTGTTGACATGGTGACAGTCCGTGTAGTGCTCGTTCAATGCATAGCAGTTCCCCTCCCCCCACTCAACAACTTGAAGGGGGCCTCAGCGTACCAGTGAGCCCATGGTCCCAGAGGTACCTTAAAGCGCCCCTGAAGACAAGGATGTTTCATTAAGACAGGGATGTGCCACATGCATTTGCCAACTACCAGAAAAAATTAAATAATATATACACACATATATATATATATATATATATATATATATATATATATATATATATATATATATATATATATATATATATATTAGATATGTAGCTGTTTATTCTTTTACAAAAGGGCTTTTTGGAGGACATTAAAATTCTAAACTCAAAACAGCATATCGCTGTGAAGAAATAGTGACGGACACAAAGAAGAGGATTTTTTCATCAAGATCAGAAGACAAGTAATTCCTGCTGTTTCCTTAACACTTTAAAATTTGTTTATGATTATTTAAATTCTATCAAAAAAGAAATAAAAACATAAATAATAGGGACAATAATGAGTTATCAGAGATGCAAGAGTGTGGCACAAAGTTGTTTTGGCACTTTCCACAAATAGGGTCTTTCCACAAAAGTATTTTTTTATTTCTAATTCATCAAATGGTAAGTGAAAGGAGGTTCTTAACCTTCAGAACATGTTGATCGTCAGCATCCATATATCAAAGTAAATATTTTATGAGCCGTTTTATTTTCCATTAATTATATATATGAGGTTTGTAATTTTGCAACACTGTTAAGCAAAGATGGGGATGTGTAAATGTAGTTTAAAACCCTGATATTGATATTTTTACCCAATTAACAAAAACTGTATAGTTAAAATTAGGGCTTTCAATTTAACACATTAATATATATATATATATATATATATATATATATATATATATATATATATATATATATAAAATAAGTAATAATTAATATTCCTACCATCGGAGCAATTCAAGCTTGAAGTACCACCTGTTTTCTCCAGGGGGCAGTAAGCAAAACCCCAGCTGTATAGGTAATGTTCAACTTATACAGAGAAAAAAACTACACTTGCCTACAGCAGACATTACGAGATGAGCTTGATGGAGCACAAATCCGAATGCAGGGATCTCAAGAGGTTTTTTTGGTCACACTACGTTTAAATTGACACAGCGACCTAGTAAAAACTGTATATTTATGACACGATGCAACCAAATTGAGACGCTCCATAAGCGTACGTCTGATGCAGGTGTACACTGAAATTTCCTTAGACAAGCCCTTATAATAAATCTGTCTCGGGCAGACTGACAAATTCAATTGCAAAATGGTTTGCAAAATAAATAAATATATAAATAATTTCCACCTCTTATTAAGGAAAATTAATGGGACACCAAAATGTACCCTTTTCGGGACATTGGAATGTGCCTTTTATATTGTTATACAAATATCCATTGTCTGTAACTAAATGTTCACTATGTCTCCGCATAAGCTTTTCAGCATGTTCAGTTCTCATTGTCAATGTCCTTTTCTATAATTCCAGTTAGCATGAAAAGGACGCTGTGTGCAAAGAGAACTGAATGTAAACCATGACAGACATAACACAATACAAAGGCTGAACCTGGCCTTTGGCAAAGCTAGCTTCTTTTTTATCATGCTTCAGCGTGAAAAAAAAAAAAAAAAAAAAAACTCCAGCATTTGACAACCACGAACAACAGACGACTCTGGTCCTCTGGTCCTGTCCTGAAGAACTGTTTTTGTGTGTGTGTCATGTATTGCTTTGTCTCAGATGACTGGCCTCTATAAGGTGTGGGATGTTCTTGGCCATATACAAGCGTAAATGCATATGCATTTCAAAAGAACACCAAAAAAGTTAGATTACATTAGACACAGTGGGTTATTTGACTTGGCGCTCAATAGACTCCTCTGAACAGTAGAGGAGGTAACCATAGCAACAGTTGGATACTAGAATATTTATATAGTTATTATCATTATCAGATGGTACATACACCAAACATGAAAAGTACTGTGATTATCACGTTACTATAGATTTACATATCACAAGTACAGTTTATCACAAAAAACCTTAAAGTTTAACTTAAAATGCATAACATTGTGCTAATTGCACAAACATTTTTAAAAATTGGTTTGTATAAGAGGAACACACCTCAACAGATTGCACCCCAAAAGTAACCTAGAGAATTAATTGCAAAACTGAATGCTGCCTGGATGTCAGTGTGCTTTTCTGAACACATTAATGTGTGCATCTCATAAGAAGCCCCTCACATCACTGATCTACAGTAACACGATTGAAGAAAAATTGCAATGCATCTTACACAGCATGGCGAGTGCCATAAGAGAAGATTAATACCTTTTGACGTTGGATAAATATACATGCATATTTTCTGGCACAGCCAGCAGAGAGACACGATGAAGGCAACATCTGACTATAGGCTGTAAATGAGCTCCTAATGTCACCTTTGTGGGGAGTGGCATTTGTTCTCATAGCCTCAAAATATCTGCAGCTTTAATTAATGTTCAAAACAAGAAAATATACATACATTCTGTATATACATATTAGGGATGGGGATTTTTGTAGTTGAGTACTCTATCCCACAAAAAATGAGTAATCAATTAAAATTTCACTTAAAAATATCAAGTATCATATGTACATGGAATTTATATTTTGTGTAATTCACAAATGTTACCGAGAATGTTTTCAAAATAAGCTTCAACAAACTATGCTTTTCTTTTTGAACAATATGCATTATATATATATACAGTACAAAAAAGCATTTGCACTCACCCAGAGCTAAAGATAAAACATACTGTTGGCATTAGGGTAATGCACATGCTGTATATAAAATCTGAGTCTACATACTGTAAAGGCTATCACATTTTTTATCATTTCAAATGTTATTATACAGAAAAAAAAAAAAAAAAGTGGTGAAAGTATCTCAGAGTTTCTTGTACTGCTTCGCAATTCTTTTTAACCATAAAAACAGATACTTGTCCATTTGTTTGCATGACTCTAATAAGAACTGAATACCAACAGAGCAGAATTCAATAAGAATCCAAATATTGGGGGTCTGGGAAGCTCAGCGATTATTGACGCTGACTACCACACCTGGAGTCATGAGTCCGAATCCAGGGCGTGCTGAGTGCTCCACCCAGGTCTCCTAAGCAACCAAATTGGCCCGGTTGCTAGGGAGGGTAAAGTCACATGGGCTAACCTCCTTGTGGTCGCTATAATGTGTGGTTCTTGCTCTTGGTGGGGCATGTGGTGAGTTGTGCATGGATGCCGCGTAGAATAGCGTGGGCCTTCACACGCGTTACGTCTCCGCGGTAACGCGCTCAACAAGCCACATGATAAGATGTGTGGATTGATGGTCTCAGATGCAGAAGCAACTAAAGTTCGTCCTCCGCCACCCGCATAGAGGCAAGTCACTACGCCACCACAAGGACTTAGAGCGCATTGAGAATTGGGCATTCCAAATTGGGAAGAAAAATATAATTTTTTTTTTTTTTTTTTTTTTGCTGTTATCAACATTATGCCACAAATGCTTTTGATTAAGCTTATCTTGCATTGAACCCGGAATATTCCTTAAAATAATAGACTAATAGCTGAAATAGCTGATTGCTTTCACAAGTCTTAAATTCAAAACATAATAATGTGCTTTCATTAGATATTGTCCAGTATGTCTTGATAGTTTAATTAAAAAGCAGACCAACAAGCTTTACATGAATTAAAACAAACTACATTTACTGTATGCTTTAGCAAACTTAGCAAGATAAATAGAATAAGAGACTGTTGTATGTCTAGCATTGTGTTACACATAACGACAAACATCTATCCACAGTCTCAGAGTTGTCATCCACAGTAGAAAATCTGTAAAACTTTTCATCTGCTAACAGCAGTGATTTGGATTTAGAGCTTCAAGCTGGCTTTCTGTAACCAGTTTCTCTCCAATCAGTGCCAGAATTATGGGTAGGGAAGCTTTAGAATCTCTGCCACCAAGAGCAGACATGAATGATGGCATTTCAACATGCATTTCATTAAAGGCAAAGCCACTGAATTTGAAGACAGATGGTGGGAGGCCAGACCAATGTGTGAAAATGTCATTTAACCTTATATCATTAAAGATCTTAAAGACCTCATTACAGCCTTGCAAAGTTTTTCACTGTTGTGAACCATGCTTGTGACTTACTATTGCAAGTCAATGGCAGGTGCATTAGTGGGAGGGACATTGGCATTCTAGAGAGCATTTGATTGAAAAAAACAAAAAATAAAATAATAATAAAAAAATAAAAAATAAAATAATCGGATACCCAGAGTCTAAAATTAATTTTAAACGTGCATTTCTGCTGAAAGTGAATTTTTTTAGCCTTTCATTCTCACTTTTTCTTTATTTCCCTTTCTTTCTCTTTCTTTCTTTCTTTTTTTTTTTTTTTTCATTTACTGTAAGGTATAAACCCCGAACACAGGTTGTCAGAGTAATATGGTCTCAGACTAAGCGTTGGATTCAAATGAAGCAGAAACTATAGAGGCGTCCATTTGTATCCCGTTTTAATGAAGTGACTAAACACCGCCCCAGGCTTGGATCTGAAGAGAACAGAAAAGAATCCATTACATGAAAAACAAAATGCCTTAGACAGAGCTGCGAGACCCAGCGAGTTTTCTCTTTATGCCTAAATGCACTTTAGGTCCTGCTTGCACATAGATAAAGAGTCCATAAACAGTGTATTCTATGGCAATACTTTCCTGCTACATGTTGCACAATTGTTGCATTCTACATGGTTCACATGCAAGGACTCATTTACGGTAAATTATTCAGAAACACATTATAAATGCAATTCACGAATAACAATTACTTGAATACTTTTATTCTATGATGACCATGTTTTCAATTACTTAAATTGTCATGTGGTGTTACCCTCTCATTTAAAAAGCTGAAAGTCTCATTAAAAGCTGAAATTCTTGAAAAAAGAAGTGTTGGCATAAGTAGAGCTGACTGATCTTTTGTTATTAGTGCTCTGGACCGTGATATGGAATATGCCTTCCAAATTTCCAAATAAGGATATTCAAGCATGGAGTACCACCTGTTTACCACCCTACTGTTAGCCAATGACAGGCTTATTTTCAATAATATGGAAATAAACAATATGTTGCATTCTAAAGCCACTTTTTGTATTGTCTTTTTTAATGCTTCACTTGTGTGCCAAAATAATGTAATACATTTTAATTATCTGTATTATATTTCTTTTTTATAATATATATTTTATTTATAATTATTTAAATATAGCTATTTATAATTATTTAATCATTATATATTGAATTATTTTTATTTGAGGGGCTTTCTCAGCAAATATTTATGTATGTGTTTAATTGCAGTAATTTGATTAATTAATTGGCATACCATGTAATTAATTCGATTAAAAATTGTAATCGATTGACAGCCCTATTTAATATATATATATATATATATATATATATATATATATATATATATATAAAACATTTGAAAAAATGTCCAACAAATTATTCATGTGGTGTAACCAATATGTAGGTGGACAAAAAAAAAAAACAAAACAAAAAAAAACAGAGGACCCCTTTAGATCCTCAAGACAATAATAATATTTACATATGTTTTAATATAATTAAATATCAATATTTTGTCATTTTGTGAAAAGGCTGTGTAAAGCTGTAAAGTTGATATTCGTCACCAAAAATATATATATATCTTTCACTTTTTTGAAATTAATGATAAATAAATTGTATCCAAGGTGCAAGGGAAGTATTTTAATACCTTTTACTTGATGGTTACACCACATGACATAAAAATAAATAAATAAATAAATAAATAAATAAATAAATAATAATAATAATAATAATAATAATAATAATAATATATAATTTATGTATTTATTTATTTTTATTTATTAGAAAATGCAATACATTTTTATTTTTTTTTTCAAAAATTTGCCAAACCAATATGGACTCACAGATCACATTTCTACAAACTTGACTTGTTTTAAATTAGATTTTTAAAAGGTTTCTCTAATTTATAATTTTTTATCACCTCGGATGTCTTGTCTGTCTTAATTGAATAATCAAATCAGAAAATACCACTTGTTCAAAATCTTTTTTTTTTCACAAATATAAGAGTTATTATAAGGATAGTTCACCTAAAAATGAGAATTCTGTCATCACCTTCATGTTGTTCCAAACTGTGAAAGACATGCTATCTTTCACAGAACACAAAAGGAGAAGTTTGGCAGAATGACAGCCTCAGTAACCATTTACTTTCAATGAATGGACAAAAGATGCAATGAAAGTCAATGGTGACTGAGAATAACATACTGAGCATCTCCCTTTGTGTTCCATAGAAGAAAGTCATACAGGTTAAGAACAACATGATGGTGAGTAAATGATGACAGAATTTTCATTTTTGAGTGAATTATTCCTTTAAAATAAAACTCATTCTATATCACTCTATCAACTTAAAAAGTGTCTTCTAATGTACAACTATAATCAATGTGAAAGCATTTTGCAATATAACCACAGCACTACTGGTTAAGAATTTGAAAAAAGATAAATGCTAGGTAATACTGTGAATATTTTAAAATGGAAATGTTTTGCCACTTAAAAAAAAAGCAATGCTACAGGAATTTTTTTTATTATCCCTGCCTCATTACAGAGCACTCAGGGAGTTCATTTTCCACTGAAACAAAACACAGATGGCTTCCGAAATTGATGTGCTTACAAACAAATGGGCCATGAACATTGTGGTCCAAGCTCTCCAAGTATGGTGTGTGTATATCCCTAATGGAGAGAGAGAAGAGATATAAAAACATGCCAAAACAACCTACCAGCAAATTGCACATGCAACATTTTCACAACGTTCTGTCATTTTGTCCTTCCTGTGTCAGAATGACAATTCCAAACAAGCACTCTCTTTAAAACTTTTTAATTACTTTTACATTTTGTTAGATCAGTCAAAGTGTTCAGAAACTAATGAGTTTCACATTTCTGACAGAAAAGCAACATCTCGCGACACTAAAAAACTGTGCACGTGTCAGCTGTCACAACTCTTATCTACCTCATCTGACACTCACGACCATTCATTTTCACAAGGTTCCTAATTAAACTTATGATGATGGGGAGAAAATGGAATTGCGAATGTGACTTTGCATTTATAATGTCAACCGTTTGAAGAAAAAAAAAAAAAACAGACTGACAAGAGCTTGAAGCGCACTAGCAACATTTAAATTTAACCACCTCCTTTCATTATTCAATCTAATATTAATGGCAAATATAAATGCATACATAAACCTACATTTACTATACCTTTCAAGAGCCAGCACATCTCGTGCTCATCCTGCATTACAGTGAATATATATTTGAAAAGGTAGAAAGTTTGAATAAATTCAATTAGCATGTTTTGCTTGCCGCTAATAATCATTAGGACATGCTCTAGATTTTCTGCGTCACCAAAGTCGATTGGTGCATTATTGTGAGAGAAAAGGGAACGGGAAGTTCAGTCATTGCTAATCAAGTGTCTTGATGCATCAGGATGAAGCGGAAGTAATTAGCATAATTTGTCATAGTGCATGCTAAACATAGGTGGTAAGCCATTTGGAACAGCATGGTGGGTACGTGTTCATTGTCAGTTCTCAAATCTCCCTGTTTTTATTCGTGTTTACTGTGTTTTGACAATCCTAATTGTAGGCAGTTGAGGATAAAGAGGTGCTCAAAGGGTTTTGAAAAGCAAAAATCTGGAGCTATTCATACAGGTGGGCATGTGCTGTCAAGTGATACTTGGGAAACTCAAAACCAAATATGATGGCCACATCATTTTATTTATTTATTTTTTTATTTTTATTTTTTATTTTTTTTTTATAAAAAGGAGATATCAAGTGGGATTTAACCTTTGTGATCAAGTGGGGGAAAATCAGGTTGCAGGATATAATAGACCTATAATAGACAATAATATACCTGACATAGAAAACAATTATTCAACAATAATTAAAAACATGCCCTGGCACTCTCCACAAATGGTTAATAGGGCTAGGTATGTATTCTTTTTATATAACAGATATAATAATCAACAAAACCAAAACTGTAAAATGTAAACTTTAAAGGAGACCTATTACTGCCCTTTTTACAAGGTGTAATATAAGTCTCAGGTGTCCCCAGAATGTGTCTGTGAAGTTTCAGATCACAATACCCCACGGATCATTTATTATACCATGTTGTAAATGCCTCTTTTTGGGTGAAATCAAAAACACGCTGTTTTCGTGTGCGTCTCTTTAAATGCAAATGTGCTGCTGCTCCCCGCCCCCTATTATTATACAGACAGTCAGCGTAAAAATAACGACATAGCTCTGGTCTCCGTGAATACAATTAGAGACAATGGTAACTGACAGTAAGCGTTTTCAGGTTAAAAATTTAAAATATTGACATAGCTCTGTTCTCCGTGAATACAATCAGAGACAATGGTAACTTTAGCTGCATTAGCCATGGAATCAGCTAACAAGCACATTCGGAAAGGCGATTTGCAAACATTCACAAAATATAAAGTGCGATACTTACATCTTCAGGATATAAAGCTGGAACACGAACAGTTGGTACTGATCCATGCTTGAGAATCAAATTTTTGGAAAATCCTGCTTTATATTGACCCTCATTCACAAAGCAGTCCGGTGTAAAATGATTTTCACAAACATACATGAATTTTGGTATGTTTTGGGGCACATTTGCTTCAAAAACAAAACTTGCCCACTGCATCTTCAGTGGCTCTGATGCCGGGAGTACATGAAGACTCTTGTGTTCACTTTTACAGCCAACAACAGAACACTTATGACGCTTATGAAGCTGAGACATTATTCTTCTCACCGTAGCTGCTCCAGCGTGGAAAAAAATGGCGGACTGTGGATCTATGATAATAGGGTGGAGTCACGAAAACAATCACTTTGAGACACTGATTTAGATTAATAGAAATATAAGAAAGAGGAGTGAGTGGACTTTTAACATTGTAGGGTAGTTATGTACACACACTGCCGACTAACATTTATGTTCAAACACCATGTAAAAGTGAATTTTGCATAATAGGTCCCCTTTAAAGTAAAAGTAAAAAATCTATATTATTTTAAGAATCAGTATCAGGATAATTCAAATGAAGATTGCGATGAACTGGACAATTGATATTTTCACCCACCTCTTTAAAAAAAAAAATAAACAAAATAATAATAATATATATATATATATCACAAAAATGATCAAGAATGGAACAAACTTTGTGAGCATAATTTCCACACAGAAAAGAAACCAAAACATACAGTTCAGGGTTTCGTTTCCCAAAAGCATTGTTAGCCAACTATGGTTGCAAGTTCCATCTTTAGCAACATAGCTCAATGATTTTGGCGTTTCCCGGAACTACATCTCTTTACCTGTGGTTTGAAGCATAGTTCCTTGTTAGTTTTGAAGTGTGGACATCGTTTATTATCGTATCTTTCATTCTGTCAAGACTAATTAACTCAAGTTAATTTCTCTAACGATGCATTGAACTATGGTGGTTAACCAGTGAGTCACGTATCTGTTCGGGAAACGCACCCCTGATTAGTTGTTCCTCAGAATAACCACTCTTATAATCAAGCCGGTACATTTTAAACACAGTTTTGATTCCCAGCCGACTGAAAGAAAATTCTGTGCAACTCCTGAAAGTTGCGTTGAAGTTGTGCAATCTGATTTGAGTTTTCAATTTCAAAACTGCTTTCCAGTTTTCTGCTACAATATGCATCAGATGATCAGTAAATAGACATGTGGGCGGTCTTTGGGTGTGCCGCCTGATGCTGAGACTCAGAGTTGTGTGATGTCATTGTGCTGCAAATTTATCGGTTCCATATTCATGCAGCATTGGTGTTTCTACCTTACTTGGCAATTAAAAGTATTTGGGTAAGCACAACAATCTGTAGCTTGCTCTGACATTCTCTCCTTTTCTGTCCTACTGAATAACACAGCGTTCTCTCTTTCTGTACCGTCTCCATTGCCTGTGCAAATGTCCCAAGCAATAGGCCAGGATGAACAGAGCCTTGTCTCTCAATTGTCACTCATACAAACACATACACACATAAAAAGAACACTATACCCAAGTGGATACATTTTTTTTTCAATATAAATGTATTTTTCTAGACTGTAAAATAATTGTTACTATATACCCTGTCCCAAAAGTAACTGCATTACTTTTTTAATTTAATGATTAATTAATTTCTAAAACCCTTATCAACTCATTCTGTTTGGACATAACATAATTAATAAGTTACCTCACATATGGAGTAGCCCCAAAAAGTCAATACAGTATTTTTTTTTTTTTTTTTTTTTTTACCTCAACAATGCACACACACATCACAAAAACAAATATGCTACTTTAGCTTCAAATTTCCCCCATGCTCTAGACTTGGTAAGCTGCAAGGTTGATACATCATACATGGATTACTAAGGTTAAAAGTTTGTCAGAAATTATACACTAATATCATATGTAGTCACCCAGTACCTTTGAGGCTTCCAATGCATTGAGTTGATCAGTTTTTAAGTTTCTTTGTAGGTTCACTCCAAGGGCAAGTGTCAGTAAAATGACACATGGCACATAGTATTGTGTTTCGGAGTAAATGATCCATGTAATAGCTAGGAGGGATAAAAGAGCGCATTCTGAAACCCAGGTTGTGTGTGACTTTATCACCCAAAGGTGTCTACACATAGATTACTCATCATGGCACACAGACACCAGTGTCTGACAATAGCAGAGTAACAACACACTGATCACAGAAAAGATGCTGTCAAGATTTTTGTTGATGATGAATTATACAGAAGAAGTTTTATTTTAAAATGCATTCTAACACTGCTCAATCTGTATTGAGAATGATGCTTTGACTTGACAGTGGAGAGCATTTAACCAATAATAAGTCTGGTGGTGATTCTCATACTGATTTCAACATTTTTCATACTGATATTTATTTTATATCCTCAACCTCACCTGTTGAATGATGCAATGACTATGGGTTTCTTATCATCGTCCTTTGGAGAATGAGATCAGGCAATAAAAATTGTGTATGACAAGATTCTAAATATACTAACCCACCCACAAACAATTTGATCTGTATGGCCTTTGAAGGCAACATCTATTCAGGAAGCAGATATTTGACACAGTAAACCCCCAAAGATCCACAGATACTTGTGAAATTTTCTATGATCAAAATCAAATGGTTACTAAAGCAATAACCATTTAAAATGTATTGCATAAATACATTCAATACACTCAACTAATACGCAGTCACAGGTGTGTCTGTGTCCCATTCGACAAATATGGTACAGACTGTCCTGTAAACAATAAAGGCATAGATCCTGTCCTGCCTATAGCGAATAATAGCTAAGTATATGTCTTTGACATACATGTTACATGTTAACAGGCGTTGCTTCATGAAAAAGGAACGGACATTAAATATCACACACCATCAGTTAGAGGAGGCAATCATCTTTAAAACGAGTACGCACAATGTAATCGGATACATATATCATTAGATAATCCACACGAAGCACAATGTGCACACTTTTCTGGCTAAAAGCAAGTTAGCTCTCCTGGATCAGATGACTTCATCAGAAATGATGTCCAGCATTATGGAATGCTAAACCAATGGTATTAGGATTCAGACCGCTGCATCAAGAGGTGGAAGTCATCCAAATATGGGCAGAGAGCATTGTTCACTCTAATTACATATGGCCACAAGGAGATTGTGCCAAGTACAAGACACAGACTCAATGATGGTTCAAATGACACAGAATGGAACTGAATAAGATCTCATTACTCATGCCTGCATGCTTTGGAGAGAGAGCATGCCTAGTCATTGTTGTTTAATTACTAATTTGGAGAGGCTTTTGGGCACTCAGAGACGTTTTTGGACACTAGGATAAATAATTTTTGTAATGCTATAACTTTTGATTGCTTTGCTGTATCAGCATTTTACTTTGTTACAGGTGGCATGACTGGTAATTATACAAAAGCCCTACCTTATTTACAATCTGAGATATATAATGTAAAATCAGAAAAAATAAATAAGAAAAATTAATTTAAAACAAAAATGTTTTTTTTTTTGTGTTAAAAGTTTTTTGTGTGATTGTTCAGCAGTTTCTTAGGATGAGAGTCTCAGAATTTATCATCATCATCATCATCATCATCATCATATATATGACATAATATATATATATATATATATATATATATATATATATGTCAGAGTTTTTTGCTTTAACGTTTTATTTTGGCCACTAGAGGCCCTCATTGTGTTTCATTTCAGTTTCCCGCCATTTTATCATGTGCTATTGTTTTCACCTGTGCTTCGTTCTGGACTGTGTATTTAAGTTGATCACTCCCTTTGTTTCTTTGCTTGGTTATTGATGTTCCTAGCCAGTTACTGCTGTAAGTCTGCTCTAGTTCCAAGTACTAAACTTTGTAAGCCTTTTGGTTTGTTCTTGACTAATGGGTTCAACTCCCTTCTGTGGCTCAGTGGTAGAAATTAAGACTCTTGCACCAGAGACCCAAGTTCAGTTCCTGGCTCTGACAGAATAACCAAGCTACATTATGAACCCAGAGATGCCTAACACTCAAGAACTTCTAGCCACAATTGCTCAGCAGGAGTCCACAATCCAATGCCATGAGTCAGCACTAGTCTAGCAGGAGACTGTGTTGGCTAAACACTCACAAGTGCTGTCGGATCTCATGATTTCTGTTCGTCAGATCCTGGACCGGCTGCCCTCTACCTCAGCTACTGCTTCTACTGCTGCCTCGGTACCCCTTCTGGATTCTCGAGTACTCTCTCCCCTGATTGAACCTTGCCTACCTCCACCACAACATTTCTCAGGTGATCCCAGTGCATGTGATGGGTTCCTAACTCAATGCTCTCTCACATTTGAATTACAACCATCTTCCTTCCACATATGTTATCACCCTCCTTTCTGGCAAGGCTCTTTCTTGGGCAATAGTGGTCTGGAAGGCACAGGCACCCTTCTGTTTAAGTTATTCTGTGTTTGAAAAGGAGTTCAAGCGAGTCTTTGACCATCCCCTAAGTGGCCGGCAAGCCTCTAAGAGACTTCTCACCCTCCGACAAGGTAATCGCAGCGCGGCTGAATATGCCATACAGTTTTGGACAGTTGCAGCAGGGAGCGGCTGGAACGACGAGGCCCTCATGGTGTGCTTCCTGAATGGTCTGTCTGAGGCAATCAAGGATGATATGGCTACCAGAGAACCTGCTCATGATCTCAAGACCCTCATGGATCAAGCAATCCGGCTGGATAATTGCCTGAGGGAGAGAAGCCTGAACCGGCCATCTGTTTCCACATTGTCTGCCAGTCCAGCACTTGCTCCAATGCTACCAGTTCCCCACGAGTCCTCGGAACCCATGCAATTGGGAAGGACAAGGCTTTCCCCATTAGAACGAGACTGTCGCATGAGAGAGCACTGTTGTCTATATTGTGGAGTGTATGGTCATTTTCGCTCTGCCTGCCCCGAGCTTTCGGGAAACGCCCAGTCCCGTACAGGCAAGGAAGGACTGTAACGGGAGTTACACGCACAGCTTCACCTTCCAACTCTAGATTGTTCCTTCCCATCACACTCACTTGGGGAGATCAACAACACCAACTCCAGGCATTGATTGATTCTGGTGCTGCAAGGAATTTCATGGATATTTCCTTTGCCAAAAGTCTCCAGATTCCTATTAATTCCCTTCCTACTCCCCTAACTGCGACAGCCTTGGATGGAAGACCGTTAGCTCCAGGGAAAATAACCCACATCACCTCTCTCCTTGGTCTCGTCACTTACCAGCACCAGGAGAGAATGTGCTTTCACCTTATACAGACTCCAGAGTTTCCTATTATCCTCGGTCACCCCTGGCTCCTCCAGCATAACCCAAACTTTGACTGGTCCACTGGCGCTGTTCTCAGTTGGGGTCCCACCTGTCAGACTACATGCTTGGCCCAGAATTCCCCTGATCTTGTTCTCAAGTCCCAAGAAACCTTAGATCTGTCTCAAGTCCCTGCTCAGTACCACCACCTCAAAGCAGTGTTCAGCAAAAGGAAGGCCACCTCCTTACCTCCTCATCGCCCCATGATTGCGCCATTGAGCTGCTCCCAGGAACCTGCCCCCCCCCAGAGGTCGTATATTCTCTTTGTCTCCCCCCGAACGAACTGCTATGGACAAAACATTAACGAATCCCTTGCGGCAGGTATCATCCAATCATCCACTTCCCCCTGCTGGAGCTGGATTCTTTTTCGTTGGGAAGAAGGATGGCGGACTCCGGCCATATATTGATTACAGGGGCCTTAATAAGATCACTATTCGAAACCGCTATCCCTTGCCATTAATGACCACTGCTTTCAAAATTCTGCAAGAAGCCTCCATCTTCACTAAGCTTGACTTGCGCAATGCCTACCATCTCGTGCGCATCAGGAAAGGAGATGAATGGAAGGCCGCCTTCAACACGCCCACTGGGCACTATGAATATTTGGTTATGCCCTTCGGTCTCACCAATGCTCCTGCAGTATTTCAAGCTCTCATTAATGATGTTCTCAGAGACATGCTCAACCAATTTGTGTTTGTCTACTTGGACGATATCCTCATCTTCTCGAGTTCCCTCCAAGAACATGTAAAACACATCAGTAAGGTTCTCGGACGTCTTCTTGATAACCATTTTTATGTTAAACCTGAGAAATGCGAGTTCCATGTGACCAAAGTTCAGTTCCTGGGGTTCATTATCAAGCCTGGCCAGATACAAATGGACCCTCAAAAGGTTCAAGCAGTTGTGGATTGGCCCTCCCCCTCGTCGGTAAAGGAAGTACAGCGTTTCCTTGGTTTCGCCAATTTTTATCGCAAGTTCATCCGGAACATCATTACTGTGGCGGCTCCTTTATCTGCCCTCACCAAGAGGAACACAACCAGCTTTAATTGGGGACATGAAGCAGAGTTGGCCTTCAGCAAACTCAAAAGCCATTTTACCTCTGCACCTATTCTCATTCTCCCTAACCCAGATAAACCCTTCATCGTGGAGGTCGATGCTTCGGACATAGGGGTTGGAGCTGTGCTGTCCCAAAGAGGGGAGGACAACAAGTTGCATCCATGTGCATTCCTTTCCCACCGCCTTTACACCGACTGAGACAAACTATCATGTAGGGGATCGAGAGTTACTGGCAGTTAAGCTAGCGCTTGAAGAGTGGAGGCATTGGCTTGAGGGGGCCAAACACCCATTCCAAGTATTCACGAACCACAAAAATCTTGAATACATTCAGCAGGCAAAGCAACTCAACCCCCGCCAGGCACGTTGGTCCTTATTCTTCAACCGTTTCCAGTTCATCTTATCCTACCGCCCCGGCTCTAAAAACCTAAAACCTGATGCTTTGTCCCGAGTATATGTAAACACTCCTCAGGAAGATTCTATTGCTTCAATTATCCCCAGTTCCAAGATAATAGCTCCTATCAGGTGGGATCTGGAAAATACTGTAAAACAAGCCCAAGCCCGAGAACCTGACCCAGGAGGGGGGCCAACCCACTGGCTGTTTGTCCCTAAAGCTGTCTGCTCCCAGATCCTCCAGTGGGGACACTCCTCTCATCTCACTTGTCATCCTGGTACCTCTCGCACTCTTGAGTTCCTCCAAAGACGATTTTGGTGGCCAACTATCAAGGAGGATGTGACAACATTTGTAAACGCATGTCCCACGTGCAACCAAAATAAGGTCCCTCACCACTTTCCACAGGGGCTATTGCATCCTCTCTCCATACCTCATAGACCTTGGTCTCATCTTTCTATGGATTTTATCACTGGACTTCCGCTGTCACGAGGCAACACCACTATCATGGTCATAGTTGATAGATTCTCCAAGGCCGCCCGATTTATTCCTCTGCCCAAACTACCCACCGCTAAAGAAACTGCTGAATTGGTTATAAACCACGTCTTCCGAGTCTTTGGCATCCCACAAGACATCGTCTCCAATCGAGAACCCCAATTTTCCTCCCGATTCTGGCGGGCATTTTGTCAATCTCTGGGGGCTACAGTGAGTCTATCTTCTGGGTTCCACCCGGAGTCCAGTGGGCAAACGGAGAGGCTTAACCAAGATCTTGAGACTACACTGAGGTGTATGGCAGCTAACAACCCGTCCTCTTGGTCTTCCTTCGTCATGTGGGCAGAATACGCTCACAATACCCTTTGCTCCTCAGCTACAGCCATGTCCCCTTTCGAGTGCCAGTTGGGATACACCCCTCCTCTATTCCCTGAGCAAGAAGTGGAGGTTGCAGTTCCCTCCGCTCAACAGTTCATTAAACGTTGCCGCCAGACATGGAAAAAAGCCTGACTCAAGCTCTTGAAGGTCTCTCAGCAGTATCAGCACCAGGCCAATCGTAGACGCAGACCTGCCCCCACTCTGCGCCCCGGCCAAAGAGTCTGGCTCTCCACCAAGAACATTCCCTTGCGGGTGGAATCCCGTAAATTTTCCCAGAGGTTCATTGGCCCCTTCAGGATTGCCAGGAAAGTAAACCCAGTTACTTACCATTTATATTTACCTAGTTCTTTGAAGATAAATCCCACTTTTCATGTCTCACTGTTAAAACCTGTTTTGTCTTCCCCTTTTCTTGTGACAGGTAAACCTCCCCCTCCTCGTATCATTGGTGGCCAGCCAGCTTACACAGTCCACAGAATACTGGATGCCCGTCGAGTACGTGGGTCCCGGCAGTATCTTGTGGACTGGGAAGGATATGGCCCTGAGGAGCGCTCCTGGGTTCCTGCCAAGGACATCTTGGACCCCAAACTAATTCAAGAATTTCATGCTCGCAAGTCCAGTCGTCCAGGAGGGAAAGTCAGGAGCTGTTCCTAGAGGGAGGGGTCCTGTCAGAGTTTTTTGCTTTAATGTTTTATTTTGGCCACTAGAGGCCCTCATTGTGTTTCATTTCAGTTTCCCGCCATTTTATCATGTGCTATTGTTTTCACCTGTGCTTCGTTCTGGACTGTGTATTTAAATTGATCACTCCCTTTGTTTCTTTGCTTGGTTATTGATGTTCCTAGCCAGTTACTGCTGTAAGTCTGCTCTAGTTCCAAATACTAAACTTTGTAAGCCTTTTGGTTTGTTCTTTCCCCTTGTTTATTTTTTGCTTTCAGATCTTTCAGATCCTTTTCTGGACTAAAGATTTTTCTGTTTTTTTGTGATTGTCAGTAAGAAATTGCTTTTGTACTCTTTTGCTATTTTTGTTAATAAACTCTTCTGAGTTCTTTTAAGAGTGCGTCTGACTATTGGGTTCAACTCCCTTCTGTGGCTCAGTGGTAGAAATTAAGATTCTTGTGCCAGAGACCCAAGTTTGATTCCTGGCTCTGATAAATATATATATTTAAAATGATACCAAACACTTGACCCTCCTTGTTTTTTTTTTTGTTTTTTTTGTTTGTTTTTGTTTTGTTTTGTTTTTTTGTTTGTTTGTTTTTTTTTTTTTTTTTTAGTTATAAGCCTTTAAATTTGGGTATGCCACAGAACCAAGAGATCTTTAAAAACACCCTCAGAGCTTAAAGGGTTAAACTATTATTTAACAAAATTCAAGGTGCACTCAGTAACTTTTGTCTTTGTGTCATCTTGGACTTACACTGACACTTAGCGGCTTGGATGCAGCATAATCTTTCAGCAAAAAATGTTTCAGACTTTGGTAACAAGGAAGAATAAATTACAAACTTCATATAAAAATTTATAGAAAATAAAACACCCCATATAATATATAGCTTGACCAATTGAGCTGACAAACAACATTGTCTGAAGTCTTCAAAGCAAATAAATGAGTAGAACAGCTAAGCCACTCATATGCTGAAAATAACGCATTATGAGCATCACACTTGTGTGTGTGTGTGTAGTACATGACAGAGCAGAGTGCTCATTCACTTTAAAGAATGCAGCAGATGTCAGCTATATATTTATATAATTAAATCAAAGCCCTTAAATTGATTTTAGTTTAATTGTGCAATCATTATCATTATTGTTAATTTCATTTTTATAACTTGATTCCGAGTGGTTTAACCAGTCATAAACTGAGTCAGAATTCTTATAGTTGTTACTTGCCACTAACTGCATATGTCTGATCAGTTGCCCTCTATCAGGGTTCAGAATGACCCATAGGACTAAGGCTGGTGACTAGAAATAAAACAAAGCTCAAATCCCTCTCCATCCCCTGAAAGCTCCACAAGAACATCAGTGATTGAGCTGTACCCACTGTGTGGGCTAGACCTTATCCAAACAGCCAATTAACCAGCGGTACTTGGAAATACTTTTGACAGCATGCATCAGAAGCCTTTTTGAAGGACGGGTGAAACACAAAAACAGCTCCTTCACTTGTCTCTCACTCTTGGTCTATATTTGATGGATGATGTTGGAACATGACTTTGCCATCAGTTTCTCTCAACTGCAGTCTGCCTTCAAGACTTCTTTGAAAGTTTTTCGGGCCCAGATTTTAAGAGCTGAGGTACAAGCTTGCATCTTAAGTGACGTTTTGGTAGAAGGAAAAAAAAAAATATTTGCTAATGCAGGAAAGATATAAATAATATTCTTAATGTGGAATATTTGTGGAACAAAATCCAGAAAATTAGAGATTTAAAAAGTTGTGCTTAAAGGCTGACATAATTAATTTTAAGCAGATATATGCATGTGAAATGTACAGTCTTCCACTTTTTGTAAAAATTGGCCAAAAATATTGATGATTCATGTTGTACTTCAAACATTTTTGTCCAATAAAATGCTCTCAAGAATTAAAAATGCAACTGACCAGCAAGTAGAAAATCCTGGTTCATGGCAGTGATGTAACTAAAGCCTTTTGGCTATTTAAAAATACAAATAAAAATTTTGCAATTCTACTCACCCTGCGGAGGTTTTGGCCGTTGATCCAGGGCAAGCACGTATTAGTTTGGACAGACAACCGAACTAACACGTTTGTTTGTTTTTTTTTTCGCTAGAATGTTAATTAAGGATGCTCAGATCAGAATATTTACAGTCAATACCGATTACCAATTTCCATCTGATCGGCCAATACCGATCCTGATCATTTAACTTTTTATCAGGAGCTCTGTCATAACTGGTTATATATAAGCCTTCTTTTCGCTGTCACTGTTAACTGAATCATATTGCAGGTAATACCATGGCTGTTGCCTAGAATTTGCTGACAAAAATACTGTAGGTTTGTTAATTGATAATCATTAACTAACACAAAAATATTCATTTTTAAAATGAAAGGTTTTAATAGGCCTTAAAAACAAGTAGGCTTACACAAATTAGGATAGGTAGTGTTACAGTCTCGGTGAGTCCACCGGTTTGTTCTATTTGTGTTGACAATCTCTCCCTCACGTGTTTCAGTTGCCGCCGGCACGTGGAATCAGCGTTTCTCTCTGCCTTAGTCGGTCCTGTTACATGTATTCTGTCTTGGTTGCCAGTCTTCACCTTAGTGCCCGAATTGCGGTTACTTTCCTGACTTCCTCTTCGCTCGCCTAGACTCTTCATCTGAGGATTCCTCACTGGCTTTCCCTCAGCACTTCCACGACGCACACACGCCTATGAACACACTCTCATCCAGAGGATTCCTCACAGATCTACGTTCTACACTGCCACGATGCACACACGCCTACGAACACACTCTCCATCTCCACGCTGCATTCGGTGCTGGGTTCCTCTCTGCTCATCAGCCCTGATTGTGTCTTCCTTGCCCATCAGCCTCGTTTGAGTTTTCTCTAAATAAATTCTGTTAACTGTGCCTCTGCACCTGGATCTCTAGTCTCATTTCTGACTGGTAGCCCTATAAAGTGAGGCTTAGTCAAACCAAAGTCAAACTGATAACACATAAGCGTGATTAAATTTTGTGACAGATATGGTTATTTATTTATTGTCACTATTTCATTGAATTATTATTCTTCATGATTTTATTATTTGTATTATATTTATTTTTGCATCGTATTTATTAGTGATGCATTGATATATTTTTTTTTACAGATACCGATTTTGACAAAAAATCTGTAGGTCGATACAATTTTTTTTTTTTTTTTTTTGCCACACCTTATTTTGTCATCAGATTTTACTTTGGAATTATGCTTAAAAGAATGTACTAAGAGGTACAAATGCTTTTTTTTTTTTGTTTTTTTTTACTGATTTAACAATAAATAATTTCCATTGAACATGGATTTGATCTATTGGGTGATTTTCATGTGCTGTCAGTGTATTGTTTTAATACGAATATCATGGTTAAAATATAGCTACTGTAGTAAAATCATGCTAACTTTTGTGGTTACTATGATTATTCTACAAATACCATAGTTTAACTGTGGTTACTGTAGTAAAACTATGGTCAATTTTCATAACTGTTGGTTAGCTATTGCAAGGGAATGCAAAACTTATTGTGTGGGAACACAAACCTATTGTGAGAAAACTCCAAACTATTTTAGAAAATAAATTCCCTCCATGTCCTTTAAGCAGCTCCATACTATTCAATGAGCACTAGAAGTTCACTACATATTTCAGTACATTCTACAACATTTGTGCTCTTATAAACAAGAAAACTGTAAATGGAACACATAACATCATGGTTACTTGCGTAACCTCCGTTCCCTGATGGGAGCCCGAGACACCTCTGGTCTTTGATAAAAGGCCAATGAAAATTGGCGAGTGGTATTTGCATGCCACTCCCCTGGACATACGGGTATAAAATGAGCTGGTATGCTGGTTTTATGCTGAGGAGCCGAGACAAGGTCCGGCCATTACAGCGGGAAGTTCAGCTTTGTGGCAGGAGGGACACAACATCTCGTTCCCTCCATCAGGGAACGGAGGTTACATAAGTAACCATGACGTTACCTGTCTGTCACTCACTCACTCGACGTTGTGTCGATGTAGTGACACTAGGGGTCCCTATACGAAATGCCACAACTGGCTGAACTGTGTTACGTGAACTGGCGGTGTGTGATGGGCAGACCACTGTGTGCCTCGTAGCCAGCACACCAGGTCAACATGTAACCTCCCCCAACAAGTCGACTACCCAAAAGTTAGAGACAGGCTAACACAGTCGTGGCCTCTTTTCCCCTTCTTTTTTTCCACTCCCTAAAAAAGAAGTGGGATTATCCGACTGGGCCACCAGGTCTAGTCGGGGGGTGTCCCTACCAAGGGGAGGACACCGTGGAGACCACACCTCGCCCAAAGAGAGGGGGGGGATATTTAAGTGGAAAAATATGTCACATGGTCTTGCCGACCATGTGGAGAGTCTTCAAGGTAAATCCTACTCAGCGGGGGAGGAGTTACTACAAACATGGAGACTGGGTCAGAGGGGCTCTGCCCAAGGAAGACGCAGTTTGCCAACAGGGAAATGGATTAGCAGAAGATATACATCGCATGGGGTTTTACCTTACAGGGAACCGCCACATGCGGAGCACCTACCCCAGAACAGTGCTCTTAGTTAGCACGTGTACTGGGCCGTCAGCAAGTCTCTCCAAAAACTCGACTACCACAGGGCTTGGAGGAAGTCAACCAGGGAACATAGTTTGTGAAAACTACTGGGAATTGATGGCACACGTCTTCAGCTCAAAAGAAGTGGAAGGCGCTATGTGCAAGCGATACACCCGGCCGGATATCCCGGGCTTATCCGCATGTATTGCGTGCCACTACCTGGGACGAAACCGGTTCCACCTGGAGGTTGTAGAACCTTGCAAAGGTGTTGGGTGTTGCCCAGCCTGCTGCTCGGCAAATGTCTGTTAGAGAGGCACCCCTGACCAAGGCCCAGGAGGCCCCTACACCCCTGGTAGAATGGGCTCGTAGCCCTACTGGGGGCGGCATGTCCTGGGCGTGATATGCCATAGCTATGCTGTCAATGAGCCAGTGGGCGATTCTCTGCTTGGAGACAGTGCTTCCTTTCCTCTGTGCACCAAAGCAGACAAAGAGCTGCTAAAGAAAGATCCTAAAGCTCTGCGTGCGATCCAAATAGATGCATAAAGCGAGCATCGGACACAGCAACGACAGGGCTGGGTCTGCCTCCTCCTGGGGCAGCACTTGCAGGTTCACCACCTGGTCCCTAAAAGGGTCGTGGGAACCTTGGGCACATAGCCCAGTCAGGGTCTCAGGATCACGTGAGAGTAGCCCGGACCGAACTCCAGGCACGTTTCGCTGACAGAGAATGCTTGCAGGTCTCCTACCCTCTTGATGGAAGTGAGCGCAGTCAGGAGGGCAGTCTTCAAGGAGAGTGCCTTAAGCTCAGCTGACTGCAAAGGCTCAAAGGGGGCTCTCTGTAGACCCTGAAGAACTACAGAGAGGTCCAATGAGGGAACGAGGCACGGTCTGGAGGGATTCAGCCTCCTGGTGCCTCTCAGGAACCTGATGATCAGGTCGTGCTTCCCTAAGGACTTACTGTCGACTGTGTCATGGTGTGCTACTATGGCAGCAATGTACACCTTCAAGGTGGAAGGGTCAGTGCTTTCCTTCCTGCAGGAGAGGTGGAGGGGCGGCTGTCCCCTTCCACCTTGAAGGTGTACGTGGCCGCTATAGCGGTGCACCATGATGCAGTTGATGGTAAGGCTCTTGATCATCAGGTTCCTTAGAGGCGCGAGGAGGCTGAACCCTCCCAGACCGCACCTCATTCCCTCATGGGATCTCTCCGTGGTCCTACAGGACCTGCAGGGAGCCCCGTTTGAGCCCCTGGAGTCAGTTGAGCTAAAGGCACTCTCTTTGAAGACTGCCCTCCTGACTGCACTTACCTCCATCAAGAGGGTGAGGGACCTGCAGGCGTTCTCTGTCAGCGACATGTGCCTGGATTTCAGTCCGGGATATTCTCACGTGGTCCTGAGACCCTGACAGGGCTTAGTACCCAAGGTTCCCATGACCCCATTTAGGGATCAGGTTGTGAACCTGCAAGCGCTGCCCCAGGAGGAGGTAGACCAAGCCTTGTCGTTGCTGTGTCTGGTGCATGCTTTATGCATCTATTTGGATTGCACGCAGAGCTTTAGACGCTCTGAGCAGCTCTTTGTCTGCTTTGGAGAACAGCGGAAAGGGAGCACTGTCTCCAAACAGAGGATCGCCCACTGGGTCATTGACACTGACTTTGGCATACCACGCCAAGGAGTGTGGCAGCCTCCTGGGCTCTGACCAATGGTGCCTCTTTATCAGACATCTGCAGAGCAGCGGGATGGGCAACACCCAACACATTCGTGAGGTTTTACAATCTCCGGGTTGAGCCGGTCTCGTCCCGTGTACTGTCAGGTACGAGCAGGTAAGTTGCGGGACAGCTGGCCAAGTGTACCACTTGCATATAGCGACTTTACCCTCCCGGAGGTGAAGATGTGCGCTTTTCACCCCCAGTCATGTTCACGAAGTCGTGGACCCTGGATGTCCTTCCTCCTTAGCCCTGTGGAAGGCGAGTTTGCATAGAAACTCGTTGCCGGCCCATTACGTGTGCTAACTTGGCCCTGTACTGGGGTAGGTGCTCCACATGTGCTGGTTACCCATTGGTAACCCCGTGTGATGTATCTTCCACGAGACGATTCCCCCGTTGGTGAACCCATGTCTTCCTTGGGCAGAGGCCCCTCTGCCCCCAGTCACCATGTTTGTAGAGCTCCTCCCCCCCGGGTAGGACCTACCATGGGGACTTCACATGCGACACTGCCGACATGACTTGGTAAGACCGTGTGACGTATTCCCACACAATTTCCTCCCCTTCGGGCAGGGTATGGTCTCCGCAGTGTCTTCCCCTTGGGAGTGACACCCCCCCGATGCGGACACATTTGGCCCCCAGTCGATAAAAAATGTCCACTCTTTTTGGGGAGAAAAAAGAGGAGAAGTGGCCACGGCTGGGCTAGACTGTCCCCATTTTTTTAAGCAGTCGACTTGTCCCCGAGGTGCAGGGGACCGTACGAAGCTCATAGCATTGGGAGGGGTTACGTGATGGCCAGGTGTGCTGACTAGGTACACAGTGGTCTGCCCGTCTCGCACCGCCAGTCCACGTAACACAGTTCAGCTTATTGTGGCGTTTTGTATAGGGACCCCTAGTGTCACTACATCGACACAGTGTCGAGTGAGTGACAGATAGGGAATGTCTTGGTTACTTTCATAACCTCCGTTCTCTGATGGAGGGAACGAGACGTTGTGTCCCTCCTGCCACAACACTGAACTACCCGCTGAAATGGCCGGGACCTTGTCTCGGTTCCTCAGCACAAAACATGAATGAGTGGTTGCGAGCCAGCTCCATTTATACCAGTACGTCCGGGGGAGTGGCATGCAAATTCCACTCGCCAATTCTCACTGGCCTTTTCTCAAGATCAGAGGTGTTTGGGGCTCCCAAGAGTGACCCCTTGTGTCACTACATCAACACAACGTCTCGTTCCCTCCATCAGGGAATGGAGGTTATGAAAGTAACCAAGATGTTTTCACAGACTGTGATGACACGTTTCCGCCTTATTTAGCAGCGTAAATCTCACAATTTTTTTATATGATACATTTTTGAAATATTGAGAATTAATTTATAACATTCTGCTTATTGTTTATTACCCTGGAATTAGTTTTAAAAAACGAATGACCACAGCTGCTGAGAGGGTGACAGTAAATTTGGTGTCTTAATCCACTGCTCTCTATTTTATTCCTCTTCTGGAAAGTCATTCAAATGACTTCATTTCTTTTGCTCTTGGAGAAAATGGGTAAGTGAAAATAATATTTGCTGTGATCTCCCATTCACTCCCATTCACCACTGTTGAAGTTTACCCTGCAAACCTTTACTTCCGTATTCCAAAACTCGGAGTGTGAAAAAGGTCTATTAAAGGCAACTGAGAAAATGTCCATGTACAGCGGCCAGGTCACTTAATAAAAAGGGCTGAAAAGTGCAGATGAATTGAGGATATAACATTCAGGCAAAGGCTCTGTAAAAATGTGACATTTTCCTTGTAATCTCGCTATTTCTGCAGACATTTGCAGTACCTGTATGTGTTAGCTTTCTTATACAGGGTTTGATGGATATAAAATAATAGACTTGAAGATAGGGCAGAACGATTAATCAAAATAAAACTGAAATCATGATATGACCTAGTGCGATTATCAAACCACGTTTGCACACTTGTTTTCAGTGGTTTCAGAGTGTTTCTGTGCTCTGAGATCGGTTTGGTTTGCTAATGTACGCTGAGTGAATTATATTTAAAGCACTCCAGATTTACTTTAATTGCACATTTGCGTAATTTCACTTGTGTTTGGCCGCTACAATTTACTATACAAATCTGGATTTTGTTTTGTGAAGAAGTGTATTAAACTACTGTGAACTAGGGAATATACACCCAATCAAAGGACTTCCTGAAGTGTTTAGCCAAAAAAAAAAGCATGAGGGTTTCAGAGTTAAGAAGGCATGACTGAATATACAGTATATTGCTATTGTATAATAAATTCTAAAAAGTTAATAAATAATAAAAATAATTAAAATAATAATAATAACTTAAAAGGCTTCACATTTATATTGAAATAATTAGACTATTTGAAATAATAGAGGTTTGGTACTTCCCCCAGTTTGTTCCACACAGTGAGGTATAGATATTGTAAAATGATAAAGAAAAAAAAAAAACAACATCTCTGGTATTGTATGAGTATCGGCTGAGTTCAGGTATCGGAATCAGATCGGGAAAGAAAAAGTGGTATTGGTGCATCACTAAAATGTGCATGTAAAACTAAACAGGGACATAAATGACTGTAAGTCGAAGAAAAACGTGATGTTGTGTAAGCAAGAAGGTCTGCTCTTATCAATCACAGTTGTATTCTCTGTTAATATTCTTCAGATAACGATATCTATATATCTAGAACATTTTGTTTACAAGTGTGATGGTGTTGGTAATGGCCTGGCAAAGCTCAGGAAAATGTTTATGAGGTTGCTACTGGCATTTGTTCCCTTTAACTACCACATGCGTTAGCTGTCTGTTATTAACTCACAGACAGACAGGGTTGAGGAGTAATGGAATACATGTATTTAAAATACAAAATATTAGAAACTGTATTCCACTACACTTACAATTTTAATAATTGGTCATTAGAATACAGTTACATTAAAAAAGTATTTTGATCACTGAAGAGATTACTTCGCATTTTATTGTCATTTGTTTCATTTAATATTTAGTCCTTTCAGATGGAAAACATTTATACATATAAATGACGCGATCCAAAGTGCATTTGAACAGCAATGAAACACGTTCTTATGATGTGTTACATTCATACAAGCAGACAAAGAAGTAAGTTTGAAGTAAGTTCGGAGCAGAAGAAATAGAAATAAACCTTGTGTAAATTGTCAGCTTTACGCTAATGTCATGGTTTTATGTGTTTTTGTTCATGTCTTTTATTTTGGTAAAATAGTTCCATGCCATGTTTGCTCCTGTTTCATTGTCATGTGATCTTGTCATGGTTTTCCCATGTTATTGTGTCTTGTCCCCATTGGTTCATTGATTCATTAGCTTGTTAGCAGTCTCATTATCTTGTTTATAGTTCTGACTGTTCATTGGTTGTCTTGTTACCCTTGTCCATGTATTTATACCCACATGTTTGCCATGGTCCTTTGTCAGGTATTGTGTGTTGTAACATTGTTTGGTGGTCAGGTCAGGTCAGGTCAGGTCAGGTCAGGTCAGGTCAGGTCAGGTCAAGTTTCGTCAAGTTCATGTTTATGTTTTGTTCACGTTTGGATTAAACTGCACTTGGGTTCTACACTTCATCATCATCGTCTGCCTGTCATTGCCAGCATCGTTACAGAATACCTGACCGCAAAATGAACCCAGCAGTTCAGCTTCTTCGTTTACGTCAGGGGAATCATTCCCTGGAGGAATATGTAGAGGACTTCTGCGCTCTGGCCTGCAGGGTTGACTTTTATGAGATTGCCCTCAAGGACTGTTTTCGCATTGGGCTGAATGAGACAATCTCCTCCTTGATGCCAGAAGGCCGGAGTACCTACAGCCTGACTGAATTTATTGACCTTGCCCTACTAATATGTGGTTCATCGTTCACTGTGGGGGAAGTGGCCGCCAAGCCAGGGTCCCACGTCATGGTCGCAGAGCTTGCGCCACCTTCTGCCCCTGATCCTGAGCCTGCTCCATGCCACGTCACAGCAGCGCCTCAGCCTGCTCCATGCCACATCACAGCAGTGCCTCAGCTTGCTCCATGCCACATCACAGCAGTGCCTCAGCCTGCTCCATGCCACGTCACAGCAGCGCCTCAGCCTGTCACAATAACGTCTCCGTCTGCTTCATGCCATGTCACATCCAAGCTTCAGTCTGCTCCATGCCATGACTCAGCCAAGCCCCAGACTGCTCCATGCAATGTCACAAGCAAGCGTCTGCTCCACGGTCCAGGCCCGCCTCTGCTCCACAGTCCAGCGCTCACGCCTGCCATGGCCAATGAGTCCGCATCCACGGCCAAGCCATACTATGTTACCATGTCATGCCATGTAACCATGTCAAGTCGCCATGGTCTCCCTCCCCCCCCCTCCCCAAATTCCATCTTGAACTGTGTTTTTGTTTTGGGGTGTCGGGAGCCGCCCCTAGTGGGGTGATATGTCATGGTTTTTGTTCATGTCTTTTATTTTGGTAAAATAGTTCCATGCCATGTTTGTTCCTGTTTCATTGTCATGTGATTGTCATGTGTTTCCCATGTTCTTGTGTCTTTTCCCCATTGGTTCATTGTTTCATTAGCTTGTTAGCAGTCTCATTATCTTGTTTATAGTTCTGTCTGTTCATTGGTTGTCTTGTTACCCTTGTCCATGTATTTATACTCTCATGTTTGCCATGGTCCTTTGTCAGGTATTGTGTGTTGTAACATTGTTTGGTAGTCAAGTCATGTCAAGTTTATGTTTTGTTCACGTTTGGATTTCACATTTGTATTAAATTGCACTTGGGTTCTACACTTCATCACTGTCTGCCTGTCATTGCCAGCATCGTTACAGCTTAGCTAAAATTTCTAGCCAGGCACGACCATTTTTATTTATTTTTTAATCAAGAAACTTCATGTTGGATTATAATTTATTTTTTTCTAGTAAGATATTTGATATTAGGGCAAAAATCATATTCTTGATGATGATAATTTTTGTATTTCCTGTAAAAATATCTAAAAATCATTAAAACAAGATCAATTTGATTAATCTTGTTTTAGAAACAACACTGCATAAGATATTTAGTTTTTTCAGAGAATGTATTTTTAACGTGTATATTGTCATACAGAATACGTTACAAATTACATTTTACAGCATGTAATCTGTAGTGGAATACATTTCAAAAGTAACCCTACCAACCCTGCAGACAGAAGGGCTACAAAAACCAGTACTGTGGTGGAGGCAGTGGTGGCTTGTACATTTTAAGTGCACTGTAGGCCTTCAATGTGAAACATGCCATTAAGAAAACAGTTTTGCAATGAATAGGACACCACATGGACATTATACATTACAGTGCCTTAAATCACAGCAACATAGAGTAGCAAGGAGGCTATTGACATTGGGCTGGGTGATATGGGCAAAAAATATTATCACTGTATTTGTTTTCTTTTTTTTTTTTTCATATTGTTCGATATCGATATTTATGAAGATATACATTTCATATAATTAATGGTGGATGAAATGCATTCCGCATCTTTCTTAGACCTCAAGAATGAATGTAAGCATAACTTGTTTGTTTACACATAAACTCCACAGGGTAAGCTACCTTTTATTTTGAAGTTCAAAAAGTATACTAAGCTTGGGAGTGTGTCCTCTTTTCGATTAAATTTAGCAAATTTCATCGTCTTCAGCAGAAGTTTGTCCCTCTTTTTTTCTGTTTAATAAATTCAGCAGAACATCCCTTGTGAACTTCACTCTCAAATTACATAAATCCCTTTATGTATGATTATGTAACACATGGCCCACTAGAAGCCTTGGCAATTACCTATCCAAAACAGCACACCCTCCAGGAACAAATTCCTATTCATTTGCACTGTTGAGGGATTCACTAGAAATTCTGAAGTCCTAAGGGGTAAAGCTCAAACTAACACTTTGTTGTAAACATCAAGGAATAAATTATGATTGAATAAACTTTGTTGTCACTATTAATTTGTACAGTGACAAAAGTTGAAAACAAACAACCAGAAGAGGAAAGCAATCCAAAGTACCTAACCAAATGAAGATGAATGTTAAGACCTGTTAAGCCAGTAGAGCTTGCAGAGCTCGCAATGGGTAGACATGTGTAAACATCAGTCTAGGCAAGTGTAGGCTTTGTTTGAGGAAGCATTATAAATCATCTGATGGATTGCAATTTGCCATGTCCATGTAACTGTAAGTTGCGACTGCCAATTGGAGAAATCTTGGACATGCCTTTAGAGGAAGACAATGTTGACAAGGAAAATGAAGAGCAAGATGATGCTCACATGGCTACAGATTGAGTCACTCTTGTAGAACACATTACCTCCAATCTCTTTTGTGTACCCCATACATTGATTCATTTATACTGAATTTGAGGTACAAATCTCAGGAGCGTTGCAAATGTTTTTTTTTTTTTTTATGAGGTAAATACGTGGTCCACCTCATAAAAAAAGAAAAAAGAAAGAAAAAAAAAAAGCGTGCAACTGATTTAGAATGGGAAAAGGTCTACATTCATTACACTTATAGTCTTAGGGTCCATTCAGACTGAATGTGCTCCTGCATTAAAAAAAGATCTAGATGCAGCACAACAAATGGAACAGAATGCAGGTGTCGAGGCGTTTTTAGAAGTTGAAGTTCTTATCCTTGACACGTCTTATTAAAAACGTTTTTCTCATGCGTGAAAAGGTGAAAAAACAGTGTCCGATGTATATTTCACTCAAGTTTTCTTTGAGGAACTAAGTAGCAAGCAAACTTGTTTCTAATATCTAAGATTACAGATTTGCCCATTCCTAAATGGCAAATTTAACTGTGGTTGATTGCTTTACGTGTTGGTGAGATGGTCTATTCCTGTCTAAGTGGGCAGTTCTTGACCAGTATAAAGCCCAAAATATACTTCGGTCAGACACAAACGTTGAGTGTCCACTCACAGAATGCATGATGCAAATTTTTGTCAACAGCAGAGTGCTCGAGCACTAAACGCACGCAGCCCGATTTTTCAAACCGCACATCTTTGAAGGTGCAGAATGCTCATGCACCTGGAGTTATTTGCACTAATTAGTGGATCCACAAGGTGGCAACACTCACATTTGAGCCATTGCTGTCATGAAGAAGCACTAGAAGAAGATGAAATCACCGCTAAACATCAGGAGAGGAAGGTAACAACAACAACAGTGGATGTACAAGTAAAGAGCGCATGTGTGAGGAGATCTGGAGATACCTGCATTTGTATAACTAAAATCTGAAGGAATATAAAGACATCTTTATGGGTCTAAACTCCTGAAGAGAAAGTCCGGTGTCTCAATGCAGTCGTAGCTTGCATGCACCAACCGCCTGTGTATGTGCACAGTAATATGGAGTATACTTTGGCATGCTCACGTTTGACTGTATGCAGATGCTGATTGTTCGTGTCAAAATGGAGGTATACCTAGGGCTTAAGAAGACCAAACATTATGCTAGTCTGGTCAAGTGTCTGGTCACTATTTTGTTTTATTTCTTATTTGTATTTTTTTTTTTTTTTTAATAAAAATAGTTTATTCTTAGTGAGAAATATGCCTTGGCAAGATCGAATCTCCTAAAAACAAGACTGTCAACTGCTGTGACTGGTTTTATGCTTTTATCACAGCCCGAAGGTGATCATTGTGATTTGGGAATGATTCCCCAAAATTTGCATGTGTAATTAAATAATTTCCTGTAGATTTTTTTTTGACTTGGGTGAGTCACCAGCAGAGAAAAGCATTTGTGGCACTAATACCTACACAATTGCCTCTAGTTTTATGAGCAGTCATAGCTGAGGTTCAGTAACTGATTTCAGTACATCTGCGCCTCTGTGAGCATTTAACAGCCACTGACACTAATGAAATGGCACGTTTCTTTGTTTTTTTAACGGGTAAACATTACACAGAAAGGAAAATGTGGCCATTAGGGGTCTAAACTGCAAAATGCTGTCCAGGGTTGCGAGTTAACAGCAAAGATGAGAAGCTCTGCATGTGGGTGGATACTTTGAAAGGGGAAACAATTTTGGTTTTCTTCCACTATAATACCAGCTGTGTTGCATCCTTTCAACAATAGTTCAAAAATGCTCAGTTTCACTTGCATTCACTTTGCAGCTTACACTTGTTCCTTTCTGTGTGTTGTGAGACTAATTTAGACTATACATTAGCGCCACAGCTAGCATAAGGTATTCTCCAAGCCGTGAGAGATATTATCCAATATCGGTGCAGCCCAGCAGTCTACCGAGTGCCCGAGTTAATGACAAGTAACCTGCAGGTGGTCATACACCCCTTTTTTCCCATTCATTCTTCCCTAGTTTTTTGACCTGTACTGAATTTTCTTAAAAGCAGCATTTTAATTAACTCGACGAGTTAACTACCCTGTTCTAAAAGCATCAAGAAAGGTGTGATATTACAATTATCACAGCATATGTTAACAGGGATCTCTCAGATGAAGAGTGACATGCTGCCTTACTACTGAATTAATAGCACAAAACTGAGCACAACCTGTGTAGTCCAATTCCCGAATAATTGACTTTTAAGAGTCAGTTCTTCTGAATCTATGGCGCAAAACACAGTGCAATCAGTGTATTCTAATTCCTGAGCAATGACTCTTGATTCCCAAACGACTGAGCTCTTATGAGCCAGTTCTGTTTTGTGAATCAAAAACACTTCATTCGGAAAAGTTACTGAATTAACCTCCCTGGCCTGGAAGTTATGATTTCTGCCATTTCCAACTCGAACCGAACCAAAAACTGGTACCGTGATACTGTATATAATGTTGTACTTAAGACTCCTGTCACTCAAAATCTTTGAAAAGTCATTATAAAGCAACCTAGTCTCATAGAATAATCATTGCTATAACTATATTTTTGCAAACTGAGTTTTACGTGTCGCTTTCTACGTTTTGTTTCAGTTTCCTGGTTAAATTAACACTAGAGGCACTACAACAACTGTGCATTTTATTCACTTTCACACAAATCACAGGTACTATGGCTGATTATGCCTTTATAAAGACTTTTGCACTATTATTCACACCCTGCTCTATTATTATATTAAAACACTTTTACTCTTACGCATCATTTGAAAAATGGTACATTTTAATGCTTGTATTACAGAACCACCAACATTTAGACACTTATTCCAATGTAATTAACTTCCATGTTAGCTCATCTAATAAAGTGTTGGACTTTGGACTTGGAAACCGAGCCTCAAGCCCAGCCAAGTATACTCAAAATGAAAGTAAATGTTAAGCAAAAGTGCCGTAGAAGCAACACAGAGTGACATGGCTGCTTCAGTAAATGTGCTTTTCATGTCGAAGTTTAGATGTTGGTTAAGGGTAAGGATGTCTGTTTTGTTCACCTCTCATTTATATTTTAAGACACTATTGGTTTGGTTTAGGTTAAAGTATTAGGTAAGGGAGATTTTACTCATTAAAACAGCCATCTATTATTCACATTAAAAACCTTGTCTGATTAAAACATAATTTTAATTGTTTTTGGCGCCACCCGCTGGACATTTCACTGGGAAACTGCAGCCAAACGTGTAATGAAGCATGTAATTTTGGTTTGCTAAAATGTTGCCATTGTCATGTAAATTTCAAGAGATCAGGCTGTTAAAGTCTGTGAACCTTTTGCAGGGGATGTATTATTTATCTCTGATTTGATATATTCACTCTGAAATTATCTTTGGCAACAGACTGCTGAGAGCAGTACATGCAATAAAAATGGCCTTTGTTTCCAAATATTTCTTCCTCAAAAGTAAGAATGGCTAATGGAACCATTAAGGAATCTTAATCATTAAAGTCCTTATGATTCCAATCCCTAATGACTAATCACAGTGGAGTTGCAGGATATGACTTCATGAGAACGCTGATTTGCCTAGCCCTTCACTAGTGACTATCCTGAGCTCTGACGTCAAAGGCAGCAGACAGGGACAAATACTGGAAATATGTTAATCCATGTGACTCTACAGAAATGCTCTACACATTTTTTTTGCTGGCAAATCTACTTTATTGAAATGCATTTTAAATATTGCTTGCAAAAAAAAGAAAAAAAAAAGGTTTCATTAGAATACACGGCTACTTTTGTATGGACGTCAATAGTGAAAGAGGCCCTCAAAATTGTGTTGTTATAGAATCTGCCAGCAGGGGCTAACTGCCCACGCTAACCAGCCAAACCTTGATTTTTCCATCTGTTGTTTCACAATGCCCAAACCCAATTTTTTAAAATGTATTTTCTGTTCATGTCACACATTCTCATAGTTTGTTGATAAGAAGCTTTTGTTGATAAGTGAGTCATTGAAAGTTGCATACGCTGAAATTGAAAATGCTTGATGCTGCCTGTGTATTGATCCTCTGTCAAGCTTCTCACAGAGCCAGGCCTGAGGATGGGCCTAAAATGAAAGACTTTAGACACTCGGTCAGATCCAGTGCCAAGTGTTCCCAGCCTTGTCCTCTGCCAAGCCAAGAATACTAATTGGCCTGTTTTGCTGCTAATAGAAACAGGGCAAGTCTAGGCAATGAGATCACTGATTGGATTGGCCCGGAATTTAAGCTTTGTCTGGGTCTGTTACTACCTACACTTTGCCCTTTTGTAGAGTTCAAGATGCACAATGAATGCATAAACAATGTTAATGGACCAGTTCATCCAACAATGAAAATTGTGTTAATATTTACGCACCCTCATGTTTTTCTAAACAACGACAGTTCATAGTGACCAAAACAGACAAGGATGTAACCCAAAGTTGACAATTGGTAAATCGACAAATGGTTCTCACATGTATCTGAATGTGATAGACCAGTTCTGAGAGAAAGATTTTTAGTGAGTGACAACTGAAATATCGGTCTGTTCCTCTCACAAATCTATTTTAACACTCCAGAATACTTGGAAAATAGCACATACACTCACTGAGCACTTTATTAGGAACACCGGTACACCTACTTATCTAATCAGCCAATCGTGTGGGAGCAGTGAAATGCATAACATCATGCAGATACGAGTCAGGAGCTTCAGTTAATGTTCACATCAACCATCAGAATGGGGGGAAAAAATTTAATCTCATTGATTTCGACCGTGGCATGATTGTTGGTTCCAGATGGGCTGGTTTGAGTATTTCTTTAACTGCTGATCTCCTGGGATTTCATGCACAACAGTCTCTAGAGTTTAATCAGAATGGTGCCAGAAACAAAAAACATCCAGTGAGTGGAAGTTCTGCGGATGGAAAAATCTTGTTTAGGAGAGAGGTCAACGGAGAATGGTCAGACTGGTTCAAGCTGACAGAAAGGCTACAGTAACTCAGATAACCACTCTGTACAATTGTTGTGAGCAGAATAGCATCTCAGAATGCACAACACGTCGAACTTTGAGGCGGATGGGCTTTAACAGCAGAAGTTGGGTACTTTATTAAGACAATAGTGTTCCTAATAAAATGCTCAGTGAGTGTAAGTCATATAGAATACATTTATGATAATTTTTGGCACTTTTTTTATCCTTTTTTGGAGCTTTATAAAAAACACAATTTTAATTTTTGATTGAACAATCCCTTTAATGACACAGAAGAATGAAACCCTCTATGCTCAGCTTTATTGTAAAGGATTTAAGATCATTTCAAGAGCTCAATGGAGTCTACAAAATTCATAAAATCTGACAGCTCGAAAGTTTATATCCAGAGATTATAATCTTGTTTTATTACATTTATTCATTTTTACACTCTATATCCCTTTATACACTCTCTGCTTCTGTACTCCTGAGATGAACATTGGATCAGTGCCGGCCCTACCTATTAAGCAACATAAGTGGCTGCACAGGGCCCCGCAACCACCAGGGGGCCCCGTACCACGAGATTACTAAAGACAAATAATCATTTGCACTTGGTGTAAATAGCACTAGCCACACAGCCCAGCTATATGCATGCCAATTGTCTAATGGAACTATTATAGACTTAAGTATGAGATTTGATAGTAATATGTTAAGGAACTGGAGTGGCGATATTAACATGACTGTAGTTGACTTGCACTACAGGTGACCCGAGGTCAAACTGGCATGTTTGTTTAGTTTAAAAAAAGATATGTTCTTTCATTTTTGTACTGCTGAAGCAGTTATGCCTGTGCTAATTAAACTATTAAGCTTTAAACTTATTTTTAAAATATTAAGCTTTCTTACTTATTGATGTTGGGTGTGTTGGTTACTGTAGGTGTAGCTGTGGGGGGCTCCATTTTGAAAATCTCCTTAGCTAGAGATGACCCTGCAATGGCTCGAAACCTTTTCTCTTCATATATATGAAATATTCACACTTTTGGGGCACTTTAAATTTATTATGTCAGCGATCTTGCTGACTGACGCCTGTCTCACACTTTGTACACATGGGAGCAAAGTAATATTTGATTACCACCTTGGTTAAGAAAAAACAATCAAAACAAAACACAATTTCCAGAATCTGCAGTGCCTATCCTACTGGCGAATCTTCAGCTAAACAAATCATGGCACAGCGAGAATAGAGGATGCTTGTACGGCAGAGGCGGGCTTCTGCTCTGTGGGGTCTCTGGTGAAATTAATGATGTGCTGATATATTTATTTAGGTCTCATTAGAATCCAACCCCTGAGGGGCACATCCTGTCTCTGAAAACCCGCCCACTTGAGAGTTCATTTTGTTTAGGAAACATAACAAAAGAAAAATAAAGCATAACCAACACCCCCTTGAAGTGCCAGATTTGTTTTGTTCAGAACATACTGTCAAATATGAGTTTTAATTATGAAGAATTATGGTGCCAGTTGATGGTTCTGATGTGTTTGAGGTGTGCAAAAACCAACACCCATTTCCATCTTTTAAGCTTACTTTGACCTCATTTACACCTGGGGTAACATCGACAACATCCATTTCAAGTGAACACTACTGGGTTAAGTGCATTTTACCTTTCATATATTGAACCAGTAGTAGCTGCCTTCACTTTGCAGTGACTGTGTTGCTTCTTGTGCGCAGCTGACCGAACAAAAAGGATGTGTGTTGAGTGTCAAGTCCGTGTGGTTCTGAATAGTATAAAATAGTTTTACACTATAGATATTTAGGGGAAAATGTATTGGTTTCTTTTTAAGAATTTTGATGAAATGCATAAATTCATAACTGCATAATGCCACAAGGGGACATTTTTGCATTACTGATTTTTTTGCTATGTTAAAAAAGTTCATGACCACTGCAAAATAAAAAAATAAATAAAAAATAGTCAGCCTGACTAATGCCAGTGATTTGTCTATTGCCAGCAAAGTTGTTATTTTATAGTGATGATCAAATGTTTCACCTCCCTTGCCAAAACTGAAGTGTAACCGTTCTGTGTCACATAACTGGTCAGATCTTTTCCAGCGAGGGGAGATTAAACGTCTCTGCAGTCCTCTCCACATCACAGCTATTTACACTCAAAACCATTTGAGCCCATCACATGCATTATAAATCATAGAAAATAGGGGACAAATGTGTGTGGATGCCGCACAGTGAAATATACTGCGTGGTTAATGTCCCTCTCATCTGAACAAATGCCTTAAACTGATCATAAAATATATGTATATTTTTAAAGTGCATCCTCTCTCTTTTAAATCAATATAACGTGTCAATATTTATTTAAAAGTTGAATAAAACAGAATTGGATTAAGGTTTAAGATTAAACAATTTATGACAATAACAGTATTACAGTTAATAAATACTTTATTACAGTTGTCTCTGGCATAATAAGCACTTTATTAACAAGAACTCATAATTATGAGCAAATATATTCTCCCAAAATTGTCTTAATGAGTTTAAAACTCGCTGTTATGAGAAATTCCCCCAGGGAAGATTCTAAAAAAGTGCTGAGAACTAAGTCTACAGTACAGTGTTGAGTTGTATTGTCCTTGTGACCTCCATTGTAATCATGACTAAAGAAACTAAAGAATGTTTTATGAACAAGTTTTAGAAAAAGCTTAATATACAGTACATAACGAGAAAGACAAGTTTGCCTACCTTGGTAATTAGAGTAATAGAATTGCACTTAACAACAAGTTTTGATGTTTAAATTTAACAAAATTTAATGTTAACAAAAGTTTGGTATCACTATATATGACATTTCTCTGTTTTTTCTTTTTCTTTTTTTTTTTTAAAGAATACGAACATTTTATTCAACAAGGATGCATTAAATTGAAAAAGAATTACATGTCATGAATTAGATGTCACTGGTTTGTACTTCTCATGGATCAAATGTTTCTAACAGCTTAACACCTTAAACTTAGACTCATCTATCCATAATACTCATTTCTAATCATTTACCATCTAATCTTTAAGTTATTTTGCCCATTCTAACCTTTTAGTATTATCTACCAGTGTCGTATATGGCTTTTTCTTTAAAAGTCTGCCTAAAATGCCAACATCCCAGAGTCTTCTCTTCACTGTTGCAGACTGGTGTTTGGCATGTACTGGTCACTGAAGCTGCCAGTTTAGCACCTGTAAGGAGTCTGATGTGCTATTCTTTTCGCTGTTGTGCATCTGGGCCGTCCACTTCTCTCTCCGTTTTGTTTAGATCCAGGGTGCTTTGCTCTGTTCTTTCAAAACAGTAGTACATGGAATATCTTTCATCTCTCAAAGAAACAAAAGACTGATGAATTTCTCGAGAAATGTGTTTCCTTTTGGCCATTTTTAAAAGCAAAATTTGAATTCTAACTGTAAAGTGACTTGTAAGAAATGCAAGTGTGGTCAATTCATCAGCAACTGGAAGAAGACACTGTATTGCGATATCCAAACTTCATTAAATAGCACAACGAAGAAATCTTTCTGGAGTACCAAATTAGCACATTAGAATAACTTCTTAAGAATTAGTTGACAGTATTGTATTAGTAGACTGTAGTAATGACTGCTGAAAATAGGGCTTTGCCATCACAGGTAAAAGTTTCATTTAAAAATAAATTAAAATATAAAACAGTTGATTTAAACAGAAATAATAATGTTTAACCATACTGATGTGTTTTGTCATTATCATGAATTTAATGTATACTTGGAGATCAGAAACATCAAGTTCTTTCAAAAGCAAATATGTCTTAGTGATTCCAAACATTTGAACGGTATTGTATAAATGGGAAACTGGGGCTAGTTGTCACACTTTTTACTCCAGTCGATTTGAAAGTCAATTTCTGCATAGCCACATAAAAGTGAGGAAAAACCTTAAAATCTTGGCTACAAAAAAAACTATGAAAATGTTCACTGTTATTACCCAGGAAAAACATAAAAAACAGCTCATTAAACACGTTTAAAAAAATTTTTAAAAAATGTGGGGTTTACTTAAAAAACCTAGGAAACTATTCCCATGCAGAAATTGCCAGTAAATTTAACAGACCATATTTTCAAGTAAAGACTACACACAATTCTTGGTGGCTTTAATCAGAAATTCTCAAGTAAAATTTACTTTGCAATACTCTGTTTTAAGTAAATTTTACTCACTCTTTTTTATATATATATTTTACTCAAGCAATGTCACACTGAATTAAGCCATGCTTTTAAAACTATACTAGCATATCTTGCTTTTTAACATATTTATTTATGTAGCACGTGACACATGGAAGCCTTCCACAGTAAAGCTTAATGCATGCTATGTAGTTTATTAGACAACATCACCTTGCATTAATGGCAACAGAAACAAGATCCAGAGCAGTCAACACAAACTTGAATACTTATTGCACAAACACCGATGATGGTAACAATCAATAGATTATTATTATTATTATTATTATTATCATGAACTGGTAATTTCGAGTAGAAAATGAACTTCAGACTTCACAAAACAAAAAGTTACCAAACATAACAAAATCACCAATAAAAATTGTGTAAATCAACTTGCAAACAGTTAAACCATGCAAGCTCATTAATTATTCAAGCCCGGTGCATGGGAACAACAGCTTTTGAGAAGTTAAGTGAAATTTACTTAAATTAGCAAATAAACATGACAAGGTTTTCTACTTTAGGATTGAAACATGATGACGCATTGTAAATATAACAAACAATCAAGAATATTTACTTAAAAGCTAGAGCATTAATTTTCACATTAGAATACATAGAGTACAAATGTAGAATTTACTTTATTCAATGTATAAAGTACTTAATCTTTTCTGCTGATGACATAAATCAATAGCACTTTTCACTCAAATTGTTATGCTGACAATACATTTGTTATGAACTTTGTATAACAATAAGAAAAAGAATGCAGAACAGCATTTTCAGGACTGGTCTCAGACTTTTGGACCCCATTGTATATGGACTTTTATTTTTTCTATGCTTAAATATGATGTATTGATTTATTTGTTTGATGTTTATTTAAAATGCTTGTGGAATGGTAATTAAGGGCTTGGTGTGAGAGAATTCACTGAGCAGATTTGTCCTAATTAATGATGTTTGTAAGCCAGAGAAACTAAATAACGCACGCGGGTGCAATCGCTTAATCAGCAACAACAGCCATTTTGAGTTTCTTGTATGTCTGTTTCTTGTATGTCCCTTTGACAACCACGTGACCTTTAGCTGGTGCGCTGGGTGTTCTGAGGTTCTGAGGGTGTTCTCAGTTTCATCTTCCTGATCTCTCCAGGGATGCCCTGGCCTTTATAACACCCACAATGGCCTCAGAGAGTAAACAGACAAGCACGGCATAAAAGCTGTGGCAATATGGCCCGGCCGCGAGGATCTTAGAACAGCTATCTGCTTGATCACTTTCAGGGAGCTAACGCATGGCTGTCAGGAGCAGAGCAAAGAAAGCTATTATTTCAAAGAGCATTCATGTGTACATCACTTCAGCCCGTTAATGTATCTACAGAAATTAATCAAAAATCGGACATTTCAAAAGATAAAGGAGTGGTGAAAGAGCAGGAGGTAGCAGAATTTTTTTTGTTTTTTACAGAAGAAAAGTGAGTCATACCTCTCAACGTAGCTACTTTGTGAATATTAGTTTGATATCCATTTAAACATGGTCCTACACTGTAAATGTAAACATTCGACGCACAAATTAAAATCACGTTATGTTACTGTGATTATTAAATCGCAAAGGCTGCGATTTAATGAGAAAAATATATAGTTTGCATGTGTTGCACACTTCAAATGTGAGTGCTTGTGAATGTGTGGAGCCATTCTTGTGCAGACATAAAGAAACAAAGTGCTCATACATTTTAGAGCTTCTTGGCTCAAATCATGACACCATCATGAGCATTGTGTGTTCTGTTTGTAATGTAAAATTGTCTGCTACCTCCTGCTCTTTCTCCGCTCCTTTTTATTTTGAAATGTCTGATTTTGGATGAAATTCTGTAGATACATTAACAGACTGAAGAAAAGTACATCATGACGTGTACTCAGTTTGGACCATGGACCAGACCACTTTTGCTTTTGATGAGGGGGGTAGGGGTCACTTACGAAGAAACCCAGGCCTGCTTCCTACCCTACACTACCTAGGCCTGCTTCCCTGAGTCTTCTTTTTACTGTTGTAAATGAAACTGGTGTTGAGCAGGTAGAATTCAATGAAGCTGTCAGCGGAGGACATCTGAGGCACCTATTTCTCAAACTAGAGACTCTGATGTACATATCTTCTTGTTTAGTTGTACATCTGGCCTTCCACATCTCTTTCTGTCCTTATTAGAGTCAGTTGTCCTTTGTCTTTGAAGACAGTAGTGTACACCTTTGTATGAAATCTTCAGGTTTTTGGCAATTTCAAGCATTGTATTGCCTTCATTTCTCAAAACAATGATTGACTGACAAGTTTCTAGAGAAAGCTGTTTCCTTTTTGCCATTTTTACCTAATATTGACTTTAAGACATGTTGGTCTATTTCATACTGTGGCAACTCAAAAACAAAGACAATTTTAAGCTTAATTTAACAAACCAAATAGCTTTCAGCTGTGTTTGATATAATGGCAAGTGATTTTCTAAAACCAAATTAGCAATTTAACATGATTACTCAATGATAAGGTGTTGGAGTGATGGCTGCTGAAAATGGGGCCTGTCTAGATTTGATCAAAAATGACTTTTTCAAATAGTGATGGTGCTGTTTTTCACATCAGTATTGTCCTGACTATACTTTGTGATCAGTTGAATGCCACTTTGGTGAGTTAAAGTACCAATTTCCTTCCGAAACAGCAAAATCTGTACACTATTCCACAGTTTCAAACATACTTTAATTGTTACACTGTACAGTACATATATTTTTGTTATTTTAATGGCCCTGCAATGTAACCATCATGTAAATACAATACAATGGTACTACTGTATATGCTATTACATGCTATGCTATGTTATTACATAGGCAAGACTTAAAATGCAACACTTATATGTGTGACAGTTCAGTGAATTGGCCCCAAACTCTCATGCACTGGCCCCGGGCCATCGGGCCACCCTTATTATCTAGCCGTGCATTCCGGCGCTCACTCTCGCCCTGCTCTCTGTTCTCTCTCATAAGGGAAAACATTCCTACTTTGACCCATTTCAAGGAACATTTTCCTCCACTCTGATTGGATCAGTGCCTGAGGAGGATTTGGGAGTGACCAGCCAGTCTCTAAGAGCATGCATATGGCATGACTGACTTTTAATGCAGCATTATAATTGATCTGTTCATATCTCTCAGAGGGACTGGATTTGGTATGGCAGGAGAGAGAGAGACAGACAGAAATTAGCAGTATTGCTGCAGAACTGCACCTTGAAATGCAAGACAAGAAGAGGATATCATGTTTTCCGCTGACTCAAAAATGCATGCCTCATTTTAATTAAAGCCTAAAAATCTAAATTAAATGAGTTATCTGAATTCTCATTTTAGTCTTGATGAAAACATGTCTAAATGCTCAAATTGTCCAGTGGACCATCTTTGCTTGCTTTAATGAACCAATAGGGGAAATTCATGCTCACACTCATGAAGTAATAATTGAGACATTCATATTAAATATTATATATATATATATATATATATATATATATATATATATATATATATATATATATATATATATATTTGATATGGTGTGTAAAAGTTGAATAGCATGTAGGCTATTTCAACAGGGTAACAGAATACATGAAAAAAAAAAAAAAAAATCCATGTCACAAATAAGTTCTGATTAGCTGTCATTTTTATTAATTTATTTGGATGTCTCATGTTTAGCCAATAGTTTTAGTGGATTGTATGAGCATTCCCTTCTTTCTTTCTGTGATGGAAGATAGGAAACCAGTCTTTTCTTCTCAAGGCCAAAGACAGAAGTGAAGAAAAAAAAAATGTACAGTCAGCTGGTCATTATCGTAAAATAAACCCTGACAGGGTGATCAGGACCCTGATGCAAAGCAGAGGCTTAAGCGACCTATTACATGGCTACTTACCAAATAAATACATAAATGGACATGAAATATTGATTTCAGTTTACATAATCTTATTATATTAAAAGAAAGAGACAGCAGGGTGATATGAGAGACATTAACCTTGTGCGACCCCGTGCCCACATGCTTGGACATTGTATTTTGGCTTCGCTATATGCAACAAATAATTTAATTTCATTTAAACTGACTGATCTCAGTTCAGGAGAATCTGTGCTGTCAGTAAAGGGTTCAACTTTTGACGCACGGAGTCGTGTGACCATACAACATGACGTTGGTCATGACGGAGTTTGTGTTTTGTTGAAAAGCCAACAAAACTACATTTGGTAAGAAACCTCATTAAGGTTTTTACTTTAAAACCTGTTTGAGTCAAAAGATTAGAGTCTCTAGTTTCATCTGATATGCCATTTTTAAAAATGGAGTGATTTATAGTGAAATGGCATGCTGTTAAACACAATAACCACATATGTGGAATGTATGCTCATTTTCATCTAAAATATCCTATATTCTCTGTGCATTATCACATTGAGAATCAATGGATGTATCGTTGGAAAATGTTGCTTTCAGAGGCTGTATATGGAGTTAGGATGAAAATAAGGTGCTTTTCGAACTGTTCTGAGACCAGTGCAGACAGACAGCACACTGGAGGTTTAGTCATTCACTAAATAGGGAACAAGGGTGCATCCTTGCAGCTAAGTGCATTCACATGCAATCAAAAGTTCAGTTTCAGGCTCCAGATGATGTTTTGAAGTCTTTCTAGAGCTTGGAATTATTTAAAATTTCACAACTTAGTCCCGATGTCCACATATGTGGACATACATTTTTAGGAAAGCTATTTGCTCTAGAATTTTTGTATTTGTTTATTTATTAATTAATTATTTTTTATTTTACTTTATTTTATTTGTTTTTATTATTATTTTTTTGCATGTTTATAAGGTGTTACTAGCTGCAAATCCAAAAGGGAAATGGAAAATGCACATAGCAGTCATGCTCTGGTCTCAGGAGGTTAAACTAGCACAGCTTTGTGAAAGAAATCGGTTGCCAGGGACAGTGGTTAATTATACAGTTTAGCGGTATAACACATTAATATTTGACTGCACAATTCCAAGATTAACCAATCAGAATCAAGTATTCCTAAGAGCTATGTAAAACTGAATAAAATCAACTTGCCTCTCAGTAATTTTTCTCAGTACAGCTTCACCAAAAGTCTTAAGGAAAGCAATACAATGAATATTGAATTTTCTTGGTAATATTTATTTTATGGATGAATGAATGCCAAGGAGTTAAGGAAAAAGCAAAAGATTTTTGAAGAGAGTGAAAACATTTCGAGAGCAGTATTTTTCCCATCCCCTAAGTTTAACTTTTGGGCACTTGAAAATGTCTGGCGCCTGTACAGTGGTCCAATAGTCGTGTTATGGTAGACTGAAGCATTTTATTTTTTTTTTCTTGTTTTGTTTTGTTTTTTATAGAGAAAGCTGGCCCTAGATCAGGGCAGAGAGTACAACAACTTTTTAAGGAAGTCAATAAAGTGCAGTCTGAGCGTTATCCTTAACTTCGATTTCCTGTCATTTGCACTCTCATTTTTACTCTCTAATTGGCGAATCTGTCAAGAAAAGGTCAGGATCATATTTCACTCTAAACAAAAACAAAAATAATATAAAAAAATAATTAAGAAATTGTATTGTGCTTTAGAAAATGAAGGCTATTTTTGGGACCACTAAGATTTTTCGCATTGTAACATTATTTTTCTTAATATATTTGTATTATATTTTATATATATAATTATATATTGTATATGTTGTTTAAATTATAAAGTATAAATACATCATGGCAGTATTTGTTGTCTTTAATGTATGGCAATTTTAATGTTAAAAATCCTGAAATTATAGTATTTACTATGATAATCCAGTAATAATGAGAATCTAAAGAGAATCACTATGGAGAATAATAAAAATTATTAAAATAAATAAATAAAACTCAAAAGTAAATATCCCAAAAATTACAGAATTCAAAAATGTAGGGGAAAATATGCTTGTAATGAAAATTATGTTACAATGCAAAAAAACTCTTACTGGTCCTAAAATAGGCTTCATTTTCTTTATACAAAATATGATTTCTAACATGTTTTTTTTGTGTGTGGGGGGGGGACACATGTTTTTTGTGAGATCCACCATAATAGTGTTGACAGCCAGAGAAGTGAAGCGAAGACTATCTCTCCTGACACGCTCCACAGGTCAAGGGAGAAGTATTCCGACTAAAGCCGAGAAAAACTAAATGGTAAAATCTTCCATGCCTTGTATGTGTAATTACAGACAGATCAGATTTGCAGATAGTGCAAAGGGTAGAAAAAATACTGCTCAGATTAGATAGATAAAAATATTGATTTTCCACCTGAGTTACATCTAGGATCAAAAAAGAATTTATAATCTATATGTTGGAACATCTATAAGGCCTGAGAGACGGAGAGAGAAAAGGAGGTAAGCCCATGTTGGTGTGTTCTTTTTTAGCTGCACACATGTTGAACATAGTGTATCTGCGTGCACTTGTGTAAAAACAAACTTGCATGCACACGTGCACAAACACAAAATACAAATCGGAGACTTTCCAGCTGGCTGCATCAGCTCTCCCTGGCCACCTGTGTGCATCGAGGCTGGAAATGATAGATCCATTGCTCCTGTGAATTTACAAAGTGCATGTGTTCTCCAGCATAGCCGGACACAGTGTTCACTTCCCCTCAGATACCTGTCACATTATCAGCCTGCAGATCTGTGCAGTGGACAGGAGTTACAGGAGATTTTGGGAAATATGTTTGTCCACAAGACTTTACAAGCAAATGTTGCTTACACCACATATCCCATATGAGGAGTCAATTTATGGATTATTCTTGGCCTTTTAATCGGCTTTATTGATAGAGACGGTATCCTGTCCCCTCCTTACCCTATGTTGTAACATCTAAATGACTGATTTAAGTCATATAACACAAAATATAATTTAATATAACTGTATCAACCTGGCTAAATTAGGTAACATTAGCTAAACACATTGGGATGGGATAGTTTGCGGGAAAAATACAATTATCTTATAATTTACTCACTCTCATGCCACCTCAGATGTGTCTGACTTTCTTTCTTCTGCGGAACACAAACAAAGATTTTTAGAACAATATTTCAGCTCTGTAAGTCCAAACAATGCAAGTGAATGGTGACCAGACCTTTCAAGCTCCAAACATCGCATAAAGGCAGCGTAAAAGTAATGCATATGACTCCAGGGGTTAAATCCATATCTTCAGAAGCAATATGATAGGTGTGAGTGAGAAACAAATCGATATTTAAGTCCTTTTTTACTATAAATCTCCACTTTCACTTTCACATTCTGCCAACAACCACTTTTACTACATTCTTATCCTGTCACAATACAGCAGCTCATTTTCCTTGGATTTCACTTGCCAAATTATCCTGAAGAAGGGCTCAAGATATTGTCGTAAAGACACTTACTCATGCAACAGACTGATATTAGTCTGGGGGCCACCTCTTCACTGAGAAGGTAAGTCAGGTTCTTTGCCCGAAGCCCCGTCTAAAGGTCAGGAATTGGTTAACCTGCCTCTCTCTATTCCTTAAGCCTGTCATATCCCAAGCTGTGGGAGGGAGGCGAATCAAACAGCCCAGTGGCCTTTGAGCCCATGTTGACAAGTCAGGACTCTCCAAGTGCCGGAGAAGCGCATGAATATTGTATTAGTTGCAACGGCGAGGACACTGACAAAGAAGAACTGACATTTCTGAAACAAACGTCTCGCAGTGTCTTGTTTTGGTTGGACTTTTTTACAGCGAAAACTGAGCTTTTCGAAAATGCTCTCCCAAGGGGATAAATTTGAAAACGCCATCTTCATGTTGTAGTGTAGACAGGGGAAACAGAGATTTCTGAAAACTATGGCGTATTTGTTGTCATGTGACGCAGTCATTTGATCCATTCAACCCCAAAAAAATCAAGATGGTGGCCCATGTTGTAGCAGAATTGTTGTGCCTAATATTTACTTTTATAGAATTGTTTTAGATAAATGTTACTTTGTACAACCTTCACATTGCATTTCTTCAAAGGCGATGGGAAGTTTACTAGGAATTGCTGTTTGGCGACAGAACACGAGGACAATTGTTTTTCAGACCATACATGGAACGGTGATTTTTTTGCATGCGCAGTAATGGGATTTAAGAGTTTTCATACTTTCAGTGTGGACATTTTTTTTGATACACAGTATATTAAAACATTTGAAACCTTTACAACTCACCTTCATTAAACATTAAAATGCTACTAGATGGCAATATTACTACAAGTCCGAAGCTTAACAGCATTAAAACGTATATAAAATATTTTAACTAATTATACTGCAAAAATAAACTATACTGAACATTAAAGCTGATGTGTGTAATTTTTTATAAAATACTTCCTTTTCTTAAAAATACTATCCCAGCGTAGTATGCAGAGTCAACTTTTCAAAATTGCTCTGTTTGTTTGAGAGGCCTGTTCAACACGACACAACATCGGCTCAACCGATTTTTTTCAACAATTGGCAGATGGAGGGTGTTTTCGGAAGTCTGTTTGAAAACAGCATTCTATTTGGTGACACCAGTGTCACAGAAAATACACACTTCATCTTTAAAAAAATAAAACTGTCTTTAACTAAAACAAGTAAAACAAATGAAAACTAAAATGAAAGGACAATAAAAAATTAATACAAATAGAAAAAGGAATAGAACAAATGTGAAAAAAAAAATGTAATAAATTCTAAAAAGTCTACTACACAACAATTAGTTATAGGCTGGGTTTCCCGATAACGTTGCAACTTAAGCTTGTACAATCAGCTTAACTAAAGTCGCTCTTTATTTTACAATGGAGTATTTTTTGACACTTTTTTAGTCTCTGAAATAGTGTACAATGGCTTTCCAATGATCAAAATATATTAATACAATTTATTAAACATCCCTTTGTCTCTTATAAAATGTGAAAGATGCGAGAAAGATACATCTAAGTTGCACTTAATGGACTTATTGGACAGTTCAAAGCTCTCGTTAAATTACGAAGATAACAATGCTTTTGGGAAACATACCATAGAGCAGTGTTTCCCAACCACTAGCGTGCCGTGAAAGATTGTCAGGTGTTCCGTGGAAAATTATCAAATTCCACAAAATAAATACATGCATGAAAAAATAATGTATAATTTCAGGGATCCAAACTCCTCACCTTTCGGAGAAATTCGCCGTTTTGAAACCATAATCGGTCACTTTTGTGATTGTGAAGAGCAATGATTAATGTGCAAAAGTGACTGATATTTATACGCATTAAGGGTCTTTCACATGACTCGCGTCAGCGCTGCAGAATACATTGAAGTCTATGAAGTGACACCACTTTACACCAAAGTGTTTTTCACACAAACGTTTTTGCTTCACCAATAATGTCTTTGAGAGTACTAAGCAATAAGAAATATTTAAAAACTGTCCAAATTTGTGAAGAGACATTGAATGTCTCATAATTTCTTATAATTAAATATTACCTTATCATTTACGAATATCAGAGACCCCAGTTACTGAACTAAATTAAATTCACCAAGAAAACGCTTAGACCTAAACATAAACGAGTCCTTTTATTTCTTTCTGCTATCAAAGCAACTGCAAGCTTTTTTTCTCTCTTCCAAATACGTTTTCAATGTTTATTGTGCACACCTCCCGCTTTTTTACATGGCAAACTCGTAAAATCGCCCCTCTGTGACGCTTTCTGTAACTCTTGTCATGTGGAGGGCAATGCGGTGCTTGACGCTGGCGTTGAACGGAACATTGACGCCTCGACTCAACTCATGTGAAATGTGCTTTACAATGATGAAAGAACATTATTGAAACTTATTATTATTTGTCTATTATTGTAGTCTTTTCTGATAAAAGCCATGCTCAGCAGTTTAAATAGGCTACTGTAGGAAAATGATACCATAGATCTGCTTTGTGTTTATAATTCTTATACTGAAGTCAGTAGATTTGTAGCCGAGTTTTAATAAAGGAGAAGGTAAGGATGTTATTGAAACTCACTATTATTAGTCTACTATTGTTGTCTTTTTGGATGAAAAATAATGCTCAGACTGAAGGAAGACTATAGATCTGATTTGTTCTTTTAATGCTTAAACACTATACAGTCTCTTGGTAGATTTCGGTCATGAACGACTCAAAATGATTCACTGACTCACTCATAGCACATAAGACGCTCATTTGTTGCCACCTAGTGACATTTCCAGAAGGGGTCACTGAACTAATCAGTTAATAAAATTGAACAAATTTGTGAAACAGAAGCAAGCCTCACCAAAATACTCTTTATTTTGCAGCTAATTCTGCACAATTGTAAACTTGAATAAACTTGAATCACTAAAATAGCTGGAATTGGTGCTTTTAGCTTATTCTTTAAAAATAAAAATATTCCCAGAAAAAATGTTCGTGGACCAGTGATTGTCTTACCTTTTTCACCCCTCGTGAGTTTGCATCCCTGTAATTTGTTGTGGCATTGCAAGAACAAATCTACAAATTAGAAAAGAAGCAAATTTATTGTTTTTTATTACCCATTTAGCGCTCTTGCCACCTGTGACCTCACACAGCGTAGCCTACCTATGTGACTTGTTTTACCCAGTCTACCTTTTCTTTTTTTTTTTTGCATAGTTGAATTTCAAACATTACAAGTAAACACGCTACTAAGACGGACATAAAACATGGACAAGTTCTTGAAAAGGAAAAATATTGACGTTGGTTAGCCTGTATGGGATAGTGGTGTGCCATAGAATTTTTTAGTCGTAAAAAGTGTGCCGTCGCAGAAAAAAAGGTTGGGAAACACTGCCATAGAGAATAGGTACTACTTAAGTGCTACTTACATTCTACTAAGGGCTTTGGGAAACCCAGCCCTAGTCATTTAATCTCCTTTAATTTCAAGAATGCACAAAATATTTAACAAATTATTATTTAATGCTATATTAAATGTAATAATGTAATTATTTACAGTTTAACAAATTATTTATTGCACAAAATATTACAACATCACAAAGCCACTTTACAATTTATATCACTCTGCTAGTCTAGTGTTCCCTTTGTCTGCATTCTGGGACCTGCCACACGCTGTTTTCTTTCTCTCGCCATTTCATATAAACCTTGAGATTATGGGTAGCTCAGCTAAATGTCTTTCTTCTCATGAAAGCACAGCACAGAGCTCAAACTTTCCATCAGCTCCAATGGACTTTTTATTCGTCATGAAAACCGGTCTCGGGAGCAAGTGAAGGAATCGCAGCCCCAGTGGAGTCATCAAAAAAGGAGCCATTTTAACAGCTCAGCGGGTGTAGAAAATGGGACGCCTGCAAAAGGATCGTCACAGCCCTTAATGAGATATGAGTACGGAGGCACCACCGCAGAATGTATCTGCCTTTTCAGCTTCAAGCTGCATACTCCCCCTAGTGAGCATGTGAGCAAATGCCTCAGGATGTTTCTTTGGGCTATTACGCAAAATAATCATCCCAGGAAGAAACGGGGAGAGTGTATGTGCATTTGTGTGAGTCTCTGGGTTTTTACACAAAGAGAGAGTAAAGACCAATGTGTATTCGTGTGCGCGTCTGTGTTATGTGCACACCATTAAAAGGTCAATGTCCATCTTTTGACTCATTGGTGTGCACATAACATGACCGTAAACACACAAATGCACATAGAATAGAAAAAATCTGACCTCTTGGGTTCTTGGGTCAGTCATGCTCACATAAAATAAATTCTCCAGTGGTGGAGAAGCCAAGATGCTGCGTTTCAACAGAATCATCTATGTAGTCAATGCTGAAAAACACAAAATAATTTAGGCTTGCACACTCACACACAGAATGGCCTATGCAGTTTGTCAGAACCCATACGCTACTGTGCTAAAAGACCAGAACATTTCCTAAATTCTCTGCAGAACCCCCAATGATCTACAGAGTCTCTAAAAATCTTGTGATAAATTATTCTAACAAGCCTAGCCCTTAAAGGGATAGTTCACCCAAAAATTAAAATTATCTCATTTACTCACCCTCATGCCATTACAGAAGTGTTTGACTTTCTTTCTTCTACAGAAAACAAGCGAAGATGTTTAGAAAAATATCTCAGCTCTGTTGGCCCAAACATTGCAAGTAAATGGTGCCCAGAACTTTGAAGCTCTAAAAAGCACATAAAGGCAGCATAAAAGTAATCCATATGACTCCAGTATTTAAATCCATATCTTCAGAAGCAATATGATAGGTGTGGGTGAGAAACAGAACAATATTTAAGTCCTTTTTTACTATAAACCTTCACTTTCACATTCTTCTTCTTTTGTTTTTGGTGATTCACATTCTTTGTGTGTATTGCCACCTATTGGGCAGGGAGGAGAATTTATAGTAAAAAAAAAAAAAAAAAGGACTTAAATATTGATCTCTTTCTCGCCCACACCTATCATATCACTTCTGAAGACTTGGATTTAAACACTGGAGATATATGGATTACTTTTTTGCTGCCTTTATATGTTTTTTGGACCTTCAAAGTTCTGACTGACATTCACTTGCATAGTATGGACCTACAGAGCCGAGATGTTCTTCTAAAAATCTTTGTTTGTCATACTCATCTAGGATGCATGAGGGTGAGTAAATGGTGAGAGAATTTTCATTTTGGGGTGAACTATCCCTTTAAATCATGAACTTGAAAATAGTTTTCTCTATTTATTTCCTAAATCTCACAATCAAGTGAGAAATATTAACTGAAATGAGCTGAAATTTGTAAATGCTGTGCCTCTAGCGACAAAAATATTAATTATGAAATTCAAAATAATGAATGTTTTTAAACAGGTTTCCCCGAACACCAAAAAACAGTCCAAAAAGATAGTCCCATTGATTTAGGTTTCAGGTCACAATATCTATCAATATCTGATGGATAAAATCCAGTTCCACCAAATATATTTCTCAACTTTATCCTTTTTCACTCAAAAATACAACATAATTTTGTGATGTGCAGAATGACATGGTCATTGTACTCTCGAACTTTGCTTCTGGAATTAAGTCACCTGTAATGTGACCTTTAAAATGACCAGAAATATCAGACTGTTGTTTTGTAATATGCTGGAATTAAAATGAATGAAGATGGAGTGTGAGAAATTACATTAATGATTTTCAGTGAAATCAAAAGGCAGTATCCTCAGCACAGAATGCTAAGTGGTAAAACGAGAAAAACGGAAAATCATTGCTTTAAAATATTTATAAAGCTGGCTATTTGCATACTTGCACACTTCCACTGTATGCTAATAAGATGGATCATCTAGGTATTTAAATATATTAAATCACACCCGGCAGAGGTCAGATCTCTCAGTAAATATTAATTGACCTCTAAACTTGATAATACATGCTATAAGCCTATATATGCAAAGTTACAGAAGTTAGGGATGAAATATACTGCCCTTAAAGGGACAGTTGTCAGTTGACAGTTTTAACTGATTACATGGAATCTGGTTCAACTACTGAACAATAACTGAAGCTCAGCTCTCCCAAATGGAGCTGTCCTGCTGTGTGTTTTAGACATGCTTTTTTGATATTATTATGAGGAGTATGAACACCCAGCACTCTTCAAGCCCCAGTAGTCATCTCATTTGCACAAGATGACACAGAAGCAAGCAGGCAGGAGGGATGCAAAGGATTGGGCAGATATCAAATGAATTTTAAATGCTTTTTGAGTTTTTATGAACTTTTAATGGCACACAGAGAGGACTGAACTTGACTGACTTGAGTACCGAATACTGAGACTAACAGTCTGACAGTAGTGAGACAAAAGTGTGCTAGCCATCTTGGGAATATTACGGCGTACTACAGCCCTGAAGAACTGTGTTGTGTTAAGCTTTAAAGGAAGAGTCGTTCCAAACCAGTATGGTGTTATTTTTGTCCGTGGAACACAAAAGTATAATTTTGAAGAATCTTCAAGCAGCTATTGTCCATATAATGAGTTAATATTGACAATTATATATATATGATCTGTATTCCAAATATTCTGAAAATACATGATGAAAAAGCTCTAAAGTGTCCAAACATCATGGACATCAACTACACCATACCTGAATTGAGAACTACAGCGAACTGGAAGATTTTCAGTGAATAATTACTTACGTTTCGGTCTGTTCCTCATGGAAAGCTATCACATGACTTGGAATATAGCGCACAAGTCATATGGACTATTTTTATGGAGCTTTTATGTTGTTTTTCTGTCCTATTTGGAGTTTGACTGACATGGTCACCATTAACTGCGACTATGTGAAAAAGAGTTGTGGAAAGATTCTTCAAACAGGTTCCTTTTGTGTTCCATGGGGGGAAAAAACAGCATACAGGTTTGCAACAACATGAGGGTGAGTAAATAATGAGAGAATTTCCAGTTTTGGGCAAATTTTCATTTAAAATCTGATCAAAAAATTGTGTGTTTCTTAAATGAGTCTGCATGCGTGAGGTGCGAACTTGTGTGTGCATGTACCTTTGTACTTTTTAAGAATGTCACTTTGATGTGTATTGTACACAATATGCTTTTTCAGTAATTGGACAACTTACAATAAACCAAGCTCTTACACTGTGAATGGGAGCATTTTAACGCAATGTATTATTGGACAGAACTTAGTGAATATAGATCAGACACTTTTAATTCACTCTTTCACAGTCTTCCCTTTGGCAAACACACTCTGAATCGTCATAGCAACAGCCATGGTGAACAATCATAGTGCTATTCAGTGACTCTATTAAATAGGCAGTACAATTAACCATACACGTATTTACACACACTCAAGCGGTGCTGGCCTTGGCTTGTGGAGTGCTTAGGCAAACAAGTTCTTTTCTTCTCCCTTGTTCTTGCTATCGTACACCTTCATCTTTGTTTTGCCACATCTTTCACTCACCCTTGTATTCCTCTTCCATGCTCTCCCGCTCCCTGACTGTATTTATCACTCACTCCCTGTATGTCTTTCTTTGCATTTGGGGTCTTAAAGAGTTGAAATGAGATTGGAAACTTCCTGGTGCGCACGGACAGTCAGACAAGTAATAAGGGCTGAAAGCAATTTCCGCCCTTCTTTATCGAACTAGCAGAGATGGGCAATAACTGCATAGAGTAAAGCCTCAACTCAAAGCCTTGTTTATTATTTATATCGAGTTGATTAGGATCTGAGAGTCACACAATGTGGCGGAAAAGCGCCGTTGCTAGCATAAGAAACATTGATGTCAAGGATCTGATTAACTAACGTGTTTGCTAAATGCAAAATGATTCAAATGGAGTAATGTCCTCCGGTCACTGGTAATACGGCTGAAATAGTACCCAATAAGGGTCCCAAAGGGCCGCTGTTTTGCATTGTGACTAAGATCACCCATTATCCCATGGTAAAATGTAATGCACAGAGGGGCTTATTGCTTTTAGAAAACTGTGGCAATAGCAGTAAAATAAAAGACACCAATGTTCAATAAAGTTATATGTATCATTAATAATATTCTGAATAAACAATCCTTCTGCCAAGTAATCTAGTGCATAAACAGACTGTTAGCGGTTGCTAAGCACTGTAGCAACTTAGTACACTTAGGGGTGGGCGATAGCAAAAATCTATTTCAACGATAATCTTTAATGTTTTGGTCGATAACAATATTTATCACAGTATATACATTTTTATGGAAAAGTGATTAATAAACTTAGCAAAAAAATACATTTTAATTGAAAATAATTTACAAAGTAAAAAAGTATATATATATATATATATATATATATATATATATATATATATATATATATATATATATATATATATCTACTAATGAATAAACAACCTTTTTAGGGCCATTATTATTATTATTATTATTATTATTATTTTTTCTAAATTCTGTTTTCCATTTAATTTTTTTCTGAGTTCCATGTTTTAAAGTTTATTTCAATTTTATCATCAAAAGAGTGTCTAATTAAATGAGTAAATAATGAAAATAGAATAATTTATTTTCAACATAGCATTGCATTATTTTTATCAAATGAAGTGCTTCTATACTAATCCAGGACAATCTAAAACACAACACTGGATTTATTTCTTGTCAAATAAAGTGTTCCACAACAGAGCATCACAGTATAAATAAAAACATTGATGTAAATATGCATTACAACAGCACTCTTGCTTGAGAGATATTGCTTAAATAAAATATTATTATTAAAGGAAATATTACATTCTAAAATAGAGTAGTTGCCTAATATATTTCTGCCATACATTTTTCAATTTTACACATCCATTTAAATCATGCTTTTATTTTGGTGGAAAACAAAGACCTTTTAATTTCTGTTGCTGAGTTCGGAATGACATACTACCCATACTCTTACTACTTCTGCCATTTGTGTCTAGTATATATTCATTTGTGTCTTGTGATATAGTATGTGTAGTATGGTAATATGCAAATCCGAACTCAGCCTGTGTGTATTTGACAGTAGTTTCACAACTCCGGATAAGCAGTCTGCTGTATGGCTCAGTGCTCAGTTATTAAACCACAAAAGGTTATGATGTAATCAAATAAATATACTTTAAATAGTTTGCATGTTCTGCACACTTTGCAGTGAATGAGCTCTGCAACACACAAACAAGCGTGATACTCATGATGCAGTGTTTTCAGCATTTGTAAGGCTTCACACATTCATTCAGAAGCTCATAGCACATGCAGACTATTTATTTGCATCATTAAATCACAGCCTTGTGCAGTTTAATAATCAAACTAGGACGTATCACACAGTTAGGAAAGCCACTACAAACATTTTAGCGGGTATACAGTATACTAGCTACTAGCTATACTAGCTTTTCTTGGGGTGTTTAAGTTAGCATATTGTATCTACTGTAAGTATTATGAATACAGTATTTATAAGTAGTGTCAATTAAGTAAGCGTATTATTTCAGTGGCAGTGTAGACAATATGCTGAACTTGTGTTTTCTGCACACTACTTAAGCTGAGCAGACCTGTTTAACACTGTGATTTTGGAATAAAAAGTTTGGATAAAGGTTGTGAAAATAACATCCGCTGCTCTTATTCAGTACGGGTGAACGCGGAGGCAGAAGAAGCCAGGGTGGGTGGCTTCATAAAGACAATGCATATAGACAAGTTAATTGGGTGTACAGTACAGGTCAAAGACAGAATAAAATTAATTAAGAGAAAATGATTCTTGGTTATAAGGTCTACGGAGGTCCAGTGTTGCCATAGTGATACCTCCACTCAGTGATATTTGGACAGTCTAGAATCTTTATCAAATGCATAAAAATCCGCAGAAGGACCACAATACACAAAACACTTCTTTTAGACACTGAAACAACACCCACAACTCAAAACACAGATAAGTGCTTGAACCCTGGTGCAAGACTCTGCTTTCCTGAACTCTTAAACTTGTCAGAGTTTCGCTGGTCTCTAGACACTTAAGCCCACATGCACATAGACCTTTAAAGAATAAGAGCCTTTAAAAAAATTAAATGCTTAAATGGAGGTCCAACACATACAATGAGTACACAAGTTTTTTTTTTTTTTTTTTTTTTTATATGATAAAAATGATTTAAAAGCAGTATTTGTGAAGAGGAGATTTATTGGCAAAGCACCCCTTTCCCCTATCTCTGTCTTTACATATCCAAACAATACATAGGGAAAATACAGCAGACTACCACATAAGCAAATTATACACACATCATCCATGTAATTGTCCTTCTGAATAAGGCAAAAAGTACCTTCAACTTGATTTGTGTCTTTTGTGTTTTAGCCGGTTAAGCATCAGATTGCATGCCAGGGAGTAAACAGCAAAGCTGTCAGAAACTGTAATAATGTTAATGTAGCATATTTTGATTTCAGCCAGTGAAAATAAGCTAGCAGATTTGTTTTAATTAGACAGCGTGTGGATAGAGCGCTGGTTCTAGGGAGGAATATGTCAGAATTAGTCTAAATCAAGAGAAGCTGCAAATGAACATGATACAGGCACACTAGTTATGACACTCTCTCTGCAAAACACACACAGACACACGCACACACACACACACACACATACACACACACCAGTACACAGATTTTCCAGAGTTGACTGTGTGTAGACAGTCTATGGTCATGTCTTATTCATCCATCCTCTCCCCTGATTAGAGTGTGTGGGAGAGACAATCTAAGGGCAATTTCAGTTTCCCTGAGAGAGGGCATAGTCATGGTCAAGATAAACTCTCAGGGTGCATTTACAATGTCATCCAATTCTAATAAAAAAATTTTTTTTAAAATTGCAGAGATCTAGCACAGATCAGATCTTTGTGCAACACAAATATTTGCACAAACCCACAGAACAGTGAATCTATTGAAAGTTGTTTAAAGTGAATGTAAAGAGACGGGACCAAAACAATCAAATGTGTCAAAATACTGGATCTGTGCATTAAGCTTTTCACTGTAAATGCAGCCTTCTCTCCTCTTAAAACATTATTATCTCATTGAAAATTCCCAACTGAACCAATTCTAGAAAGTTAAAGATGTGATGCTTATGTAACCCTCTGGAGACAGGTACAGTATGCTATATTCATACTAGGGAAACCTGGGTTCCCAGCAGTTCATGGTGAGCAGGCTGGAATATGTTCTGCAATGCTACTTTTACGGCAATTGGGTTAAAGCAGTTTTATAAGCGCCTTGCCTCTAATTAGTAAAAATGATACCACAACACCATACAAATCAATATTTTTTTTCCTAAATAATAAAAAAAGTATAAACTGTATATTCAGTAGAGTGTGCCTACTATCACGGCCAAAGCTGTGTCCCAACTGACGCACTATACACTATACACTATGCACTTATACATATACACATATGCACACAGCCATGTAGTGTTTGAATTTTCTAAGTGTAATATAGTCCAAAATGGAACACTTAACTGTTTTTTACTACACAGGACCATTCGCCATTTAACAGCTGACAGAAGTGACGTTTCAAAGGCATGTGATGTGTTGCCGATAGCTTTAGAGTGTTGGCCAACCTCAGTTCAACACCTGTATCTCAAACAACGTACATTCAACTCACATTTGTAAGGTGCTGTCTTCCCTGAAGTTCCGCTAGTTGCTACATTCTCCATTCTCCATTATTTCCAATTGTTTTGTAAGACCAGCTATGCAGCCAGGTAACTCTGCACCTTCGGCTAAATACAGCAAGCCTCGAGCGCAGAGTGCATGAAGTGTCCAACATTCTACCCTCCGTTTTGATGGTTGAAGAAGTGCATCTTCCGGGTACTCCTTGTACACTCCTTTTTGTTGCATTTACAGTCTTAACATACTACTCATACTACTTACACTTTACAAAATTATGCTGAATAGTGCATAAGTGTGCGGTTTGGGACATACCTCATGTCACAGGTGCAATAAATGGATGTTGTAAGAGCAATGGAGAACTCCAGTACAATGATGCTCGTGAGAGAATGGTGGAAAGTCCTAGTCCATAGTCATTAAAGAAATCAGCCGTTGTTGAAGGCTGGCAATCCAGTATAAGTTCAGAGTCCTCACTGGAATTTATTTCAGAGTCTCACACTGTCTTCGGGAGCGATAATCCTTAAATTAACAGGTCTCACGTCAGTCGCATGCATAAATTAACAGTTTGCTACACACTATTGGAAAGCAGCCATCTCCGCACTTAAATCAGAGAAAAAACAACAACAACTTGGGCAAACCCGTGAAATAATCGTTCCACGCGGGGTCAAGTGTCACTCACAACAATACTGAAGCAATATACAAACAAAAGTTTAGTTATTATTGCTTTTTTTATAATATATATAATTTCCCTCGACACAGATCTCTGACACCTAACACGTCACTTACCTGCATGCTCTCATCTTAGTCCCTCCTCCATGGGACTGACACCCTGAGGGATTATAGGATTGTAAAGTGTCCAGTCAATCCGCACTTCAGAATCTCACCGGAAATAGTAGTCATCCGGGTTTTTTCTCGCCTACTGTTTTATGAATACTGAGGATTCGGATACACTACTCTATTGGCAAACTATTTTTTGGCATACTATACAGTAGGGAAGTATGGATACTCAGACACAGTGTCAAACAGTTACACATATGAAATATATTGTCGACCATTTCTTAATGGTATTCATTGGTTTGGGAAGTGATACGTATTAAAGGTGCTGTAAGCGATTTTTTCATGTAAACGTATGGAACATTTTTTACTACTCCCTGAAAGATATTAATGAAATAAGTGTCCTGAGATATCTCACTGGTCTCTGTGACAGCTCTAGACTCTGTAAACAGCAAACAAAAAAATGTAAACGGACCGCGGATGCCTGTCAATCATTTTGTGTTCTTAATGTACAGTTGTGCTCAAAAGTTTGCATACCCTTGGAGAATTGGTAATATATGTACCATTTTTAAAGAAAACATGAGTGAGCAGGCAAAACACATTTCTTTTATTTCTTATGGGATTCATATTCAACTGTAGGTTATAACCGAATGGCTCAATTATATAACAAAACATGGCAACAAAGAAAAAAATTAAATGACCCCTGTTCAAAATTCTGCATACCCTTAGTTCTTAATACTGTGTATTACCCCCTTAAGCATCAATGACAGCATGAGGTCTTTTGTAATAGTTGTCTATGAGGCCCCAAAGGTTCTTGCAGGTGGTATAGCTGCCCATTTGTCTTGGCAAAATGCCTCCAGGTCATGCAAAGTCTTTGGTCGACTTGCATGAACCGCACCTTTGAGATCTCCCCAGAGTGGCTCGATGATATTAAGGTCAGGAGACTGTGATGGCCACTCCAGAACCTTCACCTTTTTCTGCTGTAACAACTGGAGGGTCAACTTGGCCTTGTGCTTAGGGTCATTGTCGTGCTGGAAAGTCCAAGAGAGTGCCATGCAAAGCTTTCGTGCAGAAGAATGCAAATTGTCTGCCAGTATTTTCTGATAACATGCTGCATTCATCTTGCCATCAATTTTAACAAGATTCCCCATGCCTTTAGAACTAACATACCCCCAAAACATCAGTGAGCCACCACCATGCTTCACAGTGGGGATAGTATTCTTTTCACTATAGGCCTTGTTGACCCCTCTCCAAACACAGAGCTTATAAAGCTCTATTTTGGTCTCATCACTCCAAATTACAGTGTGTCAGAAGATGTGAGGCATGTCAGGGTGTTGTTGGGCATATTGTTACCGGCTTTTTTGTGGCATTGGCGCAGTAAAGGCTTCTTTCTGGCAACTCGACCATGCAACTCATTTTTTGCATGATCAGTCATATTTTCAAAATCAATGCCAAAATTTCACAATTTCTGCCAGGGTATGCAAACTTTTGAGCACAACTGTATTGTAGTTGCAGCAAATTGAGGCTTGTAGTTGCAGCGAATTGAGGCTTACTGCCATTTTTATGTCATGTTGCTCATACATTGTCAGTTGAAGGTGCTATTTTGCTGCTGTTGTTTTTGTCAACCGTTTCCACTTGTGTCAGTCTCAATAAAGCTAATTTGCTATCTTTGGAGTGCGAGGTTTTGGAAAAAGGGGCGTGGCTAATCCAACGGCTCAGCTTGGGGAAAATCTAGAACAGCTAAAATCGCTTACATCACCTTTAACAACTGTAGGACATAGCACACATATTATCGCTGGCTGGTGAAATAATTTTTTGCCAACTAATTCTAGGTTTGTTAGGTAGAGTCTAGCATGCTAGTTAATTTGGAGTATTTGGAGTATATTCACTGAGGAAATACTTGTAAGCATCTAAACTACAATAAGCTTTCATTCCCTTTCTCGTATAGCACTCACTGTTTAAAAGATAATGGTACACATCTAGATAAGTCACTTCAGGTAAACGTTTGACATCCTTTTAAAAAAAATTGTAGCCTTAAATTCTTATTCACAGGCTCCTCCTTGATTATTATTATTATTTGTTTTGTTTTAACTAGACTCAAAAAAAGCATGCTCTAGTTATTTTGTTTTGATGGTTCTGGGTTACAGAACCCGCAACAGGAAATCCTTCAGGACCAGACATACACAGTAGCGTTGTATTCCTTTGTTATTGTTTACGTCCTTAAAATGGTTTATATAACATGTCAAAAGCAACTTTCTAAGTAAACCTTGAAAACACATGTACAGGTAAAATAAACGTAATAAAGTTAAATTCTAACAAGTTTTGTTTTTTTTGTTTTTTTTCAAATCATCATTTACTCATTTATGTCTAGCATCATATTTGCAAGTTGCACTATTTATTTATGTATTTATTTATTTTTATTTTTATTTTTTTGTCACGCTGGCTGATATGGCTGATATTGTCACCTTCTGGCATGAATGGAGCATCACACAAAAGCAATAGTTTTCAGTTATTGACTGAAAATAAAAAAAAAGTAGTGTTTAGCCGGTCATGTGATCCCAAAATGGCGGCCTTCATGAGGCAGCCACCTCCATATAAAATTAAACAGCTTTTATTATGCTATTGATATCAGATGACTTTAGTCTCATGTGATTGTAGGCCTACATGATTTTAAACACATTTTTCAAAAGTACTACTCATTTATTTAGAGGTAAAACTTTTTAATGAGGGTGGAAAAAATACTGAGTAAAGCTTTCAAATGAATCCAAAGAGATATGTAGTTGAAATCATAGCAGAGTGTTATTTTAATCTACCTCAGAGTTTACCACTCTGCCACACAGCCAAATTGATAGAGGGATAGAAAGAGAGAGCAAAAGAGAGTCTGCCTGAGCAACCCAGTTGGGAACAAAGTGTTTAACTCAACAGAGATTAAACAAAAATCACATCTGACACTGTTATATCAGTGTAATTAACACAGGGGGACAGGGAGATTCACAGACACCCTTGTTGCTTGCTTGGGTTCGGCGACTAAGCGTGTGATTATGCCAGAGTGTTCTTGTCTCGAGAGGGCCCAGCCCTTTCACTATGTCTCTGTCGCCCCCAACAATGGAGATAATGGCTACGTTTAGGCGGCTTGTAAACTGACTCTTCACCATTCTCATTCAGTGGATGATGCTTTTTGTAATGGAGGGGGATGTGGCTGATATGTTGGTGTGTTATTCCCCGCCACGCACCGCTTGGAGAGCAGAATATTAGGGAGATAAATGTAGTATAAACGCAGAGGTAGATGAAAGGAAATGACATTTTCTGCAGTTCTGAATAGAAAAGATTGTGACGATAAGTGCCCTGACATTTTCAGTGTTTCATAATGCTGTTGAATCGTTGAATTCTCCACAAAGAGCCTCGAATATTTAAAGGTGAAGTGTGTGACTTCTGTGCCACTACTGTGACCACTGAAAAATCAATAAATGAATATTAAACCTAATATATTTAAAAACAATAATTAGTTATTGGTCGGACAAACAAATAGCCCCAAATTCATGCCATTGGCTGAGCCAGTGTTGTTATGTCGGGTTTGTGTACATGCCCAAACAAATAAAGCAATGTTTGAGATTTAATAGAGGTAATTACTTGCTTGACAAGTTGTCTCTGCAAATTAATACACAGAAAAAAGTTGCACCCTAGACTCTACTTGATCTAAATCATGAAAATGACTTTTGTTGGTGTAACCTTAATTTGTCAGGTTGATTTAGTCAGATTAAATATGATGTTTGACTTGAATAAAACCAGTACATTTAGATGCTACCACATAATAACAAATCATCATTTACTCACCCTCATAACATCCCAGATGTTTATGACTTTCTTTCTTCTGCTGAACACAAACAAATATTTTTTGAAGAATATATTAGCTTTGTAGATCCATATACAATGCAAGTGAATGGTGGCCAGCACTTTGAAGGTCCAAAAAGCAGCATAAAGTAATCCACATGTCTCCAGTGGTTAAATCCATATCTTCAGAAGCTATATGTTGGGTGTGTGGTACGTAACATCAATACTGAAGTCCTTTTTTAATATAAATTATCCTCCCTGCCCAGTAGGTGGTGATATGCACATTTAATGCAAATTGAAAAAACTAAATAAGAATGTGAATGTGAAAGTGAAAGTGTAAGTTGAGATTTATAGTAAAAAAAAATCTAAATATTGATCTGTTTCTCACCCACACCTATCACGTTTCTGAAGACATGGATTTATCCTTGATACTTTTATTACTTCTATGCCTCCTTTATATGCTTTTTGGACCTTCAAAGTTCTGGAAACCATTCACTTCCATTGTATTGACCTGCAGAACTGAGATATTCTTTAACAAATCTCAGTTTGTATTCAGCAGAAGAAAGAAAGTCATACACATATGGGATGGCATGAGGGTGAGTAAATGATGATGAGAGAATTTTCATTTTTGGGTGAACTATCTCTTTCAGTTTACCTGACATTTTCCACGTTTTTTAATTTGCAAAAAATTAGTGTTTACTTGGAGAGAGCTGAGTATGATATTACCCACAAATCTTGGGATGTCAGCTAAGCTTTTGGCTCCTATGGCAATCCAGCAATAAATGCCCTGACTGTACCAACAACTCTCACCAGAAGGACCTCAGCTGCATTAAAAATGGCCGGAAAACAAATGTGTAAACACTAATTGGAGTTTGGAGGGCATATCACAATGGGATAGATAAATTATTTATGACATTACATAGCCTCTTTTACTAGTAATTAGCATCTACGCCAGATAAACAAACCACATTACAATGCATTAATCCCACTAAATCATGTTCAGGAATGGGCTGTTGAAGAGGGAGCAAAAATCTATCCTTGAGTTGTAGGTGACTAACTGCTGTTAGCCTGGCTATGAGTGCTTTAAACATTGAAGTGTGCTTGAAAGTGAAGTGTTGGGGTAGCAAACCATTGAAGAGGGACATATCTTATCTATTTGTGCATACTCTATAGATACATATTTTAGTATTAATAATATACAATAACATATCTACTAAGGGATGATTTAGGATGGGTTGAATTTGAATAGAAACACTCTTGATAAGAACTATTTACAGTGAAACACATTCTAAATATAGACACACTCATTAAAAGGAGAATTCTGGATTCTGGATTACAGCCCACTGAAAATAGCTCTTGATTAATAGAATACCTCTTAAAGATATTTGTGAAGATTACTATGCTTAAAATGGTCAAAAGTGTCAATAGATTCAAATCAACATTAAAGAAATGTCACATAGGAGTTTGTTAACAACAAGAAATTGATTGTGTAATATGCTAACCTTAATGCACAAAAAAAAAAAAAAAAAAAACTCTACAAACTACAGACAAATCATTGCGGTTTGATAATTGCACTCGGTCATATTGCAATTTCTACTAATATTTCAGCCCTAAATTTTTGTGACCATTTAATTCTTTGTCATAATTTGCAGAGATAAATAGTTCACAATAAGACCAGGGATGTATTTAGGAAGTTAATAGAGTCCATTTTAATTTCAAGTTGACTTCAAGTTGGGAAATGAGAAAGTATCTTAACACTGAAAATGTACACACTTCAGCTTTACAGAATGCAGAGTAACACCACAATTAACAGAAAACCCACACACAAAGTCTGGTGGATACCCCAACTGGGCCTTCATCAAAAAGCTGAAAAGTAAAACAGAAACAACAGACCAAAAAGCAAAGGGGACAGCAGAATGGACATTATCCTTGTCCATACACGGCTGGAGTCCTCAACATACACAACATCCGGCCTGCTGAGACAGAAACTGGTAAACCTGAAGGATCACCTAAAGGTAAACAACCTCTTTATAAGCCAACACACTCTCAAGGCGAAATTGTCAGGATTCGTATGACTTTTCTAAATTTGGCTAATTCGTATGATATCGTGTGACTGCACTCGTTTGAATTCCTATGACTTTCACTACAGCCAATGACATCGCTGGAAATCGTTTCCATCTAATACGTGACAATTACTTGCTTCTGTCATACACAACAGCCTCCTATCATGTTTACACACTCTACTGATTGGTTAAGTTTAGATAAGGGGTTTGGGTAAGGGCATAATATTAATAAGTATGTTCTTAATGCCTCGTGCGCGGAACTCGTGCTTACTTCTGCATTAGACATACGGGAGTTTATACCAACAACATCGTGTGAGACCATACGAAATAGCCAACTCGTAAATTATATATGACTTTTCATGAGATCGGGTTGTTATAAGCCAATAATTCAACATAGAAAGGCAAACCCTTCCCTCCTCATTCCTGAAACACTTGTTCAGTTATGTAAAGATCATATACAAGCAGAACAGATGTTTGAGAGAGGAGTGAAGGAGGCCTTTTACGTGAAACTAGAATGCTCATCTCTAAAGTGGGGGCTGCAACAACGACTTTTAACACTGTTCTTTTGTCTTCATCCCATTTGCGCCCCAATTCACACGGCAATCTGGATTCACACCAAACAGCGGAGCGATTGCCTGAGGATACATGCCAGGGAATCTCCACCATCCTTGATGACAACATTCAGATGAGTTGTGAATGTCTTAAAAGTGATAAAAGTGACCAAAACGACCGATGTCACCATTAATTTTGATTATATGTGGGGGGGTGGGGGGGTGCAATGAAAGTGAATGGTGATTCAGTCTAACATTTTGCCAAACATCTCTTTTTTGTTTCATGGAGGAAAGAAAGTAAAATGGTTTTGGACCAACATGAGGTTGATCTTGGGCGTAGAATACATGGGGGGTGTGTCCCCCTCACTTTTAATAAATCCAAAGTTCGTCCCATGCACTGTGTTTAAGTTGTGCATTTCATACAGTAAATGTGTATATGTGTACATGCAAACTGTTAGGACGTAGTTTAGGCACAGTTAGGGATAGTACTGACTGACAAACAAAAGAGCCCAGATGACGTCACTCATCTGTGACTGGTAAGAGGGATGCACATGCGTCTTGACAGGGGAAGAGGATGGGCCTCGACTAGGACATGAAACTGTCACGCATGTACAAGTGTTTTTGCTCTCTCCGTGGATTATCGCTGGATGAACTGTGACTATCGCTTATTGTAACAATTGAAGATTATCACTGTGTTTTGAGTACTTTTTGCACCGCTATCACCACCACCATTTTTAAACCTGAACAGAACTGTATCGACGCTCGTGCTGTTCCGGGAAACCCGACATATGCCACACGCCGCCAGGCCGGAGGGGAACCAAGCAAACAGGTGAGTGGCCTCTCTCTGAGTGTCTTCTAGCTGACTCCCACGTTACATTACATCACGTGTAGGGACAGTTAGTTTGGATGTTGCAGGCAGAAGCCTGTTTAGTATAGTTCCCTAGACCTGTTGTTTTGTAGCTTGTTTACTAGCAGCGTTCCCTGTCATAACACAAATGTTTAAATGGTCACTGGTCCATCTCTTGAAAGACGATAGCTGCTCAACCACATACTACATGAGCTCACCATGTAGCGTCGTTTCCATGGTGACTAGGCTTGGGATCGATGCCTTTTTCACGCATCGATAATCGGACTATTTTCCTGATGATTATACATACATTTTAAGATTTTTTCAGATATAAATAGGGCTGCTCATTGCACAATGGCCTGGCTTTTCAAACATAATTCTCAACACAACTTTTCTGGCAGGGTAAATTGAAGGGGATTGCACACTGGACGCATCTGGTGGACGACATGTTGAGATCTAAAATTCGAAACAGTTATTTTCTATGAAGGTACATACACAGCAGGGGCTCACCGTCTTTGGAGGCTGTTCAAAAATCTGAAGCGCAACTTGGATAGTTTTCCATTTAATTTGACCCAAATCATTATCAAAGGACAAAGATTGGATGATATATTCTGTATATGTATCTTTCCTATAGCCTACACAATGTATTTTCAGTTCACTTCCAAGTATGTTTTTTTGGGGGGGGGGTTACAGCTTGAATGAAACCTTGTCAAAGTTACATACAGAGAAATTGCATAATAATCTCTAATAAATCAGTTTCACACACTAACCTGCAAACTCTTCAACATCACTTTGTTCATTCTTGAAGAAGTAAAAGAACCTTTGTAACTTTTGTGTGTATGTGTATTGTGCATGGAGCTCTAAAATACCCGTCCTGTGTTATGATACCTGTGTCTTGCAAACTGCTTCAGTAAATGTTACATCACCCCCTTGTGGTCTCCCAATGCTAGTGTGCCAGACATTAAACAGAAGCCCAAATGAGTGAACTGGAAATCATGCAGATTAGGCTTAATTTAAATGTCGGCTGATGTTAATATATCGATGCAGCAAAAATGTATTGATAAAATAACGTGCTGATTAATAATCAATATATCGATTTTTTATGACATGCCTAATGGTGACCATGTCACTCACCTGAGCTGGATCTCAGCCACTGGTCATTAATCACAAACTCAGTGTAGCAAAATACTCTCCACTCCTGTTTTTACTGTGACATCAAGCAATGTACAGTAAGTTGATGTTTTTGATGATTATGTATGATGTTACTATGGTATTATAGCTCACATCTGAAAGTAGAAGAAGCTTTCTTTTAATTATGCATGCATTTTGCACTCATACTGCGCTTTTCATTCAACAGTATGACACAACTGTGCCAGAGCATGCCAGTTTATTAAAGGCAATAATGGCTGGTACAAGGAAAAAGGGGTAACAAATTAATTTCTCAATGCTTTCAAGTCTCCACTGAATGATTATTAGATATAATACCTTATGAATCTTTACTATCGGAGTTTGACTCAGAAGTAGGTCTGTAAATTATAATTCTCCATATTATCTATGTATTATTTATTATTTTGTATTATTTGTTACTGTGTTTTGCCTTTGAAGGGCAGTATTGTTGTAATAATTTCTTATATACTGCATATGAAATTATTGCTATGCCCCTGAGGTTGAGTGAATAATGAAATATTTTTCCTTTTGGGGTGAACTATCCCTTTAGTAAATAATAAAAGAAATAAAGAAGAAAAAAAACATCCAGATAGTCTTGAATAAAATGTAAGACAGAGAAATATGCTTAACACATCAACTGGTAGAACATGGTGCTAAAAATGCCAAGGTCATGGGTTCAAGTCCCACAATGTAGAAAAATTCAAGCTAATTTACCACAGCAGTTTAAGCCTGTATTTTACACTTAAATATTCACTGAGGTGTTACAGTTTCAAAGAGATCCTTGGAGCATGTGACAAAAGGGTCTATAAGAATGACCCAGTCTTCATGAAGCAAGACTATATCAGAATCCATTCGTGCGTGCCAAGCTAACAACCTGGATCTTATGCAAATCGTATGCTTTATTTTCCTCCTGAATGTATGACATCAAAGCTTGATGGGATGTGTGAATCATGAAATAAATAAATACTGCATATAAATAAGTGATGTAAACCTGAAAACGCAAGTGATAAGCTCCAGTGGAGTGGATCTTTCTCTCCACCTAGTTAGTCACTTCACTCTTTTAACTTTTTTAACACAAAGTTAACGTTCAACAACACATCTAGCTTCAGGGTTTTAAAGTCACAAGAAACATAGTTCAGTGAGGTGTGTCCAAACATTTGATAGTTAGTGTATCAGTGCCTCCAGAAGAACTAGTAATGAATATATAGTGCTGAAGACTCTACAGCTGCATGCAGGGGTGGTCTGTGGATTTGTAGGGCCCTAGGCAAAATCATGAAAATGTGTTACCAGTGTCTCAATTAATATGAGGTCATGGAAACTACAAATATGATAATTACTGGGTAACTGTATTATGTATAAATAAAATTACATATTGTAAATAGGGCCTATAAACACAACACCTTGAAATATACTGTATATTTGTAATCAGATGTAAAGAATAAACATACACCTCTTGCAGAGCAGAGATCTTTGCAGATAGTTTGTTTATTTTCCAGATTAATTGCTCATATTTTCACTCTATGTGAGTTTTTTGTATCTTTATATCAGCAGTGTTTTAATTCCTTCCAAAGCAGATTATTCTTGAGAAAACATGAAAAGCCCTAATGATTTGACAAGCACTGTTTTTGTTTTTACACAAAATAAGCCTGAAAGACTCAAATAGCCACAAAGCAATATTTTTCAGAATTTGCCCATTATTCAGCAAGGTGTGCGATCTGTGTCTAATAATACTGTTATATGAAGCCGCGCTCCAGTTCCCGGCAATGCTTTGCGTTATGAATAAATAATGCAGATTAGTGTGTACTGCTTAGCTTTACTTCTTGCAGATTTTAAATACGCTGCTGTTATTTTATTTGTTGTAACTTTCAATTATTTGTCTTTTTGTGATTATTCAGAGCTCATTTTATACTTAATATGTTGTTTTTAGTTTTCACCGTCATTGTGATTTGTATGTTAAATGATCAGGTCCACGCGTGTTGATATCCCTTTCCGATGCCTCTATTAAGCTTTCTTTTTTTTTTTTTTTTTTTTTTTGCAATTTCTTGGGATAAAATGGGTAATTTAAAATATTATTTTTGTCATATTTCAAGTCACTATTTTTTTTTTTTTTTTTTTTTTTTTTACATTTGTGAAAAATTATTAGGCTTCTGTTTTGTTTACCCTTAAAAAAATTAACCATGGTTTCACTAAAGTAACTATAGTTTAACCATGGTATTTAGTTAAAACATTTACTATAATATTACTGTTGTAAAACCACGTTTTTTGCTGGCATGGTGTAGAGTACACAGCTAAGAACTATGGTATGGTAACTTTATGTTAAATATGCATTTGAATTAATAGGTGTCAATAATGTTCCTTTTAGCAGGCTACTATGAAAATTGTTAATACTTTATTATTACTCTAACTAATAAACTAATTCATAATACGCAATAAACTGTTAAGCATTTTATAGCTACTATAAGTGTAATATGTGACAAGGAGGAGGGCGTGGCCGGGCCGTGATGGAGCACGGCCGGTGCTGAATCAGCTGATCAGCGGGAGAGCGAGATAAGGGGCAGCTGGAGACGCCGGTTGGAGAGAGAGAGAGACGCACACAGCTGCATTGCATGTGTGTCTGTTTATGTTTGATTTATGTTGAGTTTCTTATTAAACTTTGTTTACTGTCCAGCCGGTTCCCGCCTCCTCCTTGCCCATCCTGAACATGTTACATAGTAATGTTCACGTTAACATGTTATCTTGTATTAACATATATAGCCTACATAAAAATTAATGGTTATTTGTTTTATTTGTGTACTATTATGTGCTTTTCTGTGTATAGTGAAATTGTTTTCCTACTTAGAAATATAAAATAAAATGATTAGATATCATGAGAAAAGGCACAACAGACAGCAGTATAAGGCAAAAAAAAAGAGCATCAAAAACTAGCAGTGGTGCAATAACATACAGTATTTTCACAAAGCTGAATTGCATAAGTTACATTTAAATGTGAATGTAATATATATATATATATATAGAGAGAGAGAGAGAGAGAGAGAGACGTTAAAATGTTAAAATATTTCCAAATACTTAAAATATGTCCCTCTTTTTGGTCAACTTTACATTTACGTAGTTTATAATATAACCCAGACAACCTAGCCAATTGTATTCTATTCTAATCTATTCTTTGAATATTATGCAATAGTAATATATTTCTGTCCTAAATTCTTTACTTTCACATTATGTTAAGGGTCTCCAATTAAACCCACGAACCGATATTTTGCATGAAGGAAAACGAGATTCTATGACTATTCAATCCAGTCTCATGAAAATTTTTACATATTTTACGAGTTGGCTATTTCGTATGATTGCGTACGAGTTCGTTCGTATAAATTTGTATGATTTCATCACGCGCAAATGCCCGGATGTCTAATACGGAAGTAAGCATGAGTTTGGCACATGAAGTGTTAAGGACATGCTTATTAATATTATGCCCTTACCCAAACCCCTTATGTAAACCTAACCAATCAGTAGAGTGTGTAAACATGATAGGAAGCTTTTGTGTGTGACTGAACCAAGTAATTGTCGCGTATTAGATGGAAACGATGTCCAGCGACGTCATTGGCTGTAGTGAAAGTCGTAGGAGTGCAGTCGTACAATATCATACGAATTAGCCAAATTTAGAAAAGTCGTATAAATTCTTACGATTTCACCGTGAGAGTGTGTAGGACTAGTTGAAAATATGTTTCGCAACAGAAATGAAGCAGGCGTCTCCTCCTGCGTGTCATTAACACTGCATATATTAATGAACCTAAATCATTAGCCAATATGCAAACATGAAATTAAAATGAAACGGAGAGCTTTGCTTTCACTATCAAAATAGCTGGTATATTCGTGGGAGTTTGGCGTGAACCTCAGCAAATGGCACGTTCATCACAGCGCTTCAAAGCAGTTCATCTTCAAGCACTCTTCAGAAACTGCTCTGACTGTGGCCGGTTTCATTTGGAGTGCTCAGAATCAGATAACGACATAGTCGTGGTAATCATGGTATTTCTATATTCGCTTAAAATTCTCTTATTTGGACAGTAAAGTGTGAGTGCAATTTAAAGTTCAATAATCGCGGTTAGATAAAATAATCTCGATAAGGCGATTATGTAATGCAGCTGAATGGCAAGCCTCGAGGTACTTATGTCATAACAAAAAGCAAAACGGACTGATACCTCTTCGCCTTCACATAGCAACAATCAATCGAAGCACAAAAAAACCCCAAAAACGAACCGAGTTCGGTTTGTGGGAACTTTTAGGGGGGTCTGAGATAATTTGGGTTGTTCACATATACATGTTATATCGCTCTGAGACCGTTTGGAGTGCTCAAATGAACTAGGTGTGAAAACGCCCTCACAAAACATTCAGCCAATGAAGACAAAGCTCTCCCACGGGCATGCAAGCAGGAAAAATATACTTGAGTAGGCAGTCCCTAAACAGGACAAAATCTTTCGAAATGGCTGTCTCAGTCCTGGACATAATTATTGGAGATTTACAGCTGAGGGAATGAGGGAGGGGACCTGGTGGGCAGTAACCCTTCCCAACATTGCTGCGACTGTTTTACTGACAGTTACTAAACAAGTTAATAAAGCCGGATGTATTATGCCTGGACCGGGCCACGAAAACAGTGGGCTATCTCTTTAGATTTATTGCATTTTTTGTGCAACTACGAAAGACAATAATGGATGAGGTGGTTCATGTGATAAGGGTGAGCTATGGCTTTGGACAGGGAGATATTTAATTGAGTCTGATTTATAACTTACCCCTCCTTGTTTAGTGAAGAAATTATTTCACAGATATAGCAAGCCTGTTGACAGCTGAATTGGACTGTGACACAAATAGCTTAGAGCAATCTTCATTTTTGAGAGGTTAATATAGACACATGAGATGTATCAGTATGCATAAATCACATTATATTAGATTATATTAAATGTACTGACATACAACACATTTTTGTATGCCTTAAACAGCTAATCTGCCTTTATTTCTGCTCTCTTTCTCTCTCACTCCATTCCACTATCATCAAACACCACCTGTCTATGAATAACAAATCCAAATAACACCCAAACCTGCTTAAAGCACAAGTTTCCAATTGGTTTTACTATTTGTATTTAAGGACAGGGTTATTTTGGCTCATCTGCCTGCGACTCGAAATCGGATAGATAGATCTCTGAATTATAGAGAAGTAATATTCTGAAGTCTCCTATCTTGCCAATCCAAAAAATCTTGGGCACCATTCGCCTGTCTCGCACCCAAGGCAGAAACAGACAGACAGTGCTGCGTCCAGGAGCCTCCAGCCAACAACCTGCTCTCTCTCTACAAGCAAATCATTTAAGCGGAAAATGATTACTGACAGTGCAAAGGGATTCTTCATTAAATTCATATTTTCAGACTCCTACAGTCAATTCAGCTGAATGCAATTCAAAAGGAGTATATCAATGACTATAATTGCAATGATGTGCATCAGATCTCTTCATGTGCTACGAAAAGGTGGTTAAACAAAATATTCTGTTAATGTTTCTCTTATGTTAGAGGGGTTAGCCTGTTATTTCAGTACACATTGTGGGTAACACATACTAAGGGACACCGTGGTGACACAAGATGACAACAACTAAAGTTGAGATCATGAGCCCTCACAGCAAAAAATGACGCCAAATGACATTGTGGTAATAAAAGTTGTGATTTTTATATTAGAATGGGGTGATATTGCACATTGAAGCCGCCAAGTGGAATTGGATGTTGCGGACTTACGCTGCTGTTTTTGCCGGACCAGTAAACGACTGCGTGGTTGTGCGCGGAGTCTCCAGCAAGTGCAAAAGTGCTGCTGACCAGTTTGGGTTCGTCTGTTCTGGAATCCGATACTTTGCCATCATCATCATCATCATCATCCCTGTTCCAGCGAACTTCGGCACGTTTACTCTGCCCGTCCATGCGCAGACCGGTGCCTTTCCTCTGCTCCTCCGAACGGGCATCACTGCTCCTCCGTGCGCTCTCCATAAACTCGGGCTGCTCCGGAACGCTTCTCTGGACTCTCCTTAACTCGGCGTCCTTTTGCTTTACCTCAGATTCACTTTCCAAAAATTCATCCGAAAACAATTCTTCATCCAAAGCGGGCTCAGTGAAGTTCTCCACAGGCGCACGGGAGCTGAACCCCTCCGCGTTCGCGTCCCTTTCAAACCCAGGAAAATCATCCGCCGCGCGTCCATCGGGTACTCCACTATTTGGGTAATGAACGGTGGTCAGCTTGTGTTTCTTTTTATCCTGTCTCGGATATGTCCCAATATCGGGCGGGTCGCGCAGATGCACATTCACTCCGTTATTCAGTTGCATTGGCGACACGCATGGTGCGCAAGTTATATCTGCCTTTAAATTTGGAAAAAGATATAAGGAGGATAGAATAAGCCAGGTAGAAAGAGTGAAGTGGGAGCCAGGGAATAAACCGAGACCGGTCTCCATCGTTAGAAGAGATTTTGGGGAACAGCTCCAGCGAAGTGTCGGTGTTTTAAAGAAGTGCTCCTCAGCAACACCGCTCACGTTCGGGGATGTGATGGAGTTAGGCAGCACATAGGGGAGGTACTGAATCGTGTGTGTGTGTGTGTGTGGGGGGGGGGGGGGGGGGTGCAGGCACATTGTCACATTGTCCATATTATTATTTAAGTTGTAAAGAATATTATAAATATATACATACATAGTATAAACATTATTAAAAATATATTATTTTCACTGTATTTATTGTTATTTATTATAGCCTATATTTCATCTTATTGTTAATATATTAATTATCCTGGATCACTAGGTTTCTGCTTCAGCATTTCTACGATTTTTTAATCTTATTAATTAATTTGTATAATTTTCATTAGGCTATTATATGCTTTAGACACATTGCCCTGTTTGTACCATTGAAAACACTGAGTGTTTGCTCCAAGTGGGCAAATAGGCTACATCAAATCTGTGGATGCCTCGTTGCATAACTTGTGGAATATTTTTTCTCTATGTCAATAAATAATAAATAAATAAATGCATTCCTGAAAATGTGTTTTTTCCTTTGCGTTTCACACTAAGAAGAGGGAGATCGGTAGATTAGGCACGTGCACGCGCGCAGCCGTGACATTTTTTTTTTCTCCTGTCATCCACGCGCACGCGGAGATGCTGTAGCCAGACAAGGCGCTCTTATGTTGACAGGGACAAAACTGCAGGAGCTCAGCATGGATAACCAACAGTCCTCACAGATCAGCGGGCATGGGCTGCTTCAGTAGGCTACCTTTGTTTCAGCAGAGACAGGATGATCATACTGTTTGGTGATATGTGAGCGTATGTGTGTGCTGGTGTGTCTAGAATTTAGCTAAATTGTACAAAAATCTTAGCTGTGTCCCAAATGACGCACTATGCACTTACAGAATATACTATGCACTCAGCCATGTAGTGTATGAATTTTCAAAGTGTATATCGTCCCATATGGAACACTCAAATGGCATTACAGTTGACGGAAGTGACGTTTCAAATGCATGCAATGTGTTGCCGCTAAGTTCAACACTTATATCTAAAATAATGAACATATTCACACAGCATAGGATGATGGTAAAGCATTCAACACACATTTGTAAGGTGCAGTCTTCACAAAAGTTTCGCTTGTTGCACATTCTCCATTATTTACAATTGTTTTGTCAGACAAGCATCACAGCCTGGTAACTCCGCTGTTTAATTAATATTTATTTTTACTTTTTTATCCGACTGTAAAGAACAGAAAGGATATTAAGAGACATTATTCAATGAAAGTGGAGTGCGCCTCATCTTTGATGGACACACATTACATGGAGGAAACTATCCGTTTTAATCTCAAGCACTTTTCATCAAAACAAGTCGATTTTCCAGGTATTCCAGTTATTAAAGTTCTAAAAGCTAAATTCAGTCACTTTAAGGACCTTGTGTGAACCCTGTAAACAGTGTAGGAAAAAACACAGTATAGGGATAAAATCAAGTAATAGAGAAATTGTGATGTTTGATGGGTTATTTCATTTATGATCACATGGACAGAAAACAATGTTGCAAATTTCGAAATACTGAGTTATACTGCAATCAAATAAATGGAATCACTGCACTCTACCGGTTCAGGGTGCGTAGATCCACAAAATTCTTTAGCAGTCTCAATAACAAGATGTTCCACACTCCTTTTTCTCAATTTCTTTATATTTTATTTATATCTCACAGTACAGCCACGACATGGTTCGTAATGTTTTTGGTTCGTGATATATCGAAAATCGATATATCGTCTCATCCCTAATTTTCAGTGTAAACAAACTTCTCGCACTTCTTACACTACAAAATGGTGTAGAATAGTGCAGAAGTGTGCAGTTTGGGACATACTTCTTATTGTAGGATCCAAATACATCCTCAAAGCTAAAATCGATTCATAAATAAAACAAATATATTTATTATACTGTAAGCAAAAGTGTTCTTTCATGGGTAGTGTTGGGGTTAGTGTATAGTAATTATAATTATTAGGCCTATTATTAGCTATTTTTTGGAACACCAAACACAAAATGTCCTTACCCTGACAGATATCACTGAAAGAGGTGTCCTGAGAAATCACACCCCAGATTGCACACGTACATCTCCAAGATGTCTGTTTTAGATATTTTCATCTGGAAAGAATCGCAATATAATTAACATCTGATTTATAAACATTCTAAACCCTAAAGGTGACTTTAAGATGCTGTGTCAGTTTAAATAGAACTTTCAATTTTAAAAACGTGTTTTGAGACACCTGCATTAATTCTTTGCACTGCGTCTGGCTTTTTTAGCGCAAGAACGTGTTAGGTCTGAATTAACAGCTTTAACAGCTGTGAGACAAGTCTCAGGTCAGTCTTGGGCAATGAGGAAGCGGGAACCAGCTTACACACTTGCATATTTTTTATTGCGGCATTTCAGCACACACACCAACGTACTCAAACTCAGTTGCTCAATAATCTTTAACATAAAATAATTTTCTTTCATGTAAAAATAGGCAGCGTCATCGTGGCACTTCACTTAAAAAACATACTAAACTATGTTTTTTGGAAAATGTAAAAATGCAAAAAGTTTTTTGTGAGGGTTAGGTTTAGGGTTAGAGTTAGGGGATAGAATCTATAGTTCGTACAGTATAAAATAATTATGTCTATGGAGAGTCCTCATAAGGATAGCCACACCAACATGTGTGTGTGTGTGTGTGTGTATGTATATGTGTGTGTGTGTGTGTGTGTGTGTGTGTGTGTGTGTGTGTGTGTGTGTGTGTGTGTGTGTGTGTCTGAATAAATTACAATACTTTGGCATGGCCAGTCAGCAAAACCCTTGAACGCACAGTGTATTTCACTTTGCTCTTCTGCTGCCCAGAGGGAAAAGGGGAAATTGTATTGATTACAGCTAAGCGCTTAGCATACGATACACATTCACTCAAATTAGCAGGAAGATGGATTTTTTGCCCTCTCCCGCTGTCTGGACACTAACCCCTACTGGTTACACTATGCTGCAGATTACAGCTGGGCTAAGGTGACAGAGTATTTGCGGGCAGGTGTTGGAAAAGGCTTTTAATAATGATCTGAGACTATATTTCAAAATAGATACAATTTAGATTCGGATCAGTTATATGAGAAATAATGTATAACATATGAGAGAACTTTAGGAAAATTGTCAATGCATTTTTTGGCATAAATTGCATTTGGTTTTCTTGCAGACACAAAATTAGACAGGGGATAACAGACAGAGCATGCACACACATTTACTGTATTAAATTGGCAGACACTGGCACTGGCATTGCTAGTTGCTACAGGAACAGAACACACACACAATCGCACTTCAAATCCTTTATTTGGATTCAAAATAAAAAATAGATAATAACAGTAGGATCCAAATATATTTGAGAACATTATACAGCAAAAGAATGTGCACACCAGTCGGTTAATAAATTCGTCATTGTCTCTTTTTAATGCTGCTTTAAAGTTTATCTTTTGTGTGATAACCAAACAGATTATGAGTTGTATGAGCTGTATTCTCATTGTTAGTATAATGGTCCCATTCTACAGTTACAATGGGTGACATTTAACTTTGTGCATTTGGAGCAGCATGTCAGCCCTGTTCACTCTCACACATGCTTTTCTATCATGATTGGGACTTTCAGTTGTTTTTATACTGAGCTAATGAAATTGTCTATGTTTTATATGAAGTACTACTATGCACTAACATTAAAATGCATACAATACAATATATTTACTGTGTAACTACATGTTGTTCTGCAAAATTCTCACAAGGTTCACATTTGCTGCTACTGATGTTGAGGTACAGGTTGGTTTTGAAGTAGGGTTAGGGTTTAGATTAGGGTTAGGTTCAGGGTTAGGCTTTGGGTAAGTGTTGGGTTAGGGTAAGGTTTAGGGTTAGGTTTAGAGATAAGGTTAACAGTGTAACTACAAATGTAATTAAATGCAGGTAGTTTAAATGTAAGTTCAATGAAACAACACGTATGTACATAATATGTACATTGTATCAAATGCTTAAAGGTGCTGTAAGCGATTTTAACGTTCTTAAGTTTTCACGTGACTGAGCCGTTGAATTAGCCATGCCCCTTCATTCCAAAACCCTGCACTCCAAAGATAATTTTGAGACAAAAACCGAGCATTGTTTGCTGCTGTGACTGTCAAATTGAACAGTGGCAAAGGGTGTAGATTTGGGGGGGGGGGGGGGTTGGGTTGCAGCGTGAAGCATCTACACGTTTCCATTGATCATGGTTTAAATACTGGGGGCGTTGTACTTACTTGTTTTGATTATTGGGGGGGGGGGGGGTTACCTCCCCCTCACCCCCCCCTGGAAACTACACCCCTGATAGTGGCACAATAGCGCCCTCAACTGACAAACATTATGAATTATAGCCTCAATGATCTGCTTTAAATGATAATGAACAAAATGATTGACAGGTGAAAAGCGTCAATGTCATCGGTTTGCGGACTCATTTTTATTTACTGTTTACAAAGTCTGCAGCTGGCACAGAGACCAGTGAGATATCTCAGGACACTTATTTCATATATATCTTTAAGGGAGTAGGAACATTTTTTGCAAAGTTTTCCATGAAAAAATCGCTTACAGCACCTTTAAGTACGTAGTAGTTAAAGGCACCTAATATAAAGTGGGAACAATTATAATTACTACAGACTATTACTACCCAATCTTTTTTTATTGTTTTTTAATTTTTAATTTTTTTTTTATTTATTTATTTTTTTTTTTATAGAATGTATTTGTTCTATTTATTAATAATTTTTCCAATTGAGATGATCCCAGGATATCCCCAAATTGATGTTTCGTCAGATTTAGCTTACTTTTGAGGACATTTTTGGTCAAATTTGGTAATTTATTTCATATTAATCTATGCAAATAAATTTGTATGTATTACTCTTTCCTCATCGTTCCAAAAACACATTTTATTTTATTTTTCTGTGGTATACAAATTTTATTTTCCTATTAAAATCATGGTTAAGTGTACGGCTTGGTAAGGGGTTTAACTTTACGGTTAGGTTTAGGTTTGTGTTAGGAGTTAGACTTTGGGAAATTCGTAATAGCATTATTTGCTGGTTCTTTTATTTTTCTCTGTGGTAGTAAAACCGTATAATTTTAGTAAATAAAAGGTAAAATCGACTCACTTATAAAAAGTCAATGAAGACCTTAGGTGAAATTAACTTTGGTTTGGCAGGTGTTCTGTGGTTTTTGGGTAGAGATAATGGATTTATCTTTCGATCTTCAGACTATTGTAATTTACATGGAGCCATCATTTTTATGTGGGAGTGTTTGGCAGTCTGCACAGAATGTTAATGGCCACAGTTTCTTAAAGGAAGGAAAAAAAAAAAAAACTGTACAGAGAGAGTCGTGTCCTTTGGTCCTTCATGACTTAAATGCCCAAACATTTCACTAATCTTCAGAACCTTATTAACCAGTGGTGTGAAGCTTATTCTTCCACTTTCAATACCTTTGATGAATTTTATGCAAAACATCTTATATTTGAAATCCCAAATTGTGCATGGATTTAATCAAGGAGTTCTTATATACCTGGATATATCTGTTAGCAGTCCAGTTCATGTCAATGGCAATTGCTTGGTTTGTGCATGCAGTCCCTGAAGTATGCAAACTGGATTCTGTCATCTTTACTCATGGGCAATTAGTTCCGTAAACATTTTTGAGCCAATCAGCTGAGCCGTAAATGCCATGTCCACTCTGGAACCACTGGAAAAAGACGTTCTGATGGCGCGACAAATACTTGCACAAACCCAAGTTTTAGGGGAAATCATGAGCCTATTTAAACCTGTTAAAAGCAACTCCAAAAATTGGCCACTGGTGAAAAATCTACAGTAATATTATGACATTTTTGCAATTCAGCCTGTATAACACTTGCTAATATATATATATATTATATATATATATATATATATATATATATATATATTATAGACACACACACACACACACACACACCAATCGGCCACAACATTAGAACAACCTGCCTAATATTGTGTAGGTGTTATTCTTCTCACCAAAATTGTACAGAGCAGTTATCTGAGTTGCCGTAGTTCGAAACAGTCTGGCCATTCTCTGTTGACCTCTCTCATCAACAAGGCATTTCCATCAGCAGAAGTGCCGCTCACTGGATGTGTTTTTTTTTGTTTGTTTTTTTTTTTTTTTTTTTTTTTTTTTTTGGCACCATTCAGAATAAATTCTAGAGACTGTTTTGCGTGAAAAACCCAGGAGATCAGCAGTTACAGAAATACTCAAACCAGCCCGTCTGGCACCAACAATCATCCATGCAATTATCTAATCAGCCAATCGTGTGTCAGCAGTGCAGTGCATAAAATCATACAGATACAGGTCAGGAGCTTCAGTTAATGTTCACATCAACCATCAGAATGTGGAAAAAATATGATCTCAGTGATTAGGACCGTGGCATGATTGTTGGTGCCAGATGGGCTGGTTTGAGTATTTCTGTAATTGCTGATCTCCTGGGATTTTCACACACAACAGTCTCTACAATTTACTCCGAAAACAAAAAAACATCCAGTGAGCAGCAGTTCTGTGGATAGAAATGCCTTGTTGATGAGAGAGGTCAACAGAGAATGGCCAGACTGGTTCAAACTGACAAAGTCTACGGTAACTCAGATAACTGCTTTGTACAATTGTGGTGAGAAGAATAGCATCAGTTTGGCACTGTTTTGGCAATATTAGGCTGGTGGTTTTAATGTTGTGTATGTATATATAAATATATATATATATATATATATATATATATATATATATATATATATATATATATATATATATATATACACGCACACACACACACTACCAGTCAAAACTTTTGAAACACTTGAATGAAATGTTTCTCATGATCTTAAAAATCTTTTGATTTGAAGGCGTATGCTTAAATGTTTGGAATTAGTTTTGTAGACAAAAATATAATTGTGCCACCATATTAATTTATTTCATTATAAAACTAAAATGTAATTATTATTATTATTATTATTATTATTATTATTATTATTTTTATTAATTTTTTTTAATTGATGATTTGGGCCAAATAATAAATAAAAGCAGCCAATAAGTGCCCAACAATACTGTTTAAAAAGCATCCCAGGGTGATACCTCAAGAATTTGGTTGAGAAAATGTCAAGAGTACATGTCTGCAAATTCTAGGCAAAGGGTGACTGCTTTGAAGATGCTAAAATAAACACAGTTTTGATTTATTTTGGATTTTATTTAGTCACAACATTCCCATAGTTCCATTTATGTTTTTCCATAGTTTTGATGACTTTACTATTATTCTAAAATGTGAAAAAATTATATGAATGAAAATATAATACAGAATGAGTAAGTGTTTAAAAAGTTTTGACCGGTAGCATATATATATATATATATATCACTGTGAAGTGACTAGTTTTACAGTAAATAGCTGTTGTATGCAAGGCATTAGGGGAAAATGAACATTTAAAATCATGATATCATCATGGTGAAAGCTATAGTGACATTTTGAAATGTATATTTTAAACCCCCCAATGAAATTTTTTGTTTGTGGCACATGGTTAGTATTCATGATGTTTCTGACCAACACCTCTGTTCTTTATCATCTCACATCAGCCTTCACTTGTTTGTCTAATGAGAAGTCAAATAAAAATCAACCTTTGAAGCAATGTACATATTAAATGTACAATTTTGCCAAGATTGAACAGTGTATTTTTTTTATGAGAAAAAAAACAACAACAACAATCTGTACACAGTAAAATAACAGTATAGCACTACATTATGTGTTATAATGGCGAAATACCCATAAGCCTTTGCGCTTGAATAAGTATGTATGCTTTTGCACTGCATTGAGGCTACAAAAACTGTAAAAAAATAAATAAAAAAAAAACGTTCTTTTTTTTATTTTTATTCAGACTTAATAGAAGTCTTAGTTTAATTTGTGTTGTTGTTTTGTTATCAATAGTTGTGTTTTGTTTGAAGTCGCCATTATGGTGATTAGTGTTCTCTTGAGCTGGAACCTTGGACCTTCTTTATTATTATATTATGTTCTTCCAGCCAGTCAATTTATGTTTAAGTAAAACACAAGTTGTTGCAAGGTGCTACTTGGAAGACAAAACCTAAAGTCAAACTGAATCTCTGATCCTTCCTTGCAAATGGCACTATATGTGGCAATAGTGATGCATTACACATAAAAGCAGAAAAGAGTAAATGATATTTCAGCAAAATGATATTAGCAAAATCAATGTTTGATGTTTCTGATGAACTTACAGCATAACTCAAGTTGTTATCAAGACACACAGAAATCAACTCTCAGCATACAAAATGCAACAGTGGTGACAATTAACAAACATACTTTTACATAAAAAAGTAAAAGCTGAACATTAAAATATAAGAAACTTAGACTACAACAAAAACAACATCAAAATAAACCAGTAAATAGTAGAAAATCAAAGTAATTTCTTCATGCCGCAGTGCATGCTGGGAACATAGCTGTTAATCTCAACAACAGTAGATAGTATGTAATTTGACAGCTATATGCTGCTAAATTACAGTTGTGTACTGTAGCTGTAAAAACAGTATCTAGCTGTTAATTTCAGCTACTGTAATTTTACAGTAATATGCTGGCAACCCTGCTGCCAGTTCTTTACTGTTTTTTGATGAGAAAATCTTTAACAGTACATGTGGCTGAAAAATGGCAATGAAACACGATAAAACCTCCAACATTCGCTCATCTGCGGGACAGGTAAGTTGTGACAATTCTGCTCATTTTTTGAAACTGTCTTTGAAAACTGTGAGACAACACTCTAAGAGACAACTAACTAAGTGACAACTAAGACGACAAAGAAAGTGAACTGTTGTTGCCATTTGCAGATAAGAGCTTGCATTCAAGTGGCCAAAGAGTAGTTCTCTAAAACTTCGCTAGCTCTACACAGCAATGTTTGTGTCTTGTAGTAACAACTAAATTACAGTTGTAATCAGCTAATGCTACGCCCTGTAATTAATAATGGCAATGTGGCACAATGATTATTTCAATATTAAGTTCTTGTTGAAATGCCAAGCAATCGTACGTTGCATGCAGTGCAAGTGAACTTGTAGTTATTAAATATGTAGTTTGTGTGACCGACCCTGCTCGACCCGCTCCAAGCAAGATTCGATCCAGAGTCTCTGGCATGGGAGGTGGGCATGCTAATGAGGAGGCTAAAGGCTACAGCCCCTAGCGTCAGTCACTAGTGCGCCTTTTGAGGCCAGGGGAGTGAAGTTTACACACTGCACAGCTACCTACCAGCTGGCTGCTGTTACACTCACCCCACTAAACCTCACTCCTATCCAGTTCACAGCACCACTGTTACCGGTCCTACTCGACCCACTCCGAGCGGGACTCGAACCGAGGTCTCTGGCATGGGAGGTGGGCACGCTAATGAGGAGGCTAAAAGCTACAGCCTCTAGTGTCAGTTATTATTGCGCCTCTTGAGGCCAGGGGAGTGAGGTTTACACACTGCACAGCTACCAGCTAGCTCCTGTTACATTAGCACCTAGCTACATATTAGCAACTGGTTTGCTGTCCAGAAAAAAATACATGCATGCTATTGTTGCAGCCTAGTAGCTGGCCCAATAAAATGAGTCTAGACTTACATTAACATTAGCCTCAACAAGATAAGTTGTAGGTCTGTACTGATGATCTGTAATGATCATTGGCCCCATGGCATAGTGACCATTTAAATATTAAGACATCAACTTAAAGTTATATTTGGCTATGTATCTATGGTGTTGAAGGTAGTTTTTTTAAATGCTGTGGGTTCTTTTCAAAGTTCTTTTTATCTGTTAATTTAAAAGGCTAGATTGGTAGTGGAAAAAGTAATGAAACTTTTTATTAAGAGAACAACAATAAATTAGTTTTTGAAATGTAATTCAATACTGTGATAAAACCGTATACCGTGATAAAAGCTTCAGCAATTATCATGATGGGAAAATCTGATACCGTCACATGCCTACATGCACATTGTATGACCACCAAACAACCCATCTACATACATGGGGCCTCATTCATGAAACATTCGTAAATATGTGAGAAAATTGGGAGTCATTTATGCGTAAAATGAAGCTTCACAAAAACTTTCCTACGGATTCACAGAGGCTTCATACCAACAGGATTTGTTAGTAAAACGTACGTATGTTAGTGAATTCCAAACATGTGTAAATAGAGTGCATGTACACGTCCATTCACAATCATCATAATCCACACCCATGTAAACGGCATATAAGGAAGGCTTCAGACTCACTAGTAAATGAGAATAGGAAGCTATTTACATCTATTGATTTAGCAAACAAACACTCGCATGTTCGTTTATAAAAGAAAGTCTTCTTACACTCATTGCATGCTTTTGCTTACATCAGAGGTTCTTTTGTGTATTAAACCGCCCAAGAGGTCAATAAAAACGGTTTGACATGACGATTTAGTGTAAAACTTGTTCAGTTCTTGCCGACAAGAGAATGTCCACCACCATTAACCTTCTCTGGTTCAGTTGAGCGCATCACCAGCATCATTAGAGAAACGTCTCGAGTAAATCAAGACTATACCGTGGTATATAGTGCTTTCCAGTATTTTGTAGAATGCAGTATTTTGTTGGATTGTGTACGCACCTGCCCGCGACATGTTTATTTATAGCTTTAACAGCATTAACATTGACCATACATTATCAACTGAATGTACATGTATACATAATATACATGTATCTATGCCTAAACAAAATTAGTGAAACTTAAATTATATATCAATTGAATAAACTCTCCAACCAGTCATTTTAGAGGGCATGAATTTTTTTCAATAAAATCAAACATAAACTGTGTCTTTCCACAAACTCTTCGCCCTATGCCAATCAATTCTGCTGGAAAAACTATATAAAATGTATGATGCAGAGTTGGGAATAAACTGTACTTTGAAGAAATAAATCCAAGCACCAAAGAAATGCTTTAAATTCAGTTTTGCTTTTCCCCTAATTTATATAATTTTTTTAAAGGTTAATTTCAATCATTAACTATTAGTTCTTCTTTTCATTACTTATTTCATTTATCTTCTATCAAAATGTAGTCATGGCAGTTTGTCTAAAAGAGCACAAAACTAAAAGAGTACACACAATTTACACGTGGTCGGGAGCACGTTTTTGAACATACGAAAGCATTCATGACTTCAAGAATTTATGTCAGAACAGCTTAATGAATGATTTACACAAATATTTTTTCTGCTTGTGTTTCATGATGAGGCCCATGTTTTTTCTTTTTCTTTTATTCCCTACTAATTAAACAGTAAAATATCTTGCACCAAGACGAGACAAACAAGTCAAACTGCTAATAAATTCTCCATGGATTCCTCATGCCCTTCATATATTTTTACCAGAGACAAAGATCATCTTCAATTGCAGTTGTCGATGGTTTGAATATTTACAACAAGATAAGAGAGCAATGTTCTTCTGAATGTGTAAAATATGCATGATATTAGGACCTTCTCAGCTGTAGAAATGTAACTCTTCAGGGCTATTGAGTGGTTTGTTGAAATTGCCCTTTAAGAACTAATGTGAGACCAGTTGCACTTAGCATTGCTTACTGCGAAGCTATAATGGTTGACCTGGATGAATGATCAATGAAGCTAAAATTTATAGCTGAATTTACCCAAAATGGATTCATATATTGCAAAGATTGTTTGCTAAAAAGTGTCTAATTTCCATGCCACTTGCTTCAACAAATGTAATTGCAAAAATAATGACTGTTTTCAAATTGTTTTACCAAACACTCCCCCACCTGATATTGGCTGAACAAACAGTCCTGCCCTAAACTCAAGCTATTGGTTGAGTCAACACTACTATGTCATGCTGGTCATGATAGTGTGACAGATCCAAAATGTTCACACTTTTCGGGGGAATCAACCTGCAATGGCTTACTTATAGCAGCCTCTGCTTAAGCTGGGATTCGAGAAATAATTTTTCAATCATAATAGCATTAGTGTAAATGGTAAACAGCATACATCAATTTATATCTGAACCCTATTTGCCTAGGGACCAGAGCTGGTATTTCCGCAGGGTTGCATTTCACAAAGACCATTTTAGGAGTATTGGCATGTCAAAATGTATCTCCATCCAGTCAATGTAGCCTAAGGCAACAGAGTCTGATCGAGAGCTCTGATCAGAGCCCAGAAAACAGAAATGCATTGTTGATGAGAGAGGTCAATGGAGAATGGCCAGAATCAGAGTTTACTCAGAAGGGTCCCAAAAACATCCAGTAAGCGAAAGTTTTGCTGACAGAAATGCCTTGTGTAGGAGAGAGGTCAATGGAGAATGGCCAGACTGGTTCAAGCTGACATAAAGACTATGGTAAACAGAAAACCCCTCTGTACAATTGTAGTGAGCAGAATAGCATCTCAGAATGTACAACACGTCGAACCTTGAGGCGGATGGGCTACAAAAGCAGAAGACCATGTCAGGCACTTTATTAAGACCATTGTGTTCCTAATAAGGTGCTCAGTGAGTGTATAAGACCAATATCAAAAAGCCAAACTTACTGAGAGAAATAAACAAGATCAAAATTAAAGCCTGACATGGAGAAACATGGACTTGTAGAATAAAGAAAAACAGGAAATCAGCTAAAATAACTTCAACATTTTGATGTTATGGATGCATTTAGCACTTCATGTTTCAAAAATCAAATTATAGTGATGAATTCCCAAGCAGTCAGCTGAGACTGGATATTAAAGCAAACATACTAACTAAAAAACCTACAGTAATTGTTCTGCTAATGATCATTCATATACATGTTTAACAGATGGCGTTATGATGTTATCCACAATAACTTCAAAAAGTATTTGGACTCATAAGCCACACTTAAAAAAAAATATTCTGGGTTCAATAGAAGTTAAGATCAATCTACAGTATTTGTGGCATAATGTTGATTACCAAAAAAAAAAAAAAAAAAGTTAGATTTGTCCCTATTAAAAAAAGCTAACAACCTGAGTTACAATGTGGCACTTAAAATGGAAGTGAATGGGGCCAAACCCTAAATGTTAAACACTATTTAAACAACTTTACAGCCGAAATCTCAGAAGAATTTCTGGGCATTGACCACATTCACTACCATTGTGTACAGTAAGTGGCTCACTGTAACCTCCATTATTGCTTTAAAAAAAGAAAGAAAAAGAAAACGTGGGATGAGCAGAAATTATGTATTATATACAGGTGCATCTCAATAAATTAGAATGTCGTGGAAAAGTTCATTTATTTCAGTAATTCAACTCAAATTGTGAAACTCGTGTATTAAATAAATTCAATGCACACAGACTGAAGTAGTTTAAGTCTTTGGTTCTTTTAATTGTGATGATTTTGGCTCACATTTAACAAAAACCCACCAATTCACTATCTCAAAAAATTTGAATACATCATAAGACCAAAAAAAAATAATTTTTTAGTGAATTGCTGGCCTTCTGGAAAGTATGTTCATTTACTGTATATGTACTCAATACTTGGTAGGGGCTCCTTTTGCTTTAATTACTGCCTCAATTCGGCGTGGCATGGAGGTGATCAGTTTGTGGCACTGCTGAGGTGGTATGGAAGCCCAGGTTTCATTGACAGTGGCCTTCAGCTCATCTGCATTTTTTGGTCTCTTGTTTCTCATTTTCCTCTTGACAATACCCCATAGATTCTCTATGGGGTTCAGGTCTGGTGAGTTTGCTGGCCAGTCAAGCACACCAACACCATGGTCATTTAACCAACTTTTGGTGCTTTTGGCAGTGTGGGCACGTGCCAAATCCTGCTGGAAAATGAAATCAGCATCTTTAAAAAGCTGGTCAGCAGAAGGAAGCATGAAGTGCTCCAAAATTTCTTGGTAAACGGGTGCAGTGACTTTGGTTTTCAAAAAACACAATGGACCAACACCAGCAGATGACATTGCACCCCAAATCATCACAGACTGTGGAAACTTAACACTGGACTTCAAGCAACTTGGGCTATGAGCTTCTCCACCCTTCCTCCAGACTCTAGGACCTTGGTTTCCAAATGAAATACAAAACTTGCTCTCATCTGAAAAGAGGACTTTGGACCACTGGGCAACAGTCCAGTTCTTCTTCTCCTTAGCCCAGGTAAGATGCCTCTGACGTTGTCTGTGGTTCAGGAGTGGAATATGACAACTGTAGCCAAATTCCTTGACATGTCTGTGTGTGGTGGCTCTTGATGCCTTGACCCCAGCCTCAGTCCATTCCTTGTGAAGTTCACCCAAATTCTTGAATCGATTTTGCTTGACAATCATAAGGCTGCGGTTCTCTCGGTTGGTTGTGCATCTTTTTCTTCCACACTTTTTCCTTCCACTCAACTTTCTGTTAGCATGCTTGGATACAGCACTCTGTGAACAGCCAGCTTCTTTGGCAATGAATGTTTGTGGCTTACCCTCCTTGTGAAGGGTGTCAATGACTGTCTTCTGGACAACTGTCAGATCAGCAGTCTTCCCCATGATTGTGTAGCCTAGTGAACCAAACTGAGAGACCATTTTGAAGGCTCAGGAAACCTTTGCAGGTGTTTTGAGTTGATTAGCTGATTGGCATGTCACCATATTCTAATTTTTTGAGTATTGAATTGGTGGGTTTTTGTTAAATGTGAGCCAAAATCATCACAATTAAAAGAACCAAAGACTTAAACTACTTCAGTCTGTGCATTGAATTTATTTAATACACGAGTTTCACAATTTGAGTTGAATTACTGAAATAAATGAACTTTTCCACGACATTCTAATTTATTGAGATGCACCTGTATATATATATATATATATATATATATATATATATATATATATATATATATATATATATATATATATATTTTTTTTTTTTTTTTTTTTTTTGGGTCATCAACATTATGCCACAAATTCTATCGACTGAGCTTAACTTGTACTGAACCCAGAATATTCCTTTAAAAATATAAGAATGTCTTTACCTAAAAAAATAAAATAACATAAAACCAAGTAATTTGTCTTAACCTCCTGAGACTCGAGCATGACTGCTGTGTGCCTTTTCCATTTCCCTTTTTGATTTGTAACTAGTAGCACAAAATAAAGAGTATGAATGTAATTAAAAGTACATGATTGAATAAAACTTTTCATCCTTCAACCCTAGCATTTTTTGAAACCTTTCTCTCTTGTATAGAGTTGTCGGTTCAGCCGTCAATACAAATCTACAACTACCCATTTGCTTGTTAATGGAATCGACATTTCAATCAAGGCATCATTGGGCACTGCCAACCCAACCTTGAAAAGGAACGCCTCTCATTTTGACTTAAGTACATTTTAAATGGGGAAAGTGTCTATGCAGACAATGTGTAAATGTACTTTACAAAGGCCCAGGCAGTAGTCACTTTGCTCTAATCTTCGACCAGACATCCTCAACGAAATTCTAAAATAATGATGGCAAGGAAAACCATGTAACCACCCTTATTGGGAAATCAGTACGATAGGGTAACTACAACATCTACCTAAGCTCGCCTTCTCTGTTTGGAACATAATTGTATTACTGTGTGGATTTGGAGAATGCTTTTTCCCCTCTGTCGAGGTTGTGTGGGTTGTCTTGAGTCCCTGTCTTAATTTCCCTGTGCATTTGAAAGCAACTTTCTGCTCTTGACATAACTGACTCTACTGTGAATTTCTTCTGTTGCTTATGAATTGCCGTTTTTATTCATATTAGATCTCTGAGGGAAAACAATCTAAAACACACACATACACACACACACAAACACAGACACACTCACGCACACACACACACACACACACACACACACACACTCACTCACTCACTCACTCACTCACAGAAAAATATTTTTGAGACATTCCAATTAAATTCTTTAGGGTATTTTTGCACTTGAAACCCAGAATCCATTACTCAAACAAGAGGATGATTCACATGTCTTAAGTTTAAAAGATAGTATCCCTAGTATATTACAAAATACTTGAGGCCAAAACTATAATATCTGACTGAATACTTGTGAATTTCAATGAAAGTGTACTATCATACATGTTAAGAAACCTTTTCATCCCTAAACATCTAAAATAAAAAGTCACAATTTCTGTGGTTTTCTGAATCAGAAGCTCATGAATAAAATTCTAATGAATAAAATAGATTCACAGTGAAAAGCCATCCACGTCAATGTCACAGGAGTGTTGTTTAGTCATTTTAGTTAATGGCTTGGTTTGTTTTTTTAACAATGAGTTCCAGCATCATATCCATTCAAACTGATGAGCACCCTCTGATTTTTGAACTAATGAGTCCTCAGAGGACTTTGAATGCAACTTCAACTTAAAAAATTACGTGTATGATCCTAAATTTGCATGATTATTTTAGGTAAAAAGGTGTTCTTTCAAAATGTGGAAGTCAAAGTGGAGATTTATAGTAAACAAGGACTTAAATATTGATCTGTTTCTCACCCACACTTATCCTATTGCTTCTGAAGATATGGATTACTTGATCACTGGAGTCTTATGGATTACTCTTATTGCGCCTTTATGTGATTTTTGGTGCTTCAAAGGTCTGGCCACCATTCACTTGCATTGTAAGGATATACAGAGCTGAGATATTCTTCTAAAATCTTTGTTTGTGTTCTGCAGAAGAAAGAAAGTCTTACACATCTGGGATGGCATGAGGGTGAGTAAATAATTCGAGAATTTTCATTTTTGGGTGAACTGTCCATTTAAAACTGACTTAGAAACTTTTTACCATGCCTTTATCATTTATTTTTCAATAATTTATTTTCAAATTACTTTTATGTAAAGATTTTATTATTTTAGCCTTGTCCAAGATCCTGACATTAAGAATTAATCAATGCAAATCCAATATAAAATTACAAATTATTATGTTTAAAACTATCATAATCTAAGAAAAGAGTGAAATAAACAAACCATGTGTGAAAATTATTACCACATTTTTAATACAAATTGCAATTGTCCCACAGTTTTTTTTCATCCCACGTCATTTCCACCACACCAAACAATTTTGCCCCTAATAGTATTTATTTATTTACAAAAGTTATTGTACTTTTTAACCAAGTCTAAGTGTCAGTGAAAAACATGCATGAGATAAAATATGAGACAAGTGATGTTTAAAGTAAACAAAGAAAATGTAAGGTAAATATTACTTGTTGGCAGATTTTTATTTTTTATTTTTTATTGGGCGTCATTTCAAATCAGCCTGTAAATTTGCCAAATTATGCAAAAAGTGTGAAAATATTGTTTAATTGTGTGTATTTAGAATATATATAAAATGTAAGATACATATATATATATATTGTAAAGTTTGGAATTTGCTCCCATTTACACACTAAATAAACATTTTAAAACTACACTAACCTTCTCAGAAAAAAATAGTTGCATGACGCCTTTAACGATTTCCCTTTGGAACCCTTATAGCAGTGTTCACAAACACATATTGGTCAGTAAGAAAATCTAATGACATCAGTGTAAGTGATAACAGTATCAGACACGCCACAACTGTGGTTCACACCTCTTTAGCTGCGTGCTAGCTTGCATTAAACTCTCATAATAATCAGTCTAAATGACATTATGATTATACAGCGGCATGGATAAGAAAAGATCCATTGATTTACACATACATTCTAGATTTATTATTTCCTGGTTCTGGCTGGATATCTAGTTACAGTATGTGTATGAAGATACTATTTAAATAAACTGGTTTACAACAGACACCATAATGTCATGTCTAATGATCTAAAACAAATTCATGTGGGGTTTAGATATAACCAAGCAAATATTTAGTTCCTACAATGTTTATTTCTCTGTCGAAAAGGAGTCAAGTTGATAAAAAAAATTAAAATAAATGAAATAAATAAATAAATAAATAAATGTATAAATAAATCTACTCCTTTCAACCACTCCATTGGATGCCATTTTTATTCTTTCTACGATCGCCGAATCGCACGCACAGGATTGTTGATCAGATGAAGAAATCTTAGACAGCGCCTTCATATAACTACTACCTGCACAGGAGTTTTTCAGTTTTCAAATACAGTCTGTGACTCAGCAACATTGTGTTGCTAACAGGCTTGTTTGCTTGTAGCAAGCTAAGGAATACACATTGAGAAAAGGACATCCCCCAACTACCCCCAGGGTACTCTCAATGTAATGCAACTTATTTGATCAGCCTGTCTGAAACTGGATGAGCTATTCTTTGGCAGTGTTTAGATTCATGCTGATAAACTCCATTAATCCACTGAAAATAGGCCTACAGAGGGGGGAAATAGTTCCCATTACACTTATGATGTGAAGCAGTTGTGTGGCACAATTCACAGAGCCCGGGACGAACCTACACGTTCGACAAAGTCACTGTTAATATTCTGTAAAACTGAAAGTTTACTTTCAACTGAAGGATAGCAAAGAAGTTTTCCTGGCTCAACTTTGACCGAACAACTTGTCCGACAACTAAGACTATGTCATGACTACAAATAGTAAATTCTTAAACCAATGCCTACTTCTTATCAGATGTTTCTGCGCTGATTTTTGATTAGCAGGCTGAAGGGAGCCTGAGCATCTTCAAGGTTTTTGTATGTGTTGGAATAGTTGGCTTTTAATACCACTGGTCAGATGATTTGGATACTACCTAACTGGTCTTTGGAAAGTTTCACATCTTTGTCACCGATTTTTTTGAATTTGAAAATATTGGAAAATTTGTCACTGTTTGTCTTGACTAAACTGAAACATTCAATAGGCTTATTCCGTGGCTCTCTAGAACACTTGATTCTAATTGGTCAATCGTGGCATTCTGCAGTCAAATATTCTTGAATATTGACCGACAAGCTGTACTGTATTGGCAGTTGCCCTAGGCAACCGATTTCCTACATACAGTAGTTTTGCTAGTTTCACACCACTTGTATCACTCCACAGTCTCTTTGCTCTCACATACCAAGAAATATGATCATATTACCCCCAATTTATCGTCATTACATTGGCTACCTGTTAAATTTCGTATTAATTTCAAAATTCTGTTAACTATGTACAAAGCTTTGAACGGTCTAGCTCCGCAGTACTTAAGTGACCTTCTGCCATGCTATATTCCCTCACGTTCATTACGATCGCAAAATTCTGGCCTGTTAATAGTTCCTAGAATATCAAAATCCACAAAAGGAGGTAGATCCTTTTTCATATTTGACTCCTAAACTATGGAATAGTCTCCCTAATACTGTTCAAGATGAAGACACACTCACTCAGTTTAAGTCTAGACTAAAGACTCATCTATTCAGCCAGGCATACACCTAATTTATCCTTCAACTCACAATTAGGCTGCTTTATTTAGGTTTGCTGGAACCAGAAACCAGAAACATTGATCATGATCTATAAATCTGCAATAAATTTAATGGCATCTATGCTAATATCATTCTATTTGTTTCCCTGTCTCAACCTCGGGACTCCTATCCTGAGGTCACCAGAACCGGCTGGATCCAGCTCCATTCCTGCTTCGTGTTGGACTCCACTGCTACGTGTCTCTGAGTGATGATGACTAATAGCAGCCGGTGCCAGCCAAACATCACTTCAGTCTATTACGATGGACTTCAGAGGATGAACTGATGCCAACTCCAACCATAAGACATGGGATACATCATATGCCATTGCTTGAACCTTGGACTTAGGATAGACCTCACCGAAATTACAGGCCAATTGAACTGCGATGCACCTCACTGATCTCTGCCTGCATCACCTCGGTCTAATGATGGACTACACTCTTATAATGGAATGCATGGACTATCAATTAATTGCCAACAAAACCCTTCATCAGCTAAATAACAAGGACAGTACATCTACAGTATGTGAACTTCTGCAGTTAATCCAGGATGAACCTCAAAGTCATTAATCTTACAGTTCATACAAAATCTTTGTTTAAACACTGACCCTTAACACTTACTTAGTTTAATAATTTTAAACCATGACTTGCACTATACATAAGTAATATTGGCATTATATTCATGATGTTAGCCAGAGGGGAACTGGCTCCCACAGTGAGCCTGATTTCTCCCAAGGTTATTTTTCTCCATTAACCAACATCTTATGGAGTTTTGTGTTCCTTGCCACAGTCACCTTCAGCTTGCTCACTGGGGTTCTAAATACAATTATTATTTAATTACTTATTTTTAAACACAATTCACAATCGTATTTTATCAAACTACACAATGATGACTCTAAGACATTATAGATATTACGGTTTCATTTTCTGTTAATTCATGATTTTCTGTAAAGCTGCTTTGAAACGATAGGCGCTATACAAATAAAAATGACTTGACTTGACATACGTACACTCACAGAGCACTTTATTGGGAGCACTATGGTCCTAATAAAGTGCTCGATGCGGTCGAAGTATGCAAAGTAGCCATCTGCCTCAAGGTTGGATGTGTTGTGCATTCTGAGATGCTATTCTGCTCACTACAATTGTACAGAGGGGTTATCTGAGTTACCATAGCCTTTATGTCAGCTTGAACCAGTCTGGCCATTCGTTGTTGACCTCTCTCATACACAAAGCATTTCTGTCTGCAGAACTGCTGCTTACTGGGTGTTTTTGGCACCATTCTGGGTAAACTATAGAGAATGTTGTGCGTGAAAATCCCAGGACATCAGCAGTTACAGAAAAGCTCAAACCAGCCCGTCTGGCACCAACAATCATGTCACGTCGAAAACACTGAGATCGAATTTTTTCACCATTCTGATGGTTGATGTGAACATTAACTGAAGCTCCTGATCTGTATCTGCATGATTTTATGCATTGAAATGCTGCCAAATGACTGGATAATCATATAATTGCATGAATAAGTAGGTGTACAGGTGTTCCTAATAAAGTGCTCAGTGAGTGTATATACATAAATAATTTTAACTTGAATCAATAGTTAATTATTTAATCACTAGGTAAGTACTGTCACCTCACAGCAAGAAGGTCCCAGGTTTGAGTCCCGGCTCAATCTGTGTCGAGTTTGCATATTCTCCCTGTGTTCCTCTGGGTGCTCCGGTTTTCCCTGCCAGTCCAAAAACATGCAGGTTAAGTGAACTGGAGATTCTAAAATTGCCCCGTAGGTGTGAGTGAGAGTCCACCAGCCACTGGGGGTTGCATCAGGAAGGGCATCCAGTGTAAAACCTGTGCCAAGTCAAATATGCAGATATCGGATGGTCTGCTGTGGTGACCCTTAACGGGAGCAGCTGAAAGAAGAAGTATCCATATATTAAGTAGGATAATGTGCAGTCATTATGGAAAAATAAACGCCTTCAGGCAAGACCACTTTGCTTCATGTTGGGGTCCTTTTTTTTTTTTTTTTTTTTTTTTAATGTCTGGACATTATCACATACATATTTTGACATTAATGGTAATAAAATATTCTGTTCATAGTTCTCCTGTAGTCAAGGGTGTAGGTTTGGTTTGAAAGTTGGTAGGGACAAATTATGAGGAGGATAATATTGAAAATGTTGGTTTTAAGAAAATGCCAGAACATCAGTCTGGTAAATATAAGCAAAATAATAAAAAATAAAAATAAAAAAATAAAACGTATTTCCTCATACTGTACCCAAAAAGTCCCATTTCCCATTTCTCTGACCCATCAGAGGGGGAAGGGGGAGAATAAACAGATTTAAAATTGACCACTAGGGCTGCACGATATGGATGAAAAATGCTGTTTGTGAAAATCTTGTTGGATTATATGACGGCGATATGCGATGCAATAAACCTAATTGTGTTAAATATGTAAAAATCAAATTCAGCTGTTATTTAGTAGATCTACATTGAGAAAACAAAGATATCAAACAATGACAAGACATACAAGTCAAACTGCTAATAAATTCTCCATGGATTCCTCATGCCCTTCATATATTTTTACCAGAGATAAAGATCATCTTCAATCACAGCTGTCGATCATTTGAATATTTGCAATAAGATAAGAGAGCAATGTTCTCCTGAATGCATAAAATATGCATGATATCAGGTCCTTCTCAGCTGTAGAAACGGTAACTCTTCAGGACTATTAAGTGGTTTGTAGAAATTGCCCTTTAAAAACTAATATGAGTTGCAACCAGTTGCACTTAGCATTGCTTACTGTGAAGCTATAATGGTTGAACTGGATGAATGATCAGTGAAGCTAAAATTTACAGCTGAAGTTACCCAAAATGGTATCGTATATTTCAAAGATTGTCTAATTTCTGTGCCACTTGCTTCAACAAATGTAACTGCAAAAATAATGACTGTTTTCAAATTGTTTTACCAAACACTCCCCCACCTGATATTGGTTGAACAAACAGTCCTGCCCTAAACTCAAGCTATTGGTTGAGCCAACGTTACTATGTCAGGCTGGTCATGACAGTATGACAGATCCAAAGTGTTCACACTTTTTGGGGGAATCAACCTGCAAATTGCTTACTTATAGCAGCCTCTGCTTAAGCTGGGATTCGAGAAAGCATTTTTCAATCATAATAGCATTAGTGTAAACAGTAAACAGCATACATCAATTTATATCTGATCCCTATTTGCCTAGGGACCAGAGCTGGTATTTCCCCAGGGTTGCATTTCACCAAGACCATTTTAGGGGTATTGGCATGTCAAAATCTCCATCCAGTCAATGTAGCCTAAGGCAACAGAGTCGGATTGAGAGCTCTGATCAGATCCCAGAAAACGGAAACGCCTTGTTGATGAGAGAAGTCAATGAAGAATGGCCAGACTTGTTCGAGTAGACAGAAAGACTATGGTAACTAAGATAACCACTCTGTGCAACTGTAGTGAGCAGAATAGCATCTCAGATTGCACAACATGTAGAATGAATGTTGAGGAGAATGGGCTACAAAAGCAGCAGACCATGTCGGGCACTTTATTAAGACCATAGTGTTCCTAATAAAGTGCTCAGTGAGTGTATAAGACCAACAGCAAAAAGCCAAACTTACAGAGAGAAATAAACAAGATCAAAATTAAAGCTTGACACAGAGAAAGAAAAACAGGAAAGCAGCTAAACAGCTTCAACATTTAGCTGCTTTCCTGTTATGGATGCATTTAGCACTTCATGTTTCAAAAGTCAAATTATAGTGACGAATACCCAAGCAGTCAGCTGAGACTGGATATTAAAGCAAACATACTAACTAAAAAACTTACAGTAATTGTTCTGCTAATGATCATTCATATACATGTTTAACAGATGGCATTATGATGTTATCATGAGAGTATTTGGACTCATAAGCAAGGCTTAAAGAAATATTCCGAGTTCAATAGAAGTTAAGCTCAATCTACAGTATTTGTGTCATAATGCTGATTACCACAAAAAAAAAAAAAAAAAAAAAAAACAGATTTGTCCCTTTTAAAAAAAGCCAACAATCTGAGTAACAGTGAGGCACTTAAAATGGAAGTGAATGGGGCCAAACCCTAAATACTGAACCCAGAACATTAAAAATATAAGAATGTCTTTGCCTTAAAACCAAATGTAATTTGTCTTAACCTCCTGAGACTCGAGCATGACTGCTGTGTGCCTTTTCCATTTCCCTTTTTGATTTGTAACTAGTAGCACAAAATAAAGAGTATGAATGTAATTAAAAGTACATGATTGAATAAAACTTTTCATCCTTCAACCCTAGCAATTTTTGAAACCTTTCTCTCTTATATAGAGTTGTCGGTTCAGCCGTCAATACAAATCTACAACTACCCATTTGCTTGTTAATGGAATCGACATTTCAATCAAGGCATCATTGGGCACTGCCAACCCAACCTTGAAAAGGAACGCCTCTCATTTTGACTTAAGTACATTTTAAATGGGGAAAGTGTCTATGCAGACAATGTGTAAATGTACTTTACAAAGGCCCAGGCAGTAGTCACTTTGCTCTAATCTTCGACAAGACATCATCAACGAAATTCTAACTTTAATGATGGCAAGGTAAACCATGTAACCACCCTGATCAGGAAGACATTACAATAGGGTAACTACAACATCTACCTAAGCTCGCCATCTCTGTTTGGAACACTATTTTATGTTTACTGGATGTTTCTTTTGTTTTTTTGCACCATTCTGAGTAAACTCTAGAGGCTCAAACCAGCCCGTCTGGCACCAACAATCATCCATGCGATTATCTAATCAGCCAATTGTGTGATGGCAGTGCAGTGCATATAATCAATCAGATATGGGTCAGGAGCTTCAGTTAAGGTTCACATCAACCATCAGAATGGGGAAAAAATGTGATCTCAGTGATTTGGACCGTGGCATGATTGTTGGTGTCAGATGGGCTGGTTTGAGTATTTCTGTAACTGTTAATCTCCTGGGATTTTCACGCACAAAAGTCTCTTGAATTTACTCCGAAGGGTGCAGAAAAAAAATCCATTGAACGGCAGTTCTGTGGACGGAATAGCCTTTTTGATGAGAGAGTTCACCGCTCTGTATAACTGTGGTGAGAAGAATATCATCTTAGAATGCTATTCTGAGTTGCAGGTTAGCACTGTTTTGGCGGCATGATGGGGACCTACACAATATTAGGCAGGTGGTTTTAATGTGTATATATATATATATATATATATATATATATATATATATATATATATATATATATATATATACTGTAAAGTTTGGAATTTGCTCCCATTTACACACTAAATAAAATTTTTACAACTACACTAACCTTCTCAGAAAAGAATATGCATGACGCCTTTGACAGTTTCCCTTTGGAACCCTTATGGCAGTGTTCACAAACACATATTGGTCAGTAAGAAAATCTAATGACATCAGTGTAAGTGATAACAGTATCAGACACGCCACAACTGTGGTTCACACCTCTTTAGCTGCGTGCTAGCTTGCATTAAACTCTCATAATAATCAGTCTAAATGACATTATGATTATACAGTGGCATGGATAAGAAAAGATTCATTGATTTCCACATACATTCTAGATTTTTATTTATTTATTGGTTCTGGCTGGATATTTTGCTACAGTATGTGTATGAAGATACTAGTTAAGTAAACTGGTTTACAACAGACACCATAATGTCATGTCTAATGATCTAAAACAAATTCAAGTGGGGTTTAGATATAACCAAGCAAATATTTAGTTCCTACAATATTTATTTCTCTGTCGAAATGGAGTCAAGTTGACATATATATATATATATATAAATCTACTTCTTTCAACCACTCCATTGGATGCCATTTTTATTCTTTCAACGATCGCCGAATCGCATGCACAGAATTGTTGATCAGATGAAGAAATCTTAGACAGTACATTGTATCCTTCGTACCTTCATATAACTACTACATGCACAGGAGTTTTTCAGTTTTCAAATACAGTCTGTGACTCAGCAACACTGTGTTGCTAACAGGCTTGGTTGCTAGTAGCAAGCTGAGGAATACACATTGAGAAAATGACATCCCCCAACTACCCCCAGGGTACTCTCAATGTAATGCAACTTATTTGATCAGCCTGTCTGAAACTGGATGAGCTATTCTTTGGTAGTGTTTAGATTCATGCTGATGAACTCCGTTAATCCACTGAAGCTGTGCTGAAAATAGGCCTACAGAGGGGGGAAATACTTCCCATTACACTTATGATGTGAAGCAGTTGTGCGACACAATTCGCAGAGCCCAGGACAAACCTACACGTTCGGCAAACTCACTGCTAATATTCTGTAAAACTGAAAGTTTACTTTCAACTGAAGGATAGCAAAGAAGTTCAGCCTTTTCTGGCTCAACTTTGACTGAATAACTTTTCCGACAACTAAGAGCCAATCATATAGCAAATTATTTTCTCCCCAATTTTGTCATGCCCATTTCCCACTACTTACTACGTCCTCATGGTGTCGTGGTTACTAACCTCAATCCGGCTGACGGAGGACAAGGCTCAGCTGCCTCCGCTTCTGAGACAGTCAATCCACGCATCTTATCAGGTGGCTCGCTGTGCATGACACCGCGGAGACTCACAGCATGTGGAGGCTCATGCTATTCTCCGCGATCCACGCACAACTTACCACATGCACCACTGAGAGCGAGAACCACGAGGAGGTTACCCCATGTGACTCTACCCTCCCTAGCAACTGGGCCAATATGGTTGCTTGGGAGACCTGGCTGGAGTCACTCAGCACACCCTAGATTCGAACTCGCGACTCCAGGGGTGGTAGTCAGTGTCAATCCTCACTGAGATGACCAGGACCCCCCAAATAGTAAATTCTTAAACCAATGCCTACTTCTTATCAGATGTTTCTGCACTGATTTTTGATTACCAGGTTGAAGGGAGCTTGAGCATCTTCAAGGTTTCTGTATGTGCTGGAATACTTGGCTTTTAATACCACTGGTCAGATAATTTGGATACTACCTAACTGGTCTTTGGAAATTTTCACATCTTTGTCACCAAATTCTTTGAATTTTAAAATATTGGAAAATTTGTCACTGTTTGTCTTGACTAAACTGAAACATTCAATAGGCTTATTCCATGGCTCTCTAGAACACTTGATTGTAATTGGTCAATCGTGGCGTTCTGCAATCAAATATTCTTGAATATTGACTGACAAACTGTACTGTATTGGCAGTTGCCCTAGGCAACCGATTTCATACATACAGCAGTTTTGCTAGTTTTACACCTCTCGTATCACTCCACAGTCTCTTTGCTCTCACATACACTCACTGAGCACTTTATTAGGAGCACTATGATCCTAATAAAGTGCCCGACATGGTCGAAGTACGCGAAGTAGCACATCCGCCTCAAGGTTCGACGTGTTGTGCATTCTGAGATGCTATTCTGCTCACTACAATTGTACAGAGGGGCTTTCTGAGTTACCATAGCCTTTATGTCAGCTTGAACCAGTCTGGCCATTCTCCATTGAACTCTCTCATCAACAAGGCATTTCTGTCAGCAGAACTGCCGCTTACTGGATGTTTTTGGCACCCTTCTGAGTAAACTCTAGAGACTGTTGTGAGTGAAAATCACAGGAGATCAGCAGTTACAGAAATACTCAAACCAGCCAGTCTGGCACCAACAATCATGTCATGGTCGAAATCACTGAGATCACATTTTTCCCCATTCTGATGGTTGATGTGAATATTAACTGAAGCTCCTGACCTGTATCTGAATGATTTTATGCATTGAACTGCTGCCACATGTTTGGGTATTTAGATAATCGCATGAATAAGTAGGTGTACAGGTGTTCCTAATAAAGTGCTCTGGGCATTATTACATACATATATTTTGACATCAATAGTAACACAAAATATTCTGTTCATAGTTCTCCTGTAGTCAATGTGTAGGTTTGGTTTGAAAGTTGGTAGGGAGAAATTACAAGGAGGATAATATTGAAAATGTTGGTTTTAAGAAAATGCGAGAACATCAGTCTGGTAAATATAGGCAAAAAAAAAAAAAAACATATTTCCTCACACAACAAGTCACTTTTCCCATTTATATGACCCATCAAATAAAATAATAGCCTGAATAGGGGCTGCATGATATGAATGAAAAATGGCATTTGTGAAAAACTTGTTGGATTATATGACGACCATATGCGATGCAATAAACCTAATTGTGTCAAATATGTCAAAATCAAATTCAACTGTTTTTTAGTAGATCTACACTGTCATTCAAAAGTTTGGGGTCACTTGAATTAAATGTTTCTCATGATCTTAAAAACCTTTTGATTTGAAGGCGTATGCTGAAATGTTTAATATTAGTTTTGTAGACAAACATATAATTGTTCCAATTATAAAAATATTTATTTCAGTAAATAAAAAAAATTAATGAAAAAATATATATATATATATTTGTTTTTTTTTTTTAAATGGATGACTTGGACCAAATAATAAAGAAAAGCAGCCAATAAGTGCCCAGCATAGATGGGAACTCCTTCAATACTGTTTAAAAATCATCCCAGGGTGATACCTCAAGAAGTTGGTTGAGAAAATGTCAAGAGTACATGTCTGCAAATTCTAGGCAAAGGGTGACTACTTTGAAGATGCTAACATTTAAAATAGTTTTGATATATATATATATATATATATATATTTTTTTTTTTTTTTTTTTTTTTCCACAACATACTTCCCATAGTTCCATTTCTGTTATTCCTTAGTTTTGATGACTTTACTATTATTCTAAGATGTGAAATAATAATAATAAAGAATTAGTAAGTGAGCCCAAACTTTTGAACGGCAGTGTACATTGAGAAAACAATGATATCCAAGGGACAAAAAGTGACATTCTGTAAAATGTATTATACAGTATTAAACAAATGAAAATCTAAACAGAAGGTGGGCTAAATGTCAGGTGTATTTTGTTGATTCATGTCTTTTATTTTGAAATGTTTAGTTCCTGTTTCCCTTGTCATGTGATTTTCTGTTTTCCCTCCATGTTCATGTGTCATGTTTTCATTGGTTTATTGTTTAATTATCTTGTTATCAGTTCTGTTTGTTCATTGGTTTATGTTCCCCCATGTCCATGATTTAAGCCTCATGTTTTCCATTGTGTCTTTGTCAAGTATTGGATGTGATCGTAGATGTCCAAGTCCAAGTCCAAGTCCAAGTCCAAGTCCAAGTCCAAGTCCAAGTCCAAGTCCAAGTCCAAGTCCAAGTCCAAGTCCAAGTCCAGTTTAGTTCACGTGTAGTCAGGGTTATTGGTTCTCACTTTGTAAATAAACTGCACTTGGGTTCTTCATCTCATCATCGTCTTCGTCATAGTCATTGCCAGCAGCCAACATCGTCATAGTTCCAGAGTTCCATGTCATGGCCGCCGCCGAGCCAGAGGTCCACGTCATGGCCGCCGCCGAGCCAGAGGTCCACGAAATGGCCGCCAAGCCAGAGTTTCTAGTCATGGTCGCTGAGCTAGCGCCATCTTTTGCTCCATGCCACGTCACAGCAACGCCTCAGCCTGCTCCATGCCACGTCACAGCAACGCCTCAGCCTGCTCCATGCCACGTCACAGCCACACCTGAGCAGTGGGACCTGGAGATGGTTCCCACCCTTATACCCACCCTTAGTTCTCCTGAGCAGTCAAGGGGAACTTTTGGCCCTCCGAGCCCTGGACTTCACCTTGGCCTGTCAGTCCCTCGACATTGCCTCAGCTCTGCGTTCCCTCCGGCTCCTCCTTGGTCTGTCGGTCACCTGGCTCCGCTTTGGCTCTCTGATCCTCTGGCTGCGCCTCGTCCCTCCGATCTGTCAGCTTCACCGGGGACCTCCTTCCCTACGGCTCCACCTTGGTCCTCAGTCCCACCGGCTCCACCTCAGTCTTCCGATCCTCCAGCTCCGCCTTGCTCCTCCGAGCCTCCAGCACTGCCTTGGTCCTCCCTGCCATCGGCTCCACCCTGGCCCTTCGAGTCTTCGGCTACTCTCCGGGCACCAAGTTCCATGGCTCCGCCCCTCAAGCCTCTCATGGCTCCACCCCCCACGGACTTTGCCATGGTCCCATGCCCCTCGCCCTTTCTCGCCATGCCACGCCCCACACCTCAAGACACCCCCCCCCCCCCCAGCTCCCTACAGAACTTTGAATTTATGTCATGTTTTACGTGTTTTGTTTATGTGTTGGGGTGTCAGGAGCCACCCCTTAGTGGGGGGGATATGTCAGGTGTATTTTGTTGATTCATGTTTTTTATTTTGAAATGTTTAGTTCCTGTTTCCCTTGTCATGTGATTTTCTGTTTTCCCTCCATGTTCGTGTGTCATGTTTTAATTGGTTTATTGTTTAATTATCGTTATCAGTTCTGTTTGTTCATTGGTTTATGTTCCCCCATGTCCATGTATTTAAGCCTCATGTTTTCCATTGTGTCTTTGTCAAGTATTGGATGTGATCGTAGATGTTTAAGTCAAGCCACGTTTATGTCAAGCCATATTTAAATCAAGTCAAGTCATGTTCATGTTTAGTTCACGTGTAGTCAGGTTTATTGGTTCTCACTTTGTAAATAAACTGCACTTGGGTTCTTCATCTCATCATCGTCTTCGTCATAGTCATTGCCAGCAGCCAACATCGTTACACTAAATTAACAAGCTACATGTGCAAAATGAAATCTCAAGATAGACAAATTATGAGAAGAATTTACATTTTCCCCAACTTTCTACTTTCTAACTCCCCTCATTCCCACATAATTCACCCCCTTACCTGGCACAGTCGTTCATATTCAAAGGTGTCTTCTTTAGAGGGTGCTTACAGGCTGTAAAAACAGGTTCCTAATTTCAAGGACTGGATTTAAAATACAAATGGAAATTCGCCCATTTAATCGCCAGAAAACCATTTAAGAAAATCTTTATGCAGTAAACAAAAACGACTGTGATTAGTGCATCCTCAACAGCGCTGAGAAAAGGAAGAGGTGCCACGTGACAACACTGTTTCTTCGCTGCTCCAGAAGAGATGTGAGTGTGACAATTTTTACATTAATTATGATACTGGGGAATTTTAATAGTCATTAAAATGCAAATAAAAACAGTATAAAGTTAAAGTATATTGTAATATGTGGTAAAATTGTACATATGTTGGTGGGGACATTAATTTTCTAAATGTTTGTAGGGACATGTCCATACCATCCCTACCTAAATCTACGGCTATGCCTGTAGTATATAATCTGAAGTTACCTTGTCTTTCATCAGCTTACCTGGTTCCAAAATGGCATTAATTACACACTGATCAAATATCCTGTTTCAAGACCTTAATATTGGCTTTAGTCTTCAAAGCAGTGTAAAACCTTCACCCAAATGTTCAGAATAACTACAGTGGTGAAAGATTCAAAGTAAGCTAGTACTAGTGATTTTGACTTTGCCTCTGGTGTTATGCAAAAAAATGTCTTGTTCACTATGTGCATTTTCAATCATATCAGCAATTTCCTTTCAAGATTCTTATTTTAAAAGTGTTTGAACTCAATGTAGCACTTTTTTATGTTTCATTCATGGTCTCTGTGAACATATTTCAGTAAAAGTACGTTCTGTATAGTATGTCAGGGATTTTATCACAAATGATTCAATAATATATAGTTTTTTACCTCATTAGCATATATTTAGAGTGGCACAAGTCTGAAACTAAAGCACTCCAGTCTATATATTTCATCAGTAGGTGAGAGATAAATATAACATTCTAATCTCAGAGAATTTGCTCCCTTTTAATAGCATAGTTAATCAAATCTAACAAGAGGAGGCCAACAATATCCCCTTTATCGAAGTAAAGCTCTATACCACCTCAATTTCCCTTTTTGTATAGCGTTATGAAATTCATCTAGTGATACGGGAGTATCAAGAAAACTTAAAGGAATAGTTTACCCCGAAATGAAAATTATGTTATCATTTATTTACCCTCACGTTGTTCCAAACCTGGGTGACTTTCTTCTGTGGAACACAGAAGAAATTTTGAAGAATGTTGACACAGCTCTTTTTCAGTACAATTCCCTAACATTCTGCCTAACATCTCCTTTTTTGTGTGTGTTCCACGGAAGAAAGAACGTAATACAGGTTTGGAACAGCATGAGGGTGGATAAATTATGACAAATTAAAATTTTTGTGTGAACTAATTCTTTAAAAATGCACTCAGTATTATTATTATTTATTTTATTTTATTTTTTTAAGTTGGACTTAAACTGACACCTACTGGCGTGGATGCAGCATCATTCAAATGCTGTAGTTTTTAGTTAATGATACCTTTGTAGAAATTACTATTCGCAGTCAGCCATGATTAATCTAATATATGACTGAAAGTGCCTATTAACAGGGAAGTTACTGAGATTAAGTGAGCAATATTCGGCTGGTTATGCGATCCCAACATGGCATCCCCCATCAGGGGACCCTCTCCATGTAGAATAAAACAGCTTTTATAAGGTTACTGATTTGTCTGGAGTCTTCGGCTATTCATTTCTATAGGAGTAAAACATTTTTATGAGGAAATAATTACTGAGTGCACCTTTAATAATTAACCTATTGTTAATTAGGAAAGCCTCTCTGTGCACAGTGTTAGTGTGTATTTGTCTATCTCTGACTGATAAAGGTAATAACAGTTTAAACAGCTTGCTTGCCTCTAGCACCTAACCATCCTTGTCCCTAATTGCAGAAATAGAACATTTTGATTCATTATACTTCAACTGCAGAATCAAGAGCCTTGCCTTTCTCTTTCAACACAATAACGCCGCCTGGTAAAATAAATTCCAACTCTAGACATAAAGAAGGAACGTATTTGCCCTTAAATGCAGAAAGCAATGTAGCTATTTCTCTGGAGAAATCAAAAATTTGCCAGTATTCAAGCAACTTTCTTTTCAGAGGATTTCTTTTATATTCTTTGTGATATGAAGATGGGACAAAATGCAATACATTTCGCCCTAGTAAAGCACTTTGTGTTTTCCTGCAATAGTTTTGGGCATTATGATCTCCAGTGTTCACTTCTGGATAATCCTTCAATGTTTTCTCGGAGAGCAAAGGTGGATTTTCCTTAAGATGTGGTCCTATATAAGAAAAAAAGATGGGCGTAACCTCTGCCTGGACATCAGGGGATACAATTACAGTAAGAAGGGTATTCGGAATATATAATCAGTCATGGATTGAGATTTATGGTGAGCAGAATAAAACCTATACACTGACATCAAGATTTAAAACAGTCTATAAATCAAATATGTTTAAATCATTCATAAAAGGGAATTCAAGTGTGAATTTGAGTCAGGTGACTATACAGACTCATTCAAGACTGATGAAATCTGCCTACTAACATTTAATAGTTAGAAAAGGCAAATGTAAAAATTTAAGAACCTTTTTCACACATGTTGACTAATAATCTGAATATTGGGTGGGATGTGTCCCTCTTATTTGGCAATTACAGCTCAAATTAATTGTCTCGATTCAAAGCAAATTTGTGAAAATGTCACATAGTGAGGCAGGTTATATATTCTACAGAAACTGGAAAGGTTTTTGTTTGTATTTTGAAGATCTCAGCCATATATTTAAAAAAAAAAAAAAACATATTCACTAAATTTCCGACATATTACGAGTTTCACTTTTTATTTATTTATTTATTATTATTATTATTATTATTATTATTATTATTATTATTATTATTACCATCAAAAACATTAAGCAGAAAGAAAAAACAAAAAAACGTAAACGTGCTATCCAAAAATAACTGTAGAGTGTCCCCAAAAGATATTTGGACACTTAAAGGGATGGTTCACCCAAAAATGAAAATTCTCTCATCATTTAATTAACTTCATGCCATTTCAGATGTGTAAGACTTTCTTTCTTGTGCTGAACACAAACAAATATGTTTAGAAAAATATCTCAGCTCTGTAGGTCCATACAATGCAAGTGAATGGTGGCCAGAACTTTGAAGTTCCAAAAAGGAAATAAAGGCCACATAAAAGTAATCCATACGACTCCAGTTGTTTAATCCATATCTTCTGAAGTGATATGATAAGTGTGGGGGAGAATCAGATCAATATTATGTCCTTTTTTACTATACATCTCCACTTTCACTTTCTCATACTTCTTTTGTTTTTGGCGATTCACACTCGTTGTGCATTTTGTCACCTACTGGGCATGGAGGAGAATTATAGTAAAAAAGGCCTTAAATACTGATCTGTGACCCACACCTATCATATTGCTTCTGAAGACATGGATTTAACCACTGGAGTCTTATGGATTACTTTTATGCTGCCTTTATGTGCTTTTTGGAGCTTCAAAGTTCTGGCCACCATTCACTTGCATTGTATGGACATACAGAGCTGAAATGTTCTTTTAAAATTGTTCAGCGAAAGGAAGAAAGTCATACACATTTGGGATGGCATGATGGTGAGTAAATGATGAGATAATTTAAATTTTTGGGTGGACTATTCCTCTAAGCCATAATTAAAATGAATAATTTTAATTACAAAATGAGGTTAGATTATGTAAAACATTAAACCAAGTGGCATCTGGTCTAGACATTTTCTCAGAACTACACTTTTCTGAGCCACTTTTAAAATTACTTTTAACTGGTCCCGAGGTCATTTTTGGTGAATAAGTGAGTCATTTTCTCAAATTTTCACACAGGTATCCTAGCAGAGTAATCACAGACATTATCTATAGATGTGTTCCACTAACTTTTGACAATTTTTACAATTTGTGCTTGTGCTATCCTTCTTATATAAAAATACCACTTGGTTTGATATTTTGTAATTTTATGCAATGGCATACATATTTTTTTTTAAGTGTGGCTTCAGTGTCTACATACCTTTACAGCCACACTAACTATTTTTATACCTACCACTTTTTATACCATTATTTCCAATAATTCAACAGTCTCTCTTCAGTTTTTCCTTATACATAAAAAAACAGAAACAAAACTAAATGTAAGACAAAGGTACAATACTTTATTTTTCTTTCCAAAAGACAGTGGTTTGTTCTTTTCTGTACTTTGTTGATCCTTACTCTTTATAAAATGTCTCTTGCCTGAAAAAAATAAATAATACAAAAAAATAATCAATTGAATTGAGAATGGAGCACAGCATGACTGATTTATTATGTTATTGCATTTTTGTGTCAACAGTGTCACACCACATGACTTGAGATGCTTTAAAGGCACTTAGCGCATGGAAGTTTGTTTCAGTCAGTGTGTAGATTACAGTGGCAGTTACTTTCTCATTCCTGTGAATTTGCTTTAGAGAATCCCATTTGGAAGACTGAATGTCAAACCACTGCTTTTACTATCTTAAAAGAGTACCAAACTGTCATCAGAACACACAAAGAGCACAAGTATTCACCAGCACTTCAGTGCAACTTCTTTTCAATGCATAAAGAAAATATTAATCATCATAGCCTTTCATTGTGCATTTGTCTTGGCTTTAGTTACAAGTAAAAACAAGATAAGTAAGAGGGAGTGTTATAGTGCGATTTTCAATTATTTATTGCACACTTTCTATCTATCTGTCTGTCTATCTATCTAAAGTTTTATACAAATGCTTCACTTGCTTTAAATTATACTTTCATTTCCTGTTTAAGAGTGGTTCATCAATGCACCACTTTTCAATGAAAACAGGTTTTTCAAAATTGTCTACAGGAGAGAGGACTGAATTTAACTGATGGAACTTTGGACACTACGAATCTTTTATGAACCAGTATATTTCCTTCTGGCTCTATTTAAATCTAGAACTGGTTCTGTTCTGATAGAGTTGCAGAGAGCAGGGAAAAACCATGCTAAATGCAAATAATAAAATGCAAATAACCATTTAATCATGGGCTTATATATTTTTAAAAGGGAAGAGGAAATGCTTCTCATTTCTTTTGTGATGGAAGTCAATGGCTCTGCATTCAAATAAACTACAGTTTGTTGTTGTTGTTGTTGTTGTTGTTGTTGTTGTTTTGTATAAATCCTTCATCCTTAAAAAACTAAAAACAAAACTATGCAATGTAAAAGAGAATATGAACCAGACAACATTAAGGGTGTGTTCACACTTGTAGTTTGGTTCTCTTGGTCCTCTTGGTCCGGAGCAAAAAATAAATTGATGCATTTAGTCCTGGTTCCCTTAGCATTCACAGAGGCTTTTTTAACACCGAACCTGACGATACAAAACCAAAGGCGTCGGGAAAAAGTCACAACCTGATTGGACAGCTTTTATGACGTATATGTTTTGACGGAACTTAACGATCATCCAAAACAAAGCTGGCTGCTGGGCGAAATGCGCTCGCTATATTTATATATGCATATATGGTGGTATTTTTACCAGCTGAGAACAAACGAAGAGCTAATAAAATGTGTAAAGGAGTCAAAACAGCACCAGGAATTCCTCTGTTGCACACACAAATGAAGATATGCTGCAAGGAACGCTAACGGCGGTTCCGACGCCTGTACCGAACTGTAATGGGCAACATAGCTCCTATGATGAGAAGAACCAGGTATGCTTGAGGTCAGTATTAGGCAAATTACCTCCTGTTTTTGGTCCGTTTAGACGTCTTTGGTCCAGGTTGCATTCATATATCAATCGAACCGCACCAGAGTTCGTTTGGAAGCGGACCGAGACCCACTATTCAGGCGGTCTCGGTCCGCTTGTTTGGTGTGCACCAAGGTTCGGGTGACAGCGTACACACTTGTTCAAAAGAACCACACTAACAGAGCAATCGCACCAGAATTCGTTTTAATCAAACCAAACCTGCCAAGTGTGAACACACCCTAAATATGAGTTAACTTGCTACAAGTATAATTTATTTATTTTTTTTTTTTTGTGGTAAATTACAGACTGATCTCAGTGAAATCAGAAACAGTAGGTTGACTTTTCTTTAGCTAAAATCTGTCCGTGCTTAACAAAATTCAATGCACTGTCCCCAGTGGCCAAAGTGGTAAGTGTTGTTGGGCATATGGGCACATGTGAGCTCCATATTCCAGGTGTAATGTCCACAGAGGGGCGACAAAAGCGAGGTTTAAGCAAATTGTTTTTTCTGCTGTACAGGATCAGTGTTGGGTAAGGTACTCTAAAAAAGTAATCAATTAATTACATCTTCTATAGTGTAATTAGATTACTGTACTAATTACTCTGTCTGAAAAGTAATTGCATTACTTATTACTACTTACTTTCTAAAACCCTTATCAACCTCAACCAGATGAAAAATACAAGGATAGACATGAAACTGTTCTTTTAATTCTTTCAAATAAATCATATAAAATCAAATAAATTATTCATGAACTGGCCAAAGAATTTAAGGGGGTAGCGTTAAATTAGAAAACATATATTTTAACATTAGACTTTACATTTTGATTTTAAATTCACTATTATTTTATATAAAATTGTTCTATAGTCTATAAAGTATTTTACGCAATTTCATCAGAAGTAACTGTACTTAAATTACTGAAAAATTACGAGTAATCCCTTACTTTACTTTTTACAATGAAAAAGTAATTTAATTACAGTAATTAATTACTTAGTAATGCATTACCCCCAACACTGAACAGGATGTAATACAGTGAAGTGGAACGCATATTTTATAAACTGTGCCCCCCCAACCCCCAAACCTAACCTAACCATCAGTGGAGTAAAACATTTTAATGTTAGAGCAAAAAATGCAACCTCTGATTTGCGCTCGTCACTTATTATGCAAAAGATATTTCTTCTTAGTTACAAGTCAACACAGGATCTGAATCTGGGTCTCCCACACTGTTGATGTAACACACTTCTGATCACACCACAAGGGAAGGTAAACACACAGGAGCCGATGCAAAAATGTCTGCTAGGAGATGCCGCTTGTCATAGAGTCAGTGTAATTCCTAGAGTAATGGAACTCTCAGAAAACAACATGCCAACTTCCTGTGTAATCATGTTAATTATTTGCTGCAGAAGACATGAAACCATCACAAAGAGACATTTAGAAACCAATAATAAATAAATGAATACATTTCACTGTTTGGTTTTAACAACATGTTGTTGACTTTTCTATTTCAATTAACAATTTTGGTTCTGTACTGCATCAGACTGATCACACTGTGAATTTGGAAAAAGTAGGTTGAAAGTTTTACTGCTTAAATTGGTCTGTGCTTACCGAACCTTGAATCACTGCACCCAGTGGCCGAAGCTAGAAGTGTTGCTGAACGTATGGGCACATACACTGTAAGCTCCAGTTTCTGAGTAAAATGTCCACAGAGTGGCACCAAACATGAGTTGTATTATTAGTTTTAAAGGCAAACCCCAACCCAAAACCTAACCGTCAGTGGAGTAAAAATTTATTTTAGAGCAAAAACGTAACCTTCAAATCACACTTATCATTGTTTAAGTGAATGTGATTACTTCCTGGTTTCCATGGGACCAGAACCTCTGTCTGCAAGGTTGCTTCTGCAACACTCTATCATTCAACAAGATTGTCTGGGAAGTCAGCATATTGTTTCCGTGTTGAGTTGCAGTACCCTAGGATCGGTCACATTATGCAGACTCACCAACAAGTGGCATCTCCAATCAGACATTTTTGCATTGGCTCCAGCACGTTTACCTTTCCCTGTGGTGCGATTGGAAGCATGTTGCATCAGTTGCATGAGAAACCTTGGTTCAGATCCTGGGTTGAAACCAGAAAGTAATCATAGTAAAAAAGTTAAATTTTCCTTCTAACATTACATTTTTAATCCACTGATGGTTAGGCTTAGGTTTGGGGTTTGGGGATACAGGTTATTAAATTTGCATTCCTCTTCATTGTATTACAGCCTATACAGCTGGAAACAACTCGCATCACAACTCACTTTTGGCGCCCCTCCATGCACATTACACCCAGAAAATGGAGCTCACACGTGCCCATATGCCCAAATACACTTAGCGCTTTGTTCACTGGAGGCAGTGTTTCATGTTTCGGTAAGCACAGATCTACTTTAGCTAAAGAAAATTAATCCTACTGTTTCCGATTTTACTGTGTGATCAGTCTGTCTCAGTTGTGCTAGAGGGAACTGCGTTAACATCTAAAATTATGCCAATATGTCTAATGGGGGATGACACTCATCAGTAATTCAGCAGAATGGGGTTGATTTCAGGGTACATGAACTTTCGGAAGCAACATGCCAATTTCCTGGGTGATCATGTTGACTGTGTTGGAGCACCACTAGATGTCAAAATAATAATACTTTAGAAAGCCTAGAATGCAAAAAGTGCATTAAATTAGGGATGTCTGATATGACACTGGTATCGGAATTGGGTCCGATACTGCACTCTTGTACTTGTACTCGTGCTGGTCAAAATGCTCCGATATCAAAAACTGATACCATCTGACGTACGAATGTCATTCCGTGAACATTTAGCACACAAGTTAAAATCACGTTATGTCAGTGTGATTATTAAATCGCAAAGGCTGTGATTTAAAGAGATAAATATATAGTTTACATGTGCTGTGTGCTTCAAATGTGAAAGCTTGTGAATGTGTGGAGCCATTCTTGTGCAGACATAAAGACACAAAGTGCTCATACCTTTTAGAGATCCTTGGCTTATACACGTAAAACACCATCATGGGCGTTGTATGCTCTGTTTGTAACACGTGACAGCGAGCAAAGTGCCAGTTCACTTTGTATAGGGAGGCGCATGCAGACTACATATTAAATTTAACAGCAGCCTTTAGCCGTTTAATCATCATTTTAAGTCACGTAGCGTCCAGATTTTCCAGATTAAGAAGCTACCATCATAAAACAGAAACACTTCAAAATAAAAGCTCAGGCAAAATAAAAGCTCAATTTAAATAGAAAAAAGTACGACAGAAATAGATCAACACTGTGTAAGTAATAGTCACTGCAATAAACTACTAATAATAACAACAATAATTAAATAGTAATTGCAGTACTTTATTTGACAAAAATCCATAAAAAATAAAACTGGTATTAGACTTGGTATTGGCGAGTGCCAAAAAGGAAGTATGTATGTATGTACTGGTATGTACTCGTTCTCAAAAGACAATGTATCGGGACATCCCTACATTTAATCATTCATATCCATCTTTAACTCAAGCTCATTTTAAAGTTTAAAGATGTTAAAAGTAGTAATTTGCTTGACCCTGCAGTTATAGCCTACGAGTTACCTTACTCAACTGAACAGTTGGCTTTGAATAAATTTGTCTGTAAAAGCGCGTTTAGTAATCAAGTACTTAATCAAGTTGTTTTTTTACTGGTCTTAATGCATAGTTACAGCTCTTAGTACAGTCTCAAGGTTTTATTCAAGGTTCTAGATTTGATTCTAAACACTTATTTACACAAACATAAACAAGCACTAGCACTTAAGATGAGCAATATTTCCCCCTTTTGCTTATCTGTGGTATTTGACCATGCTAGGTTCAGTTAAGCCTTCTTCTAAGCAACTGTGGTTTATGGACTCTGCTACCTTCTTAGCCTTAGTGACCATGTGGAGACTCGATTTACTGTATATGTCCATCCAAAGTTCTAAGCTATTGTCATTGTGGTAGATCCATTTATGTTTGGAGAAATGCAGCTAGTCTAGAGCCAGACTGCTTTAAATTCATCACCATTTTTACCAGCAGGAGAAATGCACTTAAATCATGTCTCAAGAATTCCCTCTCAGCCACTCTAGGCATGTTTACAGGTAAAAAGAAAAAAAACAAAAAAGTGCCTTGAACCTGTGTCAATAATTGTTCAGAGAACCCAAATGCAGACAGTCTTAAATGCAAAAGTCTTTATTGAATTTATATACATAAAGAAACAAAACCCATGAGAGTGTATATCCAAAAAAGAAAATAAGACAATGCAAAAACCAGCAGAAAGCACAAGATTACAATACAAAACAGAGAACACAACAAACCAACCTCAAACTTGGGGAACAGGGCATACTGGAAGGAAACCAAGAGAAAGAATCCAGTACAAGACAGAGCACATGAGTGGTATAAAAATGGAAGGAAATGAGGAGGTTAATGAAAGGGGACGTGAGGAAAAGAACTGATAATCAGAGAGAGCCAGGGGACAACAGGGAACAGAAGCAGGCGGGGCAGAGAACACCATACACAATACAGCAGAAGAAAACAACACAATATAACAAGAGTGATAGGGAAGGGAAAAACCAGACTAGGCAGATGGTAGGATCCACCACAACCTGCCTGTCTCCAAGGACAACCTGCCTTTGAAGTAAGCTTAGAATATTCTATGTTGGCAAAATGTTTTTTGCAGACATATTTGTTGCATGAACTTCCATCTTTTTTTTTTTTACAGTTATTAAGCAATATCAAATGAACAAGAGTGCTGATGTTCAGTACAACAGCATGATTGTGAGCATGATATTGCTTTTGTACAACAGTTTTATTAACAAGAAGTTAATAAAATGGAACTTGAACATTTTATTTTTGCTCTGGGAATGAAAATAGCTTCAAAAGAAGCCAAAGCAGGATCAACTGTTGCATGTCAATACTTTTTAACCAGCGTTTAATTTTACATTTTGTGTTTATTTTTATGTGCTTTAACACTGCTTGTCCAATCAAATTAATAGACAGGAACTAATGATTATAAAATGTACAATAATTTTTATAATTCAGAATTTAAATTCAGTTCCCTTTCCACAATAAATATTTTCTGTGCTGATGTTTTGACTAATCATCACTGTTGGGTAATTTGCTAAAAAGAAGTATCTAATACAAATTACAAATTAAATCTATAAAATGTAATCAGATTACTATTCCGATTACTTAATATAAAAGATTAAAAATATATTTTACGTTTAAGTTATTTACTAAATCACATTTCCTAGAAAAGTTTTAGTTTTTCTGCTCAGTCAAAATGTCTATATTTCCTTCTCATTCATTGTCGCACAGCTGTCACAGAAACGCTGACAGACATACTGTACATATTTATTCATATTTAAAGTGATACATTACTTTAGCGCAAGTAATGTACTTAAAAGTAATTACTTTAATTGAAAGTTAGTGACTGTAATCTGATTATGAGAATTTAAAATGTAATTCATTACACTACTTTTTTTACTTAAAAGTAATTGGATTAAAGTAAATAATAACTCTGTTATCGGATACACCCAACACTGCTAATCATCTACAATACTGGCCTAACTAAATAAATAAAAATGTTTTTTGTATGTATTTATAAAAAAAAAATTATATATATCATTAAAACTAAATTATATATATATATATATATATATATATATATATATATATATATATATATATTTTTTTTTTTTTTTTTATTTGATCTGCTTGAACACTGCTTGTAAGAGAACCAGAACTAATGATAATAAAATGTACAATATTCTATAATCAGTTTCCACCAATCATTTATTGTCATTTACAATATTGGCCTAAGTAACTAACTATATACATACTGTGTACAACTATATACATACTGATAATATAAATTTAAATAAATAAAAAAAAAAAAAGAATAAAAAAAAAAAGAATTGAATGAATTTTCCCTTACCACAGTAAATATTTTCTGGTCTGGTGTTTCCACCAATCATTTACAATATTGGCCTATTAACTAAGTAAATAAAATCATGTACTAAAAACAGCTAGTTTCATGACTGCTAATAAAACAGTCATCAGCACTAAACAAAACGTAAAATTACATGTCAGAATCTTTATGAAACAATTAACAAATACATTTAAAAAAAAAAAAAGTAAAAGAATATAGCTGCCATTGTGGGTCAAGCCCCTCTTAATTGCCTGTTTGGCCTACATGACCAGTTGGACCCTCAGACTGGTTATGGTTTATTTTTTAAATGCACACTGGTTTACAAGTCATCCCTAGCAGGGTTTAAACCTGTACCTCTCCGTATTACAGCTCTGTGCAAATTCACTGAACCACACTGCCTTGTGGTTGACAGCCACCAGAGTGTCATCTTATGCTGACAGTAAGCACAGCTAAACACAACGGCTACCATGATTAAATTCATATTGATGTAATTTTTCAACAAAGATGAAAATAAAAATTCAATTAGCACAGTACAATGAGCTCTAGTAAGAGAGAAATCAAAATGGATATCATGCCTAGATGGGGATTTGAACCCATGACTTTCAAAACTATGATCCAATGTTTAACACACTGCACCACACAGCTGACATACTTAAGAAGTGGCAAAGAGACAAACTGAATTTAGAGTCAGCACGCAAGTGTGGGTTATCTTTTAACTATAGGTGTGCTGTCTTCAAACAGCTCAGGTACCCTCAGGAATTGATGTCGAAGACGCATGCCAATTTTCATTCAAACCTGACGAAGTATTCAAAAGATAAAATTTGTATAATAATATTCAAAATGGCAGAGAGTTGATATAGCTGATATCAAACACAAATGAAAGAAATAACAGTCTGGATATGATGTTCATTGCAACTTCTAAATTGTTTTCAACTTACCCAGAGCAGTACCTTTCGATCTTTATGGCACACAGGTACGTTGCACAGACCACTGCACTATGAAGCCACAAGTTGTTGAAGTGCTAAAGAGACATACCAAGCTGAGAGTCAGACAGTTTAAAAAAAAATCAACAAGTAAATACATTTTGAAAATTATCTCTGCATTTTCTGAGTTGATGAAGCATACCAAATTTCTTTCAAATCCGACAATACTTATAATTTATAAAAGATATATAAAAGTTTTATATAATTCAAAATGGTGAAGAGGCAATATGGCCAATATGGGAACAAATGGTATCCTTGAAATGGCCCAAGGAATCCAGAGACACCAAGTTCATGATTTTAGGACATATGGTTCAAACATGATGGGTACAATTTTGTTATGGGATCAAATTTCTTGACCCATAGGTGGCGCTGTCTCCAAACTCTGCATACACCCTCAGATCATGGTCCTGAAGAAGCATACCAAGTTTCGTTTTGATAGGACAAAGTGTTGCAGAGATTTATCCTTAAATCCTATTTCACATCGACTTCGTTAACTTCCATTTGCTGTAACTTTTCAACAATTGCAAAAATCGGGGCCTGGGTAGCTCAGCAAGTATTGATGCTGAGTGCCACCCCTGGAGTTGCAAGTTCAAATCCAGGGCATGCTGAGTGACTCCAGGCAGGTCTCCTGAGCAACCAAATTGGCCAGGTTGTTAGGAAGGGTAGAGTCACATGGGATAACCTCCTTGTGGTCACTATAATCTGTGGTTCTCAGTGGGGCATGTGGTGAGTTGTGCATGGATGTGAAAGTATAAAGGATGTGAAAGTTTAAACTTTATACATCATAATCCAAGATGTCAGCCACTGTAATTGGTGGAGTTTTAATGTAAGGGGTGCACTGGAATCATCAGGAGGAGAGTAATCAGACAAAAAATAATTATGAGACAAATGGTTCAAAAGATACGCCCAAAAAAATGGTGGTGGCGCTATAGAGTATGTCCTACAGGCCTCAAATTTGGTATGGGGGCTATTCATGACCACCCCTATCAGTGTGCCAAATTGCATCATTTTTCTACATACGGTTCTATGGGCTGCCATAGACTCCCAGCAAGAATAATAATAATAATAATAATAATAATAATAATAATAATAATAATAATACAGAAAACAAATGGATGCAATAGTGGCTACAGCCTCTTCGAGGTTTGGCCCCTAATAATAACAAGAAGTGAACAATATACACTCAGACAATAATAAATAGAGGTTAATGGATATTTGTTTGCTATTAATGAGGCTTTTCATAATTATTTAGAAATGGGCTTGTAGGTCAGGCACTAGCTATTCTTCAGGAGTAATTTCACTTTTCAGAGCTTTAGTTCAGGTGAGCGCAGTGTCTCTAAAAAGATTCATTTTGACCACCAGGCAGGCACAGAATCAAGTGGGAACTGTCCAAGGTGCTGGCCTTTAATCCGCATTCCTCACCTCGCCTTTCTCAAGACACCCAATTTAAAGAGAATAATTTAGAGCGAGAAATAGGATCATGGAGCACTTTTGTTAAAGCAAGAGCCTCTTCAGGCCGAAAATTATATTTGTACCCAAAATATGTGGCTTGATTCGTGCGTCCTTCACAAAGACGAATCTGCCCAATTCCAGCCTTGCTGAAGCACCCCCATACAGTGCATCCGGAAAGTATTCACAGCACTTCACTTTTTCCACATTTTGTTATGTTACAGCCTTATTCCAAAATGGATTAAATTCATTATTTTCCTCAAAATTCTACAAACAATACCCCATAATGACTATGTGAAAGAAGTTTGTTTGAAATCTTTGCAAATTTATTAAAAATAAAAAACGAAAAAAATCACATGTACATAAGTATTCACAGCCTTTTCTCAATACTTTGTTGAAGCACCTTTGGCACCAATTGCAGCCTCAAGTCTTTTTGAGTATGATGCTACAAGCTTGGCACACCTATTTTTGGGCAGTTTCTCCCATTCTTCTTTGCAGGACCTCTCAAGCTCCATCAGGTTGGATGGGGAGTGTTGGTGCACAGCCATTTTCTGATCTCTCCAGAGATGTTCAATTGGGTTCAAGTCTGGGCTCTGGCTGGGCCACTCAAGGACATTCACAGTGTTGTCCCGGAGCCACTCCTTTGTTATCTTGGCTGTGTGCTTAGGATCGTTGTCCTGTTGGAAGATGAACCTTCGCCCCAGTCTGAGGTCCAGAGCACTCTGGAGCAGGTTTTCATCAAAGATGTCTCTGTACATTGTTGCATTCATCTTTCCCTCGATCCTGACTAGTCTCCCAGTTCCTGCCACTGAAAAACATCCCCACAGCATGATGCTGCCACCACCATGCTTCACTGTAGGGATGGTATTGGCCAGGTGATGAGCGGTGCCTGGTTTCCTCCAGACATGACGCTTGCCATTCAGGCCAAAGAGTTCAATCTTTGTTTCTCATGGTCTGAGAGTCCTTCAGGTGCCTTTTGGCAAACTCCAGGCGGGCTGTCATGTGCCTTTTACTGAGGAGTGGCTTCCGTCTGGCCACTCTATCATACAGGCCTGATTGGTGGAGTGCTGCAGAGATGGTTGTTCTTCTGGAAGGTTCTCCTTTCTCCACAGAGAAATGCTGGAGCTCTGTCAGAGTGACCACCGGGTTCTTGGTCACCTCCCTGACTAAGGTCCTTCTCCCCCGATCGCTCAGTTTGGCCAGGCGGCCAGCTCTAGGAAGAGTCCTGGTGGTTCCAAACTTCTTCCATTTACGGATGATGGAGGCCACTGTGCTCATTGGGACCTTCAATGCTGCAGAAATGTTTCTGTACCCTTCCCCAGATCTGTGCCTCGATGCAATCCTGTCTCGGAGGTCTACAGACAATTCCTTGGACTTCATGGCTTGGTTTGTGCTCTGACATGCACTGTTAACTGTGGGACCTTATATAGACAGGTGTGTGCCTTTCCAAATCATGTCCAGTCAACTAAATTTACCACAGGTGGACTCCAATCAAGTTGTAGAAACATCTCAAGGATGATCAGTGGAAACAGGATGCACCTGAGCTCAATTTTGAGTGTTATGGCAAAGGCTGTGAATACTTATGTACATGTGATTTTTTTCGTTTTTTATTTTTAATAAATTTGCAAAGATTTCAAACAAACTTCTTTCACGTTGTCATTATGGGGTGTTGTTTGTAGAATTTTGAGGAAAATAATGAATTTAATCCATTTTGGAATAAGGCTGTAACATAACAAAATGTGGAAAAGGTGAAGCGCTGTGAATACTTTCCGGATGCACTGTATCATCGCCAATCCTCAACCTGGTTGCCTAATGGTTAGACGGAGACCTGGAGAGGCCTTCAAGCCACAGTGTCTCGCACCCAATGTTAAATTTGGTGGAGGATCGATGATGATCTGGGGGTGCTTCAGCAAGGCTGGAATCGGGCAGATTCGTCTTTGTGAAGGATGCATGAATCAAGCCAAGTACAAGGTTATCCTGGAAGAAAACTTGCTTCGTTCTAGTATTTCCCAACTCTGAGGATTGGTTTTTCCAGCAGGACAATGCTCCATGCCACACAGCCAGGTCTATCAAGGTGTGGATGGAGGACTACTGGATTAAGACCCTGTCATGGCCAGCCCAATCTCCAGACCTGAACCCCATTGAAAACCTTTGGAATGTGATCAAGAGGAAGATGGATGGCTACAAGCCATCAAACAAAGCTGAACTGCTTGAATTTTTGCACCAGGAGTGGCATAAAATCACCCAACAGCAATGTGAAAGACTGGTAGAGAGCATACCAAGATGCATTAAAGCTGTGATTAAAAATCAGTGTTATCCCACCAAATATGAAAGTTAAAATATTAGTATTGTGTTGTTTAAAAATCATTTGTCATTTTCTGCAAATAAATGTTCTAAATGACAATATGTTTATTTGGAATTTGGGAGAAATGTTGTCGGTACTTTATAGAATAAAACAAAAATGTTAATTTTACTCAAACACATAAATAGTAAATCCAGAGAAACTGATCATTTTGCAGTGGTCTCTTATATATATATATATATATATATATATATATATATATATACTGATGAGCCAAAACATTTTGACGACCTGCCAAAATGCTGTTGGTCCTTCACGTGCAGCAAAAACAGCGCCGACTCGCCCAGGCATGGACCCTACAAGACTCCTGAAAGTGTCCTGTGGTATCTGGCACCAAGACATTAGCAGCAGGTTCTTCAAGTCCTGTAAGTTGAAAGGTGGAGCCGCCATGGATCAGACTTGTTTGTCCAGCACATTGCACAGATGCTCAATCGAACTGAGATCTGGGGAATTTGGAGGCCAGAACAACACCTTGAACTATTCATCATGTTCCTGGAACCATTCCCCAACAATGTGTGCAGTGTGGCATTGCACATTATCCTGCTGAAAGAGGCCATTGCAATCAGGTAAGGCCATTGCCATGAAGGGGTGTACCTGGTCTGCAACGATGTTTAGGTAGGTGACACGTGTCAAATTGACGTCCACATGAATGGCCGGATATATTTAAGCATATAAAGTATATCTGCTTAACATTACACTAGGCCAAAAAGTGCAGATCCTAGAACATATTCTTGGAAAAAATGCTGATAAAGGCAATATAAGAATTTCCATGAGATATAGCTGGAAGCACCCTGAAACACATCATTAAAAATGAGAGAAAATGGAACAACGATAAATCTGAGCATAATAACTGTAATGTCCAGGCAGCCTATTACATCTCAGTTGATGTTTCTGAAAGGTGTCATGGAGACTCGCTATTTTGATTGATGATTCTGTAGTATGATGAGACCAAAACTGAACATTGGAGCTTCACTGGTAAACTTGGTGGTAGTGGGAAAACTCAATAGCATGGATGGAAAAATTGATGGAGCTACAGAACAAGTGGATAAGCATCTAACATTCACACTCCTAATCATGGCTCCATGTTGTAACATAATAATGTAAAAAGTTCTAAGGGGGTCAATACATTTTTATAGGCACTGGATGCAGGAATTAAAGGGATAGTTCATGGAAAAAAAATAAAAAATAATATATATATATATATATATATATATATATATATATATATATATATATATATATATATATATATATATATTATTATTATTATTATTATTTACTCACCCTCATGTTGTTCCAAATCCATTTGTCTATCTTTCTTCCATGAAACACAAAATGTAATTATAGACAGAATGCTGGTCTCAGTCACTATTCACTTTTATTGTTTAGGAAAACGATGCAATAAAAGTAAATGGTCACTGAAAATAAAAACGTATTTTCTAACATCTCCTTTTGTGTTTTAACAAATTATTTATCTTGGCCTCCACAAAAAGACATATTTTATGCAAAAAAATATTTCTGACAATAGCAGTATCGAAATAAAAAGTTACATTTATTTACAGGTATTGATTTCTAACTTTGTCAGAGTATGTAACAGAATTCTAAATTACTGGTATTATTATTATTATTATTATTATTTTATTTTATTATTATTATTTATTTATTTGGTCCAACTTTATATTAGGTGTCTTTAACTACTGTGCACGAACATTAAAATACATACAATGTATTTATTGTGTTCTGCAAAATTCTCATAAAATTCACATTTGCTGCTACAGAAGTTGAGGTACGGGTAGGTTAAGGAGCAGGGTAAGTTTAGGGGATACACAATCTCTAATATGGTATCCAAACCCTTCAGACTGACAATGGCAAACATTAGATATTTTCATTTAATTTGTCTCTCCCTTTTTAAATATAAAATAAATCACAGTGATCCTAATCATGAAAATAGAATGAAGAAAATTAACTGAATGGGAGAATGAACAAGTGTTAATGTCAACCCATGTCCCTGTTTCACACCTTCAGTTTATATTACCTTATATATGGATATGAGGATAAAGTGTGTGTGTGTGTGTGTGTGTGTGTGTGTGTGTGTGTGTGTGTGTGTACACTCTTGAGATGGATACTCAGTCTTCCAAGAGATATTTAAATAAACCACAATAAAACTTAATACTGAAAAGAAATTAACTAAATGAAATTAACAAATGTAGATGAAGATATACTGTATGTCCCTGTTTCACACCTTCAATTTGTTGTCCTGTATATGAGGATAATTGTTACAATTAAAGAAAAATATATTCTTGAGGCAAACACTCAGTCTTTAAAAATATATTTTTATTTAATTCCACAGAGTAAAAGGATAAGAGAAGATAATTGGGAGGGGGAAAATTAGAAATTAAAAATAGGTAAATATAGCTAAAATAGGTATCTAAATTTAGAAACTAAATTTGGGGATAAAATAAATTAGGGTTAAGATTAGGAAAAGGTTAGGGAACCAGTTAGGGTTAGGGTGTGATACTGATTATCACAAAAATGTATTTTGACTCATCTCTCCTTTTCTTTAAAAATAAGGACAAATCTGTTACAGTGAGGCACTTACAATGGAAGTGAATGGGGAAAATGAAAATGAATGTGGCCAATTTTTGGAGGGTTTAAATAAAGAATTGTGATGCTTATACTTTTATAAAAGCACTTGCATAAATTCTTTTGTTAAAACTCATGTATTATTTGAGCTGTAAAGTTGTATAAATAGTAATTTTTACAGTCGTTTTAGGGTTTGATGACATTATACCGTCATGTCAAAGAAGTTGTAAAATTGGCAATAACTTTACACAGAAAAGGTTAGTAAGCAATTTTATCACACTAAAATCATGTTTATACGCATATCCTTTATGTCTTGTGGCTATACTTTTGAAAAAGTGTTTTAACGTTCACAAATTGCCCCTATTCTTTTCCAATGTAAGTGCCTCACTGTAACCTCGATTTTTACTTTTTTTTAAAGAAAAGGTAATCAACATCATATCACAAATGTTGTAGATTGAGCTGAACATGTATTGAACCCGGAATATTCCTTTAAGTGCTTGTAAAAAGTGCAGTGTATCTGTCTGAATGCGACACTTGTCTGATTTACCTCTGTGCTCGCGGGGAAAATGAACTTTCAGAAAAAACCCCGCTTACATTTTCACGAGTTGCGGAAATACATGGATGGGCTTCTTTCAGCTTGTTGTTGAAAAACGCATTTTTGCATTATTTTGGGCATTTGCACTGACTGACAGGACAACATAGAGCGCATGATGTCATTGCCATGGCAACCAGACCCATTTCAGCTTATTTGCTGAAGACTAGAATGAATGAATCGTCAAATCAACGTGCGACGCATACAAATTATTTTCTTCTCTGCAAACGATACCAGAGACAATATTGAGAAGGACAATGAGGAGATTTAATTTAAGAAGAAAAAAAATCAGTGACCCTACCAAAAACCTGGACTGTCCTGTGTAATAAACCGGGACGTCTGGTCACCCAATCTATAATTAAATTATAAACAAAACATGTCACTGCCCAAAATAACTTCATATTTCATTGTGTATTTTATTGTGGAAAAAACTGTAAAAGAACATATTTTAAGCAGCTCGTCAATGCTTTTAAAATAGAAAAACAATCAATAGGTGCTGTTTATCTGTTTTTCATAGCTGCAGTCTGCTTTAGCAATAACAATTTTTTCCTGAGTATTTAAAAAGTTACAGTAAATTCATCAAGGACCAGTTTAAGTTGACAACACTGCTTCACTACAGATGCCTACATGTGTGGATACATTACGCTTAAAAATACTTAATAGCCCAATATTAATAATATTTGTCTGAATTTTTATTTTGATATGTTGTTTTAGTAAACTGTGAGAGACATGATGTGGGTGACTTGACTTAATAAAGTTCTTAACTACGATGAAACCACGATGCGAGCACCATCTTGGCTGCACAAACGCTGCGTGTGATTTTACCAGTTGTCAGGTCCCGTGCCATGCGAAACTGACTTGTTTAGTTTCCAGTACATTGGCTACATACCCGTCTTTATGTGTTTGTCATGCCAGCCACCTCGGTAATCGATGTTATACAGCAGTCTCTGTAGTAACATTCAAGCGTATTGGTTGAATGAGCGTGCCGCTCTGCAGGTGCGTTTGCTCAACACGGTGAAACTCTGGCTGTGTCTACAACATCAGGGGGTGCTACAACTGCTTGCAGACAGTGTCCATTTATTTCTGTTTCGTTATTTTTATTTATTCAATTATTTTGTTCATTGCATCACAAATCAAATGCCATGGACTCGGCTGGACTCCAGAGTCCCAAAGGTTCAAGTCCGAGTCAAGTCCAAGTAAAAATGCATCCGAGTCCATGACAAGTCAAAGTCCACTAAAATTGGACTCGTGTAATGTAAACCATTGTTTATATATATTACTATCGCCAGGAATTTATATACGTGAATGTCCCCTATAAGAAATGTGTACAACTGGGGTCAGGTAAACCTGGAACTTGCCTAATTATACTTCCCTCAGACAGATTTGGCAACCCACCGACTAGGTGATCTTGAAAATATGTTATTTTCCAAATCCCTACATAGAAGAGCACTTATTTTGCTCTCATTCAGTCTCTCGCGCTCGTGTGAATAAACAGCTTTCGACTACCATTTATATTTCTGCTCCACCTGTTCCAAATCTTCCCGACAAGACCTCACAAAACAATCACAAATCCAATGCTAAAGTTAGATGCTACAAAAACAAGCTGTCAAATGAGACCTCATTTAATTGCAATTCTAATATGGGAAAGAGATTATTAAGGTTGCACATGAAAAGCTAAATTCTTCCCGGTCTCCAACACGCTGGCGTTGAACCTTATGTAGTGAGTCATGGGTGCCCAATATCACAGCACTCCAAAGCACAGCCCATTTGTGCTGGTCTACAGCCAACCATTCTTGTTTTTGATAACCCTTTCAAAGGAATAGCGTTGTATTAATAGGCACCCAGCAGTGTGGCAGCTCCAGCATTTATATATTTATATTTCTGCAAAAAAAAAAAAAAAACAGCAGCAACAAAAAAACAAGCCATCATCTGTCCCTATTGATTTCTAGCATTATGGACAAAATTGCTTTGTTTGAACCTTGCCTAACCTCATAGCCGTTCCGTGATGCATCTTTTAATGCCTGCTTCCTCCATTCACGACCTGCCTCATATGCGTTACGCTGTCAAATCAAGGATGTTTAGCTTATCTTCACCCTTCCGAGTACGAGTGGCCTGTTTGGAAATAAACTTAGGCTTTTGTGGCTCCAAAACCACAAAGCTTGCATGCATAAAATACTAATGCAGCGATACAGGGGATATTTGGAATTACCAAGGAGAGATGAATGCAGAATTTGAATGTTCTTGCATATTCACAGAGAAGCTTCAAGTCTATGAACAGAGTATTTGAAACATGCTGTTAATGGCAGCTTTCCAATTAAATATCAAGCCCAAAATCAATGTCATGAGATAATTACGAAAAGTATGAAAATTCCAAGGCTATGGATTGAGTATCCTCCCTCAAATATGAGCTGCTTGAATTTTTGCACCAGGAGTGGCATAAAATCACCCTACAGCAATGTGAAAGACTGGTAGAGAGCATACCAAGATGCATGAAAGCTGTGATTGAAAATCAGGGTTATTCCACCAAATATTGATTTCTGAACTCTTCCTAAGTTAAAACATGAGTATTGTGTTGTTTAAAAATGATTTGTCATTTTCTGCAAATAAATGTTCTAAATGAAAATACTGTTATTTGGAATTTGGGAGAAATGTTGTCAGTACTTTATAGAATAAAACTAAAATGTTAATTTTACTCAAACACATATCTATAAATAGTAAATCCAGAGAAATTGATATATATACACTACCGGTAAAAAGTTTGGGGTCACTTGCCTGAATCTTAAAAACCTTTTGATCTGAAGGCGTATGCTTAAATGTTTGAAATTAGTTTTGTAGACAAAAATATAATTGTGCCACATATAACTAAAATTTTATAAGAAAAAAAAAAGTTTTTGAAATGGATGACTTGGCCCGAATAATTAAGGTAATCAGCCTCTAAGTGCCCAGCATATAAATGGGAACTCCTTCAATACTGTTTAAAAAGCATCCCAGGGTGGTACCTCAAGAAGTTGGTTGAGAAAATGTAAAGAGTACATGTCTGCAAATTCTAGGCAAAGGGTGACTACTTTGAAGATGCTAAAATATACACAGTTTTGATTTATTTTGGATTTTTTTAGTCACAACATAATTCCCATATTTCCATTTCTATTATTCCATAGTTGTGATGACGTTACTATTATTCTAAAATGTGAAAATAAATAAATAAATAAATAAAATAAAGAATGAGTAAGTGACCATAAACTTTTGAACGGTAGTGTATACAGGTGCATCTCAATAAATTAGAATGTCGTGGAAAAGTTCATTTATTTCAGTAATTCAACTCAAATTGTGAAACTCGTGTATTAAATAAATTCAACGCACACAGACTGAAGTAGTTTAAGTCTTTGGTTCTTTTAATTGTGATGATTTTGGCTCACATTTAACAAAAACCCACCAATTCACTATCTCAAAAAATTAGAATACATCATAAGACCAATAAAAAAAACATTTTTAGTGAATTGTTGGCCTTCTGGAAAGTATGTTCATTTACTGTATATGTACTCAATACTTGGTAGGGGCTCCTTTTGCTTTAATTACTGCCTCAATTCGGCGTGGCATGGAGGTGATTAGTTTGTGGCACTGCTGAGGTGGTATGGAAGCCCAGGTTTCTTTGACAGTGGCCTTCAGCTCATCTGCATTTTTTGGTCTCTTGTTTCTCATTTTCCTCTTGACAATACCCCATAGATTCTCTATGGGGTTCAGGTCTGGTGAGTTTGCTGGCCAGTCAAGCACACCAACACCATGGTCATTTAACCAACTTTTGGTGCTTTTGGCAGTGTGGGCAGGTGCCAAATCCTGCTGGAAAATGAAATCAGCATCTTTAAAAAGCTGGTCAGCAGAAGGAAGCATGAAGTGCTCCAAAATTTCTTGGTAAACGGGTGCAGTGACTTTGGTTTTCAAAAAACACAATGGACCAACACCAGCAGATGACATTGCACCCCAAATCATCACAGCCTGTGGAAACTTAACACTGGACTTCAAGCAACTTGGGCTATGAGCTTCTCCACCCTTCCTCCAGACTCTAGGACCTTGGTTTCCAAATGAAATACAAAACTTGCTCTCATCTGAAAAGAGGACTTTGGAACACTGGGCAACAGTCCAGTTCTTCTTCTCCTTAGCCCAGGTAAGACACCTCTGACATTGTCTGTGGTTCAGGAATGGCTTAACAAGAGGAATGCGACAACTGTAGCCAAATTCCTTGACACGTCTGTGAGTGGTGGCTCTTGATGCCTTGACCCCAGCCTCAGTCCATTTCTTGTGAAGTTCACCCAAATTCTTGAATAGATTTTGCTTGACAATCATAAGGCTGCGGTTCTCTTGGTTGGTTGTGCATCTTTTTCTTCCACACTTTTTCCTTCCACTCAACTTTCTGTTAACATGCTTGGATACAGCACTCTGTGAACAGCCAGCTTCTTTGGCAATGAATGTTTGTGGCTTACCCTCCTTGTGAAGGGTGTCAATGATTGTCTTCTGGACAACTGTCAGATCAGCAGTCTTCCCCATGATTGTGTAGCCTAGTGAACCAAACTGAGAGACCATTTTGAAGGCTCAGGAAACCTTTGCAGGTGTTTTGAGTTGATTAGCTGATTGGCATGTCACCATATTCTAATTTTTTGAGATAGTGAATTGGTGGGTTTTTGTTAAATGTGAGCCAAAATCATCACAATTAAAAGAACCAAAGACTTAAACTACTTCAGTCTGTGTGCATTGAATTTATTTAATACACGAGTTTCACAATTTGAGTTGAATTACTGAAATAAATGAACTTTTCCACAACATTCTAATTTATTGAGATGCACCTGTGTATATATATATATATATATACTGTATATTTAAGCATATAAAATATATCTGCTTAACATTATACTAGGCCAAAAAGTGCAGATCCTAGAACATATTCTTGGAAAAAATGCTGATAAAGGCAATATAAGAATTTCCATGAGATATAGCTGGAAGCACCCTGAAACACATCATTAAAAATGAGAGAAAATGGAACAACGATAAATCTGAGCATAATAACTGTAATGTCCAGGCAGCCTATTACATCTCAGTTGATGTTTCCGAAAGGTGTCATGGAGACTCACTATTTTGATTGATGATTCTATAGTATGATGAGACCAAAACTGAACATTGGAGCTTCACTGGTAAACTTGGTGGTAGTGGGAAAACTTATTAGGATGGATGGAAAAATTGATGGAGCTACAGAACAAGTGGATAAGCATCTAACATTCACACTCCTAATCATGGCTCCATGTTGTAACATAATAATGTAAAAAGTTCTAAGGGGGTCAATACATTTTTATAGGCACTGGATGCAGGAATTAAAGGGATAGTTCATGGAAAAAAAATAAAAAATAAATAAATATATATATATATATATATATATATATATATATATATATATATATATATATATATTATTATTATTATTATTATTATTATTTACTCACCCTCATGTTGTTCCAAATCCATTTGTCTATCTTTCTTCCATGAAACACAAAATGTAATTATAGACAGAATGCTGGTCTCAGTCACTATTCACTTTTATTGTTTAGGAAAACGATGCAATAAAAGTAAATGGTCACTGAAAATAAAAACATATTTTCTAACATCTCCTTTTGTGTTTTAACAAATTATTTATCTTGGCCTCCACAAAAAGACATATTTTATGCAAAAAAATATTTTTGACAATAGCAGTATCGAAATGAAAAGTTACATTTATTTACAGGTATTGATTTCTAACTTTGTCAAAGTATGTAACATAGAATTCTAAATTATTAGTATTAATATTATTATTATTTTATTTATTTATTATTATTTATTTATTTGGTCCTATTTTATATTAGATGTCTTTAACTACTATGTACGAACATTAAAATACATACAATGTATTTATTGTGTTCTGCAAAATTCTCATAAAATTCACATTTGCTGCTACAGAAGTTGAGGTACGGGTAGGTTAAGGAGCAGGGTAAGTTTAGGGGATACACAATCTCTAATATGGTATCCAAACCCTTCAGACTGACAATGGCAAACATTAGATATTTTCATTTAATTTGTCTCTCCCTTTTTAAATATAAAATAAATCACAGTGATCCTAATCATGAAAATAGAAACTGATAATTAACTGAATGGGAGAATGAACAAGTGTTAATGTCAACCCATGTCCCTGTTTCACACCTTCAGTTTATATTACCTTATATATGGATATGAGGATAAAGTGTGTGTGTGTGTGTGTGTGTGTGTGTGTGTGTGTGTGTGTGTGTGTGTATACTCTTGAGATGGATACTCAGTCTTCCAAGAGATATTTAAATAAACCACAATGAAACTTAATACTGAAAAGAAATTAACTAAATGAAATTAACAAATGTAGATGAAGATATACTGTATGTCCCTGTTTCACACCTTCAATTTGTTGTCCTGTATATGAGGATAATTGTTACAATTTAAGAAAAATATATTCTTGAGACAAACACTCAGTCTTTAAAAATATATTTTTATTTAATATCACAAAGAAAAGGGATAAGATAATTGGGAGGGAGAAAGGGGGAAATATAGAAATTAAAAATAGGTTAGAGCTAAATTTAGAAATTACATTTGGGGATAAATAAATAAAGGTTGATTAGGAAAAGGTTAGGGAACTGGTTAGGGTTAGGGTAAGGGGTTAGGGTTAGGAGATTAGGGGTTAGGGTAACGGTTGGTGTAGGGTTAAGATTAGGTTTAGGGTTATAGATAAGGTTAACAGTGTAACTACAGAGTACAATGCAACAACACTGATGTACATAATAAGTACATTGTATCAAATGCTTAAGTACATAGTAGTTAAACACACCAAAATTAAAGTGGTCCATTTTGCCATGACTAGTTGTCTAGCCTTTGTAACAATAATTATTTAAGAAGCATGTCCATTTTTGTAATAGGTCTTTGATAGAGCTTAAGACATGAGCAAACTTTCTTGCATGATGGTGCACAACAGACCCTGGGACTCCAGGCAGATCTAGGTCTAGCAGAGTGGGGTTTGTCCCTTTGAATTGGTGGAGAACCAGCTTCCCTGCCCAATGTGTCATGTTAACCACATAAATAGAAACAGCCAAACTGGACTGGGGTCCAGCGATAAACTTGCTAAAGACTTACTTGTCCAAATCCAGTTGTTGGAATAACTTGGTATTATGTAGGCACTGAAGTGGGACTTTACAAATCTGCTGATTTGATCCGAGAGAAAAATACTGTATGCTAATTGATTCGGATGCCTAAAAACAGACAATTCAACAGTTTAATTTAAAATAATATTACATAGACGTAGGGATAGGTCGATATGGTCAACCAGTCATCTAACTACGGAAGCCCTGAACCTCACTGTGAAAAAAAAATCAAATGTTTAATTCTCTCAGAATTTTTTTCCCATCTTTTTTTTTTTTTTTTTTTTTAAATAATAATAATAATAATAATTTCTCCTCAAGAAGCAGCACATGATAATTTTTTTCTTGCTAACTAACAATTAGCATGTGGTAAGCACCTTTTAAGCATTAGATTTCATGCTCACTGATAGTGGCACCTGGTGGCCAAGGTTGGTATCACATGCTAATTGTCCTCTTGAAGAGAAAAAAAATAAATCAGCATCCCAAGAGCTGTGTTTTCAAGACACCGTGTCACGTTAGAAATAGTAAAATGCATCTTGAGACCTCCGCATTCTGTTAAATTCCATTGTGCTCCGTCTAGCTGTGTTTGAACGCAAACACGCTTCTTTTTCATAATATTTCAGCATTGTTTTTTAAGATTCACGTGTTTTAAGTGTATGACAAATTTCCATCAAACTGAATTATGTCATCTAAAAATAATAAAAGCATTAAGAATATAATAAAAATATTAAAAATAAATGTGAATTCATTAAACTTAATGTGGAGTATGAACTTTAAAAACTCGTAAACAATATTCATATGTTTTAAAAAATACAATTTGGTAAATGGCAAAGCAGCTGTACTGTATTTGCCTTAGTAAAATTATTTTATTATTTTATTTTATATTTGACAAAGTTAAGCACATTTAAATAAATTTAACACTAGAATGCATATGCTATTTTAAAGGACTATTCCGGTTTCAATACAAGTTAAGCTCAACTGACAGCATTTGTGGCATAATATTGATTACCACAAATATTAATTTGCCCCTCCTTTTCTTTAAAAAAAAAAGCTAAATTCTGGGTTACAGTGAAGCACTTATGATGGAAATTCATGGGGCCAATTTCTGAACGTTAAAATACTAATGTTTCAAAAGTATAGCCACAAGCCATAAACAGTATGTGTGTTAACATGATTTTAGTGTGATAAAATCAATTACTAACCTTTTCTGTGTAGAGTTATAGCCAATTTTACAACTTTGTTGCAATGACGATGTGATGTCAACAAACCCTAAAACCCTAAAATGGCTGTAAAAATCAGAAAATTCTAAAAAAAAAATTACATTTTACTGTAATGAAATTTTTTAATGGTTTATATATCTTGTATTCAATTCTGGAGAGTTTCAAACACATTGAATATCAAGTAGGAGTTTTGGGTGACAGTATAAAAAAAGCCTTTATAACAGAAATATGGGTCATTTCCATGTTGCATGGTAAAATATGAAACATCTCAACAACCCTACCCACACAAACACATACTGTACCTATACATACAATAAGCTAGGATAAAATGTTTTTTGCAACAACAAAAAATTATTATAAACTTATGAGTTATGACTCTATATTTCTATTTTACTCTACAGTATGTACATATACTAGTTGTTCAGAGTGGTGAGAGGTACTAAATAAAGAAAAAGCTGCACACTAAGAAGTGGTCCAGGAGCTATAACCATTGTGCCCTTGCTGTAAACTAGGCATCTAACCTCAGGTTGCCTCATGAGGACTGTCCCTGTAATGGGTATAAAGTCATACACTTTGGATAAAAGCAATGGCTAAATACTGAAACTTGATATACTTGCATACTGCACATAAATATGAATGTGAACATGGTATTTAACATATATTTACTTACATAACAGATGTAAAATATAAAACAATCAGTGCTTTACAAGTATAACACCAGTGCTGCATTGAATACCGTAGTAAACACATTATTATTAGAACTTTATTAATCCCCACAGGGCAATTAACATTTGCGTCATATTCAACATTTGTGTCATATATATGCATTCGAGGGGTAGTGATGCACACTCTCTTATAATAATAATAATAAAAAAAAAACCAAACATTCAACTTAATGTTAAAAACGTCAGCTCACATGTAGACACCTTAACTGAAAAATGCATGGAGTGTCAGATGAAAAGACCACATAGATGCCCATTTTATTTGTCACCCACATATGCATTTTAGGGTTAATGTAAACCATTGTTTATATCACTATTGCCAGGAATTTATATATGTGAATGTCCCCTATAAGAAACGTGTACAACTGGGGTCAGGTGAACCTGGAACAAGCCTAATTATACTTCCTTCAGACAGATTTGGCAACCCACCGACTAGGTGATCTTGAAAATATGTTATTTTCCAAATCCCTACATAGAAGAGCACTTATTTTGCTCTCATTCAGTCTCTCGCGCTCGTGTGAATAAACAGCTTTTGACTACCATTTATATTTCTGCTCCACCTGTTCCAAATCTTCCCGACAAGACCTCACAAAACAATCACAAATCCAATGCTAAAGTTAGATGCTACAAAAACAAGCTGTTTAATGAGACCTCATTTAATTGCAATTCTAATATGGGAAAGAGATTATTAAGGTTGCACATGCAAAGCTAAATTCTTCCCGGTCTCCAACACGCTGGCGTTGAACCTTATGTAGTGAGTCATGGGTGCCCAGTATCACAGCACTCCAAAGCACAGCCCATTTGTGCTGGTCTACAGCCAACCATTCTTGTTTTTGATAACCCTTTCAAAGGAATAGCATCGTATTAATAGGCACCCAGCAGTGTGGCAGCTCCAGCATTTATATATTTATATTTCTGCAAAAAAAAAAACCAAAAAAACAAACCACCATCTGTCCCTATTGATTTCTAGCATTATGGACAAAAATTGCTTTGTTTGAACCTTGCCTAACCTCATGGCCGTTCTGTGATGCATCTTTAAATGCCTGCTTCCTCCGTTCACGACCTGCCTCATATGCGTTACGCTGTCAAATCAAAGATGTTTAGCTTATCTTCACCCTTCCGAGTACGGGTGGAGTGTTTGGAAATAAACTTAGGCTTTTGTGGCTCCAAAACCACAAAGCTTGCATGTGTAAAATACTAATGCAGCGATACAGGGGATATTTGGAATTACCAAGGAGAGATGAATGCAGAATTTGAAACATGCTGTTAATGGCAGCTTTCCAATTAGATATCAAGCCCAAAATCAATGTCATGAGATAATTACGAAAAGTATGAAAATTCCAAGGCTATGGATTGACTACCCTCTGGGAATAGGTCTTGCTCGATGGTCTGGCTGAGGAGAAGTCCCTGTTCATTATGATTAACTTATTAGGGTAATTTCATGTTAAAAGTGGAGTTAGTTATTACCTGTGATAAGATAAGGGAAGATAAGGTCATATGTACATCAGTTTCCATTATCATTTAAAAGGCCTGTTCAATATTTATAACATTTAAACTGGTAGATAGGATATTAGGATTTCAGAACAAAAAATTCACATTCTGTAGCTAACCTGACCCCGCATCCACATGCATGGATGTTGTATTTTGGCTTTGCTATACACAACGCATAATTAAAATTCATTTAAACCTACTGAATACTGTTCACAAGACTCTAGACTGTCATTTAAGGGTTCTGGTGCACCGAGTCACGTGACATAGCTTCATGACGTCGATTTCCATGAAGCACTTCTTATGGGCACAGAGCCAACAACAGTTTTTTTTTTTTTTATTGAAACCTGTTTGGGTGTAAAGCGTAGCATGTCTAGTTTTGTTTTATATGACGCTATAAAAAATTTATCAATTTTTCGCGCGTCAGCACGCTAATAAACATGATGTCCACATACGTGTATTTTTGGACATTATTCCCTCAAAAAGTGAAAAAAAAAAAACAAACATCTAAGTTATTCTGAATAACATTCAACATTAACACATCTGTGGGTCATTTCACTTCATTTTAATATAAATTTTGTTATATTTTGTTTTATCACTGTACAATACGGTTCTATTCATTAACATTAGTAAATGCATTCCTATATTCACATATACCTGTGAATCAATGGGTTCATCCAAAAGCTAAAACAATTTGCTTCAGGAGGGTTTACATAGAATAAGGATGAAAATAAGGTGCATTTCAAACTGTTCTGAGACCAGTGCAGACAGACAGCATACTGGAGGTTAAGTCATTCACTAAATAGGGAGCAAGGGTGCATCCTGTAGTTCTCTATGCAGCTAAGTGCATTCACTCATAAAATCTGACCAGAAGTTCAGTTTCAGGCTGCAGATGATGTTTGGACCACTCAACATGTTTGGCAGACATGGGACAATGGTAATCAGTACATAGATTCAGAATTTATTATGTATTATTTTATTTTAACATGACTGGCATTGATTGGATGATGCTGGCCATTACTTTGAATCAGAATAAATTATATTATTTTCTGTTGTAATGCCTGCAACGTCTAAAAAAACAGCCAACACTTCAAGAAACATAATAAAAAATATGATGAAAAAGACTTTCTATAGCTTGAAATGATTTAATATTTCACAACTTTGTCCCGCTGTCCACATACGTGGACATACATTTTTAGGAAAACTATTTGCTCTAGAAATTTATCTATATATTTTTTTAATTATTATTTTGCTTGTTTATTAGGTGCTACTAGTTACAAATCAAAAAGGGAAATGGAAAAGGCACACATCAGTCACGCTTGGGATCTCAGGAGGTTAAAATACCCCTATCCAAGTTGAATGTGCATAGATAACTTAGTCATATATATATATATATATATATATAAGTATAAGTTAGCCATTTGTAGGTTGATTTCGCTTACAAACTGCAACACTGTGGCTCTGTGGTGCTTTTACTTCAAATTATTACTATGCATTGAGTGTATAAGTCAATATTTAGATTGTGCAGATAATGTCAGATAATGTTAAAATGGTTATTATACATCTGACATTTGTACTAATGCCAAGTGGAAAGTGAAAGAGCCATCATCATGATTTTCACAAATATGAGTGAATATCTTTTCAGGCGAAGCAATTGACTAGAGGAAAGAAATAATTTGATTCTGAATGTGGATATGGTTCAGCATGAGTCAGTGACATGCAAACACAAACCACGGCCTCCCAATATCTGAAATGTTATTTACAATATATATATATATATATATATATATATATATATATATATATATATATATATATATATATATATATACAAATATTAAATAACATATACCTCTATATTAGTGCTGTCAGTCGATTACAAATTTTAATCGAGATTAATTGCTTAATTTTTCATAGATAATAGCAATTAATTGCAGATTTTTAAAGTGCTGAAAATTTACTCTCTATATATTTCTTTTGCTGTCAAAATGCAGGTATTTCCTTATTAGGGAAGAAAATAAAACAATATGTAACAATTGTTTTATAAACATTTTCCAAACATAGCCTTCCACAATATAAAGATAGAAATGCACTAAAATATCACCAATTCATGTAACATTAAACGTTTTGAAAAGTCTAAGTGGGAGACTGACAATTGAAAGAACTAGTCCGCACATATTTCTAAAATAATATTACTTATGCACAATATTTTTTTAAAATATGAATACATGATCATACATCTCTATGCGTTTTTGTGTGACAGCTGAAGGGTGTGCTACAATTAACAAGGAGAAAATATAGACATTATTTTGAATTTGTTGAGCAGAAAAACTACTTTTCTGTAAAAGGTATTTTAGAAAGTACTGTAACTTAATTTATGTGATCACATTTTTAATTAAAGTGCAACTATTATGGTTTTTAAACATGCCTAATTTTGTTTTAAAGGTGTCATACAATAGATTTACATGCATCCAAGGTCAAAAAACACTTTAATTTGCTCATAATTTAAATTGCAGCATTACCTTTTTTTCCCAGTGTCAAAAATGACTCCTTCAATGATCCATTCTAAAGGATTCATTCTAAACTCCTCCTTTCAGAGAGTCTACTCTGCTCTGATTGGTCAGATGTCCCAGTCTGTTGTGATTGGTCTACCTTTTACAGCGCGTGTCGGAAAGGAAACGCCACTACCATACTAAATTTTACCAATTTGAGTCCAAGTCCAATAGTGATACATCGGAAGATCAACCCGAACCACCATCGCAAGCACGACAAGAACATGATATTTTTAAGTGGTAAGTTTATATGTAGTTTACAATAACATGAGTTAGCTGGTTAGCAGAGGCTAACAGCTAACAGGCTAACAGCGTGCACTGGCTGTACATGTAAACAGACCACAGGCAGGTTTTTTGTTACCAAATTACGTAGGTTAGTACAGGAAGTAAATCTGGAATTACTAACGACTCGTTTCAGGTGTTCAGAATTGGTTCTTTCTTTTGGGATTCAATAACTCCATTTGTAGTGCACTTTGATTTTTGAAACTTTGCAGACTTTTTTACATTCTCAAACAGCCATATAACACACTACATAAAAGGACATATTTGAAAAACCATAATAGGTGCTCTTTAAGTAATTAGTTAAGTAATCTGAATTAAATTTTAGATAAATAATCAGTAATTTGTAGTATATTACTTTTTTGAGTAACTTACTCAACACTGGCGGCTACATACGTATAATGTTCAAAAAACAATGTGCTGCAACACACTGACATACACTCAAAAGAAAAAAAAGTTTTGATTTCATAACAGAATTCCATCAAATTGAATAATCTTTAATAGTAAAAAAAAAAAAAGCTGACCTTTACACAGTTTAATTTTATGGAATTGAAATGTGTAAACCTTAAAAATAGGCTAAAATATATGTATTTTTGAGTGTATCCATTGGCTAGTGAGGCAGCTTAAGTTTAAGCTTTGGGAAATCCAATTCACTGTATTGGTGGTTGATTTTAAACTGACACATATTTCTATCCATCAAACACTCCGTCTAAGTGTTTCTCTTATGTGTAGGAGCCCTAAAATTGTATGCTGTTGCATTAAATATGTCATTGCTTTAAAAATAAAATATAAAACCAAGTGACAAATTATTCTATAAATTTATCCCAGAACTAACCTCACTTATCTCAGCCATTTCTGTGACTACTTTTAACAAACTGGTCTCAAGGTGATTTTTATTGAATGCATGAAGTCAGTTTCCCTCAAGTTCACACAAGTGTCCTAGCAGAATAACCAAACATTTGACAACCAGAATGTATATATATATATATACTTCTCACGCACCTTACAGTCTAGCTGATCCCACAAAAGCTCAGCGGGGTTAAGATCCATAACACTCTTTTCCAATTATCTGTTGTTCAATGTCTGTGTTTATTTGCCCACTCTAACCTTTTCTTTTTGTTTTTCTGTTTCAAAAGTGGCTTTTTCTTTGCAATTCTACCCATAAGAAGAAGAATAGAAGCCTTTATTTTGGTCACACATTATACATAAATTTTTGCATATATACAGTGACATTTATTTGTTTTCACATATCCCAGCCAAGCTGGGGGTCAGAGTATAGGGTCAGCCATGATACATCACTCCTGGAGCAGATAGAGTCAAGGGCATTGCTCAAGGGCCCAACAGTGGCATCTTGGTGGTGTTGGGGCTTGAACCCCCAACCCTCTGGTTAGTAACCCAGAACCTTAACCACTAAGCCAACACTGCCCACTGTTGAGTGGGTAGAATTCAATGAAGCTGTCAGCGGAGGACATCTGAGGCTTCTATTTCTCAAACTAGAGACTCTGATGTACCTATCCTCTTGTTTAGTTGTACATCTGGCCTTCCACATCTTTTTCTGTCCTTGTTAGACCCAGTTGTCCTTTGTCTTTGAAGACTGTAGTGAACACCTTTGTATGAAATCTTTTGGCAATTTCAAGCATTGTATAGCCTTCATTCCTCAAATCAGTGATTGACTGACAAGTTTCTAGAGAAAGCTGTTTCTTTTTTTTGCCATTTTTGACCTAATATTGACCTTAAGACATGCCAGTCTATTGCATTTTGTGGCAACTCAGAAACAAACACAAAGACAATGTTAAGCTTCATTTAATGAACCAAATAGATTTCACCTGTGTTTGATATAATGGCAAGTGATTTTCTAGAACCAAATTAGCAATTTAACATGATTACTCACAGAAAAGGTGAGTGATGGCTGCTGGAAATGGGGCCTGTTTAGATTTGATCAAAAATGACTTTTTTCAAATAGTGATGGTGCTGTTTTTTACATCAGTAATGTCCTGACTATACTTTGTGATCAGCTGAATGCCACTTTGGTGAATTAATGTACAAATTTCCTTCCGAAACAGCAAAATCTGTACATTATTCCAAACTTTTGGCTGCCAGTGTATATTAGGGGTATAACAGTTCTCTGTAAAAAAACGAACCGTATGGTTCGCCAACCACGGTTCGGAAAGCATTTGATCCGCGGTTCATCTCTAGTTTAATGACGCATCTGGATCATACAGTTTGGCGAAGAAAATAAAGTGCCAAATAGACATGCTCAGTTGTAACCTCTGCTAATGCACCTGTATGGCTCTGTAGACAGACACACTACACCTGTGTTTCACGTGGGTCAGATTTGTACAGAGAGAAGCTGTCCTATTATCTGTTAGTATGTTAAATCAGTTGATGACATTACAGTTCTGCACGCGTTAGTTGGCAAAATGGCAAGCGGAGAAAACAAGCCGCAAGAGAGTAGCCCCTGCATCATTTAAGTCTCCTGTCTGGGAACCTCTATGTATGCAGTCAATTACAACAGCGATGGTCAAAAAACATTTACAACACAGGCACTGTTTGCACAAATGCCACACTCACCTCACTGTAACCCAGATTTGTACTTTTTTTTTTTTCTTGTTTTTTAAAAGGAGGAATCAGTAATTTTTTGCTGTATTCAGAATTATGCCACAAATGCTGTTGATTGAGCTTAACTTGTATTAAACCCGAAATATTCCTTTAAGGCAGCGAGGTTAAGGAGCACAACCAACATTACATTCAAACTTTCATGTATCCACAGCAAATGACCAGCATGTTGATAAGGAGGATATGGTTAAAAACACACAAATTCAGAGATATAAGACCCATCTCAGCAACTTTAGTGCCATCTTCATACAGGAAAAAAAAAAAAAAGAAAAACACACACAAACACACACACACACACACAGCAACAGCCAGTCAATAGATCCTGAGAAACCCGTTTAGAAGCTAATTGAAATTTTCATTTGCTGCAGGGGAGGCCAAATTACATCGCAGACATTGCTCGATGCAAGTGCCGTGTACTGGTAATACATCGATATTTGATTAGCTATTTACGTTGACATCACCCGAGGATATATAGCGCGTGGTGCACACAGAGCCGCAGGTGAGCCCAAAACTGCACACAGACACACTCCCTTCCGTCTTTAAGCAGGCACTCAGTGCAATTTCGGACAGTCATGAAACAATAACTAAAGCGCTTGGAGTGTTCATAGCCAAAGTTATGTTGTCCTACTCCATTGAAGAAGGTGTGGGATTTCCACGTATGATTAAAATACTCGAGTCGCGTTACGACATCCATTCTCGTATTCATTTTAATAGCAAGTTTATTTCTTCTGTAGTAATGTACAGATTCTGAATGTTGAATATATGCTGAATGAATTTGAAATGCACTTTATGTTGATGCATGTAGCGTAATAATGCAGGTATTAAGATAAATTGTTGAGTTAGTAATTAAAGAAAGTTTATTTTTTTATTTTTTTTTTATTTAGTTAAGGACCCTAACGAAAATTAACCATGGTTTTACTATAGTAATATTGTTGTAACCATGACTGAAGTAACAATGACTGCTGTCACCACTGTTTTCTTGGCAGAAATCATAGTTTTGATACAATAGTAATACTGTAGTTTCCATAGAGTAACCTTGATTTTATTATAGTATTGTAACCATGACAGTAACCATGTTCATGTTGTGGTTCCTATGATATATATATATATATATATATAAGATTAAGCTGTCATTTGATTTTCTGTAATTTCCTGTCACTCTCTGGGAGTTTTTATAAGGGCCCAGTAATGTAATAACCTTAGGGGTCTCACTTAAGAGCTTAGAGAGGCTTTCTCAGCTGCACTTACACAATCTTCTAATCTCTCTAAAGTCACCTAGTAATTTACTGTTAGCAGTCAGAGGTCAGACGAAAAGAAACACTTTTGCTCAAGTATAATGCTAACCACTGCAGCATGTTCTACACAAATGTGCACCAAGTGCATGTTTCAAGAATGACATATTTACCTAGATGTATGCCAAATATTTGTATTTGACAGTTACATAAACCTGCAGAACTGAAATCATTTATCTAAATGTCAAAATGCCAAAGAGCAAATGGTCTGAGACTGATCAGCAAACATAGTATTACTCACTGTATTATCAGTACTACTTTCTATGTCACGTAATTACCAAATGTTTTGGTACAAGCTTTGCAACTTTCTTGTTGAGCACATTTTTGTTTTTTGCTACTAATGCAAAATTGCATTTATTGGAATCTTAGAAACATTCATCTTTACTTCTATAATACAGAATATTTAAAAATGTGATATTTAAGAAGAAATTGTGACAAATGGGCATTTTCTTAACAGAATGGAGCCAGGTGGTTGGAGGGGAGGGGGCTAAAAAAATCTGTGGGTTTCATGACATCAGCTGGAAGGAAAATTTCCATTTTCTTTTCTTTGGAAAAGCGTTCACCAATAAATCCAACCCAATCTCACGAAAATTCCTCACAATAGTACGAGGTGGCGAATTACAGTTCATAAATCTTGCATTATTACAGTAAGCCAAGAATGCACATTAAGAAAGTAAATATGACTGAACTGATGACATAATAACCATTTTTGAGTGAACAATCCCTTTAAAGACACGATGACTTTAACATATTGTATTTAATGTTCTTAAAAATACAAAGTTTAACAAAACTAAATACAGAGAGCACACAAGTCTGAAATTATCAACAAAACAAAGCTAGAATGGAGTGTGTACGCTAAGCAATTCAAGCTGAATTCACAGCAGAAAATTGTAAAGAACAAGTAGAAGAGGAATTTCATTTAAGTGCTCGACGTGCAAACACGTAATAAACATTGGTTGAAATGTCTGTACAAATGCCACACTCACCTCATTGTAACCCAGATTTTTACTTTTTTTTTTTTTTAAGAAAAGGAGGGACAAGTCAATAATTTTTTGTTGTATTCAAAATTATGCCACTAATGCTGTTGATTGAGCTTAACTTGTATTAAACCCGAAATATTCCTTTGAGGCAGCGAGGTTAACGAGCACAACCAACATTACATTCAAACTTTCATGTATCCACAGCAAATGACCAGCATGTTGACAAGGAGGACATGGTTAAAAACACACAACTTCGGAGATGTAAGACCCATCTCAGCAACTTTAGTGCCATCTTCACATAGGAAAAATAAAACACACACACACACACACACACACACACACAAACAAACACAGCAACAGCCAGTCAATAGATCCTGAGAAAGCCGTTTAGGAGCTAATTGAAACAGTTTTCATTTGCTGCAGGGGAGGTCAAATTACATAGTCTTTGAGCTGTACGACTGGGCAAAAGGAAATTCTTTGAGTGACCTTATGGGTTTGCAATTGTTCAGAGACTGTGTGGGAGAAAAGGCAATTGTGAGAGAGAAAATTGTAAGGCAAATACAGTAGACATTTCTTTGTCGTTTTCGTGGTTTCACATTACACTTTCATCATATAGAACACATTACCACTCAGACAGAGCAGGAACAAAAGAATAAGAAATAAGATACATGCTGAATTGCGAGGAGACGTCATACAGCGACACGGTATGGAGAAGTGGCAATGTAAAGAGATATTAGTGAAATTCAATTGAAAGCGGTCTGGAGCACAAGGCATCAACAAGACAAGGTAAGCATCCCATTAACAACACTGAGGGCTACTCAAAAGTTAATGGGGACACAATGGTGCTGACTGGACAGCAAATGGGGAGGACATTTGCATTTAAATTGGAACAACTTCCAAAATCCTATCAACCCACAGATGTAGAGAAGTCAAGTGGTGGTAAGAATTTAATGTATATAGTTCTGGGAGTATGAACGATTATAGAGCCACTATCAATGTGAGTCCACTCTGAGGGAGGAAAGAAAGACGGCCATCCATATATCCTCTCCAGAGGGCATTGCATATACTAATGAGTCTTAGGAAAAGAGCAGCATCATTTCCCGCCTCTTCTATCCTCCTTAGATTACAGTACAATTATTCTTTCTCCACTCAAGGGTCGGATTATGACACCGCAAGGTCATTGGGCCACACATCTTTGGAGGCTCCCACTCCTGCTCCTAGAGGTAGATTTATCCTACAGTAAACAGCAAGGGCGTTTTGGATAAAAAATAAATAAATAAATACGTTGTTGGACTAAAAATTTTTTTTGCTATTTTGCTAAAAAATATTTTGAAAAACATTTATAGTATTCTAATAATTATAGGTAAGGTTTATGGGAGAGTTTCTAGGGTGTTCTGGCTGATAGATTCATTTCATCAATGTAAGTTTTATTATATTTTTTTTAGAGATTTGATTGTGCTTTGTCTTTATCAAGCGCACATAATGAACTTTAACCCCTTAAACCCCTTAAAAATATTCATAAATTATGTTTACAATCTTATGACGAACAGAAAGTTAACTTTGTTAACTTTGTAAGCATGTACTGTAATTCTGGTTCTGATCCCTCTATCTCCCTACCAAAAATCTGATTTTATTTAACTAAATGGCAGGAACTACTAGGAAAAATAGTTTTTTCTCTATCATCTTTCATCACAATATGCAGATCTGTAAGGTAGGCGGTACTTTAACACATTTTAGCCCTCACAGATGTGCTCATCCATAGACATTCAGTCTAATTTTCAGTTCATGCACCACCCTCATTGTTTCATCGAATATCTCGGCCTCTGAATGGACAAGAAGCTCAATCTAGGTGTCATTAGAAAGCTGAGATTCTCCCAGATATAAAACATTAAGTCATCAATAGTCGATAACATATTTTTCAGATGATTTCTTTAGCATGATTTTCCTGCTGGACTACATATTTTGTTCTGGACATTTAAGATAGAACATTGGATTATTCACCCAAGCAAGCTCACAGACAAGTAAAAAATTCTTTTTTTCTTTTCTTTTTTTTTTTTTTTTTTTTTGAAAACTGCCCAAGATAAAAGCAGATATAAAGTTTATGGCTACTTGGGGCTTACAGCTGCATTGATCAGCACATAAAAAAGACGTTTTTATTTAATGTCTTACAGAAATCATATTTTACTTTGTGATTCTTTTGAAAATTGTTTAAACTGTGGTATTAGGGCAACAAAATTGTTATATAGTAACATTCCTAAGAATGAGAGCTTTCATTTGATATATAACTTGTCTATTTGAATGCTCTGTGAAAGACTTTTATATACATATTCATATTTTTACCATATTACCTCTAGGTGGCGCTTATTTGCAACACGGAAGATTTCAGCCATTATATTGTGATTTTATGCAACATAAATGCAAAAGTGATGATCGTGATGAAGAATGTTCCATGAAAAGTTCAGATTCTAAGCTTTCAAATGATACCAACACATGCCTGACTTATTGATCTGGCGACTTTAATGTTTTAAGCGTAAACTTATTTTGCAATATAGTGCCCCCCTATGGATCCGCTGGTATGTCCATAGAGTTTAAAGGGTTAAACTCCCAGTCTTACTTAGGACCTTTGATTTAAAAGGATTTAGAGTGAACATGTGAGATGTAGGGCTTCACAAATATGTACATGAAGTGATGAAATGGGGCCTTTGCTTAGAAAGGTGGCAGGCATAGATTGGAGCGTAAATTCTTATTGAAGACCTGTAAATGCTGAAAACCATCTGATCTACCCCAGTTTATATTTCATATGGCAATTCAGAAGTGAGAGCCTCCTTCTTTGGCCAAGCTCTCCTACAAGGGTGTCTTTCTTGCCATCTTTCTTGCAAAATAATCCACTAGTTCATTAAAATCTAGTGGTCTGACACGGTCTGATTCTGGGCCTGGTACTGTATTCACCAAGGGGCCTTATTTGTCAGCTTGCACTGTATGGGCCAAGGGGCACAGGTGCCCTGGTGGTCAGTTTGTTTTGTATGTGCTGAGGAGCCCGGGGGTTCTAAGTCAGCATGCACTTTATGCACAGAGGGGTAATGGCCCCCTAGTGGTCAGTTTTCTCTGTATGCACCAAGGGCCCCAGTGTTCAGCTTTCTTTGGAAGTCACAAGGCATGCGGCCTGAGGCTTTAGAGGCCAATATTACCCGTTCCATAATACAGCCATGCGCACCCTCACCCTTCATCTCTCACCATGCTTCAACTTCCTTCATTCCAGAATCCCTCTTTTCTTTTTCTTTCATATTCTTTACCTTCTCTGTTTTATATTTGAAGTCTTCCAAGCCTCTGTAAAATTCTTTTTCTTCTTTAAGTTGCTGTCATATCTAATTCACTCGAAGGTATAATCATTCAGACCTGCAGATGGTGTGCTAAAAATTGGCGGCAGTTTTTCTTATCTCTTACACTCCGGAACTCCAGGTGACACTGAGGCTGCTTTGAGACGACTTTATCTTTCCCCCACTGAACCGTCTCATCATAGCCCTGCTCCTCTCTTGAAGGCAAATAGTGGCTTCCTGGTAAGAACTGGTCAAAAATACCTCAGGAGTGAGTCTGTAGTAAAAGGCAGGCTGAGACGGCCAAATTATGTGATTTGTGAGATGTCGATTAGCATATGGTAATGAAGGGAGCTGTTGCACTTATGACAGATTATTGCAATGTAGGTGACAGTAGTATGACATATTGCCATGTGCCACTCTTGCTCACACCGGAACATTTTAATCAGTTTTACATTACAAGAATAGTTCACCCAAAAAATGAACATGTTGTCATAATTTACTCAAATTGTATTTGCGGTCAAGAATATTCAAACTTGCCGTATCACCATCATTGATGTCAAACCTGACGGTATGCATTCTGACGTGCCAAGAATGACATTTGAGAGCTGCAAAAACGTAGATTTTGGTTTGTTCCTCACACAAAGCTATTGTATGGCAGTATGGACTATTACTATGCCATGACTAACATAGTCATTTTACAAATATAGTGCATGAGTCACACTGACTTATTTTTATGATATTTTCCTGGTGTTCTTTTTGGTGCTTAATCACCCACAGTGATCTCTTCACGTCTCCAAATCGCTTACAATTGTTGCATTTCGCCTCCTAGTTGTAGCCATGATGACTTTCAGTTTGCTTGCAAGAGACTGTATTTGTTGCAAGGGAGAAGGCACTTGCGAATCGCAATGTAAGAGCACCTAGTCCCTTGAAACAAATAGAAAGATAAAAATTCCCCAAAATTAAACTAAAGCTTTGAAGAAAATTATCAAGGTTGCTGGTTTTGTGAGTTTGTTTTATGGAGTTTGCTACCAAACCTCAGAATGACATTACTGTGTCTGATTTTGTTGAGTAGATGGATAAATTATGAAAGCACTAAAAATAAGCACTTTATAGCCCAGACAAATAGCATGTTCGACTTTTTACCCAACATACAGATGTTAGGTTAAAATGTACAAAGTAAGAAAGTGTTTATTTTAGGTGCTGTGACAAGTCAGCATTTCTTCAAAGTTTTTAAAGAGCACCTATCATGGTTTTTCAAATATTTCCTTTCATGTAGTGTGTTATATAGCTGTTTGTGAATTTAAAAAAGTCTGCAAAGTTTAAAAAATCAAAGTGCATGACAAATGGAGGTATTGACTCCCAAAAGAAAGAACCAATTCTGAACACCTGAAACGAGTCGTTAGTAATTCCAGACTTTCTTCCTGTATTAACCTACGTAATTTGGTAACAAAAAACCCGCCTCTGGTCTTCATTGGCTGCTTGTGAACAGCTTTGACCCACCCTCAAACACTACACTAAGCGGTAGACCAATCACAGCAGACTGGGACATCTGACCAATCAGAGCAGAGTAGGCTCTCTGAAAGGAGTTTAGAATGAATCCTTTAGAACGGATCATTGAACGAGTCATTTTTGACACTGGGGAAAAAAAAAGGTAATGTTGCAATTTAAATTATGAGCAAATTAAAGTGTTTTTTGACCTTGGATGCATGTAAATCTATTGTATGAGACCTTTAAAACAAAATTAGGAATGTTTAAAAACCATAATAGGTGCTCTTTAAAGATCTCAGTCACCTTTCAACTTTTTTCTAGAAGTGCAAATAAACTGTTGTCTTAGTTAATATGAGATTGTAGAAACAGCAAGTATAATAATATATTATAAAGGTATATATAGCTATAAAAGATCATAAAATGTTGTTTAAAATAGTTAGTTGAAGAAAGTGTCACACAGCCGGACATTGATGAGAATGCTTAAAATTTAATGTCAGTTACTCATATAATTATGTGTACATTTTTATTAAAAAAATAAATAAATAAAAATAAATAAATAAATAAATAAAATTGGCCAGAATATGTACATATAGAGTACTGGCCAAAAATGTTGGCACCCTTGGTAAATATAAGCAAAGAAGACTGTCTTTGTTTATCCTTTTGATCTTTCAAAATATTCACAAAAATCTAACCTTTAATTGAAGTAATTGAAAGTTGGTAAAAATCTCATAAGTAAATAAATATTTTCTCCAAAACACATTTACCACAATTATTGGCACCCCTAGAAATTCGTATGCATAAAATATATCTGAAGTATATTCCCATTCATATTAAAAAAAAAAAAAAAAAAAAAAAAAAAAAAAAATTGTACACCTGGGTGACAAGGAACATGAAATTGTTCAGCTATGACTTCCTGTTTCACATGGGTATAAACAGGTAACACACAGGCCAAATTCTCTTAGTCATCATCACAATGGGTAAGACCAAAGAATAAAGTTATGATGTGCAGCAAAAGGTTGCTGAGCTTCACAAAATGGGAAATTAGAAAATAGCTAAAGCATTGAAAATACATATTTCCACCATCATGGCAATAATTAAGAAGTGCCAATCAACTGGAGATGTTACAAATCGGCCTGAAAGAGGACGTGTGTCTATATTGTCTCCACGCATGGTGAGGAGGATAGTTCGAGTGGCCAAAAATTCTCCAAGGATCACAACTGGAGAATTGCAGGAATTAGTTCGGTCTTGGGTCAGAAAGTCTCCAAAAATAAAATCAGATGTCACCTACATCACAACAAGTTGTTTGGGAGGGTTTCAAGAAAAAAAGCCTCTGCTCTCATCCAACAACAAACTCAAGCGTCTTCAGTTTGCCAGACACTACAGCAGTGCTGATTTAGGGCCATATAGCATGATTGCGAGTGTGATATTGCTTATATACAACAGTTCAATGAACAAGTACATTTTAAAAAATTAGGAAAACCTGAGTACGGTCATAAAAAACACATTTGTGCATGGAACTACTTTTGCGTCCAAGCCTTTCTTAGTAATTTAAAAATGTCACTTCAGAAATAGTATCAGGGCTTGTGCTGTTTCTAACAAGTTATTGGATAAACAAGGATGGATGTGTGTGTGTGTGTGTGTGTGTGTGTGTGTGTGTGTGTGTGTGTGAGAGAGAGAGAGAGAGTGTGTGTGTGTGTGTGTGTGTGTGTGTGTGAGAGAGAGAGAGAGAGAGAGAGAGAGAGAGAGAGAGAGAGAGAGAGAGAGGTGTGCGGTCACCTGTTGCCACTCCCTAGCAGAGATGCTGTCAGCTTTCTGAAGATCAGCTTTCTCAGTGGTAAAATAGCTGTCCAAGCGGGGGTATTCCTCTCTATTTCGCGGTAGCCGGTGCGCTAGAGTCATTTACTATATAAACTGCACTGTCCTCCCCCATTTTAAACAGTATGTATCCAATGTGGAAACTCTGGTAAGAGGTAAGTGCCTTGAGTTCTGTAATCAATCAGTCTGTTGTATCTCTCAGCTGTGATGAGCCGTAATGCTGAAGTTGTTCGTTTAAAGCGTTTAAAGCTATTTCCTAGCTTTAGTAGTGTAGTAGTGATCACGAAGCGCTGTTGTATGTAAACAGTGGCTGACACGGATTCACTTAAAAAAAAAAAACAAGACAAACAGTAGCTCTTAAAACATACAGTATGCACTGCTCTTACACTTTAGATTAGAAAGGCACGAACACAAGCGGAGTGATACACACACAGTGAAGAGTCGGAGTGCTGATGGAGTCAGACCATCAGTGCTCATGGAACATCGCTCGTCCAATCAGATTGGAGGACCGGAACTAACTGTTGTATATTTTTATTTATGCTGTTCTTATTGTATTTGTTGTAACTTGCAGTTATTTGTAATTTTGTGATTATTCAGGGCTCATCTTATAATTAATATGTTGTTTTTGGTTGTCACCATTATTGTGATTTGTATGTCAAATAATGAGCTCCATGCCAGGTATAAAATTGATGCACTCATATGGATATGAGCTCTTATGTGTATGTAATTTCAAAATAAAAGACATTAAATTCTTTCAAAATAAAAGCCAATGTACTGACTTAAGGAGTGTCCAACTTGGCATTGAGCATGCAAAAATGTTTCATACATTTTAGTGACATTAGTCATATGTCCTCTTGTTGTACGAATTCACAGTTCAGAGTTCACTAAGCTTGAACTTTGGTATGCAGCGTAGTACGTAATTTCTTCGCATGAGCTTGCGTTTCCACTGTGCTGCATTTGGATGCGTTTGAATGGGAGTGAATGGAGTGCGAAGTGTAGTGTGACTGGCCCTTTACCTTGCAAAATGTATTTAATTTTCACTTTGTTAAGGGGTCTGCGCGGGCATGTTGGAGCCCAGGGCAGCAGCCTATATGGCCTGTAGGACAGGCCGGTACTTGCGCAACAGCAGGCAGGCCCAAATTATCCAGCGGCCCACCAGGAAAATGCCCAGTGCTCCTGATGGCCAGTCCTCCCCTGATTAGGACCATAGTGTTCCTAATAAAGTGCTAAGTGAGTATATTTGTAACTTAAATGATCATTAATTTAATATTTTTTTTTATTTATCACACATATACAGTGAAATTCTTTTTTTTTCCCCAGGTCAGAGTCAGCCATGATACAGCACCCCTGGAGCAGATAGGGTCAAGGGCCTTGCTCAAGGGCCCAACAGTGGCATCTTGGTGGTGCTAGGGCTTGAACCCCTGATCTTCTGATCAATAACCCAGAGCCTTAACTGCTGAGCCACCACTGCACCACCATTACTGACTTCTACAATCATAACTGTCCAATCTTCAGAAATAGCAGGTGTTTAGGATAAAGTTTAGGTCAAGTCAAATCAAGTCATTTTTATTTGTATAGCGCTTTTCACAACACACATTGTTTCAAAGCAGCTTTACAGAAAATCATGCATTAACAGAAAATGAAATGTAGTTTGATTAAATATGATTATAAATTGTGTATTAAAATCAAAATAATTAAATAATAATTGTATTTAGATCCCCAGTGAGCAAGCCGAAGGTGACTGTGGCAAGGAACACAAAACTCCATAAGATGTTGGTTAATGGAGAAAAATAACCTTGGGAGAAACCAGGCTCACTGTGGGGGCCAGTTCCCCTCTGGCTAAACAGCAGTTTAGTTATTAGTTATTTGTGTGCAGTGCAAGTCATGGTTTAAAATGAGTAAACTAAATGTTAAGGGACAGTGTTTAAACAAAGATTTTGTATGAACTGTAAGATTAATGACTAATGTATTTGAAGTTCATCCTGGATTAACTGCAGAAGTTCTCATAGATGCATTGTCCTTTGTTAGTTGGCTGATGAAGGATTTTGTTGGCAATTAATTGAAGTCTACATTATGTATTCCATTTTAAGAGTGTAGTCCATCATTAGACCAAGGTGATGCAGGCAGAGATCAGTTACGTGCATCGCAGTTCAACCGGCAGGTCAATTCTTTGAGGTCTAGCCTAAATCCAAGGTTCAGGCAGTGGCATATGAAGTATCCCATTTCTTATGGTAGGAGTTGGCATCAGTTCTTCCTCTGAAGTCCATCATTATTGACTGAAGTGATGTCTGGCTGGCACCGGCTACATTTAGTCATCATCACTCAGCAGTGGAGTCTGACACCAAGCAGGAACAGAGCTAGATCAATCCCGAGGTTGAGACAGGGAAACAAATAGAATAATATTAGAGTAGATGCCATTCAGTTTATTGCAGAGTTATAGATTATGATAAATGTTTCTGGTTCTGGCAGACCTAACTAAAGCAGCCTTTAGTTAGGAGCTAGACAATTCAAACTTTGTACTTAGTTAACAGAATTTTTAAATTAATATGAAATTTAACAGGTAGCCAATGTAACAATGATAAAATTGGACTAAGATGATCATAGTTCTTGGATCTAGTCAGCACTCTGTCTGCTGCATTTTGAACCAACTGAAGATTATTTATTGAACTTGCAGGAGATCCTCCCAGTAATGCATTACAATAATCTAGTCTTGAGGTCATGAACACATTAATTAGTTTTTCGGCATCAGCAACAGAGAGCATGTCGTAATTTAGCAATATTTCTGAGGTGGAAGAATGCTGTTCAACATTGGAAATGTGATTTTCAAAAGACAGATTGGTATCAAATATAACAACTAAGTTCTTCGCTGTATGCTCCTCCGCGTTCCCAGAATTAAAAGCGGAGGTCCGCACATTAAGTGCTGTGCGAACATCACTATTAATCCAAGGTTTCTGGTTCGGGTAGATCTGTATTGTTTTGGATGGAACAACATCCTCTACGCACTTTCTGATGAAACACGTTATGCTATCAGCGTAAACCTTGATGTCGTCATCAGAGGTGGACCGAAACACCTCCCAGTCCGCGTGATCAAAACAGTCTTGTAGCATAGAGTCTGATTGGTCCGACCATCACTAGATCTTTCTGCGGGTGGGTGCTTCCTGTTTCAGTTTTTGCCTGTAAGCGGGCAGAAGCAGAATGGAAGAGTGGTCCGATTTGCCAAATGGTGGGTGGGGGAGGGATTTGTAGCCGTCCCGGAAGGGAGAGTAGCAATGGTCCAAAACCCGGTCCCCTCGTCTGTTAAACCTGATGTGTTGGTGGTATTTTGGTGCGACTGATTTGAGATTGGCTTTGTTAAAGTCTCCGGTCACAATAAATGCGGCCTCAGGGTGCGTGGTTTCCTGCTTGCTTATAATCCCGTACAGTTCCTTGAGTGCCCGGTCTGTGTCGGCTTGTGGTGGGATGTACACAGCTGTGATAATGACCGCTGTGAATTCCCTCGGTAGCCAGAATGGTCAACACAGAAGCATGAGAAATTCCAGAGCAGAAAGACTTGATAGAATGTACGTTCCTCTGATCACACCAGGATTTGTTGATCATAAAATATATACCACCACCTCTGCTTTTACCTGAGAGGTCTTTTGCTCTGTCCGCTCGGTGCACGGAGAACCCCGCGTATTTGATGGCTGAGTCTGGAATCTCCGCAGACATCCAAGTTTCTGTAAGGCAGATAACGCAGCAGTCCCTTGTCTCTCATTGGAAAGAGATCCGCGCTCTCAGCTCGCAGAGCTTGTTGTCCAGAGACTGAAAATTTGCCAGTAAAATACTGGGTAGTGGGGGTCGATTTGCGCAACGTCATACTCTGACGAAAATGTCTGCTCTGTTTCCCCTTTTCCTTCTGCTTTCCACGGCCGGGCAGCCTAGACAAAGGGCTCCGCTGGCGTGTTTGTAAAGAGAATGTCGTGATCTATGGTGTCAAGAGAATGTCGTGATCTATGGTGTCGAAGGCTGCACTAAGATCTAAAAGCACTAGAAGAGAAATGCAGCTGCGATAAGATGATAAGTGCAAGTCATTTGTAACTCTGATAAGTGAAGTCTCTGTACTGTGATGGGGCCTAAATCCTGACTGAAATTGTTCATATATAATATTTCTCTTTAGAAATGAACATAGTTGGGAGGACACTGTCTTTTCTAGTATTTTCGACATAAATGGGAGATTTGAAATCTGTCTATAATTAGCCAATTCTCTAGGATTAAGCTGTGGCTTCTTAATAAGCGGTTTGATAACTGCCATTTTAAAGTTTCTTGGGACATGACCTAAGGATAGCGAGGAGTTAATAATATTTAGAAGAGGTTCTGAGAATACAGGGAATACCTCTTTTAAGAGCTTGGTATTGGATCTAACATACATGTTGTGGCTTTTGATGTTTCGATAAGTTTTGTTAGCTCTTCATGACCTATGACAGCGAAGGATTGAAGTTGCTCATGAGGAAAATTACGAGACACTGTTTTCTGAGGTACTGTGACAGATGATTGCATAATTCCAATTTTATTTTTGATGATTTCAATTTCATCAGTAAAAAATTCATGAAGTCATTACTATTGTGCTGCGACGGAATATCTGGTTCAGTCGAGGCTTTATTCCTAACCAATTTAGCCACAGTACTGAATAAACACCTAGGATTGTTGTGGTTATTTTCTATGAGTTTGCTAAAATATGCTGACCTGGCAGCTTTTAGTGCCTGTCTGCAGCTACGGACACTATCTTTCCATGCACCGTAAAATACCTCTAATTTTGCATTCTTCCACTTGTGCTCCATTGTCCGAGCTGCTCTCTTGAGAGCATGAGTGTGATCATTGTACTATTTAATTCTTTAATCTTCTTTAATCAAAGGGGGTGGTGACACTATCAAGAGTGCTAGAGAAAACTGTATTTATATTTTGTTATTACATCAAGTTCTTCTAGACTTTTTGGCTTACTGAGTATATGAGACAAATCTGGAAGATTATTAGTGAAGCTATCTTTAGTGGTCCAAAGAATAGTTCTACCTGAATGATAGCACGCTGTAGATTGAGTGACATTAGCTGATCGCAGCATACAAGAGACGAGGTAATGATCTGAGATGCGGCAGAATTTCTATAGTATCAACATCAAGATACTGGTAGAAACAGTGGAAAAGCGGGGAAAAAAATTATGCACGCGTTAATATAGCAAAGGATCAAATGATGAACGTAGAGGAATAAGCAATGCTAAGCAAGCTAGTAAGCTACAAACAAACACAGACTCGTGTAGCGTGCCGGCAGGAACTGGAACGCAAAAATTAAAAAAGGAAAAAGAGGTAAAAATTATTTGATATTTCTCACTTCGTGCTCATAGTTTTAAATGAAAACATAAACATCCAGTTGGGCGGTTGCATATGTTCTAGTTGTACAGTATATTTTAATGCAAAGCTCAAATTTGGATCAGAACATTCTGCATCCCCAGCTGTTCGGAAACCCACACAGCCCCTGTGCAACTTTCCATTAGAAACGAATGACTTCCGGTCTGTTAAGAACTTTTAAGAACTTAATGGATACAAACAGTCCAGTTTTCTGTGAAACGGTACATCACAGTGTACCATTGCGAGGGAAAGATGCAGACAAACTGAGAACAGAGTGACCTCAACCCTTTCGCAGGGTAAAGTCATTTTCAATTGCTCTCTGATAATGCTTTTCTGTAACTGCCTCCGTCTTTGTCAATCTAGCTGATGGGCTGGTCAGCTTTTTCTCGCTCATGTTTTCCCTCTCCCACTCTTTCACTGCGGTCAAACCTGCTGAGTGCCCTGATGAGCTCTTACAGACAAAAGCCACTCTAGATAAACACTGCACACTACACATTCATTGGTCAGCAAATGAAACAGTATCAGTTATGCAATTAGAGTGAATTTTAGGGGTTTGTAAAAACATCTTTACATAATACATCTCTACTAAGAAATCTGCTTATTCATTTGAGCATTTATGAATTGCGTTAATTTTGGAAACCTATCAAAAGAAAAGGTAAATAATGCAAAGTTAAACCCTTTAAGTGGCACACTGCAAATCCCAGAAATGTAAAGGGTTTAAGAGAGTTGTTATTTTAAAAGAGTAATTTAGCTATAGCTGTCCATTTATTTTTATATGTGAAATGTAAAACAAGTGAAATATATCAGTTCTGGGAGCATCTCTATTATTATTATTATTATTGCCTATGTATATATGATCCATTAAAGAAATGTTCCCTACAAGTTTAGCTCAATTGACAGCATTTGTGGCATAAATTTGATCACTAAAGTCATGTTAACATGTATGATGTTTATGTCTTGTGGCTATACTTTTTAAACAGTGTATTTTTTTTTTTTTTATGTTTATGAACTGGCCCCATATACTTCCATTCTAAGTGCCTTTCTGTAACTGCAATTTTTAAATAAATGAAGGACGAGTTAAAAATATTATGCCACAAATGCTGTTGATTAAGCCTAACTTGTACTGAACCTGGAATATTCCTCTAACAATCAACACACTCTTGTATGTCCCATAGCCAGGGACATTGTCTAACCTGGCTACCATTGACCCATATTTTACATATTAATAAAGTGCAAAAAAGGACTCCACATGCAGCAGTCCTGTGGGATGCAGTTTGGAATCACAAATATTTTTGTGACATAAAAATTTTGGTGAGCAGATGTCACTTTCACTTGAGGCATCATACTCTCATCTAAAGAAACTAGCTTTGTCCAGCATGTCACAGCCTCAAAATTAGATCTGGGAGGGAAACCATTACACAAGAAGATGGACGATCAAATATTCCAGGGCTTTCTGACCCTCCCTGATCGAGTCCCAGCTGAAATCTGTTTATTTGTATTCTAATGACCATGCGGTATTGCCTGTCACATATCATTTTGGCTATTCCACTGGTTCCCATTTGTGTCTACCTGCTATGCCACTCAGTATTTAGAAGCCGTTAGAGAAGGAGGTGCAGATAACTCAGATGTGCTGCTGTTATGACCCCTCTGTTCAGTACCTCAGGGGAGATCAGAGTCGCTGATAACTGACAGATGTGTGTACGGCTGTAACTACAGTTCAGAGTCTCTCAAAAAGATGTCAGTAAAGTAGACATTTCTAATTGATTGGAAAAGGCCAATCCATAAGAGCTGTCTCAAAGATGACTGTATTTTGCCTGCGAGACTTTACAATTAAACAGGCTGTTTTTGCGAGTGGTACAATGCGTCGTGTCGAAAGCAAATCGCTCCAATTATAATCAAGTGATGTAGTCTACACTGGAAGCATCCATCGTGTCATGTCGCACCGCACTGCACCGACAGTGAACGGATGCCCCGTTCTATTTCTGACATGCTACTCCAGCCACTTTATTAACCCATCATTAAATAACTTTTTATTAACCAAATATCATGTGAGAATTTCTTTTGCCATTAATTTTATTATTTTTATATTTAAATGATGTCTGACCGTTACATCAAAGCCAGCTTGTGAAATTCCTGGTCTCTTATCTACTAATTTAAATAATCTATTATTTAAATTATCTTCTAACCACATGTACATGTAGTTTTAGCTAAATACATAATAATAATTGTAATAATAAAATTATGATAAATGTTTACACTGGTGGATTTTCATTGAAAATAAAAGTAGGATACAGGTTTTTTAACACAATCCAAGTGTATCTGTCTGTCATCCTGTAAGACGACAAGAAACACCCTCTACATGAAACTCCAACTCCAAGTAACACCCCTCTTCGATCATAAATCAGTTCTATTGGCTGAAAGAACTTTTAAAATCCTATGCAATACGCTGTATGATTCATGATATCTTACAAAATATACCCTTACAAAAAATCTAGACTTTTGGCAAACTAGCCGCAAACTTGCCACAAATATTCAATTTATTTTCGTATTTTCACATACAAATAAGATTGTGATTTGCTGCAAAAGTTTGCCAGAAGCTTGTAGCTCTTCTTGCTTGTGAAAATAATCAATGTCAAATTTGTGGCAAGTTTGTGGCAAGGGAGTGTAAATATAAGAATACATTTTAAATTAAATGTCACATTTCATATTATTAAACGGAAGATATAAATGGTGAAATTAAAAATGTCCCTGTTCTGTTTTCTCCAGTGAGCTCACAAGCTAACCAGTTAGCCAATTAGCTTAGCATACAGCTAGCTACTTCTCTTCATTTTCATCACATTTCTCCTCAATGTCCCCACCTAGTGATATGGTTGTATGATTGTATTCAATAGAACTTTTAAGTTCTGGTATATTTAATAATATTACAAACTTTTCATTTTAAGATTAGGTTTAGGGGTGTAGGTTTGCTGCGGGACTCCAATTAAACACACACACACACAAAAAAAAAAACAAAAACAAACAAAAAAAAAAACAGTGAATAAATGTGACACCCAACAGTTGCAAGACTCAAGCATTTTGCTGGTTGTTTGAAGGGGCATAATTTGTAGTGCCCTTATGAAAATCGAGAGTTCATGAATAATTTGCCACAAAATTGGCACTAATAATTTTAATATGCAAATAAGCTTTGCGGAAAACTTGCGGCAAGTTGTCCATTGTTGCCAAAGATTTGCCGGAGGTTCACCACATCCAGTGAAGAGCTGCAAACTTCTGGCAAACATTTGTGGTGAATCAAAAACTCATTTGCATGTGAAAATAACGAGTGGCAAATTTTCTGCAAGTTTGCGGCTAGTTTAAATTTTTCTTTATAAACGTGGGCATGCCTTGTAGTGGGTGTGTCTTGTAGAAGTTTTGCAGGATGAAGACAGACCCTTCTCTAGCCATTGCATAAGTCTAGCCTTGAGCTCACAGCTGATTGGTCCATGTTTGGTCCTACCGTCAGAATGTTCACTTCCACATGCCCAGTGTAGACAGCCTCAAGCCGATGCAGTGTGTCACGTTTACTGACAAGTCCAGTGTAGACAGGATGTGAGACTTTGATATGTAATACACAGAATTATAAAACAGATGTAATACTCATTATACGGGCTATAATGAAAGAAAATACACTATAGAATAAAACAGGCATCATTAGCATTTGTTTGGTTGGTGCAGTTATGCTGTGTGTGTGTGTGTGTGTGTGTGTGTGTGTGTGCTTAGACTCAAGTCAATCTCTGCATTGATTGCGGTCCTTGATGAGATGAGATCTTTTGGGAGGTCTGTTAACGGGCTCACCTGCTGTTTACTCTCTCATTAGTGCATATGTGCATGTTTGCATGCATGCATATGTTCTTGTGTTTATCTGTGAATTCCTCTTTTCCAACCATTCACTCTCTTGACTGCTCATCTTTTCTTTCTCTCCTTTTCTATCTCTTCCTCTTTACTCTCCTCACTCTCTCCATCTCAATAACATTCCAGCCGCCCCATAGCCAGTGTAATTGGACAGATCAAACATTCTTCCAATAACACAAACAGAATCATTACCTCTAATGAAGTGAATACCCCAAAGCCGAATGGCTGGAGAATACCTGGAAAAATAAGGTAATCTCAATAAATCACTTGATACAGATGCTGTGTTTATGGTGTGTTTTTGTACTGTTTTTTTTTTTTTTTTTGAGTGAACAGGACTGAAGCTCCTAATCTGACGTCTTCAGAGACACAAACCCCCTGTGCAGAAACACATCACTGAATAACCAGAGCCCTGCGTGTCCCATAAGCACACACAGACCTCCATTTGCACAGTACACTGTCTGTGAATGCAGCTTGTCAACTCAACTGCACTGAGCACCCTGTAGAGATAGTGGAGAGAGAGACAAAAAGAAAGAAACCAAAATAGCAACAGCACCAGTTGCATTTAACGACCCTGTCGGCAGACAGAGGCGTCCAGCATGGGCCAGCTGCCGGCGCATTGTCATTAGAATGTCTTGTTGTCATGATTATCCATAGACTGTTTGGTGTTTGTCTTTGACATTGCAAGCAGTATCTAGATGGGCAGAGTCGGGCAAAGGCTGTTACAAGCTGGTGAAATAGTTAAGGAACACTTTTATCTCTCAATAAAATATTTCTTGAAAGAAAATAATCAAAAGTCGAAATTATAAACTTTACCTCTGTGAATTCATCAACAGCAGGTTTTGTGCTTACCGAAATTCGAATCACTGTCCCTAGTGGCTGAAGCTGGAAGCCTTGTTGAACATATGGGCACAAGTCAGCTTCAGTGTCTGGATAAAATGTCCACAAGATGCTGTCAAATTTGAGTTGTATTTTTAGGTGTAAATGATGTAATACACTCAACAGGAATGCATATTTTATTATTTCTACCCCCTAACCCAAACCCAACCCTGAACCTAGCCTTTAGTGGAGTAAAACTGACGCAAAACAGAAACTTCCAAATTGCGTTCACCATTGTTTATATAAATACGATTACTTTCAGATTCCCATGGGACCAGAACCCATGTCTCAAAGTGGGCAACGTGCTATCAGTAGTTCTAGTCAGTTATTAGGCTGAATGGGGTTGATTTCAGGTTACATAACTTTCGAAAGCAACATAACAATTTCCTGTGTAATCATGTTGTATTTAGACCCCAATAACTGCAATCACTCAAGCAGAAAGTGCTGAATAATTCTACTCTAAAATGTAAGTGCAAAAATTGGACATTAAAATCCACAATATGGGAAAACTTGTTCTGTAGGTCACAATGCAAGTGGATGGTGACCAAGCTCCAAAAAACACAAAGGCAGAATAAAAGTAATCTATAAGACTCCAGTGGCTTAATCCATGTCTTCTAAAGTGATTTTGGGTGAGAACAGACCAAAACATGGATTTAACCACTGGAGTCATATGGATTACTTTTATGCTGCCTTTATTTGCTTTTTGGAGCTTCATAGTTTTGGTGACCATTCACTTGCATTATATTGACCTACAGATTTGAGATATTCTTCTAAAAATCTTTGTGTTCTGTAGAAGAAAGTAAGTCATACACATCTGGGATGACATGAGGGTGAGTAAATGATACTGAGAATTTTCATTTTGGGGTGAACTATCCTTTTACTAAATTTATTTAAAGGAGTAAATGTAAATGTGCCACTCGTATTTTCCATTAAAGGGTTAGTTTTCTCAAAAACGAAAATCCTATCATAATTTACTCACCCTCATGTCATTTCAAACCTGTATGAAATTCTTTCTTGGGTGGAGTATGAAGGTCAATGTAAAAAATGATTTTCAAGACAAGTATTTTTGTCTTGTTTTTCTGTAAAATTATCTAAATATTCTTAAAACGTGATTTATTTACTTGTCAAGCAAAATGGGATAATATATTAAGTCTTGTTTTAAGATAAATCTGACAAAATTTAGTGAACTTTAGACGTAAAAAAATAAATAAATAAATAAAAAAATAAAAAAATTGGGGTAAGCAAAATAAATAAATAAATAATAGGTTTTCCCTTTGAATTAGGTTTATTATTCTTACCCCATTGGAAAACAGTTTTTTCTTGTTTTAAGCATAAATCTCACTACGTTTGACTAGATTTCTCTCAAAACAAGACTTAAAATGTGCTTGTCAAGTAAATAAATCACATTTTAAGAATGTTTAGATATTATTTACCGGAAAACATGACAAAAATACTTGTCTTGAAAATCATTTTTTGCAGTGTTATCTAGCAGAATACCCAAGCTACTCTGTTCCTAGTCATCATTCACTTTCATTGGATGTAAAAGTATGACAATGGTAATTAGGGACAGTGCAGCTTGGATATTCAGCTAAATATTTCCCTTTTAAATTTTACTGAATAAAGAAAGTCATATGAGACTGGAATGACACGAATTTTTATGTTTGGGTTAACTTTTCCTTTAACATCCCCTTGTATGATCTTCTTTATAAGTGAATAAATTAATACTATTTTATTAATTAATCAGTTAAAATATGTTAGGCATTAAATTAATTAACGAAGCAATTAAATCATGGAAGCCCCTTCTCTTTCCATTTAAAATGCAACATCTTTCTCAATATCAAAGACATTCCCTTGTACTGAAATTAAGCCAGTAATGTTTTGGTTTATGTGAATGACATGAGTTCATAATTTATGTCAAAGCAACAGCTGTCGGATCAGCATCCTTTGTTAACACACATGCTAGAACTGTCGGCGAAGCTAATGTGACAAGAACACTCACACACAGATTTGGAACTATAATAAAATATGGAAACCTGGCCTTCTCTGTTATAGTTATGTGTAATGTAAAGTCTATAGCTTGTAAATAAAACACCAATAAGCCAATGAGAACCCAAACACTTTGAATACATCCAGGTGCTTAAGAAGTTAGATTCAAAGGCAAAATTCACAACTCTGCTAATGCAATTGATTAATTTCACAATTATTATTATTATTATTATTATTATTATTATTATTATTATTTATGGGAATTTAATATATATATATATATATATATATATATATATATATATATATATATATATATATATATATATATATATTCTTTTTTTTCTTTTTCTTTTTTTTTTTTTCTACCTCTCTGAGCTAGTTTTCGGAGTGTAAAACTAGAATTCATTGCACACTGGACCTGTGGCCACACAGTAATGGCAATTCAGGAAGGCTAAGGGAGTCTCATGTCAATGATTGGTCTATCCTCTGTTTTAGAGTGCCAGTTATGAATTGGGCCTGCATTACTCATTAATTTAGTTGTTTTTGGGACTCCATTTTACTACTTCATATATTTTGTCAAATAAAAGATCAAAGCAACGCTGGTAAAAAAAAAATTCTTAAAAACAATGTCTGGCCCCTGAGAAACTACATTGAAAAAGGAACTAAAAATGAACAATAATACCACAAAAATAATTTAGCTCCCCGGAGAGAAGTGGGATCATTATTTGCAGAGCATACCAGCAAACTAAAAGTGGAGTCAAAAAGATATAACATCCATTAAAATCGGTGTGGAAAATACAGCATTCATGAAAACAGCTCCAAAATGTATCTTATATGGTAATTGACAATTATATGGTATCTGTCTTAGTAATACAGATATATACACTCACATAGCACTTTATTAGGAACACTATGGTCCTAATAAAGTGCCCGATGTGGTCTTCTTCTATTGTAGCCTATCCGCCTCAAGATTTGACGTGTTGTGCATTCTGAGATGCGATTCTGCTCACTACAATTGTACAGGGCCTTGTTTCCCAAAAGCATCATAAGCCTAAGTAGATCCTAGAATCCATCTCACGATTCATCTTAGTTTTGTGGCCCATTTCCAAAAAGCATCGTAACTTAAGTAGTACTTGAAAATGCTCGTAGATTAACGAGTGCTCTGGAATAATCGCACAGCGTTGAGAACATCGTAAGCACACAGACACCTGCAGGACAAACGTGAAATTACACCTGATACAATTGAAATACCTATAGTTACATTTTATGCTCATTTAATATCAGTATACATATACATTTTATTTTATTATTATTTTTAACCGACAAGGCTAATAATAATAATAACAATAATAAATGCAGAAAATGGTTAGTTAGTATTGGATGAACAGATAAATTAATAAGTAAACAAATAAAGTTATTTGTGGACTAGTTGGTAACAACAAAGTGGTGGCATGATTGTTGCAGAGAACTGAAAAAATTACAATCAGAGAGAGAAGGAAAAAAGTCAATAACTTGCTGCCGTGCATGAAAATCATCTGTACAGTATATTGGCTCCTCATCCTCGTATCCTCTTCCTCTCTGACACCTAAGGGCGTTCTTGCCCGCACCATGCATTGTGTAGTACCACAGATGTTGTGTCGTATTGCTGTTACCATTATCACTTTTGGGAGTAAAGAGCAGATCTCCCTTTGATTGGTGAATGTCCTTAAAGCGCAGCTCCCACGCGTCTCCTTATTTTGTGATCCGCAATAACACAGTGAACCTCGTTATATTCAATTAATGCTTGTTGTCATTAGCAGGACAGGGTCTCTACTGTCTTCACTGATCCTGGAAGCTTTAATCTCGACCCACAGAGCAGTTTTTTTAAAACTAAATATTAGAATGCACATCTGATGAACGAAGCAGTGATTGTGTAATAGAAATATATCGTTCTGCACAAAACGATTGCAAAACAAACTGCAATTATGTAGTGAATTAAGTTGTACATTTAAGATAATATTTTTTTTATATTTCCAGCGAGGTAAATTACAAAAGTTTTTAAAGTTACGCAACAAATATAATGAAGTTGCAATGATGAGCAGCATGGTCACATTTCAGCACTTCCAATTTAAGGACAGCGTCTCTCTATTAAGTAGCATTAAAGTGCGTCCTCGCACGTTCATGTTAAGTGCAGATTTTGGGAAACGCATGTAAAAAGTAACGAACGTTCGTAAAATCGCTCATAGAAAACGCTCTTAACCGCATAGATCAATCGTTATTGGGAAACACATCCCAGAGTGGTTATCTGAGTTACCGTAGCCTTTCTGTCACCTTGAACCAGTCTGGCCATTTTCCGTTGACCTCTCTCAACAACAAGGCGTTTCCGTCTGCAGAACTGCCACTCACTATTCCATTCACTAGCAAACCTACACAAATTAACGCAAAAAATGTATCATAAATCTCAAAATTGAGTTGAATGCTGCAGTTATCAGGTGCTGATACATAAGCATAGAACTCCCTTTTGTGGAAGCCACTGGACTTATAGATTGTTCTCCAGCTTTTTAACAAAAGCACAGTGATATAAAATTGGCAATAGTTGTTCTATATAATAAATAAGTTTGGCTTATCCGGTATCTTTAAAAGGTTTCAAAGCTTTTTTTATTAAAAAAGTAGCCTTATCTCATCCCAATAAAAGTGCTAACGCGTTAAAATGTAATATTAAAATACATTACCAGACATTCAAGGACAGCCATTTTGGCTGAACCTCTACAAGCATAAATATAAAACTAAATGAGAATGAAAATAATACACTTTATTCCAAAAGGCAACAAGAACTCCCCTAGTTTATTGCTTATAGTGACTGACTGAGGAGCTGACCAACCACAATAAATAAGAGAAAACACATTATAACAAGAGGGTATGATCAGAGGATGGGTGAAGCGGTCCCTGGGGGCACTGGTGGGCATCAGGACTGCTGTTCCAGGGCTTGAAGTGACTTTTTGTTGTGCTGCCTTAGGCTGAAGCCCCCTCCAGTGAATCTGGGTCCATCCGGTCGCTGTGGCTGGATCACGGGCTGTCCTGTCTGGGCAAGACTTCGCTCCTTCTCCCTGCAGAGATGACAGGGGACAGATACAGATCAAATCTAAAAGTTACAAGACTTCTTGGGTTCCATGTGCACTAATTTTTTTTAAATGTAATCACTGGTCTATATATATATATATATGCTATCGGAATTATTGTAAATATGAGTTTCCTACTTGGCAGTTGCACTTGAATGCCCAATCATTTTGTAATTACGACTGGGAAACTCTGAGATAATTCTGATTCCTGAGTTTCCAAATTGGGAGGAGCCACAAACTTTCAACATGGTGAAGGAGAGTACGATTTCTGTTGTGAATTTTTCAAAACGCAGCTACCTTGTTAGCACTTGCCGTTTCGTCATATACATTTATGTATTTTTGAAACAATCATTTCAATGGCATGTGAAGGCAACATACATATACTGTAAATCACTTTGGATAAAAGCTGATATTTACTTTCTTACTAAATATAAATATAAATATGAACATGATATTTAACATTGCCTACATCTAATCACACACACACACACACACACACACACACATATATATATTGTACATATATAACCATGTAAGAGAAGGGAAATGAAAAAGACCCACATATGGAAGCGAGAGGTATTAATAACAAACTGCCTCTTGTATACTTTTTTAATGAATAAAAAAAAAATAAAAAAATAAAAAAAAAAGAAGCAAACTAACTAGTTCACATGATTGAAGACAACTTAACTGAAGAAATTCCTGGAATGTCAGATGAAAAACTCATGTATGCATTTTGGGGTGTATGCTTGATGCATATAGGCATGTATGCATGACGCCATGCCAAATTAAAAATACACAAACAAATCGTGGACAGCGGATCTACATGTTTGAAATTAGTTTTCCAAACATAAATTACTATGCAAACTCAACACAAACACCTTGTGTAGAACAAACCTAGGTGAATTGGGTAAACCCAACAAATTTAGATCTGTCAATTTAACTTAAATAAATCTCTTATTTCTTTATGCACTAACTAGTGAAAGTGAATGTTCGCATGCTAAATGCATGCTGATTTGAAGCACTACAAAGTTTAGATTAGTAACTATGTTATGGATAGCACAGCATTTGCTCAGCTAAGTGAATAATCTATTTATTTATGACAACTACCTGTCCTTATTGTTAGCTCAGTCTCCACTCTTTACCATAATGGTAACCCCCAAAACTCCAACATATTTCCTTTATCACAAATAATAGCCTATTCTGTTATATTTCTCACAAAAAGCACCATGATAATACACTTGATTATTTTTTATTTTCAGACATGGTATGTGATAACTCCATGTTTTTGACATGTGTCATAGTAAAACCATGGTATTTTTTAAAGTACCTTGGAGTACCATGACAGTATCATGAAATATGAACATTATCAATCATTCAGTACCATGGCATCACCCTGGTAACGTGGTGCACAGTGCGAAGGCGCGATGAGAAAGTGCGAGTACAAGGCGATCGACTGTGTTCCGCAAATGCTACAGGGTCCTTGAATAACGTATAACATGCTGGTGGAGTTTCTGGTGCCCCCAAGGGTATGATGGTGCCCTCCTAGGGAGTTGGTGCCCTACGCAGACTGCATAATATGTGTATAAGGAGCAAAGGTACTGTGGTAGCCTAATGTTATTTTTCTGAAAATGATTAGTCTAATGGCTTATTAATTTCAACAAAACCAAATTGGCTTTGGCGGAACCAGACAGCTCCTTCAATTTATGTCAATATTCTGTAAAAGACTAATTGAATTTACATCACTGAAAGCGACACGACCGCTCTTATTATAATTAATACATCTGTCTACACTAGTGGTACACAATGTTGGAAATGCGGTTGCAATTGAGTATTATTCTTTTGATGAACTGACAGCACAGTAAATGGAGTGGACTTTTTATCTGACCTGTTACTCATCTAAGGTAACAGCACTTCGATGCTCCGGGGCAAATTCAAAACTGCATTTTTTGCTTTCTTGAAGGGCACTGCTGCGGGAGAGGACGCCACTCGAAAGCTCATTCAAAACGAAAGTGAGAAAATGAATCTTTTCTCGGAGGGCCCTTCCACATACAGTAATGCCATGTTTCCTTCAGAGTACCTACTACTAGGGAGGATCACTTGCAATTGGTATCCACCCCGATCCACTGTAGCGCACGCTCTTAAAGGCACCTCAGCTTAATTTTCTTTAATACATCCACGATTTATAAAGAAATCTCATACACATTATTAGTGTTATTGTGAGATTATGACGAGATTTAAATGTAATTTTATTTAACTATTTTAATTTAATTATTAAAATTTCTCCCCTTTTTCTGGAGGGCTTGCACCCCTGCTGCCCCCGTTCTGTGCACGTCAGTGCTAACAAGTATCCCCCTTTATATTCATCTTGCACACAGACACATAAAATAACACTTAATTTTAAAATTTACTCTCCCTATCGAGTCCCATGCAGAGCATTCTGGGAAATGGGAATCCCCTGCCCAGTTTCATCATTGCATGTAGTCCCAACTCAAATGGATTAAGTAAACTTCCATTTGACAAATTTAAATGTATAGAACGCAATGAAATCAAGTAGTGACAAAATGTTCAAGAACTGTATTTTTTTAGTTCATTTTAATCAAGTAAATTGAACAAGCAGCAAAAATGGTTTTTGTTCCATTTCATTTTGCTTTGTCTAGCTGTTTTTGTATGCAAGAATACATCTTGTGTGTACTCTCTAAAAGAACAGAAAGATGCACGGCCTGCTTGGGAATATATGAAATGCTATGAAACTATGCACTTAAACTTAAATTTACATAAACTTTATCTGTCCTTGCCTACACTCCTATCTAACACCCACAAGCCCACACATATAAACAATTACAGTTTGTTTGGAATTGCATACAGTACTACCATACTACTCTTACTAATTCTGAAGTATATAGTATACGTATACAACACACTCACATGGCGAAATCGTAAGGATTCATTTGACTTTTCTAAATTTGGCTAATCTGTATGATATTGTATGTCTGCACTCGTTTGAATATGTACGACTTTCACTACAGCCAATGACATCGCTGGACATCGTTTCCATATAATACGCAACAATTTCTTGCTTCTGTCACACACAACAGCTGCCTATCATGTTTACACACTCTACTGATAGGTAAGGTTTAGATAAAGGGTTTGGGTAAGGGCATAATAATAAGCATGTCCTTAAGGCCTCATGCACGGAACTCGTGCTTACTTCCATTGGATATCCGGGCATTTGCACGTGATGAAATCATACGAATTTATACAAACGAAATTGTATGAAATCAAACTCGTAAAATATGTTCGAATTTTTATGAGATCGTGTTGAGTAAATACTGTATGCTGTGCACAGTATGCAGATTTTCTGTATGCATACAGTAGAATACCCAAATAACCTACTACATTTGCCAAAAATGTATATATATATATATATAAAAAAGAAATATATATATATATATATATATTTCTTTTTTTTTCCATTAACCTAGACTTAATATGTTTTTAAGAATTAAGAATTGTGAAATAACTGTTTTTATTTCCAAGATTACAACTGGATGTCAATCATGAAATTAAAACATGCACATAATTAGGTCATGTGACAAATGCTATCAAGTCATGTGACAACAATGTATCATACTACTGTTTAAGAATAGCAGCCAGTATATTCTGTGCAGTATGCTGTAAGCACTATTATTACATGGGTCTCTGGAAGACTCGATTCTGATTGGTCAATGGCGCCATCTAGCGGTCTGATATTTCTGAGTAACAACCGCACATACAGGGATAAATACATACCAGACTGGTCATCCGGGTATTGCAAGACATCTTTCCTTCTTCTCTCTCACTGTGTGATCTCTACAAGTAAGTTTTTCAAATAATTTTAACTCAAATCAATGTTTCACATCCATCAATTATTTTTTTTGGCAAGAAGTCTTGTATAAGCTGTATAATGAGCAGTGGTCATTATTTACAAAATAGACACCAACAGAACTCTGATGCAAACCGAGGAGGAATTTAGCTGTTCAGCAATTTAATTCTTCTCACATAATTACATAATTTCAAGGCAAATCAATATTTTATGTCCATTTATTTATTTATTAGGTTAGCAGCCATGTAATAAGTGGGATAATGTACAGTCAGCTAGTTGTTATCACAAAATAAAACTCTTCAGGTTAAGACAAGACCATGTCAGGGTTTATTTTGCGATGACAAACGTCTGACTGTACATTATCCATTATGAATTCTATTCTGAACATAGCTTTCCTTGTCCCAGGAGAGAACATCTGTTACCATCCAGCTCGATTTCAACAGTGCTCTAGTGATCATAGAGCTCACATCTCTCATTCATCACACTGTTATTCCAGGACCACACACACACACACACACACACACACTTCTCTCTAACTTTGTTTGTCTAATACCCAATGCCATCAATTAATATTCACTGACTGTGTAATGCAATTTCACAATGGAACCGATGAAGACATTTGGCAATAAGCTTTAAACACACACAAACAAACAAACAGCTCATCCAACCTTTGTTTATCCTATTGGTAAACAAGCACAATGAAATGAATAAGATGAAATATGCTGATTCTTGGATGTGGGTCTAGACATCTGTGAAATCAGCTTTGATTGAAATGTTTACTTGACAAGTAGTTTAACTGTCATCTGAAACAAATGACTTCTGACAATCCGAGTATCGAACAAATTGATAACAACTCCTTTGATCCTTGGCCAGTGGGTGGTAGGGATGTGCTGTATGAGGATGTTATGAATTCACACTTGAGGAAATTATAGCTTATGTCTCGTCCAGGAATGAGTTTACTGGATGGAGTTCTCTAGTGTCATCTCTGTCTATTCTCTATAAAATTATCTGGAGAAGCCAATGTAATTGTCTAGACAATGAAACAAATCAAACTACAGTATACTGCCCGACAATGTCAAAATGCAGTAACTACGCCAACACTGAAACAAAGAAAAATGGCTTCAAATGTGGATGATCATTTGAACAATCCCGATATTGATTCTTAAAATCCCAAGATCGATCTTTTAATATGTGAAGCATCCATTTGTCAATGAATGATGTCTCTTTAATACCCATTCTGCTCTTTACAGTCAGATGTTGATATAAAGCAACAACAACAACAACAACAAAAACATTAAATTCTAATCACTAGTGATGTGTCCACTAGTGACGAATTGTTCTCATTCACCTCCATACACTGACTCATATTTCTCTTTCACTGATGTATAAATAATAAATAAAGTATACTTTTACTTTAATATCTATCCCTTTTGAAGCCAATGAGCTCTACTGCTTTTCATGCCTATAAAGACTTGTTATAGCGCGAGCCAACAGCATTCTAGTGCAGGCTGTGAGGCAGCATATCATTGGTTTGACCCACTGAACGAATACGCCCCTTCACTGAACCAGTCGAGTCGATTGTTTGAGTCTGAACTAGATGAGACATCTCCAAAGTGAACGAAATGAATGTACTGGTACACTCATTCGCGAACAAAATGTTCAAAAATTTTTGTTTGTGTACGAGAATCTGCTGACTGACTGAACGAGATGAGGAATGTCGTTTGTTCAGGTCGGCATGTGAGTCAGTCGCGTTCAACAAGGAGAGAAAGAGGTGAAATGCACTAAGACAAGTTTATAGGTATACACAAACATAATCCCCAATTTATGAATGTGTAAAAATTACTGAAGACCATATAGTTAAAAGGACATGAATTACAAATGGCAAAGTTGTGGTTTGGTGCACAGTGTAAGATATTTAGGCTTTTCCTGAACGTTTTGTGTGTCTGAAGCCTAGCATTTGACAAAATCTAGGAAAAATAAGACCTTTTTTGGTAGAAATATGTGGTTATGGTGTTTAAACTCTATTTTTACATTGTTTTCATAGATTTGAAGACATGCAAATTCCATTTGTGTTGCTTTATTCTGCTTTTAAAGACTGACTTTAGCGCGAGCCAATAGCATTCGAGAGCGGGCTGTGAGGAGCATATCATTGGTTTGATCCACTGTGCGATTACACCCCTTCACTGGTCATTTGAGTCTGAACAACACAAACATTTTGTTCATGAATGAACTTAATATACTGGCACACTAGTTTGTGAAAGAAAAGTATGAATCAGTCATTAGTGAACGAGGATCTGCTGATTGGCTGAACGACAGGAGGAGCTGCATGTCATTCGTTCAGTTCAGCAATCTGGTTCAACAAGAAAAGGGGCTGGATGAATTATGAATAAAAGTGAGTGATGACCACACATAGTAGATTTGTAGAGACACACATTTTAACAAAGGATAATTAGACTTGTTCTAGTCGTGAATTAATTGTGCAATGTAAATATTTGTTCAAAATGTAATAAATGGTTATTTGGCACCATCTACAGGCGCAAAGGTGTAATTTGCAGAAATGTTCAACGAACGAATCTGAACGAGTCACTGAGATGAATCAAAATCACAACAACTACTAATCACACATGGCACGGGTGTGGTAAAGAAGCTCTCTTGCTAATATGCAATCAACCAAAACCAAGGAGCTCTAAAATACCTGGAGAAAGCAATCTGTTAGCATTCCCATTCATTTCAATAGCATCTGCTCAAGTAGCGCATGGTTCACCGTAAGTATGCGATCTAGAGGTCATTTTCTCTCATGGACGCTCAATTACGGGATCAGATGTCGTGTGACTGATCTCTCGAAAATGGCAACAGATATAGTAAGTCAAAATATAAGTACATTTGACACCATCTGTCCCTCTAAATAAGATAAACTATATTGTAATTAATTGCGATTTAAATGTCTCTTGGAAATCGTTTTTTTTTTTTATTTCAGCAGAAAACACAGCTACTGTTGAATGGCTGTCAATGGACGAACATGCCTTTTGCCATCACAGGATGCAGTTCTAGCCTCTACCAGTAGGTGATAACAGGGACCTTCTAACCAGCCAATTCCCGACTCCCTAACCAAAAAACTTCTGCCTGAACTGTGAGGAGGATATAGCTGCAGGCAGAGCTCCAAAAAGGGTGCGGGAGCTCCAAACCACCAGAAAAGATATAGGGAGTCCCTAACCTAACCCTTTCCCTAACCCAAACCGTTTGTGGAAGTGACGCCCCCTTTTGGAGTTGGTGCAACCCCCTTTTGGAGTAACTGCCTCCTTCTGGAGTAACCCCCGCTCTCATTTGGAGATTTCACCCCCATTTGGAGATATCCGGCTGCAGCTATGCCTACTTGTGAACTGCCAGCATTTTTAAAGGGACATTAACATTTTAGACCTTGTTCTACATATCAATGTAAATGCATGTAAATACTACAAATAGTACTAGATAGATAGACAGATAGATAGACAGACAGACAGATAGATAGATAGATAGATAGATAGATAGATAGGTAGATAGAAAAGTAGGTGGTAAACAATTTTATTAAAAAGAGATTTTATATCGATCTATAATGGCAGCATTAATTCATAAAATTATGATCAAATGGTGGTAAAGAGTCTTTTTACAAGACAAACAAGTGCACGTTGGCCATTTTAAAGAGCCAATTCAGGTGCTTGGATCACAGAGGTGGCGTGATTCAGTACTGTCTCAGTAAAGTATGCCAAAATGTAGTAGTCTACTGCATCCTTCATAATCTAGCACTCAGAACCTGTCTGCAAGATGAGGAATTGTGCTGTGCAAATTGAGATTTTTTTGGGCAAGTTTGTCCCATTACCTGATTTGCATAATTCCTTCAGTGAATGGGGTGCTAAAACAACACAGACAGCACGCTATTCAATTTTAGTGAATTCCTCCCGAGTCAGACCTGCACTCTGACTCAACAGTATTTCTAGTCTGGAGTGCAGTGCACCTGAACTAGTTACTGATATCAGAGAGCCACAGCTATGCAGCAGTTTAAGAGCTCCACACAAACCAAAAATGTATTTATTTTTTATTTTTTTTCAGCAAAGAGGGAAAGAATTGCTGGTTCTGATCTGTCTTCCTATCCTCTGACCCTTTATTAAATTAGTGATTAATTCATTGGAGCAAATAAATCTATCAGCATGTTGAGCAGGGCTCTAATAACAGTCTACGAGAACAACGAATTAGGAACCAGGACAGGAGCTTATTATATGGAATTACGGGGAAAGCAGTTAGGTTACGTGCAGAGTTTATCCAATACGTCCGCATGCCAGCAGGAATAATAAAGGGGAAGATATGCTTATTTGCCTGTCTTTCAAATCAGTCAGCTCTCTCCATCAGACTGATTATATGTCCCCTTTACCACAGTAATTCAATTATGATCTATAGTTCCACGTAGGCAGAGAGAAACAGAGAATAAAGGAAAGAGGAATACCGTGAGAGAGAGAGAGAGAGAGAGGGTGGGGAGAATGGGTGCTCTAGAGCTTAAAAATCAATAGCAGACAATGATTTGTGTGTGCTTGGAATGTGAAGGTTTGAAATCTCAACAGTAAGGAAGAAAATTTTCTTCTCACACACTTTACATTTGCTCCCTAACCATTTATTAGTAGAATGGTATCTTCTATTAAAAACTTTTCTTTTTCTCTACCACTAAACCTGCCTTCTTACCCTCTCACTCACAATAGTTGCTGTTAAATATTTAAGAAGTATGGAAAGATGTACGCACTTAAATTGTTAGCACGTATTAACGTCTATTCACACTCAACTATTGATGTAATCAATGATTAATGAATAATGAAACACTGCCACAGAGATCCCAGAACCTCAATCCAACAGACCCTTCTGAAATTAACAGGTGCCCATTTTACAGTGGGTGGCATTTAATAGCAGGGTGTTGTAATTCACAACATCACAACATACAGTGCTGGTGTCAGCTATTTGCTGTTTTTTTAGTCTTATGTGAAATTGAAAAAAAGGGCTTGTGCATCTTTATGTTTTGTGTGAGCAGTCTAACCTGACTAGAGTCAAGAGTCAAATACTTGTGATGCATATGGCTATGTACACACTGCAGCTAAATAAGGTTGTCACTCCTTTTCTGACTGCTTATGCTGCTTTAATGTGCTATCAGAATTATCCTACTTCCCAATTCTGAAGTGGTAATTACAAGTACGTCGCGTTCAAGTGATTTGTTATTGGAAAGAACAGGAAACATGGACGATGTCAGGTTCATTCATACATATTTTTTGAGGAACTTTTATTTTGACACCATAATACATATTACTCAGTTAGCTTGCTGAAGATAATTGAATTTTGGACATATACAAGCTATTTTCACTGTATAAAGATGTACAACATGCATCAAATGGTTGCTGATATACATAAATGAATGTGACCAAAATGGCAAGCACTAACAATTAGCTGTATTTAGAAAAATGAATAAAACCTGTCATTCACTACAGAAACAGTACTCTCCTCCGCCTTGTTGAAAGTTTACGACTTCTCCCATCTCAGAAACTCAGGTATCAAAATGATCTCTGAGTTCCCTATCTGTCACTCACTCAACGTTGTGTCGATGTAGTGACACTAGGGGTTGCCCTTGGGAGCCCCGAACACCTCTGATCTTTGAAAAAAGGCCAATGGGAATTGGCGAGTGGAATTTGCATGCCACTCCCCCGGACATACGTGTATAAAAGGAGCTGGCTCGCAACCACTCATTCAGATTTTCTCTTCGGAGCTGAGCGGTTGTGTTCAGCGAGCTGAATTACTCTGCCGATCCATTCACCTCAAAAAGTTGTTGGATTTACAGCACATTACAGCGGCTTCTCCCCCTCTTGCACTGGTGAAGTGCAGAGAACGCCCCTGGGCGCTTCAGCAGCTAAAAGAGTATATTCTTCCTACTGAAAGAGTATATTTTCCCTTCTAAAAGAGTGGCGTCTTTTTAAAAATGCCTCTCCGTTTGTGTGTATTTCCTAGTTGCAGTCATTACCTCTCCGCTTCCGATGGCCACGATCGTGGTCTTACATGCTTGGGCGCTGGCCACGCGGAGACAGCGTTCGTGGACGGGTCATGTTCTCACTGCAAGAGCGTGACCATTGCAACGTTGCGGTCGTGGTTTTTCCTTCGTTAGAGGGAAAGACCACCCCAGGGGCTCCCCGCCTCGGTCCTTCTACCTACGGGTTTGAGGCCGCGTCGGTTAGCACTGGGGGCGATTTGGGGACCCCAATGGGAGCCACTCCACCAAGTAACTCCCCACGGACCTCCCATTCCCCAGTACGCTCGTTTGCCCTGCTGGGATGAGAACGTTGGCTCGTCTCAGGGCGAGTTCGCGATCTCGTTTCGGCGCTCGCAAAGTGGATGAGCTCTCGATTGCAGCATCGGAGAACGGGCTGTCCAGTCTGACGCTGAGGACTCGACTGGGCTCCCACCTTAGGGTGCGGTCGCCCAGTCACAATCTGACGCGCAGCTGGCAGCCATGCTTGCCCGGGCAGCTGCGTGTGTTGGGCTGGAGTGGAACCCTACACCCCCCTGAACCCTCGCAGCCTGACGATTGGTTCCTGGGCCCGGTGCACCGCTCACGGTGGTGGGCACCTTTCACTGCCTGGACCCGGTCTCTGAGCTCCTCCGCTCTCACTACCCTCGATGGTGGGGCTGCCTGGGGGTACTCGGCAATTCCCCAGGTGGTTAAGGCGGTTGCCCGCAAAATGCCACCAAAAGTCTGTGCCGTTTTGTATAGGGACCCCTAGTGTCACTACATCGACACAACGTCGAGTGAGTGACAGATAGGAAACGTCCTGGTTACTTTCGTAACCTCTGTTCCCTGACGGAGGGAACGAGACATTGTGTCCCTCTTGCCACAACACTGAACTACCCGCTGAAATGTCCAGGACCTTGTCTTGGCTCCTCAGCACAAAACCTGAATGAGTGGTTGCGAGCCAGCTCCTTTTATACACGTATGTCCAGGGGAGTGGCATGTAAATTCCACTCGCCAATTCCCATTGGCCTTTTTTCAAAGATCAGAGGTGTTCGGGGCTCCCAAGGGCGATCCCTAGTGTCACTACATTGACACAATGTCTCGTTCCCTCCATCAGGGAACGGAAATTACGAAAGTAACTAGGACGTTTTCCAGTTGTAATTACAATTTGATGGGTCATTCATGCGCAACTTCCGAGTGGGAAACTCGTATTTACAATAATTCCGATAGCATGTGAAGGCAGCATTAATCACGTTCATGAGCGCTATGAGCATAATTTAGCACTAGAAATGATGAACGTTCCCACATGAACATGCATGCGACTGTGAAGGAGCTTTTCTCATAGCACTAATAACTTACAACGGACGTCAAGACTTTCACTGAAAACTGACTTAAATTTTGACTTGTTTCTCACCTAACTTACTGTATGCCTTCAGAAGACTTGAAAAGTAATGCAAGTGTCGGATGGAGTACTTTTATGATAATTTTGGGTCCTTTTTTAAGCTGGAATGTGAGTCACTATCCACTGCCATTGTATTGAAAAAAACAGACTGGGATAGTTATTAAAATGTTCCTTTTTTGTTCCCCATAAGAAAGTCATGCAGGTTTGGAACGACATGAGGTTGCATAAATTATATATACACTACCGGTCAAAAGTTTTGAAACACTTACTCATTCTTTATTATAATTTTTTTTATACTAAAAAAAGTCATCAAAACTATGGAAAAACATAAATGGAACAATGGGAATTATGTTGTGACTAAAAATCCAAAATAAATCAAAACTGTGTTATATTTTAGCATCTTCAAAGTAGTCACCCTTTGCCTAGAATTTGCAGACATGTACTCGACATTTTCTCAACCAACTTCTTGAGGTATCACCCTGGGATGCTTTTTAAACAGTATTGAAGATGTTTCCATATATTTTGGGCAATTATTGGCTGATTTTCTTTATTATTTGTTCCAAGTCATCAATTTCAAAAACGTTTTTTATTATTTTTTATTACATTTTAGTTTTATAATTAAATAAATTAATATGGTTGCACAATTATATTTTTGTCTACAAAACTAATTTCAAACATTTAAGCATACGCCTTCAAATCAAAAGATTTTTAAGATCATGAAAAACATTTCAGTCAAGTGTTTCAAAACTTTTGACCAGTAGTATATATATATATATATATATATATATATATATATATATATACATACACACAAAAGTAATGTTTTGGAGTCTAACATTTATATTTCCTACTGACACACTAAAGCTGAAGATATAAATAACCATCTTAAGACAAATGCATTTGTGAAACATCTTATGTGCCTAAGACTTATGACAGTACTGTATATATATATATATATATATATATATATATATATATATATATATATATATATATATATATATATACACACTGGCAGCCAAAAGTTTGGAATAATATACAGATTTTACTCTTATGGAAAGAAACTGGTACTTTTATTCACCAAAGTGGCATTCAGCTGATTACAATGTATAGTCACGACATTAATAACGTGAAAAATTACTATTACAATTTGAAAAAAAAATTCAGAACTTCTTAAACTACTTCAAAGAGTCCTCATCAAAAAGCCTCCATGTGCAGCAATGACAGCTTTGCAGATCCTTGGCATTCTAGCTGTCAGTTTGTCCAGATACTCAGGTGATATTTCACCCCATGCTTCCTGTAGCACTTGCCATAGATGTGGCTGTCTTGTCGGGCACTTCTCACGCACCTTACAGTCTAGCTGATCCCACAAAAGCTCAATGGGGTTAAGATCCATAACACTCTTTTCCAATTATCTGTTGTCCAATGTCTGTGTTTCTTTGCCCACTCTAACCTTTTCTTTTTGTTTTTCTGTTTCAAAAGTGCCTTTTTCTTTGCAGTTCTTCCCATAAGGCCTGCACCCCTGAGTCTTCTCTTTACTGTTGTACATGAAACTGGTGTTGAGCGGGTAGAAATAAATGAAGCTGTCAACTTAGGACATGTGAGGTGTCTATTTCTCAAATTAGAAACTCTGATATACTTATCCTCTTGTTTAGTTGTACATCTGGCCTTTCACATCTCTTTCTGTCCTTGTTAGAGCCAGTTGTCCTTTGTCTTTGGAGACTGTAGTGTATACCTTTGTATGAAATATTCAGTTTTTTTGGCCATTTTAAGCATTGTATAGTCATTATTTATTATTATTATTATTTTTTATTATTATTATTATTATTATTTTTTATTTTTTTTGTGAACTATTACTTTAAATTCAGTTGTCACACCCAAAACTTGGCAGTGTGTAGATGACCCATGTGTACGTATGTGTAATCAAATCTCCCTTAATTGAATATTTCGGGTTAAATACAAGTTAAGCACAGTCGACAGCATTTGTGGCACAATGTTGATTACCAAAAAATTTATTTCGACTTATCCCTCCTTTTCTTTAAAAAAAAAAAAAAAAAAAAAAGAAGAAGCAAAAATGGAGGTTGCAGTGAGGCATTTACAATGGAAGTGAATGGGGACAAATTTTGGAGAGTTTAAACAGAGAAAAGTGAAGCTTATTGTAAAGGACTTCACATCAGAAGGGAAGGAGGACACAGGGAAGCGGGTTTTCCAGTCTCAGGTAAGACTTTTAATCGGCCATTTCAATGCCTTACAACTTCACAAACTCATCAGTTTTACAGGCACATAGTCACTCAAACACATTAGCCTCACGAACACAACAGGTTACACAAACATATCAGCTTCACAAGCACCGTAGGCTTCCTTGTGCCAGACTCTCTCTCCTCTCTGCTGGTGGCCTGGCTGCTTATATGCCGCTCTCCCCATGCTCACTGGAATTAGAGGCAGGTGTTAGACATAATCTAGCTTAGGTGTAAGCGCCCATACCGCTTTCCCTCTCTCCGGACGGACGCTGACCACGCCCCCGCTGCCACACTTATAATTTTATAAATGCACTTACATTAATTCTTCTGTTAAAACACATGTATTATTTGAGCTGTAAAGTTGTTTAAATCATAGGTTTTTTTTACAGTAGGGTTTTAGGGTTTACAGTGTTACTTCATCTTGGCAACAAAATTGTAAAATTAGATTTAACTTTACACAGAAAGTTTAGCAAGCGATTTTATCACACTAAAATCATGTTAACAGGCAAATTATTTATGTCTTGTAGCTATACTTTTAAAACACTGAGTATTTTAATGTTTACGGATTGGCCTCATTCACCTCCATTGTAAGTGCCTCACTGGAAACCAGATTTTTATTTTTTAAAGAAAATGAGGGACGAGTTGAAATTAATTTTTGTGGTAATCAACATTGTGCCACTAATGTTATTCGACCCAAACAAATTATCCCTCTTTGAACATCACTGGACACATTTTAATCTAGTTTAAAGTGAATTCTGATGAATCAAAGCTGCTATCTGTGAGATGAGATTCTTGCACAGTGCTCAAATGAGGATCTGCATTATGTTTGGGCACAAAGAAACACACAAACAAACCCACACATGCATCTTACCCATTAGACCATGCTGTTGATTGTGATGGCCTGAAACGTGGCGAAACAGTGACATCCCTGACTCAGCAATTCAGCTTTTGATTAGACAACTTCCTAACCACAAGATTTGGCGAAATGCCAAGGTCCACTCGCCTAATTGAAGATCAGGATGCTGCTTTTAAAATGAGGAGACAAAGTGGCAGTAAGTGGAGCTATGAGCCACCTCAGTGCTGGCTAAAAGAGAGCAAAGGTTATATAAACCCAATAAAAATCTGGACCCACAACTACATTGGCAGACAATCAGACAAACCAACAAAGAGCTTTTCAATATTTTATAGAAATACAAGATGTCCCCTACAATATGTGGTCCCTCCACACTCAAAATGGGCTGCTTAAAAACTGGAACTAAAGCTAATGGTGCTCAACATAAAGAATTGTTGAGAAGATGTGCAGAATTATTTATGATGGTAATACAAATTTGCAATCTTCCTCTTCTCTATAACTGCCTGCGGTGAGTCCACAAAAAAATCAGTAGCAGAATTGACCTTCCTTACCAGTTTGTTTCAGCATTTAGAATCTCCTGCTAGTTTTGCTTCCTTTAACTAACCATATAGTTGCCAAAAGCAACTGGCCACCTTGGCTGCCAGAAATACACGGGTGAGCTGACATTTGACCCAGTATTTATTATTATTTTTTTAATTTATTTTTTTAGCAAGTTTTGGTTTACTTTAAAAAAAATATATATATATAATCTAGAGACTCTCTAAACTCATGCTGTATGTCTGAATATGCATACTCTCAGAGTATGTACTGTATTTGATGAAGAATGTACTTCTCAGCCATTAATTAAGTTTTTTTAGTATGAAGGTGAGTAGTATAAATATATTCCCAGACATATTACATACTTTATACGGGAACATGGGCATTGTCCCGTGACCCAAATATACACACAGAGCACTTTATTAGGAACACTATGGTCCTAATAAATTGCCCAACGTAGTATTTTGCTGTTATAGCCCATTCGCCTCAAGGTTCGACGTTTTGTGCATTCTGAGATGCTATTCATCTCACTACAATTGTACAGAATGGTTATCTTAGTTACCACAGCCAGAGATCACTGAAATCAAATTTTTTCCCCCATTCTGATGGTTAATCTGAACATTAACTGAAGCTCCTGACCCGTATTTGCGTGATTTTATCCATTGCACTGCTGCCACACGATTGTCTGATTAGATAATTGCATAAATAAGTAGGTGTACAGTTGTTCCTAATAAAATACTTGATGAGTGTATGGTTTAGTACAACAACTGCAAAAATGTATTCTGGTTTTGTTTCTTGGTATATGTAGCACTTATAGTTGAAAAGAGATGCTTGTCTCATTGGAATATGATGTCTCCTCAGCTCCCAAGGCAATATGGAATAGTCAAGTATCCAGTGGATAGGCACTGCCATTTCTCGCCTACTCTTAAGAATACAGAGGATTCCGACATGCTACTCAATTGACACAGTGCTTTTAGCATACTATATAGTAGGGAAGTGTGCCTATTCGGATGTGCGGATGAAATACTAACCTATATTTAAGACAGATAAGTTTGAATTGGATGCAGAGCCAAGAAAAGTTTCCAGTTAATCTGGAGGCGAGATATTTCCCAACCAATATTTGAATGGGACACTATCTTAAATCATCAAAGAGTGAAATAATGATCATTCAGCACTGCTGCTCACATACACTTTTACTTTACTTCATTGGAGAACATGAACATAGTTGTGCTTTTGTAGACAATTTATGCTATCAGGAATATTGATGCTATTCTAGAGACTGTAGTTTAAGTATTTTGAGCCTTCTGCACAAGAACCTGAGCCGTCACAGGAATCCAAGCCAGCTCTGGCTTTTCAAATTCAGGATGCAACTGTGTTGTCTGTCCAATACACTCTGGCACTAGAATAATGCAAAAGGTCTTACTAGAGCTGAGCCATAAGAGGAAGGCTTACTGTGATTTAGCCAAGTAGGACATGTTCTTGGATCAACATCCTTGTTGGTCATGGAACAATGTTCTTACCAACCAATCAGCTAGGGTTAGACTTGGGGAGAACAAGAGGGAGAACAGGTTGTGAAGGGGAGGCGTAGGCTAGTGTTTTAGAGCTTAAACTGTTGAAGAACTGATTAATTACATGTTGTAGCCAATGTTAGTCCTGATTCCACTTCATATACGGATGTTTCTTCAACTTCAGGCACTTTTAGCACTGTGGACTTCTAAAAAGTAAAGTCTTGAAAAAATATTTGCACAACATATATACAATATACAGTAGGCACATGCATCATAGGAGATTTATGTTGTTTTTGTCCTTTTCTTTTCTCTTCTGAAAGTCATGAAAATTCCCACCACAGTGTCATTTCCAACACATCTCTACTTCTGTATTTTGTTTTTGAAATGTTTTAATAAAATAAAATAAAATAAAATAGTTGACTGCTTTGTCTTGCTATGGCTAATTTCATAGCTAACATTTTATAATGTTATAATGTAAATAATATTTGCACTCTTTGCATAATTTGGCAAAATTATTGCTTAGTTGGAAATGACACCAGTAAAATTCTCCTTAAAAGTTATGTTTACCAAGTTTTCTTGAAACATCACTTGTTTCTTGTTTCATATTTCACGCAAGAATGCTCTTCACTGACAATTTTGTCCACTTGGTAAACAAGTACACTAAAGTGGTCACACTTTATATTATGTGGCCTTCACTGCTATGTACTAACATTTAATACATACAAGACTATGTATTTACTGTATAACTACATGTTACAAATATCCACATTTGCTGCTCCTGAGGTTGAGGTATGGGTTGGTTTAGGAGTAAAGGTAGGGTTAGGATAAGGGGTTAGAGTTAGGTTTTGGGGTAAGGGTTGGGTTAGGGGTAAAGTTAACTGCAACTACAATGTAATTAAATGCAGGTACTTTAAATGTATTTACAATGCAGCAACATGTATGTACATAATACGTACATTGCATCAGATGGTTAAGTACATAGTAGTGAAGGCCACCAAATATAAAGTGGGTCCACTAAAGTTTGGAAAAAACACTGTTTTCATCCTAATTCCATATAATAAAAAAAAACATTTCAATGTGAAAATGCACATTAAGTATAGGATTTCTAATGAAAACCTAGTGCTAATGTCCACTATAGTGTACACTGTGTTTATCATTTCACGATAAATCGCTCAAATTTAAAAAATGGCATTTCGGATCAAACTAGAGACTCTAATATTTTGACTCAGGTTAAATGTCAAAACTTAATGAGGTTTCTTACCAGTTGTAGTTTTGTTGGAGTTTCGCCCAAAGACAAACTCTGCTGGGATCGCCGCATGTTGTTTTGTCACATGACTCTGTGCGTCTAAAATTATACGCTTTATTGACGGCCCAGTGTGTCCCGAACTGAGATCAGTTGGTTTAAATTAAATTAAATTAAATTATGTGTTGCATATAGCGAAGCCAAAATACAATGTCCACGCATGTGGGCGCAGGGTCACACAAGGTTAAATGACAAAAAAGGCAGAAATCTGTTAGTTTTAATAAATATCAACCCCTGGGGCATGAAATTGCCCAAAGTTGAAGAAACACCCATATACTTCACATTGTTCTTTAGCAGTTTGCACTCTGATTTATCTCATATCTTTTCATCTGCTCAGTGAGTTGTCCCTTTCTATTTTAATCTTCAATAAAAACATTTAAGATAAGCTTGGCTTATTGTCGGAACAAAATAGCATACATTGAAAGCCCAATGTCCAATAAACAATGCTTTTTCTAATGAAAAAAGTGGTCATTATGCTCTCATAGACTCCCAGTGAAGCGCGATATCTGGACGACACCCAAAATTAAGTGTTTAAAGCCTTCTAACAAAATCAATTGTATAGGTAATAGCCATATATTTCCAGTAAAGCAAGGCTTCGATGAGACTCTATAGGCCGTGCATGCATCCAAATATACTGTAAATTATTCAGATCAACTTAAAAATTATTTAATTTAAACATTTAAATATTAGGTGAAAAGCCATTGTCAGGAGAGTAAACTTGTGTTTCTGGGATGTGAAAATGTGAAATACAAAGATCCTCCATATTTTATAGACAATTAGTCATGAAACTATGCACTTGCATAGCAAACAAATAATATACAGTGGGAGTTACTGTAGCAGGCAGTTGTATATCTTACAACTCAGGAAGTCTCAATCAAAACCTCTAGCTTTCTACCAAATCATCAAAAGATATTTATAGTATGTACTTGCTCACTCAACTGTGAGCTGAAACATTATTCCTGAAGGTGTGTATTTGTGTTTATATGTGTGTACATATGCATACTCAGTGTTTTTGCGCCTTGTCATGCTTCATCAAGTCTCATTACTGCCTTTTGTTTACATCACACCTCATAAACATGGCTACGAACCATCAGTCTCCTTCTTTACCTGGAATGCAATAATCCACCTATCCTCATTTGCATGCAGTTTACTGTGCACTTGTCAGCTTCACAGTTGCCTCCTGTTACTTCTCTCTTTGCGACGGAAGGCATCAAGACAACATTGCTCATCGCACGTCATCTAAATCAACTGTAATTACATTCCCTTTGGTTCCGTAGAGCAAGCAAGAACAGGAGTGGAAAAATATGGTTTCAAAATGAATGATTTCATGGCAAACAGCATTAAAAAGGCCAGTCAGAAAGTTTGAAATGTTTAAAAATTATTGGTTTACTTTGCAGCGGTTGGGAAAATATTGATGGCTTGCAACAAATGTTGTCTAGGGATATATAGTGCTGTTAATTGACACTGTATGTAATTGAGTCTGTATGTAACGAACGATAGTGAGACAAACAGACCCAAGAGCAGAGGAACAGTTCAAAGGATCTATTAACAATAATAATGAACAGTTACTGGGTTGAGGAATGTAGAAAATCCCGACACCGGCTGCAGCAGCGGGAAGCGATCTCCAATGGTGTGCGTGTTGTAGTCGTGCAAGGGGCAATCCATGAAGAGTGTGTTCCTAGGATGAGTGTGTGCGTTGTGGAAGTCAGGAACAGATTCATAGAATCTTCCATTTAAACTAGTGAGATGCAGAACAAGGCCCAGCAGAGATGAGCGAACTTAACGCCCGACTCACAGGCAGAGATGAGGTATCCTCTGTGGAAGACCAGTGTGAAGAGAAGGAGGGTGGGACCGGGCCGCAAGGACACACAGCCGGCTCTGGATCAGGCTAATCATCTGACTGTTTAGCCAGTTCCCGCCTCCTCCTTGCCCATCCCTTACCCCGTTACATTGGTGGCAAAACCCAGGAGGGAGGAGGGATCCGTTGTCGCGGAGTCCTCGCCACTACCATCCACCAGGAGAGCAGCCGTGGCTGTCTGCCTTGGGACAGACAGGTTGCTGCCGTCTGCCAGGGGCCAGAGGACTCGCTGCCATCTGCCGGGTGAGGAGCGAGCAGGTATCCACCAGAGGGTGGAGGAGCGGTTGAGGACCAGGCAACAGCACGTCCGGGAGCCGGTGAACAAGTTCTTCTCTCTCTCTCTCCTCTCTCTCTGTCTCTCCGCTTCGCTCTTTTCCTCTTCCCTTTCCCTCCCCTCGTCTCTCCCAGGCCTCCAAAAGGTGGGGAAGACCTGCCGGCAGGCACGGCTGGAAGGGGGATTCCCCGGCCTGAGTCAAGCGATGGAGGAGTGTGATGAGGAGGAGGGTGGGGCTGGGCCGTGAGGACACAGCCAGGAGGGGGATAAAGACAAGCCGAAGGCGCCAGTTCGAGAGAGAGAGATGCACGCGGCCGCGTTGCATGTGTGTATGCATTTGTTTATGTTTGTTTTATGTTGAGTTTTATCATTAAACTTTACGTTGACTGTTTAGCCGGTTCCCACCCCCTCCTTGCCCATCCCTTACACTGTTATAACCAGCTGACACCAGAGCATGTGAGCTAAGCGGAGCGGTGTGACACTCCGCTCAATAACCCACTCTATGCGTATGCGCTCCGCTCAACCGCTCATGTCCCAAGTGGACGCTCCGCTCAAGTACCGCTCACGCTCACTGGTAAGAAAGCGTTCGCACAAATCCCCATCCGACATTAAATTTCACTGTTGTATACTTGGTTCCAAGCATGTACACAAGAGGTAGCTATAGTGGCCCAAGCAACTGCCCCTTTGCCCACATGGGCTGAGGTGCCCCTCTGGGTGAAATATAGACTATAGGCCGACATTTATTAAATTATCAAATGATTAGTAATGTACACACCTGAAATTATGTGATTTGTACTGTTGTGTTTTTGTATATAAAATCTCGCTGTTTATTTTGGACTGATTTACAACTGCTGTTAGATAATTGGGTCTACCAGACCTTCCTTATCATTTGTAATCAGTCAAATATTTCTCTGTTAGCACATATGTCATTGAACATCTTCAAATAATTCCTTAAACAATTTCAGTTCTAAATTACCTTTATTTACTTTAAACAAGTCATCAAACATATGTGCACTGGCATGGAAACACGCATAGGCGCAAATTTGCGCTTTTCAGTTTAAACTGGACCCGAGTAACACATACGACCCAGAAAACCACAATCTTTTCAACTTTAAAGTTTGTTCGAATCGTTTATGGCAATAATGAAAACATGAACTGGTTATAGGAAAAATATTGCAGGTAAAAGTGAAATTCATAATTGTTTTTCAGTTGTCTCCACAGAATGATTATACAGTAGATTTGATACATTAATATGTTTCTGATTTAACTTTGGGTCTTTAAATTAAAATGAGCAATTTCTCATCCTAATTTTGTGTTCAGTTTTAAAGGGTGTATTAAGTTATCCAGAAAAGAGCAGTGAATTTGATTCACTTTTTCAGTGTTGTTGCTTTATTAATATTCCCCACAATTTTATATGTACGAATCATATGCAATCTAAAGGACTGTGGTTATTTATATAATAATTATTATATTAGTAGATACCATGTGCCCCCTTTGTTTTAAAGCATTATAAAGTGAATCTGGACTTTATATGTGTCAAACGATCATGTCTTGTTCATTCGCTCTTTATATGTACAGCAAGGTTTAACCATGGATTTAACAAATAAAAAATATTTGTTCTGCATAAAGTGAGATTTTGTCCATTATATACATTAGATGAAATCTAAATGTTTAATAATCCTAAAACATATTAAAATTATTTAATTCACAAATTACACTGCCTTCATTTAAGACATTTTTTTTGTCAAATGTACAATCATTTATAGACTTTTTCTCTGCACATGAATGCAGCAAGCGATGTCGAAGATGTTATCTGCCACCACTAATCTAGAGTCATTTTTTTTACGTTTCACTTATCGTTTAGGTGTGGATTTGGCTTTGGGAAAATGACCAGCAGTTATGTGCCACTTTACCCCGAAGCAGAAATCGAAAGCAACAGGCGGTCAACTGAGTGAGATAATTCCGCTATGAAATTCTCTATGCGAGAGCGGAAATCTTTACCAATAAAATGCTCAATTGTACAATGGAGGCATGGAAGCAGAATGCTCCGCCTGCAAATTAAGACACACTGATCTGCAAGATTATACATGTTTATTGGTTTTGATGCAGGGATTTTTTGTGTGTGTTCGCCGGGATTCAAGGAAAAATGATTTGCCAATATACAGTATTATTAAACTTACATATTCAATTGAGGGTGCTCTAACGTTTGCAACCCTGCAGAACCAGGCCTGCATCTAGCTGGCAGCTGCACTGACATGATTGCAAAACAATAAGATATATTACTTATCTATTAATTTATTATCGAAAAGTAGTGTAGCCTACTAGCTCACCTTTTGCTGCACTACCATGTTCGCGTAGCACATCCTCGTGCTCTCTGGCAATGTGACGCGTACGATCCCAAAAGGAATATTTGCTAATTCTCACAGTCACTCCACACTCCCTTTCGATTTTCTTGTTCTTAACTTTGATTTAAACTTTGCATTTATTTAGGCTATAAGGTTTGCAACTTCACTAAAACAATACAAGAGCTCCACAACCTCAGGCCTATTGCTTATTTCGCAGATTCCCAAACCAGCATATCATGAAGCGCATTCTGGGTTGAGCGAGCAGCACTAAGCGGCCTGAGCCAGCGGAGCGGAATCTTCAAAAAGGTGCTCTCCGCTCAGGTGGAATTATCACCGCTCTGCTCTGCTCACATGCTCTGGATGACACGCAGCAAAACTGGAAGGCAACCACACACCCTACATGCGGGCAACCAACAGATACATGAGACAGGACCAACTAGGCAAAGAGAGTGAGGTTAGTACTCAACATCAAACAACAATCTAGTAAAGATACTGAGAACACGACGGGCATAAGAAGGGAGTGAATTAGAGGACAACAGGTGTTGCTCGGCACGCTAATCAGTGGCATGATCAGTGTTCCCCCGGGAACAATCAATGTTCCCATGGAAATGCCGATCATGCATGCTGGCCGCCCCTGCGAGACATGAGGGAGAGAAAATGACAAAACATACAAAACAAACCGATAAAGTCAATTCCAACGCTTATAACAAACTGCCATGTTTGCAATGCCATGTGATAATCAAATGTTAGGGTCTCTAATTTAAAATAAATCTTTGTGTTAAATTACTTTACAGCCCCCCCCCCCAAAAAAAACATTTGAGAACATTTAAGACCTGAACAAGTGTTGTCTAAATATTCTTAATAGCTATTGATGTCTTGTTTTTTGCTGTTCTGACATTTAGTTTGAAATGAATGACCTTCATTTCTATGAAAGCACAAATGAGAGGATCAGAGGTGGAAAAAATGAAGTCTATTCAGATGTGTGGGGTGTTAGGTTTTTATCAATCGACAGACTGAGAAAATGCTCTTGAGCTTATTTCACACTTTCCTGAGGAGAGGGGAAGTAAGGAAAGTGTTTAATTGCTCTGCTTTCAACATCCTCTTTATATTTCTATAAATGTAGGGGAAAAAAGTCGGTTTTGGATGACTATTAATCCCGTGCGTGGAACTGGGGTTCAATAACAGAAACATTTTTAAAATGAAGACTTGCCAATCCTACTGAAAATAATATCTTGTTATTGCAATATTTCATCTTCAATTAAATGTTCAACCTTATGAGCTCTCCACCAAAAAATAAAACAACACAACACAACACAAAATAAAATAAGCTGTCCAAGTTTAAAACTATTTTTTTAGTGCAATGGATGGCTGACAGATCACTTCACTGTTCACACTGGCATGCATGTTCACATGAGAACTTGAGTTGTTTTTAGTGCTAAAATTTTGTTCAAAAGACATCAAGATTTTCACTGAAAAATGACTTAAACTTTAGGTTGTTTCACAGCAAAATTTGTTGTATGCCTTCAAAAGACTTGGAATATGATGCAAAAGTAACATGGACTATGTTTATGATACTTTTACGGCCCCGATATATTTCATACGAAATCAAAGAACGAATGGGTGTGATGTCATTTAGAACAAAATCTGGCCAGAAAGAAGGTGTTTTTGCATTTAATCGGTATATTATGGCCGCGTATAGCGTGTTAGCACATTAGCATCATGAATTCAGAATGTAAACAGACAAACTGCGCATTTTCTACTGCATATACTGTATATTCCTTTAAATCATCAACGAGTTGTTAAAAATCTAGTGTGAATTCTATTCATAGAATGAGACATAAAGTCATTAATAACACATTTTAATGTTGCATTAGTTTGTTTTAGATTTTAGATGGGTTTTAGATGTAGTGTCCTCATATTTAAATGTAAATGGCTCCAAGAGCAGTGTGACGGGTGTCTGAATGTTTGCAATTAGTATACCGTTGCTCAGCTTTTTTGAACTTCTTTTAATCCCTGAAAGAAGAACGAAGAAATGTTCCTCCAGAAGTATATCAGGGCATTTAGGGTCCTTTTTTAAACTTTAAAGTGAGGCAAAATCCACTGCCATTATATAGAAAATACAGACTAAAATATTTATTAAAACACCACGCATTAGAACATTTTTTAATAAATACAGGTTTGGAATGACATGTGGGTGAGTGAATTATTAATTCTTAATAATTTTTTTTTTTTTTTTTTTTTTAGTTGAACTTTTTTTATAAGGTCTGTATACACGCACCTTTGCATGCTTTTAATTGGCTCATGACCCTTTTCCAATTATTTTCTAAAATAGGATTCTCGGCTATTATTCCCTGTCCTTGAGATGCCAAGACTCTTAGGTATAAGAGTATTATATACTCTAGAACAGATTATATCAAAGTGACATCAATGTGTCAGTCACCTTCAGTAAAAGAATAATTATCCCAGGAAGTTATAACAGCATATTAGTTTGTGTGCAATTTGTGCCTGTAGGAGTCTAGCTTACTGTAAGCTTAACTTCAGACTTGTTATAAGCTAGGCAAGCCTTCATTTGTACAAGTACAAACAAGTGGGTCTCACTTTATAAATGAATCCAAGGTGCATAGTGCCAAAAACCACAGAAGAAGAACACCATTGTGTGGTTAAAGCAGCCAAGGTTTTGAGCGAGACAAGTGTGAAGCAGATAGAGCCAGTTACCACACCTCAATGGAGCTGAACCATACAGCCAAAGAGAAGGGAAAGGGTTTGAAAGTAAGTTTTAACTGGTCACTAAGCACATGTGAAAAGCAAAGGAGAGAAAATGTGAAAAAAGAGAGATATTAGAGAGAAATTTAATGAAAAACAATGGCATGGAGCATGAAAGACTCTAAATGAAAGATGAATCATAAAATACAACAGAACAAGAAGGAATACAGAGTAGAAAACATACACAAATATATAAAATACATTACAGGCTAGCTTCTTTCCTGTTCTGACAGATTATGTGATTGTGGAATAATGGCTTTGGCAACAATTTTTAATCTAAAATTAATTAGGGAACTTCATTTGGGTTTTAAAGCAACCATCCAGTCATAAGCATTATGAGTAAAATTAAACAGTGCCAGGTCTTTTTATCAAAGTCTGCCATTAGGAACAAAGAAAGAGCGATTCATTTACTTTATAATGCCCCAGCTGATCCTTTGAAATCCCATTCACACCTTTTTAACTCCAGTACATGGTTACTACACTAACATTCCAAACAGAGATTTTCAACAACTCGAGCTAGGTGTATAAATGTATACATGCATAATTCAGCGGTTACACCCACAAAGAGCAGATTTTTCCACTTTAACACTTCCGGCACCCTTATGGTATTAAACAGAACTTCAAAGGGATAGTTCAAAAAAAATTAAAAGGGTGTAATTATTTACTCACCCTCATGTCATTCCAAACCAGAATGCTGTATCCTGCTGACAGTCCATAGTCTGTTTAATACAGCTGTCAGAAAATAACAACGTACAAGTTTGGAACAACATGAAGGTGAGAAAATAACAATGACTTTTCCAGTTTCAGGGAATGTTCACATGAAAATGGGGTCTAAGGCCAGCAACATATTTTATGCAAGTATACGTACGCAGATTGTCAACATGCTTAATGCGCGGTTTTGAGTCGGCAGTAACAAACCTCAGTACTCAAGGGGACGATAAAGTTACCTTCAAAAGTACGAAGGTAAATTAGTAGCAAAACTCGAGAGCTTGCATATTTGGAAGTGAGAACTTGTACAATAAATATGTGTACTCATAAGTTGAAATGTACACTCACAGCACCGATGTGAAAACTTGTCAAATTAAAATTTGAAGTTGAATGTTGCGATCTGCACTCACAGACAATAATTCAAAGCTAGTGTTCTGAATTCACAATTGCAGACAATTGGTCACAAATGTGTAAAATGACATTCACATAAATACAACAACAGATACAAACTTGTATTACACATTAACTTTTGTACTTTCATTCATTATCGCAGTACAATCACAAATCGGCACTTACAACCTCTCAAATCTGTCACTGCAACTTTAAATCTTCACGCCTTGACTTTTGGCTCAATGAAGTCGTTTTATTGGTTGATGCCTAGCCAATGAATGCCACCAGTGTGGACCATGTTAACTTGGCATGTACACGTGCATGTGAATAATTTCACTTGCCTTTTCAGCAGACTCATTCAATGTGAATTGTCAAGGAGCTAAGAAACATTATAAAAACAATGCTGGTATCATTATCAACCCACTTTGTTTCATCGATGTCTGTTCTAATGAATTTGACACAGTTTAAGAGCGATTTTAACAGTTTCACAGGGTAACATCTGGTTTCCCATGTTAACGTGGGACATTGGTTTGAATGGGAAATGGCGATTACATTTGTCAGAGCAGTAAATCACAAGTGGAATTATTTTATTTGAAAAATTAAAGCATCATAGGCTGATATGTGTCAATAATATACTTTCAATTGCCTTTATTTCTTTATAATAAATAATTACTTGATTAACCTGAAAATCAACAAAGTGACGAATCAAATAGAGCTAGGTACATTCAGTGACCCGGGTTCAAATCGAGGTCAGACATGATGCATTTGTAGCTTTTCTGTATGTATTTTTAACAGATATAATGAAAAGAATTTTGTAAAACACACATACACAAACAAACAATTTATAAAATTGTTTTAAATAAATCAATCAAAATTGTAAATGAATCTGACAGCCAGCAATTACAGTATAATCTATTGAATTTTCTGAGAATGCTTGAACTATTGAGAAAAAAAAACAACAACAAAATAAAAACTATGGTTTCCATACATAGTTCAGAGGCTTTTTAAAATTGTCAAACCAATTTTAGATTGAAAATCTTACGATTTTGCCAAACAAACAGAATTATTATGTTTCTGGAGAAATTTCTCATGCTTTCTCAGAGTCTATTCTCATTTATACTTGCCCATTGGTCAGTTTGGTTTTTGTGCTTGCTCTCCAAAAAAAAAAAAAAAGCCCTGTTCTGAAAGATCTTTTGTCAGTGTCATGGTTAGTTATAAAACATACGACATTGTCATGCACATAACCTTTGAAAAGTAAAGGATGCTGTTATAACAATGTAAATAAAAACACAGATGTTCACAGGAGATTTGAACCCAGATCAGTATGCATGCTTAGCAGACACACTACCATTAGACCAATGGAACCAATGAAAAGAGATCAATCATTTTATCAATATATTATTTTCATGAATAAATAAATGTCATTTAAGTGTATAGGCCAATTATTGGGACATTTCAGCCTATGATGCATTAGTTTTGCAAATAAAATAATTCCACTTGCGATTAACTGCTCTGACAAATGTAATCGCCAGTTCCCATTCAAACCAATGTCCCATGTTAACATAGGCAATCATGTTACCCTGTGAAGCTGTTAAAATCACTCTTAAACTGTGTCAAATTCATTAGATCAAACATCGATGAAACAGAACGTGTTGATAATGATACCAGCATTGTTTTTATAATGTGCAAAATGTCTTTTCTTTGATCCTTGGCAATTCACATTGAACGAATCTGCTGAAAAGGCAAGTGAAATAATTCACACGCACACGCACATCCCCAGATAACATGATCCACACCGGTGGCATTCATCGGCTAGGTATCAACCAATAAAACGACATCATTGCCCCATCCCCCTCCCTCAACGAACTCTGGACATATTCTCTCTTGCATCAGGATTTTACAAGTGCACACATGAGTTTTGCTCAAGTTTTTCACAAAAGTACTTGCAAAAGTCAAGGCGTGAAGATTTAAAGTTGCAGTGCCAGATTTGAGTGGTTGAAAGTGCCGATTTGTGGTTGTACTGCGAAAATGAATTAAAGTACTAAAGTTAATGAGTAATACAAGATTGTGTCTGTAGTTGTATTTATGTGAATGTCATTTTACACATTTGTGACAACTTGTCTGCAATTATGAATTCAGGACACAAGCTTTGAATTATTGTCTGTGAGTGCAGACTGCGACATTCAACTTAATTTTTTTATTTTACAAGTTTTCACATCTGTGCTCTAAGTACAAATTTCAACTTATGAGTACAAATATTTATTGTACCATTTCTCAAATCCAAATATGCAAGCTCTCGAGTTTTGCTACTGATTTACCTTCATACTAATGTCTGTGCCAGATGTGTTATTATTCAGGTAAGTTGCTATGAATATATTGACTTTATCTTCAGAAAATTCTGAGAAAATTCACAGTAGAAACTGATATTTCACACTATTTTCCACTATAGTGCCCCTTGTGGCAACATTGAGAAAACAACGCATACTTGTGTTGAGTTATGAATTGCGTTCTGACACATTTTCAGAGTGTAGTATGCTGGAGTATGTTTCAGCCTTAAAACTTTTGTTTTTAACAGAAATTTTATAAAGAAATAATTAAAGCATAACTGAAAAACCTGTCATTTTTTACTCATCCTCATGTTGTTCCAAACCCATAGGTTGTTATTTTTTCCGTTGAAAACAAAAGGAGAATTTTGAAGACTCTTCTCACAGCTCTTTCCCATACAATGAAAATTCATAGTCTGTCAAGCTCAGAAAAGGACATAAAACACCAGAATAGCAACATAAAAGTAGTTCATACGACTTGTGCGCTATATTCTAAGTCTTATGAAGTGATATGATAGCTTGTGAGAAACAGAGTGAAAAACAGACCAACATTTAAATTTCTCTCAAATCTCATTCTCCATTTCACATATTAAAAACAAACTGCCATTTTCGGTTACGACTGACACAAACCAATGGCATGAAAGATGACAGACCTGGCATGATATGCCTTCAGGCATCGTAAATGGGTCAATTATCCTTCCTCTAAAATTAATTAAGCATTTGGTCTTGAAAGCATTCATGCAGTCATTAAATATTATGAGGAAAATGACATTGAGATTCAGAAGCTACGGCAGCTACCATATGGCTTCTGAAGACTTGAAATATAGTGCATAGACTACTTTATTGTGATTTTTTCTTGTTTCCTCTTTTTTTTTTTTTTTTTTTTTTTTTTTTTGCCCTTTTAGGAGCTTGACATCCTGTAGTCACTATGAACTCTCATTGTATGGAAAAGAGATCCATGAATATTCTTTAAAAAAACAACAACATCAACAACAACAGCAGCAGCATATGGAATTGGAATCACATGAGGGTGAGTAAATGATTGATTGATTTCTTTTATATATTTTTGGGTGAACTATTCCTTCCACAAAAACAAATTTAAAATCAATCAGTCAGTCAATAATCACTGTTTCATTTACCCAAGATTCAGTTACAAATCAAGTGCTAGTTGTTCATTAAAGAGCCATTTCAATTCAGCTGCTTCATCTTAAATAGACTGCAAATCTCTAAGCTCTTTCCTTAAATATCTCTATCCTTTTGCTAAATGCCTTTATCCCTCAGTTGGTGTGTGGAAAACAAGACGTTCTCCATTACTCAGTCATGAGCGACCTGTTTTACTTGGTGTAAAAACATAGGTATGGGATTTGTATAGAATTAAGCCATTGGTCTGAGCTCACAAAATGTCAGAAAAAAAAAAAAAGGAAATCGATATACTGCCCATCAGCCAGGATTAAGAGCAATGTTTATACGTGCAGCCAGGAGAATTCAAAACATCAAGACTACTGGAGGAGGAAGAGATGCCTGCGGTAGGCCAGGTCAAAGGGTTTCAAGTTTGAAATGTTGAATTACTCCACAGATTTAGCCTTGGACTGCTGATTATGCATTTTTTTTTTTTTTTTTTTTACTGTCAAACATGACAGAAATACTAATGAAGAATAGGACATTTCGCAGTGTAGCCTACTTAGTAAATATTGTTGGTCAATTTAATGAGCACATCTGGTCTTTTTGATTCACAACTTGCATATTATACATTTAGCACTTTGGTGAAATTAAAATACTGACTGCATTTTATTGACTTTTGAATGCTAAATCTGCTTAATATTACAAATACAAACAATTCTCCAGGATAGCGATATGAAGAAATCTTATGGCATATAACCAGGGTTGGGGAGTAACGTGATTACGTATTTAAAATACAAAATATAAGTAACTGTATTCCACTACAGTTACAATTTAAATCATTGGTAATTAGAATACAGTTACATTCAGAAAGTATTTTGATTACTGAAGAGATTACTTTGCATTTTATTGTCATTTGTTTCATTTAATATTTAGTCCTTTCAGATAGAAAACATTTATACATATAAATGATGTGATCCAAAGTGCATTTGAACAGTGGTGAAACACTTTCTTATGATGTGTTACATTCATACAAACAGACAGATAAGTAAGTTTGAAGTAAGTTTGGAGCAGAAGAAATAGAAATAAATTTTTTTTTTTTTTTTACTTTAAGCTAAAATGCTATTTCTAGCCATTTTACATGCACATGATCATATTTTTTTATCAAGAAAATTCACGATGAGGTCCTGGGTAACTCAGCGAGTATTGACACTGACTACCACCCCTGGAGTCGCGAGTTAGAATCCAGGGTGTGCTGAGTGACTCCAGCCAGCTAAATTGCTAGGGAGGGTAGAGTCACATGGGATAATCTCCTCGTGGTCATCATAAGGGGTTCTTGCTCTCAATGGGGCGCGTGGTAAATTGTGCGTGGATCGCGGAGAGTAGCATGAGCCTACACATATGGAGTCTCCGCAGTGTCATGCACAGCAAGCCATGTGGTAAGATGCGTGGATTGACTGTCTCAGAAGCGGAGGCAACTGAGACTTGTCTTTCGCCACCCGGATTAAGGTGAGTAACCGCGCCACCATGAGGACCTACTATGTAGTGGGAATTGGTCATTCCAAATTGGGAGAAAAGGAGATTAAAAAAAAAAAAAATCATGTTTGATCATAATTTCTTTTTTTCTAGTAAGACCTTTGATATTAGGGCAAAAATCATATTCTTGTGTAGCAAATTAGCTTAAAAGGGAATTATTTATAATTAATTATAACTGGTTATAATTAATAATAAATATTTAGATAGATTAGATCTTAGAATTAACTGTAGCAGAATCGATATTACAATTACTTGATCTGTCCGTCCAGCGAGCAGACAATATAATTATTTATCAACTCTTGGAAGATTACTTTCCTGGCCAAGGAACAATAGCCTTCCTACTTATACAGTGCTAGCAGTAGTTTAGCATGTAGCAAGGAGCAACATTCAGTGACTTATGAGCGGAACACAGAGACAATCAATCGTGAATATAAGGGATTTAATAAATGAAACTATAACTAACATACAAACAAACTAAGCAAAACATACATATATAGAATGAAGGAACGTAAGGAAAAGAGAGAGAGAGAGAGAGCACAGAATGGCAATATTTCACGTCAGTTAACCACAACCTAAATGAGAATCATCAGAGGCACAATTCACCTTAAAAGGGGTTCAAACTTAAACGCACATCTAATCAGTTGTAAATTGTTACTTGCATTGGTTTGTTGCTGAATAAGAGTCTTGATACGGTAGACGAGGTTCTCGATGATTTCTTTAGGAGTGAGTTGAAGAAGTCCACAGGAAATCCACAAAGTTACTTGAAGGTAAACACTGCCAGAAGGTTAAACTCAAGAGAGAGTTTTGGAGTGTGTTGGTCTCAAGAAGAAGAGGTTTTGAGCGATGATTAGTCTGCGCTCTGGAGTTTTGATAGTTCATTGCCGCACCCATTTTGTGGGTGGAGTGGCCAATCAGAGGCATGCATTTTGAGCGGGAGAAACATCCTTTGTCTCCGTTTATGGCCCATTCGCATTTTATTGCTGATCTGGACCGCTAGTGCAGCTTTTAATTCAAAACATAGTAAGAATTGTTCGATGCATTTCACAATCGCATGGTGTACATTATTGTGTGAGAAATAAAGGGAAGATCATTTTGATACCAAGAAGGTAACCTCCAGACGATATTAAAGCAGAGATACACTCATACACTTGAATATATGCGTTTAACGTCTAACTAATACAAGTAAAGGGTTTTAACTAAGTTAATATGATAGGGGAACATACATACAACACATGCATATAGCAGATACATTTATAACTGCTTACTATGGCCTAAATAGAGAAAATGTCTTTAGGTGTGTGTGTGACGTGTATTGGAATTACTGGAGACAGACAACTGCTCTGGTGCCTGGCATGGGGGTCACCCATTATGGTGTGAGAAATAAAGGGAAGATCATTTTGATACCAAGAAGGTAACCTCCAGACGATATTAAAGCAGAGAAACACTCATACACTTGAATATATGCGTTTAACGTCTAACTAATACAAGTAAAGGGTTTTAACCAAGTTAATATAATAGGGGAATATACATACAACACATGCACATAGCAGATACATTTATAACTGCTTACTATGGCCTAAATAGAGAAAATGTCTTTAGGTGTGTGTGTGACGTGTATTGGAATTACTGGAGACAGACAACTGCTCTGGTGCCTGGCACGGGGGGGTCACCCCCCTTTCTGTGGAATGTGTTTGAAGCTTGATGGAGACACTTCAGAGGAGACCTGTTTTAGCATCCTTTTGATAGTGATAAAGGCCATCTGCAATTTAGCACCCATATAAATGTAAACGTGGAGACCAGGTCAGTAATTTATATGCAAATGTCAAAAGGCTAAAAGGTTTTTTTTCAAACAAAGTTTTTTTTTCAAACAAAGTGTAATTAGCCATCACTGATCTTACACAGACGTTACACTTGATAATAATTTATGTATTGTTTTCCTGTAAAAAACATCTAAAAATCCTTCAAACAAGATCAATTTGATTTATAGATTTTTCAGAGAATGTATTTTTAACATGTGTATTTTGTCTTACTGTACTGGCAGAGTTTTTATAGTCAAAACAAGTGAAAAAATCTCTCAGTGCTGAAGAAGTAATTCAAAGTATTTAGAATACGTTACTGACCTTGAGTAATCTAACGGAATATGTTACAAATTACATTTTACAGCATGCATTCTGTAATCTGTAGTGGAATAAATTTCAGAAGTAAACCTCCCAACCCTGCATATAATTTCATCAGCATTTTATAACATTAATTTTGTTTAAGCTAAAAAGATATACAAATTATTTTGTTTCCAAAAAACATTTAAAGCTTTCATGGACGATATATTCTGTTTAGGTTTGTGTTGTCCATGGCACTTATCATGCTATTTTTTTTGGAGTCAGAGACTCCAGCCACCCAAGCCATGGACTGCTTTCGCTGCTACCTTCAGGCGGATGGTATCGCATTATCAGGTCCCACACCAGCAGGCTGCGGGACAGCTTCTATCTGCAGGCCTACTGTTGAACTCAAACTAATAACATCACCACTGCATAACCCCACCCCATCTTCCTGTGCATTGTACTTTATAAGTTATCAGTTACAGTGGTCTCTGACTGATCATGTAACACAGTACTGTATGTCTCGTGTTCCACCCACGCATACACTCCAGCATTGTACACTGCACTATCATCACTACTCTGTGTCCCTTAGCACTCCATTTGCACTACTGTATACTGCATTGCTCATCCTGCACATGATCACCCTATCACGGTTGTTATTACGTATTGTTTTATGCACACTATATATGTCATTATTCTATATATTCAGTATATTTTATATATTCAAATTTATAAATAAGTCCTCGTGCACTTTACATTGTATATTATCCAAATATTAGCACTATGTCTAAGTGTATATCTTTGTATACTGTATATGTAAATATTGTTCATACTGTACATGCATCTATTGTGTATTCTATGGTCTGATATTTGTCCATACTGCATAGTTGGTGAGCATCCACTCAAGATTTTCACATCTATACACTCATGGATATGGTGTTGTGACAATAAAGGGATTTAATTTGATTTAAGTAAACAGAAACATTTATACTTGAGTAAATAAGTTTCCAAAAGTGTACTTACTGTAAGTACACTAACAAAGTATTTCAACTTCTTTGCTACTGTATATGTTAATTAATTAGATTAATAACTTAATATGTTAAAATTAAGTTATGAAAATGTAGATCATCAAAGATGATGGATGCTGTTTAATTTTTTTCTCATTAAGGCACCACAAAAAAGCATACAGGCATTCTCCTAAAACCCTCACTGGTCGGTCACCATGTCAGAAATCTGTCCAGCTTGAACACAGTGGGACGTTTCGTGAAGTGACAGGAAGTAGAGAAAATGTGCTATTGGAGACTGGCCAATCAGATCCAAGCAATCTGTGTCAGTTGCCACTGGTGTGCCAACCTCTAACAGAAGAGTGATGTGTCCTCTCAACTTATTCAGGTGTAACTTAAGCCCCTTTCACACAGAGATCCCGGTATTAATCCCGGGAAAAGTCATTCCAGCAACTGTCCTGGGACTGAAAAATGTATTAATTCACACTGCAAGAGCTTTCCCGTAATCTGTGCTTGCATTCACACACATCCTGGAACAATCGTAAAGACAAAAGTGACATCACGATGTGACGTATTATGTAAAGCATCTTGAGTTTACTGATAGCCGCATTTTTCTCTCAAGAAGCCGGCTCTTTCACATCTCTTTAAGTCACCTAAAAAGCTATATTGAGTAATTTCAAAACTGGTAAAAGTGTATTTGGTTGTGTTTCTTATGTAAGGGGGTCTTTAGCCTTCCTACCGTATTTTCACTTTGCCTACATTCATCTTCGCAAATTCTATAGAATGATGTTCATGGATGTTGTAGGGGAGAGCGGGGCACAAACTAACACTTTCTGGTTTTGCATTGTGAACAATTTGAGCACAGAATTAAACAGTTATTTTCAGATACAATTCTCATTACTGTGAGGCCAAAAAAAAAACATTCCCAATACTGTAAACCAGTAATAAAAATAATCTTATCTGGGGAAAGAAAATAATTAAATAATAATACAAATTTATAAAAATATGAATATTTATTAATAAAATATTACATTTTTAAATCAGCATATATTAAAATAAATATAACAAGTACTACCATAATTTTAACCCCTTTAACTAATTTTTTGCATTTTTGGGCTACCTCCTGCATTTTTTCACACTCAAATTTAAAAGCTCACCATTCACACATACTGTGTACTAATTGCAAACAACTGGTCAAATTTTTGATTGGCCAGTCTCCAATAGCACATAAAAAAAAAAAAAAAAAATTTAAACTCCAATTATTCATAAAAAATATTGTACATGTTTACAGTCTTATGATGAACAGAAAAAAATAAATTAAAAAAAAATAAAAAGAATTGGTTGTCCTTACTTTCTGGTTCTGTTCACTCTATCTCCCTTTAAAAAGTATTATTTTATTCCACTAGATGGCAGCATGTACTAGAAAAGATAATACTCCTTCCATCATAATAAACAGATCTGAAATATAAGTGGCGCTCTAACACATTTTAGCCCTCACAGATGTGCTCATCCATAGACATCCAGTCTAATTTTCAGTTCATGCACCACCCTCAATGTTTCATCGAATATCTCGGCCTCTAAATGGACTAGAAGCTCAATCTAGGTGTCATTAGAAAGCTGAGATTCTCCCCTTTGCAATGTTATAATCATGTTATCACCAACAGTCAAAACATATTTTTACCATGATTTGTTTAGCATGCTTTTCCTGCTGGACTGCACATTTTGTTCTGGACATCTTAGATATAGCATCAGATTAATCACTCAAGCAAGCTCACAAATAGTTAAAAAAATGGCTGATTTTGTAGAAAACTGCCTAACGTAAAAATGGATGTAAAGTTTTTGGCTACTTGGGGCTTACAGCAGCAATGATCGGCACATAAAAGAGACGTTTGCATTTGATGTCTTAGAGAAATCATATTTCACTTCAAATTAAATCAAATCACTTTTATTGTCACACAGCCATGTACACAAGTGCAATGGTGTGTGAAATTCTTGGGTACAGTTCCGATCAACATAGCAGTCGTGACAGTGATGAGACATATACCAATTTACAATAAACATCAGATTAACACAACACAATTTAAAGTCTAATATACACATATTTACACACAACATAATATACAAATAATAACATACACTGTACAGTATACAATACACACAATATAGATACACATTATTCAATAAAAAAGTATATATAGTATATATAAAACGTACAGTAGGTTGTATTGTACTGTATTGACATTCAGGCTGTCGGTTGATAGTAAGTTGTTAAGAGAGAATATATATAATAATAATATAATTATGACAGTCCGGTGTGAGATATAAGAGTAAGAGTAAAGTGCAGTGCTGATGTATTTTGATCGTGGGAGATCAAGAGTTCAAAAGTCTGATTGCTTTGGGGAAGAAGCTATCATGGAGTCGGCTGGTGTGGGTCCTGATGCTGCGATAACACCTGCCTGATGGTAGCAGTGAGAACAGCCCATGGCTCGGGTGGCTGGAGTCTCTGATGATCCTCCGAGCTTTTTTCACACACCGCCTGGTATATATGTCCTGGAGGGAGGGAAGCTCACCTCCGATGATGTGTCTGGCAGTTCGCACCACCCTTTGCAGTGCTTTGCAGTTGTGGGTGGTGCTATTGCCGTACCAGGCGGAGATGCAGCCAGTCAGGATGCTCTCTACAGTGCAGGTGTAGAACCGTGTGAGGATGTGGCGGTTCATTCCAAACTTCCTCAGCCGTCTCAGGAAGAAGAGGCGCTGATGAGCCTTCTTCACAACGGCTTCAGTGTGGATGGACCATGTGAGTTCCTCAGTGATGTGGACACCCAGGAACTTGAAGCTGCTGACTCTCTCCACTGGTGCTCCATTGATGGTGATGGGACTGTGTTCTCTTCGTCTTTTCTTCTGAAGTCCACCACAAGCTCCTTTGTCTTACTGACGTTGAGGGAGAGGTTGTGCACCTGACACCAGTGTGTCAGAGTGTGCACCTCCTCTCTGTAGGCTGTTTCATCATTGTCAGTGATCAGACCTACCACCGTCGTGTCAACAGCAAACTTCATGATGGCATTGGAGCTATGTGTTGCCACACAGTCATGTGTGTACAAGGAATACAAGAGTGGGCTGAGAACACAGCCCTGCGGGGCTCCAGTGTTGAGGGTCAGTAATGAGGAGATGTTGCTGCCCATTCTAACCACCTGGCGTCTGCTTGACAGGAAGTCCAGGATCCAACTGCACAGTGAGCTGTATAAGCCCAGAGCCCGGAGTTTCTCATCTAGCTTGGAGGGCACTATGGTGTTGAATGCTGAGCTGTAGTCTACAAACAACATTCTCACATAAGTGTTCTTTTTTCCAGATGGGAGAGAGCAGTGTGTATTGTAGATGCAATGGCATCATCAGTGGAGCGGTTGTTGTGGTAAGCAAACTGCAATGGGTCCAGTGATGGAGGCAGCACAGAGCAGATGTAATCTCTGATTAGTCTCTCAAAGCATTTGCTGATGATGGGGGTCAGAGCAACAGGACCTTATGATTCTTTTGAAAATCTTTTGTACTGTGGTATTATGGCAACAAAATGAGAGCTTTCATTTGATATATGACTTGTCCATTTATGTGCTATGTGAAACACTTTCATATTCATATTTATATTTCTACCACATCACCTCAAAATGGTGCTTATTTGTGAAGAGGATTTTGACAAATGACTTTTTTAGCACTTCTTTTGTTTATTTTATGTAACATAAATGAAAAATTAATGATATTCTATGAAACGTTCAGATTCTAAGCTTTCAAATGATACCAAGTATGCCTGACTTATGTATCTGGGGACTTTAACGTTTTAAGAGTAAACTTATTTAGCGATATAGCGTCCCCATATGGACCCGTCTGCATAATTTACCTTTTAAATCCCCCACTGCGAATCGGGGGGAAATGTGCTTAGTTTTTATTAAATTATTCTTAATTGTCATGAAAATGCAAAAATTCTTAATGGCCTTAAATTACGCTTCCTTTTCTTTACCCAGATATTTGACAGGTTTCGCGAGATTTACCTTGTCGTTCATGGAAAGGGAAGGTTATGGCTAAGTCGAAATACTCATGTCTTTGTGAAGCAGACACAACTGTGTTGTATGTTTGTGTTTGTAAAAGCGACTGTGTAGTGAGCTAAATTGTGATGAATGTGAGTAGTTGTGATAAGTGTGGGTTTGTGGGATTTTGTGTATGTGGGTAACATTAGTGGTTAGCAGACTGGATAAATACAAATCAATCTCCAACCAAAACACACTCTTCCAAGCAAGTGCAGAAAATAAGGCTTTAAACAACAGTTTAATCAACACACATGCTTTTCAAAGCCCACACGATTAGTCATAATTTCATTAGATCGAAGGCCAATAGCAGAAGAACTTGGCAGGGTTCTACTAATCAGCATTTTCTCAGAGTAACACAGACTGGCTTTACAGCACTCTATAATTTTCTGTGTCACGATTTGATCCGAAGAACAAACTAAGAGAAATATCTTCAATTCGCTGGCTCAGTGATTTCTCTCCAACTCTAAATGCCTTTTTCCTTTTTTCCCCCTCTGACCCCGTTATTTGAGGTATCATTTTTGGCCGTGTCAGAGGGTGTCGTTCATGTCTGCTTGCTGGCAATATTGAAGGTCATTTTCTGTCAGGACCACAATATTTATGGATACACAGACATCACACACATACAAATACTCCAGTGCTTTCTGCTATCCTGATGGCTTCGAGTATAATGTTGCATTTTATTCTGATCTGAGACAAATAACCCTAACCTGTATCCACACAAACACACTCACACAGCTGCATTTTTTATTTTTATTTGTTTTTCTTCAGTAGATGGATAGTGTACCCAAAGATGAAAATTCTGTCTTCATTTACTTACCTTCATGATGTTCCAAACCCATATGACCTTTTTTTTTTTTTCTTCTGGGGAAGATGTTAGGTAGAATGTTAGTCTCAGCCACCATTCACTTTAATTGTATGGAAGAAGGATGCAATGAAAGAGAATGGCTCTCAGTCCCATACTGTAATATTGTGTCTAACATCTACATTTGTGTTCCACTGATGAAAGAAAGTCATGCTGGTTTGGAATGAGACAAGGGTGAGTAAATAATTAAATAATTTTTATTTTGGGGGGATCTATCCCTTTAAGAACTTCCAACACCCCCCACCCCCCCATCTATCTCTCCTTCTTTCTTACCTGTTTTCCTGGTCTCTCCGTTTCTGTGCGAGGTATTTTTTCTTGACCTCCTGAAGTTCATGGGCCAGACGCTCAATCTCATACTTGTAGTCTTCTGATTGGCTTTCATGCATGTTGAGCTCAGCTGTAAGAGCCTAGAGAGGAAATATAGGGCTGAAAGTCAAAATATTGTTATAAAACAAATAGTTCCATTAGTATAATTTAAAATCTGATGGGACAAGCCATGTTTCAAACTGATAAATAGTTGTTCTATGCATGCCTGTGAGCAAACATCAGCTGGATTCATTATTAATGCACCAGGTTGCTAAATATTTGCCTGGCAAACTGTAAACAGAAATGCATTTCACTCCCAAATCAAAAGAAAATATTAGAAATTGTATTTTGCATGAAGAAAAGTCTATTTTTAGGATCATTCATATTTTTGCATTGTGGCAATTAGTAATAATTATTTTTAGGACAGTTAAGTGCACAGTCCCTTCCCAATTTATACTATCCTACTGTAATCTGAAAAAAAAAAATCTTATTCTCATTACCGTAATGTGAGAAAAAAATGTAAAGTACAATTGTAGTATACATCATGCTACATAGTTTTTGTTGAACTGAGTTGAAATTATGCTGATTTAACATAAAGGAAAAAAATAATTGTGTCCAGACAAGATGATTTTCATAACTGTATTATGTTTTAAAGTATTAAGATTTATTTATTTATTTTGCATTACAGTAAGGGATATTTGGGAAGTGAATGTGTTTAACTGTCATGAAAATACGAGTAAAGACGCTGACTACCACCCCTGGAGTCACGAGTTCGAACCCAGGGCGTGCTGAGTGTCTCCTAAGCAACCAAATTGGCCCCATTGCTAGGGAGGGTAAAGTCACATGGGGTAACCTCCTGGTGGTTGCTATAATGTGATTCTCTCTCTCAGTGGGGCACGTGGTGAGTTGTGCGTGGATGCCGCGGAGAATAGCGTAAAGCCAGAGATTCGTCCTCCGCCACCCAAATTGAGGCGAGTCACTACGCCACCACGAGGACTTAGAGCGCATTGGGAATTGGCCATTCCAAATTGGGGAGCAAAAAATAAAAAATAATAAAATTGTCATGAAAATAATGTCACTATGCAAAAATTCCTAAAATGATCCTAAAAACAGGCTAAATTTTCTTTATGCAAAGTATAATTTCTCATTTTTTTCATTTGATTTTGGGATTAAATCTGATCCGGACATTTCTTTGTCAAATTAGACCAGCCTACAGTTTGGTTAATGAACTATATTAGTTGGCAGATGAATAATTTTTTTTTAATAATTATTTGTATTAGGTTTTTTTTTAAAGTATTTTTTACTGAACTTTAGTGTCTTTAATCATATTGCCATTTTATGAAAGCAATAAACAACTTGAAGGTGTATTCCAGTGATTTCACCATGGTTAAGGGCTTTACAACATGGCAAAAATATGACTTTCTTACTGAGCATTTCTTACTTATTTTTCACTAAAAAATATCTATACTGTATATCCTTAAAACAAGAAAAACTAAAAAAATTACTCAAGAAGCAGGATGGCATAAGATATTAAATCTTTGTGGCAAGGAGGAGGGCGGGGCCAGGCCGTGATGACACGCACCCGGCCCCTAATCAGGCTAATCAAGCCGACGAGAGGGATAAAGGTTGCCGGAGGTGGCAGTTCGGGAGAGAGAGAGCTACAGGCAGCTGCCCTGTATGTGTTTATGTGTGTGTGTTTTTGTTTAATTAAATATTACTTTGATGCTTCATCTGGTTCTCACCTCCTCCTTTCCATTTTACCCTGTTACGATCTTATTTTCCAAGAAATTGAACAAAATTTGTTGGGGTTTATACTTAAAGGAATATTCCGGGTTCAATACAAGTTAAGCTCAATTGACAGCATTTGTGGCACAATACTGATTACTAAAAAATGTATTATGACTTGCCCCCTTTGCTTTAAAAAAAGCAAAAATTATGGTAACAGTGAGGCACTAACAATGTAAGTGAATGGGGCCAATCCGTAATAGTTAAAATATGCACTATTTCAAAAGTAAAGCAACAAGACATAAACAATATGTGTTAACATGATTTTAGTGTGATAAAATCGTCTACTAACCTTAAGTCATAGCAAATTTGACAACTTCTTTGCCATGACGATGTCAACATGTCAACAAAGACTAAAACCCTAAAACAACTGTAAAAATGACAATTTAAACAGCTTCACACATAAAATAATTTTTAACAGAAGAATTAATGTAAGTGCTTTTATAAAATGATAAGCTTCACATTTCTGCCTTTAATCCCTCAAGAAATTGTCCCATTCACTTCCGTTGTAACTGTAAGTTCGATTTTTCCTTTTTTTTTTTTTTTAAAGAAAATGAGGAATGAGTCTATTTTTTTAATTGTATTTTTTTTAAATGGAAATCAACATTATGCCTCAAATGCTGTTGAATTAAACTTGTATTGAACCCAGAATATTCCTTTAAAACAAGAAAAAACTGTTTGCCAATTGGGTAGAAAAAATAAACTTGTTTTGTCTTTGAATCAAGGATTTTTTTTTCTTACCACATTGGCAATATGTATATATATATATATATATATTTTTTTTTTCATTAATTTATTAATTCATTCATTTTTTGCAGTGTAACACCATCCCCCCCCCCCCCCCCCCCCCAGTGTGATTCCAGTTACATTGCAAACCATCTTAATCTTGCAAAGAATCTATATGCCCCATTTATCAATTACATTCCAACTTTGCCTAGAGCTGTGCTCACCCTACAGTTTCCACCTTTGCTCTAAATGTATCATAAAGTTTCTGAAATCAAAGCAAGCTCCTAGCTGTACAGTAGTGATCTATCACTGAGGATGTGTTCAGCTGAAACACATGGTCACCTCATTTCTCCCTCTGAGCAATGGAGTGATTTCCTCTGCGGCATTTCATTGATGTCTATCTATCTTTGCACACATCAGTCAAGCTCTAATTGTCTTTCCTCAATGTGCTTGAAGCCCAGAGCTCAGTAATCACAAGAACAGACAGAGGCAGAGAGAGAGATGCTAAAATGAAAGAGGGATAAATGGACAAAAAGTGAGAAAGGGAAGAGGTAGAGTAATACATGAAGAAATGCCATGTTTCATGCTTCAGAAAGAAACTGGTGCTTGACTGGATCATTTGGGAAGGATATTGTACATGAAAGGAATTTTAAAAAATGTCAGTTAACTGGAAGTTTTTCGCTTGCTTTATTATGTTTTTTTTTTTCATTCAAAAAATTAAATATGAATTAATTTCACATTTCACACCGTGATGGAATGTTCATTGTTGCCACAGGTCTGACAAACTTAGGGGATGGGTATTGTAAGAAATTTTGCAATTTTGTAATGTTTTCATTACAGGTCTTTTAGTACTTTTTAGGAAAAAATATATTTGGAAACAAGAAATGCAATTCTTATTGCATGTACTGCCCTCAGTATTCTGTTGCCAAATTATTATATATGTTATATCTGATTCAAGAGAACGGATATAACAAATCATAAAAACTTCTTGTAAAAGATGTGTTTACACAGAATATTTTGAGGCAATCTGATAATTGGTCCATAAGTAACTATATATTCTAAACACAACATATATATTAGTATATATAGTATATATATTTACAGTACGGATATATATATATATATATTAATAAAACCAAACTCTTAACAGATACAAATCTATTATAGATGCTTAATTAAAATGCTTGTCTTTCACTACACATTGTTATGTGATCAACCAGTTAGTAACGGCATTGCCTGTGCTAAGTTTCAGGAGCCTTAAATACAACATTTCATACAGTAACACGGTAACAATTCTTGGTTCATTTCAAGCTAGACATGACAGTATTCAGATTTACTAAAAAATAACTGCTCATAAGAGTCATTCATTCAGGAAACATGTTGCACTGGTGTGGCTGTGTGTTTCATACTATAGATTCAAAATAACCTGCTCATGGGTGTCAATCATTCAGAAACCACACTACACCGGTTGCGCTGTGTGCGTCACACTATAGATTCAAAAGAACTGGCTCATAAGAGTCAGGAACCATAGCCCACACTGTGTTTCGCGCTATAGATTCAAAAGAAATGGCTCATGAGAGTAACTTGTTTGGGAACCGCATTACAGTGATGGCACTGTGTGCTTCGGGCTATAGATTCAAAAGAACCAACTCATAAGAGTCATTCGTTCGGGAACCACACTGCACTGGTCATGCCGTAGATTTAAAAGAACCAGCTCATAAGCATCATACGTTCAGGAAACAGATTACACTGGTTGCGCAGTGTATTTTGCACTTTAGATTCAAAATAGCCGGCTCATAAGAGTCATTTGTTCGGAATCCATATTACACATATCATGCTGTAGATTCAAAAGAACTGGCCGCTAAGAATCATTCATTTGGGAATTAGACTACACTGCTCACATTGTAGATTCAGTAGAGGGAAAGCGCTGCCGCAGGCTAGGGCAGCGAGAAACGCTGTTAGAGTATTGTAGTATGATGTTAAATCTGCATCGGCTGAGAAACTTGCCAAGAACTGGTAATGGAACCAAAAGTTAAAGAAAATAATTAAATTCTGGTATTTTTAAAAAGGTATACCCTGCTGAAAAGACTAGCATTGCTGGTAACCAGCTTATGTTGTGTTTTGGGTGCTGGTGTCTCAACCAGGCTTTTAAACTAGCTTAACCAGCTTCATCAGAAAGACAATGCTGATCAACCACCAGCATCTGACTCAAGATGGTGCCAAGTATGGCTGCTGCATTGCGAACTCCGACACAACATGGTAGTGCTTTGTTTGTTCTGTTTACAGTTCTTATGTTTTTTGTCTTGGATGTTGTCTGCCTAATTGTCTACGACAGACAAACACTTTTGGACATTGGTTCAGCAATCACACACCGTAAAACGGACTTCAAATTCCTCAATGCCGACCAGCTGTTTACAAACACGGCAGCGGAGCCCTTTGTCTGGGCTGCCCGGCTGCAGAAACGGAGGAGGAAAAGGGGAAACAGAGCCGGCGTTCTCATCAGAGTAAGACGCTGCGCAAATCGACCCCCGCTACCCAGTATTCTACTGGCAAATGTTCAGTCTCTGGATAACAAGCTCTGCGAGTGAGTCCAACGAGAGACGAGGGACTGCTGCATTATCTGCCTTACAGAAACTTGGATGTCTGCGGATGTTCTCCGTGCACTGAGCGGACAGAGCGAAAGACCTCTCAGGTAAAAGCAGAGGTGGTGGTGTATGTTTTACAGGGAATTCACAGCGGTCATTATCACTGCTGTGTACATCCCGCCACAAGCCGACACAGACCGGGCACTCAAGGAACTGTACGGGATTATAAGCAAACAGGAAACCGTGCACCCTGAGGCCGCGTTCATTGTGACCGGGGACTTTAACAAAGCCAGTTTCAAATCAGTCACACCAAAATACCACCAACACATTAGTTTTAACACACGAGGGGACCGGGTTTTGGACCATTGCTACTCTCCCTTCCGGGATGGCTACAAATCCCTCCCCCGCCCACCATTTGGCAAATCGGACCACTCCTCCATTCTGCTTCTGCCCACTTACAGGCAGAAACTGAAACAGGAAGCACCCACCCTCAGAACGATCCAGTGCTGGTCGGACCAATCAGACCCTACGCTACAAGACTGTTTTGATCACACGGACTGGGAGATGTTCCGGTCCGTCTCTGATGACGACATCAAGCTTTACACTGATAGCGTAACGTGTTTCGTCAGAAAGTGCGTAGAGGATGTTGTTCCGACCAAAACAATACGGATCTATCCGAACCAGAAGCCATGGATTAATAGCGATGTTCACGCGGCACTTGATGTGCGGACCTCCGCTTTTAATTCCGGGAACGCGGAGGAGCATAAACAAGCCAGTTATGCCCTCCGAAAAACTATCAGAAGAGCAAAACGCCAGTACAGGAACAAGATTGAAGGACAGTTTAACACCACCAACTCTAGAAGCATGTGGCAGGGAATTAATATCATCACGGTCTTTAAAGGGAATAAAACTCCACCACGAACACCGCTGCCTCTCTCCCGGATGAGCTAAATACTTTTTATGCTCGTTTTGAGGGAAATAACACCGCCCTCGTGGAGAGAGCTCTTGCGGCCAAAGCTACAGAGGTTAGTTCACTCTCCGTCTCTGTAGCGGATGTAACCCGATTCTTCCGACGGGTGAATATCCACAAAGCTGTGGGTCCAGACGGCATTCCGGGCTGCGTCATCAGAGCGTGCGTGAACCAACTGGCTGGTGTTTTTACGGACATTTTCAATCTTTCCCTCTCTTTGTCTGTAGTCCCCACATGCTTCAAAATATCCACCATTGTGCCTGTTCCAAAGCAATCCAAAATCACTTGCTTAAATGACTGGCGTCCTGTTGCTCTGACCCCCATCATCAGCAAATGCTTTGAGAGACTAATCAGAGATTACATCTGCTCTGTGCTGCCTCCATCAGTAGACCCATTGCAGTTTGCTTACCACAACAACCGCTCCACTGATGATGCCATTGCATCTACAATACACACTGCTCTCTCCCACCTGGAAAAAAAGAACACTTATGTGAGAATGCTGTTTGTAGACTACAGCTCAGCATTCAACACCATAGTGCCCTCTAGGCTTGATGAGAAACTCAGGGCTCTGGGCTTAAACAGCTCGCTGTGCAGCTGGATCCTGGACTTCCTGTCAAGCAGACGCCAGGTGGTTAGAATAGGCAGCAACATCTCCTCATCACTGACCCTCAACACTGGAGCCCCACAGGGCTGTGTTCTCAGTCCACTCTTGTATTCTCTGTGCACACATGACTGTGTGGCAACACATAGCTCCAATGCCATCATTAAGTTTGCTGATGACACGACGGTGTAGGTCTGATCACTGCCAATGATGAAACAGCCTACAGAGAGGAGGTGCACACTCTGACACACTGGTGTCAGGAGCACAACCTCTCCCTCAACGTCAGTAAGACAAAGGAGCTTGTGGTGGACTTCAGAAGAAAAGACAAGAGAACACAGGCCCATCACCATCAATGGAGCACCAGTGGAGAGAGTCAGCAGCTTCAAGTTCCTGGGTGTCCACATCACTGAGGAACTCACATGGTCCATCCACACTGAAGCCGTTGTGAAGAAGACTCATCAGCGCCTCTTCTTCCTGAGACGGCTGAGGAAGTTTGGAATGAACCGCCACATCCTCACACGGTTCTACACCTGCACTGTAGAGAGCATCCTGACTGGCTGCATCTCCACCTGGTACGGCAATAGCACCACCCACAACCGCAAAGCACTGCAAAGGGTGGTGCGAACTGCCAGACACATCATCGGAGGTGAGCTTCCCTCCCTCCAGGACATATATACCAGGCGGTGTGTGAAAAAAGCTCAGAGGATCATCAGAGACTCCAGCCACCCGAGCCATGGGCTGTTCTCAGTGCTACCATCAGGCAGGTGTTATCGCAGCATCAGGACCCACACCAGCCGACTTCATGATAGCTTCTTCCCCAAAGCAATCAGACTTTTGAACTCTTGATCTCCCACGATCAAAATACATCAGCACTGCACTTTATTACTCTTACTCTTATATCCATAATATAAGAGTAAGAGTAATAATATAATAAATTATATTATTATTATATTATATTCTCTCTTAACAACTTACTATCAACCAACAGCCTGAATGTCAATACAGTACAATACAACCTACTGTACATTCTATATATACTACATATATTTTTAAATATATATATGTTATTATTGTATGTATCTTGTATGTTATTATTTGTATATTGTGTTATGTGTAATTATGTGTATATTAGATTTTAATTGTGTTGTGTTAAACTGATGTTTATTGTAAATTGGTATGTTTCATCACTTTCACGACTGCTATGTTGCTCGGAACTGCACCCAAGAATTGCACACACTATTGCACTTGTGTATATGGTTGTGTGACAATAAAAGTGATTTGATTTGATTTTTTTGAAAAAGCTAGACCAGCACCAAGCCAGCACTAACCAGCATAACCAGCCTAGACCAGCATACGAATTGCATGCTGGCTAAGCAGGTCTTTTTAGCATGGTAGCCAGTTTTATATGAGAACTGGTTTTTGGTTTCTAACCCTAGACATAACTGTTTGCCAGAAGTGGCAGATATTTGCCAAGGTTTTGCCAAATAACTCTCTGCCAGCTGTGGTAAACTGTGCATTGTTGGCAAAAGTTTGATGCAGGTTCGCCTCTATAAGAGCTGCAAACATCTGGCAACTATTTGTGGATTTGTTTGCCATAAATTTCCAAGAAGTTTACACAAAACCAGTGTTATTTAATGTTAATTTCCTGAGATGGGATATGGAGGGGGGGGGAGGGGGGTTCTTTTTGGCTCTTTAGTGGGACTTCTTTTCCAATGTTAATTACACTCAAGCCTGAGACCGAGCATTGAAAGCTTTGCCAGTGATGCCTGCGGTACGTAACTCATTTTAAGCCTGGCAATACATGTTGAAAGCTAAACTCCCAGCACCTCCACATTGGGGCCATCATTTTTAAGCTCAGGGGTGCCTGAGATTTTATACTCCATACTGCAGATATTCTAATAGATCAGCTCTCAGTTTCTGCCGAGCTAAGGAGGTTTGAGTCTTTAAAGTCAGTTACAGTCATTTGTTTAAAGAATGGCTATGTAACAGAGCACTTTCTATTGTCATGACTGCAGTGGCAGATTTTGCGTCATTTTCAGATCCAGAATCAGTTTCCTGGGGGCGTATTACGGAAAACATCCTATCTTGAGTCTTAAGTTAAGATCTGATCAGTTAAGTTAGGATTTTTCATAAATTCATATTACAGAAGCAAATCCTAACTGTAGTTAAGATAATGCACATATTATTCTGTAATAGCTTTTGTCCTAAACAAGAGCCTAACTGAAATTGCCATGGTTACCAAACAGATAAGATTTTAAAGTTAGGATCTTTCTGTAATACGCCTCCTGGATCCTAATTTTAGACATTACCTGTCAAAAGGCTATATGGACATTATAAGGCCACTTAAAGCTCAGACTCTTAAGTTTTTAACTGCCCTTCTTTTTAATGTTGCAGGAATGAGGCAGCTTAAACCAGACTAAATCATTAAAAATGACGTGAGTGCTAGCTGTCTCCAGCTGGACCTGAACTCTTAATCAAAGTGGTGAAGTAACTAATTATTCATTTTGGGAAAGAGGGGGGAAATTAGGAGAGCAGGATGATAGGAGATTGACGAAAGGAGGAATGATTTATGTGAGGAAAACCCCCTCAGAAAGATTATCAGACATTATCAAAGAGAAAGAGAGTAAAGAAAGAATGCTGCTAAATTTGCTGATGTTAATTTCTAATTTTACTCTTCGCTATAATACTGTATTTTATTTATTTTATTTTGTTAAGACTACTTGATAATTCCATTTAGGTCAGTTCTTCTGTGAATCATTTCTGTTTGTTAGAATTTCAGAAATCGGTAAGATATAGTATTAAAATTTCAAAACATGCTTTAATAAAAATCTTCTATAAGCTCTTATATGTAAACTCTCAATCCCTCACTGACCAATGGCTATTTTAGTTCTTTCTTTCTTTATTTTTTAGGAGAAGAGAAGAAACAAGACAAGACGAGAAATAAGAAAACAAAATGACAAGACAAGAGACAAGAAGAGAAGAGAAGAGAAGAGAAGAGAAGAGAAGAGAAGAGAGAAGAGAAGAGAAGAGAAGAGAGAAAGTTTCTCTATGGACCTTGAGTTGTTTGGTCTTCTCCCGTAGTGTTCGCTGATAGACCTGCAGTTTTTCTGCTGCTTCCGGACCCGGCTGACGTGCAAGAATGTGCTTCAACTCAATGTAAAGTTTCTCTTTTTCCTGCAACCACAAACACACACAAGCACAACATACAGTTCAACACTAATTTAAACAAATTAATTGTACCATGAAGTATTTTACATTAAGGGATAATGAATTATATCTGTTAAAACAATAATAAAAAAAAAAAATCCTCTGCCCTGCTGAACATCTGTCATTAGAAACATCACATGCTTAATCATTTTTTTTCCACCTCTTATATGTTGAGCCTCTTGAAGACACTTAAACAGATAATTGTGTGTTCACCCTCAATAAAAAGAGCATCGTCAAGACCTCTTGTTTACCATTAGTCATATCAAAAGCAGCCACTCTTTCTTACATGTATTATCAAAGGAAAAAATGCTACAGCTCATTTCAGGGGACTGACAGCTAATTCATTTTGTAAGCTTGTGTTAATTATAGGAACACTTGAAGAAAGCTGGATAACCAAGACTCTATTACAGTGCTGACCATTTAATGACACACCCCACTCACACATACACACAGAGACCATCGATGTTGCTAATTAGAATGGGAGTACTGACCAGTTTGAACTCATCAGTGCTAATAGATGCAGACTGTCTGGTTTCTAAGATGATTACTAATATAAAAGCTCTACATTTTTAATGGAATATAAATGATGCGCCACAAGAGAAATCGTGAATTCAGGGGGTTTAAAACGTCTGAAAGAAGATCGTTTAAGATCAAAGAATCTGCATTCCCAGTGAAGATACACTTATGGCCTTAACGACTGCAAAAATATATATATTTTTTTTCTCAAACACAATTCTCAAGCACACACTCACACATTATAGATTTATTGTAAAGCCCAGAAGCTTACCACATTTTTTTCTCTAAAGCTTTTTTCTTTTTTTGCTCTCACTCTTTTTTTCTACTTTTCTTCATTGCCACATTGGCAATTTCTTCATAATGCATATTTCTTCAATAGTGAAGTGAGGGGGGCCTGGGTAGCTCAGGGAGTAAAGACGCTGACTACCACCCCTGGAGTCGCAAGTTCGAATCCAGGGAATGTTGAGTGACTGTTGCTAGGGAGGGTAGAGTCACATGGGGTAACCTACTCGTGGCCGCCATAATGTGGTTCTCGCTCTTGTGGGGTGCGTGGTGAGTTGTGTATGTATGCCGCGGAGAATAGCGTATAGCCTCCACACGCACTATGTCTCCGTGGTAACACGCTCAACAAGCCACTTGATAAGATGCACGGATTGACAGTCTCAGACGCGGAGGCAACTGAGATTCGTCCTCCACCACCCGGATTGAGGCGAGTCACTACGCCACCATGAGGACTTAGAGTGCATTGTGAAAAAATTAAAAAATTAAAATAGTGAAGTGAGAGCATGTGTATAAGAGAGTCTGTGAATTTCAATGATTTATGACTGAGAGGTGTCTGGACTCTAATACACTAACATGTATAGGATAACAACAAGGCAGAGATCAAACCACTGATATATATATATATATATATAGAGAGAGAGAGAGAGAGAGAGAGAGAGAGAGAGAGAGAGAGAGAGAGAGAGAACTAGATTGCTCATGACGTCATATCAATGAAGCCACTGCATCGCCATATTGCTATGCCCAAACATGTATATCAGTGGATTAAACCCTGTCTCTGATTCCACCTTTCACCAACTCTCCCGCTCTCTCTTCTGCATACTATCTGTGCTAGTAGTAATCAAAGAATACACAATTTTTGCATCCAAGGACATATTTCATGTCCTTATGTGGGCTGAACTTTGATAATGCTAATGCACTTATATGTGCTCAACAAAAATGATGCCCACCAACCTCACTATATCTTCCTTGCTGTTATTTCTGCCTGTCATACTATATTTATATTGAATAAAACACACAGAATAATGTCTATATACATGACATACATATTTTGGCACCTCACTCCCCAGAGGAAAATGTTTTTGCTCAGAGATTGCTATTTCAAAGCTCAGGATTTAATGGAGCTCTCAGTTAAGTTTAATTTACTCTTGCAAAGCCAGACATTGACTATAGGCATAAAGTCTGGTCTACTTTGCAGTTTTTCTAGCCAAGAAGCCCCCTGATAGTTTGACTTCGCAAAAATCATACTGGTAAGATTTCAGACAGACTAAAGCATTTACATTACATTTTAAAAAGGCGAATTACTGTTTTAGTCTGACTAAAATCGCATTTTTGAGTGCATGCATACTGACTGACGATTTTTTTTTTTTGTGTAATATGCATGGCAGGGTCAACAAACAAATTGTGGGTGGACTGTGGATGTGCCATCTGTATTAATTTGGACATTTCTCATATATTTTCCCATAAATTCATAATATAAAATATTACGCAAGCAGCGATGACGGGCCCAAGCACAACTGGTCCATTTCCGCCCGGTGGCTTTCGGTAAACAATGCAAGGTGGACACATGCATTTGGCATTTGACATTATTCTAAACAATTTTGAAGCAATTTGGGTAAATATAAGAGGACTATTTTAAAGTCTGTTGTAAGAGTCACACTTACTGCTGCCAGGTGGTGGTGCTATGACCGTGACCCAAAGTATTCAATTCAATGTGATTAGCACCCCAAAACAAACATACATCTGAATTTTGATCTAAATCACACATTGCACACATAAGATATGAGACACTTCTGTTTCCCATTTTCCACCATTATTTTAATGCCTTGCCATGGCAACACCATTCAAGATCAAAATGTAGCATTTTAGCATATTCAATGTCTTGGCATAATGTTGTCTAAATGTGGTTACAGTCTTGTGAATCACCTAGGAGGAGTATTTAAAAGTTCAGAGACTGCAATATCAAAAAATCCAAAATGGACAACTTCCTGTTGGGCGGACCTAATGACTATAATTATGAAAGTTGTCCAGCTTGATGAAAACTATATATGTACCAATTCTGGTGACTGTAGGTGAAAATGGAGGTGCTACAGAGGCTGTCTTACACACCCATTTTAAAGGAGAAGCTACAGAGCCCCCCCGCCGACAACTCTGATGTGTTTGCACGGATGTTAAGTACCCCAAAAGTACTGAAAACCTCTGCACTTGCAGTGCTTGGGCCCTAAAAATCAACAAACAAATGAGATAATTGTTGAAATACACTAAAGGTATAGAGCTATAAAATTTATGTGGATAACATAATCCAGATATTTTTTTAGTGCTGTCAGTGGATTACATTTTTTAATTGCGATTAATCGCATACTTTTTTGTAGTTAATCACGATTAATCACAGATTTTGAAAGTGCTGAAATTTGACTATAATATACTTCTTTTCTTGTCAAATCATTTATTTCCTTCTTAGGAAAAACAAAACAAAACAATATGTAATGATATAATGCTTTATTAACATTTCCAAACAAAGCCTCCCACAGTATAAAGATAAAATAGCACCAATTCAAGTAATGTTTCCCAAAGTCTAAGTGGAAGTTTGACTTATTGAAAGAATTAGTCCAAACATAGATTAAATCTCTTAAACTCTCATCATCCTTTGTTACAGCAATTTTGAAGCTGCATTCATGATTCGCGTCAGGGCGACAGCGCCAGCATCAAGCGCTGCTTTGAACTCCACATGAAAAGCGCTTGCAGACAAAAACGGCTCATTTTGTGTTTTGGTGATAGTTAAGGCTTATCTTACTTCTGTGGTGATTAAAATGTAGCTTAGCCTGAAAAATACTAGATTTCTGTCACAAGTTCCATCTAGGCTTGTTTTGTACAACAAATTGCATTAATCCACTTTATCACTGACACTGAATCACTGCTGTGTGCATGACTCAGTGTATTGACTCTGGGCAGACACATCGCAAAGGTTCCGCCTTTCCAACCAGTGTTTATGCTGGTTGCTGTATTAACGGTAAGTGCGTTAATCGCAATTAGGAAAAATTAACACGTTAAACGTATTTAATTAATCACATACGTTAACGTGTTAATTTTGACAGCTGTAATATTTTTCGATCACTGCGGACTATGAGAATTCATTTGAGATATTAAAAGGAGCGTGTCTGTGATTTTCCTTTCCTGCGGGTTGAAATTCTTAGCTTTGCAACTACAACATAAAATAACATATCTGTTTTTACAGGGCTATATCCTATCCTGGAAGGTACCCCAGTTTTTATATGTATGCCACCTAGAACAGCAATGCAAAGGACTCTATTCTTGGACCTCGGCAAAAACCTATAGATCAAATGATTTACAGCAAAGCAAATCACATGTATGCCTGAGGCAAACCAAGCAGGCACAATGCAACCTGCTTTCAGATGATATAGGCTAAAAATGTGCGTTTGCCAGCAGAATAGATAAAACATTGTAAATAAATACTATTATCTGAATTTATCCATCCTCCTTGAGTCAAAAGAAATGACCAAGAATACCTGGCTCTCTTTCAATGGCGACATCATGGGACCTTAAAATCATCTTCTCTCTATTTCCTCCCTTTCTCTAGCTTTCTTTGTTTCTCTTTCTATTCCCATCTCCTTTTTTTCCAACCTCATGTTTCAGTAGCCTGCACTCATCGTCTTATGTAAGATATTTTTATTCTTTGCCAAGAATCTTAAAGACCCCCTGAAATCACTTGATTTTAGGGGGTCTTACTGTCCTTTGTTGGTGTAATTCCTAGGAATTCAGGGCGGAACATATCAAAGGGCTAATTAAATACTAATGAAATAGTCAACAGGCTTTAGTTATGTCGAAGATGTCAACCATGATTTGCTACTTGCTAGTTGGTTGCATGTGGTTTTAAGGACAAAAAGTAGTGCAACATGAGTCACCAATGTTTTTGCCCATTTTCCTGTAAGATAGACTGTGAATTTTAAATGCATGTATCTGCTACAAGCTAATTGTCAACTTTTAGATATAAAGATGGCTTCAAAGATAATAGAAATGGACTAAAAACCACAAAAGTGCACATTTTTTATTTTTTATGGAGCCTTTAAAAAGAAGGAAAAACAGCAAAGGGAGAAAAACAGGAAGTCACAGTACATCATTGCCTCATTCTGAATGGCAAACACCTGAGGTAACCCTCTCAAGCTCACAGTGTTGCTCTGCTGTCCTGGATCGCCCGTGTGCCATAGCGACAGGTAGACGATGAGTGTGATTTAAATGAAAACAGATGTTTTCTGTGTCACTCTGTTCAAAGATGAAGAAGACATTCTCTGGGTGACAGTGATGGGAACAAAAACTCAATCTCCACACCCCCACAACAGTTTTGTCTGCCAAAGAACTTGGGTGACAACTGCACATCTGTCAGCTTGCGCTGGCACTGACCTGTCTTACAACTGTGACATCCTCCCTTGACAGCTAGAGAAGATTTTGACATGACAATGGCTTTAATTTTATTTACTTTTTTTGAAGCAAAAGTTCTTTCACAAATAAGTGAAGTGAGTCACATTGACATCTCAGATTAAGCAATCTACATGTAGGGTTTATGGTCACAACCTCAGTAAGGTCATCATCACTGTCTCCACAAGAGCTGCAGGTTTACTGTTGAGAACGAAATAGTTTTTAACTGCTCTGTCTTTTCATAAAATCCTCTTTGCAAAGCCTGCATTACATTTTGACAGGACCACAAAACTAGGTCGGCCGATATTATCGCTGATATTAGCCTTTCACCGATATATCGGTATTGGCGTATATGTTTACCGATATGCGCAGATATGAAAACTTTTTTTTTCAGAACATATAATGCAGAAAACAATGCTTGAATTGGTGTCATAATGTAATTTGTCCAGCAGAGTGCGCTCCGAATCCATTGTTTACAGAGCTGAGCTGATGGTGGTTCTGCAGACAGGGCGGAGTTAAGCGGTGCAGAGTTAAGTGGTGTCTTCTCGGTAAGCTGCTAACTAGTTTGTGAAATACATACTGGAAAGTTAATAAACAATGACTCCATCATTTTCCCTTTTCAATATAACTAATATAACGTTAACCCTGTCCCTGACAACCATGTCACTCATGTTTATCACATCTGTTTGCTGTTAGCCAGCTAAAGTTTGTCAGTGCAGTCAGTAATGTAGCAGATTGAAACGTAAACATCAGAACATCTTTTTGCAACTCAGCAGACAACGATGCGGTGGTGGATTGTGTCTGTTGAGTGTTGATTTCACGCTATGTTGTTACCTAGTTGGTGAGACGCAATGCTGGAAAGTAAAATAAACAATGTCCGTCTTTTACTCTCCGTGACAACAAGCTTATAGCTAACTAGCTAACCACGTAGCTACTTTCATTGCTTGTCAGCTGAGTGGAAGCTAATGTGTAAACATGTATTCACCAAACTGTTTTTTTCAGGATTCACAGTTTGGTACCCCTTTGGTTCAATTCCAGTTGTTGCATTTATAAAATGTAATATTTAAAAGTCTGGTTTTCCACCGTTGAAAGTTTCCTCTGAACTTGTATAGCAGAATACGGTGTAACACCGCTGCCGCCGTTTATCTCTTGACTCAGCAGGTGTAAATGCTTCTTGTTTTACAACCTGCCAATAATTGACTGGCAGTATTAAAATAGTCAGCATTTGATTAATACTAAACAGTACTGATGTTTATTTAGCTATTTATTTTATTTAAATGTATTCTTTATTTTAATGGTCAGCAATTGACTGATACTAAACATACAGTACTGATGTTTATTTAGCTATTTATTGTATTTTTATTTATTCTTTATTTAAATGGTCAGCAATTGACATATACCAAACAGTACTGATGTTTATTTAGCTATTTATTGTATTTTTATTTATTCTTTATTTAAATGGTCAGCCATTGACTGATACTAAACATACAGTACTGATTTTTATTTAGCTATAATTTTAATTTATTCTTTGTTTAAATGGTCAGCAACTGACTGATACTAAACATACAGTACTGATGTTTATTTATCTATTTATTGTATTTTTATTTGTTCTTTATTTTCTCAGTGTTCATTTCTAGAATTGTCTAGAATGTCAAATATTCTTTGATAAAAATATTTGTTTAAGAAAGCAGCCTTCTGAGTACCTTTGCATAGTCATATCGGTGCAAAATCAGTGCACAATCCACATAGAAAAGGTCTGTTTTCATTCCAGCTCAAACATTAACTATATCGGCCACCATATCGGTAATCAGTGAATTTTCCCCCTCTAAAATTCCATATCGGTCAGGCTCTACACGAAACAATCTGAACTGAAATGTGCCACTGTTCAGCCACTTGTTTCTAACATTGGGTTCCTTTGGATGGATATGCAGAGAGGCAGGTTCTACACACAGCCAGGAACAGCACAAGGTCTGATCATAGTTTTGCTACAGTAACCATATTTTAACCGTGACATTTCCAGTAAAACCATAGTATAATATAGGAAAATCAAACGTATGGGAAAAAATCATAATCATTCTCCCCAAAAATAGATCCTATTGATTTTACTATAGTAACCTGCTTATCACAAAATGGCTATGGTTACAACAGTTTTACTATAGTGCAGCCATGTTTAATTTTGTGAGGGCATGAAACCATTCTAATAAACATGGTACAGTTAAACTGTAGTAACTTTTTTTTTTTTTTGGTAGAATGATTTATTACCATAGTTTTGGTTCTCCTGTATTATTAAAATGGTTTTACTAGTAATATTGTGGTTAAAATATTGTTACTGTAGTAAAACTGTGGTTTTACTACAAATATCATAGTTCAACTACAGTTACTGTTGTAAAACTACGGTTAATTTTGGTAAGGAATGGATGAAGCTATTGCAAGGTAACTCAAAATAATTGCAAGGGAACGCACAACTTATTTGTGAGGGAACACAAACTTTATTTAAGGGAATGCACAATAAAAATTCCCTCCCTGTCTTCTAAGGTGCTGCATTGTAAAGATAACAAACAGTTATCAATAATATTTCTTTATGACCTACAGCATTCATTTTTACATGCTTGAATGGAGTGCAAATGTACAATTTAATTAATATTTTCAAGTTCATGCTTAAACGTACTTATTCAATGTAGACAGTACTTAATCTTTTCTGCTAAACACAAAATGATTTTTACAGTGTACACAATCATATTAAACACAGTTGTATACCCTTTAAAAAGAGTTCAGCAAGGTTTAAGGTGAATAAAATGTATCCTAAATATTTCCTTTAAAAAATGTTACATAAATATACAGTACTTGTAACAAGAGTATGAAAAAATAAAATCACCCTAGAGAAATAACTGACTCTGCTCACAAGAGCCTCTCAATTATTTTAGGTATAAATGCTAAAAACCAAAAGTGCTGTACATGTCCATAACACATTTAAAATTAGAGTGTAATAAACAGTTTTTTGTGTATTAAAAGAGAGGGAGAGGGAGGTTCAAGGAGGAGAAGACGGAATGGCTGAAGCATTCAAAAAAGTGCTCCAATGAGCTTTGGAAATTAAGGATCATGACCCTGTTCTGACTGCTGGATCTACTGCAATACAAAATAATGCTTTGGCTTTCAGTCTATCCAAATGAAAACTTCAGTCCAGAGAACTCAGTCTAACTCAACGGAGTCTGATACAAAAGTTTTGCCGACCTTGCAGCACATCTATGGTATTTATATAGTGTTATATAACATTAACTGTGGGGCAAAATAAACACTTTTTAAACACCGTTTTTTGCTAAGGTAGAAATAAAACTTGCTGTTGTACCTCAGCTGTTAATGCCACTGTTAAGGCCACTACACATAAATAAATAGTTAACCTACTAATTGCCTGTCTAGATTCACCCGCACGAATATTAACTGACATGATATGTCCCATGCCTCTTTTACAGCTGGACTTCCTCAATACAAATAATGTTCTTTGTTTGTCCAAAATTTGTGCATTGTAAATACTTCAAGACCGTTCTGTCTATCTATAATAGTTATTTCATTCAAATTGCAGCCTGTCTCTTTATAAAAACCTCCAGTGTTCTGCATCTACAGGAAGTGCTGCATTGTGTTTGCTGCAGTGGCTTTTTACTATTGTGTCCTAAATGGTGGTTTATTGTACATGCTGTCACAATTATTACTGGAAACTGCTGTAAAGCAAAACAACAATACACTGCTGTTTAATGGATGTGGTGGGGCCGTTAGAAATGCCATGGAAAGCAGCTCAAGACTCAGATAGTGCTTTTCTAACCAGGCAAGATCAACACTGTAAAAATGGTGTACCCAAATGTGTACACAGCTATACAATTGTAATGTTACCCTTATAATTTAATTTGTAATTTGTAAAATATAATTTGTAATAAAAAAAGAACAGCAAGAACAGCAAGAACAAAAATTAGGAATATTACTTTGCCCTCCACCACAGCTTGTGTAAATATTGATAGTGGGCTTTGGATTGAGTTTAAGAAGAGAAAGGAAATTTAGTCATGAACTGAAACAAATCAAGCAAGTGATATTTCAAATGATCTGATACCTGCGAATGTCCTGAGATAGTGATCAATTGTGTTTTAAGCTTAATTTGATACAGACATTGAAAGGAACCTTTTTAAACCGGCTATCTGTTTGATGTTAATGGCATTTTGAAAGCCCATCTTATCACTTCTACTGCTTCTGAGCTGAAACTGAAGTGAAAAAGAAAATACTTAAAGTCACCATTCAAACTGAACATCAAAATCCATGTCTGTCCATCTCATTATTGTGAAAGTAAATGGGGCATCTTGATGTAGAACAAATGCTCTACATCAAGTAAATGTGGAACATTTTGGCTGTCTCTTTCAGACAAATTTAGAATTTTTCTTGTCTTGTTTCTCTTGTTCTATTCCTCCTTACTGCCTCTCTGATTAGTTAAAGGGGTCAAATCTTACATTTTGTATAATTTTATTTCATTTTTTCCACTTGAGGTCCACTTCTAATGATAGTCAAGTCTTTAGTTTTTTCATGACCATTAACATCCACACCAAACATGTTTTGCCATCCATCTGTACTGTTTTTAATTGTTTTTCTATGTAAACCTACACTAGGCTCATATAGGACACCTTTGACCATTTTCTGTGTCTCACACAAGAGAGCTGTGTTTTTAAGACACATGTCAACTTAAAGGGAAAGTTCACCCAAAAATGAAAATTCTCTAACATTTACTCACCCTCAGGCCATTCCAAATGTGTATGACTTTCCTTCTTCTGCTGAACACAAATTAAGATTTTTGGAAATATATCTCAGCTCTCTAGATCCACTCAGTGCATGTGAATGGTGGCCAGAACTTTAAAATTCCAAAACCAGTGGTTAAATCCATATCTTCAGAAGTGATATGATAGGTGTGGTTAAGAAACTTATCAATATTTAAGTCCTTTTTTACTATAAATCTCCACTTTCACTTTCACATTCTTCTTTTATTTTTGCTGATTCACATTCTTTGTGCATATCGCCACCTACTGGGCAGGGGGAGGAGAATTTATAGTAAAAAAGGACTTAAATATTGATCTGTTTCTAACCCACACCTATCATATCGCTTCAGAAGACATAGATTTATACACTGGTGTTGTATGGGTTACTTTTATGCAACCTTTATGTGCTCTTTGGTCCTTCAAAGTACAGGCCACCATTCACTTACGTTGTATTGACCTACAAAGCTGAAATATTCTTCTAAAAATCTATGTTTTTGTTCAGCAGAAGAAAGAAAGTCATACGCATCTGGGATGGCATGAGGGTGAGTAAATGTGAGAGAATTTTCATTTTTAGGTGAACAATCCCTTTAAAGAACTTCAACTTTTAAAAAAGTGTCCTGAGACACTTGCATTCTGTTCCATTCATTGTGTACCATCTAGCTTTTTTTAACGCAAGAACAAGTTTGATCTGATCAGCCTCTTCGCCTGTGTTTTTTGTTGCTTCGCCTTAAAGAAATGTCTCCTTTGCATGTAAAATGAACAACACCCCTTTGCCCCTCTCTCGCCTGGGATGTTTCAAACACTTTTTTTGGACTGGTGAGGAAGTTTTGAGTTCTGAAAGTTACAGCATGTTTCTAGTCTGAGAAACAAATAGTGCTGATCGCTCCAATACAAATGTGGAACACCCAATGAGGGCTTGTTCTACCCTCTGATTATGAGAAATAACAGGACAAAGTGAGGACAAAGTGAGAAAAAATTATTGAAGTTAAGTGTAGTTCTAGACAGTACAAATATTGCATGGCTAAAAGTATAAATCAGACTCAGCTTACTTTTGTATTATCGAATATAATACTTGGTAGGTTTGTGATGACTTACAATACAGAATACATTCAGTTATGTAAAGGGTGGTGTGGGGTGCTTTTATGTAAAGGCCCAAATACAGATAATTTAAAAGAGAAATTGCTGGCTAAATATTAGCATTATTACTAGGGCTGTCAATTGATTAAGTTTTAATCGAAATAATCACAATTAATCACATACATACATTTTTGCTTAGAAAGCCCCTCATATAACAATAATTAAATATATAATGATTAAATAATTATAAATAATAATAAATAATAATAATAATAATAATTCAGATAATTAAAATGCATTACATTAATTTGGCACAAAAGTAAAGCATTAACAAAGACAATACAAAAAGTGGCTTTAGAATGCAATATATTGTTTATTTCTATATTATTGAGCATAAGCCTATCACTGGTCTACAGTGCATCGCAATCCATTTTGTAAATGAATTCGTTAATCAGTCTGAAGTTTATTATAAGGGCTTGTCTAAGGACGTGTCAATGTACACCTGTGTCAGGCGGACAATTTTGTACTGTCTCAGTTGTGTCTCATTATAAACGTACTGTTTTTTAGGTCGCTGTGTCAAGCTAAACGAAGTTTGAAACATAGAAAAATATGTCTTGAGATCCCTGCATTCGGATTTGTGCTACATCAAGCTGTGTTTGAATGCAAGAACAACTTCTCATCTTATGTCGTCTGCTCTCTGTAAGTGTGGTTTGTTTGAGCTGCGAGTTTCCTATTCAGCTATTTTTGCTTACTGCCCCCTGGAGAAAGGAGGTGGTACTCCATTCTTGAATTGATTATCACAGGTGGCGAAATTACCCATTATGCTTAGCACGTACTCCCAAAGCGGATGCTACAGACTTCCGGTTCGCAACTTATTCACATTACCAAGCACTGAAATAATCACTAACGACAGTCGAAAACGATGGAACACTCCCTGTTTACTTAATGTAAATCCCTTTCTCACTACAAATCTGTGTATGGACGCTTTCGACTGTAATCGCTGAATACAATCACTTACATTTACATGGTAAAATTACTACACTGGGCTCTCACGCTTTCTGCACATGCCCTGTGTGTGTGTGTGTGTGTGTGTATGTGTGTGTGTGTGTGTGTGTGTGTGTGTGTAAAAGAGAGAGAGACACACAGACATTCAGCACACAGAGAGAGAATTCACATTTATGATGCGCTAGATTTCACCGTGTTCTTGTTGCACACACAATATATGATGATGATGATGATAGAAAGCACTTCAGTATGAAAATGGACAAATCTGGGAATCTGAATCCGACCGGATGCTTTTTAAGGTCCAAAAAAGAAGACATGTACGTGAAAAGAGGACGTATGGTCTCCCAAGGTTTCATTTAAAAATCAGCAGATTCGAGGGACGTATCATTTGGAATTATCCATCAGTGTTTTAAAAAAATTGGCAAATGATGGAGATTTATGCTAATGCAAACTCTGCTTCTTGTATCTGGTGCGACTTTTAGGCATTGACAGCTTTTGGGTGGGTTTATTGTTGTAACATTAATTTTCCAGTAATTTTTTAATCCACCTGTAGTTGTTATAACATCCTCTAACAGCACATATTCCTCAAGTGCCTCCGATGATCAGCATCACCAGTAACGTTTGTCTAGCTCTAGCGTACAATAATAACAACTAAGCGGAAATGCGGAGCATCTGAGAGGATGTAGCTTGCCGTAATGGCGCCACCCATGGACAAGTCAGGAAAAAGGTGGATATGGAAGGAATATTCCTTTTTTAATGTCTGGGAACATGATTAATTGCATTAATTATCATGTATTTTTTTATTAGTTATTTTAACTAATTATTACATATTGTTACATATTTTGTTTTCTTTCCTAAAAAGGAAATAAGTTCGTTTGGACAGGAAAATAATTATATATAGAGAGAAAAATTTCGTCACTTTCAAAAGCTGCGATTAACTGCAATTAATTACGAAAAATGATGCTATTCATTGCGATTGAAAAATGTATTTGACTGACAGCACTAATCACAATTTTAAATTAATATACTTTTACCACAGTTACTTCTTGATTACCTCAAGGCCACATATGCAAAGACACTAGATGTTGACCAATGGAAGAGAGTTATTACCTGTAGCATAAGCTCTTTCTCCACAACCTCCTGAGTCTTCGCTATCAGCCTCCGCTGGAGAGAATGAATCTTCTGGATCAGTTCAAAGGTGCTTGGATCAATAGCCTACAGAGACAGAGAGAGACTCTAGACTCCAAGATCTTTTCCAATTACACTGTGGCTATGTTTGGAATAGCATGCTAACATACAGCTCTTACTATCTCTGCAGTATATAGTGATATACTGTGCACAGTATGCAAGTATTTGTATGCATTGGGCACCTGGATGATCAAAATGTGCTGTATACAACAGAGCACACTGCATAGAATACTGTATCCCACCAGGTAATGTACATGACTTGACCTTATATTTCCAGTGTGATTAATAAACTGTTTGCAATTACAGACACAATTTTATGAATTGATGTGTCCAAACTTTTGACTAGTAGTGTATATGAATTAAATCTTTGGAAAGCTTTTAAACACAAGCAAGCGTCTGTTTATCAGTAACAGGCAAATGTAATCTTATACCTCTAGTTTTCTCCAACGGTGAACATTCAAAGGAGTATTGAGCTCCTCCTCCAGAGCTCGACATCTTGTCCTCTCTTTCAGCAGCTGTCTCTGCATATGAAACACTTCCAGTCTGTCATCAGAACAAAGACACAGCAGCAAAGTTACACTATTTCTGGTTTGCATACCATAATAAAATCAACAATAATATACTAATTTACTGTCCATCATTTATAGCCAACTGCATTTTGGCAGGAGGAAACAGCATTTTGGAAAAGAGTTTGTGCATAAGGGCTTCTAAAAACCTGCACTCCACATTTACTTATGCACTGTAACAAACAGGGAAATGCAAACAAGAGTGCAAATGAGAGAGAGAGACAAATCTTTTTGGGTCTTATATCAATAGGTCACGGCTCACAACAGAATCCGAGCTGAACTTTCCCTCTCTGCAAAAAGCACACACTCATTTATATACCAGACTGATCATACTCTGAATTCGGCAACAGGAGGTTGAAAGCTCTGCAACTGAAATTGGTCTGTGCTCACCGAATTCAAATAACTGTCCCTAGTGGCCAAAGATGGAAGTGTTGTTGAACGTACGGGCATGTTTGAGCTCAAAGCCAAAGCCAAAGCCCAACCCTAAACCTAACCGTCAGTGGAGTGAAAATGTCATTTAGAGCTAAAATGCAACATCTGAATCACACTCACCTTTGTTTATGGGAGTGTGATTACTTCCTGGTTCTCATAAGACCAGAACCCAAGTCTCAGAGTTTCATCGTGCAACACGCAATCAGCAGCGGTAGCTTAAATTAATGCCAAAGTGTCTGATTGGGGATGGCGCTTGGCAGTAATCTGGCAGATCTGGGGTTGATTTCTATACATTGGACTCAGAAATGGCAAACCTAGCCAGTTTCTTCCTTTGATTTGCTACAGAGATTCAACTCTGCAAATAAACAACTTGAAAGCTTCATCTGCCAACCTATTAGCACTAGTTGTTTGCCAGTGCCTGGGAAAAACAAATTACACTATTTCAGCAACAACAGTAAAGCCCTCTTGAAATACATTGAAAATAAATAAATGACAAAATAATTTCTCAGGACACTCAAACCTATCTTCTTTAAGAGGACATCTGTCAGACATTACTTTGGCTCCTCAAAACATATAGATGTGACAGGAAGCCATATGGTTCCAATTGAGTGCTAAACAGAAATGATACAATCCTTTGTTTAATCGGTTTGTCCTAGAACTTTTCTCTAAAGAAACAAAGAGAGATAAATGATAGTAGCATACAGCTCATTTACCTGAGTTTATGAGGGTGTTAGCGTTTAGCGTGCTAAAGTGATCAATAAGTAATTTCATTTGGGGGGAAAGAAAATGCTATTACCAAAATCTTCAGTAAACTATCATTTGTCTAGCAATGCAAATAAATTGGAGAGGTTTTCCAAGTGTTGTTGTGCTGGGAACACAGAAAGTTTGCTTGTAAGTGGCAAGGATTGATTTCTCAATACATGCAAGACCTACAATTTGGACAAAATCAATGTTGTATAAGGTTTGCAGGAGAAAATTAGCATGGTTGCTTTCTTGTGTCATCTTATGTTCATAACTGTCATAATGTCAGATCTCTATATTAGATATAATGTGCTTGTGTCTAGGACCTAACCTGAGTTTTTAATAGAGTCTTTGTAGATTCAAATTGATAGCAGGGGTAAACAAACAAGATTTCAGGGGCATTGATGTGAAGAGGCATCCTCTTGTGCACCTGTTGCATCATTAAAAGCCAAGTAAGTCCACATACACATACACATACACATAAGCATACACACAAACACTGTTTCTCTGTTTTTTCTAACTATGTTCACACAGCACCTTTGTTTACACAAAGTTTGGTTAAAAATATGGCCATGTCCACACTAATACGTTGAAAATGCAGTAATTCTGCTACCTTTATGCCTCTCATTCACACCGGAACAGCGTTTTCTTTCCCTCAAAACTAAGCTAACCAAAACCAAATACATATTATGCTGGATTCACACTATATGATTTTTGCCATGGTTATGCCATCTGAGACAAATTTCAGGATTGTAAAAGATTTCTCTTGTTGTAGGGAAAAATAGTCACTCTTTGATCGCTTAGTGTGACATGTACACCGATTGCCGATTTATTGCCTTTGCAAAAAAATGGAAGCCTAAGCAATAATTCTCACAGAGGACTCGTAATAAGCATTATGTCATTCACTCATCTAATTCTGACATCTCACCCAATCATGTTCTAACCTATGCCTTATAAGGTCTCATTGTTGATTACACTGCGTTGCTTTCACCCACCACCACCCCAACTCCACCAGTTTAGGTCCCGTCCTGCTGTAGAGGTAAGCTCCTCTCCTCATCACCTTCCGGCAGGACTTGATGATTTGAGTGAGAATCCTGAAGCTGAACCGTAGGACGGGCCTACGCCATGGGAAACTAATCTATCACTAACTCATGTCATTCTATACTATCGAGATCTCTGAGAGAATTTAAGCCTCCCGCAAAGTTTTGTCAGTGTCAGAAATTTTGCATCGCAGTCATGCAGTGTGATTGCTCTTACAATGGTTATATGAGATAAATCACCCAGTCAACTCTGTCAACTGGGACAATTGGAAAAGTAAAAAAGAAAATCAGGTTTCCTAAGCAACCAATTGGCCCGGCTGCTAGGGTGGGTAGAGTCACATTGGGTTAACCTCCTCGTGGTCGCTATAATGTGGTTCTCGGTGGGGCACGTGGTGAGTTGTGCATGGATGCCGCGGAGAATAGCGTGATGCCTCCACTTGCGCTAGGTCTCCGTGGTAATGCTCTCAACAAGCCACGTGATATGATGCTCGGATTGACTGTCTCAGATGCAGAGGCAACTGAGATTCATCCTCCGCTACCCGGATTGAGGCAAGTCACTACGCCACCACAAGAACCTAGAGCGCATTGGGAACTGGGCATGCCAAATTGGGGAGAAAAGTGAAAAAAAAAAAAAAAAAAACAAGCACAATACCTTCACGGATCTTTTTCAGTGTGTCTGATATCAACTGCAGTGACACAGATGAGATGCACACACATCTGAAGCTCAGGTTAATACAGGTACTCCACTAAAATAAAGGATAATTCTGCTCAAAATGTTGTGCTTGTGCTTAGATTACATTTCAGCTGCATCTGGGAGAAACAGCGCTCCTGTTTTGTTCGCGCATTTTTGTTTTTTATGACTTTTTCATGGTTTATTATCATGCAGTAACACAATGACATAGTGATTAATCTTGTCATGAAATGCGAGAGACCTCGAAATGCAAACACAAGTGGCCACAGGAGATGCATTTAAGCGACCAGATGTTAACAGTGATGAGACGCATCTTAATGCCAGGTGTAAATGGGGTCTATGAGAATGTAGTCTCAGATTCTGTCTCTAATTTCGTGACTTTATACATCACTACTGTCAGTGTGTCACTGCATGTTGATAAAGCACGAAAAAAGCCAGCTCCTAAATAGTGAAATTTAACCTGATCACAAACGTGATATTTTGAGTACAACACTGAGTGTTGTTTAGGTCGAGTGCCTGTACTAACTGCACTTGAGATGCTTGTGCTTCAACATGATCTGTGTCTCTGCATGTTAATGTCAGGCAAACAGAAGATGTTCCATGAAAAACTGTGCATGTAGAATTATGAGCTTTTTCAAACTTTTCAAACATATTTTTGGATTCTTTAAAAGCCGTACCTAGATGGCACAATTTTTAACCTTCAATTGCAATGACTGCATGTTGCGAGAGAAGGCAGTTCTCAAAGACAAATCAGGACACATTAGTGTTTAGACTACATATGCGATGAAATTGCACTTCTGTCTACCTCTGAAAGTGGGTTGAGTGATCGGATCTCAAAACGGCATCGGCCCCATTTTTATAGCTTACAGCACTTTTATACCCTATTTTAGCACAGACCACTTGAGATCAGATCGCCCAAGACAGATACTTAAGACACAAGCCATAACAAGGCATAAATCTTGCTGCTGGACCCCATTTACATCTGGTAATAGGTCAAGATTAAGAGCATCCAAATATTTTTTATTATTTAAAAAATGGAAATGGAAGTCCAATTTATCTTTAAAAGAATACATTTTAATTACTTTATTAATACTTTATTAAACTGGATCTGTCCCCTAATATACAAATCCAGTATTTGGCAAAAGTATGTGGACACCCGAACATCATACTCCTACAGTATGTGCTTAATAAACATTACATTTAATAACCATAGGAATTAGGGAGTTTGCACTCATAAAAAGGTTTCTCAAGGGAGTTTGCCTGACTTTATTATTGAGTTTATGCATTTGTTATTAATGTGTGTAGCTGAAATAGTCAAACCCGTCATTTTACGTCTTCTGTATTTCTACACTTTGCAAAGGAACTACATATAAGACAATAACACAATATGTGATATGAAAGCATAATTACTGACATAATTGCTTCTAGGAGACACTACTAATCTTAGTCAATGGTCATTTTATTGCAGGACACACAGGATAATAGAACCCTGAAAGGATCTCCTGTAAAGATCAGGAAAATAAAAACAGCCTTTCCATTTGCTTGCTTTTTGCTAGCTATGGGTTTAATTTATGCATTTTAATTGTGTTTTTGGCAATGCTTTTGTTTTTCCGGCTCTCACCATTCTCTCTTCATGGCCCCATTTCGCATGAATACATCACTGTCCACTAAAGCAAAGCAAGCCATCCAACTTTCGCTGTCAACAAATTAATTCCATGATGACAAATAAATAACTGATTTAGAATAGGAAAAAAAAAACACTGTTTTTTAATATGCTTTTTTATTCTTTTTTTTATTTTTTATTCCTCCTCCTAAGTGTCTTTGCTGTTGTTTAGAGTGAGATTTGCATTGAGATACAGGGGGTGAGAGAGAGAGTGTGTTAGGGTATAGAGATTGATTTATTCAGGAAGGCAGGGTTGATATCACAGACTTAAAGTTTAATCAACCCGCTTATAGAGTTCAGGATTCTCGCCCACACTCAAACACACTGGCACACAATCATTCACAAACACAACACATACCTTCTTTTATACCTTCATGGCTCCACATTGATTATGTGTATATATACACTGTATATATGTGTTTGTAGGGGTTTCTAAGAGGCACTGCACATAATATCTGCAGTCAATAGCTGACAAACAAACAAAAACTGTACAAAACAAAAGGCAACAGTTTCCAATTATCATCAGCACCATAAACATCAACATCCACCCACCACTATACACTAACTAACAATATTAACATTCACCTTGTATAGAGTGCAGTTATTTCTCTAGAAATAAGACTGCATTAAAAAACAAAGTAATAATAATTAGACCAAAATACAGCTGCATGCAGCAATCTTAGAGCCAAGCACAGTGACTTTTTTTCATGTACACTGCATTGAACATGTTCCAAAGAACTAAAAAAAAAGAATCATAAATATAACTTTGCATTAGTTTTAATTAGTTTGAACAAAATTTTGAGAAGATCAGATTAAAACTCTGGTTAAAATGGCTGGCCTAAGTATGAAGGTTTTCTTTCCTAAGAAGGAAATCTATACATTTTGACAGGAAAATAAGTATATAAAAGTAAAATTTCAGCACTTTGAAAATCTGCAATTAATTGCGATTAACTATGACAAATTATGCGATTATTCACAATAAACTGACAAATTATGTGATTAATCGTGATTAACTATGACAAATTATGCGATTATTCACGATAAACTATGACAAATTATGTAATTAATCGTGATTAACTATGACAAATTATGTGATTAATCGTGATTAACTATGACAAATTATGTGATTAATCATGATAAACTATGATAAATTATGTGATTAATCGCAATTAACTATGACATTATGCGTTTAATCGTGATTTACTATGACAAATTATGTGATTAATCACGATTAACTATGACATTATGCGATTAATCATGGTTAACTATGACAAATTATGTGATTAATAGTGATAAACTATGACAAATTATGTGATTAATCACATTTAAAAAAAATAATCGACTGACAGCACTAGTTAAAATACTCACTGTTTCAAAAGTATAGTCACAAGACTTAAACAATATGCATGTTAACAGGATTTTAGTGCAATAAAATTGCTTACTAACCTTTTCTGTGTTATATCCAATTTTAACTTTGTTTTCATTATGACGAAGCACCGTATGCTATAAAACACTAAAACGATTGTTACTTAACTTTTTACAACTTTAAATCTTAAATAATACACAAGTTTAAACAGAAGAATTAATGTAAGTGCTTTTATAAAATTATATGCTTCACATTTCTGCCTTTAAACCCTCCAAAAATGGGCCCCATTCACTTCCATTGTAAGTGCCTCAATGTGACCATTTTTAAAGAAAAAAAGGAATGAGTCTAAATTATTTTGTAATTTAACATTTAACATTTTGTGGTAATCAACATTATGCCACATATGCTGTTGATTGAGCTTACCTTGTACTGAATCTAGAATTTTCCTTTATTAAGTTAATTAAGTTAATGCTAAAATTGGAGATCTTAACAATATACATATACAGTACTTTGCTTCTGACTCTTTAATAAAACAAATGTTGTTAAAAATGTATTTGTATTTGTTTTTTGCCTCAGGCAAGTAAAAAAAAAAATTCCAGTACAAGTAAAATATTGAACTTGAGCAGAAAAAAATAATAAAATAAAAAATAAAAATATATATACATAGAGAGAGAGAGAGAGAGAGAGAGAGAGAGAGAGAGAGAGAGCCTTGTATGGAAATCGAGAATAATAATAAAGGTAGAGACGATGGAGGAAAAGGTCTAGTGGAGACATAGGTGGAAGAGAGAGAGAGTGGAAACAGTTACAGAAATGTGCCTACAGCAGTACACATATGAAACAAGGAGTGATAGAGTTCAAGGCCTTTGTGCAGAAAATGTGCACAACTGAGCTAAATGTCAAAGGTAAGGTCTATCTGCCTCCCCCTCCCTCTCCCTCTCTCTCTCTCTCTCTCTCTCTCTCTCTCTCTCATTCTGTTTATCTTTTTTTTCTGAGAGGCAATTATATAATTTTTCTCTAATAAAATAAAAAGATAAGAAATGGAGGGGAAAAAAATTGAGAGCAGCAGAACATGTAATAAAGCTCAATTAAGAGCTCTGTTAATTGATGTGATGTGCACATAAGGGTAATCCTGTGATTCAGGCAGATTTAGATTTATTTTTGAGTAAGGGCTCTTTGAAATAATTTGAAATGGAAAGACCTTCTCATTACAGTAGACAAACATCTAACACACACTCTGCATCATTGGTACATGTCCTCTATTGTTCATTCCACTCTCTGATTTGAATCTTCTAATGAGTATTGTAAGCCAAATTATGCAATACAGTATAGTATAGTTCATTATGACATAAATGATCATGGCCAGATTTAGTAAAAAAATTAGTATATCACAATCAGTATCACATTGTTAATAAGTGGTGCATGACATGGCAAGCATCACTGTTACTATTACTCTCATACTTAGTTTGTTCTAAACCCTTCACCCTAATAATTAAACTTCAGCGTGATGAGCTATGGACATGAATGATACATTAAACTTTGTGTCTTATTGAGGAGAGGTGTGCTCTTACTTTCACAAGCAATCATCTTTCTAATTGTTGTAAAGTAATTTTTGGCAGCCAAGCGATAAAATATGTAAAAAATATTAATAAATAAAAATCCATAGACTTACACTGAAGGAGGGTCCCTACCATAGAGACATGGAGGTGGGATCTTTTGACTTAAATAATTAAGCAACCACCTAGCAACATCCTGGCAACCAACCACAAAACCCTATCATCAAGGTGGTGAGTTTTTGCAAAGTCAAACAACACTCATAACAGATCTGCAGTAAGGGGCCATTCACAACTTATTTTTGAATCAAACTGCACTGTTTTTCAATAGTTTTTTATGTAAACATACACTAGACAGACATTTTGATTGCTGTGTTGTGTCTCACAGTTGTTTCAGCATGACATGCATGAGTGCTGTCTTTTAAATGCTGTGTCAAGTTAAAAAAAACTTTTATAAACACAAATCTATACACCTGCGTTCTGTTCTATTTGTTGCTCTGCATCTAGCTTTTTATAGCACAAAAACGTGTTCTGTCTGAACAACCCCTATGGCTTTGATCAATACAAGTTTACCTTTCTAAAACTTCACTGGAAAGCCTCAAACCTTATCAATAAATGTGGGCAATACATTTTCATGATAAATTTGATCTGGTGAAAAGCCTGAGACCATATCGATGTATGATTTAAAACAGTGTATGTTATCAATACACTGTATGCATGATCCCTGATTCATTGATTTCATACAGCTATCATTATTATTCTTTTTTACTATTTACATTCCAATCTATCTTTCCATGAAATGAGTGGGCTTCTTATGGAAAGGTATTTTTTACATATTTTATATAGCATTATCTGTGATTGTGTATAGTATACAATGCAATTGCTGAGTAAAATGCACAAGCATTGAAAAAGTAGTAAATTATACAGTATCACCAGCTTGTGGAAAACTATCCATGGGGCCGTGAGTTGACAAACTAACACTGCGCCATCAAATCAAAGTCATCACCCTAGCACCTTATGCTTCAATAGGTGACAACAGCAGTACAGCAACTCTGCTTGGATCACTTTACAGGAATAGAAATCCCTTTCTCCCACAAATCCCTTTCTATGAGATTCCAGGTTTATCTCATTGAGATTTCAACTGGTAGCTTTGACACTGCCACCCAAGAAAGATGACTTAAACTAAAAGTTCACCCAAATTATATCATTATTAACTCACCCGCGTGTCATTCCAAATCATTATGACTTAATTTATTCTGTGAAACACAACAGGTAAATTTAGGAAGAATATAATGGATACTCTTTCTTTTCCATATAATGAAAATAAATGAGTACAAGCTCAGCAATAACAAAAAAAAAAAGAAAAAGAAAAAGGTAATATTTTACAATAAGATTGTATTTATTAAAATTTTTACCTACATTAATTAACATGAACTAACAATGAACAAAATTATTGCAGGACATTTTTTGGTTTGATGTTAATTTAAACATATATTGAATACCTTTTTGATATTTAAAGTTGTAGTAGTAAAGATTTGATATAGCATTATGAAAAAAACATGAACCAACAATGAACAATAGTATTTTAATAAATTAACATAAACCAAGATTAATAAATGCTGAAAAAATATTGTTTATTGTTAGTTCAGGATACCTAATGCAATAACTAATGTTAATGAATAGATCCTTATTGTAAAGTGTTACCAAAAAGCACCATATTAGTATCATAAATGTAATCCATATGACTTGTTTTTGTTATTGGTCAGTAAATTCATTCCAATGTCACAAGATTGCAATCATCAACTTTCCTGAAGCAACCTTGTGAAAAATGGTGCCTTGTAAACTTGGACTAGACAGCAATAGCTGAATTTGTATTTGCTCATCCAAGAAAGTAGACCATGATTAGTGGACATTATAAAACAAGAGCAGGGTCTAGACTACACTATGGAGAAATGTGAATTGGGTGGTGACTATTGCTTTTAAATAGATCTGTAGAATAAAGTTGGTCCTGCCACATCAAGTGTTCTGTTGAAAGCAGAAGGTTTTGTGTTTCTCTTGAGACTTTCATCTCATAAACTTGGCCCTGGTACTCTCAAGGCTAAAAGAAAACATTGCTTCACAGCAAGATTCTACAGTCAGTTTCTTGGAGGGAGGCAATGATGACAGCAATAATGACCAAAATTTGCCACCTGTTTACCATGGAGGCTTGTATATCTGCAGAGAACTTGGCATCTAAACTCGGCATAAAGTCAACCCATCTGGAACCGAGGCTGCTGAATAGTTTCTCTGGCTTAATGTCTCTCGCATATGTTCCACAGCAAAGGGAGGATAATCACACTTGTGCCTTTCTCTGTTAAGAGTTAAAGGGAATTTTCACCCAAAAATCTAAATTCTATCATCATTTACCATCATTTATCATCGTCTTACCCTCATGTTATTCCAAACTAGTTAAACACATATGACCTGCAGAAATGGGCGGCCGATTAATAAGAGATAAAGTAAAGTTATGTAGAGTTATATGGTAAGCTGGTCTGATGGTCATTATTGCAAAATAAACCCAGACAGGTTCATCTGTATCACCCTGCCGGTGCCTCATACCACCCAGAGGAGGTTCATTTTGCGATAATGACTGGCTGAATGTATATTATCCCGCTTATATATGGCTACTTGTGAAATAAATAAATGTACAAGAAAATTGACTTGAGCTGAAATTATTTTTTTATATATTTTTTGTGAGGAGACTGATCTGAGAGACATGCAACTAGCACAGCTACAGTGGCAAGAAAAAGTATGTGAACCCTTTGGAATTACATGCATTTCTGCATTAATTCATAAAATGTGGTCTGATCTTCAACTAAGTCCTAATAATAGACAAACACAATCTGCTTAAAGTAATGACAAACAAAAAATGTCACTTGTTCTTGTCAATACTGAATATACCATTGATCCTGCCAACGATCCTGCATCTCTGTGGAAAGGCCTGAAAAGCATCACCAAGTACAAGACACCTCCCCCTCGCTCTGTAGAGAGTCAACTAATGGCTGATGAACTGAATGTGTTTTACTGCAGGTTTGAAAAGCCCAGTCTCACACCCCTCCCTCACTCTAAGCTTCACTTCACTTCACACACACACAACACCTCCTGGAACCCCCCTCCTCCCCCTCCTGCAATCTGCACTTATGATCTGTGAGGAGGATGTGTACTGGGTCTTTTGGAAACAAAAGTCTAGGAAAGCTTCAGGCCCAGATGGTGTTTCACCTGCCTGTCTGAAAGTCTGCGCTGACCAACTGGCCCCCATCTTCACACAGATCTTAAATAGATCACTGGAGCAATGTGAAGTTCCCTGCTACTTCAAATGATCCACCATCATTCCGGTCCCCCCTCTTTGTGAGATGGGTTTTGGCCTACCTGAAGGACATCACTGGACCCCTGCTGGACCCCCTTCAGTTTGCTTACCAAGCAAACAGGTCTGTGGATGATGCTGTCAATATGGGGCTGCATTATATCCTGCAACACCTCGACAGACCTGGGACTCATGCAAGGATCCTATTTGTGAGCTTCAGTTCAGCCTTCAATCCCATCATGCCTGATCTTCTCTCAACCAAACTGACCCAGCTCTCTGTGCCCACCCCAATCTGTCGATGGATCACCAGCTTTCTGACAGATAGGCAGCAGTTAGTGAGACTGGGTAAACTCACATCCGGGACCCTCACTGTTAGCACTGGTGCTCCTCATGGATGCGTTCTCTCTCCATTGCTCTTCTCCCTGTACACGAATGACTGCACTGCAAAGGACCCCATGGTCAAGCTCCTGAAGTTTGCAGATGACACCACAGTCATCGCCTCATCCGTGACGGTGACGAGTCTGCATACAGATGGGAGGTTGAACAGCTGGCTGTCTGGTGCGGTCACAACAACCTTGACCTGAACATGCTCAAAACAGTGGAGATGATAGTGAACTTCAGGAGAAATCACCCCCCCCCCCATCCCGAACAGCACTGTGGCAGTAGTGAAGTCATTCAGGTTCCTGGGCTCTACCATCTTTCAGGACCTGCCGAGAGGATTATTGGTGCCCCCCTGCTCGCCCTCCAAGAACTGTATGTCTCCAGAGTGAGGAAATGTGCAGGTAGAATCACTCTGGACCCCACACACCCTGCTCACTCCCTCTTTGAACTGTTGCCCTCTGGCTGGTGCTACAGAGCACTGAGCACCAGGACATCCAGGCACAAGAACATTTTTTATCCTCAGGCCATTTCCCACATGAACAATTAAACTGCCTCTGGAGTCCACCATATTGCAATAATGTAAATACATGTCTCATGTACATATGTAAATTCAAATATTTAATTAAATAACTGTACATACCCCTACCTTGCACATACATTACCACTTGCACATGTACATATGCCATTCTGTTATATGTCCTATTATTTGTATGTCTATTTATACTCTTACCTTGTTTTTTTATTCTGTCTCACTGTAATGTTCTGTGTGCACTTGTTTCTCCTATCACCAAAAAAAAAAAAAAAAAAGAAATTCCTTGTGTATGTGTGAACACTTAGCAATAAAGCTCATTCTGATTCTGATCTGATTCTGATACCATTTAAACATTCACAGTCCAGGGTTGAAGAAGTGTGCAAACCTCTTGGCTAATGACTTCTAAAAAGCCAATTTAGATGCAAATTTTATAGTCAGTGAGCTGAGATTGTAGGTGTAGATTGTAGAGGTGCCTTGCCCTGTAAAAACAGTACAGTCTGGGAACTGACAGGGTCTGAACTTCTCAAGAAGCATGTGAACCATGCCCCAATCAAAACAAATGTCAGAGGATCTTAGAAGAATTGTAGAGATGCATGAAGCTGGAAAAGGCTACAAAACAATTTCTAAAGACCTGGATGTTCACCAATCCACAGTACGACAAACTGTCTACAAATGAAGGAAAAGGGTAACAGTGAAAGATCTGCAGAAATATCTTAAACTTGCTAAAGTTTTTGTTCATGTGTCCACTATAAGAAAAAACACAGAACAAGAATGGTGTTTATGGGAGGACACCACGTAGGAAACTTCTGCTCTCCAAAAAAAAAAAAAAAAAAAACATTGCTGTATGTCTCAAGTTTGAAAAAGACCTCCTAGATGCTTCACAAAGCTTCTGGGATAATGTTTTGTGGACAGATGATACAAAAAATTATTTTTTTTGGCAGAAAAGCAAAACATTATATTTGGTGCAAAAAGGCATTGCACACCAACACCAAAACTAAAACCTCATCCTAACAGTGAAGCATGGTGGAGGAAGCATCATGGTTTGGGACTGCTTTGCTGCATTAGGGCCTGGACAGCTTGCAATCATTAGCCTCTTTTCCACCATCGGGCCAGTGCGAGCCAGGGCTAAAAAAATGGGCAGCTGGGGCCAATAGCCTCGGACCTCGAGCTGCAAGAGCAAAATCTATCTGCATTCCCACCATCGAGCCAACAGCCCCGCAGCCCAAAAAAATTTAGATCAGTAGAACATGTACTAACGCTCCGAACAGGATTCGAACTGGCGTCTCCGTTGTGGGAGGCGGGCGCACTAACAAGGAGGCTAAAGGCTACAGCATCTAGTGCCAGTCATTAGTGCGCCTCTTGAGGCCAGGGGAGTGAGGTTTACATACTGCACATCTACCTACCAGCTGACTACCCTTACATAAGCATGAGGGAAACTCAAGCTGAGGTATCAGACTCTGAAGACTAGCTAGCCCTCGAAATGAATGTGGATTTGTACTGTGCCCGCAAATATTTTTAATTTTCCCAAAACTGTTCCGTTGGGCGCTGGATACACAACTTGGCAAGTTAGGAAAAATATACTTAATCACGTCTTTGTTTCAGCAGATGCCGTCGATCTGACATTGCACCTTTTCATCAGCCCAAATATCAAAATTCAATTAGTCTACTGACCAGTACTGATGATTTTCCATTCTCCATTGATCTGTTAAGGAAAGCTGGATATGAAAAATTTTGAAATTAGTATCTTGATGTTGACCCTCTGACCATACACAGCTAAACTTCGCCTTCGGCATTGACTCCGCCTCAATCCCCAGTTGGCCTTCTTTGGCCCAAGGGTAATAGGCAGGCCAAATGTGCTTGGCAGTTGGCCCTGAGAAGCCCGGAGGAGGCACAATGCAGCACCAGAAGTGTCGGTGGGAAGTCAACTGGCCCTGACACGCATTAGCACGGCCTCGTTAAGCCCGATAGTGGAAACGTGGGTACTGTGGGAACAATGAATTCAAAATTGTACCAAGCGATTTTACAGTACATTCAGAAAGTATTCAGACCCCTTCATTTTTTTCACATTTTGTTATGTTGCAGACTTATGCTAAAATGATTTAAATATTTTTTCACATCAAACTACACTCCATACCCCATAATGATAAAGCAAAAAACAGATTTTTGATAACTTTGCAAATTTATAAAAAAAAAAAAAACTGAAATATCACATTGACATAAGTATTCAGACCCTTAATTCAATATTTAGTTGAAGAACCTTTGGCAGCTATTACAGCCTCAAGTCTTTTTTGGTATGATGCGACAAGCTTTGCACACCTGGAATTGGGGATTTCCTGCCATTCTTTTCTGCAGATCCTCTCAAGCTCTGTCAGGTTGGACGGGGACCGTTGGTGGACAGCCATTTTCAGGTCTCTCCAGAGATGTTTAATTGGGTTCAAGTCCGGGTTCTGGCTGGGCCACTCAAGAACATTTACAGAGTTGTCCCTAAGCCACACTTGCATTGTCTTGGCTTTATGCTTAGGGTCATTGTCCTGTTGGAAGGCGAACTTTCAGCCCAGTCTGAGGTCCTGAGCGCTCTGGACCAGGTTTTCATTAAGTATATCTCTGTATTTTGCTGCATTCAGCTTTCCTTCAAATTTCCTCTAGACATGATGCTTGGAATTGATTCCACTCAGTTCAGTCTTCCTTTTATCAGACCAGAGACAGTGTTTCTCACAGTCTGAGAGTCCTTTAGGTGCTTTTATGCATGTCTTGCACTGAGGAGAGGTTTCTGTCTGGCCACTCTGCCATAAAGCCCAGATCGGTGGAGTGTTGCAGTGATGGTTGTCCTTCTAAAAGTTTCTCCCATCTCCACACATGATTTCTGGAGTGCAACCAGAGTGACCATCAGGTTCTTGGTCACTTCTCTTACCAAGGCCCTCCTCCCCATTGCTCAGTTTGGCCGGGCGGCCAGCTCTAGGAAGAGTCCTGGTTGTTCCAAACTTCTTCCATTTAAGAATTATGGAGGCCACAGTGCTCTTGGGAACCTTCAATGCAGCCGATTTTTAAAAAAACACATTTTTTAGCTTTCCTCAGATCTGTACCTTGACACAGTCCTGTCTCTGAGCTCTGCAGGCAGTTCCTTTGACCTCATGGCTTGGTTTTTGCTCTGATATGCCTTTCCAAATCATATCCAATCAATTGAATTTGCCACAGGTGGACTGCAATCAAAGTGTAGAAACATCTCAAAGATGATCCAGAGAAATGGGATGCACCTGAGCTAAATTTCAAGTGTCATAGCAATATCACATTGAATACTTATGTCAATGTGATATTTCATTTTTTTATTTTTAATAAATTTGCAAAGTTATCAAAAATCTGGTTTTTGCTTTGTCATTATTGGGTATGGAGTGTAGATTGATGTGATTTTTTTAAGGCATGTTAGCATAAGGCTGAAGGTCTGAACACTTTCTGAATGCACTGTACAGGACAATGACAGGGTAGCGGTCCATCATCTGAAGCTTAAGAGGCTCGGAGATGTAACAAGACAATGACCCAAAGCACACAAGCAAATCAACAACAGAATAGCTAAATAGGAAGAAAATTTGTGGTTTGGAATGTCCAAGTAAGAGTTCAGACATTAATCCAATTGAAATGTTGTGGCATGACCTGAAGAGGGCTGTTCATGCAAGAAATCCCAAAAATATGAATGAACTGAAACAGATTTGAAGGGAGGAATGGTGTAAAATCCCTCCTCAGCATTGTAGAAAGCTGATCAACATATACAGGAAACATCTGGTGGAGGACATTGCTGCTAAAGAAATCTGTACCAGTTATTAAAGTTTTCACATACTTTTTCCAGCATGGACTGTGAAAAATTAAACAACATGTTTAATAAAGACATGAAAACTACAACTAAGTGTTTGTCATTACTCTAAGCAGACTTTGTTTGTCTATTATTAGGACAAGATCAGACCACATTTTCTGAATAATTAATGCAGAAATGCTGGTTATTCCAAAGGGTTCACATACTTTTCTTGCCACTTTATTTAGGAAATCAGTTGCTAAAGCCTATATTAAATTTTACATTTCAGCACTCACTTAAAAAAATATTTGACATTGATTGACCAATCAGAATAACATATTCCAGAGAGCCATGTAATAAAGCTTTATGTATGAAGTCTTAAAAGATGGTCTTCAAATTTACTACTGAAATGCTACTTTATATTTATAATTATTTTTGTAGTACTACAATTTTTGTAGCTTGTAATTTTGTATTGCTATTCATTATCTTTGTTTTCAGTTTCTTTTTAAAGCCAACTTTGAGTATGATTTAGATTTGAATGGAAGTTAGAGATTTGTGCTCAAGTGGCCATTAAAGATCTCTACCAAATAAAAAAGTCCCTGTTTCTCTCTTTCCATAGCTTTTTCTCTCATTCTCTGCAGAAAACCCTTGAAAATTAAATTAATGAAATAATTTCAGGGTGATGGAAATATCAGTGCATAATTCAGACTCATTGAATATTTAGTGAATTTGCATTGGCCTGAGAGAGGGTGGAAAAGGTTAACACCAGTCCACATGTTACTAAAATAGTTATAAAAAGGTTAAGAAGCAGCATATATTATGGATTCGTTTGGATGATAGGAGAGACCTGCTCCTGCTTTCAGTCGTTACCTAACTTTCCACTAAAACAGGAAGTTGTTGCCATCTCCTTTGTACTCAGCTAAGAACTCTTCGGGTTTTTTTTCCTCTTGTCCATTGTGACCAAAAAATGACTGTTATTGATAGTGGTGAATTACAGCTTTTGAAAATATCAATAAACCTCTCACAGGTCAATACTGATGAGAACTGTCTGACAAGCACCAAATAAACTCTCTCACTCTCGGTGTGATATATACCTTTGATGGAGGCATAATCATTATGTCCTTATACTATTACAGTGTGCGTCAGTAGGAGTTTCTGATGAAGGATGAAACACCTGCCTCTGAGATGTTTTGAGTGTTTAAATGTTAGAATGAAAAACTAGGGCTGTTTTAACGTATGTTCGTTTGCTTGGATCAAACCTAAGTTTGATTTCCATTGCCCTCCTTCTGAACTCACAGTTACTTGGTTCCAAACCATGGTATGTTTGCTTGTATTGTTGCAATGTATCACCACTGAAAGTAGGTAACAAAGAGTTTTACTGTTTTTCTCATGTTTTGCCCTTTGATTTTACCACCAAAATTTACATGCGTATGCATATGTCTGCTGCAGGTGCTTTGAAAGAGATGCAAAGTATGCAAGCTGCTCGATGAAGACAATTTGTATACAAGAAGCAATCATAAATGCATTATATTGTACTATCAAAAGTGGTTAACTTCCGCAATTATGACCAACCTTGTAGTCCACATGAATTGTACTCAGACCCTCTTTTCAAACAGACTCGGTTGCGCTCGATTAATTGTCAACTGTATCAGCTTTCACAACAACAAAACGAAATGAAATTCAAATCTTAGGCCTTTTTCACACATCTTGCATCTGCAGCATGTAAATGTCAGCAGGCACGCATTGAATTTTCACACAAAAAATATTGTGCAGTGTCTGCTGCGTAACAGTGCTGCATCTATAAACACAAAATAAAGTTATTTCTGAGTTACAACAATGAGCATTACCTTTGATAATGGCCATAATGTTATTTTAAAAAGCTATATTGTAAAAGAACAGACAAACAGGTTTACAGCGCATTTTCACTGTTTCATTTTAAGAAACGTGTGCAGTGTGAATGCTGTAACCTGTCAGTACAGTTGCTGAAATTAAAATCTTTGTTGCTAATATGCTCCAGACGCATTGTGTGAAACAGGCCTTAGTTCAGACAAAATGCGTTTTTGTACTAAAAGAAATAGATACAGTGCAATGAATATAACAGAATGCAGGTGTCTCAAGACTCACTTTTAAAAGTTGATGTTCTTTTTAACCTAATATGGCTTCCAAAAAACTGTGCTGCTCCAGAGCAAGACACTGAAAAAACATCGAGACGCAGCACAATGGTCAAAGACGTCCATCTAGTGCGTTTACATAAAAAAAAACAGCGCAGATGAATGCAAAATCATGTTCGGTGTGAAGTGTTCCAGTGTGATTGGAGCAATTGGAAATACTTCCATATATGACAAATACATTTGAAAAGATGCAAAATAGCAATTGCTCCCAAATCCTTATTCCCCATGTGTTACCTGAGATCCTCCACATTGGAGACAGTCTTGCTGAGGATGTTCTTCTCTCTTCTTTGTTTCTTGATCTCTAGCTTCAGGAGTCTGATATCCTCGACTCTTTCATTGTACTGCATCTCACCCTTGTTCATGATGGACTGCTGGATTTTGATCTTTTCATACAGTAATGCCAGCGCATCGTTCCTCTTCACCAACTGCGTCCCCAGGAGGTCGCGCTCACTTATCACCTTGACAACGGAGGCCACACCACAAACACATGTACAAAGAGTAAACAAATGGAGATAAGAGACAACAAACAGCTTACTGTGAGAAAAACCTCAGATGGGGTTTCACCTTTGACTGAGGTATGGCAATATATTACAGAAATAAGCAAGTGTTTGCATGTTTTCTGCAAAGGTTTGATGACTCAGCACAGTGTGCCGGTGTTTTCAGGATAACGCCTAAAACAATACGTAAAAAAAAAAAAAATAATAAATAAAATAAAAAAATGGTGAAAATTGGGAAATTGACTCACATATGTTTCATATTTCACCCCAAAATCAAAAGAAAAATATGATTTGATTTTTCAGAAAAGGGCCATTCTGATTTTTTTCATTATAACATTGTATTCGATATTTTCATTTAAGCACAGCCAATTCTCAGTAGCCTACTGTGATGTGAAACATTTTATTCTCATTTATGCAAAAATGTGAAATATATATATATATATATATATATATATATATATATATATATGTATATGTATATAAAACATCATTGTATCCAGACAGGATGATTTTCATTACTGAATTACTTTTTTTTTGACAATACAATAATGAGATTGTGATATTTTGCATTACAGTAATAGAGCGCAAAAGTGGTGATCTGGAAATAAAAATCCAATTCAATTTCTCCATAGGTGAATTAATTTTAACCAGTGCTGGGTGGATTACTTGTGAATTGTAATCAGGTACTGATTAGAAATTACATGAAAAAAATTCAATCAGTAACATAATCTCATAGATTACATTTTGGGGTAATCTAATATGATTACTTTTGGATTACTTTCAACCTAATTCTATTTTATTTTATGCCACATGCATTTGAGTAGGATAGTAATTTTAGCATAAAAGTACAAAGAGGAAGAAAATGTTTTACTAGGGATGTGCCCAAAGCCGAATACCTTATTCGGAAAGGCACAAATAATGACTTCAAAACGAATAATGAATTCATCCGAATTATACAAAAAATATTTGGAAGACTAATCATTTAATGAGCACAGATATAAAGCGATATTTTAAATAAACATACCCAAAATTACCAAGCAATGATAAGTCTGTGAAGCCAATATTACTACAGTGTAAACCTTATGAATGAAAATGCGCAAGGTGTGATTTCAAGTTCATCGGATGGCCGCGGTCTCGACTTTGTTTCAGTCTCCGTTAATTGTGCACGTCTCAGAAATCTAATCTTGTCAAGAGTAACATTAACTAAGATACTAAATCATACACATTTTCCACTTCTCATAATGTCTCTTAACACATTAACACCAACTACTGCACAATATTCACACGTAAGGATTCATGAACCAACCTGAGCATGATGTTGAATTCCTGACATGATGATGTCTCTTAAAGCTGACCACATTTATATTCACATCACCAATGAAGGTAATTGCATGGTTTTGCCTTTATTCCCAAATGATTTAAATACTCTCTAATGGTTTAAATCCATGTAAATCTATTCAGAATATTCCTGCACACAGAGGATTGTAAAGAAAACAAAACATGCACATTTTTATCGCTTTTCACTTCTAGAAATGTAGAGGCTAGCTCTTGCTATTTATTCCACAGCATTTTACTAATTCTGCACATGTAATTTAACTAAATAATTATGTCCTCCACATTATTCTAAAATATGTGCACACAAAATAAGCTTTGAGTGTAGCCTATCATAAAACTTTCTGATATAAATTTATGGTGCTTTCACCTGTTTGTAGGCTTAATTGTTTTTTTCTAATTTCTTTTAATGTTTGAATTTGTATTTAATTGCATTTCACAATTGCTTGACACCTCATGCCTCCAGAATAACAATGTTATACTTGCACACTGCACATAAACTTAAACATATACTTGCACATTGCAGACATAAACCAAAATTCTGTTTCAGCAAATGTCAAAAATACCAAGAGAAACCAAATCTATAAACACATTCCTCAGTTAATGTAGCCTACATATCCAGCTTCATCTGGTGAGAAAAAATAAAGAATATATCAATAATATAATTAAATAATAATTATTATTATTATTATTACAAATAATAATAATAATAATAATCATAATCATAATCATAATCATAATAATAATTAAATAGTTTTGAGACACTTCTGGCAGAGGTGCAAGATATTATCGTTTGAGTCCCGCTGATTAATTTATTGTAAATTATAAACAATTTAATGTCGTCGCCTTGTTAATATGTAATCATCTAATCTATAAAATGTAACTGTAGTCTGATTACGAGTATTTTAAAATGTAATTTAATCCAATTACAAGTACTTGATTTAGATTTTGCAATCTGATTATGTAATCCAGATAAAATGTAATCCGTTACTACCCAGCACTTATTTTAATGATAATTTAATAATTTTTAAAACAGACCTACCTTGAGCTCCAAGGTTGTTAATCAATGGGGTATGCTTCTATTGAAGCCATTAGTCTGCGTTATTTCAACTTAATTAAAAAAATCAAAACACATTTTATAGTGACATTTGTGGCGAACTACACTTCCCATGATCCTGCAGACAAACATCCACCAATCAGAGAATTGTGGCAAACAAACTGCAGCAAATGAGTTCAGCAGCAACCGCCCACTTCCATGATGCAATGTGAATGATGCAACCAAGTTGGTCTCCTCACGCTCTGAAACTACTTATTACATATCTGAATACGTATTTTGCAATAAACTTCACATATGTTATTTCTATACTTATAATCAACAACTTTAAATCAATAGTTTTGTATTTTTCCATCATTTTTAATTTGATTGCATCATCCACAATACTTCTTGTGATTGTAGTTCATTTCCACATGAAAGACAGTAAGTACACAGTCTTATACCTTTGTCTTTTTGTCCAATTTTCAAATACGTCTCTGCCTCAAATCCCAGTTATTCACCTACTCTCAGGTACTACTCTCAGCATTAAAAAAAAAGTCAAGAAAATCACCAATACTCAGACATACATGTCAGACCTGAAGTAAGCATTAAGATGCTACATAATAATTAAATGTTCATAATATAATTCATCATATTATATAATAAAGTATAATGAACAGTTACTGTATGTTAAATGGCCTTATTGCCCTGTTCAAGCCTTTCTGAACTCTACACAGCATGCATTTAATTCAGCAGGCAAATAAGCAAACTGTATAGCAAGGTTTGTAGAGTTCAGGCATGGATAAAAGATGAATCTTTATGAATATGCGTGTGAATAGTCAAAACAGGGAGGAAGGTGGTGTCAGCAAAGGCAACTTGGAGAGATTGCCCTAAAATCTATATGACCAACTGCTAACCTTTACCAAAGAGCCAACGTCAGCAATGTGTAGCAGCAGATATTAACATTACATTTATGATCTTTAACATGAACCAGTTAACTTTCCAAAGGCAGCTACTGTAAGTCTAGCAATGTTGTTTATAAATACATTTTTATCACATATTTAATAAGTCTCATAGCCTGGTCTCAAGTAAATTACGAGACAGTGCCGAAATTTTTGCAAAACGAAATTATGTGCCTTATTTCACGTTTGGCTGCAATTTCCCAGTGAAATGTCCAGCAGGGGGCACCAAAAGTGAGTGAAATGGTGTCGTAATCAGACAAGGTTTTTAAGGTTAATATTATGGAGGTTTAAATGAGTAAAACATACCTCCCTAATGTAAAGGTTCAACCTAAACCCAACCAATGGTGATTTAAAATCAAATAAGATGTAGACAAAAAAACAGACATCCTTACCCTTAAGCCCTATGTATAATTCCATTTTGAGGGGAACGCTCAGCATCTGCGTATAGTCGAACGTGAGCCTGTCAAAGTATACTCCATATCACTGTGCACGCGTACACAGGGTCATGTCTAGAAGGTAACCCCCCTGTTACCTCAAGTCTCACGAGAGCCGCATTGAATATATACACACTGTTTTTTGTGTTTATTTAGAGTCCTACAGAAACCCTACACCTACCCCTACCCCTAAACCTAACCCTAACCTTAACCCTTCCACTAAATCTGACTCTTAACCTAACCTTTGTAACAGCGAATGAGACTCTCTTGAGACATAGGCTGCCGAAGGGTTACCTTCTAGACACAGCCCAAACAAAGGCGGTTGGTGCATGCACTCTACGACTGCTATGAGTCACCGGACATTCTTTTCAGGAGTTTAGAACCATAAAAGTGTTTTTATATTCCTTAAGACTCGAGTTATACAAATGCTGGTATCTCCAGACCTCCTCATACATGTGCACTTGATATGCACATCCACTGCTGTTGTTTTTACCATCATCTTCTGATGTTAAACACAGATTACATCTTCTTCTAGCACTTCTTCGTGACAGCAACGGCTCAATATGTAAGTGTTGCCACCTTGTGGACCCACTAATTTGTGCAAATAACTCGAGGTGCATTCGCATTCTGTGCGTTCAAAGACTTGCGGTAAGAAAAAATAGGCTGTGTGCATTCTGTTCTTCCGCACTCTGCTGATGACGAGATTTGCGTCACCTGACCTGTACCGAAGTATACTTTTGGCTTTAACCGATGCCAAAAACCTAACCGAGTGTCCAAAAACAAAATGAGAAATAAAAAGCACATTTTCTGAAGCAACCACAACATCTCATGTCGCTTCTATGACACTCTCATCTCACCTGTCAGCTTGTGTGCTTGACTGATCTCCAATCGCAGTGTTCAGAGTCCAAAGTCCAACACTCTATCAGGTGAGCTACTGCGAAAGCTTATCACATTGGAATAATTGTGTAAATGAAGGTGAGTTTGTAATACAAGAGTTAACATTTTGAGTTTTTCAAATGATGTGTGATAGCAAAGTGTTTCAACATCATAGCATAGCAGTGTGTGAGTAATAATGTGAAAAAGAAATGTCTATAAAGTCATAATCAGCCATTGTAATCCTGATTTGTGTGAAAGTAAATAAAAAGCACAGTTGTTGTAGCGTCTCTAGTGTTAATTTCACCGGGAAAATGCGACGAAACGTAGATTTCGGCACGTAAAAGTCAGTTTGCAAAGATTTTGTTGTAGTAACGTTCATTCTATGAGACTAGGTTGTTATTACCTGTATGAATTGCATTTTTCATGTATTTAAGAATAACTTCAACATGTAAACATAAAGTCAATATGAAATTTTCTTAATACATATTCCTGGTCTTATTGAGAACAATTTATTGGTGCATGCTATTCCAAAAGAAATTATTGTTTGGTTATCAAAAATAATCTTTAATCAAAATGCAATAACTTGCTCTGCCTCTTAAAAAACGTTTGTCTTTTCCAAAGACATTATAAATTTATCTTTTTCAACCCTTCTAAACACCTGGCTCCATTCTGGTGTGTAATGCACATTGTTTACGAACTAATTAATTCCTGTTTTAAAAAAATCAAGTCCCGTCCAACAGATTTCCTCATTAAATGCCCTGTTTCCATCAGAAATACATCACATTACAGAAGTAAACTGGGTTGCAAACTGCATTTCACATTGACTTTAATTGATACTGACAGAAAAAATGAATGTCACACCATTGACCCATTCTTAGTGCCAAATGTTTGCATCTTGAGTCTAGTCAGTTGGTAAAACATCTTAGAAGGCTGACTTACTCAGATCAGAGGCACTAAATATTTCAAAATGCCAGGTCCAATTTAGTCTCCCTAGTGTTCCCTCTCTCCATTTGATCTAGCTGTCTTTAAACAAAGGTTGACCCTTGGAACCCCCCAGACACTGTCAGAGGTGAGACTCCTGGTCTAATGACTTTTGAGTGAACCTAGATTACTGTCTCTTTCATCCCTAGCATAAACACTGGGGTGGTTATTGAAGTTGGAAATCCTAACAAAAGGACATGTGCACACACACACTCCCAGAAACCTTACACTTGTGTGTACCTGATCGAGCTCTTTTTTCTGTCGGAGTCTCTCAGCATCAGCATCTGCTATGATCTTCAGCAGCTTGCGTTCCTCTGCCTCCTGTTTGTCAATGAACTGCTTTGTCTCCTGAGCCTGTTGCCTCATCTTCTGTAGCTCAGTCTGTTGGAACAGGGAGATCCATCCATTTAGAAAAGAGAAGAGAATAAGTAAAATGTTATCTCTATTAAAGGGATAGTTTACCAAAAATGAATGTCATCATTTACCCTCAAATCGAAAAACATCAGTTAACATAGAGAAAGCATTAGTAAACATTGCATACAGTATATACACAGAATATATGCTTTTTGTAGTGGTTTGTATAATGAGATCGAATGTGTTTGTGATTAATGTGTAGTTAGAGCGAGAGGTTCAAAAGTGCAGTTCTGTTTCCATCTCATTGTTTGCAGTAAGATCACAGCGTGTCCTCTTTTGGTAGCAAGGTCTGTCTGTGTCTGGCTTCCTTTATGTCTGGGCTCTGTCAGGATGTTTTTAAGTTCAGGGTTGGTCAAGGTAGTCATTTATTTGGTTCTTTAGTATTCTGTTTGGACAGACAGCATTACAATTTGCCCTCTTTTGTAGTATTTTCTTATAATATCATATATGTGCATATATGTGATACAGTTGAATCCCACTTTACATTATTTCCTAAATTATTTGGTGTTCTCAGCTGCCTTTTTGCAGAATTCTGCCTGCAGAAATTTAATTGGTTGTTTGTCCATTTAGTAAATTCTTAGTTTGTGTGTGGACCCCAGACCTCAGATCAATAGAGTGCAATGGGCTCTATTACAGATTCCATTAATTTTGGTCACATTCTGATTGTGATGTCGATTCTGATACTCCCTTTGTTGGCAAAGAAGGCTACTTGTGCCCAGTCCCTCATGTCATTCACAATTCTTAAAGGAATAGTTTGACCCAAAATGAAAATTATGTCATAATTTACTCACCCCCATATCGTTCCAATTCCATATGACTTTATTTCTAAAGCAGAACAAAATAAAATGTTCTCAAGAATTTCCCAGTCTATCTTCACTCATTACATTTCTATAGCACTTTTCTGACACTACATTCAAAGCACTTTACACAGTGAACAGGGGGTTCTCCTCAACCACCAACAGTGTGCAGCATCCACCTGGATGATGCAACAGCAGCCATAGTGTGCCAGTACACTCACCAGCTATTGGTGGAGAAGAGAGAGTAGAGTTATAGAGCCAGTTAATGGATGGGGATTATTAGTAAGCCATGATTGATAAGGGCCAATGGGGGGATTTGGTCAGGACACCAAGGTTAAACCCCCTACTTTTTTCAAGAAGTGTCCTGGGATTTTTAATGACCACAGGGAGTCAGGACCTCAGTTTTAACATCTCATCCAAAGGACAGTGCCTTTTTACAGTATAGTCTCCCCATCACTATACTGGGGCTTTAGGACCTACACAGTCCACAGTGTGGGCATCCCCTGCTGGACTCCCTAATACCTCTTCCAGCAGCAACCTTAGGTTTCCCAGGTGGTCTCCCATCCAGGTACTGACCAGGCTCAGCCCTGCTTAGCTTCAGTAGGCAACCAGTCTTGAGCTACAGGGTGATATGGCTGCTGTCTTGTCAATACAATGGCAGTTGATTTTGACATCTTAAAGATTAAAAAGCACCCAAAAGTATAAAAAAAATGTATTTATCAAAATCCGATTAAAATGTTTTATCGAATTAATTACATTACTTGATAAATACATTCTATTTTTTATTGTTGGTCTATGTACTAATGTGTCAGACGTCGGACACATTTGGAACAACTCACTTTGGTTGCATCATGTCTCACTAGCTTTCAGCACCAGTTATTAGCACTGTGTTTTTAGGACGCTGTGTTAAGGTGCACTCAGTAATTTTTTCCTCACTGAAAAATTTACTCCAAAAGATATTCATTGTAATTTTGAAAAAATATGTATAAAATCATGAATACTCACACGAGATGAGGACTGTAGTCATATCAGTAACCTTATAAAAGCTGTTTAAATCTACATGGAGAGGGTCTCCTTATGGGGGCTGCCATTGTATGATCACATGACCAGCCTACTGGTCTCGCTTAATCTCAGTAACCAGCCTGTTATTGCACACCTTCACTCATGGATTAAATTAATCATGGCTGACTGTGAACAGTGAATATATACAATGGCATCCAGGGACTAAAAACAAAATATTTTTCATTTCATTTCGTTCTGAGCAAAAACTGTATTTTCTTGTTCCGGTTCAAAAGGTTACTGATTAGAACAAAATAAAAGAACAGTTAATAATGTTCTTTTAAAAATGACAGTGCTCTGTGCTAAAGGGTGGGTGAAATACCAATTGTAGTGTTACCAGATCTTGCGAGAGAAACAAGCAACATGTTCTGGAAAAGCAAGCCCAAAATAAGCCACTTGCCTCACCAAAATGAGCAAAAATAAGCAATTTCTTACCTGTGTGATGGATTTATTGGCATAGAAATCATATCAAGCAGTTAAATAACAGTTAAGTATAATTTTAATTACAGATCTGCTTCTCAGTCAAAATCCGGCAGCATCAAATCTGTATTAATGCATCATGTCTAACAATTCAATGAAGATTTGGAAACAACTGTGAAATGTGCTTTTTACCTCTAATAATGCTTGTATTTGGATTAGCTGTGCATGTATATGTAGTCATTATACATAGTTGCTAAAAAGTATGGTCTTTATTCAGAGAATGCGACATCCACAACGGTCAGAAATGTGTGATGCAGCAGTTTCCTTCAGGATCAAAGCTCATGTTTCATTTTTTCAGGCAACATGAAGTGGTGTAGTTCTAAAAATCTGCTGTGATGAACCCTTTGGCTTTTGACTTCATGAAAAAATTATCAGAACAAAATTAACCGGTTATAACCGGTTACCAGCATTTAAAAATAAAGTTATAACTCTGGAACAATTGAAAATAACTTTGTTCTGGTTTTCGTTTACGTTCTGCTAAAAATTTCGGTTTTCGTTCCTTGAACCATTTTTAGTCCCTGATGGCATCTGTAACTGAAAACTATTGAGTTTGAATGATTCAGCATCCACGCCACAAGGTGACACTGTTAGTCCAAATGACACTAACAAAAAAATTACTGAGTGCACCTTTAAATATAGTTTAAAGCTACCTCGAGATCCCTGCATTCTGTTGTTATCGGTCTAGCTGTCATTGTGCGCAAGAATGCATAATCTGTGGAAGATTTGTGGAAGGTTGTGCTACCTGCTCTCTGGTTTGACAAGGAGTGTTGCCTGTACAGCTGGAGCACTGACTGCCCACTACTGTATCAAGGTGGTACATGCGAGAACTTGAATTGTTTAGCACAACAACAATTCAAACAATAAAAGTTGCATTGTGAACAAGCTTCTCAAGTCAAGAAGACGTCAAGATTTTCACTGAAAAATGTAATAAAATATTGTGTTGTTACTCACCAATACCTACACTGTAAATGTTTTTCATAATTTTAACAGTAAAAGACTGTAAAAATGCTACAGTAAAAAAACTTTAATTGGTTAACGGGTAGTTACCTTAAAATATACAGTACATTTTTTTATATATATTTTAAAAGACAATCATTTTTAATGTAAAAAGTATGATTTTCTGTATAATTAACAGTAAAAATTTATATTATGTTTAACAAGATAGTACACTTACTTTTTACGGTAAATTATTGTTAAAATTACGGTAAAAAACAATAATCGGGCATTTCCAGAATTCCCTGTGTGACCCAGTTCATTTCATTATATTTTATGGGAATAGTTATGTTTCTTTTTATTTTTAATATCGGTTATGTACATTGGGGTGTTCTGTGTTATATTTTATGTAGTTTAGTTAATGTTTATTACATTATTTTAATTTCACATGTGTAACCCTGATGGTGTTTAGTGTGTGTGAGTGACACTAAGCTCTGTCTCTACATGTTTATTGGTCATTGCTCTTGGAAGGGCCTCTATTGATGAACTTCATGTCATCATCAGTGGAGTGGTGGTGATGTAGTGGACTAAAGCGCTGAACTGGTAAGCGGAAGGTTGTTGGTTCAGTCCCCACAGCCACCACCATTGTGTCCTTGTGCAAGGCATGTTGCTCCAGGGGGATTGTCCCTGTAATCAGGGCACTGTAAGTCACTTTGGATAAAAGCATCAGCCAAATGACATCATGTGCCATTTTGTAATTACTACAGTGATTAACAATACATTATAAAGTGACAAGTAGATTTTTACAGTTACAGAAGGTTAATATATTAAGTTTATTATTTAATAATATAAATGATGGTAACGCATCGTAAAATATACAGGCATCAAAATTACATCCTGTAAAGTCTGAAACGTGATTACCGTATTTCTTACGGCGAATTTCTGGCAACCACAGCTGCCATTTTTTTACCGTAAATTTAACAGGATTTTTTTTTTTTACAGTGTATCGGATGTCTTCTGAAGACTTGGAATATGACACACAAGCTGCATGGACAATTTTTATGATACCTTTGGGTCCTTTTTTAAGTTTTAATCCTAGAACGCACATGTAACTTCACCCCTCTAAAATGCATATGCGGGTCAAAAAATACCCAGGTGAAATCTAAGATGGAAAACAAAATAAAATTGCCAGTGTAATCTATCATCAAAATGTTATTACTTAAAATTCAATACAACTCAAAACATTTTAATTATGAAATTACTTCTCCGTCACAAATTCTTTCCATCTTTCTAATCAATTCCCTCCAACCACCTGGTTCCTTTCTGGGATGCAACAGCAACTTCCCATGATCCATTCAATTACTGATGGATAAAATCCACTCCCTACATTTTTATCATGTTAAATACCCTGTTTCACTTGGAAATACATCAGATAACGAAAGTAAAATAGATTGCGAATGGTATGTAGATTTGACTTTGTTTTGGGAGCATGTTGTTTAATTTATCTTGGCAGCCAAGCATTTTTTTTTTTTTCTTACTATCATTTTTGTCATCTTTTTGATTAATGTCTTATGCATGTCAGAAGTGCAAGAGGTCAAGATACTGCAAAAGTCCATCTTGGTAGGAAACTGCAGTACTTCATCATCAAGACGGCAAAGGCAGTAAGGTAAACATATACTGTAGGTCTGGCGAGAATGTAGAAAAGTGGATAAGCAAGATAAAAAGAGACAGAGGGAAGAGAGGCATGAGTGCTTTACACTTCATTTGATACCAGTCTTAACCTTTACAGTCTCTCCTGAGAGAGTGGGAGAGAGAGAGAGACCATAAGAAAAGAAAGTGAGAGTCACGTTGTAATGATTTGTTTCTTGAAGACCAAAGACCCTGATCAGTACCCAGTTCAGGTGCACTCTAGCTGGTTTGGCTCTTGTCCCAACCACTAGGCCGCATGATGACATTTAAGTGAACTACACTAGCCAGCTTTGCATTGCCTTGTTTAGCGCTTTTAATATGCTAATGACAGAGTGTACATAGTTAAAAATAAAGTATGAGAGGCCATGCTATACTATGAATTTAGCAGAGATGCAAATGCATGAGAGTTGAAAAAGAGAAGATGGTCAAAGCAAGTGCTCTAGGGGTATGTTTTCTGTACAGGAGACCAGGGCTGGTTGTCACACGGGAGGTTGTCACAAGGGCTACATCTCAGTTACGATAAGATTTGGATTCAAAAGTCCAATTGCGCAAATGTTTGTTTTCTCTGAGGTTTTGCATGTTGGTTTCAAACACCTAGTTCAAAAGTTGAATACATTTTGACAATTCTACCCTTGAAAGTATGTTTCCACTGTCATATTTTTTGTCATAGCTCATGGGTAAACAAGTAAACATACACAAATCACACTGGCATACATTAAGAAAAGAGTCAGCTATGTTATAAAGGCAGGTTTTAGCCAAAAGGTTAAATGTGTTCTTAGGAAAAAAGGTATGTTTCTTGAAAGTCAGGTCAGGGCAGGTTGTCAAACGTGTTTTAAATGTCATAAAAATAATGTTTTTATATCTTTGTTATTTATGTTACCGTTTCCATTTTTGCTGTTTCATGAATCATTTTGTGTCTCATAATTAGATTTAAAGAGAGGCATAGATTTTGTTATGCTCATGGTGGTGGTTGGTGGTGGGGAGACATGTCCCCCCAATGTTCACTTGGAACTTATGCCACTGGTTTAATAGCAGTTTCCATTGTGACAACTTAACCCATATAGTGTGACACCAGCCCCACTATTGTTCAAGTTGTCACTACAGCTCAACACGTGTTAAATTAATTGTTTCTGTTTTCTTGGGCAAGAATTGTGAAAATATTCAATACCTTTTTTTATAACTAAAGTTTCTAGGTATGTGGCTATGATTTTCAAAAATGAACCTTCTCTGCTAAATATTTTTGATAGAGTTAAAAGTGTGACAACTAACCCCGGTCTCATCCACTCATCTATCCATCCATCCATCTATAAGATGCAATGAAAGTAAAAGGTGACTGGGGATGTCATTTTGCTGAAAATAACAATCCGCAATAGGCGGACATTGTGATCTCCTTAATTGTGTAGATTTTAGCACATCCAGGGTGAGAACAGTCCATTTTATAAGAGATGACAAGACCTTTGACAAGACTGGTCTCAAATCTGCCTTGTTAACACTGAACAAGGGCCAGCACCAAGAGGTCATTTTAAAGGCCGCATTTTATCACACGTATAGCACGCCTCTCTTTCAACGTGAAACACCAATGAAATTTTAAAAAGTGGAGGGCACCTTTTAGAACCCGGTTGCATTCTTTACACATAATCACTTCCTTTTTTTACAACATTAAATTCCCAAACTTTCTTCCCTCCACTCTTGGTCCAATGCTAAACATTTGCAGACAGCATCTGGAGCATGTAATAAGATTTCTTCAAGATCGATGTAAAGCCTCTCAGCATGCAAAACATTCAGTTGAACCTGGGCTGGTGCTGAGAGCAGACTCTCCCTTCATTACCCCCTGCTGTACCCTCTCGTGATGAGAAAGTGTAGCCCATTCATTAGCATGCTAATCAATTCTTATGAAGTGGCCTAATTGTTTTTTCATGGGGTGAGAGTTAGCCAGAAGATAGACTATGGGAGATGTCTCTGTGCTGGGCTGCTTTAAAAATCTCAAGAGCTTCTTTCTTGGTACATTTGTCAATGCTTGAGGTAATAAACAGCACACAACAACAAAAACTAAAAGGCCAATATCTTGGCACAATAGTCTCAAGGATGGCAGCAGGACAAAAGGGCATCTCTTCCAAGCCATCTGACTGAGAACTGGGCTTCATGTTGTCTTACAAATAAATTAAGGTTGTTACTACATGTTAATAAATGTTTTATAACAATTTAATTAAAGGGATTGTTCATTAAAAGTGAAAATTTTGTCAATTAACTCACCCTCATGTTAATCCAAACCTGTATGACCCCCTTTCTTCCATGGAACACAAAAGGAAATTTTAAGCAGAAGGTTATATATTGTCACTATTCACTTTCATTGCAAGGAAGTCATACTGGTTTGGAAAAACATGAAAGTAAGTAAATGATGACATATTTTTTGAATATTGTTTTTGGGTGAACCAAATATTGGTCCAATATTAAAGACTATGTTGATACTATAGTGTTATAAAATCAAAAATTAAGACCGTTTTCACACTTTGGTTAATTGCTTGGTCCAAACCCAAGTTTGATTCTACCTACAGCTCTACTGTGAAAACATTATTAGACTATACAGGTATTCACAAAGATTTTGTCAGTGCACAGACACATATATCTTATTCCATTGCTACAATCCTCACAGACTGTAAACACTCAAACAGTATTCTTTTAAAGTTTCAGTCATTAATTGTTCATCTTCATTTCTAAAGTGTTCAGAGTAATGTTCAGAAAAAAAAAAAAATCAAAGTAGATACTTCTGAAATCAGATATATTTTTAATTTACCTCTACAAAATTATATATATATATATGTATATATAAAATGGTCAAAAGAAACACTGCAGTGCACTGAATGCAACAAAAAATAAACAAATAAATAAAAAATAACATTCTGAAATGCAGCTGACAGCATGCAGTACATCACAAAGACAAACTGGATCACAGGGGTATTTAAAATATGTCTAATTATTTGGCATTAGGTACAGGTATTTAGTAACTATGGAAACATGCTGTAGAATTCAGGTGAGGGTGCCCTCTGCTGGCTGACTTACGGGCATACAAGAGTATTCACAGAATGGCAAATTCCAAGCTGCACTCCTTAATGACAGATCTATCACTAGAAGGATGTGGACTGGTCTGAGATGGACAACGAATCCATGATATCTTCGACTGACACCCCTCCCCTTCTCAGGTTGTACCCTTTGCTAGACTCACCTAGCCAGACCTTATGGTGTATTTCACAGACTATTTCACGGACATAACTCAGAAATCAACAATGGAATATACAGTTTTGCTCGTGGATATTCAGTTTACCTTCTACTAAAAGCCTCAAACAAAACTCAAAAAAAGATTTTATGCCACTAACCTGGCAATCTTTGTCAAATCCGGAGATTATTTCTTCCTCAAATGTGCTCATTGTATCAACTCAGTACCTTGTAAACATGACTTTGTTTCCAGGTGGACTGATAAAAAACTGTATGCCCTTACTACTTCTCAGATCACACTAAAAAAGCTATTGCTCAGGCTGGTTCATCTAATGCACATGCACGTCCTTGATTAAAACTGACAGGCAATGTCTCTATCTGGCTCTTTTAACTGCAAGGCCTTGACTTACATTCCTAGAGCCACCACATTCAGCATTATGATTTCTCACATTCAATTGAATACCAGTGACCTGTCTCATTCTACGCAGTCTCTGCTTTCGATTTTGTCTGTAATATGCATCAGATGGTAGCAAATGGACTATAGGTGGTCCATGGGGTGTGGTCTGAGGCTGAGACTAAATCTTCAACCAGCCATTACATCTAACCTCCATACCGTTGAGACCACCTCTTTGTCCATTTTCTTTCTAATTTTAGCAAGACATTTTCACAAATAAAGATGAAGATCAACTTCAGATGTATAAAGTGTGGCAATAACACCTCTATGAATACAGCAGGCACTCCAAGGCCATTATATTTGTGGATAACATAATCTTTTCCATTCCTGACATGGTATAATAGCACTGGTTTGGCAGGGACTTTACAAATTGAAATTGATACATTCTGACAGGAGTGGAGGAAATGGAGAACTTAAATGTGAAGCTGTGAATGAGTGCTTTGACAGCTCCTCCATGGAAATGTAATCAACCCAAGTTTGTCACCATTTACCAAAGGGTGATATTGACTTTCTGTCAGGGGTGTAAAATTGCTGACAATTCTTAGATGCGTGGGTAGGTTAAGAGAGTGTATATGACAATTAATAATGGAGGTGACAATGACAGAGGTGCAAATCACCTTGAAGAAGTGAAAGAAGTGTTACCTTTCAAGATGCAAGGATTTATGCATAAAGCAGAAAACTCGGATGCTATCCAAGAAAAACATGTATTTGAAGTTTTTTATTATTATTTTTTTATCCTTGAATCTGATTCAGTCTTCTCTAATTTTTATTTTGTTAGGTACACTACCTGTCAAAATTTAGACACACCTACTTAATCTTTATTATTACTTTTTTTTTCACATTTTAGAACAACCAATTCATTAGGTGCATTCTGGGGTGCTTTTTAAACAGTATTAAAATTCATCCATTTAAAAAATAAAATCATTAAAATATTTATTAATATTATAATTATTATTATTATTATTATTATTATTATTATTATTAATAATAATAATAATAATAATAATAATAATAATAATAATAATAATAAATACATAAAAATAATAATAATAATAATATTTTTGTAGAATAAAACTTTTAGATCAAAAGTAGATTTAGATTTTTAAGATCATAAGAAACATATTTTCAGTCAAGTGGGATCAAACATTTGTATATAATATATTGCTTATTAAATATAATATGAATGCATTCTTAGGTAATCATACTGTAATCAGCTAACAGAAGCTGAGCAGTTCAACTTGTCAAACACAAAATCTGCCGGAAGATTGTCAAACCGAACTCTCTCTTTCTTTGTATATCTTTTTTCCCTGTTCACCATGGAAACATACTAAAGACTAAACAAGAGACATCCATAATATTAATAAATGAGATGAATTAAGATTTTATGAGAAAATGGGCAAATGTCACACACTTCTGCCTCACTCCATCTACACATGGCAGAGAACTTTTTTGAATAATGAATCTCATTTTCTGTGGCCTTCTATCTAATGCAGGATTCAAATGACACATTTCTTGAAAAAAAAAAAAACATTCTGAATACAATTCTAAAAATGGAAATGACCGTTAAAGACACACTAAAGGCTTCCAAACCCTCACAATTACATATTCCTTAAAGCACAGAAGGTGAACTAGATGAATCACATTTAAAAAAAATTAAACATATGACTTCCTATGTAACATACAGCATGGAATAACATAGGTAAACTAACACAAAGCAAGTATTTCAACTTACGTGGTTTGTAGGGTCATGGGCCGGATTCACGAAATGTTCTAGAAGAAAATTCTTCCTAACTACCATTTTCTTCTTAATTTAAGAATATTTCGTATTCTTGAAAAAAATAAAATAAAAAATAAAAAACTTTTTTTAAGATTGTTCTTACAAATGTTTTAAGAATGATTCAAATTCTCAAAGAAATAAAAAAATCTTAAAATCATTGAAAATAACATCTTAAAGTTCAACCACACAGTTGTCTTAACTCTCATGCACTGTTTGGTCATTTTGACTGGAATAAATTTTGTTTTACTTTATGTGACGGGTACGAGACTTGGTGACTTTTTTTCCATTTGATATCTGAACACACACAAAGAAATTGGAGATGTTTCGATCAGATTAAGTGGTAGAGAAAAAAAAGTTACACTTGTACTGTTCCTGGTCAAAAGGACTGCCATAGGAAATGAATAGGAAACACTAAAAATCACTTTTTTTTTATTATTTTTTTATTTTTTTAATTATTTATTAAAGAAAATCTAAAAAAACAGCCACAAAGCTGAAAAAACACACACAGACAAGGAAGTGTGAGACAACCAAACATCTAGAGTGCAAAACACACACATATAAACACACACACACACACAAACATACACACACACACACAAAACTGAACTGGACTATAAGACATTTTTATTTATTTAGTTATTTATTCGATCATCAAGATGGCACCGTGGATGGCCGCCTCAGTGTGTAGCTCTTCAGTTCTCTCTGAGCACCAGAACCGTCAGGCACAGGAACAGTTTTTATTCTACTCTTTTCAGGTATGCAAAAACAGACAAAAATAACTTCAAACAAATCAAACAAAATGCTAAACTTTGACAAAAGTAGTCTTTGATAATGTTTAAATATATATCTAAATGCAGAACTTGTCAAATAAAATTGAGAAATCATCTTCTCTTCAACCAGATGATGAATAAGTAGCTCTCTGCAGCCATCTAGTGTTTATACTTGTAATTTAATCTGGTTTTTATTTTTATTTTAAATGGACAGCAAAGTTTGATTCTTGAGACTTTAAGCTTTCAAATGGTATATAATATTCATAAGAAAAGTCCATTTTCAAGCTCAAGTTTAAGGTCATATAGGTAAATAAATAAGTAAATAAAATAAAAAAGGTCTACATTTTTTTTTAAATACCCTGGTTGCACACAACATCAAAAACACAGCACAACCAGTGGAGTCTGGTTCGTAATGAATGACTATTACAAACAAGTCCTTTTTTTGAAGCAGTCAAAACAACTCACAATGACAAATTCATGAGTCTAAATTTGTTTACTTGCTCATCAGTTCCAGCCTCGTCATAAGCAAAGACCGCGATGTGCTGTGTGCGTTTGTGGACTGGTTATGTATTAATGTTGTCAGTTAGATCATCGTTAGGTTCTCAAGTCAGTGGAAAAGTGGCCTTTCTCAGCTTCCATGGTAACCATGTTGCAATTTAAACTTAAGCCTATTGGCTATCTTTAAAAAAGGGGCAAGATGTTTGACATGTCCCTCCCCCAATTCCTGTTTCAGTAGAAAATACATCAAAACACCAATGAAAGCTGCCCTCGTCAAGGTACTTCACTGCGACTTTAAGGTTTGTGTGACTTAAATCAGTGTAATTCCAAGATGGTTGTTCATATGACAAGTAATCCATATGACTCAAGTTGTTTAAACCATGTCTTCTGAATTTATACGATCACTTTGGTTGAGAACCAGACCAAAAATTATGTCCTTAGTTACTATTTTGGGGGAAATATTACTATAATATTTTTTTCATAATATACTGTATATATAAACAAGATATGGTATATGGCATAATATAGTTACAATCAATTATTATCCACAAAAGTACTAATTTATAAATTGTTAATGGAATCTTTAAAAGGATAGTACACCCAATTCAATTAAAGTTCTAAAATCATCATGTTGTTCCAAACCTGTATGACCTTTTTGTCTTCCATGGAGCACAAAAGATGTTAGCAAAATATTGGGAAAGTCTCAGTCCCCATTCAGTTTCATTGTATAGAAAAAAGAGCAGTGTCAGCATTCTTCAAAGTTTCTCCACTTGTGTTTAACGGAGTAAAGAAAGTAATACGGGTTTGGGACAACATGAGGGTGAGTAAATAATGACTCATTTTTGCATAAACTCTCCGTATATGTAATATCAGAATCAGAACCAAACTTGTTAAATTCCTTACAATTTCCATGCCTTAAGATTCATAAATTCAAAGCCCGTCTTCGTTTATATTTTCTGCATCTTTTCTCCTCTTGTTGAAGAGGGAAACTGAGATTATGGCTTTGACTTTGCAAGTGGTGGGAAATAGATGAACTAAGTAAAGAGGAGAAAGCAGATGAACCAGTGAAGAAAGCCAAGGTAAACTGCAGATCTGGGGCACCTGTATGCTTTATACTATAAAGGCAGAGGTTGAGACACAGGCACCAAGAAACCAAGAAAACAAATGAATGAAGGTGAAAGAAAGGAAATGCCAGGGAGGGTTACATAAGCCTGCAGTGAACTCCCTATCAATTTAAAGTTTTCTGCATTATGTCCCTGCAGCACCTCAACACATGAAAGATTGCCTTTGTTTGTCATTTCTCACACTCTCTCTAGTTGTTTGTCTATCTCCTTTGCTCCAATTTTCTACCCCATCAGTCTATTTAAGTTCCTTTTGCTCTTCTTTTGTAAAGCGATGCCTAAAAATGTATACTTGCAATAGTTATTACAGGAAAACAGAGAAAAGTCAGGTTTTCATGCAGGTTTTCGTGTGTTTTTTATACAGTGATTGAGCTAACAGTTATAGCAGTTAGATGCTGTAGAAGCAATTACATGGAAAGTTGCCGATTACACGAAAATGTGTTTAATGTCAGTTGATGAATGCTTGGGTGAAAAAAAAAAGTTTTAGTATTACAAAAGCAACACTAAAACTGTGCCAGGCCTCATAACAACTGCGGTCTAATTGCTGCATTCCATATAACTCAAGAAAATCTAGTGTAAAAGTGCAGCGGCTTCTTTGATTTCCTAGGGAATAGTAGCCCGGCTTCCTGGCCCTGAGGCCACGATGCTTGCTCTCAACCCGGGTGACTCATCTAACCCTCGCTGGTGTTCTGGGGAGCAGGTCCAGCTCCGATCATAGACCTGCAAGGACGCCAGCATGCATGCACTGGAGTTAGAGACTGGTCTCTTAAAGAGAGCCATGCTATATACAGTGGTGATGAGGCTAATCATCCGCTGTCAAACGAGTCTTTAATTTAATTGCGCCTCTCCTGATGCTAATCCAAGGAAGGAGCGTATCATTTTGCCACAATCCATTCGTATTCGTAAACTTGTTTGTTTGTATAGATGCTGAAACATAAAATATGGATGTATTGACGGCGCTTAAACATAGACGTTTTTGTGTATTTACAGCAACAGATTATTTAGATCCTCTAACACCCTGTCTACACTGGGCGCATCCGTTGATGCAATGTGACGCAACGGCTTAAGGCTGTGTACACTGGACATGTTGACATGAACATTCTACACCATTTATTTGTGCAACGCAAAATGGAACGGGGCACCGTTTACTGTCGGCACGACAAGACAACGCGCTGCAATGGACGCTTTCAGTGTCGACAGGGTCAGGGTTGGGAGGGTTATTTTTTTAAATGTATTCCACTACAGATAACATGCTCTAAAATTTGTAACATATTCCGTTAGATTACTCAAGTTCAGTAACGTAATCTAAATATTTAGATTACTTCTTCAGCACTGGTAGATATTTTTCACTTGTTTTGACTATAAAAAATCTGCCAGTACAGTCAGACAAAATACACATGTTAAAAATACATTCTCTGAAAAAAGCCTAACTATCTTATGCAGTATTGCTTTTTAAACAAGATAAAGCAAATTGGTCATGTTTTATGGATTTTTTTACAGAAAACCAAAAAAAATTCTCATCAAGAATAAGATTTTTGCCCTAATATCAAAATTTTCTTAATGAAAAAAATATTATAGTGCTTAGTAACAGATGCATGTAAAATGGCTAGAAATCGCATTTTAGCTTAGCATAAAGCTAAATGTTCATATGACAATTTACACAAGGTTTATTTCTATTTCTGCTGCTCCAAACTTACTTCAAACTTACTTATATGTCTGCTTGTATGAATGTAACACATCTTAAAGGTGCTGTAAGCGATTTCAGACATCCTACTTCCATGCCACGCCCCCTCTTTACAAAACCCCGCACTCCAAAGATACCAAAATGAGCTTTATTGAGAGCAGAAATGGCTGTTAAAAACAACAGCAGCAAAATAGCGCCCTCAACTGACAACTGTTATGAACAACATGGCATAAAAATGCATTATGCCTCAATAATTCGGGCACTCAAGCACTACGGAAATAGCCGAGCACCCACAGAAAAGCACAAGATATTCCCCATTAATTTTCTCCATAGGCATTTAAAAAAAAATATTTAATAAATATTTCTCAGCCTTGACCCAAACCAGAAAGCTCTATTATCAATTAACAACATTAAAACATTAGATTTTAAGCAAATAATTTTCAAAAAAAAAAAAAAAAGGGATTGGTAATTGGAACTTCAATGATTGGTGGATCTCACATAGGGATTGCGGTTCCTGCAGGAGATCTGGACCCAGATGAATTATTCTTTGGATTTTACGAGACACAACTGCAGACTGAAGTCTTGAATAATGAATTCATCAAGCACACCACTGCACTGAGAAAAAACACACTGTGCTTAGCCCAAATTACACTGCTTTGTTCACACTGCAGAAAAATCTGATTATTTATTTATTTTTTCAAACAAGATTTTTTTTTTAGACTGACTGTTCAAATTGCAGGTTATATGTTGACAGGTTAGATTTTTTTTTTTTTTCTGTTCTGACTGCAGCTGCTTTTGCTAGCACGTCCACTAGTTATCATAGTAACAATGCAAACTTGCGTGTGTTCACCATACAGTATGTGAGAGTTTATGGATGTTTTTCATGAGGGCATCCAAATATTAACATTCTTCACAGAAAAATGCTTAAGAAATGGGAGAGGTGGCAAAGTTTATTGCTGCTAGGGTTTACAACTTTGCCAGATGGCCCTATCCCATACAGGACCTCTAACGTCCCGTATTGAAGGCTTTGTGTCCTGTATCGAAGCAGAAAAGGGCCTGACAGCGAGACTCTTGAAAAGGACTCCCATCCCTAACTGAAGAGCTCAAAATGCTCAAGTGTCCTGTATTGCGTGAAACTTTCATCCTTATCGCGTTGTGGTGGTTAGCCAGTATATGTTACCAAATCTTAGTTCATTTATTGTATTAAAAATACAATAAAAACAACTGATAAATTCCATGAATTCACATTTGTACATCTCTAAAGTTGTTCATACATCAATATGTCAATATTGTACATTTCAACAGAAGTGAATGTACTGTATGTCTGTTAGAACCACACTTTACATAGGAAAACCAACGAATACTCATGAGATCACGTTGTATATATACACAGATATTAATGATATTAATGTTTATAATATATTTTAGTTATATGCAATCACTGTTAAGCAATTATGAGTCAACGTTAATATGAAAATAAAACCTGTTTAGCAAATGTTGTAAAAACATGGCAAAATTAATTGTTGATACTGATATATATACAGACAAAACTAAAGAGAGAAAGAAAGAAAAGGAACATTTTCATAACCTTTTTTTTTTTTTTTTTCAACAGCATGCATAAATCTTTATGATTTAGTCTCTCTGATTGCGAATTACTGATTGTGCATGGAAAGCTTGAATAAAGAAGCTTTTCTTAAACTCTTTGTACTCTGGAAGCAATTGCAAGTGCTCTTCTGAGCTTGATGATGTCTGGTCTTTTTCTGCTCTTCTGGGTTCCGTTCATTAGTACAGGAATCTAAACAGAGGGAGTGTTGAGCTCAGCACAAACATGCCTCTTACTTTGATTAGCAAGGGTGAGGCATACTCTCCAAAGATTTTGTTGATGTCTAACATGAGAATATCTACACTTGTTGAGTTCACAGACTTTACTTGGCTTTGGTTTCAGGCTCCACTCTTTCTCCAATACTCACTCTCTCTTATCTTTCCATCTCTCTCTATTTTTCTCTCTTCTATTGGGAGCCTTGCATTTTCACTTCATGGTTTCACCTCCTGTGGCATGCTGGGTAAGCTACCCAAGTTGGGCAGCTGCCCACAAGCCCTGAAGACCCATGATCTTTTATTAAATAATCTATCAGTCTGGCTCTTTACTGATGTATATAATATATTCTGTCCAAAACAAGCCTTAAAGTATCTTCAACAGTGCATAATGTGTTCAGATACAGTACCATGTAGGTTTTTTTTTATAAACTGCAAATAATTGAATATACAGTATGCCTCCCAGGCTCTGATTTATTAAAGGTCTGTGTGTATAAAAACATGTGCAAACTTGATAGCATGTGCAAAAAAGGTCCAAGCTGATCTACTAACGTAGTCTTCTGAGGACTGCATCTTACAAAAGCGCAAAATAGGAAGTCTTGGTAATTTTTGCGTGTTTCCTGAAATTAATATGCAATTTAGGAGAGTGCTTCTAAAGGCGCAAAATAAAGGGCAGTGATGACGCAAAATGGATGAAACTGCCCCCGCAAAGTGGTATATCATTCCAGAAAGTCATTTCAGAAATGGAAACTGTGAGAGCAAATGAATACGAATGAAAGGCAGATATTAATCTGATTCGCACTGTGCTTCATACTGTCAAAACAGAGACTTTGAGGATGGAGAATACATAGAATTCCCATTGATGACAGTAATTAATGAAATATATTATAATGTTTTATGAAAAAAAAAATGATTTGGTTATTTTAGAACAATAATAAATCATAAATGATAACATAACTGATGATCCAACTCTTATAGCTCTAAAATAGCTTACTAGCAATTTATGTCTAAATTATGTTGTATTTTAAACAACTCTCTGGAATTATTGATTCTGACAGGTCAATCACTGCATTCTGTGGTCAGCTATTTTTGTGTAATGACCACTGTATAACTGACCCTTCGCTAAGCTCCACCCCCTTGGTAACGGTTGCTCAATCTGACAAGCTTTGCAGAACTTTCCATAAATGAATGGGAGATTGCCATGAACTGTGCGGTTTTTGACTAAATATTCTCAAAAATGTAATTGATAATATTCTTACATGGGCTGGAATGAAGAGTGACATTTTAAAGCATACTTATCTGATATTTTTGTAAAAGAAATTGTTAAATGACACAACTATTTGATTGAAAACTGTGGAGACTTTGAATCAGAATTGAGGTAAATGATTATCACAGTCAATGGAGAAAAGCGTCAATTTATGGTGATTACACGCCTTATAACATTAGTGTAAGTGAACAGAACTGCTCATAACATCTCATAACAAACTCACTATGATGCAGAGAACATTTTATTTACTAGGGCCAATCGCCTTTACTAAGACCTAAATCAATACATAAATTAATTAACGTCAAGTCATTATCTTTCATTTAACTTGGAGCAAATGTAGGTGTCCTTGCTGATATTTTGCATGTAAATTTTGGAATGAGGGCTGACACAGTTTAATCCATAGCATGCTCTTCTCAAGATTTATTTTAATATTTTAAAAAAGAAAGATAAAACACTACATGTATCCTCTCTAGGTACCTCATGTCACTATTACAAGTGACCCAGCAATATTATTATTATTATTATTATTATTTCTATAAAATTCCAGTTAAAACTGCTCAAACACAGATTATTCCTGTAGACTGGAAAAAATTAAACGCTTGTCAGAGAAATGCCAGACGGCAACATTTGCTAAAATAGGATTTGTCAGAAATGCTTTGGAGGCGGGGCTTAGTGAGAGGTCAATTGGTTGTTGTTCCAGGCAATAAATTTTCAATATAGCTGTGCTAGTTTCATGTTTCTTCATGTTAGTTAGTTAGTTAGTTAGTTAGTTAGCAAGTTAATCTGTTCTTATTACTCGGCTTTCTGGAATACTTTATTCTGACTGGTCAATCATGGCATTCTTTAGTCAGATATTTTAGTCAGTTAGGTAATACACTATATTGCCAAAAGTATTCGCTCACCCATCCAAATAATTGAATTCAGGTGTTCCAATCACTTTCATGGCCACAGGTGTATAAAATGAAGCACCTAGGCATGCAGACTGCTTCTACAAACATTTGTGAAAGAATGGGCCGCTCTCAGGAGCTCAGTGAATTCCAGTGTGGTACTGTGATAGGATGCCACCTGTGCAACAAGTCCAGTTGTGAAATTTCCTTGCTACTAAATATTCCACAGTCAACTGTCAGTGGTATTATAACAAAGTGGAAGCAATTGGGAATGACAGCAACTCAGCCACGAAGTGGTAGGCCACATAAAATGACAGAGTGGGGTCAGCGGATGCTGAGGCGCATAGTGCGCAGAGGTCGCCAACTTTCTGCAGAGTCAATCGCTACAGACCTCCAAAGTTCATGTGGCCTTCAGATTAGCTCAAGAACAGTGCGTAGAGAGCTTCATGGAATGGGTTTCCATAGCCGAGCAGCTGCATCCAAGCCATACATCACCAAGTGCAATGCAAAGCGTCGGATGCAGTGGTGTAAAGCATGCCGCAACTGGACTCTAGAGCAGTGGAGACGCGTTCTCTGGAGTGACGAATCACGCTTCTCCATCTGGCAATCTGATGGACGAGTCTGGGTTTGGCGGTTGCCAGGAGAACGGTACTTGTCTGACTGCATTGTGCCAACTGTGAAGTTTGGTGGAGGGGGGATTATGGTGTGGGGTTGTTTTTTAGGAGCTGGGCTTGGCCCCTTAGTTCCAGTGAAAGGAACTCTGAATGCTTCAGCATACCAAGAGATTTTGGACATTTCCATGCTCCCAACTTTGTGGGAACAGTTTGGGGATGGCCCCTTCCTGTTCCAACATGATTGCACACCAGTGCACAAAGCAAGGTCCATAAAGACATGGATGAGCGAGTCTGGTGTGGAAGAACTTGACTGGCCTGCACAGAGTCCTGACCTCAACCTGATAGAGCACCTTTGGGATGAATTAGAGTGAAGACTGTGAGCCAGGCCTTCTCGTCCAACATCAGTGTCTGACCTCACAAATGCGCTTCTGGAAGAATGGTCAAAAATTCCCATAAACACACTCCTAAACCTTGTGGAAAGCCTTCCCAGAAGAGTTGAAGCTGTTATAGCTGCAAAGGGTGGGCCGACGTCATATTAAACCCTATGGATTAAGAATGGGATGTCAATTAAGTTCATATGCGTCTAAAGACAGATGAGCGAATACTTTTGGCAATATAGTGTATGTTCATTAGTTAGCTAGCTACATTACCAGCTAAATTAGTTACAATAGTAAGGTCATTAGTTCATTAGACAGTGCTGTAAGCAAGTAAGTTAGTTCATTAGTTAGCTAGCAGTTAATCTGTGGTTCCCTATCTGTCACTCACTCGATGTTGTGTTGATGTAGTGACACTAGGGGTCACTCTTGGGAGCCCTGAACACCTCTGATATTTGAGAAAAGGTCAATGGGAATTGGCGAGTGGAATTTGCATGCCACTCCCCTGGACATACGGGTATAAAAGGAGCTGGCCTGCAAGAACTCATTCAGATTTTCTCTTCGGAGCCGAGTGGTTCTATTCATTGAGCTGAATTCTTCGCATTTCAGCGGCTTCTCTCCCTCTGCACCGGTGCAGTGCAGAGAACGCCCCTGGGCACTTCGGCAGACTGAAAGAGTATATTCTTCTCTCTGTAAAGAGTATATTTTCTCCTTCTAAAAGAGTGGCACTTACAGGAGCATCTTTTTAAAGATGCCTTTCTGTTTGTGTATAATTCCTGGTTGCAGTCGTTTCCTCTCCGCTTCTGACTGCCACGATCGTTGTCTTACTTGTCTGGGAGCTGGCTGGGTGACATAGTGGCCTACGCTCCTGTTGCATGTCGCAACTCACCCGCCGTCTCTGTTCCCTTACGGCAGGTATGCTGTGGCACAAACATGCCCATGCCACGCCGGTTCTGACGGACTGCGGGGACGACTTTCCTCCTCTCCCCTCCCGGACCAGCCCCATGGTGGGTGTCCGGAGCCAGGTAAGTGCTTCGATGTGCCCGGACTCAGCACGGCCACAAGGTCGGGGCTCCAGCCCCCTCGACGTGGCGTCTCAGGCTCCGCCCCACCGCGAGGCCCCACCCGCCAGTACGTCCAACACGATTGTCCCCTTGGTCCCCCTCGCCCGGAGTTTGGACACGTGGCTTGCGCAAACAGGGATCTGGTGCTCAGGCACCTCAGCCGGCTGGGGCTTCAGGTCAACTGGGAAAAGAGCAAGCTCTCCCCAGTTCAGACCATCTCTTTTCTCAGTTTTGAGTTGGACTCAGTCTCGATGACGGCGTGCCTCACAAGCAAGCACACGCAGTCGGTGCTGAACTATCTGAAGGCGTTCAGACAGAAAACCGCGGTCCCACTGAAACTTTTTCAGAGGCTCCTGGGGCATATGGCATCCTCAGCGGTGGCTACACCGCTCGGGTTGATGCATATGAGACCGCTTCAGCACTGGCTTCAGACTTGAGTCCCGAGATGGGCATGGCGCCACGGGACACATCTCGTGGTCGTCATGCCGATCTGTCACCACCTCTTCAACCCTTGGTCGGACCTGATGTTTCTACGGGCTGGAGTTCCCCTAGAGCAGGTCTCCAGGCATATCGTCATCACGACGGATGCCTCCAAGATAGGTTGGGGCACCGTATGCAATGGGCATGCAGTCGCTGGCTCTTGGACTGGCCCGCAACTGCGTTGGCACATCAACTGCCTCGAGTTGATGGCCTGTGGAGGCTCAGGCCATTGATCCAGGGCAAGCATGTGTTGGTCTGGATGGACAACACAGCAACGGTAGCGTAAAATCAACCGCCAAGGCGGCCTACGCTCCCGTTACACGACTCCTCTGGAATCAGCAGTGCCTCAAGTCGTTGCGAGCCACTCATATCCCAGGCGACCTCAACACCACGGCGGACGTGCTGTCATGATGGTTTACACTCAGAGGAGAGTGGAGACTCCACCCCCAGGTGGTCCAGCTGATTTGGAGTCGATTCCGTCAAGTGCAGGTAGACCTGTTCGCTTCCCGGAAATCCTCCCACTGCCCGCTTTGGTACGCCCTGCGTTGCTGTGTCCGGTGCGTGCTTTGCGCGCAGCTTTAGACAATCTGAGCAGCTTTTTGTCTGCTTTGGCGGTCAGCGGAAAGGGAACACTGTCTCCAAACAGAGGATTGCCCACTGGGTCATTGATGCCATCGCGATGGCATATCACGCCCAGGACGTGCCGCCCCCCTTGGGGCTGCGAGCCCACTTTACTAGGAGTGTGGCGGCCTCCTGGGCCCTGACCAATGGTGCCTCTTTAGCAGACATCTGCAGAGCAGCAGGCTGGGCAACACCCAACACCTTTGCGAGGTTTTACAATCTTCGGGTTGAGCCGGTCTCATTCCGTATGTTGTCAGGTACAAGCAGGTAAGTTCCGGGACAGCTGGCCGGGTGTACCGCTTGCGTATATCGCCTTTCCCCTCCCTGAGGTGAAGACGTGCGCTTTGACTCCCAGTCATGTTCACAAAGTTGTGGACCCTGGATGACTTTCCTCCTTAGCCCTGTGGCAGGCGGGTTTGCGGAGAAACTCCCTGCCGGCCCAGTACGGGTGCTAACTAGGCCCTGTACTGGGATAGGTGCTGGTTCCCCGTAGGTAACCCCGTGTGATGTATCTTCCACATAATTGTTTCCCTCTTGGTAAACTGCGTCTTCCTTGGGCAGAGGCCTCTGCCCCTGGTCACCGTGTCTGTAGAGCTCCTCCCCCCTCGGGTAGGACCTACCACGGGACTTTTCCACATGACACACTTCTGACAAAATTCGGTAAGACCATGTGACATATTTCCACTAAAATCCCCCCCCCCCGGGCAGGGTGTGGTCTCTGCGGTGTCTTCCCCTTGGTAGTGACACCCCCCAACGTGGAACTTATGGCCACATTTGACGCTTGTAGGAGGTTTGGGGAAGGTTACGTGATGGCCTGGTGCACTGGCTACGAGGCACACAGCGGTCTGCCTGTCTCACACTGCCAGTCCACGTAACACAGTTCAGTCGTTATGGCGTTTTGTATAGGGACCCATAGTGTCACTACATCGACACAACGTCAGATAAAGAACGTCCTGGCTACTTTCGTAACCTCCTTTCCCTGATGGAGGGAACGAGATGTTTTGTCCCTCTTGCCACAACACTGAACTACCCGCTGAAATGGCCGGGACCTTGTCTCGGCTCCTCAGCACAAAACCTGAATGAGTGGTTGAAGGCCAGCTCCTTTTATACCCGTATGTCCAGGGGAGTGGCATGCAAATTCCACTCGCCAATTCCCATTGGCCTATTCTCAAAGATCAGAGGTGTTCAGGGCTCCCAAGAGTGACCCCTAGTGTCACTACATCGACAGAATGTCTCGTTCCCTCCATCAGGGAACGGAGGTTATGAAAGTAACCAGGACGTTATTATTCGGCTCTCTAGAAAACTTAAATCTGACTGGTTAAGCATTCTGTGGTCAGATATGTTTGTATAATTAGCGCTAAACTGGACTGAATTGTGGCAATCTATCGTCATTTTGTATAATTACCACTGAACTGTATAACTGTATAATCAGTTAGTTAGTAAGTTAAACAGGAGTTCATAAGTTAGTTGGTTAGTTACGTCATTAGTTCATAAGTTAGTTCTGTGAAGTTGTTGTATCTGATGTTGTCTGTAAATTCTGCTCTGCTGAAGTGTCATTTTTCATTAGTGTTTTCTTTTTTGGTTTGCTGACTAAAAAATAAACCTCATCAACATCAGCTTTAATAAAATATACTTCTGGTGGTCACTGTTAAACTGGATTACAAGTTTGAAGGACCACACTGGGTTCTGAATTAATTGACCAATCAATAAAGAAAACCCTGTCCCTGGTAGACACTGTAGCAGTGCAGAACTTTTTCAAAAAACAAAAAATGTATAGTAGCTTATGCCTTTTGAACTGCGAATTTGTTAACCAAGGTGATACAACACCCCTTCTTTTCTCATTGAGGTCTTATAAATGTTCCACCCTCATTGTCCAGGACCCCACAACCCTTCACCCCATATGTGGAGGAAACTTTCAGTATAAAACAATCAGTTCAGACCACTGTTCCACACTCCTCTAAAAAAACAATAAGTTCAAATTAATGGAGCTACTCAGTGGTGCTCTAGATATGAACATACAGTAACAACCCAATGTGTGATGTAACTTGTAACAAGGTCTGTGGAGTGCATGAAGCATAAGTGTGGATTAGCTAACACAGTACAACCAGCATGTAGAGCTAAACTAGACTTTGTATTGCATCAGTCAGCCCTGTTGGACTACTGATTAATCATTCTGTCAGTCTCTCTCTTTCTACCTTTCTCTCCGACTAACCTTTATCTAACCGACCACACCCCCTGAGTCTATACCACAGAACAAGTTAATGTATAATTTAAAACTCTAATAACCATCAAAAGCATTGCATAGTCATTAAGTCTTTCGTGTCAGTTGTTGAACTTGAAAGTGCATGGAGTAAAAGCCCTCTCTGAACTCACATATATATTTCTGTCATAAAATATTCAGTGATCTTTTGTGTTTTCTTTTATTTAATTTAGCTTTTTTTTTCTGTGCATCCTATTTGAAATTCCAATATAATCCTTTGTAAGGGTGATATTGAAAGCTTGTGACTTGGAGAAAGAGAGATGTGCCATTCTATTTTATAAGCACAAAGATCTGAAAACTAATAATGTAAGGTTTATGAGAAATATATCCACATACAGTATAAATGCGAAGGTTACTTCTCAAAAGCTGTCTGGTCATAAATCACCATATAAAGACAGTAAACAGACTATCACAAGACTGTGTATTAAAGAACAAAGCTACAGTTATGCTTCAGCTTTAAAATAAATACTACTTCCCCTGTAGAACTGAAACTTTTACTAATTGTATTAATCTTTAATTTTAATAATCAATCTAAGCTATAAACTAAATATATAAAGGTGAAAGATGGGAGTGAGTACACAGAGAATTGCTAGAGCTGATAATACTGTTTAAGCCAAATGTTTTGTCACATAAAACCAACATTAATAGCCATTTAATGTTTTTTTTTTTTTTTTTTTGTAGCTTGATAGCCCCAGTCCCCATTCACTTTCATTATATGGAAAAAAGTGGCCAGGATATTCTTCAAAAATTCACCTTTTGTGTACCATTAAATATAAAGTCAAACAGGTTTGGACTGACATGAGGGTGAGTAATGTAATTTTGGGGGGAACTAGTCCTTTAGGGCAATTAGACACTGCATTATCTGTAGCTATATTGAAAGAGAGATAAGCGAGAGACATGTGGCAGTTGAGTGAAACAGGTTACCTTGAGAGCTTCCCTCTCTCTCTCAACGTGCTGGAACTCCTGGCGCTCCTTCTCCAGCGCTGTCTCTTTTGTGGTGATTTCATCTTTTAGCTGGTTGAACATGTGGTTCACGATCTTCACCTTGCGTTTCATCTCTGCGTTCTGATCCTGAAAGTGAACGCAGGGAGTCGGAGTAAGAGGACAGAACAGCACACAGACTGGCACATTCACAAAAAAAAAAAAAAAAAAACTCAGATACTCTTCAATGCAGAAAGAATAAAGGTGGCAGGGCAGGAACGGGTCATCAAGGTAAAGCTGACAGCAAAGGACAAACATTTGTAGACCTGAGAAATAAATCTTTAGAGTTTTACACTTGAGTTCTGCTGCTGACTGCAAAAACAGCCTTGTAGACTGGAGTTTTGGAAGCTTCTCTTGCTACTCTCTCTTGATGTCAGTGAATGAAAAAGGTTCGACACCTCAATTAATGTTTACAATTAATGTCTGAGATGTTGAATGAATTGAGCTTCTAATTCAGCCAGCAACATACTCTAGGCACAAATGAACACATGAAAGTTTGGCCATTGGAATGTTCCGGGTTTAATACAAGTTAAGCTCTATCAACAGAGTTTGCTGATTACCACATAATGTCGATTACCACAGAAAATAATTCCGACTCAACCCTCTTTAAAAAATAAAAAAATAAACTCGACTGACAGGAATTACATTGGTAATGCATAATTACAAATTCTATACAGTATTCCACCTCAAAGGATGATTTGCAGTTCAAATAATAAACAGGTTTTTACAGAATAATTCAGATAAATGCTTAGACAAATATACAAGCTTTACATTTCTGTTTTTAAACACTCCGGAATGCTGGCTTTTTTTTTTTTTTTTTAATAAAACTGAGGGACGAGTCAAAGCAAAGTCTTTCTAGCAAGTCAGTCCACTGGCCATCTTTGGGAGGCTATTTCAGTCATGACAATGCAGCTCCTATCTACTTGAATGGAGAAAGACCAAAATCTCAAAAACAGTTGGCCAAGATTATGATCAAAGAACATACTTCAGGGGGCCTGGGTAGCTCAGCGAGCATTGATGCTGACTACCACCCCTGGAGTGACGAGTTCGAATCCAGGGTGTGCTGAGTGACTCCAGCCAGGTCTCCTAAGCAATCAAATTGGCCCGGTTGCTAGGGAGGGTAGAGTCACATGGGGTAACCTCCTCGTGGTCGCGATTAGTGGTTCTCGCTCTCAATGGGGTGCGTGGTAAGCTGTGCGTGGATCGCAGAAAGTAGCATGATTCTCAAAATGCTGGGAATCTCCGCGGTGTCATGCACAATGAGCCATGTGATAAGATGTGTGGATTGATGGTCTCAGAAGCGGAGGCAGCTGAGACTTGTCCTCTGCCACCCAGATTGAGGTGAATAACTGTGCCACCATGAGGACTTACTAAGTAGTGGGAATTGGAATTGGGCATTCCAAATTGGGGAGAAAAGGGGATAAAAAAAAAAAAAAAAAAAGAACATATTTCAAATCAGCAATAAAATCTGACAATACTGGAATCATAAATTGTGATTCTTTAAAAAACGCAATTTGTCCGGTTGTATAGCTAATGCGCATGTGCATTAGCGAGTTTATTGACAGGCGATGTCTGTATCTAAAAGGTGACTGGCTCTTTTAACTGTAAGGCGGGGCTTCCTTTCTACATCCATTGATCGTTGGACGCTAGAGCTTCTTTGTTGAGTATTCCAATTTCTCCCATTTATTTTAATAGGAGTGGCCCGTCTCTGCTAAATAATCACTGGTAAAAGTTGTGTCTTGTGGTATTTAATCATGCAACAATGTGCATAGCTAGGGCCCTATAAAATCTGTTTTATTTTTTCCTAATATCAATTAAATTGTTTCCCAAATTCCATGTTTTCCATTTTATTTTATTTTTTAATTACATGTTTTAATGTTTTAATTACATTTTATCATCAAAAGGGTGTCTAATCACATAAATTCATAAAACTTTAATCAAATTAAAATATAATAAATAATTTAACAACACAGTACAAAGCAGCACAAAGCAGTATTTTTTGTTAAAATAAAGTGCTGCTAAATAAAAGGGAGTTTCACAGTATGAAAACAATTAGTATGAAAACAACAAAAATTGTTGATTGCCTTAGGCTGCTATGGCAAAATTACAGCATGCTGATATTCAGAACAGTCTTGCTTGTGTGATATTTCTTAAATAATAATTATTATCATTATTATTATTATTATAAACAGTAATAATAATAATAATAATAATAATAATAATAAACAATAATAATAATTAATATAAAATAGTAATGTTAAATAATTGTTAATTGTGTGCAGACTATATATTTATTTAAGGCAGAGGCTATAGATGCTATTTACACTAAGTGTACTGCTGAACTCAAATTGCCCATGCGCTGCTTAACTACATCCAGCTGCTTTCAAATGTTCACATGCGTATTTCAGCACATGCTCTATAGAGCGCTCATGTCTCATGGTGTCACTCAGCCCAGATTCCGGGATAAAGATTAATGTTCTTTCACACAAACTTCCCACATCCAAAGTATCTATTGGCCTCTATGTCTGCAATCTTGCTTATGGTGCGCAGATCTACACACACACACTTACCTTGGCCTCAATGAGGTTCTTGCTGAGGAGGTTCCTATCTGCCCTGACGTCCTCATAGAGATTCTGCTGCTGCTTCAGTTTTGTTTCAGTCTCCGCTATTCTCTTCTTATGCTCAAAGATCTGCATCTCCTTCAGTTTAATGTCCTCGATATTCTCAAGAACCTGTAGAGACAGAGAACCAGGTACTTTATAACCAAGTGCACAGTGAAGACCACAGCTAACTATGTTCTACTATTAACTACAATGACAATTCACGGTTATTTCCAATAGACATTATCGGGAGGAAAAAGGTTCATTTTATTTACAAATGGAATTGCAAAATTAAACACTGTTTTCAAGCAGATTTATGAATACACCCTCCTGAAATATTTCAATGCATCTGAAGCTCATGTATTCACAGAGGGTCAGCACTCTACACAACCACTGCTTTAGATTGGCCAAAATGAGGTATCTAATAAGGAAGCATAATTATGCTGCCTACTGTGTGGCTAAAAAATTTTGCCAATGTAGGTAGCTAACTAGGTTTTAGAACAGAGCTTAAATTCTCATTTACTGAGGAGCTATGAAACCTTGCAATGATGACAGTCTGACTTTGATGCAAAAACCCCCTTTTACTTTCTAACAACCTTGTCGTTTTATTTGTTTCCATTATTACTTTATTATTACTTTAGGTACATCAACAAGTTTATTTAAGAAAACCAAACAACTTGCCTTTATTAGATTTCACTTCAGCTTGAATATTGTCAATCCATGTGTACCTTTTCACTTGCATTTAGCCATAGCACACAAAGCCAAACCATTTCAGTGGAGTTTGAAAATATATATTTATTTTTTCCTCAGCTCAGGCTTTAGCAATGCAAGGACATTCATGGTAAATTGAAAGCAAAATGTGTGTTTGAAAATGGCAAGGCTATGACATTCAAACATACATACAGTATGTGTGTACAGGGTTAATTTGTGTCTGTAGATACAATTTGACAACAGCATTCAGAGATACACCAAAAACACTCCATGAAGGCAAGGATAAAGAAAGGTGTATGTGTGAGGTAAACCGAGATTATAAACAGTAAATAGTCAGCCCATTTGCAAATTGTGTGTGTATAACCTACAGTACCAAAGCGTATGAAAGCAATGTCACACAATACACAGTCTAGCAAGGCTATATACAGTATGGAATATTCACAATCTGTTCGCAAAGATTTTGTTGGCGATATAAAATTAAGCAACATTGTGAATATTGCGATGATTTTAATATGCTTTTTAGATAACACTTCACAATAAGTTTTTTTATTTGTTAACATTAGTTAACATGAACTAACAATGAACAATACATTTACAGGATTTATTAATCTTTAGTTAATGTTAATTCAACATATACCAATACATTTTTAAAATCAAAAGTTGTATTAGTTAACATTAGTAAATGCACCATGATCTAACATGAACAATTGTATTTTTACTAACTAACATTAACAAAGATTAATAATTGCTGTAAAAAAGATCTTGTTAATTGTTAGTTCAGGATTCCTGATGCATTACCTAATGTTAATGAATCGGACCTTATTGTAAAGTGTTACTGCTTTTTATTTGGAAAATACGTTTTTTAAAGAGCATTTCATTAAACTAGTTTCACGATCCTTATATTGCAACTCACAAGCATAAGTGTTAAGACAGAGATGTTTTAATAGCATGATTTCAACTTTAGCTGCAAAAACAGCTTTAGAGTTGGTAAGTTTGATTTATTTCAATAAATCAGTTTAAACTCAAAGATTCGGAAGTCTCACGTGGCATTTTTCATGTATTAAAATATTTAAATAAAAATACATACATAGGTAAATATTTCTTTTTATTACCACTGTAAAACATTTCCATAATTTTAATGGTAAAAGAATATAAAAATGGTACAGCAAAAAAAAAAAAAAAAAAAAAAAAACCTTAATTGGTTGATGGGTAGTTACCTTAAAGTAAAAAAAAATTATAATATATTTAACAAGACAGTACATGTAATTTTATGGTAAAATATTGTAAACATTTTTTTTAGATGTAAAAAGTATCATTTTACTGTATAATTAATGGTAAAAAGTTATATTTTAAGAAGATAATACATGTACGTTTTATGGTAAACTATTGTTAATATTATGGTGAAAAACAGGCGTACCCAGAAGTCTCTATATGACCCATTACATTTCATTAGATTTGAACAGTTATGTTTCTTCTTATTTTTTACATCAGTTTTGTACATTGATGTGTTTTGTGTTATATTTTATGAAGTTTAGCTTATGTTTATTGCATTATGTTAGTGTCAAATGTGTTACCCTGATGGTGTTTTGTGTTTGTGTGAGTAACGTTGTGCACGCTCTCTCTATATGTGTATTAATTATTGCTTCTTGAAGGGTCACTCTTGATGAACTTAAGTCATCATGTGGCCTTTTTTAGTTACTATGGTGATTAACAATACATTTTAAAGTGAAAAACAGACTTTTATAGTTCCAGAAAGTTAGTATATTAGATTTATATAATTTTATAATGTAAACGGTAGTAAACTGTTAAATATCCGGGCATCAAAATGACATCCCGTAAAGTCTGAAACATAGCAACTTGCTGGAAACTTCCAGTGAGTTTAGGTAAGGCGTCTCCCTAGTCCCGTTAAGGGGGGAGGAGGCACTACCCAAGGAGGCTACAGCGGTGGCCTTTCCTGATATTTGCTGTTAAGCAATTTCCTGCCGAGCACCTTTTAGTATAATGCTGGGAAGTGCTCTTCCCTCTCCAGGAGGGAGGGCACTACAGAGACCACAACCTAAAAGAGGGAGGTTAACGTTGGGATTACCTCACATGGACTTACCAATGGGGAAGTTCGCATATGGAATGATACCACTGGGAGGACCCTATCTACTGAGAGGGTACACAGCAACAGTGGCCGAAGCAGAGTGAGGCTCTGATGAGGGGAACACAGGGTTCACCAGATGGGAAACTGAACAGTGGAAATGCATCACATGGGATTACCCAGAGGGGAATCACCACGTATGGAGCACTGAGCCCAAGTACACGGGCTCACCTGAAAAGGGGCATACCACGAGTACTGGGCCTGGTGGCGTCACTCCTCCGCTAAGTTCGTCACCGAACAGTGCCTAAGATTTAGAGAGGCGGCCAGGGTTCACCAGTTACGGGGAACTGTTGTGGACAAAACAATGCACATTATCACCTTGAAAAAGGGGAAAGGTGTAATGCAAGCAGTACACCCAACCGGCTGCCCGGCCTACCTGCTGTTACCTCGTAACACTCGGGATGAAACCAGTTCTATGCGTAGGTTGTAAAACCTCGCAAAGGTATTGTGTGTAGCCTAACCCGCAGCTCTGCATATGTCTGCTAGAGAGGCCCCCCTTGCCAGTGCCCAGGAGGACGCAACACCTCTAGTAGAGTGCGCCCAAACTCCCAAGGGGCATGGCAGGTCTTGTGACTGGTAAGCCAAGGAAATGGCATCCACAATCCAATGGGTCAGACTCTGTTTGGAGACAGCTTTCCCCTTCTGCTGCCCTCCAAAGCAGACAAAAAGCTGCTCCGAGCATCTGAAGCTATGCGTGTGGTCCAGATAGATGCGCAGGGCGCGAACTGGACATAGCAACGACAAGGCCGGGTCTTCCTCCTCTGAAGGGAGCGCTTGCAGGTTCACCACCTGGTCCTGAAAGGGAGTGGTGGAAACTTTGGGCACGTAACCGGGCTGGTGTCTCAAGATCACGTGAGAGTGTACCAGCCCGAACTCCAGGCATTCGCTAGTGACAGAGAGCGCCTGTCCCCCACCCTCTTGACGGAAGTGAGCGCCACCAGGAGGGTCGTCTTCAGTGACAAAGTGCTGAGCTCGGCCTGCTCCAGGGGCTCAAAGGGGGCTCTCTGTAGGGCAGGTAGGACCACAGAGAGATCCCAAAAGGGAATCAGGCACGGTCTAAGAAGGTTCAACCTCCACGCACCTCTGAGGAACCTGGTGATCAGGTCGTGCTGCCATGAGGGTCTCCCATCCAGTGTATCATGATACGCTGTTATAGCAGCCACGTGCACCTTCAGGGTAGAGGGAGACAGCCGTCTCTCCAGCCCTTCCTGTAGGAAAGACAGCAAAGACCCGACCATGCACCTCTGTGGGTCTTCCCCCAAGGCCAGCAGTACACCAGGGCATCCGTGCCGAAGGGAGCCTCAGACAGGGAGTACCAAAGGGGGCAGTGAGAGGACTCTGGGAGGCGAACTGGTCTACCTGCACCTCCCCGAATCTCTCCCAAATCAGCTGGACTACGTGGGGGTGGAGTCTCCACTCCCCGCGGAGCGTTACCTGCCGTGAGTGCATGTCCGCTGCATGGTTGAGGATGCCCGGAAGGTGAGTGGCTTGCAGAGACTTCAACGTCTGCTGACTCCAAAGGAGGAGGCAGTGGGTGAGTTGCGACGTGAGCGTACGCCGCCTTGGCGGTTTATGTACGCCACGGTCGCTGTGTTGTCGGTCCTTTCCAACACATACCTGCCCTGAATCAACGGCCGAAGCCTCCGCAGGGCCAGTGATACTGCCAGCAACTCTAAGCAGTTATGTACCATTGGAGTCGGGGCCCTGTCCAGAGCCCCGATACTGCTTGCCCATTGCACACGGCGGCCCAGACCGAGACCTGCTCTAAGGGAATGCCCGCCTGTAGAAATGCGAGGTCTGGCAAAGGGCTGAAAGTCTGACGGCACTGTGGCGTGATAGTTGCCAAAAAGCTCCCCTTGGGAGATGGGTGCATCGAAAAAGCGAACCTTCTCGGCATCACGCATCTCTGCAAGGTTGATCCATAGGTGCCGCTTTTGGACCATGAGAGTGGACATCGTCCGGCCCAGGGCGCGCACCGTGACCTTCGTCGCCCGAGGTCGGTCGTGGTATGCAGTTCCTGCATAAGCCCCAGGTCAGTTCTACCCTCGTGCAAATCTTTCAACACCTTGGCCTGGTGTACCTGCAGGATGGCCATGGGGTGCAGGGTGGAAGCTGCCTGACCCGCTGCCTTGTAAGCCTTCATCATCAACGAGGAAGAGAACTTACAGGCCTGGGAAGGGAGCCTTGGTTGGTCCCTCCAGGTGGCTGCACCCTGTGGGCATAAATGCACCGCTACGGCATGCTCTACCTGGGGAAGCTTGACATATCCCTTAGCCGCTCCGCCGTCGAGGGTAGTCAGGATGGACGAGCCCGCGAAGCATGTATGGGCAGAAAAAGGTGCCTTCCACGACTTCGTTAGCTCCTCGTGCACTTCCGGGAAGAAAGGCACCGGGGCAGGGTGCAGCCGTGAGTCACGCTCCGAGCCCAGAAACCAATCATCCAGCCACGAACAATCAGGGCAGCGTGGAGGGTTCCACTTTAGCCTGCTGTTCGCAGCCACCCGGGCAAGCACGGCTGCCATCTCAGGCGGACAGCCTGCATCGCTCGATAGCTCTTCTGGGTAGAACGAGCATGCTGGGGGATAGGAGGTGCACGAGGGTTGAGCCACCGGAAATGCTCCCATGTCCACATCCAGATCGCCCGCAGCGCTCGCCGACTCGCCCGCCTGAGTATCAGCCCACGAAGAAGGAGGTGAGCCACGACCGCAACGTTCTCATGGGCATGTTCTCGCAATGAGAACATGACCCCTCCATGAAAGCTGCCTCGGCGTGCTGGCGCCCCAAGCACTCGAGACAGATCTCATGGGAATCCGGAGGGGAGAGATAATGGCCACATCCAGTAGCACAAAGGCGAAAGGCCATCTTTAAAAAGATCGTTTGTGTGAGCTCTTTTAGAAGAAAATATACTCTTTAGAATATACTCTTTTAGCACCTGCAGACTCGGCCGCCGAAACGCCCAGGGGAAGCACAACACTCAACCGTGCGAGGGTGACCGCTGATATGCGCCGTAAATCCAGCAGTGTAAGCGTTAGTGACAGAGACAAACACACATGCGTTTGGCTCCAAAGAAAAAATCTGAATGAGTGATGCATGCCATCTCCTTTTATACCCGTATGTCTGGGGTGGAGAGTGGCATACAAATTCCACTTGCCAATTACCATTGGCCTTTTCTATTTTTAGCAAAGGTGATTGGGGCTCTCATGATCGAACCCCTAGTGTCACTACATCGACACAACGTTGAGTGAGTAACAGACAGGGAACATGCCTTCATTATTTTTAATGGTCACGATGGCTCGAATATTGTCAAAAGGCAGAAAAATATAGAGGGTGAGAAGATGATTTTTCAGTGAACTAACCCTTTAAGAAATGTGGAGATTATTAATAAATAATAACACAGGATTGACATTAAACCTAATCAGAACGGCTCTCTAATTATGTTGTCCACAGCACCTTTGACTCAACTCAACTTGATAGGTGCTTAATATATACTAGCTTAACCATAAGTGACTAAATGTAACTGCCTGAAGAGTGCAACAGCGGCAACTACACATACACATGCTGTTGCAATAGCAACAGCATTTTAAAGTCATCAGTAAGATGACTCACACATGCATGCTGAAGTACCACAGAAAAAAAGAAATGCCTTTAGGGATTACAAGCCAAAAAACAAGACATGCATCAATCTGTGCTCATTGTTCAGTATATGTTTATTTGTGTGTAGCTACTGTATGAACTTAAAGGGATAGTTCCCCCCAAAATAAGAATCCTATCGTCATTTACTTACACTCATGTTGTCTGGGAACACAAAAGTAAATGTTAGGCAGGATGTTAGTCAGTGTCTACATTCACTTTCACTGCATCTTTTTTCCATGCAATAAAAGTGAATGGTGACTGAGGCTCTCATTCTGCCTAGCATTTCGTTTTGAGTTCCACGGGAAAAATAAATTTGGAACAACTATTGCTATAACAACTATTTTTTATTGTTATTATTATTATTATTATTTTGCTACAACATTATCTTTGAAACATTCTGTTGTACTGTGCAGAAGTCTGTACTGCATTTTTCATCTTCAATTTTATAGCATCGATATATACCTTCTTTGTAAGTTCGCTGGCCTCGTTTATGTAGCGATCTCTCTCTTTTTCCAGCTGAAAGATTATCTTTCGCTGTTTCTGGGCTTCATCCCTGTAGTTTAAGATCTCTTGTTCAAGGGTCCTCTTTGACTGTTCGTGCAGCTTCACAATGGTCTGCTGTTTCTCGGTTTCACTGGCAGCCTTGATCATATTCTGAGAACGCACATAGAGACACAAGAGTTTACACAAAAGATCAGTTTGTGAACTTACTAAGCAAGAGTGACTTTCAGAAAATAGATACAGGAACCGAGCTTGAGAGAAGGATCTTTATAAAAGAGTTTATTCTGTGATGTATTCCTGTTCAACAGATCAAAGGAGTGATTCTCTAAGGTAAGCCGATAGCTAAAACCATGTTTGTATGCCACAGTGTGTGCGTATACGAGACAAAATATCTCCTGTGCAATTAAATATGAATATCCTGTTATTTTCATATGCACAATAGCAATGCAATATTCAGCATGTCAGCAGAAACATCATACAGCTTCTTTAGTTTTGTGAAATCCATCTGTGCATCAAAACAGTGTGAGGAAGCTATGAGAGAAATGAACTTAGGGATACAATCTGTACTTGTTGCTGCAGCATCAGTGTAAATTAATGAATTATCCTTGAAATAAAGAGCAAACAAAAAAGACAAAAATGTTGATAATGTATAACACATCTAAGAGAACTCAGTGATGAAGCAGATATGGTATTGAACAATGAAATACATGGGAGAGTTTGTTTTTGCACTCCCTGCAGTGCCTGCCCAGTGCAACAATTATGCATGTCTATATTATGTTTAAACTAGAAAAAAGCTAAATATAGTATTAGCCAAGTGTTTGCACACCAGCCCATTTTTTTTTTTTTTTAATTATTATTCTCCAGATATTAGAATAATAGTCAAGCCATCAACACTTTGAAATAATACAAACTGAAGTATGGGAATTATGTAGTGAGTGCCCCAAAAATGTTAAACAAATCTTTTTGCCTTTTATTACCCTAATATTTAATAATTAAAATTATTTGTAAAAATACAAAGTATTACGTTTAAAAACATAACAGTCTAATCAAAGAGAGAAATAAATATAAACCATTTAAATTAAAATAATTTCTATAAATAAAAAAATAAAAATAAAAAACAACTCTCCTACAGTTGTGGTATCATTTCCACCACACCAAACAATTTAGTCCCTAACAAAGTTTTTTTTCAAAAGTTAGTGTTCTAACTCTTTGGGTACTGTTGACTGTGAGTGTCCGTAAAAAGTATGCTTGGGAAGAAATATGAGACAAGTGATGTTTGAAGAAAAATACATTTCAAGGTAAATATCACTTGTGAGCAGAAGTTTGTATTGGGCATCATTTCCAATCAAAATGTTATTTTGCCAAATTATGCAAAATGAGAAAAAAAATATTATTTTATTGTGTTATTAATTAGGATACAACAAAGTTAGCTATGAAATTAGCCTCAGGAAGACAAAGTAGAGGGCCATTTTATTAAAAAAATTGTAAAAATGTCATTTCCACCACAGAATTCTATTCAACACAAGACATAACTGTGGTGGGAATTTATATGACTATGAAAAAATGGCATTAATCTCCGATGAAGCATGTACATAAAAGTTTGGACATTGTCAGAAGACAAATAAAGAAAATAATGGTGAGAGTGTGAATGTAATTTTACATTCTAGAATCCACAGTGCTAAAAGTTACCAAAGTTGAAGAAACACCCATATAGGCATACAGACTTACACTCACTGAGAACTTTATTAGGAACACCTGTACGCATACTTATTCATGCGAATATCTAATCAGCCAACCGTGTGGCAGAAGTGCAATGCATAAAATCATGCAGATACTGGTCAGGAGCTTAAGTTAATGTTCACATCAACCATCAGGATGTGGAAAAAAAATGTGATCTCATTGATTTCGACTGTGGCTGACCGTGATTGTTGGCACCAGACGGGCTGGTTTGAGTATTTGTGTAACTGCTGATTTCCTGGGAATTTCACACACAAAAGTCTCTAGAGTTTACTCAGATGGTGCCAAAAACCAAAAACATCCAGTGAGCAGGAGTTCTGCAGATAGAAACACCTTGTTGATGAGAGAGGTCCAGGGAGAACAGCCAGACTGTTTCGAGCTGACAGAAAGACTACGGTAACTCAGGTGACCACTCTGTACAATTGTAGTGAGCAGAATAGCATCTCAGAATGCACAACACGTCAAACCTAGAGGCGGATAGGCTATAACAGCAGAAGAACAACCAGGCACTTTATTAGGACCATGTGGCAGGGTGGAGGGCGGGGCTGGGCCATGATGCTGCACACCCGGCCCCTAATCAGGCTGATCAAGCCCAAGAGGGATAAAGGCGACTGGAGGTGGCAGTTCGAGAGATAGAGAACTACAGGCAGCTGCCCTGTATGTGTTTGTGTTTGTCTTTTTGTTTAAGTTAACAATATAATTAATATTTAATGGTTGTTTAATTTAACGATTGTGCAGCATCACAGCCCGGCCCCGCCCTCCACCCTGCCACAGACCATAGTGTTCCTAAAGTGCTCAGTGAGTGTATATTATCATACAAAGCTAATTCCAAGCATTAATGCATATGCTTTAAGATCATAAGAAACATACATTCAGTCAGGTCATAAGAAACATACATTCAGTACTTTTGACTAGTACTGTTGGTTAATGACATTACAAGATCCAATCAGGGGACGGAAAAGAAGCGGAATTAAATCTGCATAGTATGTATTTGATGGCATGATTTTAAGAGTTTAAGCAATCAACCTCAGAGGCTGAGAAATTCTCTTGCTTAGATCATTCTTTGCAATAATCCACTTATTTGTGGCATTTGTAAATGAAAATATACATAGTTTGGTCCCAGTGCTGTATGAATCAGTTTTCCCTATGGGTACATCTCTACAAATTGGATTCATCAGGTTTTATCACTCATGTGAGCACATTTTGCAGAAAAACATGCCCACACACACCTTGTTTAGAATATCTCTCTCCCGCACCAGCTCATCTATGGCCTTCTTGTCCGTATCCATCTGATTTTTTGAGCTCTCCATTTCTATGAAAAACAGAAGAAAAGGCACATTTTTAGCTATTCTTTCAGAGTGCTAATTTGTAAATTTCTTTCTGAAAAGCTTTTTGCTAATAACGTTGTTTTCAAAAGCTCTTTACACAGCCTCTGAAGTACCGTAAAAGAATTACACAATTCAAAAAGCCCATTATATGCCTGCAGGCATGAGGAGGTAGAAAAGAGAATTGGGACATGGAAAGACAGAAAGAAAAAGAGAGAAAATGAGAGAAGCAGAAGAATAGCACAGAATTGTAACAGTGCCATGTATAAACCGTCAGCTAGAAGGCTTGCTCGAATGGATATGGCTAGGTTTTGCTGTCATGTGAAATGGCCATTCCATGTTCTACCCTTGGATAACCCCACCTCCTCCACTCCTTGGACAGGCGGCTCACTGACCCCACTGTCACAGCCCATCTCATCAATCACCCAGCCAACCCTGATTAAGATGACAACATCCATCACTGTGGAAACCCCGATTAAGATGATAACAGGACTCTGGCTCCATCCATCAAGCAACCAAACACCCACTGTCCAATCAGAGCCTGGAGATGTTCACTAATATAAGGATTTCTCTATAAATTATTGGCTTGATGACAAGTCATATCATTTGTCATACTGTCCAGAAGGGATCAAGGACATTTTCAATTAAGTGGAAGAAAGCGTGTTTTGTTTGTTGTTGGTAAAGTGGGGCTGATCCATAAAATGCTTAACTGAAAAAGTTTTTGAATGTTGGATCACTAATTATTTATTTTTTTTAACTTAAAACCTCTAGTTGGAGATACTCTACAATTCTTACAGTATACAAGATGAGTTAGATCCTCAACTTTGCGTAGGGAGCTAAAAACAGTCAGTTTGTTCTAAGGTTTCTTCTTATACTGTATCTTTTGTTGTTGATGTTGAAAGGCATGCAAAAACTAAAGTATTCTGCAAATTCACTTGGGAGAAGCTATCCAAAATGATCAGATGCCAACACTGACAGGTTGCGTGACATACTTTCATCCTTAAAAACCTTGAACAAATCTACAACCCAGACTATAGCCACTTTTCCACCACTGGGCCTAAGTTAACGTTGTTGAACTGTGCTGTTCCTTACCAATAAGTAGTCGACCGATATAGCGCAGAGGCCGATAAATCAGCGAATATTTGGATGCCATTTGGCATAGGCTGATAAATTTTCCCGTTTGGCCGATTCATTTCTCAACCAATGATGGCGCAGAGAATCGCCTGCATGGACGTGAATGAGCCATCTGAGATACAGTATGCAAAGGACAAATCACAGTTAATTTTGTTGTTACATGCCATCGTGCTTCCATAGTAATGGTAATGCAACACAGTCTCATTTAAACGGTCCCCCATATCGGAGCCGCAACAGACGTGTATGGCCTCATGACGCATGCGCGTTTCATTCTCCCTCTCTCTCTCCTCCCAGTTCCCTGTAACTGTTAACCATCTTGTCTAATGATAAGAAGGAAAATAATCAATAAAACTTCTATCATATACTGTCTGCTAATATCTTATTTATACAGATGTCACTTACTAGCTATTATATTGAATGGTGTGATATATCAGCCTATTGGCCACCCTGCTATCTAGATATTGGCATCAGCCATTAAAAAACCCATATCGGTCGACCACTAGTACCAATTCAGTCTCCTTGATATGGTGATGGTTTCTTTTTCCATGGTGGTACTGCAAAATCAGCATTAGAATGGACCGAATGAGCAAGTGACCATTCATGGGTCGCCACGTACAAATAGCGCTCCACCAGCATGGAACGTTTTTTAATTGTACCGTACCGAACCGTGCTCAAGTGGAAATGCTACTGGAACCGTTTCTCACATTGCTTAGAACCATTTGGCCCGATGGTGAAAAAGCAGCTTATGTAAAATATGGGTTCACTTGTAGTGAGGATAACATTTGTTTTTGGAGATGAATAATTTTCACAAAAACTGCAAAGAGCATGAAACCAGTGTGTTAGTTCTTCTGCATCTCTTTTGACCACAAGAGAAAAATTATAATATATCATGAGAATATCACGCTGGATAAAAAAAGGAAGATTCCTTGAAATTGCCATTTTATTCACATTTAGGCCTACTTGTTATATGCCTACACATTTTCAAATATACTATTTGCCTACAGCCAACATGCAATTGAATTAACAGAACAGCATAGAATAATGGAGCAAGGACAGTCTTTTTGGAACCTCTGTGCTACTCACAATCTTCTCAGACACTTGTAGCCTTAAGTTCTCTGCCTGCAGGTCAGATAGTCAATAATTGAGGACACTGATGGAAGTGTCCAGCTACAATGGCCCTAAGGAATCCCTGAGCAGTGTGGCCTATGTGGTGTGAGTGCTGTGAAAATGCACCTGCACTGAACTTGCTTTCATAGACTTGGCAACTGCCTCGTCTTTTAACTGACACTATCATCCAAAGCGACTAAGAGGATCAGTCCCCCTGGAGCAAGTCAAGCACCTCGCCCAATGGCTCAGCGATGACAGGGGATTGCCCCTCATAGGGTTTGAACTTGTAGCCTTTTGGTTATAAGCCCAGATCTTTAATCACTACAATACTCAGTCAGAGCTTCAGTACTTTGGATTGGACATCATTAGGGGCCACTGGCTTCCCTGCATGGTGTCTTCTGAGATCATTCTTCACCTGGTCAGATGATGGATCCAGAGTAGCATCGGGATGGTGGAGTGTTGGGGAGAGGTCATTGTAGGTAGAAGAAGATAGATGGATGAACAGAGGGCCCTGAGTCGAATCTGTTCTAAGAACAGGTTCAGTTCGTACAACATTTCATTCATAGTTGCAGCACCGCAACTGTGCATCTTTGAGTTTAAAAACAGCCCTGCCTCAAAATGCATCGATCCCCCACAGACTTGTTTTCATTCATGTCAAAAATTTTATATGGTCAGGGCCGGCGTAACGGGGGGTGCAATGGGTTTGCCCAGGTTTGAGGGAGCCCACTGCAATCAGGATCAAAAAATGTATGGCAAAAATGTCACCGAAAATCAAAATATGGGGGCAAAAAACATGTTTTTTATAAATAACATCTGAAATATTAACAAATACATACATCATGATCTTCAATACAATTTTTGCTGAACATTATTTGTTTCTCGCCATCTGTTGTGCAGATGGTGCCGAGTCAGTGCTGGAATCTTGCGCGATTGACCCGCACAGACGGGCACTCCGCTTCTATCACTCCACGTCTGCACGGTGCTGTGATTAAATGATTATTTCAAACATAGCCTCTTAATGGAAAAGTTCACTTCTGACTCTGGCTGCAATGCAAATACAATTTTAATATTTACGTTTGTGAGAGACAAAAAGTGAAGCCTATCTGCTATCTGCTATAAGCTGTGGTTTATTTCCATTTCTGTTTTCAGCTTTTTATATGCTTTATTTATTTTGATGTGCTGTGCAACTCTGGGCCACCATAAATAATACACCTTTTTAATGGAACAATTTAAGTAAGTGCTTCAACAAAAATATGAGCAAAATATTTACGCTGGTACAGTTTATTTCCTTTGTAACTTACTCTGACCCTGATACTTGCCCTACTGACAGATGAAATGTCCTAAGAAATAAACCATCTCTAAAAAAAAAAACAGTAGCACTTCCAGCCATAGCCTATGCACCAATATTTTTTCAACTCATATTTCGATTACCAACACTTCTGTCATCAAATAGCTGTGCCTATTTTAATAATTGGAATGAGTGGATAGTTAATTAGAGACATTCATACCAGAGCATTCACAAAAATAGAAGACGGGAGCCTGAGGAGATGGAAGGATAATTAAGCATAATTTAAGAGTACAACTGTCCTAAAATACTCTCAATTTAGACAAGCAGTCTTACCCATCTCATCTGAAATGTCCAATTATTCTCTGATACACAAAGTGAAAATATTCATGTGCAAGTTGGATTTGAGTTTTTAAGTTAAAAATGTGTTTATTCCTCAGAGTACTACCATGTTTAGGTGAGAAAGGGTTATTTGGGGGTTTGACAGTGTTTGGGAGTAATTAAGTAAAACGTATTAATCACTAAAGTAATTAACACAAAGCTTTACTGCTGTGTGAAGTGAGGAAGAATTCAAACGCGCTCTCATAAACTGTTCTCGCTTTCGCTCATATTAGTGTTGGGAGGTCTGGTTCATTTGAGTAAAATCGTTTGTGTGAGTGGTTCATTTAAATTATCAGGTTTAAAGATACATTTCATAGAAGAAAAAAAGATTCAGAGTGTAGTATAGTGCCTGCACTGCATTTTACATCTTTTTTTTATTTCTTTTTTTTTTGCGAAATATTTTGTAAAATACTGTCGTAAACAGAAAAGACCAGAATGACAGGACAGTATGTGCCAGGGAGAGAGAAAATAAAACACAGAGTGTAAAAGAGAAAAGATAGATAAAATTAGATGAAGTATTCATTGTTTGAATGTAATTATTGTCAGTTCTGTTCTCCTTCAAAATTTATTACTTCTGTTCAACAAGAGAGCATGGCAAAAAAAAAAAAAAATCAGCAAGAGAGCATGGCAAAAAAAACAAACATATGAGGTTATGAACGTAAAAGTGACCAAAATACTTTTTTGAAGTTCAGTTTTAATGTTGGTCAAGGTTTCTTGGACCAAAAAACAGTTCACCCGCTCTCTCTCTGACCCTAAGATTAAAAACAGGCTTTAACAGGTTTTTGCTATTGTAACCCTTTATCCCTAAAGGTGCAGTAAGCGATTTTTGCCATTCTGGAACTTCCACGAGACTGAGCCGTTGAATTACCCACACCCCCATCTTTCTAAAACCCCACCCTCCAAAGATACCATTGTACTGTTGAGATCGACATCGAACAGAAGAGCAACAGTCCGTCTTCCCATGATTGTCAAACACAACAGTCAACTGATAACTGTTATGAATATGCATCTGGCCTTAAGCCTAAATTAGTCTCGAATAGCCAGACCTATGACTTTCAAGTAGGTTTAGCTGCAGGCCGGAGATCTTCAAATTGGGGCAGAATCTCCAAAAGAGGGTGGGGTTACTCCAGAAGGGGTGAGGTTACGCCCCCTTTTAATGCTATACCTACTTGCAATAATCCGCTATAAATACAACACAATGAGAATGTGCAAAATAATTGAAAGGCAGAAAGTGTCAATGACAGCGGCCCGCGGTCACATTTTTGTTTGAAGTTTTCACAGTCTAGTGCTGTCACAGAGATATCTCAAGACAGTTTATTTCAATGACATCTTTCAGGGAGTAGGAACATTTTCTGCCTACCATTCCATAAAAAAAATAGCTGACAGAAACTTTAAGACTTCTTCTGTGTAAATGACTTCTGTTATGATGAACAGAATGTAATTATAGAATGTGTAATATTATTCCAATAAATAAAAATTAATTCAAGATTAAAGTATTTTAGTTTGGTGTAGAGATCAGCTTGAGAGTTGAGAATAAAGTGAACATTTTAAATTGAAAGTTTAATTTGAAAGTTTGAGTGTGTGTGTGTGTGTGTGTGTGTGTGTGTGTGTCCTCTTGCCTCTCTCCAGTCCAGTGATCTGATTTTTGAGTGTAACTCTCTGTTTCTCCACCTCCATCTTCTGCTCCTCCATCTGTCTGAGTCTCCTCTGCACCCCCTCTCTCAGTTTGGTCAGCTTGGAGATTTCCTGCTTCTGCTGTATTATTTCATCCTCTTTCATCTGAACCACACAAGGCACAAGACGTTAATGTGTGTGTGTGTGTGTGTGTGTGTGTGTGTGTGTAATAGAAATGTGTTCAAATTTGTTTGCATGAATGAGTAAATATAACAAGGTATGAGTGTGTTACATGTCTCAATTTGCCAAACCAATTTGATATTAGACCACACAGATAATAAAGAGCAATTCTCAGATGATATGTGTGTATGTGTGTGTGTACTAAGCAGTGTGTGTTTAAGAAGAGAGGTGTGGAGATAAATTGCTTCTTTGTTTGTGAGTGGTTTTGCTTTTTAAATCCAGCAGGAAATTCAAACATCCACTTCAAGTTCAATTGATGCCTCTCCAGAGACCCAAAAAAGGCTCCTAATCACAGAAATCCACATCAAGGAGCACACGATAATCATGCTATCATAATAAAGTTGGGCACATGGAAAGCGGAGGTGCGTGTATACAAAAACAGAAGGGAGTGGTTACAGTGACACCCAGGAAGGAGAGATGTGGAGACTTTGTTGTGTGCAAATGTTATGTCTCCTGTGTGTTGCAGTTGTACAGAAATGGTTCCACCTCTAAATAACTAAATTGTGCACAAGACAAAAAATGACCAAAATGGCAATTGCGAGTGGGGTGGCCAATTTGTCCATGGTGGCCACGGCCACCCCTGGCCACCCCCTAGCTCCACCCCTGGCTGAGGTGGGTCAGAGCAGGCAGAATTTAGTCTAGCTTTTATGCGGCATTGCATCTTTACAAAGAATTTTGAACAGGCACAGAGCATCCTTAACCTGCTGTGTAAAGACACCTTGACATTATTATTTATTTATTTATTTAGTTAGTTATTTTTTGATGGGGAGGTTATCTTTCTTTTCATACTTTTTAGTCTTATTTATGATTAATTACCTCAATTATTGCAATGAAGACAGCTTAAAGGAATAGTTCACCCAAAAATGAAAATTCTCTCATCATTTACTTCCCTCATGCCATCCCAGATGTGCATGACTTTCTTTCTTCTGCTAAACACAAACGAAGATTTTTAGAAGAATATCTCTGCTCTGTTGGTCCATACAATGCAAGTGAATGGGTGCCAAAATATTGGTGCTCCAAAAAGCACATAAAGGTAGCATAAAAGTAATCCATAAGACTCCAGTGGTAAAATCCATGTCTTCAGAAGAGATATGATAGGTGTTGGTGAGAAACAGATAAATATTTATGTCCATTTTTTGCTAGAAATTCTTCTCCCTGCCTAGTAGGGGGGCGTATGCGTGAACAATGTGAATCACCAACTTTTGCCTATTTGTCGCCATTTTCTCTGTCTATTATTAAAAATGTTAGCATTTCAAATGTATGAAATATTTCCAACAAATTTAATAGATTAATCTTTAAATAGTGTACATATTATAAACAAAAAAATAAAAGTAAAGTATTTAAGTAAAAATAATGAGGAGTATGAACTTTTAAAACTTAGTAAATGAAATTTATGTTTTAAACAATACAATCTGGTAAATGGCAAAGCATTTACATTTGCTTTGGCATTAATTTAACAAATTTTAAACTTTTATATAAGTTAAGCACATTTAAATAAATCTAATTTAAATAATTTTTAAAATCTTATAATTTCTTTGAATGAGATATCCCAAATATTGTGTGTGTGGTTTGTCAGTAGGTGGAAAGAATAAAAACTGCATCTAATGGAGCAGTTAAAATAAGCAAATTAATTTATAAATTCATAATTTCAATTTACAATTCAACTTCTGGAGAGAAATAAGCATTGTTGGCATTTAGTATTTGATGGCTATGCCTAAAGCTCATTTGAATTCGGTATAATCTAGATAATTTATAAATGACGTAATTGTTCCTTGGAAGACAATCTAAAACACTTTCCTTCTGAGGCATCTTCATACACAAACAATAATTGTGAAGTCTTTGACTGGGCAGTGAGACAGCAAGGCAAGCTGACAATGTGTTATTTTCCACAGTGCTGAAACTCTTCCCCCAAGTGGCTAAAATGAGGACTCACATCATTCGTTTATAAAGACTAACATGGAAAGCTCCCAGCTTTGACTACAAAAACGCACAGTGAATTAGAAAAGGGAATCTGGTTTGAGGAAATGTTGTGCAAGTGCATGTTAATGCTGTCTTTTACTCAAAATTGATTCTGACTCAGACATAAATCTCGATAGCAGCTGTTTAAAATCTCTTTTTGACTCTGTCTGTCTCTTTCTTTCTCTCCCTCCAGAGTGCCTTGGGAAATAGCCCTCGCTGTGTTTACACTTTCTATGAAACAGCCTCCTACAGTGGCAGAATTTTAGACAGTGTGTTTGCATCTATGTTTTTTTAGTGGTCAACAATACTACACTACAAAAGACATGGCCATTTTAAACAGAATACCCAACAATACAGTTACAGCATAACCTGCTGAGATGTGCACTGAACCCAGCGATCACCCACTAGAATCAAGCCACTACAATACAAGCCAGAACAAAGAGAATACAGGGCATTTCATTAAAGGTAACATTTGCTGTATTAACCTCCACTGTGATTCAGTTAGACGTCTGGCGGAGGTTCTGAGCAGGAAAGATCCATCACCTGTCTGATGGTAAAGGATGAGGAGTGTAAACCTTCATTCTCTAGGGCTCTAATTATAGAAGAGCGAGACAATTTAGTCAGATTTAAAGAGGGAGAGGCCAGCTCCAGAAATCCGTAGGTTAGAACTTTAGTGTGTGTCTGTGTACCCACAGTTTAATGACTAGAACTGATTGCCAGGTATGCATCAATTTAAACCCAGAGTTGTGAGTCCATTTTGTTTTCCGGAATGTGGTAACATACTGTATGTGAGTTTACTAAGATATACTGTGGGGACAAAATTGTACTCAGAAGTGAGCTAAATCTGACAAAACCTCCTTCTGAAAACCTCCGGGATGTCATCAAAGGTAATGTTTGTTTTTGTTATAAAAATACAAAAGGTTTTGTTTAGCAATGCTTTGGAGACAAATTTTATATAGGTTTGCTAAATACTTCAAACCCTTATTTTAATAATAAGGTATTTTAATAACCAATAATAAATATTACATTAATAAATTATAAATGTAATAAAGTTTTTCTTATAAAGGAATTTTTTTAGGGTTAGGGGTAAAATAAAGGTTGTGTTTTAGGAGTAGGGTTAGTGTGTGTGTGTGTGTGTGTGTGTGTGTCCAGGTATTCACTATGTTGTGGGGACCAAATGTCCCCCACAAGGATAGTAAAACCTGAAATTTTTGACACTGTGGGGACAATCAGTCAGTCCCCATGAGGAAAACAGCTTATAAATCATACTAAATTATGTTTTTTGAAAATTTAAAAATGCAAAAAGTTTTCTGTGTGGGTTAGGTTTAGGGGTAGGGTAAAGTTTGTACAGTATGAAAACCATTATGTCTAGGGAGAGTCCTCATAAAACATGAAAACCCAACATGTGTGTGTGTGTGTGTGTGTGTGTGTGTGTACCTTCAGATCTAATGCTCGTTGCTGGTTTTGTAGGGAGAGCTGATCTAGGCTGAGGGCATTTTGTTCATTGTCCTGTTGAAGTTTAGTGTTGCGATGTTGGAGTTGTTCTATTTCCTTATTGGCTTTCTCATTCATGATCTGTCAACACAAATTACTCTCAGTGATCACAGGCACAGATTCTGCATATTTGTGTTACCAACCTAGCTTTTAGTGTATTTTTATTCTAAAAATGCAAGATTTCTTTTCAAGGTATGGTTGGGGTTAAGATTAGATGTCCTACTGTATCATTGACGTCAAATAGTTTTTTTTCCCCCTTTTCTTTATAATGCTACAGTACATGTCCCTTTCCATCTCACTGACTTTAGATCCATTTACCAGCCTCTCAATGGTCAGCCCTTACCCCCTGACCCCAGATCAGAGTCTCTTACTCTATGTTCCTGGAGCTGTTGTTCCAGTTTCTGCTGGTCCTCTTTCAAATGCTGGCTCTGCTGAATCAGCGACTTAATTTCTGTTTGTCTGGACTCCATGTCTATTTGAAGTTGCTTCACTTCCTTCTCCACCTTCTCCTTCCTCCTGGTCTCTCGATGAACCTCATTCTGACGTACCTGGATGTCCTGCTGGAGCTGTATTTGTGGATAGAGGAGAGAATAATGAGATTGAACTTAAGGTTCTGTATACACGGTACACACTTAGCCAGGGAGGTGACAGTGGAATAATATCTGTCCAATTAATTGCATGTACTGGATTGGAATTACAGTGCTTGCAAGACAGCACTGTATTCATATTGCTGAAACACAAGTTTTTTCATAAACTTTTTACTTTTTAAGAAATGTAAAGTTTATTTTTGAGGCCACACTAATATGTTTTTCTGTTGAAAACTCCATTTCCTAATGTCCTTGTTTTCTAAAGTAGGGGGTACTACAGTTAAAGTTTTCTATGGAGGAAAACGCTGTTCCAGTGTGGATGAGAGGGGTAAACGTAGTAAAATAAATATGTTATCAACCGAAAACCTATTAGTGTTGATGTGGCCTTAACAATGGCCACCACCCAGTGGCCAGAAACTTTCAAAAATGCTCTCTCCAGTATTGCATATTTTGGACAACGATGATGTTAGGAAACCAAAATGGAGTTTTCAATAGAAAATGTATTAGACCATGTCTACACTAATCTGTAGAAGTTTTAAAATGTTTCATAATGTCATCGTTTTCCAAACTATGCGGTACAACATAGCATTTTGGAAAGTTTCTGTTTTCGGTATAGGAAAACAATGGATGAGAGACATAAATGTAGCAAAATTAATCAGTTTTCAACCGAAAATCTTTAAGTGTGAATTTGGCCTTACAAAGGCCACTGAAAATGGAGACTTTCTCCAAAACACTCTCCACTATTGCATACATTGGGAAACGATGATGTTAGGAAACCAAAAATGGAGTTTTCAATCAAAAATGTATTAGACCAAGTCTACACTAATCTGTTTAAGTTTGAAACCTCAGTTTTCATAATAGTTTTGCAGAATAGTGTATAAGACATACAACAGAGCATTTTGGAAAGTTTCCATTTCGGAGGACTAAAATGCCGTTCCAATGTGGATGAGAGACATAAATGTAGCAAAATTAATCAGTTTGTAGCCAAAAACCTTTTAGTGTGGATCTGGCCTTTAAAAGGGGTCGTGTCTAGAAGGGATCCATCTCACGTCAACTTCTCACGGATGCGCATTCTGTTAAGATGCTTTCTCCTGTGCTTTTTTGCTCACATCACAGCGTATTACTGATGGAAAGCATTAGAACTTTAATAATATCAATGAATAATACAACGTTATTATTATTATTATCATTATCATACAGTGACTATTTGCACTAGGAATAAATACCTGCCACATATTGTTGCTATTTGCACTGAAATATTCTGGTGGAAACAAAGAAATTAAAGGCAAACTGCTCCTTGAGTGTCTTTACTATGGCTTAGTGTGATGAAATGGTGAGAATGTGATTTTATCATGTGGATGACCTGGGTTCTAATCCTCCTTTTGACCCAGTTTTCCCCATCCTGTTTCTTGTCTCCACTCTTAATATTTGTCTTTAATACTAATTATAATAATAAATAAAATGAATATAAAGGTTGATTTCCTCGCAGTGATAGGTTGGTGTAGGGTGTCTGTGGGACTCTAAATAAACACAGTGCAGTGATGCCCTGTTAGTATTTAATTAGAGGTGCAAATAGTATCTGTCTAACATTATTTGCACTTAGTGCAAAGATGTTGTTATTTACACTTAGTGCAAATAGCCTCTGCCTTATTATTATTATTATTATTATCATTAATATAATAATAATAATAATAATAATAATAATTATTATTATTATTATTATTATTATTATTAAGAAATCCTGTTGTCTTCTTGAAATCTCATATAGCATCCCATGTTTCTAGGATACAGTAATATTTCGACATAAGTTCATGTTAAGGCACATATTACTTTAAAACTTAGATTCTGTTATTGTGACTTAAATTACATTAATAGTAATTTATTAATTTAAAAGTGTTTGTGTTGAAAAAAAAACTAGCTGCTGTTTAAAGACGTTTATCTCTTTTAGAACTGGAAAATGTAAAACAAATCTTGTGGAGATTTTGTTTGTGTTCCACAGCTCGCACTCCTTTCCAGTCGAATCGCAAAGAAAAATGCAAACAAATGTGTCCCACTCAAGATATACATCCACTGAAGTGCAGATGCAATCTTTGTTTATTAAAATATAAAGTTACATCTGAGTGGATTAGAACCCAGCTTCTTATACAAGGGGTGAATATGTTACCACTTGACCACCCAGTCAGACTCTCAACAACTGAGCTGACTTCTCCAGTGACCAACAATAACTCATGACTGAAAGTAACATAATAAATTTATTATGTGAAATATTTATTTTAGAGCTTGAATTAATCATTAAAACTGACTGTTCATCAAAACAGATAAAATTATCTTTTACAAGCGCTCCTTGTTACTGTGCTACTTCAAATTAACACCATGTAAGAATCTCGTGAGATTGACGAGAGAGGGATCCCTTCTACACACGACCCTTACAAAGGCCACCATCCAATGGCCAGAAAAATCGAAATTGCTCTTTAGTATCGCATTCTTTGGAAAATGGTGATGGTTTTTTTCTACCGAAAACCTTTTAGTATGGATTTGGCACTACAAAGACCACTAAAAATGGAGACTTTCGAAAATGCTCTCCAGTATCGCATACTTTGGACAACGATGATTTTTGGAAACCAAAATGGAGTTTTCAATCAAAAATGTATTACACCATATCTACACTAATTTAGTGTTGGAAACCTCCATTTTAATTTTTCTAACGTCATCATTTTCCAAAGTAGAAGAGAGTGTTTTCAAAAGGTTCCATTTTCGGTGGTAGAAAACGGCATTCCAGTCTGGATGAGAGGTGATCCAGGGGTGGAGTTGTGTCTATATATATATTTCCTCTGATTTCGTATCTGAGTTAATCATACCCACAGTTGAGCCTCTACATTGTGAATGCATTTTTGTAAAGGTAATTTTTCATTCAAATAAATGTTTAACTATATAGGCCACCCTCTTCACTGGTAGTGTACTTTAATTGCCTTATCTCCACCATTAATTCTGTTTTCTGTAGAAATTAAATCATCTTATTAGGTGATTTCAACAAAAACTGGTTAGATAAGTCATCTTACAAAGAAAAAAATATACTTAGTAGTCTAAATGTTATGCAACTAATTAATGAGCCAACTAGAATCACCCCTAGAACCCAATCCCTGCTTGACTGGATGCTCGTCTCACACCAAATAGATTCTTAAGGGCAGGTGTTATGTCTGATTGCTTCAGTGATCACTCGACTGTCTATTGTGTATGGAAAATCAAACTACCTAAATTGCCACTAAGACTAATCAAAATCAGACAATAAAATAAATTGTATTTAGATGTATTTATAAATTATTTGATCACTATTAACTGGGACAGATATCAATTAATACCTAATGTACAAGATGCCTGGGATTTTATCTACACGGAGTTCACTGATGCTGATGAACAGGCTCCTTGGAAAACTGCTAAGGTCAAGGGTAAACATCTCCCTTGGATCAGCCCCGAACTTATTAGTCTCTTTAGGCAAAGGGACAAAGCATGGTCAGTATTCCGTCAGACAAGGGATAATGCTGATTGGGAAGTATATACAGTAGGCAGCTGAGAAATATGAGCAAGACAAAAACTCGTAATGCAAAATCTAACTATTATAAAGAATGTCTTACTTGCCATTTTAATAACCCTAATCAATTCTGGAACAAATCAAAACCATTATTAATACATCAGATAAACACTCTATTAATCAAATAAGAGCTGCCAATACAATACTATATGACACTTTATCTACTGCCCAAGCATTCAATCAGCATTTCTCCTCTGTCTGTTCTACTTTAGTAACTGACTCTTACCTTTCTGCTGGCTTTGTTAGTGATATTTCACCTTTCTGCCTTTATTTATTTATTTTTTTAGGAAAATTTTACCAATTGAAGTTCAGAATGTCATTAATGAATTAAATGTGAACATTGGTGCTGGACTTGATGGAATAGAAAATAGGTTTATTAAACTAGCCTCTCATATTCTTATGTATCCACTTGCTGAATTATTCAACCTTTCTTTTTCCACATGTGAGTTACTGGAAATGTGCACGCATCACTCCACTCCATAAAGGAGGCGATGTACTTGATCTTAACAATATAGACTTATATCCATTATATGCTCTATATCTAAAGTCTCTGAAAAAAAAAAAAAATTATAATCAACTGTCACATTATCTCAGTATTAACAATATCTTATCACCATTTCAATCTGGCTTTAGGTCTAACCACTCCACAACTACTGCCTTACTTAAATTCAGCAATGATGTGTTCTCTGCAGCAGATAATAATAAACCAACAGGTGCAATCTTTATTGATTTAACTAAAGCTTTTGATTACGTTGATTGCTATCTGCTTTTAGATAAACTCCATGCTACCGGCCTTTCTGAAAATGCAGTTTTGTGGTTCAGTTCATATCTGAATAATAGAAAACAATGTGTTGTCTTATATGGGAATAAATCTAATCTTTTGATTCAACAAAGAGGTGTGCCCCAGGGTTCAACATTGGGATCACTTCTCTTCCCTACTTTTGTAAACAACTTACCATCAATTTTCAATAACTGTTGTGTTCTTCTTTATGATGATGACACTTTTATATATCCATCTAGACCATATCTACTACAAATTCAAGCTTCTCTTCAGTCTGATTTGAACATCTTACAAGACTGGCTTTCACATAATAAATTAGTGCTCAACAAAACTAAGTCCTATTTTATGATCTTTGGTACCAGACAGAAACTTAAATCCAAACCCGGTTCTTGTGTAATAACCTGTAATGTCGGCATTCCTCTTGGTGTATGGCTTGATTATGAACTTTCATTTAAATCACACATTGATCATGTCTTGCATAAACTCAATTTTGGAATCAATGTTTTACATCGATCTCAAAATTCCTTTACACATAGTGTTCGTAAGAAACTTGTCTCTCAATTTATACTTCCGATTCTTGACTATTGTGATGTTGTCTATCAAAACGCATTAAAATCAGACCTTGCTCTGATTTACATAGTATATAATAGACTCTGCATATTTGTCCTTGGATGTCCTTTTCTCACTCATCACTGTACAATGTATGATGCACTTAATTGGCCACCTCTAAATGTAAGAAGACACATTCATTGGCTTCAACTTATATTTAAATGTATTCATTTCAATTATCCTTCTAATCTACAACAGTATTTTGTACTTTTTACTTCAAATAATCAAGTTAGGCACTCTGCTCAGCTCTATTTCTCTGTCCCTCGTGTTAAGAAAACGATTGGCAAAAGAGCTTTTATGTTTAAAGCCCCAGCAGATTGGAATCATTTGCCTGTTGATATTCGATCCATTTCATCACTTGGTATGTTTCAGCATGCCCTGTCTTCTTACTTTGAGATGGACTGCTCTTGCTATCAATGAAGCTATCACTGTTTATATCTACTGTTTATACCTTATGTTTATACCTGAGGTTTATACTTAATTGTATATGGTGATCAATCACTCTCTACGGTTTATTAATTATTGACCACTTTGTGGTATAATGTTTTCAATGTTTTCATTAATTAATATCTGTAGTTTTCTTTTTTCTTTTTATTCTTTTTTTCTTTTTTTCTTTTTTTTTGGTTGTTGTCTGTCTGTATGTTGACGTATTGATAACTGTATTTCTATTTTGTCATTCCTCTGTTGTTATGTAGCGATTGTGATATATGTTGGGACCCCCTCGAAAATGAGACGGTACATCTCAAGGGGTTTATCCTAATAAATAAATTTAAATATAACAAATTGTATGTGTTTTTAAATGAAAATGGATTAGTGTGGATGTGGCCACTGAAAGAATGTTCATCATTCATATTGTAACCGACAGCAATGACGTCATCGAAATATTTGCATATGGAAATACAATTGGTATTCTGTCTTACAAGCATTTGAATGCTGAATTGTGATTTGTTTTGGTGTTACTGAACCACAGATAGTTAACCATTTATCTGATGCAGCATTTCATTAATGCAGAACCAAAGCCTAAAATTATACGCTTACATAAAACTATACAGTAACACTATATTTTTGTTGCTTAGCAAACACTGATATTTCCTACAGGAAATGCAAATCAAGTTATCCTGTAAACTCAATGTCATAATGTTACTATAAGACCCAGTGATATTATAACAGAGTTTTTTTCATGTAGTACCTGTGAAATCATATCCATCGCTTTGTTCTTCTCAGCCTCAATCTCCTGCTGAGCGATGGTGGCTTTAGTGAAGTTCTCTCGGAGTGTCACCACCTCTGACAGCAGCTTGTCCCTCTGCTTGGTCAGGTCATCTTTGATCTTTAACAGATCACCCATGCTAGAAACATTCAATAAGGTTTATGAAGACGCTCTGTACTTCATCCCCACCAAAAACCTAAAGAAACGCCTCATGAATGATACAGCTTCTCTGAAGTCCACCCAGCATCAATATAAAAGGGTGTGTGATACTTAACTGCCTGTGTTTCTACCAGAATAAAAAGAAATTCTAAGAGTAGGCCAAACATGTACAGTATGATATCATTCACCTGTGTTCTTGGTGCTCAGAAACACCAGCTCCTTTTCCCACAAGATTGTTGAGATTGTTTATGTCCTCGTTTAGTTTTTTAATCGTTTCTTTTGCCTGCAACTCCTTTTCATGGGCAGCTTCAACCATTTTCCAGGCCTTCTCAATTTCCTAACCAACAGTAAAGTATGGTAAAGTGCACTCAGGATCATTTGCTAGGGCAAATTATGTTGTAACAGTTTTAGAATAAGGCTAATGTTCTACTAAAGTGTGAGGGCATTGTCCATGGGTAATCATTTTGTATGTCTTGAAAGTAAGAATAGTAAGAATAGCTTCCATTTATGAGTGCCATAGTTCCTGGCTAATGTACCTTTTTAAGGGTGGTGATTGTGGATTGATCTTCATCGACTAGTTTCATGGCTGTGGATAATTTGACAGAGTTGGACACAATCTCCGCGTTCAGCTCCCTGCATTTGGCCATCAGTCTCTTTTCGTTTTCATGGGACTTCCGCAAGGCTTTAGCGATCTTCTCGTATTCCACACGAAACTTCTCCAGGTTTTTGTCATCATCTAAGTCTAACTCAGTCAAAACCTCCTGAAAGTCTGTGTCCAAGGTTTCGGATGAGCTCTCCTCAGTCTGAAAATGTTTTCATAGGGATAGAGTAACATTGTAGATGTTGTAGGGGAGAGCAGGGATAATTGTAACACTTTTTGGTTTCTGCTTATTTATGCAGAATATTTTTAGTCTTAAAAGTCCATGAAGGCCGATGTTACAGTTTAAAATATGTTTTAATATAAATAGTAATGGCATTTCCACTGCCATTAAGGAAGCTGTCAAATTCATACAGATAGGAACTACATGGATTTTTGTAATATTGCTACAGTACCAAATCTGACCTAACAATGACACTTTAGCAGGCGAGATAACTTTTTAAAGTGATGTACAATTTGATTTATTGTAAATAAAATGATGACTCTCAAACCAAAGATTACATAAGGAAAACTATTTAACTTGCTCAAAATTGTTAATGAAATTGTCTGTTATTTTTGGGGGACATTCAGTATTATATTGCACTTGCACAAACCTGATATGCCAATGTGAGTGGATTGTGCATTAATTTATTACTTATGATAAACGTATTGGGTGTTACAGTTCTCTCTACTCTTCTCTATACTGAAATAAATAAGCAAACACAAAGGATATGAGGTGGATTGCTGGTTTTAATAAGGAAACTGTTCAAAATTTCATAATGAAACCTTCACAGGGAAAAAAAGAGCTAATCTGAATACAAAGAATAATGCTCTTGAGCACCAAGTTGCTTCATAAAATCCATCTATTATTAATTGTTGGCAATTGTGTTTTTTAATTCCATTAGGTGGTCATTTGAGATATTTGCCAGTAAGAGCAGTGATATGATGGAAAAGCCTATGGCACTTTTCTGTTGCAAAGGATAATGGATAGGAAAAAGGTGAGAAAAATAGATAAACTGTCTCAAGACACTGCTTCATTTACTGACACAATAAAAAAGTGGTCAGTTTGCAACTTCTACAATAAAAATGGTCAATGGGAAAAAATAATTGGATATGATCTGCTAAAATACAGCTTATGTGTTTATCTTAGTAGCTGTATCTCAGTAAATAAGGTTTCAAAGATCCCCAATGTCGAGTGGAGGCTTCATTAACTGTTGCTCTCTAGCCCTATCATGAAATGTGCACAGGATATCAATGGTGAGTGAACATTTTCACTAAATAATACAGTAGATTTTGGTTTGTTACTCATCAAATCTTATCGTATGCTTTCATAGCAATCATGAGTCCATGGAATAATTTATTACACTTCTGAATTATACTTTTGCATTCTTTTGAAGCTTGAAGAGGTGGTCACCATAAACTGCCATTGTGTGACATCACTGAGCACAACATTTTTATTTTTTATTTATTTTTTTGCAATTTCTCTCTCTGTGTTTAGAAAAAGAAAAAAAGATATATAGGGTTATAACAACACAGGGGTGAGTAAACAATGACTGAATTTTCATTTTTGGGTGAACTATTCCTTTAAATTTCCAAACAAAATTCCAATATCATTATATTTTTGCTATAGCTCTTGGGTAAACAAAACAAAAACAAAAAATCACAATAAAAATGTCAGGTCAGGGCAAGTTGTCACATGTGTTTTAAATTACATCAAATATTTTTAATACATATTAATTACAATAAATGTCTATGTGTGTTAGCGTCAATGTGTGTTCAATGATTTGTATCTATTGTCTGGAGTGAAAAGTGTGACAACTAGCCCCAGACTCCCCTAAAAAAAATACTGTATGAATTAGCCACAATAAAACTAATCTTCTAAGCGTTTTTTTATATTGTTTTTGTGTTGTTGTAAATGGCGTTATATTTATCTTGCTGTAACCCTCTTTAAAATTGTGCCGAGAAAAAGGAAAAATCTATTAAGTATGAAACGTTCATGTTTATTCTGACTTTAGTGTACTGTTATAAGGTAGTAAAAGAAAACAGCTACAGTATTAATGAGTTCAGTGAGGCCACAGCTAAAACTCAGTGTTTGTGATAATAATATGAACTACTGTTTATTAGCATCCGTTTCAAATCAACATACCTCCATTGTGTTCGTTTGTCGGTTTACTCCAAAACTCAGCGAGATGTTTTTGTTGTTTTGTATTTAATGAGTTGTAACACAAAGTATGTGTTTTGTTTCGTCTTCACCAGCATTCACGTACGACACTGTTTTTTGGTCACCGTGGATACGCGTCCTCATTGCCTGGCAACAGCGTTTCTTGAGCACTTCGGTGTAAGGAAGAAATGGGGAAAGAGTTCTCAGTACCCGTAGAGCAAATTACAGGGCGAATATTTATCTCAAGAATAAGGCACCTGATTTAGACAACAATGAGTCAAACTTGTAATGTTCTTATAACGTTATAGTGCTTATATTCCGCTTTGTTTATGTGTTGTTCTTCACACTAGGTGGCAGCTTTACACAGTGCAGTGTCCTATTATGGAGCACAGTGAACCATGTAGTATCAGCATTAAACATATAGTGGAGACTGGAGCTAGTTTTCACACTTTTTTAGTCCAGTAATTGTTTTTTAGAGTCGGTTTATTTTTGCAAGTCAATTTCTTTATAGGCACACATTGTTTTGGCTACAAAGAAGAAAAAAAATTCGAACTTTTCCCGTTATTGCCCAGGAAAAAAAAAACTTTTGTGATAATAGCAGTCACACTACTGTATAGCCTATGGGGTAAGTTGTCACAGCGGAAACTGACATTAAACAGCCTATTATAGGCTTTTCATAAAAACTTAAACAGTAGGGTAAAACTATAATGAAACACAAAACAATTCATGAAATTGAAACAAAGGTTTACATAAAAACAAATAAATAAATAAACAATATAGCATTTTAAATGTGACAACTTGCCCTGACCTGACATTTATGAAAAATACCCTTGTCCTTTTGGTTAAAATCTACATTCATTATAAAGTTTGGAGGATAAAATTCCCCAAAAAGATTGAAATTTAAGTTGATTTTCAAAGCTTGGTGTTTAAAATCAACATATCAAAACACTGCTTGAGAAAACACACATTTGTGTAATTGGACCTTTGACTCAAAACATTACAGTTACTGAGATTCAAGCCCTTATGACAACATCTCCTATAAAAGTTTTCAGTCTTAGAGTAGGCCTGCCTGGGACAAATCCTCTCTGTGAGTCAACGCAAACCTGCATACTGCACATGCACTCGGATTATGCATTATGTTGATTACATAATGTCATATTAATTACTTTTTAATGACACTTCACTGTGCCCAGTCATGCTGAATTATGTCATATGGCGCAATGAGAGGTGTGGAAGTTCTACAGACATGCTGAGTCACTAACATCACATGGGATCAACTGCTGGTACATTTTAGTAACCGACACACGGTCATCACTCTGTGCGTTGGCATATTCATAGACACACACACACACACACACACACACACACACACACACACACACACAAAGCCTATTTTTAAGATTTCAATTCAATTTCATAACAAAATTCCATCAAATCGAATTATGTAATGTTTAACAATATTCAAATACTTTTTTACATGTTTTAACTGTATTTTATTAAAGATGACTCAATTCAATTTGATAGAATTTTGTTATGAAATTGAAATGCATAAATCTTAAAGTAAATTTTTTGAGTGTATGTACTGTACATTTGACTTTGTTTCGCATTCTAATTAACATCTGCTAAACATCTTAAAGGAATAGTTCACCCAAAAATGAAAATTCTCTCATCATTTACTCTTTATGCCATCCCAGATGTGTTTGACTTTATTTCTTCTGCAGAACACAAATGAAGATTTTTAGAAGAATATCTCCGCTCTGTTGGTCCATACAATGCAAGTGAATGGTGACAAGAACTTTGAAGTTCCAAAAAGCATATAAAGGCAGCATAAAAGTAATCCATAAAACTCCAGTGGTTAAATCCATGTCTTCAGAAACGATATGATAGGTGCTGGTGAGAAACAGATCAATATTTAAGTCCTTTATTACTATAAATTCTCCTGCCTGCCCAGTAGGTGGTGATATGTACAAAGAATATGAATCGCCAAAAACAAAGAAGAATGTGAAAGTGAAAGTGGAGATTTAAAGTAAAAAAAGGACATATTGATCTGTTTCTTACCCACACCTATCATATCATTTCAGATACTGTATTTATTAAACCACTGGAGTTGTATGGATTACTTTTATGCTGCCTTTATGTGCTTTTAAGCTTCAAAGTTTTGGTCATCATTCACTTGCATTGTGTGGACCAAAATAGCTAAGATATTTTTCAAAAAATCTTCGTTTGTGTTCAGCAGAAGAAAGAAAGTCACACATCTGGGATGGCATGAGGGTAAATGATGAGAGAATTTTCATTTTTGGGTGAACTATACCTTAAAAATGATCAATTTACAAACATAACTTAGAGACATCTGAAAAATGTCTTATAATTGACATCAGAATGGAGACGTCTTATAGATTTTTTTGTTGTTGTTTGTTTGTTTAGAATCAGAACTACAGTAGCGGTGCCCAATTCGTGAATGAATCACTCGAGTCGGTTCTTTTTACTGGTCAAACGGGTTAGCGGGTTAGCGGCCAAATGGTCTGAATCCTTTCGCGGTTCAGTTTACATTTACATATATTCATTTGGCAGCCGATTTTATCCAAAGCGACTTACAAAAGAGGAATAATACATCATAAGCTATTCATCTTAAGTAGACAGTAGTACGAAAAGTGCTGCATCACATAGTTTCAGTTGCATTAGAATAATATTATACACATATAGATTTTTTTATATAATTTTTTTTATGAGTGCATGGTCAACTTTGAACCATTCGAACAGCTCACTCATGTTTTTTTAGAGTGGTTTCTCACTCAGTAAAACAGTAAAGGGATGGGCTACACTTTGTTGATTTATTGTGGACTAGAAACACCTCTGCTTGAGCTCTAAGGTGATCTAGCAATATACACCGATGAGCTAAAACATTATGACCACTCACAGGTGAAGCGAATAGCACTGACCATCTCCACATGGCCACATGTCAAGGTCTGGGTGGATTAGATGGTAAGTGAACAATCAGTTCTCGTAGTCAACTTGTTGAAATGGGCAGGAGTAAAGACCTGAGCAACTTTGACAAGGGCCAAATTGTTATGGCCAGATGACTGGGTGAGAGCATCTCTGAAACATCAAGGCTGTGGGGTAGCATTGGCAAGTACCTACAGACAGTGGTCCAAGGAGTGATGAACCACAAACTGAGGACAGGTTGTTGGGCACCCAAGGTTCATCGATGCACGAGGGTAACAAATGCTATCCCGTCTGGTCCAAACCGACAGAAGGTCATCTGTGGCAAAAGTCACAGAAAATTCTAATGATGGTTATGGAAGGAATGTGTCACAACACACAATGTATCGCACTCTGCTGTGCATGGGGCTGCTTAGCCGCAGACCAGTCAGAGTGCCCATTATGGCCCCTGTCCACCATAAAAACCGCCTACAATGGGCACGCAAGTGTCGGAACTGGACCTTGGAGTAGTGGAAGAAGGTCGCCTGGTCCGATGAGTCCCGTTTTCTTTTACATCACATAGACAGCCATTTACCTGGGGAAGTGATGGCACCATGATGCACTGTGGGAAGACGACAAGCTGGTGGATGGAGTGTGATGATCTGGGTAATGTTCTGCTGGGAAACCCTAGGTCCAGCCATTCATGTGGATGTCAATTTGACAAGTGCCACCTACTTAAACATCTTTGCAGACCAGAAACATCGCTTCATGGCAATGGTATTCCCTGATGGCAGTGGCCTCTTTCAGCAGGATAATGCACCCTGCCACACTGCACACATTGTTCGGGAATGGTTTGAGGAACATGATGAAGAGTTTAAAGTGTTGCTCTGGCCTCCAAATTCCCCAGATCTCAATATGATTGAGCATCTGTGGGATATGTTGGACCAACAAGTCCGATCCACGGTGGTTCCACCTCACAAATTACAGGACTTGAAGGATCTGCTGCTAATGTCTTGGTACCAGATACCACAGGATACCTTCAGGTGTTTTGTAGAGTCCATGCCTCAGTAGGTCTGCGCTGTTTTGGCGGCACATGGAGGACCAACAGCATATTGGTGGTGGTCCACCAATGTTTTGACCACTGGTGGTCATAATGGTTTGGGTCATTGGTGTATAATAGTATTTAGTGATGTCAATTACTCCATTTACTTGTTTTCCCTGCTATGCATCAAAATTCCAATAAGCCTAATTGAATGGATTATTAGATTATATTATTATGAGGATGCTCCTGTCAGTGGTGGGGCCAGAAGTTTGGCATGGGGTGGCAGCTGCCACCCTAAAAATGAGCTTTGCCACCCCAACTCAGACCCCGCTTGTGTCCTGGAGACGGTGCACAATGGTTTAAACGACCAGGTATACTTCATTTTTGCATGTTCTGGATCGGCTCGCCCCTGGTTGACCACGTTGCCTTTGTGAGTATACTCTTCTGACCGCGAGCGAATACGAACGCATTTGATGCATGCCTACTACAACTTCTTTGTGCTACTCTTTTAGTATAGTCAATGGCCAGTGCATGCGCCAACTATGCGCACAGATGATGACGGTGTCTGCGAGTCAAGAATATCTGGCCGGATTATGATGAAATGTACATCACGCATAATTATATTGTGTAAAGTGATATTCAACACAGTCATCAAAAAGTGATGTAAACACATTGCTATGAACTGTTCAAATGGATTCAGACTTCTAGTGGATGGTGTTCACTCAACATGATTTTTACTGCTTGCTCAATTAACTTAATTAAAAGGAGCTAATGAAACACAATTCTTAGCATTTGGTCTTAACTTAATTTCATTGTGTACAATACATCTATGTTCACTTAATCCAATTGTGTTAGGACTATGTGAATAATATTTGTTCAATCAATGTATTGCTGAAACCAGGCAGGGGATTTCAAGATCCCTGCATGATTTGCATGTGACTGGATTGGGAGGGTACATTTTAAAATTAAGTGTTATTTTAATGCATTTCTACACAAAAAAATAATTAGGAGATTTATTAGTGTTTAATGTTCTGTTATGTTGGGATTTAGAGGAATTTCTGCCATGTAAAACATTTTTGGAGGAGAAGAGTGGTTAGGTCGAGGTTGGGTATATTTACTGTATACTGAAAAACTCAGTGTGTATTGCTTTTCTCATGAAACAGTTACTGAGGGAACATCAGTACAATGACTGATTCAGGATCTGTAAACTCTCAGCAGCACCACTTGTTACACAGTACAAAAAGATACATGTATAATATGCTAATACTGTATGTTTGTTGCTAGCTAGCAACAAGGTACAAGTTTCAATTTGAGTTCAACATGTATAAATTCATCGTGTGAAACCAATGTTCACAATTGAATTAAGTTAAACCAACAAATATATATATATAGGCATGGAAAACCTGGAAATACCAGGGAATTTTAAAGTTGTGATTTCCAGGACTGGAAAAGTCTCACAAATTAATGGAAATTTCTATAGTTTTGTTTTCTAGTTTTCTTATGCTGAAATATTTAATCAGCTAGACATTGCTCTTTGTGAGTGTAATCTCTAAGAAATAATTTATAAAAATAACTATCCTTTAACCAAGAATGATTGTAAAAGTCATGAACATTTTTTGGTCAAAAGGTGTGAAAGCCCTGAATTATGAAATCAGAAGTAAAATGTTTCAGTGTCCATGTTACACATAATGTAAATGCTATGCTAATTATTACAACAGTCATAACCATAATAATACGTAATTACAATTTAGGACATGTTGTTCATTACTGTTACTCAGAATTTACCTCTGTAAATACACACTGTACTCTGTGTATGATTACTGTTCTGTACAGTATCCAAGTGATAAATTATGAACTATTCCATAAGTCAGCAACACACCAATGGCCATAGCCGAATTTTAGTAGCCTATTTCTTGTGTCTGTGCCAAAAGTTCAACTACGCCTGATTTATCCGGTGAAATATTTGGTCACACTTTCTTTGACCGAATGTCCTTATTTTACGTAAGCCGACACTCTCCCAGCCTTTAACGGTGTTGCGTAGGAGGTGTACAGTGATGAAGGTAATTTCGAGATTTTGTTCTGTTCCAAAGCTCTTCTGATTCATGCATAACAGAGCATCTGATTATGAACATTATGCCTCTGTGGATATAATTGTGCCCCTTATTATCAAAAAGTCATTTTATTCAAATAAAGGGGGCTTAAATTGTCTGTGCCATTGACGAGGCACTACAGTACATTTATCGTGGGCACCAAAGGGCCAGTAACAACAATCAAAGGACGAAACAAATGATTTGTAAATTTCAACAATTTTGCAGTTGATCTAACACAGGCCGAGAACACAAGCCCATTTTTTCTCATAATGACTTACATAGTTACAGAAAAAAAATAAATAAATAAATAAAAAATAAAAAAAAGCTTGGTAATGTTATTTTCAGAGGTCAGAAGTGAGCAAAACACATCATCTATTATTTGCACACAGATTACACTAGAGGTGAATCAAAGTGTTTTCCACAGAAGCAGGTCATTTTAGAGGCTTAGTAGTAAATAGAAACATTAATAAGCTCCCAAAGGAAATCACACAGTAATTTGCCTACAAATCTCGTGATTAAGTATTTGTATATGTGTGCTCTTGTGTTGAAATGGAACAGGAGGCAGAAAGGACAGAAGAGCTTATTATGCTGTCAGACAAGATCTCCTTGACAACAGGGCATAGCATGTAAACCGTTGCCATGGCGATTGTCCTTCAGTGTTCTAAGATGTAATAACAGGATAAAGGTTAGGTACTTACATGTTTTACTTTGTGTCTTGCCATGGAGAAATGGAGTCACTTGTTTTGCATGTGAGGAACTGCATACTAAATTATAGGTTGAAACGAAATTGCTACATTGAGCAGTGAGATGAAACCTGTGATGTTTAATTTCATACTGTAATGGTACAGATTTGTACCTGCTTCCTTCTTATTCCACTTGATTACAGTCAAATTCAGTTGAAATAATCAATTTTGTTTGCTCTGAAAGAGAGATGTCACACTTTAAAGGAATAATTCCCCCAAGAATGAAAATTCTGTTATCATTTATTCACCCTCATTCCGAACCCATATGACTTTCATTCTTCCATGGAATAGAAAAGGTGAATTTTAAGAATGTCCTGAGCCACTCTTATCTATATAATTAAAATTAATGAGAACTGGGGCTATCAAGCCCCAAAATGGCTAAAAAGCACCGTAAAGATGTCATAATAATGGTCCAAACTATAGGTTGACTGATTGTGGATTTTGCCGATACTGATAACTAAGGCCAATAAACGATTAATCGGCTGATCGTTTTTAAAATCGATCTATAGAATGATCAAAGAGTTCTTTGTCTGTCCTTACTATGAAAGGCACAGACATTGAGGCTACAACAGTCCAAAATGAATAAAATCCCAAAAGCAATTTATTGTGCAACCAAAACTCTAATAATAACCAGAAAAATTGTGATTTGGCCCATAACGTAGGACTTTTAACTATAGACAAGGCCTTTTATATAGAGACTTGGCTCCATTACAATGTTCTGTATATATCTATCTATCTATCTATCTATCTATCTATCTATCTATCTATCTATCTATATATATATATATATATATATATATATATATATATATATATATATATATATATAAATTTCACCAGATGAGGAATACAAAAAATAAGGAATAAAAAGTAAACAATCAGCATGTATTTTTGCCGATAACTGATAGTTCCAAAATGCAACTATCGGCACAGATTAATCGGTAAAACCAATATATCGGTCTACCTCTAGTCCAAACAACTGAAATGTATGTCATAATTCACAGAAAATCTTGACATCCTGAGTTCATCAGAGTAGTGATATAAAATTTATGAACGAATCATTCTTTTGAGTTAAAACATTTTTTAATCAATCTCATCCAGTTTAAAAAAAAAAAAATTGGTCTAAATATTACATTCACGAATCAGACTTTTTGAGTTCAACTCATAGATTAAAATATCAGGTCACAGTGGTTAACAGTACACAGAGGGGAGGATCATCAGTACATAATGACTTAAACTTCAATCTGTTCCTCACACAAAGTTATCGTATGACTTCAGAAGAAGTGCAATATAATGCACAAGTCATTTTGGCCACTTTTATGGTGCTTTTTTGTCATTTTGAATATATAAACCCACACAGGTTTAAATCGAAATGAGGGTGAGTAAATAATTACAGAATTTAAATTTTTGGGAGAACTATCCCTTTAAGCCAGTTTCTTTCTCATTACAAACAATCAGGAGATTGTTACAACATGTTTCATTCAACAGCAATTGGCCACAGGGACATCAGAAGAAAGACCAAATGACTCTTATGTAAGTTGTTGAGCTGAATATGAATTTGATGTAAATGGATGAAAATGTGTTTCTGCATATGAAGTATATCTGTGGAAGCGGACAACAGTGAGATGCAAGATGATTCATTGGTTTTAAAAAAGGAGGGGACATAACAAAGTTTATTGGAAAATAAAGGCATCCGCATAAGGGATCATAGCTGTCTACATGACAGCTGGCAACCCCAATCGTAATATCATTGATAAGGAAACAACATGATATACTGGTTCATTTAGTGAATGTACTTTGATTCACTCTAGCTGACATGTGTGAAATATTTACTCTATTTGAAGTTCTGCATCCTAAAATATGCTGTAATGGAAAATTGACCTCAAACTCAGGTCAAGCTCCCAAAATTTGCTCATTGCATGTTGTATCCATGCAATCATCATCATATTCAAATCAAAGCTTGTTCTCTTGCACAGGAGAGGCAGGAAGAGGCCATCAGGGAGATTATGTTACTGATTGATTTTTGAACATGCTGTAAGAGCCCTCAAACACATTTGCATAGTGCACACACACACACACACACACACACACACACACAGAGAGATACTGACAGACACTATATACATAATGTAAACATATTCAAAGCTAGATGAAGTTTCCCTTTGGGAACAGCAGTTTAGTTCTGGTACATTTAAAGTCGCTTTTTAACATGGCGAGACAATAAAAGGAAAAATCACAGTAATCTAGTGTGAAGTGAATGAATAATGGCTTACGGCTAATTTCTGACAGCTGCCTGATATGCCTCAGCCAAATTAAAAAGGTCAGACTCGCGGAGAATTGTTAATGGCTCAAAGGCTTTTTGTGGTTTATTAAGCATTGAAAAGGTGCACAGTTGCATGTTGTGTGAAATGAACTCCTGCGCCTTACAATTTTACTGATTTGAACTCTAGGAGCTTGGTTTAATGCTGATTATCTTCTTCATGTTTTCTATTAAATATGTGTGGTGAAAGAAAGAAAGAAAGAAAGAAAGAAAGAAAGAAAGAAAGTAAACTGTGTTGAACTTGACTTGATTATAACTATAATAACTTATTATATGTATAAAGCTTGATTATAACTATAAAAAGATTTTTACATTGTCTAAAGACGTTGGTAAGATGTTCTAGGTGGTTTCTAGTGCATTGCTATCTGTTTTCTAGAGTGGTCTGGGTGGTTGCTAGGTTCTCCAAGTGTCTATGATATTCTGGTCACTCGATATTGATCGATTCCCTCCTTCAATGTAAATCTATGGGACCTTTTTCCCTGCCTATTTCATTGTCTGGGAGGCAAAAATTGCAAGTGTGATTGCTTAAAATAATAGCACACCTCCCCTAAACAGGCCCAAAAGGTTTATTGGAATCTTTCATTTAAGTAGCACTAACGGTGCAGGAGGAGTTACGCAACAAAGTTTCAGATTGATCTCACTGTGAATTCGAAATTTCCCCTGCTGAAATCGGTTAGTGCTTATGCTGCCTTCACGAGCTATCGGAATTATCGTAAAAATGAGTTTCCCACTCAAAAGTTGCGCATGAACGACCCCTCAAGTCGTAATGGAAAACTCCGAGATAATTTTGATACCCGAGTTTCTGAGATAGTAGGAGTCGTAAACTTTCAACACGGCAGAGGAGAGTACGGTTTCTGTAGTGAATGACAGCTTTTGTTCATTTTTCTAAATACAGCTAATTGTTAACGCTTGCAGTTTTGGTCATGTTCATTTATGTATATCAGCAACCATTTGATACATTTTGTAAATTTTTACAGTGTGAAAAGGTGTCGTCCTTCCTGTTCCTTCCCTGTTCTTTCTGACAACAAATCACTTGAATGCGACGTACTCGTAATTACCACTTCAGTAGTGGGAAGTAGGATAATTCCGATAGCACATGAAGGCAGCGTTACCATATTTTCAAACCACTGTCCTCAGTGGCCAAAGCTCACAGACCAAGCCGAACCGACGTGTTCTTCTGCCTTAAGGTACGAAGTGTTGCGCATTCTGAGATTCTATTCTGCTCAATACAATTGTACAGAGTGGATATCTGAGTTACCATAGCCTTTCTGTCATCTCGAACCAGTCTATATATTCTGCGTTGACATCTCTCGTCAGATCCGTCAGCAGAACTGCCGCTCACTGGATGTTTTTTGTCATTGGCACCATTCTTAGTAAACTCTAGAGACTGTTGTACATGAAAATCCCAGGAGATCAGCAGTTACAGAAATACTCAAACCAGCACGTCTGGCAACAAAAATCATGCCACGGTCGAATTCACTGGGATCACATTTTTTCCCCATTCTGATGGTTGATGTAAACATTAACTGACGCTCCTGACCCATATCAGCAGGATTTTGTGCATTGCACTGCTGCCAGATGCTTTGCTGATTAGATAATCGCATGAATAAGTAGGCATACAGGTGTTCCCAATAAAGTGGTTGGTGAATCTATACAATGCAATATATATGATATATTTTGTTTATAATAATGAACTAATTTATTTGTTCTATACAGTGTATTGTCCTACTCTCTTTGTATACATGGTCATATTTGTTGAGTTACAGAGTAATTAAGCTGGTATTCTTGAATAAGATTCTCAGCTACAATCTAGGTGTTTTTCATTCAAAGGAAAACAGCCTACAGAACTATTGGCAGCTCGTGACTATTAATCTGCAGACCTGACTGTGCAGACCAAGGCCATTGATGGGAACATTTCCTCCGAGCTTATGAGTAGAAAATTGTGAAACCCACATGGCTAACCTGACTTTGCTGCCCTCATCCAGGTTGTTCAGCTAGGTGGGGAAATTTCAACTAATCAAAACTTGACACTCTCTTGGAGTATCCTCATTAGGGAAATTGTGTTTGTTTAGTGATTGCACAGCATCGTAGACATCAATTACCCTGGAACACTGGAAAAAAACATTTTGGGAGGTTAAGACTGTTTGAAACTGAGTGGGGTGGGGACTGGATCTGTGATCCGTCTCTGACTCTTACCAATAATGATTTGATTGGCAGTTAAAGGGATAGTTCACCCAAAAATGAAAATTCTCTCATTATTTACTCACCCATTTACATGTCATCCCAGATGTGGATGACTTTTTTTCTTCTGCTGAACACAAACATAGATTTTTAGAAGAAAATATCAACTCTGTTTGTCCATACAATGTAAGTGAATGGTGACCAAAAATTTGAAGGTCCAAAAATCACATAACATAACATAACATCACATAGAGAGAGAGAGAGAGAGAGAGAGAGAGAGAGAGAGAGAGAGAGAGAGAGAGAGATTAGAGCTGTCAGAATGGAAGCGTTAATGCATGCAATAAATTTAAAAAGTTTAACGCATTAATTATTTTTAATCGTGATTAACGCATTTACCATCAATACAGCATAAACCCTCATAAACACTTGTTGGGAGGGCGGAAACTTTGCGATGCATCCACCTGGAGTCATTACACTGATTCACACACGACACACCACAAACACACAACAGAGCTTACCTTTCAGTGATAAAATGGTGGAGAAAGGACCTCTTAGCACTATTTGATGTACAAAACAAGCCCAGATGGGACTTCATCTACAGATACAGTATTTTTCTGACTATGGAAGGCGCATTTTAAGTACAACAGAAGCACACCAAGTCTTAACTGTCACCAAAATGCAGAATAAGATTTTTTTGTCATGTAGAGTTCAAAGTGATGCTTGATGCTGGCGTTGATGCTCCAACACGAATCATGAACGAAGCTTCATGAATGCTGTAGGAAAGCGGACAGCCAGTCTACCGGCAGATTAATATTGTGGAGGATGAGAGTTTAAGAGATTTAATGCCAGTTGCAATGAATATGCAACCTATGGGGAGACTAGATCTTTCAGTTACTCGAACTGGTGCTATTTTAGTGCATTTGTATAACTTTATACTGTGGAAGGCTTTGTTTGGAAAATGTTAATAAAGCATAATTGTTAAATATTGTTTTGTTTTCTTTCCTTAGATGGAAATGTATATTTTTTTTTTCATTTTGACAGGGAAAAAGTATATATAGTATATATTTCAGCATTTTCTATATCTGCGATTAATCTTGATTAACTACAAAATGATTATGCGGTTAATCACAATTAAACATTTGAATTGACTGACAGCACTAATATATATATATATATATATATATATATATATATATATATATATATATATATATATATATATATATATATATAATTTAAAAAAAAAGATGCATGGAAAGCATGTAAGAAAGTTTGACTCATGCATTGACAGATTGTTCATCTTGTTAATGATACAGCATGATGCATTGAGCACTGCTGCATTTTACATAAAAACACACTCCCTTGCAGAATAGTTATTTTTAGCAGCTAAAAAAAGAATTCCATATCAAATTAGAATGACGTGTCGGAAATTGTGGCCATTTTGAGTGTTTCATTCCTATTTTAATAGATTGTTAATCTTGTTAATGATATGATGTATTGAGCACTGCTGCTACTTTTTGTCCTGTTCAGCAGGGCTGTTTCTAGCTATAAGCAGTATAAGTGGCCACTTAGGGCCTCCGAGCCACCAAGGGGCCCCGCAAACAAGGTCATTTTTTAATAAATTTTTGTATTTATTAGGGATGTCAACTGATCAAAAATATTTATCAAATTGATTACATTGTATAACGATTAATTTGTCAAATTAATCGCAATTAATTGCATTTGTAAATATTTGCTGAGAAAGCCCCTCAGATAACAATAATTCAACATAAAATGATTAAATATATATATATATATATATATATATATATATATATATATATATATATATATATATATATATATATATATATTATATATATATATATTTAAATAATTATAAATGAATTCACTTAGTGCCCCCCTTTGGGTTTGCATTGTGATTATAATGGGTGTAGTATTATCATAGGTCTATTAACCGGTCAGTTAAACTTATCTTTAAAAAAATAAAAAAAAAAATTCTTTTTTAAAAAACACTTAAAAGGAAAGTGTGTAATTTCTGTGCCTCTAGCTATATCAAACGAAATTGCAAAAATAGTTATTGCTTTCAAAGAGGTTTCACAAACACTCCTCTTTTCTGCCATTGTATGGGCAAATAGTCCCGCCCCAAACCTATGCCATTGGTTGAGTCAAAGTTGCTGTGTGGAGATGGTGGATATACTCAAGCAAATAGAGCAATGTTTTGATAGCACCACAAAGCCACCATCTTGACACTTTTCAGGGAATCAGCCATCAAATGGATTACTTATAGTTGTCTCTGCATATTAAGCTTGGATAGGGGAAAGTATTTTAACATACATCACCTTTAAGACATAATCTGGTCACATGACCGTGTCGGTTACAGATGTACATTATGTTCCATCTTTCCCATAATAAAACAGAACACTACTGTTGTTAATGCAGACAATAGTCCTGTATTTACTTTCATTGTGTCAGCAGTCATGGTCTTAAATTGTGTTCATACACTATAATGACTTTAAGTTAAGATAAAAACAATTTCACTTTCATTTATTACTTTACCAAGAGACAGAGAGACAGAGAGTTTTGTTGTTCAGGGTCTTCCGTTAGGCTTGGGAAAACACCTTCCCCGTTTAATTTTGTGCCTCATAATCAGTCATGAGTTGTGTATATGTGGTAATTCAAGATGGAATGGTTTTATATTTGAAACCGAATATATCAGCAGACTGTGTTGATGTTCTCCTTGTTAACTTTATCTCAAAAGTTAAAAATGCTAATGATGGCATTGCTCCTGTAAAGGTCAGTGCGATCACTGGCAGGTGTAAAGCATCTTGGAGAAACACAACAGCAGTGAAAAACATGAAAAGAAAATGCAGGAAAGCAGAACGAACGTGGAGGAAAACACAACTTGAAGTCCATTATAAAATCGATAAAGACAGCCTTCATGCTTTCAATTTGGAACAGGCACGGCTTGGCAGACCTTCTTCTCAAACGTTATTAACAGCAATATAAACAATGCCTGCACTCTTTTTGCTACTGTAGAGGGACTAACAAACCCCCCCAACACAGGTTCCCACAGCTTCTGACCGCATCATAGCACAGAGACGGCACTCACAAAGATCCTTAATGTTATTCGGCTAAATACTGATTCAGGCAAAATATCAGTGCTGGTATTATTAGATCTCAGTGCTGCTTTTGACACTGTTGACCACAACATTCTCCTAGACAGATTGGAAAACTGGGACGGTCTCAACTGGTTCAGGTCTTCTCTAGAAGGGAGGGGTTTCTATGTGAACACTGGCAACTATGAATCTGAGTGGACATCCATGATGTGTGGAGTCCCACAAGGCTCAATACTTGCACCGCTCCTGTTTAACCTGTATATGCTCCCACTAGGCCAAATTATGAAAAATAACCTAATTGCATACCATAGCTATGCAGACGACACCCAGGTCTATCTAGCCATATCGCCAAATGACAACAGCCCCATAGACTCTCTGTGTCAGTGCACTGATGAAAATAACAGTTGGATGTGCCAAAACTTCCTTCAGTTAAACAACAACAAGACAGAGGTCATTGTATTTGGCAACAAAGGTGAAATTCCCAAGGTGAATACATATCTTGACTCCTAGGTTCTAAAGACAAAAAATCAAGTAAGGAATATTGGTGTCATTTTGGAGTCAGACCTTAGTTTCAGTAATCACATCAAAGCAATTGCTAAAACAGCCTTTTTTTTTTTTAATTCATTTTAATAATTTTTATGTATTTTTTAATTTAATTTATTACTTTTTAATCAAATATCTTGTTCTTAATTGGTTTTAAAATAAAACATTTATTTATCATTTATATTTAAAGCACTTTGAATTGCCATTGTTTATGAAATGTGCTATATAAATAAACTTGCCTTGCCTTGCCTTATGTGGTTTGGGAAAATTGCTGTAGCATGCCATGAAATTATATTCTTTGGGAAACAGAATTAGCATGACCCATCTGCTTTATATATTAAACTGTGACAGTCTTGTATACTGAACATTGTATTATGCCCGTTACCTTTCCACAAGTAGAGCATTCTATTTTAATTCTGTTCCGAGCAAAATGATTTTTAGCAAGATTCGGAAGATAGATGATGGGATTTTGCATGGTAGGTTTTTGAAAAGTAAATTATATCTGAGCCATTCATGTCATATATTATTTATGTAGGTGCTGTGATCAAACAGACTTGCATCATGCAAGCCCAGATATTATAAAACTAGATAGTAGATCTTCTACAAAAACAGAGAAAGAGAGGGACAGAGTCAGATAGAGAGAGAGAGAGAAAGCAATGCTTTAATGACCCAAGCTGACACAAAAATTCAAATTTCACTGTGCAGCTTTAGGCTAGAAACATATTCTACGGAAACATGTCAATGCAGACGCTTCTAGCAAACGCAAGCTTGATTTCACGCATTGTTGCATTCTGAAATGTGTCAGACCGCAATTCCAAACTTTGCCACAAGAAGCGCTCTATTGAGCATTAGCGTAAACTGTCTCGCCTAAGAAGTCAAGCGATATAGTAAAATTGTTGATGTCATAAGACAGCATTATGTGAGGAACACGGCAAAAAGTATGTGTTTCAAAACTGATAATCTGCCGTTTTACTCATGATTTGTGTGAAAGGGAATGAAAATGGTTGTTCTAGCACCTCTAGTGTTCATTTCACTAGCAAACTGCCACGATATGTATAATTAGGCACGTAAATGCATTTGCAAAAATGTAGGTACAGTTCGATGTGATTCTACGAGACAAGGCTGGAAAAATAACACATCCAGTTTAATAGCACAGACCATTTGAAGACAACTCTATTGTACAGAGGTTTACACAGTAATGCAGGAACACACATTAAGGGCCCTATTTTAAGAGTTCTATGCCTTAAGCACAGCTCTGTGCGATACACCATACATGCAAAGTTAGTGGGCATGGTCATGAAGTTATGATATTTTCGTCTAGGCACAAGTGGGTTGGTGAAACCTTGCACGCAAAGCGTTAATGGGCTGGGTCAACTGCAATTAATGTTGTTAGCGCAATGACATTTTTCTCAGGAAAATAGCAAATTGCACTTTGTGCCACTTCGTTAACAAACATGCATGCATACACCCACAGATAGCACAAACACTCCCATCCACGGCCATTTGCACTGACACAAAAATTGCGCTTAAAATTAGCACTCTCATAAATATTGGATAAGGCGCAGCGCACGGCCATTGCATGTAGTGCCTAGCGCGGTCACGATAATAGAACCCCAAGTTTGTAAAACCACATGCTTGTAATATGTTAGTCAAACATCTGTACATTTTCTTAGAGAATGTTTTATGCTGTCTTCACTTGATATCGTAAATACGAGTTTCCCACTCGGAACTTGCACATGAACGACCCATCAAGTCGTAGTTACGACTGGGAAACTCTGAGATCATTTTAATATGTGAGTAAACTTTCAACAGAGTTTGGTTTTATGTAGTGAATGACAGGATTTATTAATTTTTCTACAAACAGATAATTGTTAGCGCTTGCCATTTCTGTCATATTCATTTACTGTGTGTATATGAGCAACCATTTGATGCATGTTGTACATTTTTACGCCATGAATATAGCTTGTATTTGAGTAATATGTATTATGGATTCAAAATAAACGTTTTTCAAGAAATATGAATGTGAAACTAGAGTCGTTCATGTTTCCTGTTCTTTCTGACAACAAAACACTTGAACGCAACATATTCATAATTACCACTTCAGAAGTGGGAAGTAGGATAATTCCGATAGCACATGAAGGCAGCATTAGTCTTTGTTAGCACGAACAATACAACGATGATTAAAAACAGTTATTGCAAATTCAACATCAAATGAGTCACCAAACAAAACTGTATTTTTTTATTCAACATGAGCATATGCAGCAGATGTTACATGAGTTTATTTTTGTGAATTTATAGCTATGACTAACAGTGGGAACTGACTCAAGTGAGGAACCTGACAATGGATGATTAAAGATCCCTTAAAACCTGTACTGAGCTGACCCCCTGGCTGAAACAAGCTCTTTCGGAGTCAAAAAGTAGCTTTGTCTGTTTTTACAAAAGAGCCATGTATGGAGGAATGTTCGCCAATAGAACACAGTGGTCATTTTTCATAACCAAACTGCAGTACATAAGATTAATTGAAAATAAATAAGATACTTATGAGGATATTATTGTAGTAGAGGATTTTCTGTGCTCAAAAATTGAGTAAGACTTCACTGGAACAGCTGTTAAATATAGGTTTGGAATGAAATGCAAACTGTTTCCTGTACTGTTTACTGCATACTGCACAGTATATACTGAATACTGCCTGCTATATTTGAAAAATAGTATGTGAAAGTAGGCATTATGCATTTTTCCACTCTGTTTCTGTCTTCCACAGGACACAGATCATAGTCTGAGACCTGATTTCCAGTTATAACTCAATTTTGACAAAATGTGTTGTTACTGAGTTTTGCCTGTGCACAGCAGTATGGTTGTACGCTATTCTGAGCATAGCCTTAATCACTGATAATCACACGGGATAAACACTTATTATACTGCTGTAACTTTTGCATTATAAGCTCACAAAGGCACAAAATTCTCATGCTTTAGTATTTCACAGAATGCATGGTAATGTATACATTAAAACCTCACTCTATTGGATGTGTATTTTCATTGTTAAGTAGGACCAGATTTGGAACTCGCCTTTTGTTGGTGGTTTCTTGCCAAGTTTCTCTTTGGAGTTGAAAGGGATTCTCTTTATGTTTAGTTGGGGGATTTGTCCATGTTTTAATGTATTTCAGAGCTTTATAAACCATGCATGATCAGTCAGCCGTTCTGTTCAGCCCCCTAGAGAGATTCCCTGTTGGGGTTTCCCCCACCATGTCACAAGCTGAGTCCAAACCAACTCAGAAACAGATGCAGAAACAGATGATTTTTTTTCTTTCTTTTTCTCGCAAAGTACACTGACTTTCCCTGCAATGAAAATACAATGGGACTTTTGCAAATATACGATTCAATTCTGAGTAATTTGTGCGTAAAATGGACCTTCCTGAAAACTTTCAGCCGGATTCACCTATGCTTCGTACTCCCCATATTTGGTAGTAAAGTGTGTGTATGTTAGTGAATTCAAAACATTTGTAAATAGGGGGCGTGTGCACATTCATTCGCAATTATCAGAATCCACGCCCATGAATACACCATATAAGGAAGGCACCAGATTCTCTAAATGCTTTTAACATCTATGCAGAACTGTAATGATATTATTGTTTATGGATGAAGTGCATTCACATCGTAAAATTTTGATTTAGCAATCACAATAGGCATCAATGAATGTAAGGACTTACTGTCACCACATGTTTTTTGAGGCTCTTTTGTGAATCAAACAGTTCAAGAAGTCAATAAAAATGGTTTGACGTGAGTATAAAATGTTGAGTTCATGCTGACATGAGGATGTCCACCACCATTAACCTTTCTTTGGTTCAGTTCGCGATGTATCGCTAGAATCATTTGTGAAACTTCTCAGATATATCATGATGGTAACTGTCAAATACTTGCAACTGGAAAAATCTCCAGAGAAATAAGTAGAATGCCTGAAGAAGATCTTTGACCGAAACGCTGTAAGATATTACAGATTTGCAAGCTATATACAACAGTGTGCAGGCTTTTTCTATTTGTTCCCCCATTGTATTGTGTACGCACCTGCAAGCGATGTGTTTATTTATGAGTTTAACAGCATTAGCATTGACTATACGTTATCAGCTGAACGCGATTTACCGATGCCTATACTAAATTATGAAACCTATTATAGAACTCATATCAAATGTAGAAAAAATCTGTCCAACCAGTCACGTTAGAGGGCATTATTTTTTTTATTTTTTTTTTTAATTAAACGCAAACTGTGCTTTTCGTGAACTTTTCACCCCATGACAAGCACTTCTGCTGGAAAAACGTTAATCAGAGTTGGGAAAAAACTTTTCTTTAAAAAATAAATGCAAGCAGAAATGAAACATTTCTAAATAAGTATAGGCTATGGTTTACAAAGAAAACAAAGATTTTTTTTTAATTTTTTTTTACTAATTTATATTATTTTTTAAGGTTAATTTCACCCATTAAATTATTAGTAACATTTGTAGCCATGGCAGTTTGCCTGAAAGAACACTACATGTTCGGATGTCTACGCATGATTTACATGTGTAAATTACATGTGCAGGTGTAAATTTTGTTCGTACCAACTAACGTTTTGAAAATGCGAAAATTTTAAAGAATACGAGAATTTACATCAGAACGGCTTTACAAACGATTAACACAAAAATTTGTTCTGCTCATGGTTCATGAATGAGGCCCAATGCACACATTCCAAAACCAACACTGAAGCTAACAGGGCACAATATATCATAATTTTAGGAGCTTTAGAGTTGTGCTGTGTTCGAACCAGACATGTTGTACTAAACCGCCAAGCGATTTAAATCTACTCCATATTAATCCACAAATGCAAAGAGCGACAGGACATTTTGTCACTGAATTGTTTTTTTTTTTTTTATCTGTTGTGTTAGTTTTGTAGGCCCACCCACAGTGAGATGTCATTGGTTGAAAATTTGTCTGAGCGTGTTCTCATGAAAATTACGTGACTGTGGCGGCAAAATGAAATTACCTGGTTCCTTACGCGTATCATGGCAGTTCAGAGTAGAAATGTCCACTGTGTGGCGCTAAAAGTGAGTTATATTTTTGATGAAACCTACATCCCTACCCTAAACCTTAATCTTAAACTAACCAATAGTGGTGTGGTGCTTCTATGACACTTTCGCCTCACTAGTCAACTCACGCGCTCTTCATGACTCATACCCTGGTCCTTTTCACGCTCGATCAGTTTAGCTACTGCACAATTTGATTACTTTTAAAGTGATCATAAGATAGCATTGTGAGAGGAACAGGGGGAGAAGTGTTTATAACCGATAATCTGCCATTGTATTCATGATTTGTGTGAAAATGACATACAGTACATATCACAAAAATTCCAGTATATTATAGTTGATGTTATAGCACTCATATTTTCGCAGTCTCATGCAAGGAGTTCTTATATAAAGTGATCACTCACATGGCTTTTAGTCAATTAATGAATGTATTATTCAAATGGTCTATAAACAATACTGCTTTGTTTGTTGTGTAGGTGGTTCTTGGCCAGCATGGCACTATTTGTTGTGTCTATATCGTACAGTAGCAAATTACCTGCTGTAGATTTTGAGCCATTATAAAAATAGAACTGCCACATTGTGTGACTAGAGCCAATATTCTCACTTTCTCTCTTTTCTTCCGAATCTCTCTTTTTCTCCACCTCCACATACCAGCCCTCAGGCCTACCACACTGCGTGGGCCTCGGCATGTGTACTTATGTGTGTGTGTGTTTGTGAGTTGTGACCTATAGATGCCATGTCAACATAGCGCTCAGTACTGGATGCTGTAGATACACAAACCGATAATAACACAGGCATTTCAGGTCTTTCAGTATCACACAATCAGAGCACTGGCCCATGTAATCGGTATTGTGATATTTTAATATCTGTGATCTTTCCCCCTAAGGCATTTTCTATGAGGTTTTAGGAATTTTGACTGCAGTATTCTTGTGGTAAGAGTCTATGAAAGAGCAGTAGCAGTAGACTCATTTGAGTCAGTGATGTTAATGTTTTCGCAGTAACATTAACATCTTACATACACAACCACACTGTGTGTGTACAGTTTGAGTAAAAGTCAACAAACCTTTATTGGCACTGTACAAGATACTGATAAACGATACTGATATTATCACTAAAGCATTCTGATACTAACATACTGAACAGGTTTGTAAAAAAATGTAACGGTGAAAGTTTGAGTTAAAAATGTAAATGACATTTTCTGGCTCTTCCATTGCAAATGTTGCAGCCATAATGCTAGGGTGTTGTGGGTGGTTGCCAGGGTGTTGCTCTGCGGTTGCAATAGTATACTGGCTCAAGTCAAATGAAATAAATAAATAAATAAATAAATAAATAAATATTTATTGTCTGCATATCAAATGGTTCGCTCAGTGAGGAGTGAACCATTTGAGATATCATTCATTTTCTCAGCAAACAGCAAACAGTTCTGGGCCAGTTATGTGACAAAGATGAACTTAGGGTTATGGGGTACCCTAAAAATGAACAGTTGTAAAAGTTATGCTTGCCTTAGCAAACACCGCTAATTAATTTCAAGTGCAACAAAAAGTAAGGTGACAAAAGGTTGGTTAAAGTCATATAAGACCAGGGGTTAAAGTGTGGTGGAATGGTCCGGAATGGTGTTTTGACACCTCCGATTCCAAAAATAAAAATATTGTTATATATATATATATATATATATATATATATATATATATATATATATATATATATTTCACATTATAACTATTCAGATGCATATTAAGCTGCTATTGGGGGCAGTGTGACCCTCTACCAAAATAAAAAAATTTCTCATGGCAATTTCACAAATTCTTTTAAACCTCTATTATCTTCATTCACTCTCAATCCTTCCTCTCTCCATTTCATCTGAGAACGAAAAGGCACAGGAAAACACACCACTCCTATCCATTCCTGCCTCACTTTTACCATTTACTCAATCCTCCCCCCTTTTCCTCTCCGTCTCTCTCACACTCTCTCTGATAGGATAATCTGAAGAGCGAGCCTCGGTCCATGTGAGGACGGGATTACACTTTTATTTGGGGAGTTTTTATCCTGCTTGCCATCTGTCAGAGAGACACACAAAAGGGAGAGAGAGAGAGAGAGAGGCTTTGACTTTGAGGATCTGTTTATTGCCACTCTGTTCTAAAAATTATCTCCTCATACACTGCCCTCACGTGCTGAAACCAGACACAAAAAATAAAGCATAAAAAATGAAAAAGAAAGCATACATTTTCCATGATAGTGTACTGCCCTGCAAAACATATGAACTACACATTTTGTCGAAATTGAGTAATGACTGAAATCTGGTGTTTTTGCATCCATCCATGCTGGTCTTCTGTTGTTTTCCTTTATCACTATGCTTCAGCGGTTCATGCTGAAGCGGAACGTTTTTAGATGCCGTGTCAAGTTAAAAATAATTTCAAAAAGTAAAAGTGCATCTCAAGCAGTGTTGTGTGTAATCTGATTACAAAGTAATTAGTTACTGTAATCAAATAAATGTTTTGCCCAAAAAAAGCAATGTAACGCATTACATTTTAAATTTGCGTAATCAGATCACAGTTACTGACTTTCATTAAGGTAATTACTTTAAAGTACATTACTTGGGGTACACATATTTCTAAAATAATATTATTTATGTAGAATACATTTACAGTGAAACATGAATTATGTCATATTTACGTCTGACAGCTGAAGAATCACTAACGAGTCATTGTAAGGAAGAAATGTGAAGTGCTGAGTGTATGACTTGCATACTACACAGAACAAAAGTTTTTGTGAAAGTAACAAAAGTAATTTAACATAATCTTTTCCCATTTATTTTTCCACTTTCAATGTTTTCTAAGTAATGAGTAGTGTAATCTGATTACAATCTATTACAAGATAACTTGTAACTTGTAGTGGATTACTTTTTAAGTAACTTACCCAACACTGATCTCAAGACATTTGTGTTCTGCTCTATTTGTGGTGCTGCGTCTCTAATCTTTTTATATATATAGCAAAGATACACGTTCAGTGAGAACAGCCCCTTAGACTATGACCTGTCTTGTGACAGATGGGTTTGGCTTTACTATGCTTAGATTCAGGGGAATCTATTTTATAATCCACATTTGGCTGATCAAATAAAAACACATTGAAGCCATTTTTACTCAGTTTCAGTGCTGGCTTAGTTACTGCGTTTTGGCTTTGTAAAGTCCCCAGTATACTGCATACGAAATCGAAGAACAAACAGGTGTGATATCAATTCGAAACAAAATCTCGCCAAAACGAAGGGGTTTTTGAGTTTGTTTCGGTGGTTCGTAACAGCTCGCCAGTGTGAACTTTCTGGAATACTTTGTACCAGATACAAAACACCTTTATACTGCCATTGGACAGTGTCATCGGTAGGTGTGACCTAGAGCTCCACCTACCTTGAAGCCGACAGCTAATTCTGGTTCTGTTGTTCAGTCAGTTAGAGCAGTCAACATGTACACACCGGCGTGCAAACTTACCTACATCTGTAAAATTGTTTGTGTAGAGACATTTTCCAAGAACATGTCATGCAGTTTGTTTTTTTGTTTAATTAGCCTACAAAAGGAATCAAATCTATTCAAATACTCTCAAGTGCCCATTCACTCATGTGCCGTCTGTAGCCATAAGCCATTCACACATCTGCCCAAAGTATGATGCCTATCATCATTCTTTTGTCTGTATTCTACCCATAAACACTCTTCTATACACCTATATTTGCAGTAGCATCAGTGTCACTACAGAATAATGGTGCATATTATGGCTGCGTGTTAGCGCATTAGCGTCATCAATGCAGAATGTAAACATGACAAATTACACAGTATCTACTGCAATTACTGTATATTACTTTAAATCATCATTGAGTGTTTAAAACAGCTTCTTTTACTGATTTCATGTGAATTCTACTCATAGAATCAGGCATGAAGTCATTGATAACACATTTTAATGTCACATTAGTTAAGGTTTAACTCATACTTAAATGCTCCTTTAAATGCCTCCTGCAACAGTGTAGCCAGTGTCTGAATGTTCACAAACAGTATACCATTGCTCAGCTGTTTCAAACTTCTTTTGGCTCTAAATGAAGAACGTAGAAGAACTTCTCCGTGAGTATATTGGAGCCACAAGGCAGTGTAGGCCTATGTCCCCTTTAAATCTTTTCTCCACTGTCCTTAAAGTCCTCCTGTAGGGGAGCTCATCTAGAGGTCAATGCTTTACCCTTCAGGATCAGTATTGTCCTTCATCGCCTGCAATTAACAGCACAGTGTGCAATCTGATCCTCGAGCCGCCCTAGAGGCAACTCTCACCGTCACCCAAAAGTATATCACTCACCATACCTTGCCTGGTTCAGTTCCCACAGCACTCCAAAGTGTCTCCCAGGCTCTCGAGTGCAGGTGAAAAGTGATTAGATCCTGTATTCCCCTAAGTAAGAGAGATTTATCCCAAGATAATTAAGTCTGCTAGTGTATGTCATGTCTGTGGATGCAACAGGTCCTGCTGTTTAATGTAATGAAAATGTCGCCTTAGGTCTGAACTGAAGATGAAGAGAACAGAACTGTGGAATGTTGTCAGATCAGAGATGAACGCAGAGATGATATCTGACACGAGGCGCATAGATAAACCCAGGCATGTGTCAACATAAACATACAAACTACACACACAAACTTGTTCATCTATACTTGTGAGAAGCTCACATAGACATCTGTTGTTCTTAAATTTAGCAAATAATCAATACTACACTCTGACTCTACCCCTTTCAGATACCATTTGTTATTTGAGTCCCAAAAATGAAAATTCTGCCATAATTCACTCACCCTCATGTCATTCCAAACCCATATGACTTATTTGCTTATGTGGACCACAAAAGGAGAAAATGTACACTAATGCATATCCTGGTCTGTCTTGTCATTACAATTGCAGTTGATAGTACGGCTGGGCAATACATTGAATATTTACGATATAATCACAATGATTTTGCTGATGATATAAAATGAAGCAATATCAGGAAAATCACTATTATTTTAATGTGCTTTTTATTTGGCCATTTGAGAGCATCAGTAATTTCACAATCCTTCATGGCTGCACAATTACTCAAAATAACACCAAAATACCAAGATATGGTCATTTGTTATTATTAAACTGCAAAAGGCTGCTATTAAAGACAGATAAAAATGGTCTCTGTGTGCTTTAGAATAAAGGGGTGATGCACTGTTCTGTGCATGTGGGCTTGTGTTTTTAGCGGTTTCAGAGCAGTTAACATGCATTGTGTAAGAAAAGCACTTGTAGGTTCAAGGCTGAAAAATGTACAGATATTATTTTTATAGCCATATCGCCCAGAAAGAGTTGATAGTAAGCACCGAAAAGTAGTCCATCTGACTCGTACGTCACAGTTTTATTTTCCAAGGCATTCGACTCGGTTTTGGTGGACAACAACCCATAATTTTAGTCATTTTTTAGTGAAAAGTAGGGTTCCCAGCTGTCACATATTAGCTGAGACCAGGGTCAGAAATTAATGGGGGGTTTGGGGCACAAATGCCACTAAAAGTGAGAAAAATGCAACTAAAATGGAAAATGTAGGTGTAAAAAAGCCCCCATATTAAATTCCCACTTAACATCTAAAATCCCTGCTGAAAAGACCAGCACTGATGGTCACCAGCTTATGTTGGGTTTTGGGTGCTGGTACCCCAGCATGGGATGCTGGTGAGCTGGTGTCTCAACCAGGCTTTTAAACTAGCTTAACCAGCTTCATCAGAAAGACAATGCTGGTCAGCCAGCTTCACCAGATAGGTTTTGCTGGTGAAAAGCATGGCTATGCTGACCCACCAGCCAGCAGTGGTGGAAAGAGTACAGATTTTTTTTACTTAAGTAAAAGTACTGCTACTGAAGAAATAATTCACTTGAGTACATGTAGAAGTACTGAGAAATATTATGACTCAAATAAGAGTAAATAAGTAGTTTGCCGAAAAACTACTCAAGTAATTACGTTACAAGTTACTTTTATGAAAATTATATTATATATAGCATATACGCTTCCATTTTTAGAACACAAAGATATTTTTGTTCTTGAAAGAAACTGATGCTTCCTTTCACCAAGGATGCATTAAATTGATCAAAAATACTGCCAAAATCATTAAGTGCAAATTATTATTATGGTTTGAAATAATTGCTTTAAGTGGTCTTTATTCCATTTTTCTTTACTCATGATGGCAAACATATACTGTGTCACCTGTTCCTTACAAAAGCATTCTAAAGTGCTAATTTGGTACTCGAGAAAATGTTCTTATTATTACAACAATTTAAAATGGTTGCGCTGCCATGCGGAAATCACAATACAGTGGATTTTTTCCCCATTTGCTGAGGAATTGAGTTCTTATAAGTTGCTTTACACTTGCAAGTCAAATTTTGGGTTTAAAAATAAGCAAAAAGAAACACATTTCTCCTGAAATTCTATTTTCTTCTAAAGTCTATAGTTTTAGAGAGATGAAGGCTATTCCATGCATTACTGTTTTGAAAAAAGAATCTCTAACCAGGATAGAGAGGGAAGTGGACGGCCCAGATGCACAACAAAAAGACAAGTAAATCCCAGTCTCTAGTTTGAGAAACAGACTCCTCACAGGTCCTAAACTAGAAGATTCTAAATGCCAAACACATGCATTGCTGCAAGAGGATTCTTGGACAAACAGAACATTTTAAGAATACAGCATTTATTTAAATAGAAATAGCCATAACATTCTAAATGTCTCTAAATCGTCTCTAAACTACATAATATGCATTGTGATTGAAACAGATTCATATTTCAGGTTTATTCTTATTCATGTGTGTCCAAGTATTTTGGCTATTAAGTTAACATACTCTACAAAACTAATATAATGCAATATCATAGAGGAGGACATTTATCCTCTATGATATTGCAGCAATTATCCAGATATGGAATGAGATTATTAAGCAAATTGTTATCAACTCCTACATGCCAACTGAATAAAATATGGCAATAATTTACATTTTACACAGTGTTTAGTGAGAGATATGATTGATTCAAACACTAAAATTGGTTGCTCTGTATATGTATTATTGTATTTCAGTTGTAATAATAAAGTCTTAATTAACATTATGGTTATTTAACATATTGAGATATTATTAAATTTATTATTAAAGTAAATTGTAGCAATTGGTTACATTATGTTTTGTGATTTCTCATACCTTCTTTATATAACATTCATCCCTTGTGCACTTTTGGCTTTTTTTGTCAATTTCGGTGGCATTTTTGTCCAGAGTCCTCGTTAATTTCCGTTAAATTCCTGGCATTGTATCTTTCTATGGTTTTTAAAAAGTTTGTTTTAGACATAGAGTAGCAAGTAAACAAGATATTCCCACATATATGTCAAACTACATTGTGTTAATGTTTGACACAGTTAAAACATTGCCTACCTTAAAAACAAATGAAGTTTGATCAGCGGTTAAACGTGTTCAGGCGGTGCCCTCGTACCTGAATGAACGGCTCCTTTACAGAATAAAATGAAATATGCTGAAAATCAGTTCTTGCATATTCTTGTATAGTGACAGGGCAGAAAGTCTTGGAGAAGCTAAAGAAGATAGGATACCAGCGGCAGTTTATGCAAGCTGCTGTGCTCTTGATGTTGAAACCCGCGGGCTTCCGTCATGCCACGCACAGTGCGTTTTCATTTATAAACAGATTTAGCACTTATAACTTGCCGATTTCTTCTTCACAAAAATTCAGAAATATTATGTATTTTTTTTGTACTTTGTAATTGTGGTGAAAAATAACTGTAATGAAGTTCAATACTTCACTTTTAATCAACTCAAGTAAAAGTACTATTATTTATTTATACTTAAAAAAGTAGAACATTTTGAAAAATGTATTCAAGTACTGAAACGAGAGTAGTTGTAATTCGTTACTTTCCACCTCTGCCTGCCAGACCAGCACTAAGCAGCACTAATCTGCATAACCAGCCTAGACCAGCATGGGAATTGCATGCTAGCTAAGCTGTTTTGTTGTTTTGTTTTCTATTAATATTTTATTCTTAGCCTGGCTGAGATGTCTCATATTACAGCTGCAAAATGCTCAGGGGGAACCCTGCACAGAAAGTTCAGTTTGTCAACTTTTAGGAGTATACTTACATATACATGGCCTCAAAAATAACATGCATGGACTAAAGGCACAAAACTGGATTTTTATTTCATTTAAGAGGTTAACTACAGTATATTTTTCTATATTTACAGGTACAGGACAAATACTCACACACATACAAATATAGACTAACAAACATTTCACAAACACTTACTGTTCAGTTTTTAACAGTAAGTGTTTTTGTGATAGGCCTATACTAAAATGTCCAGAAATTTAGTGCTGTCTCAATTTCAGAGCATCTCTGTCCTTGGAAAACCTACTTGGCCTGTTTTTAATTCAGATTAATTTAATTAATGTTCCGACTTAAAACCTCCTCTGTGTCCTTTTAACAACTGCGTAAGCAAGAACATTCACCTTAAAAAGCATGTAATGTCAGGCTGTCCAGGCTAGAACTGTGACCAACACAATCAGTGCTGAGTTATGAGAGCAGCATTTGGCATATGTGTAATATGACTGTCAGGGGCTGACCAGATTTTTAAATATGTAACAGTTTTCTTGTATCCACACAGGGCCTTGAGGGACTCTCGGGTTTGTGATCAAATCTGTAATGGTGTGTAAGTTTGACTGTTTAACTTCTTCCACCGTGGTTTGCAGCCAGAGTTCAGTGACTGATTGGCCCAAATGTAATCCTGAAACCACAGAGAGTATTAGAGTTAATACTTGTGGCTTCATCTCATTGGACATGCTTTAGCACCAAATCACAGTCAGATATATGTGAGACGCTCAAATGTTTGTGTTTTAAGAGATTTTTAAACAGAAACAGACTTTCTTTCTTTGTTTAAAGCAGCATATGGTTTAGTCACTATTGCGCAAAGATAAAGATATGCATTACAGCCTACAATGTTTGTGGCCATGGTTACAAATGTTTTGTTGATGTTTGTTTAATGTTAAACATTCTATTTTAGTACGAGTAAACCATTTACAGCAAGAGTCGGCAAACTTTTTGACACAAAGTGCCCTTTTTAAGTTTCCTTGTTAATCACTGTGATTTACTGACCCCTGATTTATAGCTATACTTCAGTTATGCAGCAGGAAAGGCTTCCAAGTCCTCGGTTTTAACTGCGAAATTGGGCTACAGTTGGCACAGATTGATTGAAAAGTTTTGCTGCTGAAATCGGACTGTGCTTACCAAAATTCGATTCACTGTCCCCCAATTACTGGGTTTAATTTAATTAATGCATAATTTATTGAGAGATTATTGAATGGGACTTTTACGACAGCGGAAGTTCACACAGCAGCACGTACTGTCACAGACTGTCACTCAAGCCGAGTCCATTACTGCTGCAGCATCAACCTCTTCAAACTAAGTGAAACACTTTCTTCGCTCTGCACAGTAAAAGAAATAATAGTTTCGTCATGCAATGTCTTCATTTAACACCAAGACAAGCAGATATTTCAAGATTAAAGTTGCAGCTCCTGCTTAAGGCAGCACACTGAGGTAAGCTGTGGCTCTAATGATAATGTAGGCTTTTCTGTGTCATTGTGATGGTCATTTTCAGGGTGATTCTGTAAATATGGGCTCTTGTAACATCAGTTTTTAAGTGTACATTTTTAAATCTGTAGCAATATATAAGTGCGCTTTGTCCCGCGTCCCACAAGCAGTATTTACGCATTTACCCCGCACTGTCGGAGGGATACTGGCAACTGTCGCAGCTGTTTCGGGCTGATTACCAGTATAAATCCATGTAAACATCCATGTTAAGTGTAAATGCCTTTTGCTCTGCCGAACGTGTACTTGACAACTAGAGTGTGAACAGACAGCATTACTGCACGTGGTGACCTTTGCATTTAGGGTGCGGTGGTACTGTGTCCAGAACTAATGATCTAAATTCTTTCGACACTGAAAACTCTGATTACACTGAACTAACAACTAAAAGCTATGAAATAGCGAAAGTAGGCATTAATAAAACATGATCTTGCTTTGGTTTATATTTCAGCATTATATATAATGTCCCTGTGGGACATTGTTCACGTTTTCACTGTAATAATTACTAGAAAGGTTTCAAAACCTCTCTTCTTACTGACAAAGATCCAGATCTGTCAAGAGCCCTTAAAGGGATAGTTCACCCAAAAATGAAAATTCTCTTATCATTTACATGCCAGATATGTATGACTTTCTTTCATCTTCTGAACTCAAATTAAGATTTTTAGAAGAATTTCTCAGCTCCTTTGGTCTATACAATGCAAGTGAATGGGTGCCAATATTTTAAAGCTAAAACAAATCACGTAAGTCAGCATAAAAGTAATCCATAAGACTCCAGTGGTTAAATCAATATTTTCAGAAGCGATATGATAGGTGTGGATGAGAACCAGATCACTTTCACATTCTTCTGCTTTTGTTTTTGTTGATTCACATTCTTCTCTGCATATCGCCCCCTGCTGGACTGGGAGAAGAACTTCTAGCAAAAAATGACTTAAACATTGATCTGTTTCTCACCCACACATATCATGTCACTTCTGAAGAAATGGATTTAACTACTGGAGTCATATGGATTACTTTTATGGTGCCTGCATTTGCTTTTTGGAGCATCAAAATGTTGGCACCCATTCACTTGCATTGCTCTGACCTACAGTGCTGAAATATTCTTCTAAAAATCATCATTTGTGTTCTGCAGAAGAAAGGAAATCATACACATCTGGGATGGCATGAGGGTGAGTAAATGATGAGAGAATTTTCATTTTTGGGTGAACTACCCCTTTAAAGTGATAGCTCAGCCATAATTTAATATTCCGTCATCATTTCCCTACCCTCATGTAGTTCCAAACCTGTGTGACCCTTTGTATTCTGTGGAACTCAAAATATGTTAGACAGAATGTTAGGGACTGACAGTCTCGGTCACCATTCACTTTCAATATATATATATATATATATATATATATATATATATATATATATATATATATATATATATATATATATATAAAACACATTCACTGAAAGTAAATGGTGACTCAGGCTAACATTCTGTCTAAAATTTCCTTATTGTGTTGCATAGAAGAAAGAAAGTCATATGAGTTTGGAACAACATGATGGTGAATGATGACAGAATTTCCATTAATAATAATAATACAAATAATAAATCTGTAATACATGTTAAATGTGTATTATGTAATGGAATGTAGGGAGTTAACATCCATTATGTCATTTGTGAAAGTAACGAGTTACTCACAATTATTCTTTTAATTGGATACTTTCTTACTCTTTGTGGCATGGGGTGTGGTCATGTGTCTGTCTGCGGGAGAGGGAAAGTGGTAAGGCTCGTCACCTGGGTTGTAATTATTCTAACACCTGTCTCTCATTATAGTGATGGCAGAGGGAGACCTGTTAAGGCACGCCAGAGCATCAGAGAGGGAGAAAGAGTAGCCGAAAAAAGTGTTGTGTGCGTGTCTGGCAGCACCATATCAAAAAGACTGCATTTATATTTGAGTCGGCTACTGAGAGCCTATTTTTGGTTATGTGTGTGTGTGTAAGAAAGATGCACCTCAACTGTTCGCTGTCTCCTGACTCCTCCATTGCCCACCAACTTAGAGTTATCACACTCTTATTCAAGTAATTATTTATGTTAGCACTTTTACATCTATTTGAGTAATTTTTTATTTTTTTTTAAGTTATTGTACTTTTACTTGAGTACAGTTTTTGGCTACTCTACCCACCTTTGCATGTGAGCTCCAGTTTACGGGTTAAATTTCCACAGAGTGGTGCCAAAAGCGACTCTACCCCCTAACCCAAACCTCAACCATAAAACTATCAGTGGAGTAAAATTGTCATTTGAGAGGGAAAATGCAACCTCTGAATAACACTTACCATCATTTTATGTGAATGCAATTACAGTGGCAAGAAAAAGGTATGTGAACCATTTGGAATTAGCTGGTTTTCTGCATTCATTTGTTGGGATGGGATGATATATCGATATATCACAAACCAAAAGAATTATGAACCATGTCGTGGCATAACTCGATATTTCAAAATTTGCAACACTGTTTTCTGTCCATGTGATCATAAATTAAAAACATTAAATACATAAATTGTACGTGTTATTTCAAACAGTGATAGCTCATATCATTATTATATATAACATTTCATTATATAATGGTAATTAATAGAATTTCTGAATTTTTACAAAGTTACTTTTTGATTATAATAATGATGACAAACAAATTATTAAAATATAAATATACACTTTTACATACTTTTTTCAGGACAGGTTTTGTTCAGTTATGTTGCTTGTTGTGCACCTGATCAGCCTGAATGTAGCCCACTATTTTTGAAAGCTTATTTTTTTGTACCTTTTCTTATAGAGAAAGGTATACTGTATGAGCAACTCTTATTTAAACTTTGAGCATTTATATTGTGTTTTAAAGAACTATATTTTGATGAGAATTTATAATGAGCATGTTGCTCAAACATTTTTTCAGAACATAAAGAATTTCTGTAATATTTTGTAATTTAAGTGTTATTATATCGAATCAAGATTATATCTAATCGTGAACCTCTAATCTTATATTGAACTGAATCATGAGATAACCATATCGTCCCAACCCTATTCATTGGTCATAAAATGTGATCTCATTTTCATCAAAGACAAACACAATGTGCTTAAGCTAACGACACACAAACAATTATAATCTTTCATGTCTTTACTGAACACATCCCATTAAACATTCACAGTGCTGTGGAAAAAGCACTGGAACTGTGGAAAAAACTTTGGAATTCATTTTTCCCTTGATGATGGCAAGCAGTCCAGGCCCCGAAGCAGCAAAGCAGCCCCAAATCATGATGCTCCCTCCACCCGACTTCACCACTGGGAGGATGTTTTCATGTTGGTATGTTTTTGTTGGAAAGCAGCGGCTTCCTTCGTGGTGTCCTGCCATGGACACAATGCCTGTTTAATGTTTTCCCTTATAGTAGACTCATGAACAAAGATATTAACCAGTTCCAATGATTCCTTCAAGTCTTGAGCTGTCACTATAGGGTTCTTTTTTACCTCATTGAGCATTCTGCGGTGTGTCTTTTGAGTCAACTTGGCTGGACGGCCACTTCTAGGGAGAGTAGCCACAGTAGTAAATCATCTCCGTTTATAGAGAATATGTCTGTGGACAGATGAATATCTAAGCTCTTCGAGATAACTTTGTAACCCTTTTCAGCTTTAAGCAGCTTTATTGTGTATTATTAGTTCAAACAGATTGTGTTTGTTCATTATTGTTACTTAGATGAAGGTCAAACTAGATTTTAAGACAAATTTATACATAAATGCAGGTAATTCCAAAGGGTTCAGATAAATTTTCTTGCCACTGTACTTCCTGGTTTCCACGGGTCTAGAACCTGTGTCTCAGAGGGTGCTCATGCAATGCTCTACATCAGTAGCACTACAGGGAAATGTGCTCAAGCTTGAATTGATGCATACATGGGCGATAAAACGATCTCAATATTTATTGCGATAAAACAAAAATTAAAAGAAATCGATGATAAACTTTTGAGTAATTTTCTATATTTAGCCTGTGTTCTACATCTAGATGATCAGGTGTGTGTCTCTAAAAACGCAAGCAGTTCAGCTTTCTTAGACTGTTTTGAACTAAGATTCCGGACTGCAAGACATCATGATGACAATTGCGCCCTCTCATCTTCTCTAGTGAGCAGTACAACAAAACAACAGTGCTGTGTACATCAGATCTGATCTTTCTGTCCTGTATTCTTAAATATTTTTCTCTAACACCGAACACGCTTCAGTTATGCCCTATCCCGCTCTGCATGTGTTGCTTCTATTTCCCACATGTGAGTAGACATGAGGCGCCGCATAAGTTAACGTGGTTCCAGAGCGCCTTCAAACCATAAAGCTTTATTAATCAGCATGTTATGAGCCTTTAATAATAAACAAATAGATTTCCATGAAATTAATCAGATGTCATCATCTCTGCCATGGATGACAAGGAAATAAAATAAAATTACTTTCTAGTCTTTCTTTAATGAAAATATAAAAATGGTCCATTCAGACTTTTACATTTTCTAAATTTTCTCTCAGGGGATACCCCTGAACCCCCATACAGTATCATTCCTCAGTCACAAGGGCTTCTATGCCCCCATTCTTGGGTATCTGATATAAAAATTATTTGAATGTAAAAATGATGTGCTGTCATTATTCTTCAAAATGAACAGATGATCTTGTAACATTCATATCCAACTGCTTTCGATTGATAAACTTTATAAAATATTTTAAAATTTCATCTGAAGATCCCTCAGGCACCACTGCTTTGGCTGTCACTTGGCCCCCATTGCAGTTTTGTATAGTCTATTTTGACTGTATAGGATTTTTTATTTTATTTATTTTCTTCTGCGAACTTGGAAATTCAAAAACATGTGCAAATGTGAATGTATATCGTGATAAATATCGATATCGAACAATATGAAGAAGAATATCGTGATAATATTTTTGCCCATATCGCCCAGCCCTACATACATGTCTAACAGTGGATGGTGCTTGTCAGCTATTTGGTTAAATGGGGTTGATTTCAGGGTACGTTAACTTTTGAAAGCAATATGTTGATTTTCCCGTGTCATAATTTGGCACTGGGACTCTAAACTCTGTGGCATATTTCAGCTTGTTTTGATTGGTCAGTTGGCTTGTTTTGATAATTGCACTGTCTTTGTCACACAGACCTGGCAACCCTGGCAGCAGGCTACCTTTCACTACTCATCTCATTTGAACCCTGAGCCCTGTGTTCTAGCCAAACACCCTTGACCAAAAACCAGAAACATGTGTTGCCCAGTAAACTAATATAACATCCATGTGGTTATCTGCAGGATACAATTACTATAATAGTTGTTAGTGACCTGCTGCTGCAAAGTTCAAAGTAAAATCTTTGCATTGCAAATGTTATGTCATGTTACCAAAATGAATTGGTCGCAATCAAAATCATGTGCCAAAATCAGCCTCTTTGTAAAAATCAACCCAGCCAGTGTCCAAACGTACTCATGAACTGACCACAACGATGTCACGGTTTTCTGGTCCAGTTCTGGAGGATGATTTTAAAAAATGCAAACATAAACACGGCCCTTGACTGATGAAAAATCTAATTTGACTCAACAAAATATATGAAAATATGGAACAGATGGAGCATATTAACACTAATATAATGAATAATAAACAGCCTGTTATGATCGGAACTGCAATCTCCAAGATCCACGTGGCTTCTGAAAGTAATATCACATGGACCACAGGACACAGGGCACGAGATGATGACTAATAGACAAGAAATAGCAAATAAAATATCCATCCATCCATCCATCCATCCATCATATACATGTATGGTATATCTTGAACCATATGAATCCTACTTTTCCAGTGTATCTTTCTTTTGAATCTCAGACAAGCTACAGTATATCCTGCTTGTGTGTGTGTGTGTGTGTGTGTGTATGTGTGTGTGTGTATGTGTGTGTGGGCGAGTTTGGGTGGTTTACGAGGAAAAATTGTTAGGTTACAAACTGGTAATTACAAGGGTATTATGCTATAAATGTGGTTTATGAGGACATTTCTAGTGTCCCCATAATTCATATCACTTAAAAAACATACTAAACTATGTTTTTTTGAAAATGTAAAAATGCAGAACGTTTTTTGTGAGGGGTAGGTTTAGGGTTAGGGGATAAAATCTATACTTCGTACAGTATAAAAATCATGTCTGTGGAGAGTCCTCTTAAGGATAGCCGTGTGTGTGTGTGTGTGTGTGTGTGTGTGTGTGTGTGTGTGTGTGTGTGTGTGTGTGTTATTAAGCCTGAATGACAGATCCTAATACCACCTGACTCTCATCACCTCTCATTGGTTCACTGTGAGCTCACGAATCTCTTTTCTTAAAGCCAGGACACACTGAGATAAGAGGATATTATTTATGACATTAATCAAATGACTAACGACAGTCTACGAGACGCACTAATAGATATGCAGATAGGCATTAATGATAAACTTGAAATTGAGCTTCACTGACAGACCATGTGTTTGTGTGACTCAGAATTGTACTGGCACTTGCAGTATATTCCAAAGTATTACCATGTTTTTGACATGTAGCGTGGTAATATCAATGGTATTCTTTGAAATACCTTAAAGTACAGTGTAAATACCCTGGTAACAATCTGTTACCATGTTATATATTAAAGTATTGTATTACCATCGGAAACCATGAGAGCATCTAATGTTTTTTATGTAATATCTTGCACATGGCATCCTGCTGCACAGCATATCTGTATTTGAATGGTCTTTTTGTTTAAAGACTTTAAGAGATGGTTAGTGTGTGTGTGTGTGTGTGTGTGTGTATGTGTGTGTGTGTGTGTGTGTGTGTGTGTGTGTGTGTGTGTGTGTGTGTGTGTGTGTCTACAGAACCTCCTCGGCTTCCCATTGCAGCTGCCTCCATATTTAGTTACTGCAGTGACTCAGGAGAAAGAGAGATTCATCCTTCCTTCTCTTCAGTTTGGAGAATAGGGCACTGCAAAACATCACACTAGTGGATTTACTTCACTTATAAATAATTATCATAGTATTGCCATGGTTTTTGGACATGGTATCATGGTAATAGCATATTTATGGATACTTAATTGGCCCACAAATTACATTTATTTTCATTGTAAATGTTTATATATATCAACATTGATTTTGAATGCACATATTTCAGAGTAAAAGGGTTTAATGTAGTTAAATGTGTGTGCATTCACAATGTTTTTTTTTTTTATCTGTCTGCGTGGACATGTGTGATTTGAGTTCTCGACCATGATCACTGGTTGTCGTGGAAACCTCGATTACTCTGCAGCTGCTGTTCAGCAGCAGATGATGGCAGTAAAAACAAGAGTGCACACACACACCCTCTCATTCTCACCAACTATCACACAAACAGACACACCTTTGGGGGACAGGGAGTGTTTACTCAATACACTCCAGCTTGCACAGCACCATGACACTAGCAGCAATGTCTGTCCTTGATCAATATAATCGAACTAAATTTGGTTCTGGCCTGCGGTTTTCTTTTCTAACACCATACAGCAAGAAGGAGATACTCCGCTGGAGGCAACAAGACCAAAATTATCATTCAAGAGAGTGAAATGCATTCTAATTTCAGAATATGACAACACTGTTTCAAAAGACACAGCTTTAAATGCACATAATGGAACAATCTTCATTCCAGCCCATGTAAGAACAATATTCTTTCACTTTTTACCCCTTTATGAGGCATTTTAATGAAATTTGCACCATTCACTGAAATCTCCAATTCATTCCTGTGGTACCTTTTGTATAGCTTATCTGACCAAGCAACTGTAACCAAGGAGGGCGGAGCTTGGCGATGGTTAATTCAACATCAGCAACTAAAGAACATTCAGACCCTGCCAAGCAACATTTAGATCAATTAGTTTTTAATCCACATGTCAGGAAAAGTCCATATGGTCAGCTATAAACGCCAGCAATTGCCTTTCAGATACAAAATAGTTCTGGCTCTCCTTCTATCAACCAACAGGGAACATGGAAGAAAGAAGGCAAACCAAGCTGCCAATGTAATCAGATCTCTCAGGATGAAATATGGCATGCAGTGAGAGATACACTATCCATGGCTGGGCTCCAACAGAACACAAAACCATGAGTCATATAGGGGCTATTCACAAGCAGACTTGGGGGGTAACGGAATACTTGTAACGCCGTTACATATTCAGGATACGAAAAAATGTGTACAAGTAATACTTTCCAGTAACATAAAAACCCAACTAACAACTATTATACAAAACACCTACTCAGTCCTTTGTTTTCCCCTATTATTTATGTACTTTTTCATTGAACTGTTGTATAAAAGCAACATCACACTCATAATCGTGCTGTATCGTCCATCTATCAGCACGGCTGTGATTCCCCACGGCCGAATCACAGCCGTGCTGACAGCTGGACATACGGCACTCTTGCTCGTGTTGTATTGCTTTAATAGCTAAATCACTCATAACATTATTCAAACATGATTTGTTTGCATCCAGAAGTCATAATGAAAAGTCTTTGAGATCATATTGCTTTTCTATTGATTTTGACTTATTCACATATGTGACCTAGAGGTAATCCAAAAGTAATTAAAAGTAATCTGATTACATAATTTTCTTATTGTGATAATTGGAATAAGCTACTGATTACATTTCTTATTTAGTAATTAGTAATTTAGTAATTAGTAATTGATTACATTTTAAAAGTAACCCGCCCAACAAGTTATTGCATCCGTCTGCACAGTATTTTAATTTGTTTTTGTTTTTTAAACACGCATTAGACCAACATCTTTGATCAATGCATTTTAAGATGCAGTGTCAAGTTAAAAAATAGTTCAACTTTTAAAAACACGCCTCAAAACACACAAAATAACTTGCAAGAGCACGTCCTATGTGAACAACCCCTTAGTTTACAAGTAACTATATTATCATACAATCTAATGTTGTATGATAATATAGTTAAACCCAATTAAACCCAATTAATTAGACTAAGAGCATTATCAGGTTTAATGTAATTATTAGCTCTAATTATAAATGGTGAATTGAGGTATCTTGTCATAGGATGAGCAATATAATGGATTGTTCAATTAGCGAGAGCCTCTCCAAAGTATTTTTATCTCTCTGAGTGCATTATGTAAAACAATATGCATCTGGAATTAAAGGAGAGAGGGGCATTCTCATGACAACCTTATGAAGCTATACAAAGGCAACACACAAACACACACACACACACACACACAGCCTCAGCAAACTCGACAAAAGTCGTATCTGCAAAGGAACATTCTCACTTTGGGATTTGATTCTTAAAAGTCAGCATAATTAGCCTTGGCTCACTCCCCAGCAATCAAATGCACTCTGGGGAACTGCTGCATTTTTTGTCAAGTCATCCATTAGTGCTGTTGCAGCATCAGATGTCTCTTGGTCTTAATGAGGATAATGTTTCATGTACTGTTTGCAGGTCTAGCTCTAATTACAATGTGCTTCTAGTAATTTCAGGTTTCAGAGTTGTGTGTACTGCATCCTTTTCATTGACATATGAAAGAGGAAAATGAAGCAAATAAAGGACATTTATTTATGCAAAGCTATATGGTGAGATTGTTTGAAACAGCAAACTAGTCTCACGACAACTCATAACAATTTTTACAAGACAGCAAAATCATATCATATGACTTGGCTCATACGAAAAGGTATGACTTTTAATTCCAAAATGAGCAGCCAATTAACAAACAGAATTTAAAAGCCATACAATAGCTAGCCTGCAACACTTTATTTAAGAAAGGAATCGTCTGTAAACAAATTAGGTTACTCATTCCATGATTATTTAGGCAATACAAATGAGTATTTTTTGGGTGAATTATTCCTTTAGCATTAGGAGTACCTGGAGTCAGATTGGCTGGGATCAGTGATGTACATACTGTAACGTAAAACAAATAAAACACATTTTGTTTACCTATGGCTACAACAGTTGAAAACTGTTTGCTTTTGCAATGGCGCCATGGAATTATTACTTCCTTTTAAATCTTACCAATGTAACCAGAGTTTATCAACCTGCACACTCTATATGTGTAGATATAATAATATATTTGACAAGTAATCTTGCAGGAAATTGTGATATGAAATTTGTAATCAACTTAGCGCCAAAATAGCTCCAACAGTCTTAGCATAACACCAAAAACCATAAAACAACACTGTAAACCCTAATGCTCAAAATAATTAATTGTTTGGAGTAGGGAAAAATTAAATATAAATAAATTAACCTTGATGAGAATTCAGAACTTTCTCATTCTTTTGAGTTCACGAATAAAACGTTGTTTTATTGTTTTGAGTTTAATGAACTTGTCTCTTTAAATTTTACGGGAATTTATATTTAACTGAAACTGGGCAGGGGATTTCTATTTCCCAGCATGCTTTGCATGGCACACAACTGAGAGAGTAAATGTTAAAATTAAGTGTTATATAATGTGTCTTTGTGCAAGATGAATGTAAAGGGGGAAACTTGATAGTGTTTAATGTTTTGTTGTGTTATTTAGAAGAGTTTCTGTTATGTTAAAGTTTTTACCATTGGTGAATAGTGGAGCTAGAGCTTACGTTGAGGATAGGTACAATTTCAGATTGTTCTACAGTATATTGCTTTACTTGTTGAGCAATTGCTATACTAGTCAAAGCATAGGGTTAACAATTAGCATGCATTCAGCATGCTAGCATTCACTGTACTAGGTAGTTCTAGCAAGTTAGGTTACCTCTATTTGAAGTATTTAAGTTGAGCTTACATGGTCATTTTAAGTTCAGCAAAAGAGTTCTATTTAAAGTCAAGTGCCATAACAATGTATGAGTCTACACAATATTTTAAGTTAAGAGCAATTAACATCTATGTGTAGTACAAAACTAAAATCTGAAAGTTTTATTAACTTAACTTGGGAGTTTATTTACTTACAAATTGTGATGTAAATGATTGCTTCAATTTTTTTAAGTTCTGCTAACTTATTAGGGTTTACAGTGAACAACGAAGCAAACTTGTACTGCTTAGAGGAGGATTTTGTAAAAGCACAATTGAGTTAGTTTTGACATGTTTTGTAAAGGGATCCCGATTCCTCTTCCACAGTGCTACTAATGAAAGCCGTATGAATACACCCCATCCCTGACAATGGAATTAGCATAAGTGCTTGCGCGTTTCGGGCATGGGCTCCCAAAATGTGTGCACCATGTGTGAGCAGAAAGGCCTTTTCCATGGCACCAATCAGCCCGTCATTGGGGAGTAAGCAATGATTTCATTTTCATCAAAGTGGTGGTGTTCTGAACCGAAGGCCCATGGTTTGTTATGGTTCCCTTCAAAGTTACAATTGTTAAAAGGGGAGACAGCAAAAAAAAAAAAAAAAAAAGTAAATATTATTGCTAATGTGATTTTAGTGGATAATGTTTTCCACATAAAAAGAGAGGCAATGGTGAGAATGAGTTTAATTGAGTTGATACCCAGCAGGGCCTTTTTTGTTGGTCATGTGATTCACTAAGAGTGTAATTATCCAGCTGTTTGGTCATGTGCAAATTTATATTTATATCTTTATATAACAAATACTCTATTTGAGTATTTCTATTTTCAGTAGCATTTGTTCCCTTATGTCAATTCTAAAATGTTGTTAATTAAGATTAGCTGCAACTGTCCCTGGAACTGTATCAGAAATAGTATTGGAATATGGAAGACAGGGAGGTGTTTGGGAAAGATATAGTGGAAGTGAATGGTTCGGAACAAACATAAGGGTGAGTAAATTATGTCAGAATTTTCATTTTTTGGTGAACTATCCCTTTAAGGTTAGGAACACCTGGTCTCAAATCTGTGTACTTGTACTCATAGCGTTTTATGTAAGGAGTGCTTTGGTTAGTAGGTTTATCTGGAATCAGTGATGAAAATGTATGCATTTTTATAAAGGCCATTTGCTATGCCTAGAACAAATGAGACTGTATTCCCAGAAGCTGCTTATATGTGGAGCAGGATGGCCATATGGACTTTGTTTGGAGATATATGTCACAAACATGACATCATTTTCACATAAGCACATTTCAGTGGATGGCAAAAAAACAGTAAGATATAAAGTCAGTGAGTGACTGGTGAATATACAGTATTATCTTTTATACATCATCTTCTGGCGTTGTATTGTGACTTTTTATAGAGAAAAAAATTATGGAAAAGTTATCAGACAATCGTGTTTTGTGTCTTTATGTTAGCATGTGAAAAGTTGTAGGTTGAGGCTAATCTAGAAACACCCACACAGCACAATTCCTCTTCTTTTTTTTTTTTTTTTTTTAACTGAAAGCTATACTTCCTCTTGAGATAACTGTTTTGGCTCAAATAAAATAGAGAAGAGTGTATAGGCTTCTGAGACTCATTTTTGTTCACTGTATGTAGTGTTGTGTTAATATGAAATATTAGTATGTTAGTATAAATGTAAATACAAATAAATATAAAATGTAATACTATACAATATAGGCTTGTTAATAAAGTCTATCTGAGACCAATGTTTGTTAATATTAATGACTAATAATAATGTTTAAATATAATTTAATATTTTAATATTATTAATAATACAAATAATAACTGAGGACATCCTACACTTTTCAGAAATACATTTAATCATAATAATAATAACAATAATAATAATAAAATGGATGAAAATAAATTTTAACATTCTTTGTAATAAGTGTCCTATCCAACAAACACTATTTTTTTTTCTAAAATAGAAAATTATTCTCTGTAATGTTACTTATTCACCAAGCACAGGTATAAAATATGAGTTATAAAATATTTAAGTTTACATCTTAAATTAAACTTTTTCTGTTCTATTTAATATAATATTTATAATCTGTTAATATTAATGACTAATGTTAATTTTAATATAATTAATAACACATATAATAACTGAGGACATCCGACTCTTTTCAGAAATAACTTTAATAATAATAATAATAATAATAATAAAAGGAATGAAATACAATTATATTTGTATTTCCCTATAGAGTTCCCTATTCACCAAACACTATAAATTTGTTAAAATAGAATGTATTTATTTATGTATTTATTTTTTGGCTGGGTTTCAGTAGTAACACAATACAAATGATTTATGTATTTATTTGTTTTTATTCTCTGTAATGTTTCTTATTTACCAAGCACTATAAATTGTAATAAGTAGAAAATATGAGTAATACAATATTTAAGTTGTGGAAATCTAAATAAATAAATAAATAAATAAATAAATAAATAAATAATAATAATAATAATAATAATACACTTTTTTACATCTAAAATAAAAAAAAAATCGTTTTTTAATTTAATTTAATATTTAACCAATTATAATTATAATCTTAAAACAGTTAAATAAATATTACAAATTGATTAAAATTATATAATTATCATTATCTGTATTTTTAATATTACAGAATGAATAGTATTTTTATTCTTTGCAATAAAAAATCACCTAAATGCCTCCTTTTTTTTTTTTTTTTTTTTTTTTTTTTTTTTGACTGTCTCAGTTGAATGTGTTGAGAAACTGACTGTAGTGGAGGGGAGCGTCAAGCCATTGGTGCGCCATTGAAGCGCTCTCATCTGACTCCACCTTCTATGTAAATGTCAGTGTGGCGCTTGTGTCCGCGAGCTCACAGTCAATGAGCACCGAAGCAGGAGGAGTGTCCGACTGTTTACATCTCGTTTCGGGGGGCCGAGAGCGATTTTCTCCTGTATGATGTCGGTGTGGAATTATCGCACTCTCAGCCTTTGAGAAATAAACGCGGCCAGCACAAAAAGTGACCCGGCGTTGAGACATGGGAGGCCAGATAACCCGAAACGCCTTGTATGGTGAGGAACTGCGTTAAGGATCCACATATAACAGCTGAATGGAGAATTATGGTCCTTCTCTTTGCCTGTAGATGAAACGTCTGATACAGTATGCGTTGGTTACCTTGTGTTGCAAAGAATAGATATATCGAAGGAAATTGAGAGGAAAATCGGCTGCCTTTAAATTCCAAATAGATGCTAAAATATTTGCAAACTAAAATGCACAGATTAATACGTTAATACGGGCTATATTTATATATGAGATATTGCGTTTGAAGAATCGATTTCTTACGGAGCGCGTCTTCGCGTAAAAGCGCTCACGCATGTGAACGCGCCTTACATCAGACGTGTTTCCCTTCAGCAGCTGAACGCCTTAGAAAAGGGAAGGGAATTTGTGGGGATTCCCTCTGTTGTTAGAAATAAGAGGGATTTACTGCGGATTTTCCCCTATGTTTATTTCAGTTTACAAGCAAGAGAACACAACTGAATCAATAAATCAACTGAATGGCCGGACAGCACATAGAAATGCTGGGGTGTTGGTTAAACAGAGTAGCTCTATTTTCTGATATGTCCTGAAATTCATGTTCAGGCTGTTAGGTGGCTGGAACTTTTGGCACAGGTTGATGAAGTGCTGGAAAGGTTGCTATTTTCCAAAAGACTGCAGGGTGAATTATGTTGCATTTATGAATGTAACTGAAACACACATGAGCAGTTGGGTTTATGCAAATCTTTCTTTGGCTTACACTCTTTCTCTGTGTGTGCATCTGATTGGCCTAGAGTTAATCTGAACCCTTGGTGGACCTGACACATTTGATCATTAGTTCTAATTAAAGCACTATATCAGATCCAATTAGGTAAATGGGGACTAGATAACTTACAGTCCAGTGTATGTAAAACACATGGTGTTAGTAGACAGTGTCCTTTTAGGCCAGAAATGTACTTTGCGTAAGGATGCAGATGAGAATGCTTGGCTAACGCATTGGAAATGCACTTTCCCATTGTTCACAAAGGTGCTGTAAGCAATTGTTTTGGAATGCCAGGCATAAAATGTCCCCACTACCTAACAGATTTCACTGAAATCTGTGTTCTTCTATGGAATCGCACTGGTGATTTGAAAATTGACAATAGAAGATGCTAAACCACACTATGGCGCCCCTGGTGGCAATGCTGAGAATACAACACGTTCTTGTGTTGCGCACTATAAATTGCGTTTTGACACATTTCAGGAAAGCAACGACGTGAAATCGAACTTGCATTGCTAGACATTTTTTTTTTTTACGTATATTTTTTGGCCACCATCTTTCATTGGTCAAACAAAAAGAGAGCCCCGCCCCAAACTCATGCCATTGGACGAGCCAATATCGCTGTGTCTGGCTGTTCGATGAACCTACAAATTATTTATATTTGTCTCTGCATTTTGTGAAAGGAGATTGAAAAAATTACTCACATTTAAAGTTTCATCTTTATACTTGTTCTGAGATCAAATTATAGATTATTAAAGTTTATCCAATGTTATAAAACAGTTTATATTTGTATTTAAATTGTTTTGCTACTTTTATAGATAGGACAGAAATGACAGGAGGCTGATTCTCAAGAAAACCTGTCAAGAAAATGTCCTTGTGCTATTTTAATTCAAAATCAAAAGAAACAAATAAGAAATTATAGTTTGCACATTGAAAATGAAGCCTAGTTTTGGTGTCATTAGGACTTTTTACATTGTGATATTAATTTTCATGACAGTTATGCACATTTTACCCCCCAATTTTCATTATTGCAACACGAAAAAGACAGTCATTATGATATTCTCATTACCACAACATGGAAAAATGATATATTATATAAATAGCATAGTGTGCGATATGATAAGTGTGGGTGAGAAACAAAGTCCCTTTTTACTATAAATCTCCACTTTCACGTTAACATTCTTCTTTTGTTTTTGGTGTTACGCGTTATTTGTGCATATTGCCACCTACTAGGCAGGTAAAAAAGGACATAAATATTGATCTGTTTCTCACCCACACTTATCATATTGCTTCAGAAGATATGTATTTAACCACTGGAGTCATATGGATTACTTTTATGCTGCCTTTATGTGCTTTTTGGGGATTCAAAGTTCTGGTCACCATTCACTTGCATTCTATGGAACTACAGAGGTGAAATATTCTTCTAAAAATTTTCGTATGTGTTGAGCAGAAGAAGGAAAGTCATAGACATCTGGGATGGCATGAGGGTGAGTAAATAATGAGATAATTTAAATTTTTGGATGATAAAAATTGATCACTGATTATTCATTAACATCCCTAAACAGCACCTAGTCTCAAAATGCCAAAAGCACTTCTAAGCCTACAGATGTTTATTTATTTTAAAGAAGGCTTTTACCTGGTATAGCTCATTCTAAGAGATTTAGGGGTCATATTTAAAGGTTGGTTTGATGTTTACCTGCCAGCTTTTCTTTCTAGTTCCTCTTTTTGAGTTAGGGATTGTTTTCTTGTTTGTACTGCAGGCTGACAGTGGAAATAAATTGCATATCCTGGTACGCAAGCATCTTTCACATCAGATAAAGTACAATGGTACATCTGATCTCTGTAGTGGCATGGTTGTCATCTTCTCATACTGTGTACTTGAAACCTGTCCAAAACTGTGAACAAGCTTGTCTGGTTTGTAGTGTTTAAGCCTGATATAGACACTTGATGTATGTATGTGTGTAGGACTATAGGTTGTTTTTTATGCACCTTTCACTCTGGAACATATCTTGGGCTTTCAGGCAGGAAAGATATGAATAATAAGTAGTTATTTTTATAAAGGTTGTTAAAAATGGAACATTACGGTATTTGCTCCAAATACCTCCACCGAAATTGGACCAGCGGCAGTGTGAAGGCTCTATCGAAACAGGAACAAATTTGAATGCAAATGTTAAGTTTGCATGTGTTTCTTTGCATATTCAAATTCTGTTCACTTCTAGACTAGTCTAATCTAGTCTAGTTCAGTTGAAAATTGTCTAGATGAGTGTAGTTTAGAGTGCCAGTTCTATTCTGATTTGTTTTAACACAGGGATTTTCAACCTTTATATATACAGTATATATATATATATGTATGCAATTGCAATCTAATACTTAAATGCATATAATGCAAGTAATGCAATTATATTACTTAAATTAATATATAAAAAATTATTAAATTTAAGTATTATAATTGCATTTAAAAGTATATACAGTATTTATATATATATATATATATATATATATATATATATATATATATATATATATATATATACACTACTGGTCAAAAGTTTTGAAACACTTACTCATTCTTTATTATAATTTTTTTCACATTTTAGAATAATAGCAAAGTCATCAAAACTATGGAATAACATAAATGGAACTATGGGAATTATGTTGTGACTATAAAAATCCAAAATAAATCAAAACTATGTTATATTTTAGCATCTTCAAAGTAGTCACCCTTTGCCTAGAATTTGCAGACATGTACTCTTGACATTTTCCCAACCAACTTCTTGAGGTATCACCCTGGGATGCTTTTTAAACAGTATTGAAGGAGTTCCCATCTATGTTGGGCACTTATTGGCTGCTTTTCTTTATTATTTGGTCCAAGTCATCAATTTAAAAATAAATAAATTTGTAATTACATTTTAGATTTATAATGAAATAAATTAATATGGTGGCACAATTATATTTTTTAAATATCTTTATACAGTATATTTGCCTGTACTTAATGTTCACTATATAATGTTTTAAACACTAAATATTTTATCAGTGCTGAGTCAGTTACTTGGTGCTAATTTGACTAATTCATCGTTATAAGTTGTTAGATTGCTGCACCATGCATTAAAATATCTAAATCAATACCATGGCATTGATTATTTTGTTGAAACCACAACAAGACAGCCATGCACAAACAACATAAGGGAACTGTTAGCATTGGAACTGACGTTTGTTTGGAAATGGAATTTTAAATGGGGCATGTAGTGATTGATTATCAGTGATTGGTCGACACACAGGCGAGGATGGCTATGCAACTGTGGTGAGAGATTATTGGAGACTAGGAGAAGGCGAGCAGAGGAGCTGCTGTTATCTGGAATCCTTGCTGTGGTTACATTGCACAGTTACCATGGTGTGACGGAAACATATGTCTGCGGGTCAGGTGCTGATGCTGCTAAGTAACCATCCGTTGCACCTCTTTGACCGTGGAGCAAAACATCCTTGATGAGTCACTTAATCTCACAGCAGAAATGAAGTGACACCACCACACTCTGGTACGAATCATCACCTGGAAGCAAGTCGTGGCAGAAAAGAACAGATTAATATGCAGTGCACTCATTCAAGCATAAAGGTATTTTATTGCCATGCAACCAGATAGTTGCTAATTGTGTTCAGAACACAATTACAAACACAGGTATGCTCACCCCAGGAACAAGACATTAATGCAAAACCTGGACACTTATATAACTGTTAATCTCTTAATTAGGGCCTACATTTATAGAGCTACTTTTGTGTTTGCACTTGCCAAACAAAAAACACTAGCTACAAAACTGACCTAGGAACAGCAAAAAATGGATGAATCAATCTCACAAAAAATGTGCCCGTGTCACATTTCACCCCAAATAAAAATAAGAAATTATATTTTGCATAAAGAAAATGAAGCATATTACAATTTTCATTATGCATTGTGATATTATTTTCATCACAATTAAGCACATTTTGCCCAAATTCTCATTACCATAATACAGTCAGACATTATACTTTTGAATTTCTTTGTAATTCCCATTATTCTCAAAGGTGATTCTCATTAGATTCTTTTTCAATTATAATGTAGTAATTACATATTTGTACTGTATTACAGTAAATATATTACTGCAATATATCAACTATTTAAATCAGCATAAATGAAAGCTGTACAACAATTATCATGCTTTATACATATTTTAAACACTGAAAACCCTAATAAGTTGACTTTACTCAATTGAATTGAGTAATGGCATCTCCAAAACTTGTGTAATTAAGTTCACTTAACTTGGTGGTCATATAGAATGAACTTAACTATTTATGTTAAGGTAACTAGATGCAAGTAGACTAAACTCATATTTTCTATTTAAATGTTGTTGTTTCTACTTAATAATTGTAATTATATGGACACAAACTTAGATCATACAATAACACAGCTTAAATAACCCATAACCTAAATTTTGTACTCAAGATTTTAAGTATTAACAACTCAAACTATTAAGTCTATGGATTTTAATAAAAAATAAGTTCAAGGAACTCAGATATTTGAGTTATGAGATAAAAATATGACATTTCAAGTAATGTTGAATTAGTTTACAGTAAATTACACATATAGAGAGAGAGCTGTCAAAATTAATGCGTTAACACATTGGATTAATTAAAAGAGTTTAACGTGTTCATTTTTCTTAATATCGATTAACACATTTATCGTTAATACAGCATAAACACTGGTGTGAAGGGCGGAACCTTTGTAATGTGACCGCCCGGAGTCAATACTCTGACGCACACGCCACAGTGCCAGAGCCCTTCTACCAAGCTTAGCATAAAATAGCATAATGCGGCGGTCCATTGACATTCTAGTTGACTTTCCTATGATAGAGCTGCCGAGGTTATCTCTTTAAATAAAAGAATCTCTGACAGTGCTTCCCTGTCAGTATTAAAATTATGAAGAAAGGAGATCTTAACACTATTTGATGTATAAAACAAGCTCAGAAGAGACTTGTGATAGAAATCAAGTATTTTTCAGCCTATGTAAGGCACGTTTTAATTACCACAGAAGCACATTAAGTCTTAACTATCACCAAAAAGCAGAATGAGACCTTTTTATTTGCAAGTGCTTTTCATGGTGAGTTCAAAGCGGCACTCGTCACTGGCGTTGTCGCCCTGACGCAAATCATGAACGCAGCTTCATGATTGCTGTAGGAAAGCGGATAGCAACAGTCTACTGGCAGATTAATATTGTGGCGGATGACAGTTTGAGGGAATTAATGCCCATTGCATTGAATATGCCACCTATGCGGGGTCTAGTTTTTTCAATTAGTCAAACTCCCACTTAGACTTTGGGAAAGGTTTAATGTTACTTAGTGCACTGTCTTTATATTGTGCTAAGCTTTGTTTGGAAAATGTTAATAAAGCATAATATTGCTACATATTGTTTTGTTTCCTTTCCTAAGTTGGAAATAAATGAATTTTGACAAGAAAAGAAGTATACACATTGTCAAATTTCAGCACTTTTAAAATCTGCGATAGGGTTGCGCTGTTTACCGGTACTAACGAAGCACCGCGATACCAATAAAATTAGTTAACGATGTCATCTTGTTGCTAATTTTGGTACCATATTACAGTAAGCTGTCATTAGCAAAATGACATGAGATGTGACAAATCTGACATGAAATCAATGACAATTTTAAAATAAAATAAAAAGCCTCTGGAAATGGCCAAATGTGATCATTAAACAGCAGAAGAATGTAATTTAATTAAATAATATACAGTCGCCGCTCTGCACTGATTCCCACAAACACACGCGCACACACACACACACACACACACACACACACACGGGTGCACGCATGCGCACACACTTACACAAACGCAACACACACTGCTGGTGCTTAATTTTCATGCAGTGTTTTTTTAGAGGATAAATGGCTAACACTTAAATGAACTCTGGTGCAGCTCGGAGATTTCAGCTCGAGAGTTGCCCAAGTATCCCTGGCTGCAGCTTGCAGAAAGGGGCAGGACAACACACTGAGGCGTGGCTACACGTGTGGTCCCGCCCATAACCTGCTCTCATTGGCTCTGTCATCTTTTATTGGTGTACATGATAAGAGATGCGTTTTAAAATAGTGTAGACCGATCATTTTTATTATATTGCTGTGGCTCATAAGTGATATGAATTGTGTTGTACTTAACGGTTCATTGCAAACAGATGTGGCAGGAGTCTGACTGAGCAGCCTGTTGTTGTTTCAGTCGTGTTGAAAGCGGATGGCAAAATTACTAATCCTACTATGGTGTAGATTCAACTCTAATGTGGTCGTAGTCAGTGGAAACAATTAGGAAAGATCATTTTGATTTTAGTGCTATGACTCATAAGTGACTTATATATAATGCATGGTTAGAGAAATGAATTATGAATTTAATTAATTATAAAATATGTTAATTTTTTAATATCACCATAGAGTGAAAATGAAAAAAGTGTATCAGTGTTGTTGTAATATAAACATTTTAATTTATAACCCAACATATGTGTTATGAAAACCAACAGCGGCGTCTAATGTAAATTAACTGTAAATTACACTCCAATTCTCACAAAAGTTATAAAGATTTTATATAAAAGTATTTTCAAATATACTAATATTGAGGGACAGAATTCAAAAACCCATGTTGTTCGTTCGTTCAATCATTCGTTCATAAGGCATGTACTTGTATGAAATGGGCAATTCTCCAAAAAACCGAGAGCATGCATGCACTTTTAGTTTCCCGGTTTCTGCCATAACAGCTCATCATCATGAGTGATTATTTTGCATGATTAATAATAGATTTTTCATTGACAAAGTTTGCTTTATGCATGCCATCTACATCTGCTCGATCTATTGATTACTCTGCATTTTAGGAATTTAGTCATTTTAATTTATGCCATCAACAATAGCAAACAAGAGGCTGATGAAATGATGAAAACTGTTATGCCATTCTCGAGATAGTTGCGGTGCTTTCACTTGTATTCTATATTGATTCATATTAATTTCTTTGAAGGACTGTAAATGATTACCTCTCCTCCTCACTCCAAAAATGTGTGCTCCATTCCCTATCTGTCACTCACTCGACATTGTGTCGATGTAGTGACACTAGGAGTCACTCTTGGGAGCCCCAAACACCTCTGCTTTTTTTTAAAAAGGCCAATGAGAATTGGCGAGTGGAATTTGCATGCCACTCCCCCGGACAAACGGGTATAAAAGGAGCTGGTATGCAACCACTCATTCAGATTTTCTCTTCGGAGCCGAGCGGTTCTATTCATTGAAGCTGAATTCATCCACGAAGTTCATTCACCTCATCTACTGTATTCTAAGGCACATTTCAGCGGCTTCTCCCCCTCTGCACCCGTGGAGTGCAGAGAACGCTCCAGGGCGCTTCGGCAGAAACAACTAAAAGAGTATATTCTAAAAAGAGTATATTTTCTTTCTAAAAGAGCGGCACACAGGGAACATCTTTTTAAAGATGGCTTTCCGTTTGTGTGTTATTCCTGGTTGCGGTCGATATCTCTCCGCTTCTGACGGCCACGATCGCTGTCTTACGTGTCTGGGCACTGCCCACACGGAGACATCGTTCATGGATGAGTCATGTCCTCATTGCGAGAACATGACCATGGCAACGTTGCGGTCACGGCTTGCTTTCGTAAGAAAAGCAGCGGATCCCCGCACCAGTCCTTCTACGTACGGGTTTGAGGCCACGTCGGTTAGCAATGAGGGCGATTTGGGGACATAAATGGGACCACCTCTGCCGGATATCCCCCCACAGACCTCCCATTCCCCAGCACGCTCACTTGCCCCGATTGGGCTCCCACACGAGACCACCGGCTCGTCTCAGCGCAAGTTCGACTTCTCGTTCGGAGCTCCAGAAGACGATGAGTGCTGCATCGGAGAGTGGGTTCGTCCAGTCTGACGCAGAGGCTTCGGCTGGGCTTCCTCCTTCGGGAACGGTCGCCCAGCCTCACGCCGACGCGGAAATGATGGACATGCTTTCCCGGGTGGCCGCGAGCATCGGGCTAGAGTGGAACCCTCCACTCTCCCCTGAACCCTCGCTGCTCGACGATCGGTTCCTGGGCACGGGGCGCTGCCCATGGCCACGCCCCTCCCCCGTTCCTTTCTTCCCGGAAGTACATGAGGAGCTGACAAAATCGTGGGAGGCACCTTTTACTGCCCAGTCCCGGTCTTTCAGCTCCCCTGCTCTCTCTACCCTTGATGTTGGAGCGGCCACGGGGTATTCGATGATCCCCCAGGTGGATAAGGCGCTCGTGGTGAACTTGTCCCTGACGACTGTGGCCTGCGGTGCCGCTGGACAAGCCGCCTCCGCCCTGCACGCCATGGCTCTCCTGCAAGTACACCAAGCCAAGGCGCTAAAAAAACTGCACGAGAGTAGTTCTGACCCGGGATTGATGCAGGAACTGCGCTCGGCGTCCGACCTCGCTCTCCGGGCGATGAAGGTCACGGCGCAGTCTCTCGGACAGGCGATGTCCACCCTGGTGATCCAGGAGCGCCGCCTTTGGCTCAACTTGGTCGAGTTGGGAGAGGCGGACAAGGTTCCTTGATGCCCCCATTTCCCAGGTTGGCCTGTTTGGTGACACCATCGAGGACTTTGCCCAGCAGTTCTCGGCGGTGCAGAAGCAGATGGAGGTCTTAAAATATATCCTGCCCCGGCGCGGCTTAAGACCCTGCACCCTGTCTGCTCGTTGCTAAGGGCGTCCTCCTGCAGCAACAACACCGGCTCCGAGACTTTGTGTCCCTCTTGCCACAACGCTGAACTACCCGCTGAAATGGCCAGGACCTGGTCTCGGCTCCTCAGCACAAAACCTGAATGAGTAGTTGCATACAGCTCCTTTTATACCCGTATGTCCGGGAGAGTGGCATGCAAATTCCACTCGCCAATTCTCATTGGCCTTTTTTCAAAAAAGCACAGGTGTTTGGGGCTCCAGAGAGTGACTCCTAGTGTCACTACATCGACACAATGTCGCGTTCCCTCCATCAGGGAACGGAGGTTACGAAAGTAACCAGGACATTATCTATAAAAATTACTTTCTAATTGACAAGCACACAGAAACCAATGCCAGTCAATAAATAGTCAGTTACAGTGGAAAATAAGGAATATTGTACGAGGCATACAGGGATGAGCACCAAACACAAAAAGCACATATACATGATTTTCAGTTGCCATTTGTTTAAGAACATTTTTACATCAGTTTCAGCTTTTATAAATTCTGATTTGTTCCTCACTTTTAACGCAGGATAAAATCCGTTCAATTTAGGATTGAATATCACATACAAGTAAGCACTATAATCAAATGGTTTGGCTCAGCTGTTCAATATCTCTCAAACAATGATAACACACCAGGAACGATGACCACATCTCCTATCATGTATGTCTATGAAAGATGAACGAGCCAATGAGACTATGTTATGGGCAGGGCGACACATGTAGCTCCGCCCCATATGTAGCTCCGCCTTATTCTGTAGGCTGCAGCCAGGTCCTTCTCGAGTTGCGACAGGATTCTCCCAGCATTAATGGGAAGCTTGATATAACTATCCTGTAAAAACAGGAAGCACTCAAAGGTCTGTCAAAATAAAAGTCCCGCTAACATGAAAGCTCTATTCAAATGGATGCGTGAAATTGAAGACAGAAAAATATAACTACTGTATAAAAATGTAATATTCAAAAAGTAGCAATAATACTCATAATAACAATGATGTATTATTAAATGGTTGTATTATCATTATGATTATTATTATTATTATTATTATTATTATTATTATTATTGTCTGTATGCAATATCACACACAAGCAGCCTTGTGCCACAGGCAATCAGATTTATTTTTATTAATGTTTTCATTAATACTGTGAAGCACTGTTGTGCAGCATTTTATTTTACCAAAAATAAAATGGCAATTGTTTGTACAATTCTTTTTTTAAACATATATATATATATATATATATATATATATATATATATATATATATATATATATATATATATATATATATATTTGTTTATTTATTTATTTATTTATTTTTATTAAAACTATGTATCAATTTGATTAAACACCATTTGATCATAACAATTAATTGAAACATTTAACATGGAATCCAGAAAAATTTAAATGGAAAACGCATAATTTGAATCTGTAAGACTTTATGCCGTTCTTTTAATCAAGTCATTTTCTGTGTAATGTCATAAAAAAATCTGAGGCTTTTTATTTGTTGATTATAGTATCGATTTAGTATCGATACCGAGGTACCAGGGCTAGTATCGTTCCAAAGCCAAAATTTTGGTATCATGATTAACTACAAAAAATTATGCGATTAATCACGATTAAAAATTAAAATCGACTGATTATATATATATTATTTTATAAATACAATTTAAAGAATATATCATGGTTTTTGCATTATATATAAATATACAGTGTTAAATAATACTATATAGGTGAAATATTAGATTTATCCAAATAGAAAATAATACATAAATAAAATTAATAGAAATAATAAAAACAGTTGTGTATGACATCATAGTATGAGATCATTATCTACAAGAAATAATAGAAAAAATACAATAACTCAGTATACATATCTGGTATTATATTGTTATACTTCTGTGGAAACATCTCCATCTTTAACTGGCTATTCTTGCATTTTAATATGCAGCATGATCATGTTCTGGATGCCTGGAAGGCACACTCAAAATTAAGCCAACAAAATAAACACATGTGTGAAAGATCATAATTAAGGACTTATTCTACAGCACTCTGTTTAGAGTTATTTGTGTGATGGGTTTTAGGTTTTAGTGGAGTACGTGACTCAATTTTGATAATGATTTGTTTAAAGTTGAGACAAGTTGTTTGTACGTGGACATTTTGCAATGTTCTTTGTTTTTTAACAAATAACAATATCGACACAAGACGTCACCAGAAAGAGTTTCTCTAGGCTGACTCTCTTGGTCTGAGCTGTTGTTTGTTGTAAAAATAAATAAACAGGCAGTGATGTGTTCTTCTAGTGTTGATGCTTGATGCTAAGTGAAGGAATGTCTATCGTACGTCTGTTACTGGTTGATTTGTGATTGTGTGGAGAAGACTCTAGAGAGATGGCTTTGTATAGGCCAGAGCCAGGAGGGTGTGTGCCTGATTGGGCGAAACTGCCTCTGTGTTGTCCTGCCCTTTTTCAGACAATGATAGAAGCATGACATTGATCAGAATAACCAAATTACCAATCGCATTGATGTAAAACCATGCCTGTTGCCATGGTGACATGTTGTGGTCACATTATGATGAGTCTTTCACTTCAGTATGTACTGTATGGTTGCCAAGTACATCACTTCTTAAGATGACCATTATAGCTAGACTCAATGCTAGTTTTAAAATAATACAATTCTCTTGACTCTTCTACAACTAAATTATTAGTAGGTTTTTGTTAAAGTATTTGCCATAAACCCATGTTTTGTTTTGTTTTTGGATAATCTTTTATGCAAGTTTGTCAAGTTGATCATTTAGATTGTGTCATCTTATACCCAAAGCAACATTACTAATTAAGTTATATTGAGTATCAGAGTATCAAGCAACTTGTAAATATTGCAGTATTATTAACATGGCTACAAAAAACTGCAGGGAAATTAAAAGATAATTTCTAGAGAATAGACTCCTACATTTGACATATTAGATATATATGAAATATTAGAAATATGAATATTAGAAATATTAAAATAGCTTTTCCTTTAGGAAACCTTAATAGTGATATCAAATTTGCATATAACCTGGCCTTTCTTCTGTACTTACATCTTGAGCCTTCGGACACCACAGATGCAAATATAAAGCAATTTTACTGTCTCATTGTAGCTGTTGTTATAGAACAGTATTCTACAGTCTGTTTGCTTAGTAATTGTTTATTTGGCTCTATGTTCTATGGCTCTATAAGTCTCCTTGTGATGTATACAATACTCTGAAGTGCTATTTTGCAAGCCACTGGATCAAAATTTCTGTATATATGGGCAAACAAAATTGCAAAACTCAGCCTTGGGATGCTCTCTTGTGAAAACAGTTCTCGAGGGCTGCTAGACAAGCAGTTATTTTAGCATCAAGTGCATGAGAGTGTGTGATGTGGAGTGTTTACACATAACATGACATTACGTGACCTCTAGCAAGACATCTGAACAGGTCTTTATGCTAATGAGGATGGGTTAAAGACAGAAGCTACCTGGAAAAGCTTATTCTGCTATTTTAAACCTGACTTAGCACCACAAGCCAGCTGAGTTAAATCAAGCAACACATACTGACAATTTTGGGAACATTTTATTTATTCAGTAATAAACCTCTTCACTAATTTAGAAAAACTTCTTTCAAAGACACCCTCTTCTTACAAGCTATACAAAATTATGTATAGGTAGAAAAGAAGTGTAATGACTGATAAAAAATGGCTGCTTGATGGTCTGGTTATAAAGCGTTCCCTATCTGTCACTCACTCAATGTTGTGTCAATGTAGTGACACTAGGGGTCACACTTGGGAGCCCCAAACAATGCTTTTTGAAAAAATGGGAATTGGCGAGTGGAATTTGCATGCCACTCCCCCAGACATACGGATATAAAAGGAGCTGGTATGCAACCACTCATTCAGATTTTCTCTTCGGAGCCGATCGGTTCTATTCATTGAGCTGAATTCTTCCGCGAGTTCATTCACCTCATCTGCTGGATTTACGGTGCTTTTCAGCGGCTTCTCCCCCCCTGCATCCCTGGAGTGCAGAGAATGCCCCTGGGCGCTTCGGCAGAACAACAAAAAAAAGATTATATTCTAAAAAAAGAGTATATTTTCACTTCTAAAAGAGCAGCACACACGGAACATCTTTTTAAAGATGTCTTTCCACTTGTGTGTTATTCCTGGTTGCTGTCGTTGTCTCTCCGCTTCTGACGGCCATGATCGCTGTCTTACATGTCTGGGCGCTGCCCACGTGGAGACTTCGTTCGTGGATGGGTCTTGTCCTCATTGCGAGAACATGACCATGGCAACATTGCGGTCGCGGCTTGCCTTCGTAAGAAAGCAAGCCACCCCATCAGCTCCCCGCCTCGGTCCTTCAACCTGCGGTTAGCACTGGGGGCGATTTGGGGACTCCAATGGGACCACCTCTGCCGGGTAACCCCCCACGGACCTCCCATTCCTCAACACGCTCGCTTGCCCTGGTCGGGCTCTCGGATGAGACCAACGGCTCATCTCAGGGTGAGTTCGACCTCTTATTCGGAGCCCGGGAAGACGATGAGCTATCGAGCGCAGCTCTTCCAATCTGACGCAGAGGCTTCGGCTGGGCTTCCCCCTTCGGGTGTGGTCGCCCAGTCTCAGGCCGACGCGGAGATGATGGAAATGCTTTCCTGGGCAGCCGCGAGCATCAGGCTAGAGTGGAACCCTCCACTCTCTGCTCACGGCCGTGCCCCGCCCCGGTTCCTTTCTTCCCGGAAGTGCATGAGGAGCTGACAAGATCGTGGGGGGCACCTTTTACTAACCGGTCCCGATCTTTCAGCTCCCCTGCTCTCACTACCCTCAATGGTGGGGCGGCCAAGGGGTATTCGGTGATCCCCCAGGTGGATAAGGCGCTTGCGGTGCAATTGTGCCCACAGAGTGCCACCACCTGGCATGGGTGCCCGAAGCTCCCATCCAGGGCCTGTAGGTTTACATCGTCTCTGACAGCTAAGGCCTACGGTGCCACCTCCGCCCTGCACGCCATGGCTCTCCTGCAGGTACACCAAGCCAAAGCGCTAAAAGAGCTGCACGAGGGTAGTTCTGACCCAGGATTGATGCAGGAACTGCGCTCGGTGACCAACCTCGCTCTCCCGGCGACGAAGGTCATGGCGCGGTCTCTCGGGCAGGCGATGTCTACCCTGGTGGTCCAGGAATGCCACCTCTGGCTCAACCTGGTTGACATGAGAGAGGCTGACAAGGCACGGTTCCTTGATGCCGCATTTCCCAGGTTGGCCTGTTCGGCGACACTGTCGAGGACTTTGCCCAGCAGTTCTTGGTGGTGAAGCAGCAGATGGAGGCCATTCAACACATCCTGCCCCGGCACACCCAAATGTGTCACAAACATGCCCAAACCAGGTTGGTTCCGACGGACTGCGGAGATGATGTTCCTCCTCCCCCATCCTCTACCAATCTTTTGGTGGGCATCAGGAGCCAGGTAAGTGCTTCGATGTCTCTGGACTCAGCATGGCCACGGGGTTCAAGCCCCCTCGACGTGGCACCTCAGGCTCCGCCCGACGTGATTATCCCCTTGGTACCCCTCGCCCGGAGTTTGGACACGTGGCTCGTGCTATCCAACCCAATGCGATGGCTGACCCGGACCGTCCGACTCGGCTACACAATTCAGTTCGCCAGGCGCCTGCCCAGGTTCAGCGGTGTCCGCTTCACCTCGGTGAAGGGCGAGAACGCCACTACCTTGCGTGCGGAGATCGCTACCCTTCTACGGAAGGGTGCGATAGAGTCTGTCCCTCCGGCCGAGATGAAGAAAGGGTTTTACAGTCCCTACTTCATTGTACCGAAGAAAGGCGTTGGGTTGCGGCCAATCTTGGACCTGCGAGTACTGAACTTGCACAGACTCCCGTTCAAGATGCTGATGCAAAAGCACATTTTAGCGAGCGTCCGACATCAAGATTGGTTTTCTTTAGCCCTGTGGCAGACGAGTTTGTGGAGAAACTCGCTGCCGGCCCAGTACATGTGCTAACTAGGCCCTGTACTGAGGTAGGTGCTCCACATGTGGTGGTTCCCCGTAGGTGACCCCATGTGATATCTTTCGCTAAATTATTTCCCTGTCGGTAAACTGCATCTTCCTTGGGCAGAGGCCCCTCTGCCCCCGGTCACCATATTTGTAGAAATTCCTCCCCCCTCGGGTAGGACCTACCATGGGACTTCTCCACATGACATAATTTCGACAAGACTCGGTAAGACCATGTGAAGTATTTCCACTCCCCCTTTTTTTCTGTGGGCGGGGTGTGGTCTCCATGGTGTCTTCCCCTTGGGATTGACACCCCCCCGACGTTGACATTTTCGGCCCCCAGTTGGTTAACAAATTCTACTCTTTTTGGGGAGAAAAAAGAGGAAAAGAGGCCGCGGCTGGGCTAGCCTGTCCCTATTTGTTGGGCAGTCGACTTGTTCCCGAAGGACCGTTCGACGCTCATAAGAGTGTTGGGGGAGGTTATATGACGGCCTGGTGCACTGGCTACAAGACACACAGCGGTCTGTCCGTCTCGCACCGCCAGTCCACGTAACACAGTTCAGCTAGTTGTGGCGTTTTTTATAGGGACCCCTAGTGTCACTACATCGACACAACGTGTCAGGGAACGGAGGTTACGAAAGTAACCAGGAAGTTAACATGTCAAAAAGGTATGCATTTTTAAGAGATTTTGCAGTTTTGCAGTGTGTGGTTATGAGGTTGCAGAAATTCCATGCATTTTTAAGATCCGAGTAAAGAAACTTACTTGGTGCACTTCATCCTCATGCAGTTGTGCAAAGGTGATGGTAGAGCAACATTAAATTAAGTTTTGCAACAGCTGCCATGGTGTTAAGGTCTTTGGACAGTTTTTTGATGTTTATGTTGAGAGTTAGATGAGGATGCTGACATGTTGTGTTAATGGTGTAGCTCTTTTTTATATCTTTGACCACATCAAAGATATTTGCTTCCCCACACCCCAGGTTGGGAACCACTGGGGAAGCTCAGCACTTCTTACACATAGCACCATTCTTCCAATGAAGAAGATTGAGAAAGAAGTGAGTAACAGTTAGCAATACACTAACTTAGCACTCAATTAGGAACACTATGGACCTTATTAAGAGCCTGAAGTGGTCTTCTGCTGTTGTATCCCATCCTCCTCAAGGTTCAACGTGTTGTGCATTCTGAGATGCTATTCTGCTCACTACAAGAATAGCATAGATTGTACAGAGTGGTTATCTGAGTTACTGTAGCCTTTCTGTCAGCTCAAACCAGTCTGGCCATTCTCCATTGACCTCTCTCATCAACAAGGTGCTTCCATATGGATGTTTTTTTTTTTTTTTTTTTGGCACCATTCTGAGTAAATTCTAGAGTTTTTTGTGCATGAAAATCCCAGGAAATCAGCAGTTACAGAAATACTCAAACCAGCCTGTCTGGCACCAACAATCATGCCACGGTCTAAATCACTGAGATCAAATTTTTTCTCCATTCTGATGGTTTATGTGAACGGTAACCGAAGCGCCTGACCCATATCAGCATAATTTTATGCAATGCACTTCTGCCACATGATTGGTTGATTAGATAATCACATGAATACTGTAAGTGAGTGTATATCAGTTTTATATCACAATAGGCTAGTAAACAATGAATTGCTATATTATAGTATTGCAACCAACATAGTCTCGTGCTAACTTGTAATAATTCATACAAGTTGAAAATCGTTAGATATTGCACAACTTGGCTCGAAAGAAAAGGTACTACTTTTATTCCCATAGAGACATACAAATCAGCCAACACTGTATTTTAAGAAATTAAACATTCCATATTTATTTATGCAACGCAAATGACTGATGTACAGTATGCCAATAACCTGTAAAATGCTTCTGTTGTCTTATTCCAAACCCAAAATTTTCTTTCTTCCATGGTACTAGATCAAATCTTCTTCTTCTTCTTTCGGCTACTCTTGTTAGGGGTTGTCACAGCGGACAGTCCGTGATTCGCATATTTGACTTGATATTTTACTCCGGATGCCCTTCCTGATGCAACCCCCAGTGGCTTGGGGACTCTCACTATGGGACTAGATACAATTATGAGCCAAATCATTATGACCACCTGCCTAATATGCTGTTGGTCCTCCATATGCCGCCAAAACAGCACCACCCCGCCGAGGCATGGACTCTACAAGACTCCTTGAAGATGTCCTGTGGTATATGGCACCAAGACATTAGCAGCAGATCCTTCAAGTTCTGTAAGTTGTGAGGTGGAGCTGCCTTGGATCGGACATGTTGGTCAAGCACATCCCACAGATGCTCAATCAGATTGAGATCTGGGGAATTTGGAGGCCAGGGCAACACCTTGAGCTCTTCATCATGTTCCTCAAACCATTCCCAGACAATGTGTGTAGTGTGGCATGGCGCATTATCCTGCTGAAAGAGGCCACTGCCATCAGGCAATACCATTGCCATGTAGGGATATACCTGGTCTGCAACGATGTTTGGGTAGGTGGCACGTGTTAAATTGGCATCCACATGAATGGATGGACACAAGGTTTCCCAGCAGAACATTGCCCAGAGCATCACGCTCCCTCCACCCGCTTTTCGTCTTCCCACAGTGCATCCAGGTGCCATCACTTCCCCAGGTAAACAGCACACACATACATGGCATGCACGTCCACGTGATTTAAAAGAATACGGGACTCATCGGACCAGGCGATCTTCTTCTGTTGCTCCAAGGTCCAGTTCCGATGCTCACGTGCCCATTGTAGGCGCTTTCACCGGTGGACAGGGGTCATCATGGGCACTCTGACCGGTCTGTGGTTATACACAGCCCCATACGCAGCAGGGTGTGATGCACTGTGTGTTGTGACACATTCCTCCTGTAACCATAATTAAAACTTTCTGTGACTTGTGCCACAATAGACCTTCTGTTGGTTCGGACCAGATGGGATAGCTTTTTTTGCGCTTGTGCATTGATGAGCCTTGGGCGCCCAACACCTTGTCACCGGTTTGTGGTTTGTCCCTCCTCGGACCACTGTTGGTAGGTACTCACCACTGCTGAATGGGAGTATCCCACAAGCCTTGCCGTTTCAGAGATGCTCTGACCCAGTTATCTCGCCTTAACAATTAGGCCCTTGTCAAAGTTGCTCAGGTCTTTACTCCTGCCCATTTCTCCGGCATTCAACATGTTGACTATGAGAACTGATTGTTCGCTTACCATCTAATCTACTCAGACCTTGACATGTAGCCTTGTTAGGAAATGATCAACATTATTCGCTTCATCTGTGTATATTCCTATTAAATTCATGTTCTATTTTAGGGGTAAGGTGGGCATGAGTACTCGAGTCCTTGAATACAGAAACAAGCTCCAACACAGCACACCGTGTCTTTCTGTCCAGGGCAGAGACAGCGCTCAAAACTCTGGAGAAGCATACACACACCAGGCGAGTTCTTCCTTTCAAACTGCTAGACGGAGTGCAGCTGAATGGAACATATCATAGTATCTATCTATTTTCAATGTAACATGCCTTATTAAAACGTAATGGTTATGGTGTCTTCGGTCAAGCCAACCACGGTTTAAAAAATACACACTACAGCCAGCCACAATGAAAACAGAGGCGCTCGCTTATTAAGATAATTCCAGTAACCTCAGAAAGAGCAGAGAGTTGACCAGCGAGTCTTCACATAATAACAAAATTTAAGGGCATTTGATTATGTATCTGTTATACTTTTTGAAACAGACTACGTTGTAACAGCCTATAATAATGAATATGCAAGCCACTAGAACAACAACGAGATGCAATGCAGCAGTCAGAGACATCTGTCTGAAATATATTTACATAAATATGTAGGCTACATGTACATATCCCCCCGAGGACTCGAACAGACAATTTGAACAAAATATCCATCCATAGTTAGAGGTTAAACTTTGGAAAAATCATTAAAAAAAACAATCGTTGGTTCATTAATTTTACTCTATGGGAGTAAAAGTTGTACATTTTTGTATGAGTATACTGGTACGATTTCTTGCTATGTCGCCATCTTGTACTATTATTACGACTTGTTATGAGACCGGGTTGTCATGACCCAGATATTGCTGTATTATATTCCCAGATCCCTGCAGATACCCACTCCTAGTAGGAACATAATGTAATATAAGATAGTATAATATAATATATTGTAATATAATAACAAAAAGCCTGGTACAATGTAGGTGGCAAGCAGTATCCACTTTGAGAGATACAGAGCGTCAGAGAGAGTGAGAAGCAGAGAATGAGTTCCATGCATAAATTCATGTAATGTTTATTCATATGTTCAAGTGTGTTGATTTAGACCCCCCAGGCTGAATGGGTAGGTCTTATATAAGAAAATTCTTCTGTCAAATGGTTGACTTTAAAAAGGAGTGTGGGTTGTCACAGAAATATCAGCATTATGATGCATCTGTGTTCGGTAGCCCAGGGTGTTGTTAGATTGTTTATGTCACTGGCTTCCATTACCTGCAATGTATGTGTGTTTCTGCATGTACTGTGCTATTATACTGTATGATTTTTATGCGTCTTACATAATGAAGTTTAAGATGAACACAGCAAGTTATTAATGTAATTATAATAAAATTATTTTGAATAATGAGCCACAGAAGTGGAAAGTTACACTGTAAACAGCTCATTGCATTACCTCACTCAGATAATTCTTCTGATGTTCTTTCTCCACCCCAAATCCACCTTAATTTCATAACCAGATTTAATGAAGAAAATGTGAGTGTTACTTGCCCGCAAAAATACTCGACAACATGATGGTAGGGTGTTGTGGGTGTTAACCAAGGTGTGGCTATGCAGTTGCTAACATGTTGCTAGCGTGTTCTGAGTGGTTGCTAAGTGGTTGATCACTAACCCATCCCCATGTCTCTATGATATTCAAGCCTCTAGATATTGCTCGGGTCCCTCCTTCAATGTTAGTCTTAGGGATCTTTTAGTGATAGCGCGTCTCTTCTCAACAAACTACACAAATGTAAGTGTTATTTATGTATGTAGCACAAACTGTGCAGAAAAAGTTTAAATTCCTAATCTTAGGTGTGAGAAATAGTCTGACTGATCACACTGGGAATTCAGCAACAGGAGTTTGTAAGTTCTTTGGCTGAAATCGGTCCGTGCTTGATGAAATTTAAACCACTGCCACTGTTCACAGGATGGCACCAAAAAGCAAGTATTTATTTATTTATTTATTTAGTAAATTATGTAATACAGTCAAACTGGAATGCTTATTTTATTAACTCTAACCCAAACACCAACCCTAAACCTAACCGTCATTGGAGTTAAAATGTGGTTTTAGAGTGCAACAAAATGCAAACTCATGTTTCTGAGGCGCCAGAGGGAAAAGCGAACACATTTGAATTGATGCAAAAATGTCTCATTGAGGATGGTGCTTGTCGATTTTAGGATACAGCTAGGGATGATCCGATCCGGATTTTTACAGCCGATACCGATCACCGATCTTCTTGTCACCTGGTCGGCCGATAACGATCCATATACCAATCATTTCACCTTTTATTAGGATCTCTGTCATAACTGGCTATATGTAAGCTTTCTGCTCACTGTCACTTTTAATTGAATTTTCCTCTTCCTAGTAATATCACTTTGCTTAGTTTTTTGCTGACAAAAACAGATTAAAAAGACTTTAAATCAAGTAAAGGCTAACATAAAATATTCTCTATATTAGGATAGATTAAAAAAAAAATAAGCTTAGTGTCAAACTGAATTTTATGGTCGGAGATATCAAGTAGGAATATCCCACACCCAACTTGAATGGAACGCAGCATAAACATGCACCCTGACGAAACGAAATTTATTGCAAGCAACATTTAAATCGTAAATATTATTAGATAGATTTTTCCAGGTATTATACAGTAGACCTCCTTGGTAGATTCATATGAAAAATTATGATTTTTGAATGTCTGTTCAGGAGACGTTCATTTCACAAAACAGTCATGCTGCAGTTAAAATTAGGCTTGCTTGAGCATTAAGTGTCGTTTCAAGTTCTGCCTTTCATGCATGGACGTGTTTTTAAAATGTCAATTGGTATTATTGGTTAGCTGCGACATAATGTATGATGCCCAAAGGCATAGGGTGTCTTATTCATTGTGAAACTGTGTTTTCTTAATTGCATGAATCACACTGAAGGCCTAGACTTATAATGCACGGCCCCATAGGTGCAATTAAACTTAATGTGACATTTTTTGTTATTGATTCATTGTCATTATTTCATATAATTATTATTATTTCTTAATTTATTTCTATTTTATTTTTGCATTGTATATAACACATTATATTATGGCATCTTAATATTGTATAAAAAATTATTATATTTATAAATTCCTTCCCAGCCTTTTCATTTAGCTGGATGATTGTATTAATAGTTCATTTTTCACTTGTTGCCGCTTGAACATTAATGAGGGGAATACAGCGTGTAACAGTACAGTACACAAGCTTTCATACTCGCCATACCTCTCCCATTGCATCTTTCTTAACTGCTGAATCAAGTGTGTTGTCTTCCCCACACTCAGTGATGCCACGACAGTGTTGCTGATGTCTTAAAGGAGCAGCGCGTCTTTTGCGACATGCGCGATCAGGTTTATGGGATCTGCCAAATTACAGATCACCGATCGAGTCATAGGACGGGAATATCGGCCAATACGGATTGGTGGCCGATCGATCGGAGCATCCCTAGATGCAGCATGTCGATTTCCAGTGTGATCATGTTGAAATAGTAATAGTGATGCTTGTCCTAAGAGTTAAGCCTTGTGTTTGAGGCCTTCCACTGGGTACCAAACCTGCATACCCTTATCCTCTTCCCTTATTTACATTATATGAACATACCAATTCATGATATGTTTGTTAAACTGCCTCCATTTGCGTCAGTCATCAACACATCAACATTGGATTTGTTATGAAAGCTTTAGTGGATGCTATCTATTGCGTAAATGATTATTTCCAAATGTTTCATTATAGCTTTTCTGCGCCTTTGTAAGGTGCAGTTGTATCTTCTTTGGCCTGCATGGATGTAAGCTCTTTAGATCCTACAAACCCAGTTTAGTACTGTAGCGGTTGAACCGCATTTACTGGATTGACAAAAAAACATTTTACAGATTAAGATGATTTTACACTGTTCTGGGATCATCTTCCTCAGGCTTATCTTTATCCAGACAGTTGAAGAGAAAGCACACATTCTGAACTCAGATCAGCATAAAAGGGAAAGCTCTTTCCAAGGCAGCGTTGCTAAGGAACATGAGTTGCTACTTAACCTCCATTTTCTGTCTGACAGCTGCAGCTCTTGTGTTTGTTAATGTATTAGTTTTAGTGTGCTCAGACTATGAGTGTTGCATACAATGACTGTCTGCTAACAGACCTGCCCACATACACATACACGCCTATAGACAAAAATATACAATGAATGTGCAAAACTACATATTTTCTAAATTAGTCAAAAAATCGTTCAGGCAATCAACCAAGTAGCTGACTAATCGGTCCTAAGAAAGCCTTGTATAAGTAGGCTGGTTTTGGGTTCACCTGACCTTGATCGGACCAGTTTACATAAGATGCACCTTTGCCTTCATAAACAACAAAACTGACTGTAGTGCAATGGAAAAGAATGTAGGGGCTGCATTTTTAAAAGTTAGCCTATTTTTAAATTGACTTAAAAATAGTCTTAAAAACACTACGCTCCTTGCAGGACTAGGACTTTTTTTTAATATTGTTTTATCACCCAGCCCTAGGCAAGACGCTCAAAAAACAATGCAAATGCAATGCATTGTCCAAAACTGTTTAAATACTGTATGTATGGTTGTAGCGCCGATGCTTTAACGGAGATGATTTTAAAGACGCAACTTTTACAAGACAGTTTTACAGTGCAAACTGTCTAAAGACTAGGGTATATGTTGAGCCCTCTAGCTTTTCAAAGTACACTCTTTTGACCAGTAGCCTATTTGGATGAGACATGCGCTTTACAGTACGACTGCTTTGTAATGCTCTTTAGCACAGTCAACTCAAGGCACATGTGGACTATCTACGTGTACTGTGCTGATGATGAAATTTGCTTCACGCAGAAAACCGAAGTATACTTTGGCCTTAACAGCACTCTAATTTAAGCACCTGCAAAAATATCTACTGTATATAAGAAAAATTCTAGATAAACTAGTCAACCTCACTAATCCACAGTTTTCATGACCAACCACTCGGCGCCGCCATAATGCCGCTGGACTGTTTTCTTGTTATGGTCTCCATAAGAAGCTATTTAAAAACTATCGAAACGAGCAACCCAAACGGAGAACAACAATCATTTTAAGTGTTAGTTGGAGGAAAATTGAGTTCAGGCTCAACTTGTGCAGTTCTTGGCTGTCTTAACAACTCAAAGTAGTTAATGATATCAACATAACTAACATCGGGCTTCATGTCATCTACCAACAATTTAAGCTTCGACAGGAGAGGCACTGTCAAAAGACGGTCATCGTGACACTGTAAAGTAACAGCACTATGGAGCAACATGCTATTTTTGCCAATATGCACAAATTTAATATGCTAAACATCACATTATGTGCTAACAACATAAGTCGATGCGAGTGAAACAGACTTCCGGTATGAATAGGGGGGCAATTCCACATTCAGGAAAAAGGTGGATTGACTAGTGCATCATTGAGACACATCCCTACATTAAATATCCAAAAGCCAAAATATAAAAGGCTACAAAGATATTTGTGGCATAATATTGCTTTGACAATCATGTGTTGTTTTACATAGGGTATTTACATGGGTCTGGGGTTGCCAGACATAGAAAAGGTGGCCAGTCTTTATTCATAAGGCATTTCTCCTCTTGACACCAGTGTGGACTTATCTACACTGCTCAGGAAACAGATCATTGCCCACTATCAGTTTACTACAAGGGAGCCTCAATAGCTGAGCTGACTGGTGTCATCAGTGAATACATTTGAACAGTGACTGAGCCATTACAGACCTGTGAGGGTGTGTGTTATCCTGCTAAAGGAGCCCATTGCCAATGTTGGGTGAATGTCGGACATGATTAAATGCAGATAGTCGACAAGGACAGCCATAAGCCTCCCAGGCTGTGTTCCACAGCGACGTCTTTCGTACCTGTGTTCCTGTGTTTATGATAAACTTACTGTACATTGCATGGTAGCAGTAGACAATGTAATGTCACCATGTAAATGTCACCACATACATTTATTATTCGCATTGTACATGTGAACTTTAAGATGCTGATTAGCGTTCCATGCTTTAGTACAGAAATTGGTACAGTTTAGTTTGGCCTTTTGGAGAATGTGGTTAAGATTTATTTAGAAATCTAAAAATCACTTTATCCAATAAAAATGCTGTACACCAAACCCCGTGTGAAATGGGGTCAGACAAATCTCACCATGCAAAGGCTGATGCTATTTTATGCGGTTCATTGATTTGAAAGAAAAGGCCGGGCTTTAGTCGTATTGAGCTAGGGCTTTACGCACGATTACTGTTGAGAGAAGACTTACTTTCACACCATTATGTCTTTTTATGTTTCTGATGTTATTTGTTTGTATAATTAAATACCACAGTAGTTTCCGACATTTTCTGTAATTTAAAGTTATGTGAATGTCGTGTTAACTTTGTGTCGCTTGCAAAGTGCAGTAGTGCACTTCACTATTACTATTTTAGATATTATTACTATTTTACCTACAGTATTACAGCTAATAAAGTGAGAAAAAAAATGGGAAACACGTATGTTCAAATTCACACTTCACCTTGAAATACATTGTATATATTGGCATACGGTTTAAAAAGGTCTCTCTCTCTATCTCAGACTCTCTCGGTGGTCCATTCCCCTCAACTGCTCACCGATGCCACCACAAACCCAAGCGCTGTCTGCCCTTACATCCATGTGGAGGTGTCCCTATGAGCCCCCTTCTGTTCCACCCCAACGCTAAAGGCTCTCAGATAGTCATGGATCTGGCACAGAGGAGCGTCAAACGGCAAGCCAGCTTCTGCAATGCCATCACGTTCAGCAACAGGCCCATAGCTCTTTATGAGCAGGTCCGCTTAAAGGTAAGAACTAATAAAAGAAAAAAGTGTGGGTAGAGTCTGGGCCTGACAAAAAGTTTGAGAATTGTAGGATGAACACACCTTTTCTTGCAATACTCAAACAATAACAGTGTTTTTAGCTTTCTCATTTTTTCTGTACTTTAAAGTACCATCCTAAAGGAGTTTTGCAAGTTTCCTCTTCCCAAACCAGCATGTCACCACAATAATAATTACATTTATTTATCACACATTTGCAGTGAAATTCTTTTTTTTCACATATCCCAGCTAAGCTGGGGTCAGAGTGTAGGGTCAGCCATTATACAGTGCCCCTGGAGCAGATAGGGTCAAGGGCCTTGCTCAAGGGCCCAACAGTGGTATCTTGGTGGTGCTGGGGGCTTGAACCCCCAACCTTCTGATCAGTAACCCAGAGCCTTAACTGCTGAGCCACCACTGCCCCTACTAAACAATACAATGCAATGCAAAACAAACAGTCCCACCCCAGACTATGGCACTCAATCTAGCTTAACCAGTTACTCGACCAACATACAAAGTTGTTTGTGTGTGCACTCACTCACTAATCCAGTTCTCAATGATAATAATCTTCGGAGCGCCTGGCTGCTGTGACATAAGTCATTATGTTCTTGACTTATTTGTAGTGCTTATTCCTTCAGTCCAGGCAGTTGTTACTGTAAGTCAAATAAAACAGAGCTACTCTACTCCAAACACACCTCACGACTACCTCATACAACCCCTCAATTGTTCCTTGCAGACAACCATTTATGACCATTAAAACATGCCCCCTATTTGGCCTTCAGTGCTGCTGTAATAGCACATAAGAGCAAACATTGATAGAATTCTTGTAAAAGCTGCAAAGTAATGGTATTTTAATGGTGAGTTTTTCGTTGCCATTGTTACCTTTGGCTTGCGCATTGGAAATTGTAAGCTGCTTTGGATCAATTTGTATCGTGAAAAATGCTATACAAATAAATTCAATTGAATTAGATAGAAAATGTAAATAAAAAAAAATAAAAAAAACATGTTTTGTTTCTGTAAAATGTTTCAGTGGTTCATTTTTATTAGGTGTAGGTTTTGTTTTAGCTGTTAATGTTTTCTAATTTGAATTTAAATATGAAGTGTGTAAGTTTTTCTTTGGGAGTATAATTTGTCCAGTCCCAGTTTAATGTGTAGAGTGGCAAGGATAAGGAAGCCATTCATATGTTGATTTCCCTGAGAAGTGTAAACATCTAAAAAAATTTCTGTTCTTTGAGCATACCAACATTGCACAGCATAGTATAGCAAAATAAATGTTTAGGAATAACTATTACTTTTTGTTTCATGCATTTGTTTTATGTCTTAATGCTAATTAATCTTTCTGGTTTCCTCTTTCTAGATTACTAAAAAGCAGTGCTGCTGGAGTGGAGCTCTCCGTCTGGGATTCACCTCTAAAGACCCGTCTCGAATCAACCCTGACAGTTTGCCCAAGTACGCCTGCCCTGACTTGGTATCCCAGAACGGCTTCTGGGCTAAGGCCCTGCCAGAAGAGTTTGCAAATGAAGGAAACTTAATTTCCTTGTGGGTGGATAAAAAGGGGAGAGTATTTTATCGCATCAACGATTCCAGCCCCATGCTGTTCTTCAGCGGCGTTAGGACAGCAGAGCCGCTGTGGGCCCTCATTGATGTCTACGGTCTCACGAGAGGAGTGCAGCTGCTGGGTGAGTACAGACAGAAAATAGCTGTTAATCCAAAAGATTCTGTCATCATTCCCTCACTATCATGTTGGTACAAGGAACACAAAATGAGATGTTCGGCAATATGTTAGTCTCAGTCACCATTCACTTTTATTGCATGTTTTTCCATGCAATGAAAGATAATGGTGACTGAGGCTGTCATTCTGCTTAACATCTCATTTTGTGTTTCACAGAAGTAAGAAATTTGTGTGTATACAGTATATATATATATATATATATATATATATATATATATATATATATATATACAGTATAACACAACTATATATATATATATATATATTATTATTGTTATTATTATTATTAAATACAGGTTTAGAACAACATGAGGGTGAGTGAATGATGACAGAATTTTCTTTTTTGTATAAACTATCCTTTTTAAGGCCTTTTCACACCAAATCCGAATTTTCGGAACTACAGGAGTTTATAATGAAATTACAAAACAAGGCCAAAATATTACATTGCAATGATCCATTATTTTATTCGAAAACAAGGTTTATTTGGTCAATTTTTTGGGTGTAATTTACATGAAAATGCATTAATTTGGGTATTCAGACTTTAGTAAGAGAATGATAACATTTCTGGACTTAAATAGTAAATAGTTTTATTTATGCAATAATTTCTTTATGAATGCAGAAGCATGAGAAGAATGACATTTTATGTGTAAATTGTTCATAAAACCATTACATAAATTGTCGCATTATTCAATGATTTATACAAGAATGGTTTTCCAAACAATAAAACATTAAAGAAATTTTCAAACATTGGTTAGAGAATAATAAAAGTTTGGCATTGGTTATAAATATTTTATAAATGGTTTATAAAACGTTAAATAAATTCTCGCATAATGTGATAATTTATGCAAGAATTGCTTTATGAAAGCAGAGGCATGAGCAGAATGACATTTCCTGTGTAAATCGTTTGTAAAACCATTCGCATGATGACACAGTGTACGTAATTTACATGAAAATACGTTAATTCGGGTAATAAAATTTTGTTACGAGAATGATAAAAGTTTCGCACTCTGTGTGAATACGTTTAAGAGTAAAATATAATTTGTGAATATTTTATAAACACTTATAATTTTAAGATATACACATTTCAGTTTTATAACAAAATCATCATTAAACGGAATTGTGTAATCTTTAATAAAATTTCAACATAGCGGAAAACGGTTTTTCATAAAACCATTACATTAAATGTTGCAAAATTCAATAATTTTTGCGAGAATCCTTTTCCGAACGATAAAACAAAGAAATTTGGCAAAGTTTGGCATCAGTTATAAACATTTTATAAATTATTAATAAAAAATTATATGCAACAATTTTTATAAGAATGATTTTACGAATTACACAGATATTCGTTCTACTCATGTTTTAAGAATGAGGCCCAGTGTCTTCATTCAGGTATCCAAAAATTTTCCAAAAAATGCTGAAAATTTGGCATCAGACTTAGGTTTAATAGTTTTGGGTGCGGAAAATGGTTTGAAAATAATATAAATTTTTGTTTTTTATATCTTTTTGTGAACTTTATTGCAGAAATGTTTTAAAAAGTTTTCTCCAATTTTCCTCCCAAATATGTCTTTGAGTCCCTTTGTCTATAAAACTTGTTGATCGAGATAACACATATCACGCATTCACAAGAGCTGAAATGTGAAGGCAGCATTGCTGCACTGTCTTGCAGCATTGCTGCACTGTCTTGCAGCATTGCTGTATATGACCACACTGAACGCTGGTATGAGGAACAGATACCATAACCACGCTTTGATGTACCGGAGTGTGTATGTGTCTGTGTGGGTATTTGGGTATGAAGTGGGGGTTGGATCTAACGTATAAAGGGCGAGACATTCACATCTCACATGAATGCATGCAGCAAGCTTTAATGCTCTCATCCCCCAAGGTTAATTATAGAAACAGGTCACATACACTAGCGATAGCTCTATTTATCCTAATTGAGCGCCGTGGCAATTGACAGCAGCCGCTCTGTCTGCTATCTGTCCACTGTGTGGGATGCACAGTGTTATGTGTGCGAGTAACTTTATCTCTACCATTGCCTCACAAGAGGCAGCGTTGACATACACTGCTGAACCTATGTTCTTCGACGGTCTGCTACGCAGAAACCAAAGAATGCATGTGTGTGTTTTCGATTGTCACTGCTTATGTCACATTATCTCGTCCTAGAATGGTTTGTAAGTGTAACGCCTGAAGTGCAAGATCAAAAGAGCTCTTACTGTATCTTTATCAAATATTGCTCCTGAAGTGCCGATTCCAGAACTCAAACAATCGCACTGGAGTCTCACGTCCATTGAGACATGTAATGACCTGATTTACAGGACACAGGAAAGAAGAGCATATCAGTGATGGTAGAAAGAGACCTTTTTCACTCAATACGTTTGCATGTGCTGCTAAGCTACAGTGGGTTTTTGCGTAGTCGAGCTACAGTCTTTATCTGTCTATCTAAATACCAATGCACAATGCGTAATCTAATATTTAAAGGAAGGACATCAAATACACCGGGTTAAATACATGTTGCGTCACCTCTGTCTTGCGTTGCATATGAACAATGCAGAGGCAATTACAGTGCAACAGTCTGGTTGATATAGATGAATTGATTTTCAACGATAACTTATAAATTTTTAAAGACAGACCTACCTTGAGCTTTGAGGTTGTTCATCAATGGTATATGCTTCCTTCTAAGCCAACTGTCTGCGTTATTTCAACTTGATTGTTTAGAAATCGTGTTTGATAGCAAATTTCATGTTAAACAACTCCATTAGCCATGGTCCAGCTTCACCAATCAGAGAACAGTGGCCAACAAAGCCCGCAAAACGTGCTTTGAAACAACCGCTCACTCCCATGACGCATTGTTAATGATGTAATCGAGTCGGTGTCTCTTCATGTATAAACTACTTATCTATTTGTACATATCAGAATATTTTGCAATAAATGTAAAATATTTTGTTTCCATTCTTATAATCAACAACCTAAAATAAATTTTGTATATATTCATATAATTTTATATTCAATGACATCAGTTGCAATAATTGTGGCCCGATTAACATATATACACTCAATTAACACTTTATTAGGAACACCTGTACTCCGACTTATTCATGCAATTATCTAATCAGCCAATCGTCTGGCAGCAGTGTAATGCCTATCAGTTAATATTCACATCAATCATCAGAATGGGGAATAAATTTGATCTCAATGAATTCGACCGTGATATGATTGTTGGTGCCTGACGGGCTGGTTTGAGTATTTCTGTAACTGCTGATCTCCTGTGATTTTCACACACAACAGTCTCTTGAATTTACTCAGAATGGTGCCAAAACAAAAAACATCCAGTGAGCGGCAGTTCTGCAGATGGAAATGCCTTGTTGATGAGAGAGGTCAACGGAGAATGGCCAGACTGGTTTGAGCTGACAGAAAGGCTGCGGTAACTCAGATAACCACTGTGTACAATTGTAGTGAACAACATGTTCACTACAGAATGCACAACACATCGAACCTCGAAGCGGATGGGCTACAACAGCAGAAGACCATGTTGGGCACTTTATTAGGACCACAGTGTTCCAAAAATGAAGTGCTTAGTGTGTGTATATTTGAAAAAGAAGTGTTTCCAAATGAATACGGCTAGGGATGCTCCGATCGATCAGGCACCGATCGGTACCGGCCGATATTCACGTCCTATGACACGATCGGTGATCGGTAATTTGGCCGATCACATAAACCAATCACTCATGTCACAAAAGACGTGCTGCTCCTTTAAGACATCAGCAACAATGTAATGGCATCAAGGAGTGTGGGGAATACTGGTGTTGTGTTGTAAGACAACACATTTGATTCAGCAGTTAAGAACGATGCAGTGGGAGAGGTATGGCGAATATGAAAGCTTGTGTACTGTACTGTTACACGCCGTATTCCCCTCATTAAAGATCAAGCAGCAACAAGTGAAAAATGAACTATTAATACAATCATCCAACTATATGAATAGGCAGGGAAGGAATTTATAAATATAATAATTTTTTATACAATATTAAGATACCATAATATAATGTGTTACATACAATGCAAAAATAAAATAGAAGTAAATTAAGAAATAATAATAATTATATGAAATAGTGACAATGAATCAATAACTAAAAATGTCACATTAAGTTTAATTGCACCTATGGGTTATCAGTTTGTCTTCAGTTTGACACTAAGCTTCATTTTTTTATAGGGCTATCTATCTTAATATAGATAATGTACTTGATTTAAAGTCTTTTTTTTTTTTTTAAAGCTTTTTTAATAAGATTTTTAAACTTTTTAAACTGTTTTTGTCAGCAAAACATAGGCAAAGTGATATTACTGGGAAGAGGTCAATTCAATTAATAGTGAAGTGTGCAGGAAGCTTACATATAGCCAGTTATGACAAAGATCCTGATAAAAGGTGAAATGATTGGGATCGGTATCGGCCGATCAGGTGACAAGAAGATTGTGATAGGTATCGGCTGTAAAAATCCTGATCGGAGCATCCCTAAATACAGCAAGATGATTTTGAGGGGGAACTTCAGCCTCCATGTCTCCAAGTCCTGTCCTACATTTTTTACTTGAGTTCTTGAATATATTTGTCACATTATGGAAGTAAAATGGGCCATTTCAGGAAACATTTTCCTATTTTTTTCTTTAGTTCTGTGCTCGATAATGACAGCTTTGATTGGGGATGGAAAAACTGGTCTAAATTGGTCTAACTGTTTGTAAACCATTTACAGAAAGAGGTTTGACGATTAATTTAAATGTACTCATTGGTACAAATGCCAAAAATTCTTGCTTGTAATTTCATTATCTTGGGAAACTGTTTTGAATGCCTCAGGCCTAAATGCATGATGAAATTCTCTCGTGCACCTGTGATTTTGAAACACACACATACACATGAACCTATTGTAGACAATAGCAAACACTCAAACCAATTCTTACGACAGCTTTCACTAAGAATTCAGATCATTTCAAGTACCTGTCTACCTAAATAGCATGCTTATAAATTATGCTGATGTGCAATAATGCATAGCTGAAACTTGCCATATTATAAACATGCCGTTAATTTGATGTTATGGTTACTATGCATGCATCTCAGGACAGGTTCCTTCAGAAACAGTATTCAAGTTGACATTTAATTAATCCTCCAGAGCTTACTGTTTATCATTCTACAATTATTTGGCTATTTATATCATAGTGTCAAAGTCTTAGAATTATTTAAAATACGCACATATCTTCTGTCATCTTTTAAAGACCCCACAAAATCAACCTGGCAACCAACCCCTAGCATTGTGGCTATGACTTTTGCAAGCACCACAGTGCCTCTTTATAAGAGGATTGTAACTTGCCCTTTGACAGCTGAAGAACTATCTATGAACAGGTATCATACTTAAGAGAACCCCTATTGCAGTCACTTCAGTATTAGCGCTGACACTGATATAATGTCTCCTTGCCCCTGAATGGTGTTAAAATTCTCCCTGACACTAATAAAATGCTGACAGGGAAAAATGTAGCCATGAGCTGTAAATCTGCCTCTGTGTGCATGTTAATACTCATTTCACCAGTCACACACTATGTGCTTCCCTGTCTTTCGGACTTCTCTTTTCTACTCGTAATATCCTGTCTTGAACACATCCTCAACACTCTTTATTGCCCCTGCGGCTAGGAGGTGATACAGTATCTTGCCAGTCCTGCAGGCTTCTTTCTAGCATGAGATTTAGCATCTAACCGGACCTTGAACCTTGGTGTGGTTTTCAGGGTTCCAGAATATAATGGCAGTGAAATGAAGTCGTCCCCCGAGGCATTTTGACATGCAGTGAGTCTGGAATGTTGTTTAATAAATAATCTAGCCTTCAACTACTCTTTTCCGAAACATACTTGCTGGCCAGGCTAAATGCGGCAGAAGCTAGTGGACCAAGTTATTAAAGATTTATCGCTTGAGGAACTTGTAACGGCCTTAAAACAGGTTGAGTATAAGTGCAACAATGCATCCCATCAATCTTGTAAGCTTTCCTTGCTGAAATTTGCAGTTTTCCCATCACTCAGTTGTGATTCTATCTGTGGTAGGAAGTAGGGTTCGGAATCGAGAATCAGCTCTTTTTCAGAATCGGTTTAAAAAAAAAAAAAAAAAAAAAATATATATATATATATATATATCAAATTATATTATATATTTATTATAAACTGATTTTGAATGATTTTCATGACCAAGGGAAGTAAAGAAGCTTTAATTCTAAATATGAAGATTTCTATAGGCTCTGTTTGATTTTAAGGTTTCATTTTGGCCACCCGGTTCAAATAATGGGATATGAAAAGTATTGTGCATGAAAAGAGTACATAACACAATGTAATGTAAGTGTTAAAATGCACACAGTTCAGTCGAATGAGAAAGTTTACCCTCTAAATACTGTTGAACAGAATGTATGAAGCAAGCTGTCTGCAGCAATAGTGAAAAATAACGAATAACAACTTATATGAGTTTAAGTTTTACCTGCCAATTAGATGCACATGGAAGTTGCGTTCTTTATTTTAGTAGAGTAGGCTGCGGGTGTGTTCTCTCAGACATCATTTGCTGTTTGTTTGACAAAAAAAAACTGGAGTGTTTTGTTTAAATTTAAAACCTGATAAAGACCCTCACGTTACATGTAGATGTGTGTTATACAATGTTGGTAATAAAGAAGTAAAACTGATCATTGGTAACCCCCCCCAATCTATTCCCTTGCTTCTGCTGAACACAAATTACGATTTTTTTGAAGAATATCTCAGCTCTGTAGGTCCATACAATGCAAGTGAATGGTGACCAAAACTTTGAAGCTCCAAAAAGCATATAATGGCAGCATAAATGTAATCCATATGACTCCAGTGGTCTTTAGAAGTGATATGATAGGTGTGAGTGAGAAACAGATCAATATTTAAGTCCTTTCTTACTATCAATCTCCACTTTCACATTCTTCTTCTTTTGTTTTGGGTGATTTGCATTCTTCGTGCATATCGCCACCTACTGGGTAGGGAGGAGAATTTAAAGTAAAAAAGGACATAAATATTGATCTGTTTCTCATCCACACCTATCATATCGCTTTCGAAGAGATTTAACCACTGGAGTCTTATGGATTACTTGTATGCTGCCTTTATGTGCTTTTTGGAGCTTCAAAATTTTGGTACCCATTCACTTGCATTGTGAGGACCTACAGAGCTGAGATATTCTTCACACCTCTTTGTGTACAGCAGAAGAAAGTCTTTGTGTACAGCAGAAGAATGAAAGTCATACACATCTGGGATGGCATGAGGGTGAGTAAATGATGAGAAAAATTATATTTTTGGGTGAAATATCCCTTTAAATATTCTTATGGTAGTGTTGTAAGAAACAACCTCCTTAGTCACAAATACACTATGTTTGATACATGAGAAAGTCCAGTTGTGCCCTATAATGAAAGTGAATGATAGCTACATGAAGTGATGTTTACACAAAATACTAAAACCCTTCTTTTGCACTGAGATTTCAGATTCCAGACAGTAGTTGACTTGAAAGAGAAAACTTACAGTAGAAGCAGGCAGTTCACACTATTGTTCGCTAAAGCGCCCCTTGTGGCAACGTCTGCTTTCATGCACTTGCGTAGAGTATGTTTCGGCCTTGAGGAACCGAAATTGTTAAAGGGGCATTCAGTAGTTTTCTAGCTAGCGTTAGCATTGCTCTTCTTTGTGTACTTTAAGTACCGATGTTACAGTGGCGTTAGACGCTATACTGCCATCTTTCGACGTGGATCAGCATGATCATCTCTGCTGCCCCCGTCAGCTTTGGAATATCATTTGCATATGGAAAATGTCGGAGTTTGAGGTCATTTCTAAAGTTATTTATTACACCTATAATATAATTGCTTTGCCTAAAAACAAACGTCAGAAATCAAGTGAACATGCTTCTACTGTTAAGGACAGATTATTATTGTCCCTCATATCAATAATCTTTGGAGACTGTCTACGTTTCACATTATTTCTAAAGACAGTTATTACCTCTATTAGACAACTGCTTAGCATAAAATAAACCTCAATTATCTAGCGATATAGAATGTTATGGTAAAAGAAAGATTAGAATTGTTTTTGATTATGGGATTGATTAAATTTAACATGTCCTTGAATACTGTATTTGAAGAACTCGATTTATTTCCAAGCAACCAACGTGGTGGTTTACACGAAATCCACAACAATCACTGTACCAAGCTACTTTGCACTAAACGAATGATGACGTAGTTGCCTTACCATTACCGATGTTTATTCTAGTTTTTTGCCTTTGCCGGACTTTCTGTCTTCTTGCTTGAAGCAAGTTGCTTCAGACCAGTTTTTGCTTCTTCGGCAGTACAGCTACTGGATCTCCCGTTGTCTCTGCTGCTAAATCATGATAAATAAGTATGTTCCATTGTGTTCTGTCACCATGACAAATTATTTGTGTGTAAGCATACTTGGCAATGAAGCTCATTCTGATTCTTTTCGCTCTTCGCGTCACCAAACAACAATGTTCTGAGCATAACCAAGAGTTTCTACACAGGCGGCAGCCAATGAGCGTGAGGATTCTCTACTTGGATGTTAAGAAACACCACGGGTCATGTGATTTCAACATGGTAAAACACACTGAAGGGGGTGACCCACACCATGTAGAATAAAACACTTTTTTATAGAAAACAATTATGCATAGTCTTCATCTTATGTGAGTGTACACAATTCGGTCAAACTTCACAAAAACACAATTAATTTTTTAATATGTAAAACTTTTTAAATTGGCTCCAAACTACTGAATGCACCTTTAAGTGGAATGGGAAACAGAATCGTTAAATTCCTTATGATTTCCATCCCTAGGAAGTGGTTGCATTATAGGTTTAAGGTTCAAGCTTTTACTGGTGGATTTTGTACCTTACTACTAACATCACCATATTTGGTGTTTAATTTACAATATTTGTCAATTACCCTGAAGCTTGTACTGTGCTTTTTAACCTTGTGTCCAATGGATGTTTCTGGCAATAGCAGTTGCTGACATATTTTCCTTTCATCTATTTTGGCTCAGCTTGTTTATTTTGTAAGGTGATCACCGGTGATTGTGGTATGCAACCTTGTGTACGATGACAATGGGATGGAATATGATTGTGGCTTTATTGTGCTAGCGCATGAGGCTTTAAATGCTGATGGATGATGTCGGGCAACCACAGAGTATTCTCTTTGTCTTAGCAGACAGTTATCAGAGAAGTAGCTAACAGGACAAAGACTGTCTAATGCCATCTGTTATAGCCAGTTAGCATTACATACCGGAAGATTGTAAAAATGTGTCAGTAGAGATTTTGCTATACCGTTTAAAATGCGATAGATACATGGTCGAAACACACTCTACGCAAGTATGTGAACGCAGAGACTTCAAGCTACACAAGCTTGATTTTGTGCATTGTTGCGTTCCAAAATGTGTCAGACCGCAATTCATCACAAAGCATGTAAGCATGGCTTTCTTAACATTGACGCATGTTGATGCAATTCATTAATGTGAATTGTCCACTTCTATGGAGAGTTTTTCTTTTTCAAGTGAACTTATCTCATGGCGGAACATCAGTGTGAAGAGAATATTTCTGAGCAAGTAAGTTAAAGTCAATATATTAAGCAATTTACCTGAATAATATCACATCCAGTTTAATGGCACAGACCTTTGAAGGTAATTTTATCGCCTCCTTGAGGACTGAGGTTTGTTACTGCCACAGAAACACAAGAACGCACGTATATACACGATCAGCCACAACATTTAAACCACCTGCCTAATATCGTGTAGGCCCCCCTCGTGCCGCCAAAACAGCTCTGACCCGTCGAGGCATGGACTCCACAAGACCTCTGAAGGTGTCCTGTAATATCTGGCACCAAGACGTTAGCAGCAGATATTTTAAGACCTGTAAGTTGCGAGGTGGAGCCTCCATGGATCAGACTTGCTGGTCCAGCACATCCCATAGATGCTCAGTCGAATAGAGATCTGGGGAATTTGGAGGCCAAGTCAACACCTTGAACTCTTTGTCATGTTCCTCAAACCATTCCTGAACAATTTTTGCAGTGTGGCAGGATGCATTATCCTGCTGAAAGAGGCCACTGCCATCAGGGAATATTGTTGCCATGAAGCAGTGTACATGGTCAGCAACAATCTTTAGGTAGGTGGTATGTGTCAAAGTGATGAATGCCAGGACCCAAGGTTTCCCAGCAGAACATTTCCCAGAGCATCACACTGCCTCCGCCGGCCTGCCTTCTTCCCATGGTGCATCCTGCTGCCATCTCTTCCCCAGGTAAACGACGCATATGCACCCTGCCTTCCACAAGATCTAAAAGAACTACTGATTCATCAAACCAGGCCACCTTCTTCCATTGCTCCATGGTCCAGTTCTGATGCTCACATGCCCATTGTAGGCTCTTTCGGTGGTGGGCAGGGGTCAGCATGGGCACTCTGACTGGTCTGTGGCTATGCAGCCCCATACGCAGCAAGCTGTGATGCACTGTGTGTTCTGACACCTTTTTATCATGGCCAGCATTACGTTTTTCAGCAATTTGTGCTACAGTAGCTCTTCTGTGGGATCTGACTAGCCTTTGCTCCCCACGCGCATTGATGAGCCTTGAGCGTCCATGACTCTGTCGCCGGTTCACCAGTTGTCCTTCCTTGGACCACTTTTGGTAGGTACTAACCACTGTATACCTGGAACACCCCACAAGACCTGTTAGTAGTAATTAGTAGCACAATAACTGTATGTAGTTAGTGAAAATGTGCATAAGTGTACCAATTGACCGATTATGCAATGTTAATTAATACATTTGTAATAAGACAGATTATTGTGATTTATTTGATTGACATACACGTTTGACTTGGCAACAGTGGGCCATTCCAGGCTAATTTTCCTAACTGGATGTTCTATGCTGGGAGTATAATTATCCAAAAATAATATCTTAAATATGGTCTATTTACACTGTTCAGCCAGAAAGAGTGAATTAGTGAGTTGTCTCTGCACTCCCTCACATAATGGGTATTAACAGTAGTAATTTCATTTGTTTGGCCGACCAACTGCTTTGGGGTGGAACAAATTACAGAAATTAGAGCAACATATGTTGTACCATTTGGCTGTTTGACAGTATTTTATGTTTTGACTCCTTTTCTACTTTATTGTAGGACTGGACGATATAGGTAAACAAACTAGATCTCGATATTTTTCAGCCTTTTGTTGATGTTCAAATATATCTCTCAATATGTTTGCATTTGCTTTGAAATGGCATAAAAGGTTGATTTCAACCAACAGCCTTTGTTATCAATTATATTAAATTAGAATATGTTTAATGTAAGAAGTAAAATGTAGTAAAAATCATAATCAAGCATGTTTTCTACATTGTTTTTGACTAAATGAACACAAGGAAAACATATATTTAATCATTGTAATTTATATGCACCAATATTACAATAAATAGTAATAAACAGAAATATTTACCTAAATATATTTTTACAAAAAAAATGTGTTCATTTAAAATGGCACACAGAAACTTCAGGAAGTGATGACGGAAACAAATCATTCAATCAGAGTGATGAATTAAAACAATTCATTGAAACATGCAGTTTGAAATGATTCACAGAAATTATTTGAACTTACCTCATCTAATGCTATTTGTGCTACTGAAGTTTAAATCAGAGATGCTGTTAATACATCTCTGTCTTAACGATCTCAAACTCGCGAATCACGAGACAAGGATGGATTGCCAAACTAGTCTAAACATGGTCATTCTAATATCATGTTCAGAATTTAAAGGGATAGTTCACCCAGAAATTACAATTCTGTCATTATTTCAAACCCATATGACTTATCTTCTTCCTTGGAAATGTTAGTCACCATAAACATAAAGCCTTAGTCACCATTCACTTTCATTGCATCTTTTGACCAGAATGGGGACTGGGGCTAACATTCTGCCTATCCCTTATGGCAAAATGAAAGGCAAATTAAAGCCATTGTAATATTCAAATGGTGCTTAATTTAAATCTCAAAACCATTGCGAATATATCATGAATATTCAATGTATCGCCCAGACACTTCTGTGTAAATACAAAGAGGGAGGTGGGGGGGGGGGTGAATAGTGCAAGAGGTCACATTCTGTTTTCAAGAGATCACACCAGCATAGGGAGTTCTGGGAAGAGCTTTTGGGGTGGCTGGAAAGTGTATCATAACCCATCCCAAAACAGAACACCTTCCTTTTCCTGCTGTTAAGTGTCCTTTCATTCCGTTATCCAAACTTGGAACTCTCCTTTTCCTTCATTTTCCCCATGCCAAGGCCTTGGGACTTCCAAACATGGACAGTGCAGCTGAGATAAGGTGTGGCTGTCTTATATTTAGGATATAGGGAGAGCACTTCAGAGCCTCTTTGAGGAAGTTATGGGCAAACATCAGTTTGTAGACCGCTAGATAAACATCCACATATTTAGGGCTAGGGTGAAACATCACAGACCTTGTCACATTTCCCGGGTAAGAAAATTCAGCCTACCTCTAATTTTCTCCAATTTTAGTGAGGGTTGAATTAATTGCAGTGCTACAAATTAGAAGAAACTTGGACTGTTTGTATTGCCTCTCCCTAATACCATGGATTTAAGGGGTAGAAATCTGCCAATGTAATAGAACAAAACAACACGGAAGGCCTTTGGGAAAATAATAATAGTAAGATGATAATAACATAATGAGTTAATAGTCTACAGCCTGTTCTTATTTATCAGGTTTCAAGTAGTTGGTGTGATTTCTAGGCAAAAGTCAAAAATAGTTGAATAGAGGTGATGTGTGTAATTTGTAATCTTCCCAATGTTACGGTAAATACTTTTTCTATCCTAGCAGAATATGCAGAGACAACTATAAATAATCAAATTCCACCAAAAAGTGTAAAGACTGTGGCTCTGTGGTGCTATCAGTAGATTACTTTTTTGTTTGAGCATCCCAACCAGCCAAAATTGGCTGAACCGATGGAGTGAATTTGGGGAAGGACTAAATGTTTTCTGACCAACGGGAGAGTAATTAATACAACGGCATTATCCTGTTTGGTGAGGCATGCAGATTATATATATTGCATCTTTAAAATAAGATTTTTATTCCAAACATGAACCATACCACAAATGTGTGGTTTGTGGCAAGGAAACCCTGGTTGGCTTGATTAAAATTTGGCTACACGTAGAGTCTTTTGTGGCTTTCAGAGTGTATTTGGCAGTGTACGTGTGTGTGAGAGAGAAAGCAAGAAATGACCTCAGGGAAGGAGCCATTTGTCAATGGGTCCACGTGTTGCCTGTGTGGCCAATATTCTGAACAAAGAGAGCCAACAGCCAAGTGTGGCACAGAGCCAACAAGCTCTACTGAAACCTCTGCTGTCTCCCCCTACTGTTTCCCTCAAACTCACACTCACACACACACGTACATCCACCATATGCATCATGCTGCCTTGAGGCCCCCACAATGTCTACCAACATTCAGTCTTTTTTACACAATTCGTGTCTTAGAAACTAGGATAAAGTCTTTAGCTTGGTGAGAGAGAACTAACTAAGAATTTCCTAAGAATGGTAAATAGAGACTAGGGATATCAAAATATACTAATATAATAATAATAATAAAAAAGTTGACCAATCAATGGTCAAATTAACTTCTTGGTGAAAATGCTTATCTTGGCAAGATACTAGTGTAAACACATTTATGGCTATGTGAATGTAAACAGGCAGGACAAAAATAGGATGTTTCAAAATACATGGTGGAACATCTTTATGACCATGCGGTCATAGAGTAAAAACACGGACGGCAAGATTATCACAAATATAGTCTAAAAAACAGTTAAGTAATTCCATTGTCATAAGGGCAAACATGTATTTTTTAATAAAAAATAATGCAGAATACGGTTTCATATTATTAATAAAAATATTTATAGCCATTAATCACACACCAGTGACGTATTGCCAAATCAGTCTGTCAGACTAAATTTAAGGTTATTGATCATCATTGGTGAATTTCTCCAACCCCTGAAGTATGATGAATTTTGATAATATAACTGTAGAGGAAAATAGCTGATAAAACTTCAAATAAGTGGCCAGAATGTACAGCTTGTCTTAGTGGAAGAAAGATATTTTTGACATTTAGCATAGTCTGTACATTTTGTCAGAGGGCGGGCTTACTGTTTAAGACTTTGAAAACCCCTGATCTAGAATAATAGCAAGAGAGTTTTGGCAATATATTTAATAAATTCAGTACTACTTTCTCGCTAGAAATGGAATCAAAAGTGAAAAAATAAAAAATAAAAAATAAAAATACATTTATACACAAATTTTCTATCAACTGCCTCTTCGTCCGCCATTTTCTATCTTCATTTCAACAGCTGTGGATCCGCACACACAGGATCTATGCTGCCTTCTAAATCGATCAGATGAAGGTATCTCAATAGACAGGATGTGATATAAACACTGGATTCAGATGTTCCTTCATCCCTTCCTACTTCCGTATACAGCCTCCGAAGGCAGCATTTTCCTTGTTTCGGAAGTAGCCTTAATAAACCTCTCTCGCTGATTGCGTTTACAAGCGCGTCCTCCTGCGAACGTCGAAGGGGGCGAATAGGGTGGTGGATGACACGACTGGGATCCTGAGTTTTGGTTTCCCCTGCAGCCACGGGCCCCCGGGCTTAAGCCCAGGTAAACCCGTGCGTTAATGCGGCAGTGCATCCATCTAGAGCATGTTTATAAATTGAAAAATAGCGCTGACAAATGCAAAAACACGTTATTTGTGAACAGGCCTTAATAGACCTGCCACTATCTATATGTCATTACAAATAATCAAACAGCAATATTAACATAAGAAAGCCGCTCACATTATGGCCTTATAGTGTGAATGCAGCCTAGGGGGCCATTCAGACCTAACGCGTTCTTGCACCAAAAAAGCTAGATGCAGCAAATAGAACAGAAATCAGATATCTCGAGACATGCTTTTAAAGATGAAGTTCTTTTTAACCTGACACAGCATCTAAAAAATGTGGCGCTGAAAAAAGAAATGCTGCAACGGTAAAAGACGTCCGTTTTGCATATCTTTTCATAGAAAAGCTATTTAAAAACAATGCAGATGGAAAATGCTAAATCACTTTACTGACTGTTTACTTGAATAATTACTCAAAAGCAATATATGCAATAATGGCTACTTGAGAAATACCTGAAGGCTACATGCCATTGTTTTAATTGAATTTGTTGGTATTTATATTAAATCCAAGAAGAGAGAAGGCACACAATGTCCATAGAAAAAATCTTACAGGAATTTATTAAGAGGCCAAAAAGTGCAAAAGTGAGAAATAAGATTCTCTGGTCTGATGAAATGAAGATTGAACTGTTTGGCCTCAATTCCAAGCGTCATATATAGAGGAAACCAAGCACCACTCATCACCTGCGCAATACCATCCCAAAGGTGAAACATGGTGGTGGTAGCATCATGCTGTGGGTGTGTTTTTCAGCGTCAGGGACTGGGGGACTGGTCAGGGTTTAAGGAAAGCTGAATGTAGAAAAATATGTCATGTATGGAGGAAACCAAGCGTCATGTATGGAGGAAACCAAGCACCACTCATCACCTGCGCAATACCATCCCAACGGTGAAGCATGGTGGTGGTAGCATCATGCTGTGGGGGTGTTTTTCAGCAGCAGGGACTGGGGGACTGGTCAGGGTTGAAGGAATGTTGAATGCAGAAAAATACAGAGATATCCTTAATGAAAACCTGGTCCAGAGCGCTCAGGACCTCAGACTGGGTCGAAGCTTCACCTTCCAACAGCACAGTGACCCTAAGCACACAGCTAAGACAATGCAAGAGTGGCTTAGGAAGAACTCTGTGAATGTCCTTGAGTGGCCCAGCCAGAGTCCGAGCTTGAACCCAATCGAACATCTCTGGAGAGACCTGAAAATGGCTGGCCACCGATGGTCCCCATCCAACCTGACAGAACATGAGAGGATCTGCCGAGAAGAATAGCAGAAAATCTCCAAATCCAGGTGTGCAAATCTTGTTGCATCATACCCCAAAATACTTGAGGCTGTAATCACTGCCAAAGGTGCTTCAGATAAGTACTGAGTTAAGGGTCTGAATACTTATGTCAATGTGATATTTCAGTTATCAAAGTTATCAAAAATCTGTTTTTTGCTTTGTCATTATGGAGTATGGAGTGTAGATTGACGTAGAAACATTTTTTTTTAAAGCGCTTTAGCTTAAGGCTACAACATAACAAAATGTGAAAAAAATCAAGGAGTCTGTATACTTTCTGAATGCACTGTATGTGTGTGTGTGTGTGTGTGTATACGTGTGTGTGCATGTGTTTTAATAAAAAAAAATCTATATTGTGCACATGTCATATAAGATTTTGGTCATACCATCCACCACTAAATTACCATGTTTATGTCATACTGATCATAATGGCTGATGCTGAAAGTGTCATAATACATTTAAAGTTTCTGTACTTTTATTAACCTACATTTGTGTTCCCATTATTGAAGTGTCCAAGCAGTCTAGCGAATGGAAGCACATTACAGCTCCTAATGGGATTTCAAATAGCTTGTCAAACATCTGGCCTTTGTAGTAAAAGCATAGCAGCCGAGTTTCGTGATCTAAGATATTTCAGACTAAGCTGCATTACAGAGGCTAAACTGAACCCATGTTTTAGTTGGTGTGGTGGTATATACAACTTCCCTACAAAGAAAGCTTCTAAAAATACACTTGATTTTGAGTAAATAATTTGATACATAAAATCTATGAATTCCAAAGAGGGAAAACAGGGCACAATTCACTTTATTAATAGGGGCCGTTCACCCAGGACACATTCTTGCAAAGCCCCTTGCACCCTAAAGAATGCATTGTGGGTAATTAGTAGCACAATAACTGTATGTAGTTAGTGAAAATGTGCATAAGTGTACCAATTGACCGATTATGCAATGTTAATTAATACATTTGTAATAAGACAGATTATTGTGATTTATTTGATTGACATATACGTTTGACTTGGCAACAGTGGGCTAATTATTTATATTAAATCCAAGAAGAGAGAAGGCACACAATGTCCATAGAAAAAATCTTACAGGAATTTATTAAGAGGCCAAAAAGTGCAAAAGTGCTCAGTGAAGAAACAAAACATTTTTGATTTACATCGCATGAGTGTCCAAATAACAGCAGCACACCTGATTCCATTTGTAGGTCAGGCTGGACCGTTAATTCTTCTAACTGAACAGACTTAAAAATACAAGTGTTCAAAAAATGTCACAGATATACATTGTGTCTCTATATGGTATACTAGCAATCACACATAATGCACAAGATCTACGCATACATCTCAGGAGATATAATCAAGAAAGGACACCAATTAGATGCTAAAAACAGGTTCCCCATTGAATCCATTATATCAAAAACATTATGTCAACTTTTTGCACTTTTTGGCCTCTTAATAAATCCCTGTAAGATTTGTTCTATGGACACTGTGTGGGTTTAATTATTTTTTTTAGCTTACACACCAAAGCTACTTGCATGGATATATAAGCTTTTTCAGTATATGTTGTGGATGTTTTTTCAGCTTTTTTTGCTGTTAGTTTACTTGGTATTTATATTCAAATAATATTTATATTAAAATATTTTATACTAAGTGACACATCAGTGAGATGGAAAAAGAGAGAGAATGAGCAATGAAAGTTTGAAAGAACAACCCTTATCCAGTGCCTCACAGTTGAAACTAGCTAACCGAAGCAAAGAAAAATCTCTCTTCTGCCGCACTTCCATTTTTGGCCATTTCATTCCTGCCCTGGCTATTTCTGAGTGAACCAAGAACCGCTTTTGTTTATCAGAAACCTCATCTGCTTATTTTCCACTGGCTTTTGTGTTTAGCCCAACAGGTGCTGGGGTCTGGTGTTAAATAAAAACACCTTAAAAAAATAAAAAAAAATCAAAATAGCTGTTTGCCTTCTGTCTGCGCAGCTGTGTCTTAACGCTAACGTGGGACGTTTATGCACAAGCTTGGATTCATGTTATCTCTGAGGACATTAACGTTTTTGTACAGTCTTGTTTTTTTTTTAAAGAGATTACAATCTGGCTCTAACCAGTCACATCAGCATTGCCAGGACTTGTGTGAAAAGGGCCAATATGACAAAGGGAAAGTGGCGATTGGCAGTTAAGCAGGTGCAGGGTAATTAAAGGGGCAACAGCTGCCACCGGTCACAGACATCTTGGCACGAACACACTCTCTCTTGTCTTTACTCCTCCCTAACTTTTTCCACCTCCTTTTCTTCCAAGCTTTCCACTCCAAGTGTGCACAAAGCCTAGAGCAGGGTTGTTATAGATAATTTAAATATGTTTAAAAGCACTACGTTTCTCAGGTTTGAAATATAATGCACTGTGTATCAAAAACTAATATTAATTTGTGGTCATTTTTAGTTTTGAAGTCATGAAAAATGTGTATTTTAGTTTTTCCAATTGTTCTAGATTTGATTTCAGTTAATGAAAAAGTTTTAATTTAGTATTCAATACTTCAGGCAAGATATTGACCTGAAGAAGTTAATTCAATAAATAGCGCTTTCTTGTAAGCCAGAATGGAGAGTATCAAATGGAAACTGTAAGCAAACCTTCAGTTGTTCTAACGTTTCCTTTCGAAGAATCTGTTGGCAGATGGTCAGAGCAGACAGATTTAAGCCAGTTTCATCACATGTCCTACCTTAAATGAAAGTCAGTTTGTGTCTCAGCAATATAAAAATGGCATTGACAACCAGTGTAAAGAACACATAGTCCTAGAGAATGTTTTTCTGCAACCTCGCATGTTTGATGCGCACACTGTGACTGTAAAGCAATTTTAATCTATGCATTCCGTTGCCACAAATAAGGTGGTTTGCTGGTCTTAGCTGGTTTAGCTGGTCTGCCAGCCTGGCAATGCTGATGCTTAGTTGGTTAGCCAGCTGCTCTTCCAGCCTGACGAGCTGACAAATTTCATAAATCCCTCTAAAACTAGTTAAACAGACAAGCGTAAACAGCATGGCCATACTAGGGGACCAGCTTACCACCTTAGGCTGGTTTAAGCATTTTTTTGTCAGTGTATATTTTGTACCATTGTTATCACCAGGATGGTATAGGGTATAGGCTGTAGTCTGATCCTAAGATAGATTAAAAAAAGGGGGCAGAGACATGAAGAGAGAGAGAGAGAGAGAGATAGGGATGGACAACATAGGAATAGCTGGATAACATCCAGTAGCATCCAATAAAATGTTTGTGAATGGAAAAATAACAGCTGGTCAGAAACTCATTGCTCTTCCATCTCGTGTGTGTTTTTACACCTTGTCAACCGTCTTTGTCACTTTCCTCTTTTGTTTTTTAGCCGACTTCTATTTTTCTGTTTCTCCCAGCTGAAACAAAAAACAGCTTAAACCAGCTGGTTTACTGGTCTTAACTGGTTTAAGATGGTCTAGCTTGTCTCCCAGCCTGACAAGTGCCCAAAACCTTGCTAAAACCTTCTTAAACTGATTTAAGTCCCCAATATACTTGTATACTTATATGAAATCGAAGAACGAACGCGTGTCGTGAGTTCAACGTCATTTAGAACAAAATCTGTCCAAAAATAAGGTGTTTTTGAACTCGTTTCGGTGGTTTGTAAAAGCTCGTCTGGGCGAACTTTTAGGAAAACTTCTAACCCGCTGCTGAACACCTTCTTGCCATTGGTCCACATCATCGGTAGGTGTGACCTGAAGCTCCACCTACTTTGAGGCAGACAGCTAATTCCCGTACAGTCAGTCAAGATCAGTCAACATGAACATACCAGCGTGTTATTAGCGAGCTGGTGCAAATTTACCTAAATCTGTATGATTGTGACATTTTCCAAGACCACAAAAAAAAATTTTATTAGTCTACAAAAGAAATCAAATCTACTCAAATATTCTCAGGTGACCATTCACTCATGTGCCATCTGCAGCGAAAACCAATTCACACTCTCTGCCCAAAGTGAGATATGCCTCTAACCATTCTTTTGTCTGTATTCTGCACATTAACACTCTTTTATACACCCATATTTGCAGCACTATCAATGTCATCATAAATTACAATATCAAAGTGTAATCACTAGTGATGCTCCGATCAGGATTTTTACAGCCAATACCGATCACCGATCTTCTTGCCACCTGATCGGCCGATACCGATCCTGATCATTTCACCTTTTATCAGCATCTCTGTCATAACTGGCTATATGTAATCTTCCTACACACTGTTACTATTAAATGAATTTCCTCTTCCCAGTAATATCACTTTGCCTAGTTTTTTTGCTGACAAAAAGAAGTGAAGCTTAGTGTCAAACTGAAGACAAACTGATAAACCATAGGTGCAATTAAACTTAATGTGACATTTTTGGTTATTCATTGTCATTATTTTATATAATTATCATTATTCCTTATTTTATTTCTATTTTATTTTTGCATTACATTTAATACATTATATTATGGTCTATATCATGTCTATTATAAGGTCTTTTGTACAAAGAATTATTATATTTATAAATTCCTTCCCTGCCTTTTCATTTAGTTGGATGATTGTATTAATAGTTCACTTGAACTTAATACGCGCTCTCTCATGAGGGCAAGAGATGACAGGAAAACAGAGAAAGAGGGCATGTTTCTGGACTCTACGTGTGCTACTATTGTTAATGCCGTTTAATTGGGAGATATTTAATAAAGTTGTTTAAATTAGGGATGCATGATATATCGGCAGCCGATATATTTTTGGCGGATCATTTTCGCTTATTACATAATGAAACATAAACAGAATGTGGGAAGTTGCACATCATCACTTGCAATTAAAACAATTAAAACTTTGCGATTAAAACAAGCCCCAGAACAACCTAACACAGTTCATAGATCTTGAAAAAAGTTTCACAGAGTGACTTGAGATTGCTTAAAACACTAGTTTGTGAGTGAAACGAATGTGCTTGTTGTATTTTACGAGTTGAGACTCTTAGAATGTTATGGTTCATGACTATTTGATCTGTATGATGTCCACATCTTGTAACTCCCATTATTACTATGATGCCTCTGACCTGTGGAGACTGAGAAGCTGTCGCCATGAACAATAATAAGGACCATTTCACAGCTCATGCTGTTTTTCTTTTGCCATGTCGCGTGTAAACACCACATTAACAGTACAGTACACAGACATTTAATTTTTGCCATACCTCTCCCACTGCATCGTTTTTAACTGCTGAATCAAATTTGTTGCCATTATGCCTATATTCCCCACACTCTGTTATGACATGATAGTGCTGCTGATGACTTAAAGGAGCCACGCGTCTTTTGGGACATGAGCGATCGGCAAATCACTGATCGAGTCATAGGATGTGGATATCGGCTGGTACCAATCAGTGGCCAATCGATCGGAGCATCCCTAGTAATCACAGCATATTATGGCCACATATAACATGTTAGTGCACTAGCACTATGAATTCCGAATGTAAACAAGACAAATTACACATTTTCTACAGCATATACTGTATATTATTTTAAATCATCATTGAGTGGTTAGAACAGCTTCTTTTACTAACCTCATGTGAATTCTATTAATAGAATAACACTGATAACACATTGATAACACATTTCAATGTCACTAGTTAAGGATTTACATGTAGCTTCCTCATATTTAAATTCTCCTCTAAATGCCTCCAATAGCAGTGTGGCAGTTGTCTAAATGTTCGCAAACAGTAAACTGTTGCTCGGCTGTTTCAAACTTCTTTTTACCCCTGAACGAAAACAAAGAAGAACTTCTCTGGAAATATATCGGGGCCTTTAAGCTTATTTTGTGGTGCCTCTATCATACCTTTGCCTTGTGTCGACTTCCATGATCTTCAGTACCACAGTCCTTTGCATCACAAGTGCAACTTGCTTTCAGTTAAGCTGTTGCACAATTTTATCATGCTCAAACAAGCATGTAAATGTTGTTGGTTATGTAATTTGATGGGATTATTTTCTGCAAGGCTCTTACTGTCATTTGATTTGTCTCAAAAGAAGCATCATCTCTGTTCAAACTGGATTCTAGGCTTGCGTCATTTTGTCCTGGTCTAGACTAGTATGGGACACTGAAGCCTATTTAAATCCTGGTTTTATTGTAATGAGCCTGATCTAAGAGACAGGCAGCAGCCAGACCCCCAGTGGACATGTCATCACCAGGTTCTCTTCCCAATCCAACGGGGTGGGTTCGGCTGTGGTCAAATGGTTCTAGAGGATTTTAACTGCACATTTAAAATACCGAGCCAAGAAAGATTGTGTTTTAAAAAGTTTCTGTTTGTAGATGTCTTCATTATCTCCAGTTACTTTTATTTTTTAAATTCTTGCCTTGAAAATGTCTTTCGGATGTTTAAATTTATCTCTGTCTTGGCTTGAGCAGTTTGTAGTTAGAGCCCTTTTGCCATCCCTATGCTCTCCTTAAAAGTGTTTAATACTTCATTAATTAGCACAGAATACCAAATTTTTTTCTAAGACACTTTGAAGCTCTCAGAAATTTTCCTCTGAGGATTGATAAAGAAAATTAAGCCCCCATGTCTGCACACACATGACTCAGGCAGCATTTTGGACATAGTGCTATTTGAAACTAATTTGAAGACATTTGTGTAGAAATCAAAAAATATGGAACCCAATCTGTTAGTCTTTATGTGTGTGTACATGAGTGAACACGTTCTCGTATTCAATTACCATTGGGTGACGCAAGTTGTGTGCTGCGAGTCATTTGGCCAATGGTAGGATTGGACTGGATTCAGAATGCTGCCAAATGAAAAATGTATATTTCCAAAATATCCAAAGTTTCAGGCTCATGTGAGTAGGGTTGGTTCGTGTTAAATGTACCAGTGTCCCTAAAAAAAAAGAAGAAAAATAAAGCAAGAGAGAAATCAGGAAAGAGAACTAACCACTTTAGAACATTGGGAACATAAAACCGATAGCAAATTGTTCAACCTTGAAAAGATAATATGATGTGGTATCTCATTACCATTAGAAATACTAAGCAGAGATAAACTCTGGCCAAGTACAAATGAATCTCCTTGCAGAGTTTGCACCATATTCTACCATCTACCAAATCCAAACTATACAAGGTCATGTATTATACAATATTTTACTTAACCCTGCTTTATTTCCTTATACCATACTTACCATATCTGTACTATGTAAGTATTTACATGCTTTAATGATACTGTAATCCATTTGGATACCTATTCATACCAATAAGGCTTTGTTGACTCTTATCCTAAGAGAGAAAGACATAGCATGTCACAGTTATTTATTTATTATGTTTGCACATTACCCTTCTGTATTATTATGGGAATGAGCCATCATGTATTGGGGAACATCTGTTTGCCTGTTAGCTGTTTGTATTACATTTTACATTTGGCAGATGCTTTTATCCAAAGCAACTTACAGTGCTCTTATTATAGGGACAATCCCCCTGGAGCAACCTGGAGTTAAGTGCCTTGCCCAAGGACACAATGGTGGTGGCTGGGGGGATTGAACCAACAACCTCCTACTTACCAGTTCAGTGCTTTAGTCCACTACACCACCACCACTCTGTATTAAATACTGAGACAAAAAATAAACCACTCTCTTCTGTCTTTCGACCTTATGGAAATGAGGTACGTCTTTAAAGAGTTACATATAGAGGGCTGGAGAACATCTCTTTCTTGATCTCCCTCTTTCACTGTTGTTTGCTGAGGTACTCTAACAAGCTGTTATTGGGTCTAAGAGGGTTTATCTGTGACGAGAGCTAATCAACAGTTTCCTGGGTCACTGCTGATAGACAGAGACAGAGAGAGGAAGTAAAGTAAAGGTAGAAAAACAGAGATTCCCCCTGGAGGTTAGGCTTCACACTTCTCCTTTATCTGCCTTCTCTATCACACTTCTTGACCTCCACCTTTTCTTTTATCTAATAGTCACTTCCTTTCTCTGTTTAACCATCTCTCTCTCTCTCTCTCTCTCTCTCTCTCTCTCTCTCTCTCTCTCTCTCTCTCTTACATACCAAGTAGTGATGGTCAGAAGTACCCAAGTACATAGAAAGACCACTGCTGAACAAACCAGCTTAGACCAGCATGAATTCCCATATTGGTCCAGGCTGGTTTATGGTGATTAGTGTTGGTTTGGTGCTGGCCTAGCCAGTAGGCCATCATAGCCATGCAGTTTACCAGCAAAACAGAAAGACCAGCATGTCTTTCTGATGAAGCTGGTTGACCAAGTTTGCTTTGCTGGTTCAGTACAATTTAAGTTCAATTGACAACATTTGTGAGAATGTTGATTACCACATTATTTAGGCCGGGCATACACGGTGTGAGTTCTGACACTCGGGAGGCCGTGAGCCCCTGCACACATTACGAGTCAGTTTATCTGATAATCATACAGGTGCAAACGTACATGACACGGCTTTACGACCTGGCGAATTCCGGAGCAATCGCATTAATTTTTGCACTATTTATCATTATAAGACATAAAGCCAGATGAGGACATTGCTTTAATTCCTCATAGTTTGCCATTTAAAAATAAAAAGAAGACTGGCATGGCCAGGGGCTGCATTAGCTGAAAACTCATCTGCCGATAAAAATAATTTAAAAAAGGATACGTTTTACAAATGCTGTCCAACATTTGACAGATTCAGTTTTCAAGGGAGGCTGTGTGATTTTATGACTGCATACATCAATCATAACGTCAGTGTGTTGCTGCCAGTACTGCATGATAATAAAGTGCACAAAATGTACAAGATTAAAAAGAAAGTGCGGAAAATTCATGCACAGTTTCTGTCGGTTATCCTTGGATTTAATTTAGGCACAAACATGACGTTTAGTGCAGCTTTCTGTGTTATTTTAGTGGAGTTGGCTACCTGTATTATTCAGCTTTAGATGTAGGCTATGTCCTTCTCATCTGTGTCACTACTTGCATGTTGATAGCAGACATTCTGAAGAATATTCATGAGGTCTTCATGTCCATGTGAATGCGCTTTAAAGCCACACACAGCAAAGTTTAAAAATCTTGTTTTAGCACAGTGGTTGATTGACAGGTAGAACTTTCAACCTGGAAGTCCTTTGTTTCACTAGACACGCGCTTGGAGAGTTAAAAAAAATCTTCTATCACATATCCACTATCGTGTGCATATACAATTATAACAGATGCTATATCCCCCTAAATGTAGCCCTAGAACTGAAACGAATGCAAGTATGACAAATAAAAATAGACCATGATGGAAATGTGAAAACTGTCCATCAGAGTGATAAAAATTGTTTTCTAGCGCAACCAGTATGGCAAATGATTTGTTTGAAGAGCAGAGAACAGCATGGCATTTCTGTAGAATCATTCCCAGTGATGTGGTCATGAATATTATGGGGAAAACACAGTTTTAACATGACCATTTTCTCCGAATCTGTGAAAGCTTCATGAACACTCAGTTTACAGTTCGATCAGTTTAGATCATGTGAGTTGCAAAACCTTCTCTTGATTGGTCAACTTCAGGTTGATCGCCAAATCGGGCTGAATTTTTTAGACAGTTTTAACAATTATCAGGAGTTTGTGAGCTGCTCGTAATTCATAATTCCTGCATAATTCCTCTCATACGATGCGAGCCGCGACCACACGAGCACCCACGAAAATATCAGTCGGGAGCTCGCACGACAGCCGAAAATCGCACTGTGTACGCCCGCATTTAGACTCGTCCCGTGCTTATTTAAAAAAGTACCCTGTTTCAAATGTACAGCCAAAAGGCATAAACATTATACATGTTAACATGATTTTAGTGTAATGTACCGTGTTACGTCATTGTGACAACAAAGTTGTAATATTTGATTTACACAGATAAGGTTAGTAAGCAATTTTATCACACTAAAATCATGTTAACATGTATGTTAAGTCTTGTGGCTATAATTTTGAAACAGTGTGCATTTGAATGTTTATGGATTCACATTCACTCCCATTGTAAGTCACAGTAACTGCGATTTACATATATATATTTGTAAAATTCCCTTAAGCAACCCCATTAGCCTCCCATGCTAGAGACTAGCATTCAAAACACAACATATGCTGGTGACCAGCTCTGTCAATTTTTTTATTTTTTATTTTAAGTACAAAATTCTCAAAAAATCCTTTAAGTGGTGCCTGGGTAGCTCAGCGAGTATTGACTCTGACTACCACCCCTGGAGTCATGAGTTTGAATCCAGGGCGTGCTGAGCGACTCCAGCCAGGTCTCCTAAGCAACCAAATTGGCCCGGTTGCTAGGTGAGGTAGAGTCACATGGGGTTAACCTCCTCGTGGTTGCTATAATGTGGTTCTCGCTCTCGGTGGGGCGCGTGGTGAGTTGTGCGTCGATGCCATGGAGAATAGCGTGAAGCCTCCACAAGCGCTATGTCTCCATGGTAACACACTCAACAAGCCACGTGATAAGATGCGCAGATTGACGGTCTCAGACGCAGAGGCAACTGAGATTCGTCCTCTGCCACCCGGATTGAGGCGAGTCACTACGCCACCATGAGGACTTAGAGCGCATTGGGAATTGGGCATTCCAAATTGGGGAGAAAAAAAAATGTGTGCTTTCTGTACCTCCTGTTATTTTGTGCTGCACAAAAAACAAAATAAAAAAATAAAAAAATGGCTTGTAAATAGGAGGCGATCTCATCATTATGACTCTTAGTATGAAAGGCTAATTTTGATCTAATTAGGGGTGGCAAGCCACTTTTAGTATGAATATTTTTGTCTGGGGTAGGAATGTCTTCGAATGCACAGATGAAGTCTAAATACAGGGCACACTCTAATAGGGCTATATCAGTTACAAAAGGAGAGACAACAGTCTTCAACTTGTTTGAGTGCTGAGCTATGATAAGCTACGCTAGACTACCTCCAAACTACTGTAATACATTATTTTAGGCTACTAGGAATGGAGCTTTAAATTTGGTGTACGCACAACACTTTGCTAGCCCAGCATTTCATTAATATTTCACACTATTTTAGGCAGGTGAAAAAGGAGAAGTGGGTGTGTTGTGAATGCTATACTATGCAACCCTACTATTACATTACTATAAAGTTCTATTCCTGGCAGCCTTTGAGGTAACTGGTATAAATGGTAAAGTATGTAAAGTGACACTGCCTGGCAGCAATTTTAGAAACACCTATTCATTACTCTTTAGCTATACACAAACATGTTAAAATATTAATGCATTACATTTGCGCCAGCTGTTTTGAACTTACATTTAGACATACTGAGTTCCAGAGATCTGGACTAGTAGCTTAGACTCGAGTCAGACTCAAGTTTTAAAATTAGATTTGTGAATTTGTTTAGCACGTTTTGCTAGTTCCATTTCTAGACTCAGTAGAATGCACTATTTCCTTTTGTTTTGGTAGTAGTTGAAAAGTTAAAAGAAGACACACAAAAAAAAAAAACCTTGGGGTAATTAATGCTTTGGACCTCTGTCAGCCCTTGAGACTTTGGAAGACACACTCTGTTGTTTTACGCTTTTTTCCTACCATCTTCTAGAACCATCTTCCAAACATGATGCTATGCGAACAGTTATAAACCTGCATGTGGTGTTGTGCTGGTCTTAGCTGTAGGCTAGCTGGCCTTTAAAACCCCAAACCTGTCCAAAACCATTAAAGCAGACTATCCTGACCAGCTTAGTGGCCAGCAGAGATAAGTCAACCACCTTAAGCTGGTTTAAGCTGTTTTTCAGCACAGTATAATTAGTGATAGGCTGATGTTTGGCTATTTTAGGAATATTTGACATCAGCCATTGAAAACAACATATTGGTCGATAATTTTTTATGATACATACAGCAAATTTGACAACTCATAGCCTATAGATTTATCATAAGACCCATCTATAAATGAAACTTAAGCTATTTTTTATTTAAACGTATTGGCAGATGTTTAGAATCTAGCATAAAGAACAAAACCTCCATAGAGTTAATTAATCTTAACTGTATTCCTCATCTGTCCCACAGAAAGTGAAATCGTCCCTCCAGACTTTCTCCGGCCACGATCCTTCACCACAGTACGTGGATCCACCTCCTTACAGTGTGAAGCAGACACCTCACGTCTGTCCGTCAGTCTGTGCGATCTCAACCTGCAACAAGATGATGCTAGGCTTCGACTTCCTCCAGCCGCCATCACCTGTCCCATCCCTCAAAACTCCATGAATTCCCAACAGTCATCACTGCTACCCCACACCTTAGAATGTGACCTACGTTTCCACCAGCTCCGGGGTGCCCACATCAAAACCCTTAATGAACAGACCGTTGCACGATCCGAACATGCCCGTGAAGAACGCACACTGGTCTTCACTGATCGCCCACTGCGAATCGGAGAAACCATCTTCATTAAAGTCATCAAGTCCAGCCCTGCGCGATCTGGGTCACTGTCATATGGTGTGACATCATGTGACCCAGCAGTTCTTCGCCCTAGTGACCTCCCATACAATCCAGAAGCACTGGTGGACCGTAAGGAATTCTGGGCAGTGTGCAGGGTGCCCACTGCTTTGCAGAGTGGAGATATACTGGGCTTTCTGGTCACACAGGAAGGGGAAGTGATTCTGAGTCATAATGGCACCAATGTGGGGATGCAGGTGTGTGTGGACAACTCACGACCACTCTGGATGTTTTTCGGACTGCACGGCGCTGTCACACAGCTGAGGATTCTAGGTAAGTGTATTAGAGTTATTGTTGAGCTACATTATTGTTAACATTAAAGGGATGAAAAAACTATCAAGATTTAATCCCCCTTATGTAGTTCCAAACCTGAATGATTTTATTAATTTTGGGGTGAACTATCCCTTTAAGGAAAAATGAAAAGGGACCCTATTTACTTTATTAAAAGTTTTGTCTTAATAATCGTCCATACAAATGTTATAACTTGCTCAAACTCTAAAACGACTTGACTTTTTGGCTGACATGACATAGCCAAATAGACAATTTAGGTATAACCAATAGCCAAATAGCTATTTAGTAGGACTGGGAATTCGATATTACAACGATATTTTCTAGCCGATTTGATATGTATTGCAATATTGCGATTTGATGGTTTTATATATATAAAAAAACTTTATTAACTCCTTTTTCTCAGAAATAAATGTCTATTGAAGAACAGTTGTGTCTGCAATGAAAATTGTTTTCACTCTGTAATGTACTGTATAATTTGCAGGTAAAAGTTAGGGATGTGCAAAACTAACTAACAATTTAAAGCTACCAATTGACCAGTCAGTGTGTTGTCTGAGCTAGGTGACTTTAGTGCAAAGGAACCCATAAGTCTGCATTATGGCCATTTGTATTCAACAAATAAATATAGCCTATACAATATATCATTTTAACTTTTCAAACAAATTTTGTTATTTTAGAATATAAAATATATAACATATTACCATAGGCTATTACTATTATCATAATGATAATTTTGCAACATAAATGGAGGCTAAAGCATAAACTTGTTCAAGAACCATTTCAGCGGCTTTACTGAATTATGACACACATGACAATTCACCTGTAGTCCCAATGTTATTTGCATATGCATCCTGAGATAGTCTGAGCAGCATTCTCATAGAAAAACACTATTCTTACAAACTGTTACCAGATGATTGACAGCGGGGAAAAAAAGTGAGAACTCACAATTTGCACATGTTCTGCGAGACACAATGGCGCTGTGCTGTTCTTCAAAATATAATCAGTTGTGTTTCCTCAAGCGCGCTTCTTTGTGTCTAGCGGCATTTCTTGTTGACAGTGGCGGGCAAATGTGCAAAATTACCCACCACTGCGCATGACTACCCTGGCTGTTAGACTATAAATATTGCGGGGGCGTGACATGTAGTTTCCGGCATTTAACAGTTTGATAAGCCTTTTTACAGCTAAACTGTTTATTAAAGCAGTGTCAGACAGAATCTGTAGAATGACTCCTGACAAAAACTCTCCACAACATCTCTCAAATAAACTTTAGGATTATGCATAACAGGAACATTGATCACAGCAGAGGATTTTGATGTCTGACAGTGAACAACAGCACTTTGATGGCTGTAACAGTGATGCATTAAAGGACTAAATGTAAAGAATTAAAGAGACAAAATTCTCAGAGAGAAAACCTGATAATGTGGAACTCTGAACAAATATAGCTTCCAATATTTATCTTTTAATCATTTTAGCATTAAGATAAACGTATTTTTTTTTTTTTTTTTTTTTTTATTATTAAATTAAAAAAGCATTTTTCATCAGGGATAAAAATTTAAAATCGTTTGGCTCAAGAAACGCAATTTGTAACAGAATCTTTTTTTTTTTTTTTTTTTTTTTTAGCCCTACTATTTAGACATTGTTTTGGGCTACTATCATAGGTTATGCCCATTATTGCACAGACTGAGTCTCTTTTTTTTGTTCAATATCCTGTTCCACTCATAATTCAACATATTACTTAAATTAAAATAGGTTTTAAATACTGTTTCAAGTTGACTATTTAATTTTGTCTTAAAAAGTAGATTTATACATTTAAAGGCTGTCAATTTAACACATTAATTTAGTGTGCTTAATGACATATAAAAATATTATTTAAAACTGTTTACATAATTAATCATGCCCCTGGTCCACATGTAAATTCTGTAAAAAAGTATGTATATATTTTCCTACCGTTGGAGCAATTTAAAGGTATAGTTCACCCAAAAATGACAGTGCTGATCATTTACTCACCCTCATCCAAGATGTGTGACTTATTTCTTCTGCAGAACACAAATGAAGATTTTTAGAAGAATATCTCCATTCAATGCAAGTGAATGGTGAAGGGTGACCAAAACTTTGAAGCTCCAAAAAGCACATAAAGGCATCGTAAAATTAATCCATAAAACTTCAACATTTTAATCCATGTCTTCTGAAGCAATCCAGTCGGATTTCACAATAATCCGAATTTTCACAATAAATCTTGACATCAGCTGTCTCCTTGGCGGTAATGATTTCAACCTTGATTACACTTCCTAGAGCCATCTAGCGATCTGTAATCGATCTTGAAATCATGATCATCCCTAAAGACTGCAATGGCTAGATGTACAGTGAAAAAGGAGTTATATTTTGCTCTGTTCTCACCCAAAATCAATTAGATCACTTAAGAAGACATGGATTAAACCACTGGAGTTATATGGATTACTTTTAGGCTGCCTTTATGTGTTTTTTGGAGACTCACAGTTTTGGTCACCCTTCACTTGCACTGAATCTACAGAGCTGAAATATTCTTCTAAAAATTTTTATTTGTGTTCTGCACAAAAAAGAAAGTCATACACATCTGGGATTGCATGAGGGTAAGTAAATGATGAGAGAATTTTCCTTTTTGGATGCACTATTCCTTTAAGCTCGAAATACATGTAACTTTGTGTTGTTATGAGCTGCGTCAGCAGGGGGCAGTCAGCACGCCTCAACGAATCTCACAAGCAGTGCCTCCACAGAATGAGGGCCAGTCACTTAGGGCTCATTCTTGACAGCTGGGTGAAGCAAAACAGAATGCATCTCGAGACGCAATTTGCAAAGTTTAACTTGACACAGCATCCTAAAAACACAGCATTTATTGCAAAAACCAATGAGACCTTCCAAAAGCATCCTTTTGATGCAAATCTACGTAGACCAATAATTTAAATTAGTGCAGATGGAACGCATGAATAATTGACTAACTCAATTGTAAAATTAATTGCTATCGACTGTAAGTTTGTTTAATTTTATGGGAATAAAACAAATAATATATTGACTTCTAAAGCCAGTTTTGCATTGTCTAATCAATGCTTCACTCATCTGCCACAATAATTCAATATATTTCAATATGAATATCTGAATTATTCTATTTATTATTTTTACTACATATATTGATAATTATTTGAATTATTATGGACTATTTATAGAGAATTGTCTTTTTGGGGGGTGGGTGTCTTTTTTATCGCTATATATGTAATTAATTTGATTAATTAATCGGCATGCAATGTCAGTTAATTCTATTAAAAAAAATATTCGATTGACAGCCCTAATTTAAAGGGATTAAAATAAACACAGCCACGTCTACACTAATCCATTTTCATTTGAAAACTCAGTTTTCAGTTTCCTAACATCATTGTTTTTCCAAAGAATGCGGTAATAGAGAGCGTTTTTGAAAGTCTCTGTTTTAGGTGGAGGAAAATGCTGTTTTAGTGTGGATGAGATGCGTAAACATAGCAATATCAATGCATTTTCAAACGAAAATGGATTAGTGTAGATGTGGCCAAAGAAGTGCCACAACCAAAGTGTTCAACTCTGTGTTGTTGCTATTGCTGGTATCAACAGTGTTGCAGGTATCCACTTTTCAAAACGTAATTTCACATGAATCACCTCAGTTTTGCATATGTGGAAAAAATACAGATGCAGTCCAGTAACCTTTTAAAACACCAGACTGTTCTCCAGTCCTCACCCACACACCTGCAAATGACACAATCTCAATGAAGTTGAACTAAACACAGTACTTGCCCCTAAACACATACACAGATACAGCTGAAAACAGGAAATATTACAGGAGTGTGTGTGGGAGGGCTGTGATCACTGTTAGCTCTGTATTCACTCTCCATGATATCTGTGTCGCTAGTAGCATATTACCCTCCCTTTCTTCACCCTCACTCTCCCAATGCTGCACCAACGCGCTCACCCGTCTCATTAGCATGTGCTGAAGGAGAGGAAATGAGAAAGTGAAGAGGAGTGTGGGCGATTCACACTTCATTTGAGAGCATTCATTTGAGAACATTTCTCCTGTTTACGGTCTCCGCTGTCTTTATTGCTCTCCATTTGTCATTCTTATTTCTCCTATTAGCATAATGTTTTAGTTCTTTAAAGATTCAAGGTGCAAAATGCCACTGCATTAGCTAAATTTAGTTGTTAATCTCATTGTGCTCATTGCAGCATTAAGATAAAATGAAGACATAAAACAATGCAAATCAATAAAGTAAATTTAGTGCTAATAAATTAAACTCGATTTTAACATATTCTGAAGAAAATGTGAGTTGTGCACTATGCTATGATACCATTATGCAGTTGTTATGCGATTGCTTACTGACTCAAGTCAAAAGATCCAAGTCTCTATGATATTCTGATCCCTAGATATTGCTCGGCTCCCTCGGCACAAAATTTTAAGTCTGATTTTTTAGAAAAGTAATAGCACATCTCTTTTTAGCACAAGAACATGTTCAGTCTAAACAGCCACTTGGGTTGTTAATAGTAAGTATGAGCTATAGTAACAGTGATGCTTGCCTTGCTACTAATTTACGCATATACCCATGTCTATTAAGGACACACAAATCGTATTATTCCACTCTATGTAGAAAGTTGAAAAATAGTGTAATCAGTCAATTTTGTCTATTCGAATTTTCATTTGACAAACTTATAGTGCATAATCAGATGAGGCATGTAGTATTTGGGTAGTCTTGCAATTAGTACTTGTCATAAAATGTGTTTATTTTAGGGCTGTCATTCGATTTAAATATAATAATCGCAATTAACTGTGAAAATCATGCGACTAATTGCCATTAATTGCAGATTTTGAAAGTGCTGGAAATTTACGTATATATCCTTTTTCTGTTCAATGTATTTATTTCCTTCTTAGGGAAGAAAACTATACAATATACAACAAGAATTTTTATTAATAATTTCCAAACAAACCTTCTATAGTATAAAGATAGAAATGCTCTAAAATAGCTCTAATTCAAGTAACTCTAAATGTTTCTTTAAGTCTTAGTGAGAGGTTGACTTAATTAAAGAACTAGTCCCCTTAGATTGAGTGTTCATTGCAATGGGCATTAAATCTCTTAAACCCTCATCCTCCACAATATTAATCAGCTTTGAAATCCACATAAAAAGCACTGCAGAGATTGGCGAGTTTGGAATGGCATACTACCCATACTACTCATACTGCTTTTGTCATATCTATGTATGGCAGAAATAGTAAAAGTAGTAGGGTTGTCATGATACCATAATCATATCTTACTGTTCTATACCAGCTAAAGTATCATGATACCAAGTAGTATCATGATACCACACGATAGCAAAAATTTCATAGTGGTTCTTAGAAACTAGCCATTCCACTTATTGCTCCGGAAGCAGTGAAAATAACTGATGGATGAACAGGGAGAAGGCTCAAAAACCTGTTACCTAATGCATTCTAAAATTGACGTGAAAAAAAAAAAACTTCGGCACATCAAAAAAGCCAGTTCAAACATCAATGGCGTTAAATTTTTATTCCATTATTTGTGTGATAATTTGAATGTTGGTTAACATAAAAATAAAGATATTGTAATGTTGAAAAGACTGTTTTGAGCAGCTGTTTAATTATTACAACCGCTTCAGCCCCTCTCTCCTGGTAAACAGCAGAGCGAATGCAGATTACACACACACTGGGTAGATCGCACGACTCAGCAACGTGATCAAACCTATCTGGGCTATCAAACCTATCCCAAAAGCATCGCAAGATTAAGTTGATGGTAGAGACCATTGGCGCCAATCATAAGGGCAAAGTTACCGCTACCATGCATTTGTAATTTTTTTTAAAAATAAAGGAGTGCAACGTTCGATTTTTCAGAGAAGCTGTAAATCTGTAAATGTTAAGATAAAGCATTTAGGTTCAATGAAGTGGCACTAACCCGTGTGTATTCTGCAGAAGCTGTGGGATGTGTCCGAAGGTGTTTAATAAGGTTGCTGGTGTTTCCCCCTTCGGCTTGAAATCTTTGTAGACATTAACGGCCAATGGGTTTTCCCGGTCTCATCAGGCAAAACCCAAAATAACATGCTGGGATTCAAACGTGTGTGTTTGAAGCATGGGAAAACCACACATTGAAACATAAACAAAACCATGTAAGGGGCAAATTCTAAACAGCATTTTGCACTCTTAAAGGGCACTGCATGAAGGGGACGCCACTCGAAAAGATAACTTAAAGGTCTGATTCAAATGAAAGTTTTAACGAAAATAATTTACTACCGCACATACAACATAACTTACGGTACTACCGTATTAATGGTACTAACGTTTTAAAAAGACTGTGGCACTGCCAGTATTTTGAAGCTTTAGTATCGTGATACTACTGTAGCACCGGTATATCGTGCAGCCTTAAAAAGTAGTATGGTAGTATGCCATTCCAAACACATTCAACGGCTTGTTCTGCTTTTAGCACTGGCACTGACCACGTAATGATACTTCATCCAAATTATCCAGTAATCATTAGCTGAAGCTTCGAAAGATCAGCGGCAATGAGTTCAAATTTGAAATTGTTTTAACTGTGGCGCGTCGACAGTCTGTACATGGGAGAACAAGCTAGCCTACCACAGCAATCCCTCATCAGTGCCGTTTAATGTTTGTTTGGCTTGGAGGAGATAGTTAAGACTTGAAGTGCTTCAGTGGTAATTAAATTCTGCCTTACAAAGGCTGGAAAGTACTTGATTTCTGTCACAAGTACCATCAGTGTTTGTTTTGCAATGGGTCCTTTCCCAATCACTTGATCACCGACACGAAATTGCTGTTGTGTTTGTGATGTGTTTGCATCATAAAGGTCCGCCCCTATTCCGGCCAGTGTTCAGAGTGGCGCTGAATAGAATGTCAGTGTCTAAAGTGAAAATGGAAAAAGCGTTAATGCGTTCATTTCGACAGCTGTAGTTTATTTACCTTTATTTTTCCTCAGCCTTGCTTTTTGACTTTCCCTTCTTTTTTTTTCCTTCTTGACTCTCTCCACCCCCAGTTTATCCGTCATCGCAGGTGGCTGCTAACTTATTGATCTCTCATTGCATGCTTTTTCTCAGCGATGTCATTAAGAGCTCACAATGCCTCACAGTGGCAGTATCAAAAACTAAATCTGATTGGTGGAAAATTAGGGGTTTGAACGGGGCCATAATTTGCAGAGACAAGAACAGTCACGCTTGTCTTATTATTCCCATGCACAATAACAAATCAAAAGCCAAACAATGTCAGCGTGCCCTGACATGTCATCTTTGTTTTCCTGCTGAAAACAATAGAGGCTAAATATATGATCTGCTTCTCTGGAGGAGATGCAATCGAAGTTATGAGTAAATACAGTTGGTGATGATTTCTCTAAATATGACATATATTCTTTCTGAACTCAGTGGGAGTGAAATGTATTAAATTGAACACAAATGACATGAAACTATGCTGTTTAATAGTAAAGTATAAAGTATATAATTAAAACTGAACAGGAAGTAAAAACAGCTCATCCAAGTGTTGATGAAAGCACTGACATGCAGAGCTCAATGATTAATATACAGTAGTTTAAAGTTACTAATTTATTTACCTTCACATGCTATAAGCCAAACACAAATTTCCTCCATTTCCAAATTTTTTTCCTTCTCTATGATGTAAGTGACTGTAAATGTAAGTGTAAGAATAAGAAACATGGTGGAATTTTAAGAAGTGATCAAATACTACTTTTAAAGTAACTGAACTGAAATGAAATTGAAGCCACTCAACTTTGGATTGGTGTAGCTACTCCAAACCCAAATTAAAATAAAAAAAGCCAAATTAAAGTATGTGATTAAGAAATGAGCCTATTCAGTTTAAAATACCAATTTAAATAGAATGCATATATTTTCATATTTTAAGTATTTTAAATTTCCAAAATCTTGCCACGTACCACAGTTTGAGATTCACTTAAATCAGGACCTCTTTTGAGACATTTGTACACATAGAAGTCATATAATTTAATTCTGTAAATAGGAAGCAGCCTATTCGTCTCTGACATAGCCTGTTCATCTCTATTATGATTGGTCTGTACCGATATTTTAATGCTATGTGAGTGTATTTTTATTTCGATGTAAAATGTATTGTACACAGTGGCCTCAAATTTATTTGAACATTTGAACCCCACTTAAAAATGTGTGAATGGCATTTCATAACAAAATATCAAATTGAGTGGTAAACAAATGATGCTAGACCTTTTATCAGAACTAACTTCACTTTTTTAAGTGGATGTCTGATGTTAGTTACCTTTAAGTTTACACAGGTGTTCTAGCAAAGTAACCACAGGTGTAGTTCATCACATTAACTATGGATATGTTCCACTAACATTGGACAACCAGAAAGTTTCCAAATAATTACTAATTTCATTTTGTGAAATATTCAGCTTGAAAAGTATGCCTGTGCTATCCTTCCTTAAAATAGTCCCATTTTGTTTTCTAATGTGCTGGAATGCATATATTTAAGGTATGGCTTAAATGTCCAAATTCTTTTTTTGGGCCACTGTATACCATGCCAGCCAGTTTAGTGCCAGTTTACTCCTTTGGTTTTCAATATAGAAAAGGCTTTCAGCTATGCTAATCCATAGTACTCATTCTACGGATGATAAAGGGCTTTAGAGACCGCTGACTCTAAAGTCACTCCCTCTACGTTTGGAGGTTAGTGAGACTCAGCTGTTCTTGCATCTCTGTTAATCTAGTTGAGATGCTCTCGGAGAAGCCTGGCACTTGTAATCCAGGGCCATCTGCTGTGGCCTGGAGGAAGGGGTTTATGATGTGTCTGTGTGTGGAATGGTGGAGAGGTGGAATGGCATGTCAGACTCACAAAGGATCACGCTTAACCCCCTAACCCACCCCCTTGTCTCCAGCTTAATAGAAGATCACACTGTAGGACTTTAAGTACATACTGTATGCAAACATGTGAGCAAAGCACATACAAAGAACACACACACATGCATGAAACAAAACATTGACGGGTCTAAAATAGAGCCTTGGGGAATCCCACTGGCCCCTACCTAATATTGTCACAGATCTAGTTCAGATTATGTCCACGCTACACACGCACTCACAGTGCTAGGTAGTAACGGATTACATATCATCTGTAGTATGTAATCAGATTACCAAAATCAAGTACTTGTAATTGGATTAAATTACATTTTAAAATACTCGTAATCGGACTAAAGTTACTTTTTTATAGATTACATGATTAAATACTAACAAGGCAATGGCAGTACATTTTCATATCAATACCATTATATTCTTACCCCGAAACGCAATAGTCTCACAAATGAACATTTTGAGCTTGTGCTCCTTTTAAATTACAACAGAACTATTACTAAGTAGTAAGGGTTAAAAGTAAGTGTGTCAGAGTTTTGAGCTGTTAGCTTTGACCTAGCAATGTCATTGCTGTTGATTTCATTAATGTTTCTATTGTTTTATGCACCTAAAATGAACTAGATATGGTTTTAAAAAAAAACAATATTATTTCTTACTACCTCAATGAACTTAAGTGCTTCAACTGATCTAGTGAATGTCATCTCTAATGGTCCTGCCTGCAGGTTACACAATACATTTACATTTATGCATTTAGCAGATGCTTTTATCCAAAGTGACTTACAGTGCCCTTATTACAGGGACAATCCCCCTGGAGCAACCTGGAGTTAAGTGTCTTGCTCAAGGACACAATGGTGGTGGCTGTGGGGATTGAACCAACAACCTTTTGATTATCAGTTCAGTGCTTTAGTCCACTACGCCACCACCACTCCACACCGCACTGCACCGCACCGCACCACACCACACAATAGTTCAACTGCTAAATGTGCAGCAATATGGAACAAAGCCCATCACTCTACTGTCACTGCTGATGCAGTGGAGTTCAATGCATGAAACTTGACATAAAACTTTACACAATTGTTCCTTGTTTGACTCCGTGGAACTCTGTTGTCGAACTCTGTTGTCGAACTCTGTGCACTTCAGCTTTGGAACAGGTGATGGACTATCAGTAAGCAGTAAGGGATACAAGTGTTTCAGTGTTTTAAGATGAAAGCTTTGACCTAGGCAACGTTGTTGCTGTTGATTACATGGTAATTAATTTTCGTTAATTTTATGATCATTTTATGTCGATTTTATGGTCATTAATGTTCGGAATACTACTATTGTTTTATGAACTTGATGTCTCAGTGTTTTGAATTATAAACTTTGGCCATGCACGGTCATTGCTGTTAGATTTAATGTTTATTTAATTCATGTAATGTTTAATGCACTTTTTAAAAATGCTCTTTTTGTTAGTAAAAAAGAATGCAATAAATACATTTTCTTCCTCTTTGTACTTTTATGGTAAAATGATTATCCTACTCAAATGCATGTCACACAAAATAAAATAGAATTAGGTTGAAAGTAATCCAAAAGTAATCTGATTATTTTACCCAGAAACTTAATCTATGAGATTACGTTACTGATTGCATTTTTTTTGTCATGTAATTTGTAATCAGTATCTGATTACAATTCACAAGTAATCCGCCCGGCACTGCGCACTCATGTAGACTAACCTGAGAGGATCCTACATACACAGGGGTTTTAGGTTAGCTTAGTTTTGGTTTAGCCAATTTTATCTCTTCCTGTCATATACGCACATTTATCAGAGGATCCAGCATAGCAGGAATGAGGTCAGTGGAATTTAACTCAGTCTCAGAGCTCTCTTATCACATACACTATGACAGTTATACATTAGAGGGAGAAACCCACCTATGGCATCTGCTTGCAAATGTATATATATATATATATATATATATATATATATATATATATATATATATATGTATTTATTTAATTTTTTTATTCGTCCACATATCGTCAAGTATTGTTTACCACAGACCTTATTTACTCATAAGTTGAGAAACCCCATTATAAAAACCCATAGGAAAATCCCATTAGGAATCCATGGCGAATTAGACTTCCGGGTCCACCTACAAATTGACGTCACGACTGAACAGCTATATATTCTATTCTAATCTGGATAGGTCCATATTTTAAATTCTGATTGGATGGGCCACGTTCAATGTGGCTGTAAAATGCCCATACAGTATATGCACACCTGTAATTGTACATTTAATATTAATGCACCAAGATGCTACATTCAGGGCACCAGACTAAAAAAATGACTACAGAGCCATTGGCTCTTAAACTGAAACAACCAAATGGCTGTTTTTAGTTGCCAAATTACAGAATAGCTTGATAATGTGTGATAGTTTTGAAAATAGGCACGCAATCTAAAGATGTAATTCAATGACTGACAAGATGATATATGACAAAACCACATATGAACGCACACAAAGTGTTCAAAACTGTCACCAATGGCGGCAACTAGATTTTGAATTATTGTCGCAATTTTTTGTTGCATTTGTGACTGTTTTAGTCACAGTCTAGAGCCCTGTACTTGTTCCTTGGCAGTCATTACATGATAGAAGAATAATTTATTTTGATTTTTATGAGTAATTAATGTACCTACTAACTGAATTTTTTTGTCTTTTATCATATTACTGTTGCTGCCATTTTATAAAAGCAAGAGGTCATGCGTTACAGTTATTTTATCATGGTTAAGGTATGTAAGAAATAATACTGTCCTATGCTATAGAAGCTGTACAGATTAGTCCTGCTAGTTAAAATGCTGGCCAAAGTAAGGTGGCCACCTGGATGTCGAATCTGTTAACGACTCCTAGGCCATCATGCCTTTTAAAGGTGTCAGATTCAGATTCCATCCTAAGCTTCAGCAGCCACAACAATGCAGTGATATTAGTGGAACCAATGCCTCCCTCACCATCCACAAAAACAGCACATGTACTATTATGTGTACTATGTAGTTCTGTGAAGAGCAGGAGACCTGATGTTTTAGTGAATCTAAATGAATCACAATTAGGTTGACAGTCTGAATAACAACAAATTGCTTTGATCCATTAGTGGTGTAGTCTACAGCTACTAACAACTTTGTCCAATGACATCTGTCATTTTGAAATGCCATTTTAAATGTCTTATGTGGGCTGAACTAATTTCTAGTCTCAGGCTCACTGACTGAATTTCTGGGAGGCAAAATGTAGGTTTTTATTGGTCTGCCAGGAACAGGGTTGCAACACCACTTCAGTGGCAGATCTATTCACTGAACTTGACAATGTTTTCAAGGTTTGTGCAATCAAACTTTGAAAGATATTCAGAGTTTTGTTTGAGGCACTAATAAAACAAAATTTCCTTGAGCAAAACCTTGTTCAGGTTTGTTCTCAGTTATTTCTAATTTCGGATTTTCCCATCCATAAATGTCATGGAAAAAAACGAACTGTGATTGTTTATTTTATTTTACATGGCTCTCTGAGACTTACTCAGTACATACAAATTGTTATTTTACTGGATTTACAAGTTTAAAAGAAACTGAGATAAAGATAAAGCTTAATTAAAAGGTCACCTCTTGTATTGTAATGTTTCTTTTTAGGTTCCACTTTCTTGGGTGATGCACGTGACCCCTCCAGCCCGATTTCCCCCTCAGCTTCACCTCTCTTACCCTCAGGCCTGTGCGGGGGAAGTCCAGAACCCAGCCTCACTGAACGGGGCTTTTCAGCTGCTTTCTGCAGCTCCACTGAAGGTACATATTTCAGACTCATGTATTTCCATTTCAGAATATCCTGTAATGCTGTATTTAGTAGACCATGATGTGACAACTTGTTTGCTGTGATATATGATACAGTATAGTCATGCAGTAACATCTTTAAATTAACTGTGAAGCTACAGGAAGCACAGACAAGACAACAGTGTTCATCAGCCCCATATTACTCACCCAAAACATTTGTTAGGAAAGTCTGACATTCAGCTGTGGAGAAGGTAACCAGGACCTATCAAATACGTCTTTCACTGTCCGGCAAGATGATTTATATTGTAATATGATAAATATTCATCTAAGATTGCAGCCCTACTCAACATGTGTGCCTATAACCGCTAGAGGGCACCCCGTGATCACACATGGCTGACTGAAGCTTTGAATAGAGACTATTTCATTACACGCAGCCTTTTGCTGTTTTGAAATCGAGCAGCGCCACATTGCGATTTTATTCTTAATTCAATCAATTGTGCAGCCTTAATGGATACCATATGGATGTCTCAGAGGTCAAAGTCTGCAGGTTTAGAGCGCTTTTGATGATTTTCTCCTCATTATGAACAGTAAGTGCAACTTTTACAACAGTAACATCAGCAACGACGCTTTTTCCTCATTAATGTGAAAATGACAGGAATAGGAATTTTAATATTACATGTTCTCAGGAGTGCCAACCCTTCTACATTATGTGGCTATTATTCTGGATTGAGTATTCAAATTTACAGTTTTTAAAGAGTGTTTGGGCTCCAAAAAACTATATTATCGCACTACTTTATCTCTCTGTGTCTGATTTAGAACAGGCAGAACTCTAGATCTAACAACCTGTTGATAAAGTTAACCGTTGTTTTTTATTTTCCCAGTCAAAATTTGCACTGCATTAATTAATGACTGCTTTAACTAATCAAGGCTAGCAAGTGACCATGTTATAAGCGAGATAATCCATGGCTAGGTGTGTGTTAAATGATTTTAAATGCACGATTTGCGTCGGGTGGTTCTTCCCTCCACGTCGTGCATTTCAAATAGTTTAAAGCACACCAAGCCATGGATTATCCCTTAAATATATATATATATATATATATATATATATATATATATATATATATATATATATATATATATATATATTGTGAAGGATGGGTTAAAGAGATTTAATACGCATTGCAATGAATACGCAACCTATGGGGACTAATCCTTTCAATTATTCAACCTCCCACTTAGACATTGGGAATGTTTAATGCTAGTTGTATTGGAGCTATTTTAGTGCATTTCTATCTTTATACTGTGGAATAGGGCTGTCAGCTGGGCTGAGAATCTACATTTGAATTTTTCTAATCAAATTTTAATTTTAAAGTCACCAGATTTTTTTAATTGACTTTGTTTCCTTAGTCTACAAGAGGGCCCAACAAATACATATAAGCTAAACAGGACCGTTTTACATTTTTGCAAGAACATTCCTGGCTGTTAAAAAAAGAGCAAGACGCTAAGGCGAAAGACCTCCACCTAAGGCTTTTGCGTCAATCCACACAGTTTTCCAGTTGTTTTTCTATGTAAACATGCGCTGCATGGATGTCTTAGTCTGTTTTGCCGTGTTTGTAGTTTATTGAGTGTCTCGTGTAGGAGCGCTGTGTTTTTTAGGTGCTGTGCCAAGTTGAAAAGAACTTCAACCTTTAAAAACATATCTCGAGACACCTGCATTCTGTTAAACTGTATTTATTGCACTGCATCTTGCCTTTTTTTTTGTGCAAGAATGCGATTGGTCTCAAGTCATTGTCAGTGTTTAGCACACATCCAAAATTCGAATGCACAGTTTTAGCATTCAAATGTGCGTTTTTATCTTAAAGGGATAGTTCACTCATAAATTTTAATTCTCTCATCATTTACTCACCCTCATGCCATCCCAGATGTGTATGACTTTCTTTCTTCTGCTGAACACAAACTAAATTTTTTTAGAAGAAAATCTCAGCTCAAAAAGCACATAAAGGCAGCATAAAAGTAATCCATATGACTCCAATGGTTTAATCCATGTCTTCTCAAGGTATTTGATAGGTGTGGGTGAGAAACAGATCAATAATTACATTTTTACTATAAATTCTCCTCCCTGTCCAGTAGGTGGGGATATGCACGTAGAATGCGAATCGACCAAAAATAAAAGAAGTATGTGAAAGTGAAGATTGATAGTAAAAACCAGTTCATAGTAAAACTTATGAATTTTGTTTATAATATAAATATTAAAGTTTTAGTAGTTAATACTTTTAATTAAATACTTCACATGTATTTATAATAATTCATAATATTTATATTAAAGATTACAGAATTCAGTTTGATGTTAGATTTGTCACACAATTGAAATGCATACATTTTAAATTGGATTTTTGTGTGTGTGTGTGAATGTGTATGTAGTTCCTTAATACACATTCTTGGTCTTTTTTTATGATTCATGATTGCATCATAAAAAAAAAAATTTAAAAAATACTTTGTCTTTATAATCTTTCATCAAAATGTAATAACTTGCTCTACCTCTGAAATGACTTAACATTTTTTTATATGACATCCCCAATCCCTCTCATTTTTCAACCCGTCATTTTGAAGAACCTGTCATATAAACATTCTACATTTTTACATGCTGAATATCTTGTTTCACTCGGTAATTAATTGCAAATGTTTCATGCTGACTTTAAACTTTTATGTTTAGGCACTATAGTATTAGTATAACTCTCTCTTTCTTCCTCGTTACAGGAACAACACCCAACTCGCCCATCAGTCTCCCCAAATCACCCACTTTCCCATCTGCCTCGGCCTCATGGCCGGACGAGTGTTCTATATGCTATGAAAACACAGTGGACACGGTCATCTACGCCTGCGGACACATGTGTCTCTGCTACACCTGCGGCCTCCGCCTTAAAAAGATGGCCAACGCTAGCTGTCCAATCTGTAGGAGAGCTATCAAAGACATTATAAAGACCTACCGGAGCACTTAGGGGCCCCTCACCCCACATAAGGGCCATTAAAGATCTGCAACTGATCTATATTTAAAGTGAGGGGTGATGTCACAGTTCAGGGACTTCATGGGGTTTGTGTTCCCATGGCTATGACTCTTGAACCCTTAAACCTTCAAGGATCAGGCATCCATTCACAAAGGTCTGTTGTATTTCATACTCAAGTCTCTGTTGCTATGGTAACCGGTGATGTTGCTGCTCCATAAAATAATCTGTCTTTTCAACTGATATAAGCAGTGGCGGATTTAGGCATGGGCGACATGGGCAGTTGCCCTGGGTGGCATCTTGTGGGGGGGTGGCACAAGGCATGAGGGGGTGGCACCACCCTCGGTCAACAATATCGGGGACATTCTCATTTACAATCACCCCCCCCCCCCCCATCCACCCTCCGTCAACAACTTTGGGGGCCTGTTGAAGTGGGTTTCACCCAGGGCGCCATACAAGCTAGAACCGCTACTGGATATAAGACAACAATAATGGAAAATATCTCAACCAAGTCAAGACATTTCAGGTGATTCACAGAAGACTTTCAATGATACACTTCTTCGGTTTCTTTTACCCTCTCGGTGAGCCATAAAAAACTGCAGAAGCCTTGTTCATAGGTGCATATCTTTTAAAGCTGGAATCATGTTCAATAGGGGTTGTCACAGTTTTTGATGTATCATTGTTCTCTACTGTCCTCGGAGTCAGACAAGCTATGGCACTTGCACAAATGAAATATATACAAACAATGTCTCATTGTCTCACAATTTTTGTCTGTGGTCAGCTGAGACAGAGTTAGAAATACAGATAAGACATACAGTGTGCTCATACCTTACCATTTCATTCTAGTTGTGTTCCTTTAGTGTGTTTATCGACAGCTTGTTCTTGTTATGTGTTATTTGAAGTCAGTAATGCCCTGTCGATATGGAGGGCTTTGTGGAATGATAGAGCGCAACAGGGACTGCACACTTTTTCAGCACTGGCCTTGGTTCCGGTATTTTTCCCATTCATTTTCTCCATAGGGATTTCAAAAGATTCAAAGCCATGAACCAAAAAAACAAACTCAGAGATTAATCACAACATTACAAACTTACATTCAATGTAAAAATAAGAGGAAAAGATGAAGATACAATTCTGAGAACTTCATGTATTTAATGAGGCATGACTATACATCCCTTGAAGCATTGCGAATGATAATTGAATAAAAAATGAAGCAACTAGAAAATAAAACTCTTGATTTATAGACATTGATTTTAAGTATAAAAAAAAATTACAAAAAAAATAAAATAATGTAAACTATATATCTGAACCCTTCCTTGGCCTTGAGGAACTTTTGGACCCATTTAGAACAATTTTCAAAATGGGTCAAAATGAACCGCAACACCTAGGAAGGGTTAAAGGAATATTCAAGGTTCAATACAAGTTAAACCCAATAGACAGCATTTGTGGCATAATGTTGATAACCACAAAATGTATTTCGATTTGTCCCTCCTTTAAAAAAAAAAAAAAGCAAAAATCTGGGTTAGCACTTACAGTGGAAGTGATTGGGGCCAATCCGTAAACGTTAAAATACACTGTTTCAAAAGTATAGCCACAAGACATAAACAATATGTGTGTTAACGTGATATTAGTGTGATAAAATCACTTACTAACCTTTTCTGTGGAAAGTTATGTCCAATTTGACAACTTCATTGCCATGACAATGTAATGACAACAAACCCTATAACTCCAAAATAACCATAAAATCCACAATTTAAACAACTTTGCTCAAATAATGCACAAGTTGTAACAGAAGAATTAATGTAAGTGCTTTTTCTAAAATTATGATCTGCCTTTAAACCCTCCAAAAAATTGGCCTCAAAGTGCCTCAAAAAAATGGCCAACATAGAATAAACGTTACATAACAAAATTTGTGCAAACTGATTTTCATGTGCCGCTTTCTACGTGAAATGAACACTAGAGGCACTACAACAACTGTGCATTGTATTCACTTTCACGCAAATCACAAGTACATCGGCTGATTATGACTTTATAAACACTTAATTTTCGCTCTATTTCTCGCACCCTGCTATGTTATTATATCAAAACACTTTTACTCTAATGCATCATTCGAAAAAAGATCAATTTTAACGCTTGTATTACAGACCCACCTATATTTACACACATTCCAAAGTGCGGTAGCTCAACTGATGAGTGTTTGACTTTGGACTCGGAAACTGAGCCTCGAGCCAGCTAAGGACGTTTGGAGTGAAAGTGATAGTGAAGCAAAAGTGGCATAGAAGCAACACAAAATGACGTGGTTGCTTCAGTAAATGTGCTTTTAATGTCGAGTTTAAAACACTATCAGTTAGGTTTAGGTGTTGATTTAGGGTAAGGATTTTAGTTTGTAAAAATGTTGCCATGGTCATGTAAATTTCATGAGATCAGGCTGAATTGTTACAATAAGGCACTTACTTACAACAAATGCTTTAGATTTAGCTCAACTTGTATTGAACCCAAATATTATTTCTTATTTTATTTATTTTTTCCTTTTGATTTTGGGTTGCAATGTGACACAGACATGTTTTCGTGATATTCACCCGTGTATGGGTGGTGAGGTTAGAGGTCCTCCTAATGTGACAGAGAATATACATTGAGGTCAAACATTGAGTTTTTATGTCCTGTAAATGCCAATTCAGTTTCCCAATCATGTTGGATCCACATCAATATCTAGAACAGGCTAAGACTTTTTTTTAAATCCACATCACATTTTGCAATTTCTTGCAAATAAGTACAGTGAAAGGGGATACAATAATGCGTGTTTGAGCGTATGTGCCTGTGTGTTTGTTTGTGTGTGGATGTCATTGCAGCTCGAGTAATATCATTGAACTACAATGTACTGCAGGCTAATATTGTTTATAACTAGCCAGTGAGCTTGTATAAAGCAATTGTGACAACTGGCGCTTAAATTCATGCTGCTATTAGTATTAGCCAGCTCTCCTTCAGGCAATGCTAACAACGTGTCGAGAAGCATCACTCTTACTCTGTGAAGAGTTTTGCTCTGTTGTTTGAGGTGGTGATTCACTTTTGAATGTTAATTTATGTTCATTAGAGGAACCTATTATAATAGCTGTATCTGAGGTGTTTCTGTTGCTCTTGATTTTGTTTTTGTCTCTTTTTGGATTTTTGGACCTAAAATTATGATTGTATAGTTTGCTCTTCAATCCTCTGAGGATCATACACCTATGTATTTCTTGAAATGATGGTTGTCTTGTATTCACAAGCTATAGTGAGCAGTACACCTGTCAGGGGTTTAGCAGTAAACAATCAGCCAGATAAACTAAAGATTACATACATTTTGTTTGGTATCAGGTCTTTTTATAATTTCGTGTATGTGTTTTTTTCCATGTATAGCTCTCTAAATGTACAGATCCGAACTTGCTAGAATTACATACTGTCCTGAAAATGCCCCAAAGGCCCAATATTTTTGGTGATAGCATTTATTAAAAGAGTCTGGATTTTTTTAAGAAAAAGACAAAACTTTAGCAATTGACTAAAATTTGCACAATCAAATAAATCTGGCACCTTTTCCTTTAGTTTATTTTGACATATGTTAATTTCTCTTTAGTTTTTAGTTTTTTCCCTAGTTCTGTAATTTTCTAAAGATGTCTTTTGCACAATTTAGGGTGTAATTTAAGGGCAATCTTTGTGTTTTTGTCACTTTATTCAATTTGATTGTATTGGTTACATGTTACCCCCTTTATGACATCATCTTTCTGTTGATGTTTGGACAAAATTAAGATCATCTTGTTTGAATAAGTGAACCACTTATCCTATCCCACATTTCTATAATTTATCCTTGTAATGAAATCTCCGTAACACTTTACAATAAGGTTATATACAGTATGTTAACAGTTAATGCATTAGATACAATGAAGTAACAATTACCAATATTTTTACAGCATTTAAAGGTGCACTCAGTCATTTTTTCCTCATTAAAAAAAATGTACTCCTGAAGAAATGAATTGTAATTTTTTTTACATATACAGTATATCAAATCATTAGCATTCACATGAAATGAAGATACCAGTCACATCAGTAACCTTATAAAAGCTGTTTTATTCTACATGGAGAGGGTCCCCTCGTGGGGGCTGCCATGTTGAGATCACATGACCACCCAAATACTACTCGCTTAATTTCAGTAACTGCTCTGTTATAGGACACTTTCACTCTTGGATTAAATTAATCATGACTGACTGTGAATAGTGAATTTCTACAATGGCATCTGTGACAGAAAACTGTTGATTTTGAATAATGCTGCATCCACACCACTAGGTGTCACTGCAAGTCCTAGATGACACAAGTAAAAAGTTACTGAGTGCACCTTTAATAATCTTGGTTAATGCTAATTTCAGAAAATAAATTGTATATTGTTTGTTCGTGTTATCCATAATGCATTAGCTAAAGGTTATATTAGTTGAATTTTAAAAATGTATTAGTATGTTGAATCTAACATTAACCAAGTTTAATAAGTGCTGTAAAAGTATTGTTCATTGGTTAACTAATTTTGTTAACTAATGTTAACGAATACAACCTAGGTTTTTGATGTTTTGTAGAGTAACTATATGTGGGATCAGGGATTGCATAAATTCACCCCAACCTTTAATAATTTAAATTTGAATATCAGATCTGAATATTTTTTCAGTAATAGTAATATTCAATAGTATTGAACACAAAACCATGTTTCGTTCACTCATTACCCATTGGTGAACAGTGGGACCAAACAGATAGTTGAATCAAGAAGGTATGATTCCTCTTTCCCAGGGTTCAGTTAAGGGCTGTGTTGATAAATTAATCAGTGATTCATAGAGTCCATGAGGTCAGTAGTGAAAAAATTGGCTTGGCTTATTGTGGCATTCTATTTTTGACTCAAACTCATGTTTGATTTTTTTTATTATCTTGAAGTCTGTGATAAATTTATGAATCTTTGTTTTGTCTGAGTCAAAGATGACTGTGTCAATAAACTTTGCAGATGTGTTTCAGTGAGTGGGGTGTTTATTCTCCACCGCCCCCCCCCCCCCCCCCTTTTTTTTTTTTTTTTTAGCAGTGAATCAAGCATTTATGACAGCCTCTAGTGTTGATCAATCCATTTCTATAACATCATATTTATTGATATTCATATTTATTGGGTTTAAAAGTGTTTAGCATGCTTTTCTAATTTAATGCAACATTTTTATTACAAATTTATATTATCAGCATAATAATGTGCGACAAGTTTACTGAATAAAAGTATGTGAAATTCTTAGTATTTGCTATGTCTACCTTTTGCTTTAATTTCTTTATATTTGAAAAGTGACCTGCTGTACAAATAGTGCAGGATCTTATATATGCTTTATACATTTATGTCATAACTTTAAAGTAATTTTTATAATCCTAAAACTTAAGTTTATTTCCAGGTTAAAATAAAAAAAATAAAATAAAAATACAATTACATTCCCAGATTTTATTAAATGTGAACAAATACTTTTAGGCCCCACTGTATATCTTCACATTATAAGGCTCACATAAAAAAGTCTCTTTAGTAAATTTATTTTTTTATTCTTTAACTACACTCCACACCTACAACTTTCCAAATATTCTTAATTGTTTTACAATTATTCTATACCTATATTTCAAAACGTTAAAGGGATATTCCGGGTTCAATACAAGTTAAGCTCAATCAACAGCATATGTGGTATTATGTTGATTACCACAAAAAATAATTTTGACATCCCTCCTTTTCGTTAAAAAAAAGCAAAAATCTAAGTAACAGTGAGGCATTTACAATGGTAGTGAATGGGGCCGATTTTTGAAGGGTTTAAAGGCCAAAATGTGAAGCATACAATTTAATAAAAGCATTTACATTCATTATTCTGTTAAAACTTGAACTGTAAGGATGTTTAAATCATCATTTTTATAGTCGTTTTGGGTTTTTAGGGTTTGTTGACATTACATTGTCATGGCAATAAAGGTGTAAAATTGGCTATAACTTTACCCAGAAAAGGTTAGTAAGTGATGTTATCACACTAAAATCACATTAACACACATACTGTTTATGTCTTGTGGCTATACTTTTGAAACAGAGAGTATTTTAATGTTTACAGATTGGCCCCATTCACTTCCATTGTAAGTGCTTCACTGTAGCCCAGAATTTTGCTTTTTTTAAAGTAAAGGAGGGGCAATTCAAAATAATTTTTTTGTGGTAATCAATATTATGCCACAAATGCTGTCGATTGAGCTGAACTTGTATATATAACCCGGAATATTCCTTTAAAACGCCTCACCCAGACCGTAAAGTTACAGCTCACCAACCCACAGCAGCTGACCCTGGATCAGTTCAAAAGAAGGTCTGAAAATACATAAGCCTTGCGAGCTGACCCTGAATCAGTCATTAAAGGTGGAGCTTAACAGGTGCGGCTTGACGTGCCTGAGATTAGAGGTGCGCAGATGAGAGATCAAAGAAATATTTGATGCTGTGCTTGGATGTGCTCTGGAGTCGAGAGGAGGAGGATGGAGATCTCTCCTCGTGTTTAAGGGTACATATTGTTGAGACCAACCGGGGCGGCAACCCACTGTGAATGCACTTTTTCCATCTCGATTGAACGTCAGTGCTGCACTCTTTGGATGATAGCTCAAACTTGTTTACGGCTGCCCCCTAGTGGACGAAAATATGGCCTCCCCACCCACTTCATTTCCCCCTTCTACCCCTTATTCTCGTGTTTGTTATGACACACTATAGAAAACCATTGGAAATGAGCAATTCTTCGAATATTACCTTCAAATAAGTATAACTGTCAATCATTATCAAAAGAATTGTGTCGATTCTTCTTGTATAGCGTTGCAAATCTATTGAAGCTTCACTGTATGCCCAGGAATATCCTTTCTCTCACAGGATATTGAATAAAAGGAAATTAAAATATTATAATGAAATGCCAGTCAAAGAAATTCCAACTCTTGTTCCTTCCTTTTCTGTGGAAAACATTATTTGAAGATACATTGTATTTCTCAATTTACACAATGTTCATCCATTCTTTTAGGTACACATTTACAAACACTGTAATTAATTTTGGTAGGATGACCTGATGCCCTTTATTATAGTGCTATTAGACGGTTTACAAAACGGAGCATGTACATTTCTTACATGTAGGTCTACATGGAAGTCAATGTGAAGGACACATTTGTGGTGTTCACCCTTCTCCATTTGAAATATTGAAAAGTACCAGAAACAGTGATATATTAACCTTATGTTTCAGCACTGCTACATGAGATAGCAAAACAGGAAATAATGATGGAGCAAAGAAGAAACCAAACGAGTAGTGCAAGATCAGCAGTCAAATAACATCACAGAGTTCAGAGCAGTTAATCGTTTGGAGCAAAGTGTCTTCCTATTTAGGACTTCGCTTCGATCCAGTCCAGAAACAAGAATGGTGGGTAAGGGCAGGGCCGTAGTAAGGAATTCTGGGCCCCCTGACTGTATATTGCTCTGGGCCCCTTACCTATTCAAAAAATATAGTTTTGAATTTGTTGTGGGTCCCCTGGACCTTTGGGCCCCTAGAATCGTTACCACCTTTCACCCCGCTAGCTACGGCCCTAGGTAAGGGCCCAAACATACTTCATGCAAGTATGCAAACGCAGACGCGAGGGCTTCGCCAATGCATGGCCGACGCGTGATCCCATTGTACACCCATTATGCTCTGGCGTTTACAAACCTTGGACCACAAGGGGGTGAAAGAGTTTTTAGGCGCCACGAAACCGGATGTGGTGGAGTCAACATGTCGACAGTTGAGGAGTGTGTTCTTTTGTATTTGCTGAAAAGACGACAGAAAATATGTTTGTATAATCTAACTTGTTCGGCAAGACTCTCCTCAAATTGCTGCTCAGCCATGACAGTTCTTGACTGAAAAAAGAAAATCTGCTTTAGCGTCCCTTGCGGCAATGCTGAGAATAAAGCGTGTATTTGCGTTAGGTTATGAATTGCTCAACAACGCATGAAATCAAGCTTGCGTAGCAAGATGCGTTTGCGTTCACATACTTATGTAGAGTATGTTTGGGCCTTAACCAACACACTCTCACGGCGAAATCGTCAGGATTCGTACGACTTTTCTAAATATGTCTAATTCGTATGATATTGTGCGACTGCGCTCGTTTGAATTCTTACGACTTTCACTACAGCCAATGACGTTGCTGGTCATCGTTTCCACCTAATACGCGACAATTACTTGCTTCTGTCACACACAACAGTTTCCTATCATGTTTACATGCTTTACTGATCGGTTAGGTTTAGATAAAGGGTTTGGGTAATCGTATAATATTAATAAGCCTGTCCTTAATGCCTCGTGCGCGAAACTCACGCTAACTTCCGCATTAGACACCCGGGAATTTGCACGTGATGAAATCATACGAGTTTATGCGAACAAACTCATGCGAGATCATACGAAATAGCCAACTTGTAAATTATGTACGAATTTTCATGAGATCGGGTTGGCTGTAACACTGTCAATTACACACATTTGCACAATTCTTCTGTTACTAAAAAGTATTTTTCTGATTTTTACTGTTAAACGTATCAATAACCCATCATGAATTTATGAATTATTAAGGTGTTAAGTTTAACAGTAATAATAATTAAGTCTGGTGGGTAATTTCCTTTTGGATTTACTAGGCATGCGCTAGTATTGTTGGCTTAATATTGACTGCATGTATTTACAAAACTTCAGGTACTTGGACTAGGGTCATTGGGTGGCCTTGACATAAAGGACACAGTCTGGAGAATTATGAAGCAGACCATAAAAAAATATTTAGCAAGAATGTTCAGCTGGAGAGGTGTGAATAGGAAGAAGCCTGGATCTTAAGAGGGGTGTGATTGGTAAGTGCATTTGCTGTAAATATTTCTGGAATTAACCTTAAATCTAGAAACTTCTTGACACGAGCTTGTTAAAATAGAAAGTTCTTGTCAATGATACAGAATTCAATGGATACAGAAGATGTGCATACTGTGCACAGTATACATACTATAGTGTAGAAAGAGTAATGCATTAGTATTGTGTGTTATTCCGAACATAGAATTCATAAACGTCTGGAATGACATGAAGGTAAATAAATGTCTGTAAAAGATAAATGTGTGCCAGTACTTGTGTGGTCTGTTTATATATAGACGAACACATGACAGCTAGGCATAAGAACAAGGATACATTTTATTGTGTTTTCCTTTAGGACAATGCAAGATACATTGCAAACATAAAAAGGTACAAAAACAAAAAAAGTAAAAATCACAAAACAAAAATGCTGAAAATTAAAAGCTGAAGCTGTAGAACACATCTTTAAAATGAATGCTAACAAAATGTAGATTTGGCTGAGTGCTGAACAATATCAATGCAAGGCTTTTTCTCAATGTTTCAAGGGCACACGTTTTAATGTATTCCTATGTATTCAAATATGCAACCAAACATTCCCAATGTCAAATGATCTGTGCCATTTAGTTTGACTGCCATCTGCATTGTCTTTTCCTGTTTGAGAATTTGAGACTGGCTGAAGAATGACTTTGATTACAAAGACAGTCTGTTTTGAGGGAATATTCAAGGATTTGTTATCTTAAAGATGGGGAGACCATTTTATCAAACAGACATGGGGCAATACATAGGAGGAGAGCGTGATATACGCAAACCTCAATAAATTTATCTTACATAGAGGTGGCACTTATCAAAACACTCAGCGGTTGATTGCCTTTAAGTGAGATGTTACTGGCCCCATGTGCTGTTATTTCCCTGACTGTTAATTAAGAACAGAGAAATGGTAATTAGAGCAGACAGCCACGCAAAGACAGCGACAGAAAACAGCAAGAAATCAGATATCTGCAGCATGTTACCTTTCCACACTCGTTCTCATCAAAGTGATAACAAAAACATGGCCTACTGCCTCATACCAAACACTTATGTATCTGTGTCCTACTCAAAAATGCTAATTAACACAAAAATAAAAAAATAAAACATACTGAAACTCTCGCTAAGCACTTAGTGCCACAAACATATGACTTTCTCAACTCTAATCCACACCTAAAATAGGCCTACTCTAGCACACATCCAGGTAAAAAACAGTTTAGTAAAAAAACGTAAGTGTTGCATTTGGGACAGTACTACACTTCGAAAATTCATACACTAGATGCATAGTGTATAGTGTAAGTGCACAGTTGTCTATCTCTCACAGTCTTGTTATCATTTGCATCAAACCGTCTACTGTCTACCCTAGATACGGTTTATCAGACTTTGTTAAAATTCAAGCATTCAACTAAACAACATGCCTCAATCAATCATGTTCATTCTCACAACTTTCATTAAACCCCAACGCAACAATTCAGCATCATATAGACGCCTCAGTAAATGAAGCCATTCGCAGACACAGGAAGCGCAAATAATTCTTCTTTATGATGTTAATACATCTCGACACGCTGTGAGCCATTAGAGACGCGATCAATCTATCTCTGCATCTGATCCAAACCCCCTGGCAGCTCGACATCCACAATCAGTGTGACATTTGTATCCACTGCGCTTGTCCCAAGCCTCTGTAATTAACCGAGTGCTCGCGTAATGTGATTTCACAGACTGCCTCAACTCCTGATGGCGCAGTGGGTGTGCTGGAGACGAGGAATCCTATTCTCTCTCAGATTCTGTTAGCAGCTTTTAAATTGTTGTTAAGAGGTTTGCAGCAGCGTGGGGTGGAACATAGCTGTTCGCGAGTCTCTGAACCTCAGCATGTGTTTACCGAAGCACTAAGACCTTTGAAGGTCAGACTGCTTGCTCGAATTAAGTGGCAGACAGTATTCCAACAGAAATAACTCCAAAGATATAGAGAACACTGTGACTCACCAGTGCTATTATGACCCTACAATGCAATTGTGACATCATAATGGCTTGCTGCTAATTACAACAAAGGCCTTTCTTTTTTCTAGGACACTTGTCCAATCTTTTCAAAGCAAATAAGTCTTCATAAGTCATTTAATCATACAGTAACTGACCTTAACTGGCTTGTTTCCGTTTCTAACCAAGCATCAAAACAAACATTCCGTCTATTCACCTTCTCTCGCCACCATTTAAAAAAAATCCCTTACACAAACCACCTCAGAATACGCCACACAAGCACACAAATTCACTCACGATCCTTTTCTTCTTACAATAACAATGTTCTATTCTAATTCTTGATCTGTATAAAAAAGTAAGATCTTAGAACATTTCTTTAAAATTAAAACCGAGAAAAAGAAAAGACGGCAACTGTCTATTGAAGCCTTTTTAAACAGGGAAAGCAAAAGACATCTCATCTCAAATAAATGGAATCTCTTGAAAATCCCCTCATTTTCAACCAGTGTCAAATTCTCTCCTCTTACATTGAAACATTCTCGCTACTTGCGTTCATCTGAATGCACTCAGAGGCTTTCGCAATGTACACAGAAATCTGACTTTCAAAAGGCATACAAGTGAGTTAAAATATGAATGAGTTCAGACTGGAAGAGTTTTGTAATTGTAATACACTCTAGTTAGGATACATAATGACATATGACATATGCAGTTCATCTTATTTTTAGATGTGATAGATTTAAACCTGGATCTCTTACAGTTAAAGGTGCACTCAGTAATTTTAGTATGTCAAAGTATGGCTTACACTGACATCTAGTGGTCTGGATGGAGCATCATTTAATAGTTTTCAGTAACAGATGCCATTGTAGAAATTCACTATGCTCAGTAAACAAGGATTAATTTAATCAATGAGTGAAAGTGTCAAATAACAGAGCAGTTACTGAGATTAAACGAGTAGTATTCAGCTGGTCATGTGATGCTAAAATGGCAGCCCCCATGAGGCGCCTCTGCTCAATGTAGAATAAAAGCGCTTTTATAAGGTTACTGACATGACTGGAGTCTTCATCTCACATGAGTGGTCATGATTTTATACATATGTTTCAAAATTACTATTAATTTCCTTAGAAGTACACATTTTTAAATGAGGAAAAAAATTACTGAGTGCACCTTTAAAAACAACTTTGTTAGTAGGCTATACGCAAAGTAAAGGAAAACTGGCAAAGATACATTATGCTGTAAGTCCTTGCTGTTGACGAATGGGATTTAGGATAGAGAAGTTGTGTTTGCCATGGTAACTGTGGCATGTAGGGGTGGATGTAAGAGAGACATGTCGAGCATTTGGCAGTGTGTGGTGGAGAGCTAATACATAGCTGCTGCTGCTGCTGCTGCTGGTGGTTTAAGCCCACCATCTCAAAAAACGTGACTGTGATTTGACAAGCTGAACTGACTGATCAGATACAGTATGCCCATGCTTCCTCATTATTTCCACGGTGATTCGGTTTAGTGGGTAAAAAGCTTAAGAACGCATGTAGAAATCACTTTAAATTCAAGGTTGGGCGGTAAACTGTAGGTGTCCATTAATTGGAGGGTTTTAACATTCAGCATAACATTTTAAAATACACTGGGCGAAATGATATGCTCAATTTGAAGAGGATACAAAATACCTATGGGACAAAACAAGCCAGGCAATACTGAATAGATTTGAAGGGTTTTGAATGAATATGTAAAAAACAGTATTTTCAATACTTAATTCTTACTTGGTGAGATGCATGTTTTTGTATTGCACATTTCCTCATTCCATCTGAGTAATGTCAAAAGTGAACAGGTGAAAAAATTAAAATAAAAGTAAAACACAATATTGTTCCTAAAAAAAAATAAAAAAAAAAAGCATTAAAATTAAATAAATAAAGAAGACATAGAACAAAGCTACCAGATACAGAAGTAATATGAAAAAATAACTAGTTTGACACTTGTTTTCTTCTAAATTAAGCACGAATGAAGATAAAAAGCATTGCGTTAATTGAGCTTTGCAACATCCATCACAAGCGCTGTGCTGTAGTGAGTCGACACATTTCTATAATGCCTTCGTCAAAAAGAGAGCGAGAGTGCAATGGCTCATTTTTCATATTTAAATTGAAAAGTTACAAAGTTTTTTTAAAAAATTATCCGAATTAGAACTTTAAAATCCCATTATTGCAGTTATTTTTTAAATGATAATCCATTCTAATAAACACTCCGATATTTTGCCATCAAATTTGGTCCCATCACAATTATATGAAATTCACAAAAGAGCCATGCTGTTTTCCACCAAAACCTATATTCGTAATTATAAAATGTATTAATTCAATTGTTTACAGATAGCAACATGATTCTGTTATGTAGCCTTGTGGGTATAACTTGTGCTCTTTCCAATTTGTAATGCTGTATTTTACTTGGTTTATAATTGGTTTCATTTGTGGGAGTGATGAAATTAAAATAACATGAAATTATAAAAATAATTTTTTTTTTTTTTTAAATCAGGCATTATATGTGGCTCAATAACGAGAAAGGAAGAGTCCAGTTGCTAAAGGTGCAGCATTCAACCTGGGGGAAAAACAAATTCTCGATAAAAATAATTTGGAAAAACAAAATGTTCAGCTGAATTTATTAAAAATTAATTCGCGATTTCCAGATACATCTACTGCAATTAATGTTGGCCCAAATCAGAGGCAAAAATTATAGCTTCGTAGAAAAAAAGCTTGGAATATAGCAGTAGCCAATTTGTGTTACCAAAAGTTTTTAAAAAAGTTTTTTAGAGAAAGCCTCCTATAACTATATAACATGTGTCATATTTGCAAGACAAAAGTACTAAAAAAAAGTATTTTTTAAATATATAAAAATGTAAAAAGAACAAATTTAGTTAAATAAATTATATGCTGATGAAGCACACTGCATTTTTAAACCAATGGATTCTTGCTTTTAAAAGCTTAAATACATTGATTTACAACAACTGACCCACCTCAATCATCATTATTGTCCATGTGTGATCACACAACAACAAAAAAACAAGACATAATTGACAAAATCTGCTTAATAGAATATAACTGCAATCTAGCAGGTAATTAATGTTTAAACTGTTTAACACTATAATACTGTCCAGCAGAAAACTAAATAACATAAAGGTAGTGTTAAACCCATTTAAGAGCTCACACTTTTCATTAGAAAAATATTTCAGCAGTCTTGAACATCAGATGTTTGGTACAGTTTTCAATGAACATTATTTGATTGAATCAATCGCAATTGAAGGGGGACGTAATCCACTCTCTGAAATTTATAATGAAGACAAATCAAAGTTTGGACTATGGACTAAGATAGCAAGAAATACTATTCTTTAAATGATAAAAGTAAACTCTTTGCTTTTACACTGCTTATTGTGTTAACTTTAAATTTCAAATTCAATACTGCCCAGCAATATCGTAATGTATGAATTAACCTTGCATAATAATGTGCTTTTCTTTGGGTTAGAAAATCAAGTGCTTCCAGATAAAACAATTAAATATACTTTGATCTCAGTTTTGAAACCTCGTTTAGGTTTTGCTGAATACACTGTATTTCTTTGTACCCATAAAATAAATACTAATTCTAAAACAAACTAGCAAACGTGTCGGTTTTCTTCTTTGGTGTGATCACATTTTGGGCTCAATGTTATATAACTACTTCCCTGGGATTAAATGCTGAACAAAACGTAATATTTTCCAGTCCTGATTAATGAATTATCGCTGCAAACACAGCCAATATAGCACACACAGAGCAGCAAAGTCTAAAGTCCTGTCCTCTGAAGCCGTCTACCCTGAAAATGACCAGAAACAGTAGGACCAGATTTACTTTGTAAACTAAACTTGGGTGTAAACCCAGTAATGAGGTGGGGAATGAGGTGGTCTATGCATAACCGCATGTTGCTTTCACAGACTGTTTTCCTTTAACATGTTCTATTTAATTTGGGACTGCCGACGATTTAAAGAACGGGGAAGACAAAGAGACGTAAATAATGGTGTCCTGAAATTGTTTGGTTTTGTTAGGATGTTACAAGAAAGCAGAAATACATCTCTAAGGAAAATATAAAACATCAGACAAAACAATTTCTAAAAAACAAAAAAACAAGTTTTTAAAAAATGACAAAAGTTATGCTTGGTTTCACTCAATTGAGTGCACTCAATTGCAGATAACATTTGATTTTGTTGATATTTCTGTTCAGATATTTGTTGACATTCTGTTTCTGGGTTTTGAGTGCTAAATATTAGATTTGCACGTATTCTTACACTCCTATGCAGAAATTATCTTTTTAACATTGTAACAAAAATAAGTTTGGTGATTTCTGCACTCGTAGGCCTATGGCACCAAGACGTTTGGTATTTATGTTGGTTTACTGGTTTTTACTGATTCCTCTTAACATTCAGTGAATGATGGACGAAGGCACCCATTTGGCATAAAATTATGGCAGGTATTTTGCTAGACATTCACCTGCATTACTTTAGTTTTAAATGTAAACCCCTGAAAGGCTCTGTCCCTCTCATTTAAAATCAAAAGCACAGTCCTCCAGACAGTTCTTCTTCATACATTTTGATTACAATTGTGCATGTTTACAACATTTTTGAAGAATTATTTTTTCCTCTCCAGGTAGTTAGATGGTACCCAGCCTTTACGTCCATGTAAGCCATCTACAACCTGGCAGTACCACCATCCATTTGGATTCTTTTCTAAAACTTCAAGACTAGTGCCCTCTGAGAAACCCATGGTCTCTTCGTCCCCACGGTAATCAGCAATGGAAACGTAAACCTCTCGAAGATTGTTGTGAATGAGGTGTGTCTTCTCAATGGGCTTGGGTCTTACTGTAGAGACTGGAATTCCATTTCTCTGGGCAATCAAGGGGCTTTGACTTCCAACAGGTGCTGTAATGGTGGTCCCAGCCCTCACCCGCACATCGGTCGCCGGCTGCGGCCGAACAGCAGTGAAGGACGAGTTTCGTCGAACACCACCTCCGGACTTCAAGTGGTCACCTGCGCCCAGCGATTCATTTCTTCTCAAAGATCCAGTATGGATGTTGGTGTCCTTCAAAGGCTGTGGTGGAGAAACAAAGACAGATTGTGGTCGCACCGCTGCCTGACGAATACCGTTCCTCATCCGTACGCCTGAGCCATTCAGCATTGTGGGTGGTTTACCAAAGCCCCCGGGTGGTTTGGATGGGATTGGTGGACTAGGGTTGCTCAAGATTCTCAGGTTCTGCTGGTTGAGGTTGTTGAGGGCCTGAACACGTTGCTCATTCTTCTCAAGGCTGTTGGACTTGTTGGTGCCACAGAGATCAACAAGAGGACAATCACGGACCTCTTTAACACCAACATCATTGGGATGTCTGACTGACTCCAGGTAGAAAGTAGGTGCCCAACCCTCTTCTTCACCCCAACGAACAAACCACCATCCACTTTCCTGCTTTTCCAGCACCTCCACCTCGACACCAGCTGGGAAGCTAAGCTCTGACTCCTGGGCTCGTTCATAGGCATCTGTGGTTCTGTAGAATGCACTCTCGTGGTCTGATTCCCCACCTCGGCTGCCCTTGGAATATACGCTTGAGAGATCCGAGGTGCTCCTTGTGGAAATGGAGTCCTCAGAGGACACAATTGAAGTCGTCTCGGAATCCTCACCACCACGTACCGCACGGACCGGTCCTTGCCGGAGACTGCCTGTGGGACGCAGCTGCCGGCGTAAGCTGCTGATGTCCATTCTTTCTGGACTTTGTGGCTCTGACTTTGTAAGGAGAGGTTTGGGGCGCACCACTGGTTTGGGCCTGACCAAGGGACTCTGACCAATCCGAATTTCTACATCTTTACGCATGACTGGTTCTCTTTTGGGATTGCGACCTGATTCGTCTGATGACGACCTGGGACTGTGTCTCTCTGCACGACCAAGTGAATGACTTCGACTTATATCCGGGGGTACCTTGCGGAGGGGCCTCACTCCTCCATGAGAGGAAGAGGAGCTGAGAGGTTTATGACCCAAAGTGAGACTCCTTTGGGTGTCCGAATCACAACCACTGGAGTCTCTAGGAGAGGCAAAGTCATCGGAGGAGAACCTAAATCCTTCATTCTCATAAATCACCTCCTCCTTATTGATATTCTCCAATGAGTTTCTTTTCCTCAAGGGAGAGGTCATTACCTTTAATAAAGGTGATGCTTTGCCGGCCTGTGCGATTCTCTCGGCAGCCAATGGATTGCTTTTGATTTCAAACTTTCGAGGTTCTGGTTTTGGAGAACCTTTAGAGTCCAAATCGTCAAAGCCAAGGGCGGGAATGTCATATTCCGGCTCTTCGTAGACACGCTGACTGGGGGATTCTGGCGCTTTGGAGGCTGAGCCGCCCAGAGAAGATGATTCCTCAGGATCCTTTTTGACTGGCGGAGCAGGGGGCGGAACTTTGGGGCGGGTGAGCGTGCTGGTTCGCCGGCTCAGGTTGGGCTTCTTGCGTTTATCAATATAGGAGCAGGGTGCCCAACCCTCCATATCCCCGATCTGGACATACCACCATCCACCAGAGTTCTTCTCTATGACCTGGAGACCACATCATACAAATGTTATACAATGCTGAGAAAATGCTGAGAAAGTGGAAATGCTTCTATTTTGCATTCTTGTCTAATTCAGTAAAAATTCACTACAAATGATTTAATCAGCATAACAATTTGAAGGAAAAGTTCACATAAATGTCAGAATTTCTTAGTAAAAAAAGCATCTTGTGTGCTTCAATGGAAGCAAGGAAATCTGGCCTTTTACACAAAGGAATTAACATGGTCATTGTCACAAATCTGCATTTTAAAAGTGATGAGAAATTGTGCAGAATCTTAAATATTTCTTCTTCACTTGAAGACTGAAATAGACATAAAGATTCTGGAACATTTACTCACTCACTCTTGTTTTTCCAAGCCCGTATAACTTTCTTTCTTGGCACACAAAAGGAGATGCTTGGCAGTATGTTAATCTTTTTTTTCATCCAGTGAAAGTGAATGGTGACAGAGGCTAACATTCTGCTTAACATCTCTATTTGTGTTCCACAGAAGAAAGAAAGTCATGCAGGTTTGAAAAAAAAAGAAAAAAAAGAAAAAGGGATGAGTAAATTATGATGGAATTTTCATTTTTGGGTGAACTATACCTTTAACTGTTTTAAGAAAGTCTATGAAATAAACTGTTTATTATCAGGTTAAAATGATCCCAAACATTTGGACCCCACTGAATATATTTATAATATGTTTCAATATTGTCACTTTTCAATACATTTTTAAGCCCATGTATTTAGTTTTTAAGTAAAAAAAAAACTAAATGTAGTCTAACACCAATTCAGTGGCATACAGTGACATAGAACATAGCATAGCCATAGTTTGCAGTACTACTAGATCACTGTCGCATTTCAGAGAATACAGAATACATGAAGCCTTACATCAGCCTTTTGTCCTCCACGGAAGCTGATGCCATCTGAGATACTGGATTGAAACTCTGCTATGGTGTAGTACTCCGCTTCCACAGTAGGGGGCTCTGGAGGTTTGGGCATCTGGAAAGCCTAGAGCATTGTAGGCAAAGGCAGTATTATCTAATAAATATATAAATGGCTCTATATGAATGAAAATAATAATTAAAAGGTGCGTCCCAAACCGCTTACTTCTGCACTATTTTACGTCATTTTGAAGTGTAAGTAGTGCGAGTAGTAAGTCAACACTGAAAATGCAACAAAAAGAAGTGTACTACGAGTTCCCGGATGATGCACATTTTCAACCGTCAAAACGAAGTCTGGAATGTTGGACACTTCCTGCACTCAGCGCACGCGGCTTGCCATACATAACGGAAGGGGCGGAGTTACCGGCAGCGATGGTGATCTGGCAAAACAACTGTACATTTTGGAGAATGACAACTAGCGAAACTTCTATGAAGACAGCACCTTACAAAAGCGAGTTAAACGCTTTACCATCATACCATGCTTTGTGAGTATGTATATTATTGAGATATAATTGTTGAACTGATGGTGGATGGCATGCTAAAGCTAGCGGCAACACAATGCTTGGGTTTGAAACGTCACTTCCGTCAGCTGTTAAACGACGAATGCTTCCGTGTAGTAAAAAAACGTTAAGTGTTCCATTTGGGACGATACTACATTTTGAAAATTCATACAAGGCTGAGTGCATAGTATATTTTGAAAGTGCATAGCGTATAGTGTGTCGTTTGGGACACAGCTAATGACATTTGGCCCACATAACTCACCAGATTTGTCTCTCTTCGAGGAGGAGGTTTCTGCCTGAGGTTTGGAGAGCCTGCCAATTGAACACAAAACGTATTTATAAACTGTCTGTCAGCTAAAGACAGCAAACATTGTACACATAAATTTGATTAGTTAAATCAAATGTAGGATTTCGAAATTAGAGTACAAACATTTTCAAGGCAGGAAACCATAACCATTTTCACGCAAAGCAGCACACACACATGACATACAGTAGATGGCAGTCTGAACAGGATACAGTTTGACAGTTATTTGGAAAGAATCTGTCACTTTTTGTGAAATTTCACTTGGTGACTTCACTTTTTGTGAACAGATGCTCTATGCCAGGGTGGAAAATCTTGCAAAGTGTATAACCTCATTTGCATAGTCATATAGGCTTTGTTCACACTGCAAAGGAAATCTGATTTTTTCTCAAATCCGATTTTTAGACTGACTGTTCAAACAGTCAAAAAAGTTATATGTGGCTAGATCTGTTTTCTTCTTCTTATCAGACTGCAGTCGCTTTTACTAGCATGTCCACATAAAGACCCCGATCTACTTCCTACAAAATCAAAGGAGGAACGGATGTGACATCATTTAGAACAAAATCTGGCCAAAAAGAAGGTGTTTTTGCGTTCGTTTCGGTGGTTCGTAACGGCTCGCTGGGCGAACTTTAAGCAAAACTTATCGGCTGCTAAACACCTTACTGCCATTGGTCCACGTCATCGGTAGGTGTGACCTGGAGCTCCAACTACCTTGAGGCCGGCAGCTAATTTTGTTTAAGTTGTTCAGTAACTCATGATCAGTCAACACCGGCATGCAGTTATTAGCAAGCTGGTGCAGGTTTACCTAAATCTGTACGATGGTTCACGTAAAGACATTTTCCAAGGACATGTCATGCATTCTTTTGTTTAATTAGTCTACAAAAGGAATCAAATCTACTCAAATACTCTTACTTGCACATTCACTCTTTTGTTTTTATATGCTGCTTCATTCATGTTCATTCAGTGAAAGCCATTCACATATCTGCCCATAGTAAGATATGTATGCCTATCATCATTCTCTTTTTCTCATCATTATTTTTCCCATTAACGCTCTTCTATACACCAATGTTTGCAGTAGTATCAGTGTCATCATAAATTACAATAACAGAGTGTAATCGGTGCATATTATGGCCATGTATAGCGTGTTAGCGCATTAGCATCATGAACTCAGAATGTAAACAACACAAATTTAATATTTTCTACTGCATATACACTACCGGTCAAAAGTTTTGAAACACTTACTCATTCTTTATTATAGTTTTTTTTCCCCACATTTTAGAATAATAGTAAAGTCATCAAAACTATGGTACAACATAAATGGAACTATGGGAATTATGTTGTGACTAAACAAAATCCAAAATAAATCAAAACTGTGTTATATTTTAGCATCTTCAAAGCAGTCACCCTTTGCCTAGAATTTGCAGACATGTACTCTTGACATTTTCTCAACCAACTTCTTGAGGTATCACCCTGGGATGCTTTTTAAACAGTATTGAAGGAGTTCCCATCTATGTTGGGCACTTATTGGCTGCTTTTCTTTATTATTTGGTCCAAGTCATCAATTTAAAAAACTATTTTTTTTAATAAATTTTAGTTTTATAATGAAATAAATTAATATGGTGGCACAATTATATTTTTGTCTACAAAACTAATTTCAAACATTTAAGCATACTCCTTCAGATCAAAAGATTTTTAAGATCATGAGAAACATTTCAGTCAAGTTTTTCAAAACTTACGACCAGTAGTGTATATTACTTTAAACAACTTCTTTTACTGACCTCAAGTGAATTCTGCTCATAGAATTAGGCATAAAGTCATTGACATCATATTTTGATGTCACTTTAGTAAAGGTTTTACTGAGTTTCCTCATATTTAAATGTACTTCTAAACGCCTCCCACAGCGGTGTGGCAGGTGTCTGAATGTTCACAAACAGTATACCGTTACTTGGCTGTTTAGAACTTCTTTTTACCCCTGAACGAAGAAGAACTTCTCCAAAGTATATCGGTGCCTTTACTTGTCATAGTAATGATGCAAACTTGCGTATGTTCACCATGTGTGAGAGTTTAGCAATGGATGATTCGCCATAACATTTTTCATGAGGGCACTATCTAAATATGAACACATTCATCACAGTCAACAACTTGAAAAATGGGAGAGGTAGCATATGCAATGTTTGTTGCTGCTAAGGGTTGACGACTGTCCCGTTTTAGCCGGGATGTCCCAAACTTTGGTCGAAATTACGAAGTCCCATATGGGATGCCTATTGTCCTGTATTATAGCGGGCAGCGAAAGGTCCTGTATTGAAGGCTTTGTGTCCCGTATTGAAGCGGAAAAATGCTCAAGCGTCCTGTATTTGCGTAAGACATTCAAAACATTATTGCGTTGTAATGGCTCACAACCGGTGTGGGTTACCACACCTTAGCGCATCTCTTTGGGAGGGTAAATCTAATGTCTGTATTATTACAAAAGCACGTACATTAATTATTCTGTTTAAACTCTGGTATTATTAAACTGTAAATGTGTTTGTGATTTTTACAGTCATTTTAAGGTTTTAGGGTTTGTTGACATTACATCGTCATGGCAACCGACTGTAAAATTGGCTATAACTTTACACAGAAAAGGTTAGTAAGCGATTTTATCCCACTAAAATCATGTTAACACATATTGTTTATGTCTTGTGGCTATACTTTTGAAATAATGAGTATTTTAACGTGTACGGCTTGGCCCCATTCACTTCCATTGTAAGTGACCATGAAATCCGATCTGACTGTTCAGACTGAGAAGTATAAACAACAATCTTATTTTAATCGAATTTCAAACTACCTACAAATGTGTTTTTGGATCAGGCTTGTAAAAATGGATTTTATGTGTTTTTGTGTTGTTCGGACTACAAAAACATGAATGGATTTGAGTCAGATTGAGTCATGTGAACATAGCCATAGTGTGTGCACCTCGTGTCGACAAAGCAAAAATAATTACGAGAAAGCAGTGAAGCGATTTCGTGATTTATTGTATCATTCATAGGTTATGCTTGCCATTGAACAAATAAGTAAGCAGCAAGTTTAAACAGCTGTAAGTCAGTTGCTGAGTGATATTGCCAGTGTTGCTAGTCATTATTATGGTACACAACACCCAGACAAAATGTTAGGAATGATTACCTATGGCTTCAAATCCTATGTGCAAAATACAAGTGAAAAAAATGTATAAGTCATATACTGTACATGAGGTATTCTGATCATGTGGATGCTGTATATTTTTTGTTCATCTCTTAAAGTACACTCACCTATCTCGACTCTGTGTGGTGCTACTCGGGCTATAGCAGGTGACCCCGGCTCTGCCCTGCTCTTGTTCTCCTGCAGGGCGGCGCTAGATCCAGACCCCATACCAAGCCCAGTGTTGACTGCGGGTGCCACTCCAGCCTCTGGGGCATATGGGATAGGTAGACTGATCTCACTCTTGGAAATGTGGCGCTCGGGGGTGGTGGGTTCTCCATCGGTCTGAATGTCCTTCTCGCTGACAGCCTTCTTGTTGAGGAGATTACTGATCTCCATTATGTTTCCGATGATCTCCACAGGGCCAGACAGAGTCTTCTTCCTTGGGGAAAGGTCATCTTTGAGTTTCTTCAGGTATGAGGCTGGGGCCCAGCCCTCCTTACCCTGATACCTGCAATATAGTCAACAGTAGCACAATTACAAATAGTTTTTAACATGCAAGAATGTCACTCAATGACATACAAGGCAAAAATAACATATAATTATTATTATTGTTGATTAAAAGGTGACTTCACCGTAAGCTTAACAATAGTAGCTTTTTTTTACAGTAAAGCACTTAAATTGAATGTCTAGGTGGAAAGGCATTCTGGAGGGTTTAAAAGATAAAATGTGCCTGTGTTTTTGTTAAAGCACTTGTATTAATTGTTCTGTACAAAAAAGTGGTGTTAATGCTGTAAAGTTGTTTAATTCATCCATTTAGTGATGGGACTTCTGTTTAGGCGGATTAACTTTTGGTTATGCGTTACTGACATAATTCCTGTGGGTGTTTTTTTTTTAATTCTTTTTTTTTTTATGAAAATAGTCCCTTTCCAGTTTACCGGGTTTACCAGCTTTATATGGTAATTACAAAAGTTGAAAAATTGGACATAACTTTGCACAGACAAGGTTAGTAAACAATATTATTACTCTAGTCTTATGGTAACATGTTTAATGTTCAAGTCTTGTGGCTAAACATTAACAATTATCTTGGTGGAATGCATTGCCCCATAGACTTCCATTGTAAGTGTATTACTGTGAACACAATTTTTGAGGGATGAGTTGGGATTATTTTCTTTGGTAAAATTTCACAGATGCTGTTGATAGAGCATCAACATGACAATAAATGAGCTATGCCTTTTCAATTAAATCTGTAAATGTCAGAACGCTGCTATTTTCCTTCTGACCATAAGAGGTCAGCATAATATGTTTTAATTTGAGCTCTGCTGTATTTGAACGTGAAAACAAGAGCAGTTCCAGTCCCGAAAAAGTGGAGAGAGCCTTTCTGACCTAAAACAGAATGTTACTGCACCCACACCCATAAAAGACAACAAATGAGAATGTTAAAGAGAGACACATTCACAGCACACAATGCCAGGATAATGCCAGTCATGTTTTACCCCAAAGTCAAAAGAATTGGGAAGACTGAGAATTCAAATTAGCCTACTGTAATGTTTAAAAGTTGAATTCAATATATGCTGACTTAAAGGGATAGTTCACCCAAAAAGAAAAATTATTTCTCATTATTTATTCACCCTCATGCCATCCCAGATGTTTGACTTTCTTTTTTCTACTGAACACAAACAGATTTTGAACAATATTTCAGCTCAGTAGGTCCATATAATGCAAGTGAATGGGTACCAATATTTTGAAGCTCCAAAAAGCACATAAAGGCACCGTAAAAGTAATCCAAAAGGGGTTAAACCTATATCTTCAGAAGCGATATGATAGGTGTGCGTGAGAAACAGATCAATATTTAAGTCCTTTTTCACTATAAGTTCTCCTCCTGCCAGGTAGGTGGCAATATGCACAAAGAATGTAAATCGGCAAAAATAAAAGTAGAATGTGGAAGCGAAAGTGGAGACTGAGAGTAAAAAAAAGGGACTTACTTTTCTCACCCACACCTATCATATCACTTCTGAAGACATGGATTTAACTACTGGAGTCGTATGGATTACTTCTATGGTGCCTTTATGTGCTTTTGGAGCTTAAAAATGTTGGTACCCATTCACTTGCATTGTATGGACCTACTGAGCTGAAATATTCTTCTAAAAATCTAAATTTCTGTTCAGCAGAAGAAGGAAAGTCATACACATATGGGATGGCAAGAGGGTGAGTAAATGATGAGATAATTTTCATAACTATTCCTTTAAATAAAATAATTGTGTTCAGACAGGATGATTCTCATTAATGTATTACAAAAATTCTTAATGGCCATGAAATAGTCTCCATTTTCTATATGCTAAATATGATTTTGGGGTGAAATGTGAACCAGACATTTCTTTGAGAGGTTTCACACTATGATTTAAATAGTTGAAATATCATAAACTGCACGCTGTTTGTAGCAATACAGACCACTTGAGAGTGTCCCAAGTCAGCACAACATATACATAATACAGCTTCTGCAAGATGACACTTCACTGACTTCCCACAATTTATTCAGCAATATCACCAGATGTATTGCAACAGAGGAATATAGGATTAGTAGGTTTATAACATTTTCATTATGACGAGTGCCGAGTAAATACAGTATTTCCATAATATATCACCTTAAACTTTGAGGAACTGATTGATTACCTGATGTACCACCAACCCTCCAGGTTCTTCTGGATCACCTCCACGGTTACTCCTTTCTCGAACCCGATCTCATCCTTCCCCTGACTGGCATACGCTTGAACAGTGACATATTTCTCCTCTAAACACAGACAGAAAAGGGTAAAGAGTGTGAGGAAGAATTCCTTTGTTGTTTGAATAATGTTTTTGGGCCTTTGCCACTTTTGTGGTATAACTGGAGGTTGATAAATGGATTCAACTGCTTCTGTACAAACTTTTCAAACTTAGGACTTTCAGGCCAATCAGTGACTTCCTTTGGGGAAATAGAGGAAATGTAAAACCTCAAAGTTTATAATAAATGCCTTCCAAAACTCTCTTATTTTGGGCATTTACTGTATTGACTATATTTACTTTAAGCAAAGTTCTTATTTCTTTCTTTTGATTTTGGGGTGAAATACAGTATGATGCAGAAATGTTCTTGACAAGTGCAATTATCAGCAATAGAAACAACTGATTGATTTTTAAAGGGATAGTTCACCCAAAAATGAAAATTCTCTCATCATTTACTCACCCTCATGCCATCACATATGTGTATGACTTACTTTCTTCTGCTGAACATAAATTAAGATTTTTAGGAGAATATTTCAGCTCTGTAGGTCCATAATGCAAGTGAATGGTGGCCTGAAATTTGAAGGTCCAAAAAGAATATAAAGGTAGCATAAAAGTAATCCATACGACTCCAGGGGTTAAATCCATTTTGTCAGTAGCGATATGATAGGTGTGTGTGAGAAACAGACCAACATTTAAATCTCTACTTTCACATTCTTCTTTTGTTTTTGGCGATTCGCAATCTTTGCGCATATCGCCACCAGCTGGTCAGGGAGGAGAATTTATAGTAAAAAAGGACTTAAATATTGATCTGTTTCTCACCCACACCTATCATATCTCTTCAGAAGACATGGATTAAACCACTGGAGTCGTGTGGACAAATTTCATGCTGCCTTTATGTGCTTTTTGGAGCTTCAAAGTTCTAGCCACCATTCACTTGCATTGTATGGACCTACAGAGCTGAGATATTCTTCTAAAAATCTTTGTGTTCAGCAGAATAAAAAAAGTCACATCTGGGACAGCATGAGAGTGAGTTATTAATGAGAGAATTTTCACTTTTGGGTGAACTATCCCTTTCATACCATTATTCATTTAGAGGCCTTTTTAAAAGTATTTTTCTTTCCCACACAAGTCATTATTTAACATTGTTTACATATTACATATATACAGTGGCAGGCCGTGCATTTAAAGTCTAGGCCTTCAGTGTGATTCATGCCATTACAAAAACACAGTTTCGCAATGAATAAGACACCCTATGCCTTTGGGCATCATACATTATGTTGCAGCTAACTAGTAATACCAATTGACATTTTAAAAACACGTCCACACACTAAAGCCAGAACTTGAAACGACACTTAATGCTCAAGCAAGCCTAATTTTAACTGCAGCATGACTGTTTTGTGAAATGAACGTCTCCTGAACAGACATTCAAAAATCATAATTTTTCATATGAATCTACCAAGGAGGTCTATAATACCTGGAAAAATCTATCTAATAATATTTGCGATTTAAATGTTGCTTGCGATACATTTCGTTTCGTCATGGTACACGGTTATGCTGTGTTCCATTCAAGTCGGATGTGGGATATTCCTACTTGATATCTCCGACCATAAATGCATTCCATTCCCCGCTCCCGTTAGCTTAGCAGGGGTTTGACTCTCATTAGAGATGTCTCCTAGCAACCCAACTGATAAATAATGCTGCAGCGCTAGCATTTGTGCTACAGGTGTATGATTATCAAAAGAGATTCAAATGTTTTATACACCTGTTTCTGTAGGTGCTTGTTAAACAAGCTTTAATATCATGTAATGTGGAAACAAACTCATTTTATCGATGTTTCATAATAAAGTGAATGTTTATCACTTACTTTGTATATCTCCCTGAGTGTCGACATGTCTGTGTGACATCATGCCCCTGCATCTCGGCCAAATCAGAGTTGAGAATTTCTGCACGAGCCCACAAGTTGTAATTCTGACTTCAAGATGCATTCCATTGCACTTTTCCTAGTAGGACGTTGTAAAATCTGACTTTCCGAGTTGAATGGAACGCAGCACTACTTTTCAAAACTTGATCTGACACTGAATTCTCAAGCAGCCTAATTTACACTTAGAAAACTCCTGAAGTTGCTATAACAATGCAAAAAGCACTTACCAATTTACTTAAAGTGAAAATCAGCCCTCCTTTCCTGTTTAATAAATTAAGCAATCACACAGTCATGCAGAACATCTCGTGTTTTTAAATCCATAAGGATCTCTTTCTCAACGGCAATGATGACAGTCGACTCATCAGACAGCTTGATCTTATGCTTTTTGCTCTTGAATTACGTACATCACTTAAAGCGTGATTGCGTCACTCAAGGCCAGCTACAAGGCCTCGACCGGGACATAGCCTAAAGATCACACCCACCAAGAACAAATAAATCAATATGATTGACTGATGAATCTGACAATCTGACTTTAGTTGCCCATTCATTTGCACTGTTGAGGGATTCTGTGGAAATTCAGAAGGCCTGACGGGGTGGAGCTCAGACTCACGTGCTGCTTCGAGCATGCGATTTGTGAAACAGTTGTCACACTTTGCTTGTAAGCATCAAGGAATAAATTCTGACTGGATAAACTTTTCATTTTTCTCTATTTGTTTGTAGATTAAGAGTGGAAAGCGATTAAAAATACATAAGCAAAAAGATGATTGAGAATGAAAGGATGAAAAATATTTATTTATTTGGCATGTTAGGCCAGCAGAGAAGGCTTTGCTGGACCTGAGAATTCGCCACTGCATATATATGTATGCATCAACATATCAAACTCTGATGTCTGTCCCTTTGCGACAGAGTTTACAGGCTGCTCAGAGCAAAGCTATAAAATTCGATTTAGTTAAAGAGCAAGGCAGAGAAAGAAACAGCGTTGATAAAAGACATATTAATAGAGTGAGAATTGTTGAACCCGAAAAACAACATGAAAAGAGATTAATATCCTACTTATCATTTTCTAAGCAGTGAATAACAAATTCTGTCAAAATACAGATGAGATGAGTTCAGGGCTGTTAGCCACTCTGTTTCGTAATGTCTCTAACAACACTAAATACTTCCCCGACTGCAGACACTCAGTGAAATCTACTAACTGAACATATGACAACACGGTGAAAAGAAACTACCTTCTGCTTATCTGATCATGAACTACTGTTTTTAAAACTCAGAAAAGCTGGTCTTGCAGAATTAAATGGGTGATTTCTCCAAACATCCGGCAAGAAACACACTTTTGTCTCACATCATACAATTTTTTCATCATTATGTTAGAACAAAATCTTTGTGTCATAATAATTTCAGTTATTTATACTAGATTCTATGAGTTTTTAAAGTCTTAAATCACCAGTAAATAAATTAAATTAAGTGGATGAAAAAGTGCTATGAACCTTCCACTGCAGGTTGTACCTTTGGCACCACTTTGATTTTGTGCCTGACATCATGAAAAAATTAAAATAAATGTGACTGTGGCAACATTTTGTACAATTATATTAATTGGCTTCTTACACGTATAGTGGTAGTTCCGAGGTAAAATGTACACAGGGTGGCGCTAAAAGTGAGCTAAGTTTTCTCTCAAACAGATGAGGCTTTAAATGGTTGTGCTCGATAAAGTTTTAAATAAACAAAACCTACCTCCCTATCCTAAACCTTAAACCTAAACCTAACCAATAATGTAAAAAAAAAAATAAAGTAAGATGAAAAATGCAATCGCTGATGCAAGCACATCATTTTGTGGTGCTTCTCTAACACTTTTGGCTCACATGTCAACTTGTGAGGTCTGCGGGACTCATATCTCTGTCCTTTGCATCACAAGTACAGCACTCTATCAGTTGAGCTGCTGCGCAATGTGAAAAATATATATGTAAAAACAAACAGGAGTTAAAGATTGAGATTAAAACGGCGAGCCAAAAAAGCCTCAAAAATACATTTTCCACCAGTAAGCAGAATTTTCATGGGGGACTGTTCAGGGTGGTGGAAAAAGTCAGGTCGGTCCAGAACACATTAGTTTGCTTTTGCATGCACTTTAGGTGTTGTGTGCCAACAGACATTCAAAAGGCATTCACTCCCTCAGCCTCTTTGACCTAAAAACTACTGCTATATGTACAAGAGAGTTGAAATGGGAGTACATAGATCACTTCAGCTGTCATACTGACCTTCTTGGAAGTCAAGAGTAAACTTAAGTAAACTATAGGCCATACAGGGGACAATCACGCAGAGCAAGCAATTTATAGTTGATTTCCCAAAAAAGTCTAAACACTGTGGCATTGTGTTGCTACCAGAAAATCTATGTTTTCTATGAGCATCTCGTCCAGTCCAACAGAGAAAAAATGGCTCAACCAATGGTGTGAATTTGGGGTGGGACTATCAATTTGCCTGACCAATGGCAGATGGTTGGCGTGTCCAGGTGCTACACTAGTGGTGTAGTAATTGCACATTTCACCTTTAACAAGTAACAAAAATTTACTTTGCAAGTACTTGCTTTCTTGTAACAGGAGGTACTATGGCTCCATGTCTTGCATTTTTAGCCCAGGAAATCATGCTTTGCGCCAATACATTACAAAAGACATGCTTTTTATCATTGGTTTTAAGTGTCTTTGAAATTCTTACTACTTCTGACCTGTTCTGAAGGTTGCATTTTGTGTTTAGAAACATTTCTTATGAAACTACTGGCCGCTCTTTGTCTCTGGATCAGGCTTGGCACTCTCTAACTCATTTGTGTGTGTACAATAAAGAAAAGAAGAAGAAGAAAAAAAAAAGCATGATTAAAAACAGTCGCACAAACCAGCCACTGATCTACTTCCACACTTTCTACTGTGAGTTTCCAATGACTTCTCCAAAGATGCAGAGCAAAGTAAGTGAGAAATAATGTGGGCGAGGCAGCACAGTCACAGAGCTACCGTTACAGTGTCACATTTGATCCAAAACCAAAACATTTCTCCCAGTCTACATGTACAACCATCAGAAATGAAGAAAAACATTATGGTAATCACAGTTTCTGTCAAAGTTACCCATAAGCATCACTTATTGCTCATACTTAGGGATAAGGTTTTAAAAAAACCTAAACCTAAGCATGAAACTTCAATGTGTAACTCATCCTGCACCAGTTGTGCTATGGACATTAATGGTACCTCAAATCATGTGGCTTGTTAAGTTGAGGTGTGCTATGACATTAAGCAATCGGACCTATCAAATGAGTTAAATAGATCCATTATACTTACCATATCTAGTGACCAGAATATCATATAGAATTCTCTTTGGACTTGGGCCAGTAAACAACCACCTAGAAACCACCCAGAACACCCTAGTGACAACCTATCAACCACAGAACACCTTAGCACCCAACCATTTGCTCCTACCAATTCCAGATCCAGCTCTAGCATGCTCTACTAAAAGCTGTTAGCACACTCCAATAGCAGAACAATTGGAAAACTGAAGTTACTTTTTGTGGAAGTCCACGCCATGACTCTATATGGAACGAAAGTTATCCATGGATACTCATTACCAAACAAATATTCAATCCCCCATATGTCCAGACATATTCCTCATCTCAGGTCAGGCACTGTCTGGGTGTTTAGAACCAAACGCTTTGATTCTTAAAGGTCAAACCTCATGTATGATTCCACTCGTGCTCAAGCTTAGAGATCAACCACTGTTTATGGCAATAACTACCCATGCAGTAAAGCTGCAGTATGCCAAATGTGACTGTTGGATTCAGCATACTCTTTAACAAAACCAGCACCCTTTAATTCGACCTACCCAATGTAGGAGACCTCAAGAAACCAATGACCAGCCTTTAACCAACTATAGATTACAAAACACAGTGTAATAGACACATTTTGGAGCAACAGTGAAGTTCTATACTAAATGTTGGCCCACAGACTTGGAGTCAAGAACAGATTAATCGTCCAAGACAATTGTAGGCCAAGACTACCAATCGAAACCCAGAAGCAGAGCAACACCTAACTCCAAGAACCAGACAAAGACATAGACCACTCTATTAAAAAGACCAGCATATGCTGTTTTTAGATGCTGGTTCTCAGCATGAGTTGATGGTGTACCAAATGGGTTTCTTAACTTGTTTAACCAGTGAGAGTTCTTTGGTCCCAAGAGTTCCTGCTGGTTGACCAACATTATTTGCAGGTGAACACCACTGCTGTGTTGGTCCACCACAATAACTACCCATGCAGTAAAGCTGCAGTATGCCAAATGTGACTGTTGGATTCAGCATACTCTTTAACAAAACCAGCACCCTTTAATTCGACCTACGAGTGGAATCATACATGAGGTTTGACCTTTAAGAATCAAAGCGTTTGGTTCTAAACACCCAGACAGTGCCTGACCTGAGATGAGGAATATGTCTGGACATATGGGGGATTGAATATTTGTTTGGTAATGAGTATCCATGGATAACTTTCGTTCCATATAGAGTCATGGCGTGGACTTCCACAAAAAGTAACTTCAGTTTTCCAAGAGTTCCTGCTGGTTGACCAACATTATTTGCAGGTGAACACCACTGCTGTGTTGGTCCACCACCTAGACAAGCACCAAACCAGCACTAACCAGCTTGAAACAGCACTGAAATTCATGCTGGTCTAAGCTGGTCTTTTCAAACCGCATTTATCTGGTCCCAAGAGGACTCAAGACTCCAACTCTGGAAGCGTATGCCATATAGAAGGAAACAGAGTAATAACAGTTTTTTTCAATAGTTCTTGAATTATTTCTTTGTCTAAAGAAATCAAATTTAAGTTAATTATGAATTCATACAGTCATATAAACATACACACATATAGAGGCATAAAGCAGGTGAAGTGTAATAAAGATTTTACTGTGGGCAGCAAATGAAACAATGGAGGCCACACAGCATGCTTTGAATCCAAAAGTTGGATCCAGAGGGAGAGTTTGGTTACTAAAAAAGTACTGCAAAAGGGAGTGTTGTGTATTTATGCTACAGTAAGTGCTGTGGTGCTGTGTAAAACTCTACAAACACATCATGCAGATTGGTCACACGTGATCAGTCTATGCAGGCATGCCTGTTTGCATGTGTTTTCACCTCGACTCTGTTGGCGATTGACTATTCCCCCTAGTGTCCATCTGCGGTCCAGCCTCTTCAGATGAGCCTTACGTCTCTTAGTAACTGACACAGGTGAATGACGACAGCAGAAAGAGAACACAGACATGACAAACTCAACATAAACCAAAGAGTACTGGTGGTATTAGTGATGAAGACACATTATTACATGGAAGAAAGGAACAGTTATTTAGTTTTGTGGTTTATGGTTGGTTAGAAGGGTTCCTGGCTTGCAAACTGACAGTAAAGCAATGGAGTTTGATTAATATATGTGTTATTGGATTTTAGTGCCGCACATTGTGCCGTGCGATGGTAAAATTTATCGTACTATTAAAATATTTACCCCCTTGGACCACTTCACTTTTTATTGTGTTACAAAATGGAAACTTCATGTATTTAACGAAGGTTTTACAATGTTTACCATTCATCAACACATAGTACTCTAGGGTTTTAAATGTAAAGAAAAATTACTAACTACAAGAAGTAGATGGATTAGTTCAAATAAAGTTCAATCTGAATGAGCTGCATTGTCCGACTAAACACCTTGTCAAAAGGTGATGTGGCCATATGGGAAGGTTACTAATTTACCCCTTAAGGATCAATGAATTTTGTGTGTGTGTGGGGTGGGGGGGCACATACTCTTAAAATCTAGGAAGTTGACTCAGAAACCATTTTGATTTCTTCATGCTGTTTTGACAAATCATGAAAGTGGATGGTGTTTTTCCACAAATGGTGCATGAGTAGAAAGGAAAATATTTAGAACCAGATTTCTTTAAAAAGACCTCAATGTTTATTTCATTGCAGTGAGATAACAGGTTTCATGCTGTATCTAGTTTTGACATGTTATGAAGTACAGCATATATATACTTGTGCACCCTTTCAGAGAAAAAGTTAATATGTAGGCCTATGTATAAACTCAAGGTTAATTTAAGGAGAGATATTCTTTATTTCTTGCTATTGCTTGTCTATATGGTTTGACAGATGTGTGTAAACATGACATGAATGTACATTCACCTGTATGTACAGTGCTGTGAAAAAGTATTTTTTGATTTCTGATTTCTTCTATTTTTATGTATTTTTCATACTAAATTGTTTTAGATCTTCAAACAAGATTATAACATAAAACCTGAGTAAACACAAAATGCAGTTTTCAAATATATATATATATATATATATATATATTTTATTGAAGCAAAAAAGTTTTCAACACCTATATCACCCATGTGAAAAACTAACTGCCCCCTTAAACTTATTAGCTGGTTGTGCCACCTTTAGCATCAACAACTGCAACCAAATGCTTCCGATAACTGGAGATCAGTATTTCACAGAATTTTGCAGAATTTATGTTTCCCTCAATTATTACAAGTCGACCTGGCCCTGAAGCAGCAAAGTTTGATTTACTCCAGATGTAACGGGAACCCTGTCTTCCAAACAGTTCCACTTTCGACACATCAGTCCACAGAACATTCTCCCAAAAGGTTTGAGGATCATCAAGGTGTGTTTTGGCAAAATTCAGACCAGCCTTAATGTTCTTCTGGGTTAGCAGTGGCTTTCGCCTCGCCACTCTTCCATGGATGGTATTTTTGGCCAGTGTCTTTCTGATAGTGGAGTCATGAACAGTGACTTTTATTGATGCGAGAGAGGCCTACAGTTCCTTGGATGTTGTCCTTGGCTTTTTTATGACTTTCTGGATGAGTCGTCGCTGTGCTCTTGGAGGAATTTTGGAAGGTCGGCCACTTCTTGGAAGGTTCACTACTGTGCCAAGTTTTCTTCATTTGGAGATAATGGCTCTCACTGTGGTTCTTTGGAGTCCCAGAGCCTTTGAAATAGCTTTGTAACCCTTCCCAGACTGATGCATTTCAATCACCATTTTCCTCATAATTTCTGGAAATTCTTTAGACATTGGCATAGTGTGCTACTGGATAATACCTTTTAGCCAGCTTCAGGCTGCTGAAAAAGTTCTGTTTAGGTGTTGATTTGATTGAACAGGGCTGGCAGTAATCAGGCCTGGGTGTGTGTAGTCCAGCTGAGCCCCATTATGAATGCAGTTTCATAGATTTGGGGATTTACTAACTAAGGGGGCAAATACTTTTTCAAACAGGTCCAGATGGTATTGGAGAACTTTTTTGCTTCAATAAATAACATTATCATTTAAAGACTGTATTTTATGTTTATTTAGACTGCCTTTGTTTTATGTTATATTTTGTTTGAATTTTTGAAACAATTTAGTATGAGATATCCACAAAAACAGAAGATATCAGGAAATATTTTTTCACAGCACTGTATGTGTGAGAAAACAAGCTCTTTGGTCTATATCTTTGGAACCGTGTCATGATATCCCAGTACAGAGCTTGTCATAACAGATAACACTCCATGAGAGCGTGTCTACTTAATAAGAGTAATCATATTGGCCATGTTTCTCCACCACCCATAAGTTTTACCGCATCAGAGATTTTACCCTATTCAAATCTAAAGGCATACTCACACAAATCAGACTTTTTGGCATGGAAAAAATGCACTAGATTTTAAAAAGCTATATCACACAAAGTCGGAAATATAAATCTGAAGATTTGTTTTGTTTTTTTTAGTCTAGATTGATTTTTTCATTTCAATTTCATTCAGTGAATTCATTTACATTGATGCATTTTGCAGGCACTTTTGTCCAAAGCAACATACAGAGCATTCAAGGTATAGGGGAAACCTGGGCTAGTTGTCCCACAGGGAAGTTGTCACAGAGGCTTTATCTCAGTAACAATAAGATTTGGAATCAAAGGTCCAATTGCGCAAATGTGTGGTTTGAAAACCCTAGTTAAAAATAAGAGTACTTTTTCTAATTCTACCCTCCAAAGTAAATTTGCACTAGCATCATTTTATCATTATAGCTCTTGGGTAAACAAGCAAACATCAAACCACACTCGCATTCATTAAGGCAAGAGTCAACTATATTATGACCAAAATGTTTTACAAAGGATAACAATTCAGCTACAGACAACTTGTGAGTAGATTTGGTATGAAAAATGTTGAATATTTTAAACATTCGAATCATTTAGTCACTATTGAGAGAATTTTAATTATGAGCCAATAACTCACACCTACCCCTGTGTAAGATCTAAGTGAGGAATGAGAGAAGATGAAGAATGCTAAGGAATGTGGGTGTAGTTTTCCATACGGAGAGAACAAGACCTTCAAGATCCAAATGAAAATAAGTGTCTGTATGTGTTTTAAAGAAGTACAAAGAGAGTGTCTTTAGTCAGTCCTACCTTCTCCTGATCTAGATGTTCCCAGGTCCAGATCATCTCTGGTGCCGCTCTGAGAGTCCAGGTACGTGGCAGGAACCCAGCCCTGTTCTTCAGCTGTGCTGACAAACCACCAGCCTATACACAAACAAACAACAAAGAAAATATTAAAGTAAATAAATATATTAAAATTAATTAATTATACATATTAATACATGTAAAATCACACACACACACACACACACACACACACACACACATATATATATATATATATATATATATATATATATATTAAATAATTAAAATTGAATTATTAATAATAATATTCTATATATAATTAGAATAATTGTATTATTAATATTCAATTATAAAATTATATTTATTTTTAAATATAAAATTATATACAATAAAATATGCATAAATTATAACTTAAGAGAAAGGTTAGAATAATAGGGATTTAAAAAAATTTATTTTGTCATGAAATTTGATTGACATAAGAAAAGTTATTGTTTTCACCAAATTAAACCCAAGAAGTGTTAATTACTGATTAAACTTGAATATGACATTTGACATAACAACAGAAATAATTAAGTTGAGAAATATGGTGAAATAAGAACATTTGTTCACCATATACAGTATCACACTAGGTGCATCTGAGCCAATAAGAACTGGACAGACATGTTTGTTACTATAAAGAGAGAGTGGAGATAATGCATCCATGTTTATCATCTCCCATGGATTGCAAACAAAGTCAAAGCCTTAATGCACAAACATTTGGTTTAAACTAATATGATGGGAGGTATCATACAAACACTCTCTCTATCTCTCTCTGGTGTTATTTCATTTCAGAAAATGTGTTTATGAATTCAACGCACTTCCTGTGTAACATCTGGGATCAATTAGACCCTGCAATGTCATAAATATCAAATATATTTCTACGGATATATGTTTGTGTGCACAGTGAAAACAGGACGGCTGTATGTGTGTGACATAATCCTAGCACCTAACATGATGACATGTTTTATGATTCATAGAGCTAATATGTATGTGGGTGTGGGTGTTTTTGACCATAAATTCTTCAATTAGATTTATGTGTTTCCTCTCCTTCTTGTTGATGAGCTTATTTGTCTGAATTTGTGCAGAATGTGTCAACGGTCAATAGAGTGGCAGAATTATGATTTGTGTCATCATGTCATAATCCACATTTCCACAATAACTCATAGAGCAGGACTGAAAACAAAAAAACAAAGGAGTAAAAAGTCAGAATATTTCAAGAAAAAGTGGACTATCAAGTACAACCCCAATTCCAAAAAAAGTTGGGACAGTATGAAAAATGCTAATAAAAACAAAAAGTAGTGATTTGTAAATTATATTCACCCTTTGCTGTATTGAAAACACTACAAATACACATAATATGATGTTTTACCTTGTGAATTTCATAGTTGTTTTTATTTTATTTTTTATGTACAGTAATTTCAAATCAGATGATTGCAACACACTCCAAAAAAGTTGAGACGGGGCAATTTAAGACTAATAACAATTTGACGAGTTAAAATAACAAGGCAATGTGAAACCGGAGATGTTAAACACGTGAGGCAATCGTGTCATCGTATATAAGGAGCCTCCAAAAACAGCCTAGTCCTTCAAGAGCAAGGATCATTTGAGACTTGTCAATTTGCCAACAGATGCTTCAGCAAGTAATCCAGCACTTTGAGACCAATGTTCCCCAAAGACAAACTGGAAGGATTTTGGGCATTTCGCCCTCTACAGTGCACAATATAGTTAAAAGATTCAAGAAATCTGATCAAATCGCAGTGCGTAAAGGGCAAGACGAAAACCCCTTCTGAATGTGCATGATCTCTGATCCATCAGACATCACTGTCTTAAAAAAACATCATTCATCTGTAATGGATATCATGAACATGGGCTTGGGATAACTTTAGTAAACCTTTGTTAGTCAACACCATTCACCGTTGCATCCACAGATGCAAGTTAAAACTTTACTATGCAAAGCAGAAGCCATACATCAACACTGTCCAGAAGTACTGCCGACTCTTCTGGGCTCGGTCTCATCTTAGATGGAAAGTAGAACAGTGGAACAATGTTTTTTTGGTCCGATGAGTCCACATTTCAAATAGTTTTTGAAAAACACAGCCATCGTGTTCTCTGGGCCAAAGAGGAAAAGGACCATCCAAGCTGTTATCAGCGTCAGGTCCAAAGCCAGTGTCTGTATGGGCCAAGGGTGTGTCAGTGCCCATGGCATGGGTAACTCACACATCTGTGAGGGCACCATTAATTCAGACAGATATGTACACATTTTGGAGCAGCACATACTGTGATCCAGCACCGTCTTTTCCGGGGATGTCCCGGAATTTTCAGCAGGACAACTTCAAACCACATACTGGCCAAATAAGCAGAGAATGTGGGTGCTAGATTGGCCTGCCTGCAGTCCTGAACATCTCCAATTGAGAATGTGTGGTACATTATGAAATGCACAATACGGCAACGAAGACCCCGTACATTTGTGCAGCTGAAGACCTGCATAATGGATGAATGTGGGAAATTCCACTTTATAAACATAACAGACTTGTGGCTTCAGTGCCTAAATGCTTAATAAGTGTTATTAGAAGAAATGGTGATGTTTCACACTTGACTGTCCCAACTTTTTTGGAGTGTGTTGCAATCATCTGATTTGAAGTTCCTGTACATTTTCAAAAAAAACAATGAAATTAACAAGGTAAAACATCATACAATGTTTAGCTGTAGTACTTTCAATATAGCAAAGGGTGAATATAATTTACGCACTCCTTTTTGTTTTTATTAGCATTTTTTATACTGTCCCAACTTTTTTGGAACTGGGGTTGTAGTTTGGTAACTCAAATGTACAGCTGCTAAAAACTACACTGTGACATCACTAATTTAGTGGATCATTACGTAATGCTGACATAAAGGAATTTAAACAGTATATTTGGCAAACTGATGGAACATTTTAAAGCTAATATAAGTGAACGCCAGTGGATGATAATTTAAAACAGAGCTCTCCGCATATGAGCGAGCTTGTTGCCATGGTAACAGTATTGCTGAATAGCTGCTCATAACATTGTGATGTCATCAGTCAGCAATATTCCAGCTATGGCATCGTAAAAACATATATCTTTTGACAAGGCATTTAGTGATGAACAACAAATGTTCTTAATATCAGCTCAGTCCAACGATGAAGTCAGAGGAGTGCAAATTATGCATTAAAATACATTTATACACCCAAACACACAATAAAAACATAAGAGAACTGAAACTAAACCAGAATTGACTACATCCAATGGGACTCCAATGGAAATGTTGTTTCCCTTTATAACCAGGCAGTTTATTTTGTAATTACGGCTGTCACCCCATTGTATTTCAAGTGAATGGGTTCCTGTTGTTTAACTGGTAGAGCTTGAAGCTAGCAATGCCAAGATCATGGGTTAGATTTCCAGGGAACACACAAACTGATAAAATGTATACTGTACTTACAGTATGCTCTGTAAGTCGCTTTGGATAAAAGCATCTGCCAAATGCATAAATGTAAATGTGAATGGTGACTGATACTAATGCACCACCTAGCATTTCCTTTTGTGTTCACAGAAGAAAAAACAGAAAAAAAAAAGAAAAAAAAAAAAACAGTGCTGCATCTGAGTCAATGACCCAACAGAATAGAGCAGCTCTTGTATAGAACCCATCACGTTAACTTAAGTCCAGTTGGCAACCCCAATACCTATACCACCCCGATATTACTCATGTGTGTATGCAAGTGTGTGAGCTGAGAGAAGGTTGTGGCCACCCTGCCTGACTGCCCCTCTTTGAATAAGATACTGTCTCCTTGTTTGTGCCCACCAGGAACCGTCTATGGCGAGCACAGAGGGTCAATTCAATCAAAATGCAAAATGGCAAGGGTTGCTTGCAGTTTAGCCATCACAAAGATGCTTTTCATTCCCATCGCTTGGTGTAGGTTGTGTGTTTGTGGATGTTTTAGGTGTATGTTTGTTTTATCATAGCCTTTAAGAAAAATGGTAAAGGTGAAGTGTGTAATTTTTTCAATGTTTTACTTTCTCCCATCATACCTTCACATGCAGAGTCAACTATAAACAAGCCATTCGGTGGTTAATTCCCCCAAAAAGTGTAAACACTGCGGCTCTGTGGTGCTATCAAAATCATTGCTCTGTTTGTTTAAGCATTTTAACCAGCCAGACATAGCAGCCCGATTGGCTCAACAAAAGGCGTTAGTTTGGGGCGGGACAGTCTGTTTTCTGACCAATGGAAGATGTGAAGACTGTTCAAAAAACCTGTTTGTAAACACTCTTTTATTCTTTTCTTTTTTTATCTGTCTGGTGACGCTATTAGTGCAGAAATTATGCAATTCACCTTTATGAAATCCTTTAAGGATTAAAGACACAATTTCACAGCTTTTGTTTAGAGATTTCAGATACTGGACCTCCAATACAGCAATAATCAATATAAACAGCCAAACGAGTAAGATGTTAACTGACTCCAGCTCCTCTCATCCAAGTCCAGCTGGAATGATGTGAAGGTTTAAGTTATACTGTACTCCCCAGATTTCCAAAGCTAAACTCTTGTTTAATGTCAAAGTTGGAACACCAATTAAACCAGTGATATGACAGGTAGTTAAGATTAACAATGCATGAATGCATGATTGATGTTAACACGATGTACTCCTCTGAATTCCTCAGCAGTTTATGGAGGATGTTACGATTCTCTTTTTCAAACCAGATAACAGAAGAATTGCTGCTGAGATATAGGTGGGCTCGATCTTCAAAGTACAAAATCTAGGCCATTTTGAGAAAGATGGTGCTGAACTTGAGAACAAAAACAGGTTAATTAATCTTGACACTTTGAGTGCTTGTCGGCTTCTGGAAAATGCTGAAATGTCAGAATGAAGTTCATCGGCAGTTCATTCTGATACACACGGTTATGCAGTGGCTGTGTGTGTGTGTGTGTGTGTGTGTGGGCAGGTTTAAGTGGTTTACGAGGATTTTTACAAACTGGTAATTACAAGGGTATTATGCTATAAATGTGGTTTATGAGGACATTTCTAGTGTCCCCATAATTTAAATTGCTTAAACATACTAAACGATATTTTTCTTGAAAATGTAAAAATGCAGAACGTTTTTTGAGTGTTAGGTTTAGGGGTAGGGTTAGGGTTAGGGGATAGAATCTATAGTTCGTACAGAATAAAAATCATTATGTCTATGGAGAGTCCTCATAAGGATAGCTGCACCAACGTGTGTGTGTGTGTGTGTGTGTGTGTGTGTGTGTGTGTGCGCGCGCGTGTGAAAGAACGATAGAAAAAAAACAAACGAATGACCAAAAGAATGAAAAAGCACAAACAAAAAATAGAAAGAGAGAAAGAACAGAAAAAACAACAAATGATCAAAAGACATAAAGAACAAAATAAGGCACAAACAGAAAAAGAAAGAACATACTAACAAATAAACAACAAAAAGAATTAAATAAAGCACAAACTAAATAAATGACAAAAAAAAAGAATGAAAGAAAGAAAGAAAGAAAGAAAAGAAGGAACATAAGACAGAACGAACGAACAAACAAATGGATGAACAACAAAAATAATTAAAATATAGCAGCAAGCAGCAATGATTGGGGCCAAGTCCTAAAGCCATACACCAATCACAATGCAAAGAGCTCCAGCACAACATTTAAACCAGCTGAGATGGGGATCAAACCAGAGTTCATCCAGGGTATTTGAACTAAAGCCCAGAGCTCTAACCACTGCACCACACAATCGACAAGGCTCACTGACATCAAAGAGACATTTTAGGTTGAGAGTACACAGCAAAATCCCCAGTGATAAATATACACTCGTTAGTGTTCATTTCGGTCCCACCCGATGGTGTTAAGAACTAACACTGAGCACTGTTGAATCAACATTTTGAAGGGAATTATTTATTTTTATGTATTTTTTGTCACTGTGACAGTGGACTTATTTAGCTAATTTGTTCCTTGCAAATCAGTGACAAACAACACAGGTTATAAATTCTGTCAGGAAAGTGAAACTAAACCTCATAGAAAAAATACTGTAACTTCCGTTGTGATTTTTGCTTGGAGACTTGCTATTGGCTGTTGTGTTTGCATAATTAATTAGGTAGGTCACTGGAGGTTTTGGGGACTGTTTGGGGGTGTTATTAATTAACATTAAAAAGTAATTGCGGATTATAGTTATGTTTCAAGTTCCGTTTAATCTTAATAATGTTGTTTTAGGTTATGACAAAGGTTTATTTTAAGTTACCATGGGTGAGTTATTCCTGGTTTTGGAATTGATGGATCTGATTCCGAGAAACTATTTTAGACTCATATTTTTGATTTTTTTTTTTTTTTTAATCAAAAAACAAAGTGGGGTAAAGTTAAGTCTCATAATAAACAGCTCACTGCTAAGTGTTCTTTGCACTATTTATAATAGCATGAATTACATTTACTATTAATAGGTCCATTCTAAAATTAAATAAGTGCCTACATGCATGATGGTTTAATCCCATGAGATAAATTTAAGGGAAGTTTTAGTAGATGCGCCTGTATTTCAAAGAACTACCGTAAATAATCTAATAAGCACCATTTAACCTACATTGAATTTTCCACTCATGAGTTCTTGTTTAGAAATAGGTTCATATTAGAATGTACTGTAACTGTCCATTGCCTTTTGTACACTAAATAAAATGTCCAAACAAGACACTTCAGTTTTATTTTAAAATCATACAATTTAAATATATATATTTATATTGCCCCCTGGAGTGAGTTATTTTTGCACATGACACTGCACAGCCAGTAGAGGGGGGCAGAGTGTAGATGAGTATATATTTTTATTTATTTATTTATTTCTTGTCATAAAAAATACTGTATATAATATAGTAAACATGTGAACAAATGGCTTATGTCTGCTGTACTGTTTTTTGTTTTATTTATTTCGTTTTTTATAGCTGTAAAAAACAAATGAACAAATAATATCAGCAGTCTGGTTTGCCTATGCACTTTGACACCTCAGACATTTTGTGTGTGTGACAAGCACTAAGTCTGTAAACAGACTTGGCTGCGTGCATGGATAATCGCACTCGATCAGCATGTTTTCACTGTGAGTAAACGAGTTTTAAACTGTTATTGTGGTGCTTTTGTGATAGTTTGGCTGTCTCTTTCTGAAACCAAATGTATTATATGCCTGAAAAGACTGTTTGAGTTACTGTTTGTGTTAATGAAATCCGCAGCTGCACCTAATCAGCAGACGTGGCTGCGTGCATGGGAAGATCGCGTTTATATGATGGCTGTGCATATACAAGCTATGAACTGTTATCGTGGTACTTTGGTGAAGTTAGGCTGTTTATTACATAAAATAAACATATTATGTGCTTGAAAATACTCTTTAAGTAGCTGTTTGTTTGGCGAATGACAACCTCTACTAATGTAAACAAATGGCAGCATGCATCAGAGGAAGATCGCGTTCGATGTATTTGACTGTGTGTATAAGAGCTGTAAACTTTTTATCATGGTACTTTGGTGATAAGTTGGATGTTATATATATATATATATATATATATATATATATATATATATATATATATATATATAAAATTAATTTGTTCTGTGACTGTATGAGTAACTGTTTGAGCGAATATAAATAACAGGCCTGTGTCGGTGCAAAAGCTTGTAACATAACTGGATGTTGCAAAAACACACATGTGTGATGCTACTCTGCAGGGCCCAGTTATTAACTGGGTATGTATGAAAGAGTTAAATAAAAAAAAAAATATATGATATAATAAATACATTTAGAAATGTATCTCTTCTAATTTCAGAAGACTTAGAATAAGGAAGCAATAAAACATTAAAAGTTTTGTTTTAATTGACTAAGCATTTTGACCACTATATGGCACTGTCTCCAAACTGCTTAAGTACTATCAGGACATGATGTCGAAGACCCCTTCCAATTTTCATTCAAATCGGACAAAGTGTTTCAAGTTAACATTACTTTTTCATAAAGTTAAAAGTGGTGGAGAGGTTATATGACTGATGTTGGAAAATTTGATAGATTGTTTTTTTTAAATTGAAGTAGGAATTACGCAATAAAGTATAATCTGCATTGTTGTTAGCACAATATGAAGACTTAGAGATCAACAGTAGAACAACTTTAAAACTGCTCTTTGTGGGAATTGAACTCATTAACTTTTGACCTGTGTTCTAATACATTAACCACTGGGCCATACAGTTGACACAGCTAAATAAATGCCAAAGATACATTCCAATCTGAGAGCAGCAGGTTTTAAATATATATAAAAAATATAATAAATACATTTCGAAATGTATCTCTGCCAATTTCAGAAGACTTAAAGATGCAATAAAGATGCAATGAAAAATTAAAAGTTTTGTTTAAATTGACTAAGAATTTTGACCACTATGTGGCGCTGTCTCCAATTACTGGATGTTGCAAAAACACACATGTGTGATGCTACACTGCAGGGCCCAGTTATTAACTGGGTATGTGTGAAAGAGTTAAATAAATATATATATAAAATAAATACATTTAGAAATGTATCTCTTCCAATTTCAGAAGACTTAGAATAAGGAAGCAATGAAACATTAAAAGTTTTGTTTAAATTGACTAAGCATTTTGACCACTATGTGGCGCTGTCTCCAAACTGCTTAGGTACCCTCAGGACATGATGTTGAAGACCCCTTCCAATTGTCATTCAAATCGGACAAAGTGTTTAAAACATACATGACTTTTTCATAAAATTCAAAATGGTGGTGAGGTTATATGGCTGATGTTGGAAAAATTCTCATGACCCAATTAATCCAAAGACACCAAACTCATAATTTTAGGACAAATGGTTCAAAAGTTACAGGCAAAAATAGCCAATTTTGACATTTCTTGACCTATAAGTGGCGCTGTCACCAAACATTGCATGTTGCCTCGGATCACGGTCCTGATGAAGCATACCAAGTTTCATTTCGATAGGATAAAGCATTGCTGAGATACAGCCTCAAATCCATCACGCCGACCTCGTTAACTTTGCATTAGCATAATTTCTGAATGGTAGCACAAATTAAAATGATTTCTGGTGATTTCTGGGACAAATTGGACAAAGTTTGAAGGACGTGAAAAATTTCAACTGTAAATGTCATAATGCAAGATGGCGGCCACTGTAATGTGTGGAGTTTAAATGTAAGGGGTGTATTTGAATTATCAGGAGACTAATCAGACAAAAAAAAAGAAAAAAAAAAAAATATATATATATATATATATATATATATATATATATATATATATATATATATATATTTTTTTTATATATATATATATATATATATATATATATATATATATATATATATATATATATATATGTCTCTAGTACAAACAGTTCAAAAGATACACCCAAAAGAAAAGTGAACTTTTGAACTGGTGGTGGCGCTATAGAGTACGACCTAGAGACCTAAAATTTGGTATAGAGGCTGTTCATGCCCACCCTTTTCAGTGTGCCAAATTTAATAATTTTCCTATGTACGGCTCAAAGGCCTGCCATAGACTCCCAGACAGAATAATAATAATAAAAATACCTTCGGTGTTGGCCCCTAATAAAGCACAAACTAAAATTAAGAGAGAAAAAGAAAGAAAGAAAGAAAAACAAATGAAGGAATGAACGAAAGAAATAAAGAAGAAAGAGAGAAAGAATGGAAAAACAAACAAACAAAAGACAGAAAGAACAATATAAAGCACAATCAGAAGAAAGAAAAAAAAATGAACGAAAGAAAGCACAAAACAAAGTTAGACAGAAAGTACAGAAAAACGAACAAACGATCAAAAGAAAAAGAAAAAAGACAAACTAACAAACAAATGGATGAACGACAAAAATAATGAAATAAAGCACAAATGAAACAAAGACAAAGAGAAAGAAAGATAAATGAACAAAAGAAAGAAATGCTGTAAAGACATTCTGCAAATAGCTTTCACTACACAGTTACTCTTTTCCTTCAGTCTATTTTTATTTATTTATTGGCTCACAAAGAATCAACTAAGTTGTACACACTAAGCCTTTTTGATCGTTTTGTTTAGCTTTATAAAAAAGTCTGTCCTCCAAGAGCAGCCAGTAATTGACAAAGTATTTTGAGCACTGTAGACCTTTCAACAGGTGTAGAACACTCTTTATGATGTCATAATTCTCACAGGTACTTGTGAACGTCACTCTTTGATCTGAGCTTGTGTGTGGTGGAACGAATTTGATGATCAGCTCTGGTAATCTGAAATGAACAAAGTCAAATTTAATTGACATGAAAGAGACAAAAGGAGAGAAGTGAGACACTGAAAGAAAGAAGGATGGAAAAAGAGAGAGAGCAGTTTTCACCACACATTCCCTCCATCCAAACCAGCCACACACACACACACAAAAAAAAAGACTTTCCTTTCACTTTCTTATTTTAGAGACTGAGGTAGCACACAGAAATCCCTCTTCAACATAAAACCCACACAATTACAATGTATTAAGACAATCACGTGCTTAATGCAAAATATGATTTATAAGAAGAAAGTTTAAGATGTCCTACAGCATAATATGAAAAGAAGAAAATCTAATGGCATCCACCATTATAATTCTTCACAAAAAAAAAATACCTGACTGTTTGCACTAGCTTGAAGTCCAAACAGTTGTTTATGTGAAGTATAACATTTGTAAAACAACAGTAAGCAACACATGTAGGGTGAATTCAGGTAAATTCATCCTATATTTCTTAGAAAGCACTATGGCCTCTGATAAAACCTGATATGAAAATATGTTAATGTATCATCAGTTACTTGTTAACCTTCAACTATATCTCATTTGAGCTTCGTGTGCTGAATCTCTGAAATCTTTACAAACAATGGATACAAAAAACACATACTTCAACACATGCCAGGACCTCACTCTATAAAAAAAAACTCAAATTGAAGCCTCAAGTATGCTCAATATTTCCAAAAAATGTCTTCTTAGAACTTGTTTTAGAAGATCGGACACCACATCTTTCATTCAGTAATAATATCATGCTTTTCTTTGACACCTCCAACACTTCGGAAGCCAAACAGAGTCACTGTCCAATTCGCTTTTACCTTGAAATGATCTATCCACATAACTCTAACATCTCTAGTGTTTGATTACCAACAGGTAAAGATCTAATAAAACTCAGGTCTAAATCACTGGAAGAATTTTTCAGAAGACTTCCTCAAAAATCCAGGCCAGCAGCAATGTGTCTGGTCTATACATTCGGACACCCTCAAGTTCTTTCCGGAAAAGCTATCAGGTTTTTGGCCAAAAACCGAATTGGGATTTGGGTACACTGAGAAAGCCAAGGTGAACGGGGCTCTCTTTGGTCATGCTTCAAAAGCTGATGATGTAGGCTGCACTTATATGCTGATCTGTGATCACTGTTGTGGTTTTAATTTCAAGGGCTTCAGTGGTTGGGATTTGTTAAGGAGCAGCTGGTCTTAGATCAGCATAAACATTTCATCTTTTTTCCTGGATGTTTTTCCTAGACTGATTAGTGGAAAAGAGAGCAGTGTTTTTGAAGAAACAGGCAACTGGCATGTACTGTTCATAATGATGAAGACCATGAGGACTGAAAATACGAATCAAAGCTCAGTCTTCGTAAATGCCCACATGCCTACCCAAAAAGGATGCAAAACTTTAAAGGAATAGTTCACTCAAAAAATTCTGAATTCCGAAAATTCTGTCATCATTTACTCTAGTATCTTTTCAAACTTTTTTCTTCTGTAGAACACAAAATATGACATTTTTAAGAATGTTCATGCTGCTTTTCACACAATAAAAGCAGACAAGAGGGGCTGTCAAGCTCCAAAAAAGCACTTTGGAAGTAGTCCATATGACTCGTACACCATATTCCAAGTCTTCTGAAGCATTATGATAGCTTTGTGTGAAGAACAGACCAGGGCCCGTATTCACAAAAAAATCCTAAGGCTAAAAGTAGCTCCTAACATGGTAATTTAGGAGCAACTTTTACAAATTAGGGGACATTCATAGGGAATCACGGCAATCGCGGGCCTACCCAGTATTTTGATGCTGTTGATGGGATGCATGCTCTTTTCATTACATCAACACAGGATGAAGAAATGTTGATCAACCAAATATCAATCTCTCTCTCTCTCTCTCTCTCTCTCTCTCTCTCTCTATATATATATATATCGTTTATATATGAGATTCTGAGATGCTATTCTTCTCACTACAATTATACAGAGAGTTACTGTAGACAATTCTCTGTTGAACTCTCTCATCAACAAGGCGTTTCCGTCCGCAGAACTGCCCCTCACTGGATGTTTTTTGTTTTTGGCACCATTCTGAGTTAATTCTAGAGACTGTTGTGTGTGAAAATCCCAGGAGATCAGCAGTTACAGAAATACTCCAACCAGCCCGTCTGGCACCAACAATCATCCATGTGATTATCTAATCAGCCAATCGTGTGGCAGCAGTGCAGTGCATAAAATCATGCAAATACAGGTCAGGAGCTTCAGTTAATGTTCACATCAACCATCAGAATGGAGAAAAAATGTGACCTCAGTGATTTGGAGCAAGGCATGATTGTTGGTGCCAGATGGGCTGGTTTGAGTATTTCTGTAACTGCTGATCTCCTGGGATTGTCACACACAACAGTCTCTAAAATTTACTCCGAATGGTGGCAAAAACAAAAAATATACAGTGAGCAGCAGTTCTGTGGACGGAAATGCCTTGAAGAGAGAGGTCAACAGAGAATGGCCAGACTGGTTTGAACTGACAAAGTCTACGGTAACTCAGATAACCACTCTGTACAATTGTGGTGAGAAGAATATCATCTCAGAATGCTATCTGAGATGTGGGTTGGCACTGTTTTGGTGGCACGAGGGGGACCTACACAATATTAGGCAGGTGGTTTTAATGTTGTGGCTGATCGGTGTGTGTATATATATATATATATACACACACACACACACACACACACACACATATATATATATATATATATATATATATATATATATATATATATATATATATATATATATATATACACACACAGTATATATACCGTTGTCTGTCTTAGTTGACAAATAGCAGTTTCCTGTCTACCAATCACTGAGTGTGATTTAAAAGAGAGTGCTAATAAAATAGGTACAGTATGGCACCAGACTTATAAAGATCTTTTCAGACATACTCAGAGCTACATCCAAATGAGAGTTGAACTCTTTGGTTCAGGTTCAGCAAGGCTCTCCATGGACCGGATCTCCAGTGGGAGATAGGCCAAGACAAACGCAGCCTACCCGAGACCAGGAGCAGCCCTCTGTTGATTCTGTTTCAGTAAGCGGGTGTTACCGGCTGAATGAATGGACCCAGGGGAGAGAGAGGCAAGAGGATGGGAGGGAACCTCACAATATTGGTGGCACAGAGCAATTTTCATAGAAGAGCATTGTTCGGAAAGTGTAGTGGTCTTGTGAGAAAGCCAAAAGAGCTAAAAATGAGATCAAGCATGTTTTGCTTCTCAATGGAATCCTAAAAGAAAATTTCTTGAGCATAACTGCATAAATAGCAAATTAATAACCCATTAAGGCCCGAAACATATTTAAGCAAGTATGCCTATGCAGATACAAGCACTTGGCCAACGTATTGCCAATATTGCTCCAGTTGAACATGCTTAGTAGGCCGTAACAACCCTCAATACTCAAGGGGGCAATAGAGTTACCTTCAAAAGTTTGTGCCATTAAAGTGGATGTCTAAAAACAGGTGCTATGCTCTTTTACTCGTGTCACACAAAAACTCTGAATTCAATGCAAATATGCAGTAAAAAAAAAATAATTATAATATAGAAGCTGTTAACACATTCTTTCTTTTTTAGAATATTGAGGTAAGATGCAGATACCTCATTTTATATAATATACCTGGTGTTCTGTCTTAATGTACATTATTTAATATGTGTAGGCCCATGCTATTTTATCCTGGCTTTAACAATAGCAGTGAGGTTCGGTAATACGTTTGGACTAAGCTTGTATAAAATCTCACATAAAACGACTCTTTACAATGCAATTCTTTACTACGAGTGTAGAAAAATGAATTGCCAAACCTCACTGCTATTTGTATTGCAAGGATAAAATAACACAAAGTATTCCTGTAGTGGTGCTCTTTTTCTAACCATGCACAAGAAACCATGAATTCAATACAATATGCAATAATTAAATAAATAAATAAATAAAAATAATTAAATAAAAAAAAAACATGAGGCTGTCTTCTTTTATATTATTTTTAATGCTATGCATTACATTTTATGCTACACCTGTTTTACTTAAAGGTGCACTCAGTAACTTTTGTCTTTGTGTCATCTTGGACTTACACTGACACATAGCGGCTTGGATGCAGCATCATTTAAAATCAATAGTTTTCAGTTTCAGATGCTATTGTAGAAATGTAGTATCCACAGTCAGCTATGATTACTTTAATCAATGAGTGAAAGTGTCAAATAACAGTACGGTTACTGAGATTAAGTGAGTAGTATTTGGCTGGTAATGTGACTCTAACATGGCAGCCCCCATGTGCGGACCCTTTCCATGTAGAATAAAACAGCTTTTATAAGGTTACTGAAATGACTGGGATCTTCATTTTAATGTGAGCGGTCATGATTTCCTACATATATTGCAAAATATTCATGTCTTTAGGAGTTAAACTATTTTAATGAGGAAATAATTACTGAGTGCACCTTTAATGTACATTTTTTCACATGAAATTATACCACTACACCTTGTGTTATTTTATCCAATTATTAAAAAGCTGGGTTCGGGAGTTTTTTTGGAATATACTTGTAGCAAAATACATGCATAAATATAAAGACAGAAGACACAATTTACCAACGTTTTACTACAGTAACCATATTTAAACCATGATATTCAAAGTGAAACCATAGTGATAATACAGGAAAATGAAAACTATTGTAAGAAAAACCATAATTCTGTGGTTACTATGGTGTTACTAAAAATACCCCAGTTTAACTGTGGTTTTAATATTGTAGACTGAAGTAACCATAGTAACCACACACTGAACTTTAAACCTTGATTGGTTTGAATGTGATTAACTGACTCTATTTTACAGAATGGTTTCTCCTGGTATTGGTATGGGGTGCGTGACACAGTAACCGCTCTGGAAGAACCCGAGGCCCTGGAAGATCCATTAGCTTATTAACTCAGGACAAGGGGGATTTTTCCGTCCTTCCCTCTCCATGACCCAGAGAAAAGCCAGAGCTGCCCGACTTCTGCCAATTGCTTATTATAAATGCAATATCAGGCCTATTAAAAAGCTGGCTTGAATAATAACTAAGTGTAATAAAATAAGCCCTTTGACAGTCACACTGTCTTCTGACGAGGGTAGTCGTTTAGTACTTTGTTAGAAAAATGTGGATAATGAGTTTTGGAGTCAGTCTGCTGTAGTGATCAGAGTTTGGAGGATGGGTTGCTGTCACAATGGACTGCTGCAGCATCTTCAATTTCAGTAAGTGCTTTGGACATTTGAGGAATTATGAGTCAATGGAGGGCAGGGAGTTTAATCAAGGAGTTTGCCTCGCTGTCTGTGGCTGTTTTAAATGTTTGGACATAGATTCCCTCCTTTTCTGTAATTCTAACACTTTTTCTCAAGCTCATTGATCATGTGACCCACATGCCGGCCATGCCTGGTTTGTTTCTTCCCAACCCATCAGCTCCAAATGCAAGTTAAGCTGTCACGCTTTGCCTGCACTGTACTGTAAAACAGCTGGAATTTAGATGTGGCTGAGAAAGCCAAGGATTTCTGGCACAACCACATCCTGAGCAAGGCTCTTATGCCTGGAGTCTCTTTCAATATTTTGTTAATATTACTTCAGCAATTAATAGAAGCAAAACCAAGACTAAAGGTCATGGTAACAGATTTAACTGAAAGCCTATACATTACGTGGACAAAAAACAGAAATCTACAGCACAACGAAAGGCATAGAGTAAACTGGTGACTAAAAATTTTCAATTGTAAAATAGACTGTTTGGACTGTTTGGCATAGCTGCCATTATTCTACCATGATGTCATAATGTATTCAAGGTTTTGAATTCTGACTCAATGGAAAAGGCTAGAACATTTACTGTAAATATTTGTAAAAGTTGGGTTATATTTGTTACCCTAGCTTTAAATATCTCTCAAGACATATACAGTATTTTTTCCTAATTACTCTGTCATATTATGGTTAAACTTTAAACCTAAAAATCGCCTGAATGCAATTTACAGCGAAGAGTATTTATTTAGTATTTAAGAGAGTATTTAAGAGTGCCATAACAACCAACCTTTTCAGTAAGTCATGGTTAAATATTCAGTTTGCATTTATTTTTTCTGAAAACACATTTGGTCAGTAGTTCTACCCCAAAGTGTAAGAAACCATAAACAACTCTAATCCAACATGTATGCCACAGTTTATAGAGTTTACAACATGATAGGCAGCAAACAAATTTCAGAATAAAGTATCCCATGAAAACTGCCTGTAAGATTAGTTTAGACCTAGCCTAAACTAGTTAAGAATTAAGCTTAAAACCAGCAAGTAAAGCTCTCTGTGAGTATATAGTGGTCTTACTCTAGAAATCTTTGGTATTATTCATCTTTATATCTCTCTAACAGTGATACCTTCTAAAACCGCCCACTCTTTTTCTGTATGATTTAAAGGAAATGATAACATGATTACTCACAAAAAATCTGATTAAAATGGGTTAATTTATATCGAAAAGTAGGAGACTAATTCTTGGGATCCTGTTACCATTGCTAGTTCTCTGGCAGTGCAAAGAACCGGTCAAACATTTTGCATTACATTCAAGCATTTGGCTGCAGTGTTTGGCAAGCATGACTAGAGACAAAGTTCAGAACATTAGAAGAGTCAACATGTTCTGCCTTGGTTGTACATGGCCAAAAGATTCACCAGCATGAAAAGTTTGCACAAAGTTTAAACATTTACAGCATTAGCAAGGTTTATCTGAGATGACAAAAACCAAAGGACAGTCAAACTAAACTCAAAGCTCTCAAACTCCACTCCGACTCACCCTTGCATTGTTGTTGTTAATCTCAACGTCCTGTATGAACCCTAAAGGTGTGACCCTGGTCCATTAGCACATCATTTAAACCAGATACATATCATGCCTATCTCATGGACATTCCAAATCAACCTGGCCTCTATCCCAGAGATATAGAGGGGGTTCTGGCCATCCAACCATCAGGAAAACTGGCCAAATGACACCTCCAGGTGGAGCCAAGAGTCAGTAGATTTATAAGAAGAAGGGGATTTTAAGCACAAAGATTGAAGGAGTTATCCCTGATGAAAAGATCACCTTTGAACAGCATATATTTTCTGGCTTGTAAATGCTGGTTTGGTGCGTTTCTGATGAAGCTGGCTGACCAAGGAAGTATTGCTGGTTAAAGGGATACTTCGCCCAAAAATTCTGTCATCACTTACTCTTTACCCTCATATTCTTTCAAACCCATTTGACTTTCTATCTTTTCTGTGTAACACAAAAGGAGATGTTAGGCAGAATGACAGCTTCAGTCACCTTTCACTTTCATTGAATGGAAAAAATCTAAAATGAAATTGAGTAGTGACTGAGAAGACTGAGAATTGAGTAAAGACTTCTGAAGAACGTCAAACAGGTTTGAACAACATGAAGGTGAGTAAATGATGACAAGCCTGTTGGGGACACTAGCATACTAGCAAACAAAACAAAACAACAAGGTGAGTAAATGATGACAAGCCTTTTTGGGGACACCTGCATACAAGCAAACCATGATGGGGACAAACAAAACTAACAAAAACGAAACACAACACGACACAGCAAAGCAACGCAACACAATTGAAAAAAAAAAAAACAAACACAAAAGTGGTAAAATGCTGGTATTTTCAGCAGGGATATATCAAAAAGGAAGAGTGTATAAAAACAAAGTCTATATCATTCTGTAGAGCACTTTTGAAAGATGAGCTTTCAAAAGTACTCAAGAAAGACAGAGATAACAGATTTCAATAAAGGCTTGATAGTGTGGCATCATTGTGCAAGTGTGTTTGTGAGTGCCTATAAACAGTCAATGTGTCTGTAGGCAACTATGCGTGTTTGTGGTTTGTGTATACACAAGCATTCATCAATAAATACCACGTGGTGAGCCATTTAGTTTGTGTGTGTTTGTCTCAGGAACTCACCGCTTTCGCTCTTCTCGATCACGTCTACCGTTTCTCCAGCTTTCAGGCTGATTTCAGAGTTCTCCTGACGTTCGTAGTTGGCCACCACCACATACTGCTCAAGCACCATGGGCTCACTGCTGTCCAGTCCTGCCGGCGAAGGGAAGAAACAAGCTGTCAGCCAACGTCCCGCCATCCCTGCACCTCCCCCGACAACCCTGCCCTGCCAGCGACCTCCGCCTTGACCCCTGTATGCCGCCATCCACTTCCGAATCCAATGCACTACACAGCCTAGCACAACTCAAACTCCAGCTGACCATGCATGGTCCACAACGACTGGCCATTTAGATGAACCTTCGCCCTTGCTGTAGCCAGGGGTACACACGCATTTGAAGGGGGGAAATGTACAACAATTAAAAAGCAAGGCAAGGTAAACTTTCTTCATGGAGTCGATAGCTCAGTGGAGCCGTGGCAACGCCGGGTCTCCATAATACGGTGAAGAGTTTTGGAAAGAAAGAGGGAAGAATGTTAGGAGGGGAAAAGAGGCAGAGAGAGAGCTGCTTACTGTAGGGGACGTGACTCTGGAGTGGAGGAATAGAAAGTTTTTCTTCAACGTTCGAGCAAAAATAGGCCTCCCTCTCTCTCTCTCCTCCCATCTGGGTGAAATGGGGGGGAGAAAAATTGCCAATCAGGGCAGACTGCTCTCTAAGCCTTAAATAGAAACATATGAGTGTGCCGAGTAAAGACAGAGCAGGAGAGAGAGTGAAGCTGTGTTTACGTGAAACACAAGAAGAAAGCATTTTAAACTGGTCTTAATCCTCTTCTCTTTCTGTCTCATTTGTTCAGTGGATCTTAAGTGGATGTCTTTATCATTATTTGCAAATTTGGACTGTAAAAAGTCAAACTGTGCAGTTATTACCTTAAGAAACTGCAAAGACCCCCCTTTTCAAAGGGAAGTTGCAGCTAGTTAGTTTTCATTCTTATTTCTTAACCTCTCTAAATAAAGTTTGTAAACTTTTATCAATATCACAGAAAGTCCTATTAGAAATTGTATTTGGTAGAATTTGCAGATGATCTTCGATTTTTTTTAAAACGGATACGTCCCAACCAGGAGATTGGAGGAGGTAAACTGTTCCACCTTTGAAAACCATTTCTGACATTCTTTAGAATATTGTTGAGATTCAGGTCGACAAGATCAGTTAAGTTGGGAGATACCTTAATTCCTAGACACACAAATCCTTTTGGTGCCCATCCAAAAGGAAAATCCAATGAGGGTGGGAAGTCTGCAAGGCTCCCAATAGGCCAAACTAAATATTTATTTTAATTTTTTTATGTATTGTGAGTTGGACTTTCTAAATTCTTTACAAATTCTGGCCTTTTATTAGAACCACAAAAGTAAAAGGCTAAAACTAAAATATCCAAAGTATACCACAATAAATGTGTCTGGCTTATGCATTCCATGACTTCCTGCATACAGCTAAACTTTTTTCAAGGGAGTATTTCTGCAGATTAAGTCGGTTTCCTCACTATATTTACTAGCACTAGCACATTGTGTGGTAACTCTCTTGGTGTGGTTTTCTGGACTAGGGAATGGGACAAAAGGAAAAATGTTTCAAGCGTTCTTACAGGAACACTAAATGGAAATATGTATGTTCTTGTGAAATCTCTAAGGGGAAGAATGTTCCAATAAGACTGTGCATGGCTGCATTTGATGGCTACCATGCGAACATATAAATATGTAAAGCCCTAATACTGTAAATATAAGGATGGGTTATAAAAAGAAACATACTAAGGCAATCTTCTGAAGAATCATTCAGTACAGTGGTCTACCAGTGTACCATGGTATTACCATCTGATACAATAACTGAACTATGGCACTGTGTAGTCTAAGAAGTTGACGATCATTAATTCAGAGTTTATTGACAACTGTTCATATAACGATATTGTGTCTTTATTAACAGCTGTGCATCTATCAGAATGTGACATTTAAGATTTTTAAATCAGGATTACTGGGGAATCCTTTGACTCAATATATTTAGTACTGTTGATGCTGGGGGAGAGGAGAGAGAAGGAGTTCGAAGTCTTGTCACTTTCACCATCAGAGATGGAACAGGCTAATTAGAGCTGCTTTATGCTTCACAGCATCAAGTCATGCTAACTTGAAAAACATATTGCTCAACTGAATGTTTGCGGCTGTGCTAAAGTGAAATGTGAAATACATTTCTGACATTCAGCACTGTTTGTGCCAATGGTGCAAATATTTCATTATATTCTGATAGAATAAACAGGCTGAAATAAATAAATAAATAAATGAATGAATCACAACACAGCACTGGAGCAAACGCCATGTGTTTTAGCAAGGTTTACCCAACAGGGCTTCACTAACCCCTTTGGGTTTTAATGAAATGTGAGATTTTTATAGAAATGCCAATGTCAGATTAAATTATGCAAAAATGTATAACTTTTACATTATACATTATACAATTTTAAACTTCAAAAATTTATTATTTTTCTAACATAAATTACATATTAATTAAATGTAAATAAAAATATTTTAACAATACAAATAAAAAAGAAAATATTTTTTTATAAAACAATGATAATACAAGTAAAATAAAAATGTCAATTAAATTAAATTATTAGATGTAAATAAATAAATAAATAAATAACAAATGTACATATAATAAATAATACAATATTAAATATTTATATTAAATATTACATTTATTATTATTTTTATTTATAAAATTGTATTTAATAATTTTTCATTCTTATTTAATTTTTGATTTAATATACTTTTATTACTAAAAACATTAACATAATAAAACAAACCAAAACAGAACACTTGCATACTCTTATCAAAATGATTAAATAAGGTGCTCTAATTGTTTCTAAATAACAACATGTAGAGACGTTTTTAAATTAATCATATTTATTTATAGATAAGCATTACTAAAAATCTCAGGGGGTACTTCAAGTATATAATTTAGATCAAAGGTGTCTGCCTGACAAAAAAGTTTGGAAACTCCTGCGTTATAGAATCAATATGTTTTCCTCCATTTTACCTTAAATTGACCAGTTATGGAGAGTGTGTGTGCTGAACATGTTGAAAACATGCTCCAAATGGGCCATAGCTCTGTGAGCGTCAGCATTTATTTCTGAAAACTGAGCACATTCTTTACTGAAATGTTTATTCATAGGCCGTTGTGGATAAACAGAGGGCTGAGAGGAGACCACAAGCTCTCATGTCACGTTCTATGTCCTCTGTTTTTACACTGTATGTCTTCTTCTAAACTTTGCAAACCTTGCAACACCTACTTTAGTCATTTCCTCTTCCAGCATAAACTTCATAAGCCACATGTAAACCAGTTATTTGACTTCTAAGGTTCTAATTAGAACCAATTACTAACTAATAAGGGTTTTAAGGCCTGATGCCATAAGCAAACCTTCTTAAGTTTCATAAAAAACGTTTTAACAGCGATGGGAGAGGATGGTCGACTACTTGACTAATCATCCAACAACAAGTTGGAGAGGTGTTGGAGAATAAGAGAGTTCATCTAGATTCTTTTTTCTTTAGCATTTATTTTAGCTTTCATATTTTTAAGAATATGTGTTAATGCTGAGATTAAGGCAGATTAAATTATTATTGTTATCATATTTACAATTACAAATATTATTAATATAACTATTTACTACTAAATATACACTCACTGAGCACTTTATTAGAAACACCTGTACACTTACATATTTATGCGATCATCTAATCAGCCAATCTTGTGGCAGCAATGCATGAAATCATGCAGATACGGGTCAGGAGCAAAATGACCATGGCATGATTGTTGTTGCCAGATGGGTGGTTTGAGTATTTCTGTAACTGCTGACCTCATGGGATTTTCACACACAACAGTCTCTAGAATTTACTCAGAATGGTACCAAAAACAAAAAACATCCAGTGAGCAGCAATTCTGCGGATGAAAATGCATTGTTGATGAGAGAGTTCAACAGAGACTGGCCAAACTGTTTCGAGCTGACAGAAAGGCTACGATAACTCCGATAACCACTCTGTACAATTGTGGTGAGCAGAACAGCATCTCAGAATGCACAACACGTTGAAGCTTAAGGCGGATGGGCTACAACAGCAGAAGACCACATCGGGCACTTTATTAGGACCATAGCGTTCCTAATAAAGTTCTCAGTGAGTGTATATTTATATATCCATACTAGGGTTGAGCCCGAAGCCGAATACCTTATTCGCATATGGCATGAATAATGATTTCAAAACGAATAACGAATTCATTCGAATAATAGAAAAAATATTCAGAAGACTGATCATCCAACGAGCACAGGTATTAAGCAATATTTTAAATAAACATATCGAAAATTACAAAAGCAATGACGAGTCTGTAAAGCCAATATTACTAGTGTAAACCTTATGAATGAAAATGCACATGGTGTGATTTCAAGTTCATCGGATGGCCTCGGTCTCGACTCTGTTTCAGTCTCTGTTAATTGTGCGCCTCTCAGAAATCTAATCTTGTCAAGAGTAACATTAACTAATATACTAAATCATACACATGTTCTACTTTTTAAAATTTCTGTTAACACATCAACACAATTCACATTACATTTACATTTATGCATTTGGCAGATGCTTTTATCCAAAGCAACTTACAGTGCACTTATTACAGGGACAATCCCCCCGGAGCAACCTGGAGTTAAGTGTCTTGCTCAAGGACACAATGGTAGTGGCTGTGGGGATCGAACCAGCAACCTGTCCATGTGCTTTACCCACTACGCCACCACCACTCAATTCACATGTAAGGAAGGACCAGAGAAGTGATGATTTTCTAGTGGAGCTCGTCTGTGCATCTCTTAAAGCTGACCACATTTATATCCACATCACCAATTAAGTTAATTGCATAGTTTAACCTTTATTCTCAAACAGTTTAAATGCTCCATAGAGGTTTAAATACTTGTAAATCTATTCAGAATATTCCTGCACATGGAAGATTGCAGAGAAACAAAAACATGCAAATGTTTTCCAATTTTCTCTTCTAGAAAAGTATAGAGGCTCACTCTTACCATTTATTCCACTGCATTTTGCTAATTCTGCACATGTAATTTAAATAATTATGTCCACATTATGTCAAAATATGTGCACACAAAATAAGCCTCGAGTGTAGCCTATCATAAAACCTTTTGATATAAATTTATGGTGCTTTCACCTGTTTGTAGGCTTAATAATAATAATAATAATAATAATAATAATAATAATAAATAAATAAATAGGCCTATCTGAGGCAAATGTTATATACAGAAACTAAATGTAAGAGTTTCATTTTAAAATTGAGACACGTCCGGATTAAGCCACGCCCACATCCATTTCTATCTGAATACAGAAACAGATACAGATAATGGCTTCGCTGCACACCCCTAATCCGTACACAATACCGCATGGGTGAATAGTAAAGATTATGTATTTAAATTCTTTACAAGATCCCAAAAACCAATGCACTAATCTGGAGAACCTATAATGTATAAATCAAGAACAATTTTAAATCACCAAAGAACAGCAAAAATAGCAAAGAACCATTAAAAAAAACCTATTATTTTAAAGAGTGTTGACTCAAGATTTTATAACACTGTTGAGAACACCATGATATTTAAGGATCTCTAGTCTTGCTGGTCTAAGAACAGCGTTTTCAACCCTAACTAGTAACAAACTTTCAAACATGAGAATGATGTGCTTTAAACTCAAGTATGCATTCAAGACTTATTTAAACCTATTTTCTAGTTTGCTATTTGTTAGTGTACAGAGACAAGAGATTACAAGCTATTTTGTTCTAGCAGCAAGAGGAAAAATAGGATAAAGAGAGAAGAGTTGCAAGAGGAAAAGAGAAAGCATATGCACACACATAGTATATCTACCTGAGGCCTCAGACTTGGTTGGACTGTCCTGAAGGCCATACATCCAAACTGAAGGTAGCGGAAAAGAAAGGAGAGAGATAAGACAAAAGGGAATAGAAAATTATTCAGGACATAGTTGAAAAGATATAACAGCCAGTATTATATGTTTTCTTCAATGCTGCAAAACCAAGGCCTATAGAATTAGCTTTGACATTCAAGTTATTCCTATAAAGAGGGGGGTGGGGGGGATCAAAAGTACCCAGATATTTGTTGACAGTTTTCATGAGATTCACACTTTAATGTGTTCACTACCATATCCCACTGCCTAATACATCTTAGCAGCTTCTTAACTGGATTTGCCAAACACCCCACTCTGGCTAAATGGCAAATAGTGCAGAGAGCACAGCACGGCACAAGATATTAAGCAAGGCACCATCTGGTAACAATACCCATTAAGCATCACATGGTGCTGAAAAACAATGTGACTCTGTTTGTACGTGTGTGAGTACTCCAAAAAAATGTATTACTTGGAAAGCCAATATGTCTGAATTTGAGGGTGTGTGGTCACAGAGGAGTTTCCTAATATCTCCTCTGTTATCATGTACACACAAAAAACCTTCATCAGGAAATTAAATGTCAGGAGTCACTATTGGGAAAAAAATTCGAGAAGGCACTGGGGAGTGAGCTCCCATGAAGGCATGTGCACATATGACGCCAACATTTAGTATAGTTTAAGTTTGAAGTATTTAATTTCTGCACCATTAGCATCAATAAATAAAATTGCTCAAATAGTTTTCAAATCTGTTTTCCCAAAAACCTGTATTACATTGGTCGGACAAACAAGTTGAGCCAATGTTGTTATATCTGGCTGGTCAGGATGCTCAAACAAATACTTTTTTGTCAGTATACCGATCAACAAATTGATTTCTTATAATAGTCTTTGCATATTTAGTTATGATAGAAGAAAGTATTTTAACACATTTCAGCTTTAAGCTCCATAAAAAATGAACATGCTCAAAACACAGAATTCAAGCTCACATTGGTTCTCACTTATAAATTTTTACCTTCATTTGACCCCAGAGGAACCTCACCCATATATGCCTCCACCCATTCACTTCATTCCACACCTCCGTCTCCTAATCTGTTCATTCCTGACATTTCTTCCCTCCTACATTCTATGTGATTGTGTGTTAAACGTTAACACAACTAATGAAAATGTAGCATTTGATCCGAGCAGCTATTACCCTTTCATGCTCCTCAAGGATTGGTCCCCACCCAAATCTCGATCTCATTTGAACAACTTTGAAGAATGGCACACGCGTTACTGGCAAATAACCAGAACGGCTGGTGAATCAGTCACAAAAATGTCAAGCAAATGTCATTTAAGATCGTCATTCCCTTTTAGCTTCAAAAGATTACTAACAACTTTCAAAGCGGTCATCTGAAGGTATCAGATCTTCTGCATCTATGTTAAATAAACAGGTGACAGTGGGATCCAAAACTCTGAGACCACATTGAAAATGTGATTTTATTTATTTATGTAAACCTGAAGATAAACAGAAAGTTTTAGGATTTTGAACATTTCAAAGATAAGAGATATTTAAGATTTTGCATTATTTCTAGATCACAAATCAAATCTAAGCAAATTTATGAGGTTTGCAACAATGTTTAGTCCTTTGTACAAAAGGTCAGATTTGTTGCTTCCATTTGAGTAAACAAGATGCTCTTTGAAACATTCTCAAATAACGGACCATCTGGTTTTGCTCAAACTTGGAGTCCATGACATGTCAGCTCAAGAGCATGCTGTAATTTACCTTGTGCGACCCCATGTCCTCATGCGTGGACGTTGTATTTTGGCTTCGCTATATGCAACGCATAATTTAAATGAATTTAAACTGACTGAATACTGTTCGCAAGACTCTAGACTGTCATTTAAGGGGTAAACTGCTGGCGCACCGAGTTACGTGACACAATAACATGACGTTGATTTCTGTGAAGTGCTTTTACGGGCGCAGAGCCAACAAAAGTGCCTATTTTTTCACTGAAACCTGTTTTGGTGTAAAGTGTAGCATCTCTAGTTTCATTTGACATGCCGCTTTAAAAAATGTATTCATTTTTTTGCACGTTAGCATGCTGATAAACATGATGTCCACATACGTGGATTTTGGGACATTATTCCCTCAAAAGTTGAAAAAACATGTTAGTAATTCTGAATAACTTTCAACATTACCTGTAGGTAATTTTGCTGCATTTTAATATAAATTGTTATATTTTATTTTGTTATCACTGTACAATACGGTTATTCATTAACATTAGTAAATGCATTCCTATATTTACTGTGCATTTTCATGTTGAGAATCAGTGGGTTCATCCAAAAGCTGAAAAATGTTGCTTTCAGAAGATTTATATGAAAATAAAGTTCATTTTGAACTGTTCAGAGACCAGTGCAGACAGACAGCACACAGAAGGTTAAGTGATTCACTCAATAGGATGCAACAGAGTACCCTATAGCTCTCTTTGCAGCTAGATGCATCCACTTCTAAAATCAATTCAAAAAGTTCAGTTTTTAGGTTGTAGATGATGTTTGGAACACTCAACATGTTTGGCAGACATGGGACAATGGTAATCAGTACTTAGATTCAGAATTTATAATGTATAATATTATTTTAACATGGCTTGCAGAAATTGGATGATGCCAATTTACCATTACTGGCCATTGCTTTGAATCAGAATTAATTATGCTAATATCTTGTGTAATGTCTGTGACGTCTCAAAAACATGAATAACCAACACTGGAAGCATAATAAGCAGTTTGATTAAAAAAAAAAAAAAAAAAAACGGACTTTCCATAGCTTGGTATTGTTTAAAATTTCACAACTTGGTCCCGCTGCCCACATATGTGGACATCAATTTTTAGGAAAACTATTTGCTTTAAGAAAAAAAAAAAACAATTGCTTGTTTATTAGGTGCAATTAGTTACAAATAAAAAGGGAAATGGAAAATGCACAGAACAGTCATGCTTTGTCTCAGGAGGCTATGATAAAGGGGGACATACTGAATACGAAGAAATTCATGAAAATTTTTATTTTCAACTTTAATATTTATGCTAATAATACAATTTGTAGTGGAAATGTTGTATTTACATAGAAATTTTCAAAATAACATTTCAATAGTGGTCTCAAATGTTTGGATACCATTGTATACAGTTTATCAATGTAGCATGAATGTTTTTGGAATAAATGCAAAGAATTAGTCCATAAACTATCTACATAAAACTATAATCCGATGACCTAGTGCTTTCCAAGGTTAATCTTGAGGTTAAACTGTACACCGTTAGAAAAGCTAAGTCTTCATGGAGTTTGAACTAATTTTAATTAGTGTTAATCTCCAACACTCCCACCCATTAAAAGTACATTCAGAGTGGGGGCCTGGGTATCTCAGCGAGTAAAGACGGTGACTACCACCCCTGGAGTCATAAGTACGAATCCAGGGCATGCTGAGTGACTCCAGTCAGGCTTCCCAAGCAACCAATTGGCCCGGTTGCTAGGGAGGGTAGAGTCACGTTGGGTTAACCTCCTCGTGGTCGCTATAATGTGGTTCTCGCTCTCGGTGGGGCACGTGGCGAGTTGTGCATGGATGCCGTGGAGAATAGCATGAGCCTCCACACGCCCTAGGTCTCTGCGGTAACGCACTCAACAAGCCACGTGATAAGATGCGCAGATTGACCGTCTCAGACGCGGAGGCAACTGAGATTCGTCCTCCGCCACCTGGATTGAGGAGTCACCACGTCACCACAAGGACGTAGAGCGCACTGGGAATTGGGCATTCCAAATTGGGGAGAAAAAGGGAGAGAGAGAAAAAAAAAAAGTACATTCAGACACAGACACACACACACACACACACACACACACACACACACACACACACACACACAAGTGATTAAGCTCAGGTCACTGATGTTAGTGCTGAGTGAATGTCTGTTTTGGTTTCTCTAACTGTAATTTATGTGTCTTCTGTGACCCAAAACAGCCAACTTCCCACCCTTACAGGAAACACATCTCTTTCTCACTTTTGCAATGAAGGAACATGGCCCTCATGAACATGAAAGTAGCCCTCCTTCTCTTCAATGACCATTCCAATTCTTTTGAAGGCATACAATAGGTTTTGGGGAGTTATAACTTCAAAGAATTTAAGTTCTTCGAAAATCTTGACGCTCATTGGCTCACAGTGGCTAGCGTGTTAACAAAAACAACTCAATTCCTTGAGTGAATGTGTGTCACTGTGAATTAGCTTCTGTCATAGCAGATACAGGTTTGGAAAGCCTTAAAGGTGCACTCAGTAATTTATTTCCTGGCTAAAAAAGTTGTACTTTTAAAGAAATACATCTTAATTTTGAAATATATGTATAAAATCATGACCACTCACATGAGATGAAGACTCCAGTCATATCTGTAATCAGTGTTGGGCAAGCTACTCAAAACATGTAGCAAGCTAAGCTACCAGGGGTGTAAAAAGTACTCAGAAATTATACTTAAGTGAAAATATGGATACTGAGTGAACATTTAGGCATAAGGCATTGGAGACCCTCCATAAGAAATAAAAAATAGACTTTGGGGGGTGTCCCCAAATATTTTTTAGTAAAGATAATAATGTAAAAATATAAAGGCCCTTACGTCACAAGACCGCTAGGCGCACCCCCCAACGATAAGCACACGCAACCACCAAAAGTAAAAAGTACTATTTTTTTCTTTGGAAATTTAATTAAGTAAAAGTACAAGTATTATGTTTAAATTGCACTCGAGTAAAGTACAAATCCCCCCCAAAGATAATACTTAAGTATTTTTACTCAATTACTCTACACCCCTGTAAGCTACCAACAACTCAACAGAAAAATCTGTTAAGCTAAGCTAAAAGCTACACTTCAGAGAAAGTAGCAAGTTACGCTACAAGCTACACACCAAAAGTAGCTTGCAACATTTAAGCCACTTCATATTTATTTTCAACCAGATGCACAGAACATAATGTCATAGACAAAGCATCTAAAAAAACGTATTCACATAATGTTTATCAAAGCCATGGTACAGCATAGTGCAGTATGGTGCAATATAACATGCACGTAAAAAACGTAAATTTACATTCATGCATGCTACCTATACAAACCCTTGTGTTCAAAATGAAAAATAACTATTTTTACATTTTATTTTTCATATTTATACTACTACCTCTCAAACCCATACCCATTCGAAAATAATTTCCTTTGCACATTACTGTGAGATACAATTACCACCATATTTATGTACCATATTTATGTACTATTCTGAATTTACATGGTGCTTCAAAGCATTTCAAAGAATACCATGGTACTACCATGGTAATTTGATATATGATAACCACATTCATATACAACTGAATGATCTTGATGCTTCAATGTAATTCAAAGAATACTATGGTACTACTATGGTACTTCACTATATGACAACCTTATTTGTATACCACTGTATTAACATGGTGCCCCGAGGTAATGGTACATGTCTAAAAAACATGGTAATGCCATGGTACTTTTTTGATGTTTTTTCGTGTAGGCTACTAAGTTTTTGGATACTCTTTTGGTGGTAAAATCTTTACCTGCAGTGCCATTCAAGCTTTTTCATCACTGGCAAATGACAGGACACATTTGCAGGTTTGGTTTCCATTGATTGTAGATCAACTGCAACAGCGTTATCTTTATTTTGCGTGTTTTAAAATATTCCATGAGTGTGTTGGCAAATGAGAGCACGCACCACATAATTCAGCAGCATGCACATGCACTTTCGGAGTCATTATGATTGAACTACGAAACAATTCAGACTGCTATGCAATCACATGTGACCAATTCATTTTAAAGAAGTGACTCAGATGAGCACTTAATTTGTGAGTTGGACATCTGTAGTTCTGATTCAAAACTGGCGATAGTAAACACCGGTGATGTATGATGTAGCATTGTAACTTTTGTCAATGCTACGTGCTACCTAATCAAAAATATAGCTTCGCTACTGAAAAGCTACTTGATTCAAAAACTAGCGAAGCTACCACCTCGCTACTCAGAAATTTAGTTAAGCTAATAGCTTCACTATTTGTAGCGAAGCTACTGCACATCACTGTCTGTAATGTTACAAAAGCTGTTTAATTCTACATGGAGAGGGTCCACTCATGTGGGCTGCCATGTAAGGATCACATGATCAGCCAAATACTACTCATTTAATCTCATTAACAGCCCTGTTATTTGACACTTTCACTCATTGATTAATCACGACTGAAATTAAATTGGAAATTTCTAAAATAGCATCTGAAACTGAAAACTATTCATTTTGAATGATGCTGCATCCAAGCTGCTAGGTGTCAGTATAAATCCAAGATGACGCAAACAAAAAGTTACACCTTTAAGTGCCCCTTTAAGAGTGAGTAAATTGACAGAATTTTAATTTTTGGGTGAATTACACTGCAAAACTTTTTTTCTTACCGAGCATTTTTGTCTTGTTTTCCAGTAAAAAGATTTAAACATTCTTTAAACAAGATACATTTACATCAGAAGCAAAATGGCATAAAGTATTTTGCCTTGTTTTCGGAGACATAAAAAAAAATAAAAAAAATTATGAGTAACATAAAATATTATATATATATATATATATATATATATATATATATATATATATATATACACACACACAGGTGCATCTCAATAAATTAGAATGTCGTGGAAAAGTTCATTTATTTCAGTAATTCAACTCAAATTGTGAAACTCGTATATTAAATAAATTCAATGCACACAGACTGAAGTAGTTTAAGTCTTTGGTTCTTTTAATTGTGATGATTTTGGCTCACATTTAACAAAAACCCACCAATTCACTATCTCAAAAAATTAGAATACATCATAAGACCAATAAAAAAAACATTTTTAGTGAATTGTTGGCCTTCTGGAAAGTATGTTCATTTACTGTATATGTACTCAATACTTGGTAGGGGCTCCTTTTGCTTTAATTACTGCCTCAATTCGGCGTGGAATGGAGGTGATCAGTTTGTGGCACTGCTGAGGTGGTATGGAAGCCCAGGTTTCTTTGACAGTGGCCTTCAGCTCATCTGCATTTTTTGGTCTCTTGTTTCTCATTTTCCTCTTGACAATACCCCATAGATTCTCTATGGGGTTCAGGTCTGGTGAGTTTGCTGGCCAGTCAAGCACACCAACACCATGGTCATTTAACCAACTTTTGGTGCTTTTGGCAGTGTGGACAGGTGCCAAATCCTGCTGGAAAATGAAATCAGCATCTTTAAAAAGCTGGTCAGCAGAAGGAAGCATGAAGTGCTCCAAAATTTCTTGGTAAACGGGTGCAGTGACTTTGGTTTTCAAAAAACACAATGGACCAACACCAGCAGATGACATTGCACCCCAAATCATCACAGACTGTGGAAACTTAACACTGGACTTCAAGCAACTTGGGCTATGAGCTTCTCCACCCTTCCTCCAGACTCTAGGACCTTGGTTTCCAAATGAAATACAAAACTTGCTCTCATCTGAAAAGAGGACTTTGGACCACTGGGCAACAGTCCAGTTCTTCTTCTCCTCAGCCCAGGTAAGACGCCTCTGGCGTTGTCTGTGGTTCAGGAGTGGCTTAACAAGAGGAATATGACAACTGTAGCCAAATTCCTTGACACGTCTGTGTGTGGTGGCTCTTGATGCCTTGACCCCAGCCTCAGTCCATTCCTTGTGAAGTTCACCCAAATTCTTGAATCGATTTTGCTTGACAATCCTCATAAGGCTGCGGTTCTCTCTGTTGGTTGTGCATCTTTTTCTTCCACACTTTTTCCTTCCACTCAACTTTCTGTTAACATGCTTGGAACAGCCAGCTTCTTTGGCAATGAATGTTTGTGGATTACCCTCCTTGTGAAGGGTGTCAATGATTGTCTTCTGGACAACTGTCAGATCAGCAGTCTTCCCCATGATTGTGTAGCCTAGTGAACCAAACTGAGAGGCCATTTTGAAGGCTCAGGAAACCTTTGCAGGTGTTTTGAGTTGATTAGCTGATTGGCATGTCACCATATTCTAATTTTTTGAGATAGTGAATTGGTGGGTTTTTGTTAAATGTGAGCCAAAATCATCACAATTAAAAGAACCAAAGACTTAAACTACTTCAGTCTGTGTGCATTGAATTTATTTAATACACGAGTTTCACAATTTGAGTTGAATTACTGAAATAAATGAACTTTTCCACGACATTCTAATTTATTGAGATGCACCTGTATATATATATAATTTATTTGCCAGTGGGGTAAGAAAAAAAAAAAAAAAGGGAAACTTTTAAAGGGAAAACATTTCATTCTGCTTCTTAAGTAATTTTTTCTTGTTTTAAGGATGTTAAGATAATTTTACCAGAACCGGAGACAAAAATACTCCATAAGAAAATTCTCTTTTAAATTGTATTCCTTAAGTTCATTTTAAAATACAGTTTACTTCTAGAGGACGAGCTTCCTTAATCTTAATCAGTTATCTTTTATTATTATTATTATTCAGCTGGGCACCACTCTCTTCTTTAACACTTCCCTTTAAGGTATACACGCATACACACATCCTATTCAATATATGTCATCAACATTCTTCTCGACCAGTGTTAATTTTTTCACAGTTTTTTGTTTTAGTCATAGTTTTAGTCTTTTGACGAAAATACCCTTTAAAATTAGTCAATATTTCGTCATCTCATTCTCATTCGTTTTAGTCTGATGAAAATGACAATTTTAGTCAACGAAAATAAAATCTTTTTGTTGACGACGATGTGCAAAATGGACAAAATAGTGTGTCAAACTGTAACAGACCAAACTTGAATCAAATATTCAAACATTTAGGGGGAAAATGTATAAACATTTTCTAATTTAAAAATGTATCAAACATATAACTATACATAGCCTACTGTCTGAGCTCCTAAAATAATAATGAATAGACTGAAATATTAGCTACTTTTTAGAAGTTAGCCTACTATACTGTGAATTCTTCATGCTTTAGAGACTTATTAGTTTTCCGTGAAAGGATATTACATTGCATGTAGCGTGTTTAAGGAAACAGTGTTTTCACAACGCAAGTTACGCAAAGCAGATTACGCATATTCTGACCAGCGTGTTATTTAGTTCAAGTTCACCTGTTCATTCGCTTCACTGTGCAGATACAAGCTGTTATATTACATCCAGTATATGTTGTGGATATAGGCTACTAAATGATTAAAATCATGTATAAACAGGATGCGTCTGAATGAGGTATTTACCCCGTTTTTAAGCGGTTCATTTTGCCGGTGTTCAACTCACATAGCTCAGTCAGTGAAATCCCCAATTATTAATGAGTTAGATGATAATATCTTCTATATACAGATTCTAGAGATGTTTCTTCTCCTTTTCATATCTTGCACTATTATTTTTCTCTCATTATATTTTCATCAAAAGTATGCTTTAATAAAATCGCTTAATTATCACCATGATGCGCCTTTTTCGTCTCGTCTTCGTTGACGAAATCAAAAAACCCTTCGTCAGTTAACTTTTTCCATCAGTGATTTTGTTGACAAGATTAACACTGTTCTCGACACACTAATATTTGTTTAAAACAGGGTGGAATTAAACTATCCCCACATTTTCCAGTAGTTTTCTAATAGATGTTAAACTACATTCATTAAACATCATTAAAAAGCCACACCGACCTATAAACCCATTCCTTAATACACAAACACACTTTGCACATACAGTATATACACAAACACATGGCCATTGCTCTAAAACTAAAACTATCCCTCCTCCTCTAAAACTCCCATCTGTTTAGCATTCCCCTCTCTCTGTACGCCCCTCCACTCCCCACCCATAGAGACATGTGTAAACAGGATTAGCTAGCCCGAAGTCACACGGAACCCACTCTGCCACGTTAACCGGGGCGTGTCTGACTAACCCCGTTCCAAGAGAACCCCACAATCCCCCCCACCACCACCCACTCTGTTCTTCCCTCTCTCCACATCTGGCTCGCACACAAGGATATGGGGTCACTGATGAGAGAGAGAAAAGACAAGCACCAAAAACTGCAAGTAATGCGTGTCTGTTCCTTGCAATGGAAGTAGGACCAAAGGTTTTTCAAGAAATCATGGCCCCCACACTTTGGGAAATGCTGATCTAAACTGTTGCTTTTCCAGAATTGATGCCAAATACATATGATTAAGCTGTAATGATGTGCATCATGAGACAAACTATGATATTCCTATAGACACAAACCAACTAAACAAGGGTTTCATTGTAAGGTTAGGTAAACAAGAGGGAGATCACAAGCAGGCATGCATTGCTCTGTGGTTGCAGGAAGACAGGGGCCTTGTTTTCTTCTGAGGAGGCCCTTAACAGTATATTATTACACTTCAAATCACACCCACAGTGCATAATTCAATAACATTACGTTATTGCTGTGGAGCTCTACATAAACAAACTTCACAACCTCAATTGAACTCTTCACAAATCGGTTTGAGAACCTTCAGGTAATGTTTCAAACTGCTCAGATGGTTTTAATAGTTTAATTCCATAACATATTTGCACTCTGTAATTAGTATACATTCTGCTTATAACTGCCTCATCCAAGTCAGTTTTTTTAGTCTTTAAATTCTGTTAAACCTAGGATTTGTTGATACATTTATCCGGATTTCAGGGGATGATTTTCGGCAGATTTTGCGAATGCTTTTTGCCGGATTTTGTGAATGCTTTTTGCCGGATTTTGCAGATGCTTTTTGCCGGATTTTGCGGATGGTATTTGTAAGATTTTGTTGATGCTTTTTGATGAATTTCATTTATGATTTTCGTCGTATTTTATTGGTGTTTTTTATCAGATTTCATTGATGCTTTTTTCAGATTTTTTTGATGCTTTTAGCAGGATTTCGTGGATGCTTTCTGTCGGATTCTATTGATGTATTTTGTTGATGCATTTGCATGATTTTGTTGATGCTTTTTGACGAATTTCATTGATGATTTTCGCCGTATTTTATTGGTGTTTATCAGATTTCATTGATGCTTTTTGACAGATTTCGTTGATGCTTTTTTCAGATTTTTTTTATGCTTTTAGCAGGATTTTGTGGATGCTTTCTGTCAGATTCTATTGATGTATTTTGGGGGATTTTGTTGATGCATTTTGCATTATTTTGTTGATGCTTTTTGTCAGATTTTGTTGATGCATTTTGACAGAATTAGTTGATGCTTTTTGAGAGAATTAGTTGATGCTTTTTGACCGATTTCATGGATGCTTTTTGTCTTATTTTATTGATGTTTTTCATCAGATTTCATTGATGCTTCTTGCCAGATTTCATTAATGTTTTTTTGCTGGATTTTGTTGATGCTATTTGTTGGATTTCCTTAATGCTTTTTGCCGGATTTTGGTTTTGTTTGTCGTTGATGCTTTGTGTAGCATTTTGAAGATACTTTTCACTTTAGTCTGATTCACTTTTCGTACAATTTTGGTCATATTTTTCATTAACGCTTTTTGTGGGATTTTAGTGATGCATTTTGGTCTTCCCAGGTAAACTGAAAGTGCTTGACTCTCTATAACTCTAAATATGAAATTTGAATATGAGATGGATTTATCTTCCATAAACAAATAGGCCTGGTTTCATTTAGAAAAGAGTTAAGAATTGCTAGCTTTTTCTCCTTTTTGTTTTTCATTCATCCAAGATTGGTTCCACGTGGACAGTGTATATATATATATATATTATATCATAACTTCGTATAATAAAAACACTGAGAATCTGAAGCATTATGTGGTTTACAATGAAAAGGTGTGTTTCACAAAACTATTTAAATGCACAGAGACGGTATAAATATATTTAGACAGAAATAACATTCGTGGGAAACAATAAATCAGTTCATCTGCTGCTGGTCGATTCTCCTGCACAGCGGATAGAAAACACAAGTTGTCGCGCACTGAATGTCATGAGTCAAACAAAATGACTACTAAGTTATGACTGTTTGGACTTTACTGGGAAGGAAATTGTAAACTTGACCTTTTCCAATGTTAACTGAATACCCCTGTCTTTTCAATTAATTAATAAATCAGATTTCAATATTGCTTTTTATTGAGGTTTGCTTTACGTAGAATTTTAATGATTTTTGCTAATGCGTTCCATTTTTTGTAATACATTTTCATTGATGTTTTCGCTTGTCGTAGGACTTCAATTAAGCTTTTTGTCTCCTTTTAACAATTGCCATATCAGTATGCAACTATTTTATCATAAAACAAACTCTATGAATATACCAAAATTTACATAACTCGTTAAGACCCTAAAGAGTTCAGTTTGGCTTGTAAACCCTGTTTCCACAGGGAGAGACCATCTTGACAAGCAGATGGGTTTAAGACACTTAAGCTCCAAATAGGGATCAGTTTTGCCTGATTCTGGCTGAAGACTGTGCTCTCAGAATTGTGCTTATATCAGTCTGAAGACAGGAACCACCTGTTCAGAAGTTCAACACCCACAGGATTAGGTCAAGTGCACCAAATCTGACAACAGTCTGATCCAGTCTTCGGGGCTTTGAGGCAGTCAATCTATGCCTTACGATAGTGGAAGTTACAGATCAGTTTCCAATTTACTAATTTGCCATTTACCAGAAGTTTTTATCCAAAGTAACTTACCACTTATGACAGAGTCAATTTGTCTTAAGTGTCTTAGAAACAATCCTCTTGAAAAGTGGACACAATGCATCCCCATGCATTTAATGGATTGCTTTTTGTGGGCTTTAAACCGATCTTTAACCACCAGGCCATCCCATAATGCAAACTTAATCTGAGATCCGCCTGAAATTGTAACTTCAATTGAACCCTCACTACGAACAGAGAAGAAAGAATCCAATGCCCTTGATGTGACCTTAAATGTGTCCCCGCACACCAGCTGGGGTGGAGCTGGAGAAATGTGTGGGACATAAAATGACAGACAGTCAAACTTCAGCCTCTTTCAAGGTTTTGAACTCGCAACTTTTGGTTATCATCCTAGTTCTTTAACCACTAAACTACACTACTCATACACCAGGTACTTCCTAGAGCTTGTTTATAAGACTTTAAATGAGAAATTGTTAGAAAGGTGTAGCTTTAAGCAAAAACATTTCTAAGAGAAAGGCTGTCCACTTCCTACAACAAAATGTAGCCTCAAAATGGTACAACAATCTTAATCCAAAACAGATTTTTAAGGCTGCACTATTTAATGCAACTCAGCGGTCAACAAGCCTTATGTTCATTCCAAAAAAGCTATTAGCTTTTGAGAAAACAAAAGCTAATTCTCAAAACAGTGTGACATCACACAAAGCTTTGGTGAACGTGCTCACCATGGGATGTGTGAACTTTTTAAGTCTACAACTTAAAATTGAATTTCTTTTTGATAATGTTACATCCCAGCTGCAGCTTCCACCTGCTAAACACTCATCAATTATGATGGAAAACAGCGAGCCTGAGATTCAAACTGACAGAAAGATGGGGACAAGTTGAAACCATAAATCTATAAGCATACAAATAAATCATAGATTTACAATCATAAAAATATGTACATGGGTAATAAGGATGGCAGGATGACAGGATGTTATTAACTTGAAGCTACAAAAGTGATCATGATGCATATCCAGTGGTCATCTTAAGAAAAAAATGAATCAGAATGGAACAGAGTATGATGCAAGTATTTGTTATTATTTGATGATGTAGTAGACCATTTGAGGGATTTATAAAAATAAGATCAATAAGACCAAAATATTTCCAGTGTTTTCAAGGAATGAGAGAGTGAAAGATAATTGATAAGTGGTTACACATGATTTTATGTTAAAATCACGCAGAGGAAATAACGACAGCTGGATATGCTTATTACATCACTTCAGCTGCTGGTCGAATTATAACCAAAACCTTAGCCATTTTGAAATGTTGTGAGAGCAGATAAATGTGGATGTACAAACTGACAACAAACAGATCATAAATAGAAAGACAAATATTTGAATAGACACTGCAGACTTAACATACACTGTAATTGGGTCAAACATACTGTATACATTATGTGTGTGTGTGTATATGTGTGTTTAGTGAAGGTTAAAGGGATAGTCCCCCCCCCCAAAAATAAAAATAAAAATTCAAGTCATCATTTAGTCATCTTCATGTTGTCACAAACCTTTACGACTTACATTCTTCCATGGAACTCAAAAAGGACATGTTAGGCAGTATGATAGTTTCAGTCACCATTCACTTTCATTTAATCTTTTTTCAATACAGTGAAAGTGAATGGTGACTGAGGCTAAAATTCTTCCTAACATCTGCTGAGTTCCACGTGAAATAAATAGAAAGTCATAGGGGTTTCAAAAAACATGAAGGTGAGTAAATAATGACAGAAGTCAAAAGTCATAGCAAATGGTTTAATATTAAAAAAGGAAATTATTTATTACATCAGTCAAACTTTTGAAAACGTCAATATTCCATCTTTGGAACCAAAATTCAAATTCAAAAGTCAGCAACAAAAAAAAAAAAAAAAACACCTTTATTTTCATCTGTCATCAAAACAATAAAATAACACAAATGGAAGTATGGGCATTATGTAGTGAGCAAAAATCGTATATTTGAGCTTCTTCATAGTAGCCACCCTTTGCCTAGATTACAGCTCTCTGGTCATTCTCTCAACCAAAGATCTTTAAGGTCAACATATTTCAAAAAGTTTTTGAAGAAGAACATATTGCCAACTGTTAAACACAGTTTGGTTGAGCATTTCGTTGTCCTTTTATGTAGTCCATGCCTTCAGTTGGACAAAACTTGGCAGAAATCTCTCTGGCAACAGCGTCAAGTACAAATGCACACACTTTCATGTGGCTTTCCTCCAAAGTCCCGCCACTTATTTCCAAACCTTTTACAGCTGACACTCCCTGAGCTCTACAAACCTCTGAGTCATGTCCAAATCTCTGAGGAAACTCAGTTATGAAGCAGTCTAACACCCTTCCCTACCCTGAGCTGAACATTAAACAGTGAGTCAATCAATGCTGCAGCATGCTGAGTTAGGCGAGCAGGGCTGTGTTAGTACCAGTTCGTAAACGCTAACTCGGCCTAGTGCAACAGGTTTTAGACTAAGATGGGAGGTAAATAAGACATTGTCTTACCTGACTTGCGTTTGGATCCATAATCCCTGTAAAACAAGCAACAGCAGAGTGACATAGTGAGTCGCAGTGAGACAATGTCCTGCAGCTGTCACACACACCCGCATACAGACACATACACTCACACAAGAGATGCAGTGAGAGCAAGATGTGTGCCAGGGCAGGGAGCAAATGTGTTTGAGTGTGTGTGTGTGTGTGTGTGTGTGTGTGTGTGTGTGTGTGTTTGTTAAGATCGAAGGGGCCAGCTGCTATCGTCACAACATCTGATCATGTGACCCAAACAGATCCATGGCTCTCTTGATCCTTTCATCCCCCTTCAGTCCCTCCTCTCATCCTCTAGCACTGGGATAAAGAGGGCGGATCTTTTAACACGCCCTGATTAATGGATCAGACTGACACTCATGGGCATGTGTGCATAAGTGTGAGTGTGGAATTATGTGTGTGTGCGCCTTGTTATCCATCAGCGTGAAATTCAGTTAAACGGTGACAAGGGAAAAGGCGAAACAGGAAGGGCATCTAATTATGGAAACTAATGCCAATGTGGGGAACAATAAAATTCAAGCAAATCCGCACACACATACAGTGCATCCGGAAAGTATTCACAGCGCTTCACTTTTTCCACATTTTGTTATGTTACAGTCTTATTCCAAAATAGATTAAATTCATTATTTTCCTCAAAATTCTACAAACAATACCCCATAATGACAACGTGAAAGAAGTTCGTTTAAAATCTTTGCAAATTTATTAAATTAAAAAATAAATAAATAAATAAATAAATAAAAAATGAAAAAAATCACATGTACATAAGTATTCACAGCCTTTGCCATGACACTCAAAATTGAGCTCAGGTGCATCCTGTTTCCACTGATCATCCTTGAGATGTTTCTACAACTTGATTGGAGTCCACCTGTGGTAAATTCAGTTGATTGGACATGATTTGGAAAGGCACACACCTGTCTATAGAAGGTCCCACAGTTAACAGGGCATGTCAGAGCACAAACCAAGCCATGAAGTCCAAGGAATTCTGTAGATCTGAGACAGGATTGTATGGAGGCACAGATCTGGGGAAGGGTACAGAAACATTTCTGCAGCATTGAAGGTTCCAATGAGCACAGTGGCCTCCATCATCCGTAAATGGAAGAAGTTTGGAACCACCAGGACTCTTCCTAGAGCTGGCTGCCTGGCCAAACTGAGCGATCAGGGGAGAAGGGCCTTAGTCAGGGAGGTGACCAAGAACCCGATGGTCACTCTGACAGAGCTCCAGCATTTCTCTGTGGAGAGAGGAGAACCTTCCAGAAGAACAACCAAGCCTGTATGGTAGAGTGGCCAGATGGAAGCAACTCCTCAGTAAAAGGCACATGACAGCCCGCCTGGAGTTTGCCAAATGACACCTGAAGGACTCGCAGACCATGAGAAACAAAGATTGAACTCTTTGGCCTGAATGGCAAGCGTCATGTCTGGAGGAAACCAGGCACCGCTCATCACCTGGCCAATACCATCCCTACAGTGAAGCATGGTGGTGGCAGCATCATGCTGTGGTGATGTTTTTCAGCGGCAGGAACTGGGAGACTAGTCAGGATCGAGGGAAAGATGAATGCAGCAATGTACAGAGACATCCTTGATGAAAACCTGCTCCAGAGCGCTCTGGACCTCAGACTGGGTCGAAGGTTCATCTTCCAACAGGACAACGACCCTAAGCACACAGCCAAGATAACAAAGGAGTGGCTACGGGACAACTCTGTGAATGTCCTTGAGTGGCCCAGCCAGAGCCCAGACTTGTACCCGATTGAACATCTCTGGGGAGATCTGAAAATGGCTGTGCACCGATGCTCCTCATCCAACCTGATGGAGCTTGAGAGGTCCTGCAAAGAAGAATGGGAGAAACTGCCCAAAAATAGGTGTGCCAAGCTTGTAGCATCATACTCAAAAAGACTTGAGGCTGTAATTGGTGCCAAAGGTGCTTCAACAAAGTATTGAGCAAAGGCTGTGAATACTTATGTACATGTAATTTTTTTTATTTTTATAAATTTGCAAAGATTTCAAACAAACTTCTTTCATGTTGTCATTATGGGGTATTGTTTGTAGAATTTTGAGGAAAATAATGAATTTAATCAATTTTGGAATAAGGCTGTAACATAAAATGTGGAAAAAGTGAAGCGCTATGAATACTTTCTGGATGCACTGTAGAGTCGCTTTCTCTGTCTCACACACACACACACACACACACACACACACACACACACACACACACACACACACACATACAGTTTATACAGTGGTCCCAAAAAGTATCTGGACACTTTTGCCTCATTTGAAATGTCTTAGTCATTGCATTGGGCAAAAAACATATCAAACCAAATGGCATTTGCAAGCAAATTATGCTAGGTGTTTTCTCAGAACTTATTTCACTTTTCATTTTTGCAGTTAATTTTAAGCAACTGGTGTTTTTTAGTGGATGTATGCAGTCAGTAACTCAAGTTCACACAGGTATCCTAGCAGTGTAACCACAGGTAGTTCATGAACATGTCCCATTAACGTTTGACAACCAGAGAGTGTTCAGATACTATGTCTCCACTTTGAACTTACTGTACATCTACTGTTTTCTCTATTACAACCTAACAAACTTCTTCCTGCAAAATGTTTTGCTTTAAAAGTGTGCTTGTGAAATATTTCTTTAAAATAAATGCACCTTCTGTTGATATGATGTTACTTTTAACTATAAATCTCCACTTTCTCTTTCACATTCTTCTTCTGTTTTTGGTGATTCACATTCTTTGTGCATATCGCCACCTGCTGGGCAGGGAGAAGAATTAATAGTAAAAAATGACTTAAATATGGACTATTTTCACAGACCTATTATGACGTGTCTCCGCCTTCTTTAACAAAATAAATGTAGCAAACTTTTTAATATTTCCAATATTCCAATAGTGTAAATTTATAACATTGTACTTTGTATTATATTACCCTGGAACACATTTAAAAAAAAAAATCGGTTACCATAGCTGCGATGAGGCTTCTAACACAGCTGAGGGACTTTGCCTATTTCTGTCTTCTTACTGCTGTTATCCAGCGCTGTATATTTTTATCGTCTTTTGCAAAGCTGTGAAAGCATAATCATTGATTTTTTCTTTTGCTGTTGGAGCAAACAGGTAAGCAAAAATGTAATTTGCTGTGGTCCCCAATTCACCGCCATTCAAGTTTAGACAAATATAATGACATCCGCCTCGCGGCACACGGACGTGTGAAAAGGGTCCATTGATCTTTTCTCACCCACACCTATCATATCGCTTCTGAAGACATATTTAACCACTGGAGACTTGTGGATTACTTTTATGCTGCCTTTATATGCTTTTTGGATCTTCAAAGTTCTAGCCACCATTAACTTGTATTGTTTGGACCTACAGAGCTGAAATATTCAAAAAATCTGTATTTATGTTCAGCAGAAGACAGAAAGTCATACAAATCTGGGATGGCATGAGAGTCAGTAAATGATGAGATAATTTACATTTTTGGGTGAACTATCCCTTTAAGAAATTGAGTTAAAATTGAAGTAATAAACCCAGAGGGGCGTTTACCTTGATTTTGCAACAGGTAAGAAATGTTTTATCAGAAGCTGTATTAGAAACTCCATCACAGCTGTGGTAACTTGTTTTTTGTAATTAATGTCAGGGTAATAAAATACAAAAAGTATAATGTTCTAAATTACTAAATAATAATAATCATAATAAAAATAATAATATAAAAAAGCTGCTAAATAAGGCGATAAACAATATGTGAAAAGGGTCCATAATGCCAACTATGTGAAGTTTTGTGTGTGATACTAAGAATACTGTTACTGGTAGATGCTGCTACTGCTGTTACACAGGGATTTAAATAGTATGATTTGAATAGACTAAGTTTATCACATGTAATACATAATTATGAAAATATGCCAGATGACTCCCTGATCCCCTCCAGAAACAAACACACATTCACACACACACACATGCTCAGGATTCCCCCAGAAACCCCTCAAGGGCCATTTCCCTTAATCTCCCTCTAATATTCACTCAAAAATCTGGCAATCCCTCCATTCCTAGTCATATCTCTTTCTTTTCATCCATCTCCCAAATCAATCTACTCCTTTGTGGCTTCTGTGTGAGAATGAATACTGTCTTTTTCTGACCAGCACTATGATGTCACTGTGAACCTTCTAGAATGCAGCATTCTAGAATGAAGTCCTTTGTAGGCGAACAGAGCAGAGAACAGAGAAAGGACACTGTCCTAAAAGCCCTAAATCAGATATCTGCTATCTGGCATAAAAGGAAACTAACCATTAAGATGGATATAGGACATCTACTAATTTGAGCAGCTAATGTCCAAAATGAACAGTAGGAAAAATCCCAGGACAATGCAGTTTTAAGAGACTATACCATGCATGTATCCACTAATCTAATGATGACAAATTTTCGTCATTCTCTGGTTAGTCAATGAGATTTGACATCTGAAAAAAAAAAAAAAGAAAAAGTAAAGACATAATAAAACAGATTATCGCCGTACGACAATTTAGACTATAGTGCACTGTTTTCAAGTCAACATGAAACAGAGTTTGCAACCGATTTTACATCCGTAATTTGATGTATTTCTGAGTGAAACTAGATATTAAATAGAAGAAAAAAATGTGGGGCTGGACTTGGATTTTATCCATAGGAAATTGATTTGATTGTGAAAAGTGGTCTTTATATGACAGGTGGTTGGAGGGGAAGGGCTGAAAATTAAGAGCTTTTTAGATTTCATAATATTAATTTTGATTGAGGATTACAAAAATCAAACCTTTTTTTCTTTGGAATAACATGTGCCAATGAATTGTTCACAATAAGACCAAGAACGTGTATTAGGAAAGTTTATAGGGCCATTTCTGATTTCGTTTTCATTGTTGTGCATGTTTTTAGTGCAAAAATTAAGACTTGGAAAGAACAGTCTCTGCAAAACCTCTTGAGCCATAGCACAAAATAAAGAACTCACATGTATTGCTTGAGACCGTTTATTGGGGTAAGTATTATTGGAAGTGACAGTTCATTGTTCCCTATACTCAGTAAGCCACAGGTAATATATGGCATCACTTGCTTGCCCCAAAAGTTTTAGACAAAAAAATAAATACAGTTCTCAGCTTTATAACTCCCATGATCACTATTAAATAAGGGGCAGTGGATGACAGTTGAGAAAACTCCAGAAACTGTAGTTCATGCTGATTGGTCATTGCTCAGTTTATTCACCCCAGCTGATCATAAAGATGCCTAAATAAATAGGTAAATGAATGATGTACTTTAAATATATGTGTGACACATCACAAAAGACTGTTTCTTCTGTGGAATTTTCAGTGATGTATTTTAGTGATATCCACACGCAGTCATCTCTGGCATTTGTTGTGGTATTGAAAATAAAATATATAAGTGAAACTAACAGAAACTAATAAACTTATTCACAACATCCAACAATGCAAGAAAACAGTATTAACATCAGACAAGAAAACAGTGTTAATATGGGATTTTCTCTGGTTATGACGTCAAAACGTAAACAGACATGCGCACAACACTTGCAGACACTGAATAAGCCGCCAGAGTGAAGGTAAGGGTGTTTACATGCAGAGCAGAGGGATGCGAAATGAGTAATGGGCAAAAATCTGTGTGCTAAGCATTTTCTTAAACCTTTTATGACCATTCCCTAATGAATGAACACTGTTAAAGGGATAGTTCACCCCAAAATGAAAATTCTATCATCATTTACTCACCCTCATCCCATCCCCGATGTGTGACTTTTTTTCTTCTGCTGAATACAAAGATTTTTAGAAGAATATCTCAGCTCTGTATGTCCATACAGTGCAAGTAAATAGTGCAAAGAACTCTAAAGCTCAAAAAAAGACAAAGGCAGCATAAAAGTAATCCATATGACTCCAGTTGTTTAATCCATGTCTTCAAGCAATATGATAGGTGTGAGTGAGAAACAGAGCAATTTAAGTAATTTCTTACTATTATTTCTCCCTGCCCAGTAGGTGACAATATACATGGAGAATGCAAGTCACCAAAAACAAAATAAGAAAAATGGAGATTTATAGTAAAAAAAAGGACTTCAATACCCACACCCACACCTATCATATCTCTTCAGAAGACATGGATTAAACCACTAGAGTCATATAGATTACTTTAATTTGTTGCCTTTATATTCTTTTTGGAGCTTCAAAGTTCTGGCTACCATTCACTTGCATTGTATGGACCAACAGAGCTGAAACATTCTTCTAAAAATATTCGTTTGTGTTTAGCAGAAGAAAGAAAGTCATACACATCTGGTATGGCATGAGGGTAAGTAAATGATGAGAAAATTTACATTTTTGGGTGAACTATCCCTTTAAAAGGCATTTACATGACCTTACAGGTTGTCGGGTTATTAAAAATAATCGTATAAGATCATGCATGTAAATATATGTAAAATGTACACTTAAAACTTTTAATTATATGTACTTGTTTTCTTCCTTTGAGGGGTTCAAAACTCCACTGTAATTTGCACCCAGACTGAGAGGGTGATGCTAAAGAGGGGGTTTTTAAACTATTTAACTGCTTATTTGTTATTTATAAAAAAGTGCTTGGCATGTACTTCATGCAGTGAAGTTTTATGACGCTCAGACCGTGCAGCAGAAGTGTGCTGGTTCGAAAGTGTTGGAGTATTCCTCTTCCAGAGGGATCTAAACTGCAGGAACGTCATGCTAGCCACACTAACATCAACAACAAGTATAGAGGCCCTGCGCAAAAATGAGGCACAATATCTTTAAGACATTATCAGGAAAGGCTACTTTACAGGGGAAGCGGCAAAGTGTAGAGCTTTGCTGTAATAATTAGTACTTTTATTAAAAAAGACTATTAAAATATGCTACCAAAAATAGTATTGGTTTATTTAGTGGTCTGGTTCAGTATATATTTAGGACACATTATTAAAGGTGGGGGATGCTTCTTCACAAGTACTTACAAAAATGTCAATGTAAATGTTAAGGAACCATAACCGTAAGTGGAATTGGAATCAGAACCAGAATTATGGACCAAAGAATAGTAGAAATGTTGTAGTAGTGTTTGTTGGACAGGTACGTTTATGTTCATCAGAGGATGTTAAAGTGCATTTATGATTGTTCAGACGTTCTAAATCTTTTCCAAACTCCAAAACAAATAAATACAGTATGCAACAGAGTTTCGTTTTGCCCCACACACATAAAAATACCATGCATTTACAAGAATGTCAGTGATTGAAGGTGGGAGTTACTTTGAGAGAAACTCAGAAAGACAGAGCAAGAGACACCAGCAGTGGTGAGGTGTGTTAGCTGGCCTAAGCATCTGTAAGGCATTAGAGAGGATGAGGGAAGGAACGGCCTCACGAGGTGAGAGAGAGATGGGGAGGACAGAACGTGTAGAAAGGAGAGAAACGGGTGGTCCTTCTAACCAATGACCTCTGACATTCATTGCTTACAAGAACCTGAACAAGACATATTTACATGACAGAGTGAGATGTGAAGAAAGAAAGCAAGCAAGAAAGAAAGAATGCATGCACTTGGTCCAGTAAAACTGAGTCATTTTCCTTGGCCGTTACACAACTACATAGAGCAATCATCAAGCCTAACAGTTCCTAACAGTAAACGCTTCTTGATGCAGGACTTAATGACTCATCAGCAGAGGTGGGTAGTAACGTGCTACATTTACTCTGTTACATTTACTTGAGTAACTTTTTGGAGAAAAAAAAATAGAGTAGGTTTAAAAGTGGGTACTTTTTACTCTCACTCAAGTAAATTTCTAATGACATTTTTGTACTTTTGCTTTGTTACAATGGGCAGCATTCCTGTCGTTACATTACTGGGTTTAATTTTTTTTTTAATCCCCTTTTCTCCCAATTTGGAATGCCCAATTCCCACTACTTAGTAGGTCTTCATGGTGGCGCAGTTACTCACCTCAATCCGGGTGGTGGAGGACAAGTCTTAGTTGCCTCCGCTTCTGAGACCACCAATCCGTGCATCTTATCACATGGCTCATTGTGCATGACACCACGGAGACTCCACATGTGGAGGCTCATGCTACTCTCCGCGATCCATGCACAACTTACCACGCACCCCAATGAGAGCGAGAACCACTAATCGCGACCACGACGAGATTATTATTAATTAAAATTGAACTACTGGGTTTCATATAATTATGCAATAAATGAATGCGTAATTTATTGAGAGATTATTGAATGGGACTTTTAAGACAGCGGAAGTTCACACAGCAGCACGTACTGTCACAGACTGTCACTTAAGCCGAGTCCATCACTGCTGCTGAATCAACCTCTTCAAACTAACTGAAACACTTTCTTCGCTCTGCACAGTGAATAAAATAATAGTTTCGTCATGCAATGTCTTCATTTAACACCAAGACAAGCAGATATTTCAAGATTAAAATTGCAGCTCCAATTTAAGGCAGCACACTGAGGTAAGCTGTGGCTCTAATGTTAACATGGGCTTTTCTGTGTCATTGTGATGGTCATTTTCAGGGTGATTCTGTAAATATGGGCTCTTGTAACATCAGTTTTTAAGTGTACATCTTTAAATCTGCAGCAATATATCAGTGCGCTTTGTCCCACATCCCGCATGTCTTGAGCAGTATTTGCACATTTAACCTGCGTCCTCGCAGGTTTACTGTAAACTATCGCAGCTAATTTGGGTGGATTAACTGTATAAATCCATGTAAACATCCACGTTAAGTGTAAATGCCTTTTGCTCTGCCGATCACGTTATTGACAACTGGAGCGCAAACAGACAGCATTTCTGTGCAAGGTGCCCTACACAGGCTGCGTACTCTGCATTTAGGGAGCGACGGTACTGTGTACAGAACTAATGATCTAAATTCTTTCAACACTGAAAACTGTAAGTACACTGAACTAACAACTAAAAGCTATGAAATAGCGAAAGTAGGCATTAATAAAACGTGACCTTGCTTTGGTTTTTCCCTGTGGGACATTGTTTACGTTTACACTGTAATAATTACTAGAAAGGTTTCCAAACCTCTCTTCTTACTGACAAATTCATCCAGACTGAAAAGAGCCCTTAAAGGGATAGTTCACCCAAAAATTCTCTTATCATTTACTCACCCTCGTGCCATGACTTACTTTCTTCTGCAGAACACAAATTAAGATTTTTAGAAAAATTTCTCAGCTCTTTTGGTCCATACAATGCAAGTGAATGGGTGCCAATATTTTAAGCAAAAAAAAAACAAAAAAAACAAAAAAACAAATCACAAGTCAACATAAAAGTAATCCATAAGACTCCACTGATTAAATCCATATCTTCAGAAGCGAAATGATAGGTGTGGATGAGAAACAGATCACTTTCACATTCTTCTTCTTGTGTTTTTGGTGATTCATGTTCTTCTCTGCATATCGCCCCCTGCTGGACTGGGAGAAGAACTTTGATCTGATATTTGAAATATTGATCCGTTTATCACCCACACCTATCAAATCACTTCTGAAGATATGGATTTAACCACAGGAGTCTTTTTGGATTACTTTTATGGTGCCTGCATTTGCTTTCAGGGGCATAAAAATGTTGGCATCCATTAACTTGCATTGTACTGACCTACAGAGCTGAAATACTCTTCTAAAAATCTTAATTTGTGTTCTGCAGAAGAAAGGAAATCATACACATCTGGAATGGCATGAGGGTGAGTAAATGATGAGAGAATTTTCATTTTTGGGTGAACTATGCCTTTAAAGTGATAGCTCAACTATAATTTAATATTCCATCATCATTTCCCAACCCTCATGTTGTTCCAAACCCGTGTGACCTTCTGTATGCTGTGGAACCCAAAAGATGTTAGACAGAATGTCAGGGCCTGACAGTCTCGATCACCATTCACTTTCAAAATATATATATGAAAAAAAAAAAAAAAAAACATTCACTGAAAGTAAATAGTGACTCATGCAGACATTCTGTCTAAAATCTCCTTATTGTCTTGCATGGAAGAAAGTCATACGGTATTGGAACAACATGATGGTGAATGATGACAGAATTTCCATTATTAATAATAATTCTGTAATACATGTTAAATGTGTATTATGTAATGGAATGTAGGGAGTTTACGTCCATTATGTTATTTGTGAAAGTAATGAGTTACTCACTACTTGAGGACTCTTTTAATTGGATACTTTCTTACTCTTAAGTAATTATTTATGTTAGCAATTTTACTTCTACTTGAGTACAGTTTTTGGCTACTCTACCCACCTCTGCTCATCAGAACACTGTATTTTTCATAACATGCTCAGGGACTGGTTTGGTAAAAACGTTTTTTTTTTTTTTCTTCAAACACTTGTAAGCAGTGAATATTCTTTCTTTGTGTGAAAAGGCCATTTGTCTAATGTATAAATGGACTGTTGTTTCCCCCTTGTCTTTTTTTTATGTTCCTGTAGTTTAAGTGGTAGAGCATGCCGCAAGCAACGGCAAGGTCATGGGTTTGATTCCCACACATACTGGAACACATATCCTTGTAAAACATGTAAAAAAACATGTTCCAGTACCCTGACATCGACCCCAATTGGCCAAGTTACTGATGAGCGCTATCTCCCTTCAGACATTTTTGCATCAATTCAAATGTGTTAACCTTTTCATGTGTAGCTACTGATAGCACGTTGCAAGAGCAGCCTCAGAGACACTGGTTCTGGTCTCATTGAAACCAGGAGCTAATCCCATTCACCTAATCAATAATGGGTTTGGATTAGGGAGTACAGTTAATAAAATATGCATTTTCTGTTTGAATGTATTTCATAAATTACAAGTAAAAATACAATTTACTTCACAATTAGCTTTTGGCACCACTCTGTGGACATTTCCCCCAGAAAATGGAGCTTGCACGTGTCCATACATTCAACAATACTTCCAGCTTCGGCCACTGAAGGCAGTGGTTAAAATTTCAGTAAACACAGACTAATTCAACTGAAGAACTTTTGACTTATTGTCGCCGAATTCAGTGAGATCAGTCTGGATAAAAATGTAGACACTGAATGCACTGTAAATTGCTTTGGATATAAGTGGCAGATGAGTAAAGAACTGATATTTGCTTTAAAATCCAATATATTGTTTATTTCCATATTATTCAACTTAAGCCAATCATTGGTCAATAGTTCACAGCAATCCATTTTGCAAATAAAATCACCAAACAGTTCCAGATTTATTATGAGGGATTTTCTAGGGACGCGTCAATGTACATGTGTCAGACGGGGGCTTTGAGCGCCTCACTTTGGTTGCATCGCGTCATGTACAAAACGTATTTAGGTCGCTATGTCAAGTTAAATGTAGTTTGAAACTTAGAAAAGCACGTCTTGAGATCCATGCATTCGGATTTGCTGTGTTTGAACGCAAGAACGTGTTCTCATAATGTGCTGTCTGCTGTCAGTGAATGTGGTTTGTTGTTCTCTGAATAAGCTGTACGTTGCCTATACAGCTGGAGTCTTGCTTACTGCCCCCTGGAGAAAATAGGTTGTACTTCAAGCTTAAATTGCTCCGATGGTAGGTATATTCCTTATTACGGTCCGGGAACATGATTAATTGCGTAATTTTAGTTAGCTATTTTTTATATAGTTAAATCACACTTAATTAACGTGTCAAATTTACATGCCTAATATATATATATATATATATATATATGTCCCTATTTGTGAGGTTCAAATTGTGTCCAAAGTTCTTTTGCATATGCAGTTTGTCCATTTTTAACAGAATGTTCAATACTTTTGCATTACATATTTTTTTGGGAAATGGTTATTTAATGCTACTTTGCAAATTTATACCGAAGTTCAAATTATCAGACCTCTTTTATACCTTATGACTAACCTCTGCATTTATAATTGCAATTCAAAGTTAGTTCAAAGTTAAAGTCCTGTTTCATTTGGTGTATCTGTATAAACCTTTGTCCTCTCTCTGTGTCTCTTTCTCTTTGTCTTTGACTGATCATCTAATCAGCCCCTCAAGCAACAGCACTTTATATGATTAACTGCCTTTATCCTGCACTAACCCCTGTAGAGCCACACAATAATCTGGCACTGTGACCAGTGACCACCTGGGTCTACTCCTAAACAAAAAACATTAAATGGACAGACTCCACTAAATTAATCCGCCACTGAATTCCTAAAAATCCTTAAATTACTTTAAGCTTTTTGTTTAACAACAAGCCACACCTTTAGCATGCCTTTTGTACATTAAATTCACATTTTGATGCAGAGTATTCTTAACAACATTGATACATTTGGACACTTATGGCGCAAAAGCATATGAACGTCATTTCGTTGGATAACAAAGTATAAAACCAAGTACCATTTAAACAAAGATAAAGATTTTTTTGATAGGTTTTAAGTGATAAAACAATAGTAGTGTTCGGACACTTTCTGGATGTCAAATTTTAGTGGAACATGTGCATAGTTAATGTGATGAACGACATACAGTGTGTGATTCTATGAACCTGAGAGGAGCTCACTTCATACACCCACTAAAAATGAGCTTGGGACCAGTTGGTTAAAAGTCATTGCAAAAATGATGAAGGAAAGTGAAGTTAGTTCTGAGAAAAGATCTAGCATCATTTGATTGCAGATGCCACTTGGTTTAATATTTACTACCGAATGCAATGACATATGTTAATTTTAATCACTAACTGTCTATATACCTTTCAGGGCCACTGTATCTATGTTTGGACATGTACACTGTACACATACATACTGTATGTAACATGTCAAGTGTTTTATTCCAGGTCTGGGATCAGATGTCACCTGTCCCCTTTGAGGGGTTTAAGTTAGATCACCTCTCCCCCTTATTTAATTACCCAGAAGAACTACAGGTTACCCAGCTCAGGATTTACAGCAGTCCATGAGGGAATACACAGCCAACCAGAGACCATTTATCTTACCAGCTAATCACAAAATGCTCCCCTGTAGAGAGTCAACAAAGAGAGAGACAGTGCAAGGGTCTGCTCAACATCTGATGGTTTAAAATAGCAAACGTCTGTTTGCGGTGGAAATCTGATTCTGATCATTACCATCTGTCTCTGATGTAAGTGTACATGTTCAGTGCATGGAATAATGGACAGAAAGAGAAAGAGAGAGAAAGAACACCCCAGAAGTTGATTTGTAGCGATAATCTTTCTGTTTAGGATCAACTTCATGGTTTGAGAATTTTAAGGCTTTTCCCTCTCAAGATCTCCCTTCTATGCAATTGTAAGCTAATGTGTCACACAATGGCAACAGTAAAATTAACATATTTCAGTTCACTACAAATTGGTCCACAAAAACACTACAAAAGTATCCAAAAGTTCTGTTGCTATGAAATTAGGAACAGTTTCTCACACATTTCAGCTCGGACTGTACTGGATAACAGTTTTTGAGTGGGCCAGGAAACACACTTAAGGGTAAAACCACATGCTGCCATATTCACAGATCTCCTGGGATTCCAGCAACTTGTCTGGGAGCTTTGGAAATGTAAGGAATTCTGTCCAAGTGGAAATAATGTGTCTGACAAGAAAGGCAACCAGCCAGCCAGAGTGTATTTAAATAATGTGTGTGTGTGTGTGTGTGTGTGTGTGAGTGAGTGAGTGAGAGACATTAACATTTAATGTTACTATGTTTTGGCAATGTAAAGCTTTTTTACTATGACAATAAAGCTATTTGAATCTTTGAGAGGATGATCTGCGTCGGTATGCGAGTTGAGTTCCAAAATGTACTGACAGCCTAGTCAATGCATAAATATACAGTTCATTTTTCTACTTTTAAATATGTTGAGAATTTGTATTAAAATGTGGTGTTAAATTAGTATTAATTTAACTTCCACAATTGTGTATGTACATCACATTTGCTATCTATCCATCCATTCATTCATTTCAGCTTTGAACAACCCACACCTCTCGACCAGCATTCAACATCAACAAAGCAGTTTGTAACTTCCACTCAGGGTTGTGGACTCGACTTGGACTTGAGTGACAAATTGAATGACTTGCGACTCGACTCAACATAATCAAAGACGACTTGCGACACGGCTTAGACAACAATGACTTGCGAATTGACTTGGACTCGAGTCACAAATTGGATGACTTGCGACTCGACATAATCAAAGAAGACCTTCTTGTGACTCGACTTAGACTTTGTCAACAATGACTTGCTACTTGACTTGGACTCGTGTCGCGTGAATTGGACTTGACTTGGACTCGAGTCGCGTGAATTGGACTTGACTTGGACTCGAGTCGCGTGAATTGGACTTGACTTGGACTCGTGTCGCGTGAATTGGACTTGACTTGGACTCGTGTCGCGTGAATTGGACTTGACTTGGACTCGAGTCGCGTGAATTGGACTTGACTTGGACTCGAGTCGCGTGAATTGGACTTGACTTGGACTCGAGTCGCGTGAATTGGACTTGACTTGGACTCGAGTCGCGTGAATTGGACTTGACTTGGACTCGTGTCGCGTGAATTGGACTTGACTTGGACTCGTGTCGCGTGAATTGGACTTGACTTGGACTCGTGTCGCGTGAATTGGACTTGACTTAGACTTAATTCAAAAATTGGATGACTTGCAACTCGGCTCAGCATAATCAAAGAAGACTTGCAACTTGACTTAGACTTCGACAACAATGACTTGTGACTTGACTTGGACACGAGCCCTCTGGAAAGACTTTATACTTTCTAAAACCAAAGATCAGAGTTGTACATTTAAAAATGTGCAGCAAAGCAACAATTAATTTCCCCCAATAAACAATTTATTTAATTTTCAAATCTGCATTTCCACGCTCCACAAATTAGACATGACAGTAGGACCAATTTTGAAGATTACACATTCAAGGATGACACAGCCAAAATTAAACCAAAGTTAATTTCATTTGGATATAAAGAACACAATAATAAAGGCAACAAAAGGATTGCAACATGTAATAATATATAAACTATAGTAATTAATACTCGGGACACTAATTTGGGTAAAGAGCACTAATGAATTGTTGAAGACTTGATGCTTAAAGTTGAGGACTTGACTTGGATTTGCCTGTCTTGACTTAGGACTTGACTTGAGACTTGAATGCAAAGACTTGAGACTTACTTGTGACTAGCAAAACAATGACTTGGTCCCACCTCTGCTTCCACTAACATCCAATCTAGAGCAGCATGACCACTCATACAGATAGGAAATAGTGACAGCTTGTGGTCAAAGGCGGTATTACCGTTACACTTGAGAATTAAATCATGTCAGTATGGAACAGGTGTAGGCCACCTATAGCACACGTGCCAGCATTAGCACGCGGAGTTTTATTTATATAAATTCCGCACCTGCATTCCAATCTACATCTTGATGTAATCCTTCCTCATGATCACACAGCATTTTTTCATGAGCTGAATGGGAGACTAAACAGACTCGTGCAGCACGTGCAAGCCATTCGCACATCACGAGCCGGCAGCGCTTCACGTTCGGTTAATTGCGCAAGTAAACGCGCTCACTTTGCTTCGGACAGCCTACATTCCGTGTTTCATTTGATTCTTTTAGCTTTTAGAACAACATGTGAAGTAATAAGGAAAACACCACTATTAAGCCTTGAGGTTTTCGACCCAGCATACAGGTACACCCTCCTTAAACCATGGTCACACTCAAAATTACATTAAACGATTAAGAGAGAAAACAAACCCACATCGTGGGGTTCAAAAGTCTTTAAGTCTATTCAAAATATAAATTAAAACTGTAAATAAAGTTTTAGGATTTTGCAGGTGCAATTTTGTACAAAAGGACAGGTTTTCTTTCATCAAAGCGCTTTCACTTTGCAAGATCATGATTATATCGTAATCAACGGGTTTTGCACACATTTTTTAAACTGTTATGCTTATAATATCATTTGTAATGAAAAATAAATGATTAAATTAGAAAAATGCCAAATAGAAACATTTTCACAAGTCGACTCAAATTTAGGAAAATCACATTCATGCCCATGTTTTGGCACTCCATGTCAAAAAGGTTGCCGACCCCTGGTATAGAATGTTATTATTTTCAAACTCATGTATAATGCAATAAAGTTTTTTTTTATTTTTTTATCTACACTTACATTTTTGGTTAAATAAAAATTATCAGTACATAATGACATTTATGTGTAGAATTTCTTTTTTTTTTTTTTTTTACAGATATCAGAAATGAAAAAATCCAAAATGTATGTAAAAATGTTAAATTAAATGTTCCAGATATTTCTTAAATGGTTTAAAGAAAAATTATATCTATTGAAGGGGAAAACACTGAAAGGGGTCTGACTTTATACTGGTGTTCATGACCATTCTGAATGAGTTTCAATACATTATCACCCAGGAATATGGGAGTATAATGAGGGATTTGTGTTTGCACCACAGCATGCACCTGGTCCAGTAAAACTGAGTTATATTCCTTGGCAGCTATACTGTTGCTGAGCATTCATCAATAAGGAATTAGTCTGAAAGATGACTCATCAGACCCCCTTTTTTCCTGCTTCGGCTTGTTACAGTTTAGGAACGTTTGCTTTGTGTTTCCATATCTTTCTTATAAGACTTTTTTTATAAACACATGATCAATTTGGGGTTCGGCATCACTGCAAAACAGAGATCTGTAAGGATGACATCTTTACTGTATGCCTTTTCTGTTTGAGCTGCAATTTGCAGTTCCACCAGCAGATGGCTCCAAATATTAAAAAAACAAGTCAGTTAAAAAAACAAAAAAAAAAAAACAGGCTTTGTGATTTTGGTACAGTCACCAGGTGTTCGCTGGTATTTATCTTTCTATTCAATCTTAATCTTATCCATCTAATCAAATTTCAAATTTCATATTGATGACATCTTATCTAGTATCTTAATTTGACTATTAGAGACAACGGCGTAGATTTGGCTTGAACATTTGGGGGGTTGCAGCATGAAGCATTTACATGTTTCCATTGATCAAGGTGGTGGTGGGGGGGTTACCTCCCCCATCCCCCCCGGAATCTACTCCCTTGATTAGAGAAAGTTTGTCTGCACATGACTGATTATCAAAATATCCCCTGTAACATTCAAATGGGAATATAAAAAAAGAATATAGAAGAACTATGAGTCAATGTTTTTTTAAGGTACCCACAAAAACATTTAAAAATCACAAAATTAGCTAATTTCTAAAATATCAAGACTAATGGATGATTGCAGACTTAACACCGATTCACAAATACAGTCAGTATAGCACATAGCCTGCTGGTGTCCTCAAATCTGAGCACAAAATGTTCGACTGCTAGAATTCAACGTCTGATATAGTGTGGCACGAATTACGAATCAGTTGTGACAGATTCTAAGCTTTCAAAGAGCATCTTTGATCATCTCAGATGGACAGAGTTCATGCCCTCCAGCTGCGTTAACAGAGGGGTTTAATTGTCAACAGTGCCCTACGTTGTCCCTAAGAGTTGCTATGGAGTACACAGAGTACAAGTACTAGAATCAGATTGAATGGCAGTCCTAAAACAAACACACTAACAAAACAAATCTCGGGTCCGTTCGTTTACCATGAACACGCTGAAGGGTGGATGATATTGTGATTGACAGAGTACAGGTCTGGAGCCAGTTACGCTTTTGGACTGTTCTTGAAAGTGGCCGAGCTTTCAAGATCAAGTGTGCTCTGTGTGTGTCTGTTCTTTGGGGAATTCATTTCCTGGTGGACATCTTCGGTGAATCAATAATTCATATCCCTCTAAAAACAGATACACCAGCAACACACTCTGCACACACACTAACACTGCACAAATGCATCTCAAATTTCACCTTCACTTCAACTGTCCTGATGATGTAGGCTACCACATTCAACAATTCAGTGAACTCCATGACTCCAAATATCACTTGAAGACAAGTCTGCGTAATGTTACTAGTTGACCATGTTTCAAGTGATAACAACCTAGCAACATAGTAATAATAGTTCAAAAGCAGTACTATTAAAGAGGCTTTCTTGATGCAGACTAGTGACAAACACACAGATATCTGATCAACCACTTTTTGGCCAATTTGAGATTACCACCATTGGTGGAGAATCATGTCTGCTTGGCCAATTAATAGAAGTGTTAGGGGTCGTTCACAAGGAAGGCGTACTTCCACAAAAAAAGACAGACACCACAGCACAAAATGAGCAGAACGCAGATGTCTCGATACATTTTGAACAGTTGAAGTTGATTTAAACTTGACAGCTCAAGAGTCATGCGGTTCAACAGACAAAGAAAAACTTTTTAAAAAAAACAGCACAGATGGATGCAAAAATGCGTTTTGTGTAAACGGCCCCTTAGTTTATCTGTTCCAAAATATACTAATTGCTTTGGCAACAGATTAAAAATGTTCAGTGTTTTTAGTGAATCAAGAATAAATATTGCATAAAATACATGTTTGTCTGATTTCAGAAATGTTCATTTCGTTTCAGTCTCAATTGTCATTGCATTATATACAGGTGTTAAATCAGCCACCCTGCTCTCTAGATATCACAATCGGCCATTTAAAAAAACATATTGGTCAACCATCCATTTCATGCATTTCATTAAAGAGCCCATATTATGCTCATTTACAGGTTCATTTTATTTTGGGGGTCTACTAGAATAGGTTTGCATGCTTTAATGTCAAAAAACACATAATTTTTTTCATACGGTACATTGCTGCAGCACCTCTTTTTCACCCATGTCTGAAACGCTCTGTTGTAGCTCCTGTCTCTTTAAAGCCCCCTTTTCCGAAAAGCCCAGTCTGCTCTTATCGGTCAGCTGGCCCAGTCTGTTGTGACTGGTCAACCTCTTGGAGCGTGTCGGAAATGTAACGCCCCTTACCATAACCGCGTTTCAGCTCCCGAGGCTTCTTGAGCAGTGCATTCCTGAGGCGGGCATTATGCAAATGTGTTACATAGTGACATAGCTATGTCACGGAAGTAATGGCTGGACTGCAAACCAGGCGTTTTAGGCAGTTCAGGAGCAGTGTTTTCTGTGGAAGAGAGTAACTCCCTTTGGCGTGGACTTTATTCTTTGTAACTTTGCAGACCTTTAACATGCACAAACAGATATATTACACACTACAGGAAAGGTAAAGTCACAAAAAGCATAATAGGGCCTCTATAAAAAAAATAAAAATAAAATAATGGTCACTGCAAAACATTTAATATCATATAAAACCAGCAGACATATCACAGTGTAGCTCAAGACTAGGTGCCCACTGAAGCTAAGCAGGGTTGAGCCTGGTCAGTACCTGGATGGGAGACCTCCTGGGGAAAATTAAGGTTGCTGCTGGAAGAGGTATTAGGAAGGCCAGCAGGGGGTGCTCACCCTGTGGTCTGTGTGGGTCCAAATGCCCCAGTATAGTGATGGGGACATTATACTGTAAAAAGGCACTGTCCTTTGGATGAGACATTAAACTGAGGTCCTGACTCTATGGGCATTAAAAATCCCAGGGCACTCTTGTAAAAAGTAGGGGGTGTAACCCTGGTGTCCTAGCCAAATTCCCCCCATTGGCCCTTCTCAATCATGGCCTCCTAATAATCTCCATCCATTAATTGGCTCTATAACTCTACTCTCTCTTCTCCACCAATAGCTGATGTGTGGTGAGCATACTGGTGCACTACTGCTGCTATTGCATCATCCAGGTGGATGCTGCACACTGGTGGTGGTTGAGGAGAGTCCCCTGTTCACTGTGTAAAGTGCTTTGAGTGTAGTGTCAGAAAAAGCACTATATAAATGTAACACTCAACTAAATCTTTGCAATTTATATAGTTTTTTTAATGTATCAGAATGCACAGCTACTTTTGAATGGCCGTCAATGGACAAAGATGCTTTTTTAGCAGCAAAATAGTGTAGTTATGATATCTACAGGCAGCGGCTAACTGCCTCGTGCTAAACAGCCAAACCTTGACCCTTTGGAAAATCTAACAATGGGCTTCAATGACATTAAGCTCTTAATCAATCGCAACAAAGTCAGCTGAAAGCTGATTGGCTGCAGGAATAAATCTGTTTGATGGCATGTACAGTGCATCCGGAAAGTATTCACAGCGCTTCACTTTCCACATTTTGTTATGTTACAGTCTTATTCCAAAATAGATTAAATTCATTATTTTCCTCAATTCTACAAACAATACCCCATAATGACAACGTGAAAGAAGTTTGTTTTAAATCTTTGCAAATTCATTAAAAATAAAAAAAATCGAAATTAAAAAAAAAAAAAAAACATATTTACATAAGTATTCACAGCCTTTGCCATGACACTCAAAATTGAGCTCAGGTGCATCCCGTTTCCACTGATCATCCTTGAGATGTTTCTACAACTTGATTGGAGTCCACCTGTGGTAAATTCAGTTGATTGGACATGATTTGGAAAGGCACACACCTGTCTATATAAGGTCCCACAGTTAACAGTGCATGTCAGAGCACAAAACAAGCCATGAAGTCCAAGGAATTTTCTGTAGATCTCCGAGACAGGATTGTATCGAGGCACAGTTCTGGGGAAGGGTACAGAAAAATTTCTGCAGCATTGAAGGTCCCAATGAGCACAGTGGCCTCCATCATCCGTAAATGGAAGAAGTTTGGAACCACCAGGACTCTTCCTAGAGCTGGCCGTCCGGCCAAACTGAGTGATCAGGGAGAAGGGCCTTAGTCAGGGAGGTGACCAATAACCCGATGGTCACTCTGACAGAGCTCCAGCGTTTCTCTGTGGAGAGAGGAGAACCTTCCAGAAGAACAACCATCTCTGCAGCACTCCACCAATCAGGCCTGTATGGTAGAGTGGCCAGATGGAAGCAACTCCTCAGTAAAAGGCACATGACAGCCCGCATGGAGTTTGCCAAAAGGCACCTGAAGGACTCTCAGACCATGAGAAACAAAGATTGAACTCTTTGGTCTGAATGGCAAGCGTCATGTCTGGAGGAAACCAGGCACCGCTCATCACCTGGCCAATACCATCCCTACAGTGAAGCATGGTGGTGGCAGCATCATGCTGTGGGGATTTTTTCAGCAGCAGGAACTGGGAGACTAGTCAGGATCGAGGGAAAGATGAATGCAGCAATGTACAGAGACATCCTTGATGAAAACCTGCTCCAGAGCGCTCTGGACCTCAGACTGGGGCGAAGGTTCATCTTCCAACAGGACAACGACCCTAAGCACACAGCCAAGATAACAAAGGAGTGGCTATGGGACAACTCTGTGAATGTCCTTGAGTGGCCCAGCCAGAGCCCAGACTTGAACCCGATTGAACATCTCTGGAGAGATCTGAAAATGGCTGTGCACCGACGCTCCCCATCCAACCTGATGGAGCTTGAGAGGTCCTGCAAAGAAGAATGGGAGAAACTGCCCAAAAATAGGTGTGCCAAGCTTGTAGCATCATACTCAAAAAAGACTTGAGGCTGTAATTGGTGCCAAAGGTGCTTCAACAAAGTATTGAGCAAAGGCTGTGAATACTTATGTACATGTGTTTTTTGTTTTTTTTATTATTATTATTTTTTTATAAATTTGCAAAGATTTCAAACGAACTTCTTTCATGTTGTCATTATGGGGTATTGTTTGTAGAATTTTAAGGAAAATAATGAATTTAATCCATTTTGGAATAAGGCTGTAACATAACAAAATGTGGAAAAAGTGAAGCGCTGTGAATACTTTCCGGATGCACAGTAAGCGGCACTGAAAGCCATCTTAACTCTCCTGCTGTCCACATGCAAGTTAAGAAATACATCTGTGAAGTCACTCCACTGAAATAGATCAGCATGCCAGCACACACCAGCGGATGTACAGGATGTATGCTACTGCTGAAAATCAATAGATACGGGAGAGACATCCAGTACATTTATGTGACCAATTATATATACTGCACTGCTACACATCCATATCCTTTTCTCAGCTCCCTTCCTCTGCCCTCAGCAGCTGTTTAGTACAATCTGTCTGGACCCTGAATTTACAGAGTTAGTGCATACTAGATTGTTTACATTTTCTGAAGAAGAGGGGAATGGTGCATGTGCATGCCAAACTTATGGATAGTTGACAGGGTGTTAATATTCGGTTGATAAGATGTTCTGAGTGCAGTTTAGTGTGTTGCTTGATCCCAGCTAGGGTGTTCTGGGTGGTTGCTAGGTGGTTGCTTACTGGTCCAAAGCAAAGATCAGGTCCCTCCTTAAATCTAAGTATATTTTAAAAAAAAAATTTTAAAAAGTCCCGTTTTATCATCTGCCAGGAAAAAAATCATAGTCCAGTTGCTTAGATTAATAACACATCTCTCCTTAAAGGGATAGTTAACCCAAAAATGAAAATTCTTATTATTTACTCACCTTCATGCCATCCCAGATGTGAATGAATTTCTTCTGCTGAACACAAAGATTTTAAGAAGAATATTTCAGCTTTGTAGGTCCATACAATGCAAGTTTTGAAGGTCCAAAAAGCACATAAAAGGCAACATAAAAGTAATCCATAAGACTCCAGCGGTTACATCCATGTCTTCAGAAGCAATTTGATAGGTGTGGGTAAGAAAAATATCAATATTTAAGTAATTTTTTACTCTAAATTCTCCTCACAGCCCAGTAGGTGGCAATATGCACAAAGAATGCAAATCGCGGCTGTTTGAAAATGAATATATCTTGTAAAAAAAAAAAAAAAAAAAATAAGACGTACAAATGTATCTGTCATATTGCTTCTGAAGATATAGATTTGACCCCTGGAGTCTTTTGGATTACTTTTATGCTGCCTTTGTGTGCTTTGAGCTTAAAAGCTTTGTAGACTTGTGCTGTATGGACCTACAGAGCTCAGATATTCTTCTAAAAATCTTTGTTTGTGTTCAGCAGAAGAAAGAAAGTCATACACAGACATGGCATGAGGGAGAGTAAATGATGAGAGAATTTTCATTTTTGGGTGAACTATCCCTTTAACAAGCGGCACAATTTGAAGTATCATTCATGAACGCAGTACAAAAGGTGGAGGACAAGTTACATGCCAAAGTTACTAAGCAGTGTTGGGAAAGTTACTAAAAAAGTAATCCACTACAAATTAATCATTACTTTTTAAAAATGTAATCAGATTATTTTCATAATTATTTCAGCAAAAAAGTAATCACATTACTAATTACCTTACTTTTAGGTAACTTTCTAAAACACTTTTCACAGAAAAGCGTTCAAAATAATGTCATAATTCCTCCTCGTCCAATGTCACGCCCTTCAGTTGTCACAGAAATGCAAACAGACGTACAAATACAAACATAGCGACGTTCATAGACGGACATAATTCATATTCGAAATGCATTATACACTCAGTAAATTATATTGTTTTAGATATGTGCAACCAAAGTAATGTACTTAAAAGTAATTAACTAAACTGAAAGTCAGTAACTCTGACTGTAATGTATTACATTACTTTTTTATTAAAAAGCAATTAGATTACAGTAACTACTTACTTTGTAATCAGATTACACCCAACACTACTTAAGTTTAATAAATGTCAAACTTATGGTTAGGGTTTTCAAATCCCTAACGCAAAATATGAGCAATAGTAATGCTTGTCTTGGCAAGCATCACTAATGATACTGTAGCATCACTACTTAATGAAAACACTTACAATATCAAGTGTCTACTAATTGACATGTAATCAACAGCTGCATACTATGTCTTTAATCTAAATTATCCACACAAATCCAGGCAGCCACATGCATGCAGATGACACACACACACACACACTCTCTCTCTCCCTGTCACACTCACGCTCTCTCTGAATGATCAGGGTCCCCGTTTCATTTTGATTTACAAACTGCAGGTCTGACAGTGATTCAGTCCATACATTTGAGGCTCAAAGACATCCTCACCCAGCTTAACTTGAAACACACACCCCTATTAGATACAGCTCAGTCTCTACATCTCTCACTCACTCACACACACACACACACAATGCTAAACCTTTATCCTTAGTAACTAAACCACCAGTAGAAACTCAGCAGCAGAGGTGAGTGACATTAGGCTAATTACCATTTAGCAGCAATATGTGTCATCTATAACAGAGCTCTGGCAATTAACACGTTTTATGTGAGCAAGTTATCAAAGCAACATGAAAGAGAAAAAAAACAGTTTCCGAACATCAGGGACAAAACATCGCTAATTTACTCAGTGTCAAGAGGAACAATCTCAAAACTATTAACAGGATTAACCAAGATAGAGAAACTGAAGGAACCAGCATCCAAAACACAACTTATGCGGGTCTTTTTGACAGGGTCCACAAATTTAACCAAAGCACAGTACAGCTTCAAAAATGACCACAGAATTGAGTCAACACCTCTCTTACTCAGAATCTGCAAAAACTTCTCAAAGCTGTAATTTATGGCAGTGCTTCCATTGAGAAACATCTTGTTTTCAGTGTCAATGCACACAGTGATGCATAACCTGGTGTAAGAGGCTGAAAACCTGAAGCCCTGAGCAATGGAAAAATAACCTGGTCATCTTTAAGCTTAATTCCTCCATCCTGTGGTGGAGAATAAAGATAGAAACAGTGGGACAGAGTTAGTGACTAAAATCACTGTGACATGCGTTGGGGGGATTTTATTTTAAATTTCTGTAAGTCACTTTGGATCAAGTCTTTTGCCAAATAATTAAATGTAACGTAAGTGTTTTTGTTACTTGTGCAAACACATATACAAGGACACCTTTACCACACACACACACACACACACACACACACACACACACACTTTGTTGTCATAGAATCAGACTGCTATAATATACGGAACTGTCCGCAGAGACGTAAAGCAACATAAAATCACGGAGAATGTTCAAGGTTGGGCTGGAGATGACAGACAAAATTAAGTTGTATTTTTTCTAAAGAGCTACAGCTTGTAAGTGCGTGGTTGTGTGTAGCCGCTGCAGCATAAGATGAATGTGTTTTCAACATGAAAATAGATTGCCTACTTCATATCACCAGGGAGAAATCCACACAGAGGGAAAGAAAAACAAGGAATATACAAAGAGGATGTGAAGGACAGCTGAGTACAGAAAGAGTGCGCAAGCAAAAGAGAAAGACAAATAAAAAATTAAAATAAATTAACAACATCATTTACTACAATTAATTATACAAATGTGTAAAAGCTATTTTTTTTCTCTCTCCCCTTTTCTCCCCAATTTGGAATGTCTAATTCCCAATGCGCTCCAAGTCCTCGTGGTGGCGTAGTGACTCGCCTCAATCCGGGTGGCAAAGGACGAATCTCAGTTGCCTCCGCATCTGGGACCGTCAATCCGCGCATCTTATCACGTGGCTTGTTGAGCATGTTACCGCGGAGACATAGCGCGTGTGGAGGCTTCACGCCATCCACCGTGGCATCCACGCACAACTCAGCACGTGCCCCACCGAGAGCGAAGCACATTACAGTGACCACAAGGAGGTTACCCCATGTAACTCTACCCTCCCTAGCAACCGGGCCAATTTGGTTGCTTAGGAGACCTGGCTGGAGTCTCTCAGCACACCCTGGGATTCGAACTCGTGAACTCCAGGGGTGGTAGTCAGCGTCTTTACTCGCTGAGCTACCCAGGCCCCCAAAAGCTATTTTTTAATGCAAAATTTACTTAATTCTTACAGTATGTATTTCACCCATCTGTAAATTCCGTAATAAGGGATTTTCAAAATATGGGTGTGAGCCCTGTGCCTGTTGCTACTACAGGCAACACGCCTCGCCACTACACTTTCCGAAATTAGGCGGAGGCTAAGTTGACATGTTGCTTTAAAAAAAAATGACACTCATGGTGTGAAATGCAAAAAAAGTCAAGCCTGACACAACAGCCAAATACCTCCGTCTAGCGCATGTTTACACAGATCAATAACTACAAAGAATGTGTTCTATGAGAACAGCTCCCAAGTCTGCTTTGGACAGACTGACAAGCTTGATTGGCAAATTTATGGATTTCTATGGACTGCAACTCGCTTCGCCAAACTCACTTACCGAAAGTAGGCAAAGCCTAAAACATAACTTTAACTTGAGACGTCGCTTTAAAAATATGACATTCATGGTGCAAAAAGCTGAAAAAAAAAAAAAAAAAAAATAGCGAAACCTGACACAACAGCCAAAGACCTCCGTCTAGAGCATGTTTGCACAGACCAATAACTACAAAGAATGTATTCTGTGTGAACAGCCCCCAAATCTGTATGGGGGTCAATTAGAACCTATATGGGGGATTTCTGGTGCTGTGCTCTGTGGTGTATTACGGTAAAGCCACACAATAACTTTATACAAATATTCAGCCAATTTACAGAACAGCCAGGGGGGAAGACTAGGTTAATTAGTTAATTATAACAATACCACAACTGTGATGAGAAATTGTTGGGTTGAGAAAAACTAAAAGCTAGAGAATGAAGAAAAAAATCTTGTTCTGTCTTCTCTCTCTCACACACACACACACACACACACACACTTTACAATGATGTGGTGACATTCTTGAGAAGCAAAGTTTGACAGTCCTCAAAGAGCCAATTAAAAGCAAGTTTACATATTGTATGCAAATACAGCAAGATGCTCAAAGAGTGTGGGAGTGTTTGTGAATGCATGCAAGTGTGTGTGTTATCTAGGAGTATGTGCTGAATAGCATACTACCATACTACTTGTACTATTTAGTATGCAGTATATAGTATGTATACTGTGCACAGTACGCACATTTTCTGTGTGCACAGAATAACCAGATGACCCTTAAAATGTTATTGTTTTTATGTCAACTATTTTATTGGACTGCAAATGTTAAGACATGTTTATACCAAATTGCATTAAAATATACGTTTTTACAGAAAATGTACTGGATCAACTGGATTACTCGCTCAAATAAACATGCATCTAATTAGGTCATGTGACAACAATGTGTCATACTAACTTTTGAAACGTTTATTGTTATATGCTGCATACTGTTTCACATACTATTTTTTAAAGTAGACTGTATACAGTACATACTGTGTAGTTTGCAGTAAGCAGTACACTTGTATTTCATTCCAAACATACTGTAGCCTATGTGTATATGAAGGTTTGAGTGTATGTGAGTGTGAGATCAAAAGTACTTTGCACCCTATTTATGTAGATTGTAGTCCCTGATATGTACCTGTATATGTACGCAAGTGTTCATTTGAGTGAATACTGTGTGAATGTGCAGACACTGGTGCGAATATGACACTCACTCTACAGGAGGGTTGATGTCATCTGGTTTGGTCTCAAAGAAGCGCAGAACTTCCTCACTCTGCGAGATCTGGGGCGGAAGCCGGACCAGTGCCTGATGGACAGACAGGACATGAGATCGGACGATCAGACCCAAAACATCCAACCAGAAACACAGCAGAGACTAAATCCAAATGCTATTTCCTTTGAAATGTCCACAAGGTCAATAACAAATACGGATGTCCAAGATGATAAAAAAAAAAAAAAAAAAAAAAGGAAAATCATGTTTAAAACACACGTGTTAAGAGATGTAATATTTGTTAATGTTGGTTTCATACATTTTTGAAACACTAACAAAAGTTTTGATTTAATGATCAAGGTCAAATGGTGTAACCATCATGTAAAGATTACTAAAATTATTTCCTTGCACCTTGAATACATGTCAACATTTCATTCATTAAAAAAAAAAGAAAAGTTAAACATATTTCTCAAGGTAAAACAATTGTTCTTACAAATATTTTTGAATCATGAATATTATAAAGTTTTCTTGGGTTTATTTAATTTTTAATAAATTAATTGACCCAGACACAAAAAATTAGTGTCACATCATTGACCCCTTAAATAATGACAAGAATAGCTTGTTAAGGAAGGACTGATAAAGTCTTGTGTTTTACTAAAACGACTCACTACTTTAGTTTAAAGGGGTCATTAAAAATCTTTACATTCCTTAATATTAGTAACTTTTTTTTTTCTTTCTTTCTTTGCACCAAAAGCAGTAATAATTTTGGTTTTTATAGCCATTTTTTCATCTTTTCTCTGACCCTTAGAATTAAACATGCCGATATTTTCTACTGGCCCTTTAAGACTTTTTTGTATACACCCTGATGTTTCTTTGTTTTCTGCAATGCATGCAGCCATTATGACCCAAACTTAACAAGTACTTTGAAATTTGCAGACAAATCAGTAGTTTTGATAATTTATTAAAATAAATAAATAAATAAATAATAATAATAAATGCACTGTACATATTATTGCAATCGGTAAAAACGTCAAGCTGATCAAATAGCCATGAGTCATATGTTGTTGGAAAGCTCTCAAAGAGTAGAATACAACCAGTCTATTTGTTTTACTCACATACAAATATATAGCAAGTAACAGCTAAGTATATGTCTTTGACAATTATGTTGCCGTTGCTTATAAGCTGCGTTTTCGCTTAAAACTTCACGAAAAATAAAATATCACATACCATTACTTAAAGGAGGTGATTATCTTTCAAATAAGCCCACACACAAGGTAATCAGATGCAAATATCATTATACATATATGACATATAGATAGTCCACACAAAGCACAATGTTACATTTGGCCACCAGGAGATGGCACCATGTAAATAACACAAACTCCATGATGCAGACTGATTATGTCAGAAGGCACTCCTTCTGTGAAATCTCATTACTAAAATCATGCATGCTATGCAAACCTTTAATCATTGTTGTGTTTGCATGTGTAATTAGTTCTTATGTACAACTATTATGTTTTATTTGTTTGGGGAGGCTTTTGGACACTATGATAAATTATTTTTATAGCGCTATAAATTTTGATTGCTATGTTGTATCAACACAACATGTTTCTCAGATACAGTTGACATGATTAGGACCACCTTATTTACACCCAGAGATATTTAAAGTCAAATAAGAAAAAGTAAATTTTTTGCCTTTTTTTTTTTTTTTCAGTTTCTTAGGCTGAGAGTCTCAGAATGTATCAATCTATATCATTACAATTTTTGAAAGGATTTATTTACAATGATACCAAACACTTAACCCTTTTTTTTTTTGTTTGTTTGTTTGTTTTTTTTGTGTGTGTGTGTGGAGTTATAAGCCTTCAATTTCGGGTACGCCACTGAAACAGGAAATCTTTAAAAACACCTTCAGAGTTTAAAGTGTTAATATGCAGAGAAAACTATAAGACAGACATTCATAGGTTAATTTTCTCAAAAACTGTAAACACCGTGTCTCTGTGGCGCTATAAAAATTCCTGTGTTTCTTTAGAGCAACCTGCTTAGACCCGCCCCAACAACATTACTCGACCAATGGTGTGAGTTGGGGGTGGGACTATCTGAACAACTGCAGACGATGGCCGTATTTAGAAAGCCATTTTAAAAACATTGTTTATTATTGCAATTCCAGTCTTGAGGGAACACTGCGTTCGGTGGTGCTATAGTGTCGCAGAAATTGTATACTTCAGCGTTAAGTTCTGAAAGTTACATATAGTTCCATAGTACATTTAACTCTTATCTCAGAAGATCTTAGAAATCTGATTCCTCATTACATGTTCCCTTTAAAATGCATTACAGGATTCTAATAATGGCATTTTTTTTATATGGGTCTCATAAACATTTATGTCTCACAAATCCAGTCTGTGTTCACAACTGCTTTCATAGGACTTAATTTGAAAAAACCTTAGCGAAAAAAAAATAAAACAGGAAAAAATAACAAGGAGAGGCAGATCGTGCAGAAGAGAAAGACAACTCTGAAGAATCCCTGGAGTAATTGCTGTTATTTATTTATCTTTGGAGAACACAATGCAATTAAATGGGGATGGTTTTGTCTAATTAAATCTTTCAGGAAATAGCTGGTAAACATCCTACTGTATGTTTAAGCCCTTCAAAGACACGTCTGTCTCACTCGTGGACAGACGATGTGTCTGAGACCATAGAGAGAGGACACAGGAAATCTACGGGAAGTTAGTTTTCTAAAATGTCAAATAATTAAAAGGTCGATTGAAATATTTGTTGAATTCAAATAACTGCACCATATCATTTCTAGAATAGCATCTGAAGGACACATTTACATTAACGATAATTCTATGTTTTTTAAAACTATTTTTAGAAGTGTCTTGTAATGTCCTTTGTATGGATGTCATGGAGATTGTTGCCACAACAGCAGTTTTTCCAAGACATCCTATATGCTGCCAATCTCACTATCTCAGCTCACTTGAACAGCTGGTCTACAATTGAGTGTGTGGGTGTTTGTTTACATCCACTGTTTGTGTGTATGTGTGTGGATTGTTTAAGAAGTGGGCTCTGTGCCATCAGGAAGAAGGGGGAAGGAAAGGAAAAGAGACAAGACCCTTGAGAGGAAAAGATAAAGAAAGAGAGAGAGAGAGAGAGAGAGAGAGAGAGGGGGAGGATGAAACAAGTCGTTAAATTCCCTCAAAGTAATTTAAAGGGTGCTATTTGTAACATAACTATTTGCAAAGTAAAAATGACAATGCATTTTTAATGTTTTCAACTGCTTATGCCGAACACATACATGTGAGCAACACTTCCCTATAAAAAGGTGACACACACACACACAAACACAATGAAAACACTGTTTGCCAAAAGAAAAGGACTATAAAGTACAGCCTACACATACTGGATATAAAAATAAAAGACAAACACAAAAGCAGAGACAAAGCAAGCAAGAGAGAGAGAGAGAGAGAGAGAGAGAGAGAGACAGACACTTACTCTGCAATAGTCATCAATAAAGCGTAGTCTTTTCATGGCCACGTCTCTTACATGACTTCGTCGGAATAGTATTTTGCCTTAAAAATAAAAAGGTAGAATCATTGAAAATGTGTTTTTTTTGTCAAATCCACAACATGAAGAAAAGCAAATAAATAAATGATACTATTGTAGAGTCTAATGTAAGCAAATTCTGTTGAAGGCCCCATGAAATCGCTTCACGGCGTATTTTCGATTGACATAGTACACAGGACAGCATCGACATGTTCCTGTACCCTGACATTTCAGAGTTACTGGCAAATGCCATCTCCCATCAGCCATTTTTGCATCAGTTCAAATGTTTACCTTTTCCCTGGGTGCGATTGATAAATCACTAAGTAAACGCGTTCACATAATCAATGATGAGGTTGCATTTTCCCTCTAAGATTACATTTTTACTCCACTGACGGTTAGGTTTAGGGTTGGGGTTTGGGTGTATAGTTAATAAAATATGCATTCCTGTTGACTGTACTCAATTTTGATGCCACTCTGTAGACATTTCACTCGGAATCTGGAGCTTTCACATGCTCATACTTTAAAAACTCTCCCAACTTTGGCCACTGGGAGCAGTAGTTAGAATTTCAGTAAGACACAGATCGATTTCAACATCAGAACTTTTGACCTACTGTTTCCGAATTCACACTAGGATCAGTCTGCACAGGAAGTACATAACAGGGCTCATCCCTTTCTTTTTAAAATGGTTAGGACGTTTGTGTTTATGGTACAGCCATGAGCTATGATTTGCTACTTGCTAGTTGGTTGCAGGTGATAATGGAGGAGAGATTCTTATTTTCAGAAAGGATTTAATAAGACAAAAATCTGTGTAGTACAACATGAGTCATCAATATTTCTGGTCCATTTTCACCATAAAACTTATAGAAAAACTGTACATTTTAAAAGCTTTTAGAGTACACTAGAATATACACTATATGGCCAAAAGTTTGTGGACACCCCCTTCTAATTAGCGAATTTGGTTACTCCATTAAATCCAGTAAAGAAAAACCTTAATGTTTCTTTATGTAATGGCTTGGGCTTTGTGTGCTTCCAAATTTGTGGCAACTGTTTGCGGATAGCCCTTTTCTGTTCCAGCATGACAATGCCCCTGTGAACAAAGTGAGGTCCATAAAGAAATGGTTTACTGTGTCTGGCGTGGAAGAAACTGACTGGCTTGCACAAAGCCCAGACCTGAACCCCACTGATCACTTTTGGGGTGAACGGGAACAGCAACAAAAAGTCAAGCCCCATCGACCAACATCAGCTCCTGACTTCACTGATAGCCTTGTGTCTGAATGAGAGCAAATTCCTGCAGCCATGTTACTACATACAGTATAGTGGAAAGCCTTCCTAAAAGAGTGGAAGCTGTTATTACAGCAAAGGGGGAAATTGATGCCTCAGGTTTTGAAATCAAATGTTCATCAAGCACATATGGTGTCCACAAACTTTTGGCCATATAGTGTAGATGGCTTCAAAGCTAACAGACATAGACTAAATGCCACAAAACTCCCATTTTGATTTCACGGAGTCTTGAACATCTGCTCAGTTTAGCATTAACCCATAAGGAAGCATTCAGAAATGTGATACACAGAGCAGCTACTGAAGGGAGACGCCATGTGTTCCCATCTACATGAGATCTGGTACATCTTAATCAGATTGAGACGCTTGCAGGAGATAAGATAACGATGTATCACCGACCTCCGGCTCTCAGGCGCTCCTGTCTCAAGCTGTTTACACTCTTGGAAACATTGTGAGCTACTCAGCATTGTGTGGATTGAACAAAAACTTTGAGTTGACATGAAGCTACTGACAACCAGTGACAAATGTTTCATAAAAACCCTGTAGATTCACCTTCTGTTCACTTTCATATTCTCCTCATAAAAAAAAAATAAAAAATAAAAAAAAACCACACTACACAGTAAAGACCCTATGAAATCAAAATCAAAGTTTTGTGGTTTTTAGCTCATGCCTGTTAGTTTTGAGGTCATTAATATATATGCATTTAAAATTCACAGTCTTTCTCCTTCAGGAAAATGGACCAAAAATACTGACGACTCATCTTGTACATAGGGGCGTTCAGAAGATATTTCCATAAAAATTCTCTCAAGAATTACAATGTCTCCTCCCACCAATTCCACCTGCAACCAACTAGCAATATAAGTTAAAAAAAAAAAAAAAAAAGAGCGCAACAGTTCCAAATTTTCAGCCATCTGGTTTCCGAAAGTATTTTCCCCCATTCATTTCTTCCATAGACTTAATAAAATCCTTCATAAAAGAGTTGTGAGTCATGAACCAAACCAACCAGCCCAGAGGTGAATCACAACATCACAAACTTTGTTTTGAGGGCAAAAAATATTTGAAAATCGGACATAAAGACAAAGGTACATGGCTGTGTACTTACTGTCTTTCATGAGGGCACAAACTACAATCCCATGAAGCATTGCGAATTATGTCATTGAATAACAAATTATGGGACTATATAAAACTATTGATTTTAGTTTGCTGTTTATAAGTATAGAAACAATATATTTAACGTTATTGCTAAATATGCCGGTATGTACAGATATACTGTATATAAGTAGTTTAAGGGTGACCGACTCGATTACACCATTCACAGTGCGTCATGGGAGCGCACGGTCGCTCCGAGGCATGTTTCGTGGGTTTTGTTGGCCGCGGTTCTCTGATAGGTGGATTTTTCTCTGCTGTACCATGGGTAATGTATTTGTTTACCATGAATTCCGCTCTCAAACACAACTTTTAAATAATGAAGTTGAGATAACGCAGGTGGACGGCTTCAACGGAAGCAAATACCATCGATGAACAACCTCGTAGCTCACGGTAGGACAACTTTCTTTTTCAATAGGAAATACATCAAAAGGAAACAAAATTGCATTTATCAAACCATTTCATGGGGTCTTTAAGAAAGCTTAGATGTAAAACCATTAAATACAACTTAAATAAAAAAATATAAATATACATATTTCAAAATTAGACATATTTTCTATAGTGTATAGATATAACTTGAAATCTCTCACAGCGTCCCAACAGAGTCTTATAATTAGAGCGGAATTAAAAGGGGACAGTACATAGATTAAAGTTGACACCCCTAAAATCCCCTTACAAATGCTGCAAATGATCTTGTAATCTACTTAATTTTACAGTAATCCAGCCAATTACAAAACAATCCAGTAAATAATCCAATGAAGCCAGTGATAATCTGGTTGCATGCGAGTCAGTGAGGGATATGAGACCAAATGGAGACTATTAGAGGGGGAGACAAAGAACAAGAGAGAAACTAAATGTCCAGGGAATCGAGCAGCCGAGTCAGCAAGAGAGGAAAATGTGTCCCAATCTCTGTCTCACTCTACTCATTTTCCTCTTATTGATAGCTCTTGTTCTCTGGGAACTGCTGCTCATCTCAATGCCTGTGTGTGTCAGTGTGTAAGTCAAGAATGGAAGGCGGCCCTGTCCCAGCTTTACGATGACTTATTTTGGACAGATCTGCTGACAATGTGTATTTGTGTAGGGGTGTGTGCTTGTGTGCAGAGAAAGGGAGTATTTGGAGCAGGACAAATTGTCTCCCAAATTCACCTGGAAGAAAAGGGATGATCCTCTTTTTGGGATCCTTCTGCCCTCCCTCGATTGGGAACTTGTCGAGAATCTGCATCTGTGAAAAGACACAAAAACAAAACACCATGTAAACAACAAACTAGTTAATAACATTTACGAACAACTCATCAATGTAGCAAACTACTGCTTGACATTTTTATCATGGAATAATAAACTGCCTGGCCAAATAAAAGTTGCCGTTTGGATTTAAATAAGCAGATACTTAAGAGCCTATGATTGGATGATTATTGCAGTGATTAATATGTTTCAGCTGGCAACAATTCTTTTAACCCTAACTGATGCAGTGTGTAGCTTCTCATTTCTTAACAACCATGTTGGAAGACATATCCCGTGGTCATGGAAAAGCTGTTACTGTGTTTCAGAAGGGACAAATTATTGGACTGTATCAAGCAAAAAAGACAAGGAGATTGCCGAAATCACTGGAATTGGGTTAAGAACTGTCCAATACATTATTAAAACCAGGAAGGATGGTGGTGAACCGCCAGCTTCACGGAAGAAATGTGGTCGGAAAAAGAATCTTGAATGATCGTGATCGGAGATCACTAAAATGCTTGAAGTCACATCGTAAAAAAAATCAACATTAGAACTCACGGCTATATTTAATAGTGAAAGTTAGAGCATTTCCACATGCAAAAAGTGATGAGAACAGCTGTGTGGCCACAAGAAAGCCACTTGTTAGTGAGGCTAATTGGAAAAAAACAACTTAAATTTGCTAGGGAGCATAAAGATTGGACTGTGGAGCAATGGAAAAAGGTCATGTGGTCTCATGAGTCCAGATTTACCCTATACCAAAGAGATGGGTGCGTCAGGGTAAGTAGGGAAATGCATGAAGCGATGCACCCGTCATGCATAGTACCCACTGTACAAGCCTCTGGAGGCAGTGTTATGATCTGGGGTTGCTTCAATTGGTCAGGCCCAGGCTCAGCAATGTTATGTGGCAATAAAATGAAGTCAGATGACTACCTGAATGTACTAAATGACCAGGTTATCCCATCAATGGATTTTTTTCTTCCCTGACGGCACGGGCATATTCCAGGACGACAATGCCAAGATTCATCGGGATCAAATTGTGAAAGAGTGGTTCAGGGAGCATGAGAAATTATTTTCACACATTGGCCATCACAGAGTCCTGACATTAACCCCATCGAAAGTCTTTAGGATGTGCTGAAGAAGACTTTAAAGAGTGGTTCGACTCTCCTGTCATCAATACAAGATCTCAGCCAAAAATTAATGCAACTCGGAAATAAATGTGACGTTGCATAAGGTTGTCGAAACAATGCCACAATGAATGTGCGCCGTAATCAAAGGCGGTCCAATGAAATATTAGAGTATGCACATTTTTTTGGCCAGCCCATGTACATACTGTTTAGAAACTATTTTCATTAAGTAGCAAGCTAGTATTCCATACCAAGATAGCCATGCCTGATGCAAAATTTCATGATCTCTGTTTTAAATCCCCAGCTTATGTTCCCTGAAATCCAATCATTTAGTTCTTTTTTCTGTAACTCTCCACATACTCCCCTTTTGGGGTTTTGAAGTAGATACAGCTGTGGATTTTTTCTAAGGATCCCACAAACAAATCTAAAGCTCCATTCTCAGAATTAAAAGCAACCATAGGGACCTATCAGCAGAAGCTGGACCATTCTCTCATGCAGACATGACCCTGTAAGAGCCCTGACTGTAAACTCCCAGTGGGCTGTTCATTAGTAAGAAAGATTTATGAGAAATTAGAGATTGAGTAAAGTTTAGAAGTAGCTGTTGTGGGAACCAAATTGCTGACAGCTACTAGGAACAAAAAGATTACCAAAGGATTACGAGGTCAAATAAAGTCTAAATGAAAATGAGTAATAACTTTAACAGACAATTAACTAACACACATATTAACATGGCCACAGCTGTGGCGCAGCTATTGCATGTGCTCATGACAAAAAAGTGTGGTGCTTCTGTGGGGATGCAGATTCGAATCTAGACTTTGTCTTTTCATGATCCCCCATCTTTCTACTTGTTTTCTGTCAATAGACTTTAGTAAGGGTAGACACCATATTTAATATTTCTCGATTGAAACAAGGCTGTGAGGGATAGAAGTACAGTCTGTTCAATGGGTTGTACTATTAAATACCTTGGTGCTTATTGCTCAGCAGACAAAACATTAAAATACAACAAGTCAAAAACAAAAACGTTGGTAAAACCGCCTTGGAGACCCATTAGGTATGCCACCATTTGAAGTCTCCTTTGACCTCCCAGCCGTTCTCATCATACTTCAAGGCGTCCAGCAAGGTCTTGATGCTGTTGTAATCCTCTTTGAGGTGCACAGAGTGAGCCAGGGGAAGAGACGGGTACTTGTTACCATTATGGACCAGCACGGCTTTGAATAATACTTTAGTATAAATACATGTTAATTTGTTTTTTTTCTGACTTTATGTGAACGAAAAGACACAAATTCGCCCGTTTTCTCATTGGAAATAGGTACATTTCAAAATATCACTGTCCTGGACACAAAAGCAAAGTTTGTGGGGAATAATAGCCATTTTCTATACTTTTGAGGCATAATAACAGGAAATAACACTTACTACCCAGGAACAAAAAAAAAAAAAATGTGTTACACAGTGTAATTAGACATGACTTTGGACATTTGAAGCTAAAAACATATTCTACGCAACTACGTGAATACAGACGCTTCTAGCTACGGCAGCTCGATTTTGTGCATTGTTGCATTCCAAAATGTGTCAGACTGCAATTCACAACACAACGCAAATATACGCTACATTCTCAACTGTAACGAGTGGCTGGCGCTGGCAATGACAAAGACGATGATGTAGGAACCCAAGTGCAGTTTATTTCCAGATGTGATAATCAGTAACCCTAACTATAAATGTGAACAAAACAAAACATAAACGACTTAACTTGACATGACATGACATGACTTGACTATAGATTGGACATAAACATAACATGACCTGACATGGCATGAGCTATCCAACAATGTTACAGTCACATGACCAGGAACACATGACATGAAACAGGAACTAAACTATTCAAAAATAAAAGACATGAAATACATGAACACACACATTAAACATTACATCAAAGTTGCCACAAGGACTATACAGAGAAATTAGTGTGAACTATTTGCTTCTACAGTGAGATTTCTCTTTCAAGTCAACTACTGTCATGGTGGAGCAGCAGTTTGAAGAGAACATTGCTAGCAAGTAAGTAAAGTCAATATATTTATAATAGCTTACCTGAATAATAACACATCCAGTTTAATGACACAGACTTTTGATGATAACTCTATCGCCCCCTGGAGTACTGAGGTTTGTTACTGTTACAGTAACGCAAGAACGCATGTTAAGTATGTTCAACCAGACCGCGAGTTGGGAACACGTTGTCCTGCGTACTTGTGTAAAGTATGTTTCTGGCCTTCGATAATTAAATGGCATCTAAACTAAGGTCTATATTCCTTGTCCAATCAAATTAAGGCATAAAAAACAGTGTAAATTACACAGTGACAACAATGATCATGTTCCAATCAAAAGACTACAAAGTTTTTTCTAGAGTCTTTAGATTTAGAATCTTTAGAGTTTTTAGTTTTAGAATATTTACAGTCTTTAGATTTAGAATATTTAGAGTCTTTATATTTAGAATCTTTAGAGTCTTTAGATTTAGAATCTTTAGAGTTTTTAGATTTTAGAATATTTATAGTCTTTAGATTTAGAATCTTTAGATTCTTGAGACTTCAAATGTTTACAGTCTTAAGATTTAGCACCTTTTGAATATTTAGTTTTAGAATCTTTGCAGTCTTTAGATTTAGAATATTTAGAGTCTTTAGATTTAGAATCTTTAGAGTCTTAGGATTTAGAATATTTATAGTCTTGGATTTAGAACCTTTACAGTCTTTAGATTTCTAATTTTCAAAGTCTTTAGTTTTAGAATCTTTACAGTCTTTTGATTAGAATCTTTAGAGTCTTTAGATTTAGAATCTTTAGAGTCTTTATATTTAGAATCTTTAGATTTTTTAGATTTAGAATCTTTAGAGTCTTTTGATTTAAAACCTTTAGAGTCTTTAGATTTGGAATCTTTAGAGTTTTTAGATGTAGAATCTTTACAGTCTTTAGATTTAGAATATTTCAAGTATTTAGATTTTGAATCTTTTCAGTCTTTACATTTAGAATCTTTAGAGTCTTTATATTTAGAATCTTTACAGTCTTTTGATTTAGAATCTTTACTGTCTTGAGATTTCAAATCTTTACAGTCTTTAAATTTAGAATCTTTACAGTCATTATATTTTTAATCTTTAAGGTCTTTAGATTTCGAATATTTACAGTCTTTAGATTTCAAATCTTTACAGTCTTTAGATTTAGAAACTCTACAGTCTTTAGATTTAGAATATTTACAGTCTTTAGATTTCAAATCTTTACAGTCTTTAGATTTAGAAACTCTACAGTCTTTAGATTTAGAAGCTTTACAGTCTTTAGATTTAGAATCTTTAGAAATGATAATATCTTTAGATTTAGAACCTTTAGACAAGGAATCTTAAGAATCTCTTTGAGACGATCAATCAAGCTTAAATATAGCAAAATATGTTAATGCTTTATCTAAAGGTCATGCTTTACTATGATTCCATGGCACAGAGCAAGGGGAGTAATTGAAATTTGAGTCAATCTGTAATTGAGGCCACATACACACACACTCATAGCTGACCCCTGTGTTTATCTATGTGGGGTCAAGGCAAGTCCATTTTTACTGGTGTACATTAGTTGGGTTGGGAGCAGATGATCTGGGTCAGATAGCATGAAGAATTGGAGAAAAAACATAATATGTCTCACAGACATGAAACTTTTTTTTTTGCACTCAACTTATTCTGCAGGTAATTTCACAACTTTTTAAAAAGTCTTTTAAAATTCTTTATTCTTTAGTCTTTAGAATTTTTTGAGTCTTTAGCTGTACAATCTTTAGAATCTTCACCATTTTTAGACACTAAAGAGCAGAGGTAGAGCACTGAGCAAAGGATCTGGGTCAGATAGCATGTAGAATTTGGAGGAAAATTTGGAATATGTCTCACAAATGTCAAAATGTCTTGCACTCAACCTAGTCTCTCAAGCACCTCAACCTATTCTGCAGATAGTGGCACAATAAGTGTACTCTTTGTAGATTATTTACTTTCACTATCATCTAGAGCAGCTACCCTGACAACACATGAACATCACTGACATGTCTAGTCAATATGGAAGATGTCAATTTAGAGCATTTGGCTCAGCTGCATAAACATTCCCTGTCAAATGACATTCAGCAGATGTCTTCAGGATGTTTATGATGTAGAATATGAATATTATACAGTGTTTATCAGATGTTTGTACACAAATATGACACTTTCCAGATGATGCCCTCTTTCACAAATGTCTCCACAACAACGCGTCCAGGTCACATTTCCCCCCCAAAAACCAAAGAATAAAAATAGGAAATTATATTTTGCATAAAGAAAATGAAGCTAATTTTAGGACCATTTAGAATTTTTTAATTGTGACATTACTTTTATAATATATAAGCACATTGCACCCTAAATAGTTATTTCTTTAATATGTCTGGACATTATATTTTTGAATATTCTTGTATTTTTTACTCAATAGTGATTCTCATTACTGTAAGAGAATCTTTTTTATTGAATTATGGTCAAAATACCGTAATACAATCTATTTATATCAGCACACATTAAATGCAGGACAATTTTTTTTATCATTATGTATAAATACTTTAAAATTTAAATAATATACTATATTTATAATATAAATAATACATTTTTTGTAATGAGAATGAGATTATTTAAATTATGGAAATGAGATTGGGGGCTAAACAGTAATGAAAATAAAGTCACAAAGCAAAAATTCTAAATGATGCATATTTAAATTGATTGTATACATAAACTATGGTGTTAAATAAAATGGAATGGTCAGTGTCTAACCAGAGTGCGCAAAAAAAATAAAAAAAATAAAAAATGTAAATATTTGCTGGTAGAGCTCTGGAGAATGTGGAGGTAACCAGACAGCGCCTGTTCACAACTCTGAGTGTGTACAAAAAAAAGAAAAAAAGAAAAAACAAAGTGATAAAGGAGGGAAATTGATATACAGAGATAGAGAGGGGGAAGAAAAGACAGAATGAGAATGAAAATATCAGGATAGATATAATAACATCTAGAGCGAGAGAAGAAGATGGAGAGAGTGAGAGAGAGAGAAGGAATCATGAAGATATAAGTGAAGAAATACAGAATTAGGAGAAGTTGCTTTATTTCCCAAGCACTGAGGCACCTGGAAGACTTCCTGAGTCTCCATAGCAACAGGGGTGGGGAGACAGGAGAGAAAGCCAGTGATTGGATGAGAGGCCGTGTGTGGAAGAGAATGAATAAGAAGAATGGAAACACACATACACGGATCATCAACTTTTTATAAAGACAGGGTCTGCATTCAGTCTTTTGAACACTATCATGTACACTCTTAACACATGCTGTGTGACTTTATCCGTTCCCATCAGTTCTGCTGAATGTGGAACGTGTTAATTAATTTGCATAATTACCACCTCTTATAGGATCTTATAGGAACGATATGCACTCTATATAGCATTAATGCTAAAAACTCATTATCATTATATATATATATATATATATATATATATATATATATATATATATATATATATATATATATATATATATATACTTAGCACTTTATTAGGAACACCTATACATCTACTTATTCAAGCGATTATCTAATCAGCCAATCGTATGGCAGCCAGGAGCTTCAGTTAATGTTCACATCAACCATCAGAATGGGGAAAAATTATGATCTTAGTGATTTTGACTGTGGCATGATTGCTGGTTCCAGACGGGCTAATTTGAGTATTCCTTTAACTGCTGACCTCCTGGGGTTTTCACGCACAACAGTCTCTAGAGTTAACTCAGAATGGTGCCAAAAACAAAAAAACATCCAGTGAGTGGTAGTTCTGTGGACAGAAACGCCTTGTTGATGAGAGAGGTCAACGGAGAATAGCAAGACTGGTTCGAGCTGACGGAAAGGCTACAGTAACTCAGATAACCACTCTGTACAATTGTAGTGAGCAGAATAGCATCTCAGAATGCACAACATGTTGAACTTTGAGGCGGGTGGGCTGTAACAGCAGAAGACCACATTGTGTTCCACATCTATGAGCCAAGAACAGAAAGCTGAGGCTGCAGTAGGCACAGGCTCACAAAAGCTGAACAGTTGAAGTCTGGAAAAACATATCCTGGTCTGATGATATCTCGATTTCTGCTGAGGTCTTTAAAGTCTTTCAGATGGTAGAGTCAGAATTTGGCGCCAACAGCATGAATCCAGGGACCCAACCTGCCTTCTGTCAACAGTCCAGGCTGGTGGCGGTGGTGTAATGGTGTAGGACATGTTTTCTTGGCACACTTTGGGTCCGTTGATACCAATCAATCATTGCTTGAATGCCACAGCCTCTTTGTGTATTGTTACTGACCATGTGCATCCCTTCATGGCCACAATTTGTCACAAAGCAAAAGTCTTCCCAAACAACACAATGAGTTCACTGTTCTTCAGTGGCCTTCCCAGTCACTGGATCTGAATCCAATAGAACACCTTTGGGATGTGATAGAATGGGAGATTTGTAGCATGAATGTACAGCTAACAAATCTGCAGAAATTGCGTTATGCAGTCATGTCAACATGGACCAGAATCTCAAAGGAAGGTTTCCAACATCTTGTGCAATCCATGCCACGAAGAATTGAGGCTGTTTTGAGAACAAAGGGAGCTGGGAGGCTCTCCCCTGTTTTAGTATAGTGCTCCTAATAAAGTGCTCAGTGAGTGTATATATATATATATATATATATATATATATATTATACATAATTAAAATGAGCATAAGTTAATAAACTGTACTACTATAATGTATATTTACAATAACAATTGACAATGTTTTTTTTTATAATTTATATACTTGTATATTATTGATTACAATTATTTTATTATTATATTTTTCTATGATTCGAAAGAAAGGAAGAAAGAAAGCAAAAAAGAAAGAAAGCATAAGTGAAAATACAGAGAGAGATCACACAGAAAGTGATTTGCTTAAAAAGTCACATAACAGAGCTGCATCATCAGGCATACATAAAATCCTGCCCCATGAGGTCGCCTGTTTAAGATGAGAGTGATTCTGACTCCAGTAAGTTAGAGTTAAGTGTGTGTGTGAGCCACATAAACCTCATGATTAGCCCTTTCAAGGAGCTGCATCAGGGGGCCTTCCTGGTAGAGCACAGCTAAAGAGTTTCACTACATTACAGGAGAGTGAGCTCTGTCACGCAGCTCCATCAATGGGCTTATTCAAGTCAAAGACTTCAATGCATATTTCATGACACTTAAAACAGTGATCCCTGTTATGGAGGTGCACAGGGGGGTGCTCCGCAGTATTAAAGGGGCCATAGTCTACCCTTTGTAGCATTTTGCTCCTTAAAGCTCAAGTTGTAATTACATTTTGCATAAGCATTTCCCGCCCTCTTTCCGTAAGGGTGGAAGATTTTTCTCCCTTAGAAATAAACAGGCTGTTTTTTCTGCTGTACCTTTAAGACTTCTACGTATATGTACATGACCTCTGTTATGACTGGCTAATTTCTTCGTCTTTGTAAAACTAGATTTTGTATTGTACAATACAAATTTTGGAAAGGTAGTAGGTTATCTGGGGCAAATGTGCACAGTACTGTATGTATAAACAGTAAGTGTATGGTAGTATGCTAGCAAGTAAAAATCTAGTTGTCTATGATGTGGCCCTATAAAAGAACACAAGACATGAAGAACTCTGTTTACTTGGACCCTTCACTTTCTCTTCTCTTTCATTTACTCTACACATCTGCACATGTCCCATGACCCAAATAACGGCAGTGGTCATGTGACCCTTTGCTAATGCTTGCTGATTGGGCTCATGTTGCATGATGTCATCAACAACCAATTACACTTACACAAACGTTGACATTTTCCTGAGTACACGATGTCAGAGAAGCTGAGCTTTAAAGAAAAATTGTTTTTGGGAGAAATATGAAGTAGTTCAAAATGAGACCAACAGTCTTTGAAATTACTTGCTGAGTGAGTTTCAGAAGTGTGACAGATTTCAAAACATGAAAATCTAGATGTCCTCGCTGAATATATCCACCTGGAACCACACAGAACATCTGCTCAATAAACTGCTCCTTGAGAGAGAAATTACAAAAATAAACTATAAAGTGATGCTGGCTTGACAAAGCATAGTCTGGGAGTTAAAAACCATTTCAAAAGATTACATTTTAATGGTTTTGAGGGTCAACAGAAAAGGTCAGATATATAGACAGACAGACAGGTACGTCAATGTAAGTTTATGGGATTTTTGGTCAATTTGAAGGTCAGATACAGGAAAACCGTAGTCTGATAAGTTAGAAAAGTCATAGCACACTATAGCCAAGTTTACACTACACAACTTGCAGTTGGCACCCTGCAACTCACAGTCCTGTTTTTCATCATGCTGGTGCGAACACTTCAGGTCTGTTGTTTATCAACTACACAACCATTCGTCCCCAACTGTGCTATGTGTATACCTGGTAATACACTTACATTTATGCATTTGGCTGACGCTTTTATCCAAAGCGACTTACAGTGCCCTGATTACAGGGACAATCCCCCTGGAGCAACCTGGAGTTAAGTGCCTTGCTCAAGGACACAATGGTGGTGGCTGTGGGGATTGAACCAACAACCTTCTGCTTACCAGTTCAGTGACCACTTGTGTTCAGATTTCGAGGAGAGAGTCACTCATTTCAAGACGACATACATCAATCATTATCAGAATCAGAATCAGCTTTATTGCCAAGTATGCTTACACATACAAGGAATTTGTCTTGGTGACAGGAGCTTCCAGTGTACAACAAAACAAAAACAATACAAAAACAGCAACAAGACATAGATAATAATACAAAATAAAAAATAAAACTAATTATACACATACGTACAGACACACACACATACACATGGGTAGTGCAAATCTAATTCAATCTGTTATGTACAGTGCAAATACAAATCTGTTATGTACAGTGCACATGTTTTTTTTATTTATTTTTTTTATTTTTTTATTTAGAGGTATGAAATGGCAGAAGAGGTTGGGTGTGTTGGATAAATATAAGAAAGACTAAACTGTGTATTGCACATAGTTATTGCTCAATGGGGCAATTTAACTGTTCATGAGATAAATAGCCTGAGGGAAAAAACTGTTCCTGTGCCTGACGGTTCTGGTGCTCAGAGCTCTGAAGCGTCGGCCAGAAGGCAACAGTTCAAAAAGGTAGTGGACAGAATAAGTGGGGTCCAGAGTGATTTTTCCAGCCTTTTTCCTCACTCTGGAAGTGTATAGTTCTTGAAAGGGGGGCAGAGGCCAACCAGTAATCCTCTCAGCAGTCCGAACTGTCCTTTGTAGTCTTCTGATGTCTGATTTCGTAGCTGAACCAAACCAGACAGTTATTGAAGTGCAGAGGACAGACTCAATGACTGCTGAGTAAAATTGTATCAGCAGCGCCTGTGGCAGGTTGAATTTCCTCAGCTGGTGAAGGAAGTACAACCTCTGCTGGGCCTTTTTCACAATGGAGTCAATGTGGTTCTCCCACTTCAGGTCCTGTGAGATGGTAGTGCCCAGGAACCTGAATGACTCTACTGCTGCCACAGTGCCGTTTAGAATGGTGAAGGGGGTCAGTGTTGGGGTGTTTCTCCTAAAGTCCACAATGATCTCCACTGTTTTGAGCGTGTTCAGCTCAAGGTTGTTTTGACTGCACCAGACAGCCAGCTGTTCAACCTCCCTTCTGTATACAGACACATCGTCATCTCGGATGAGGCCGATGACAGTGGTGTCGTCTGCAAACTTCAGGAGCTTGACAGAGGGGTCCTTGGTGATGCAGTCATTGGTGTAGAGGGAGAAGAGTAGTGGGGAGAGCACACAACCCTGGGGGGCACCAGTGCTGATTGTACAGGTGCTAAAAGTGTTTCCCCTGTCTCACAAGCTGTTGCCCGTCCGTCAGAAAGCTGGTAATCCACTGACAGATCGACATGGAAACAGAGAGTTGGTGTAATTTATTCTAGAGTATAGCTGGGACAATGGTGTTGAAAGCCAAACAGAAGTCCACAAAAAGGATCCTTGCATATGTCCCTGGTCTGTCCAGATGTTGCAGGATATGATGCAATCCTATGCTGACTGCATCATCCACAGACCTATTTGCTCGATAAGCAAATTGAAGGGGATCTAGAAAGGGTCCAGTGATGTTCTTCAGGTGGGCCAACACCAGTCTCTCAAATGATTTCATGACCACAGACGTCAGGGCAACAGGTCTGTAGTCATTAAGTCCTGTGATTTTTGGTTTCTTTGGGACAAGAATAATGATTGAGCGTTTAAAGCAGCATGGGACTTCACACTGCACCAATGATCTATTGAATATCTGTGTGAAGATGGGTGCCAGCTGGTTAGCACAGGATCGAAGACACGCTGGTGAGACCCCATCTGGGCCTGAAGCCTTCCTCGTCTTTTGTTTCCGAAAGACGCGGCTCACATCATCTTCACAGATCTTAAGTGCAGGTTGAGTAGCAGGAGGGGGAAGGAGGGGGGTTGCAGGAGGTGTTGGTGTTTGTGTGAAGTGAAGTTCAGAGTGGGTGTGGGGTGTGAGATTAGGCCTTTCAAATCTACAGTAGAACACATTCAGGTCGTCAGCCAGTTGTTGGTTCTCTACAGGGTTGGGGGTAGGAGTCCTGTAATTTGTGAGTTGTTTCATGCCACTCCACACTGATGCAGGGTCCTTAGCTGAAAACTTGTTTTTCAGCTTCTCAGAGTATCTTCTTTTAGCCACTCTGATTTCCCTGTTCAGTGTGTTCCTGGCCTGATTGTACAAGACTTTATCCCCACCCCTGTAAGCATCCTCTTTGGCCTGACGAAGCTGCCTGAGCTCTGCTGTAAACCACGGTTTGTCATTGCTGAACTTTAAATAAGTCCTAGTAGGAATGCACATATCCACACAGAAACTGATATATGATGTAACAGTATCTGTGAGCTCGTCCAGGTCTGTTGCTGCAGCCTCAAAAACACTCCAATCCGTACAATCGAAGCAGGCTTGTAGTTCCCGCTCTGCTTCATTGGTCATCTCTTTACAGTCCTTACTACTGGCTTGGTTGATTTTAATTTCTGCCTGTAGGTTGGAAGAAGATGAACCAGACAGTGATCAGAGAGTCCCAAAGCTGCTCTAGGGACAGAGCGATATGCATCCTTTATTGTTGTGTAGCAATGATCCAGTATGTTCCTGTCTCTGGTGGGGCATGTGATGTGCTGTTTGTATTTGGGCAGTTCACGTGTGAGATTTGCTTTGTTAAAATCCCCAAGAATAATAATAACTGAGTCTGGGTATTGTTGTTCCATGTCTGTGATTTGATCAGCCAGCTGTTGCAGCACTGTGTTCAAACACGCGTTTGGCGCAATATACACATTCACCAGAATAAACAAGGGAAACTCCCGCGGCGAGTAGAAAGGCTTACAGTTAATAAAGAGCGCTTCCAAATTAGGACAGCACATCCTCCTTAACGTTGTTACATCTGTACACCAACTTTCATTGATATAAAAGCATGTTCCACCGCCTCTCATTTTCCCCGTTAACTCAGCGATGCGATCCGCTCTGAACAGCTAGAAGCCTGGCAGATGTAACGCGCTGTCCGGAATGGCTTCACTCAGCCAGGTTTCTGTGAAGCACAAGGCAGCAGAGGTTGAAAAGTCCTTGTTTGTGCGGGTGAGGAGATGTAGTTCGTCCGTTTTGTTAGGAAGAGAGCGGAGATTCGCTAAGTGAATACTCGGCTGCACTGTTCGAAATCCGCGCTGACGGAGTTTGGCCAGCGCACCGGCTTGTCTCCCTCGCCTGCGTCACTTGAACAGCAGAGCTGCGCCTCCAACTAAAATGTCTAGCAAAACATCTGAATATTCGATGCTGTCGAATGTTCAGCAGTTCGTCTCTGTTAAAACTGACTGGAAAAATAACACAGGACAATCAAATAAAAACAATAAAAGAACTGAGGAGCTCCACACTGAGGCTGCCATCCGTGGCGCCATTCAAATCAAATTATGTGTATTACTGCATTATAATAAAGTGCAAAAAAGGAAAATACGAGAAAGAAAAGCGCTAAAAACCGGCACACAGTTTCTCTTAATTATACACAAACATGTTTTTACAGCAGAATAAATTTGTAAAAGTTATTTTTCTTAAAAAATTTCTTATTGCGCTTCTAATGTGCATTCCTCTGAATTTTGTGATGTTATTGTGCATGTTTATGTATTCGCTTTTTTTAATTTTCCAATCGTATGCTTATTCCCTTTAAATCCGCACAGAACCGATGATAAATCTTCCGTTACTGCTGCACTTAGCGTCGTCCCATTTCAAACTGATCACCAAAAATCCATCTTAAAATTAAGATAACGAAATTCATTCACAAACTCGTGCAGTTTATTCATGATAACATGTCAACAAACATGAAAGAACGGCTTGCGCCCATTTTTACATGTATTTACGCTAATTTGCAAAGGAAAAAAATTATAAAAAGACAGCGGGTAAGAAGATGTGGAGTTTCATTGTATTTTTTTAAATAATTTTTGTCTTCTACTTACTGATACCTTGCCCTCCTCTTGCGCTCTTTCTATATTTCATTGGCTGTTGCTCATTGTTGGTCTCTCGCTCGTCGGGACAGTGCACACACATGACGACAAGACGTCTAGATATCAACTGGTTTTGAAAACTGTCGTAGCGTCTGGGACTCATCTTGGTATGTCGCAGGAGTGCACACACAACAAGACTGTTCGTCGTGAGATCAGAGACTTCTCATCGCCGACCAGACACAGACTCAAAACATCAAAGGAGATGAGCTTGAGTCATGTAGTGTACACTAGGCTTAATTCAGAACAGTCTGAAGGTCTGCGCAAAGTTCAGTTGATGTAGCTTGAACAATCTAGGAGTTACAATTGGAAATGTTTGTCTTTGTTGAAGGGTTTTGGAAAAGCCCATACACAACTCACCACAACAATGTTAGGGCGTTGCTATGCAGCTGCTAAGTTGTTCTGGGTGGTTGCCAGCATGCTGAGTGTTTTTAGAGCATAGCTATATGGTTGCTAGGGAATAGCTAGGCGATTACTTTGACGTTTTTGGTGATTGCTAGGTGGTTACTTATTGATCCAAGTCAAAAAAGCCCACCCCCAAGTCTCTATGATATTCTGGTCTCTTCAATACAAGTTTATGGGATTTTTTTTTTTTTTTTTTTTTCTTGTTTAATCATCCACCAGGCAAAAATTGCAAGTCCATTTACTTAGAAAAGCACATCTCTAACTCACACACCACACAATTTGAGGAATCATTCAGGTCTGTGGCACAAACGGAGTGGGATGAGCTAAATTCAGAAGTTTAATACCTAGAGTTCGGAGTTTGTTCAAATCCTTAACCCAAAGTATGAACAATAGTAGTAGAGATGCAGGCACCACTAAAATGTGTTGTTTACTGATCAAGTACAATGAAATATATATGCTGAAAAGCACATTGCAGTGTGCTTTAAGAAGCTGCTTTTACCGGTAGCCAAAGGGTGAGAGTAGTTACACTGATCCAAGAACACAATCAATCAATCCTCTGATTTCAGCATTACAGGCAGTTCCATTGATTCCATTTGTGTAAACACTGTGAGGAACGGAGGAATACCAAAGAGAAAAGGAAAAGAGAAAAGTAGAGAGAGAGAGAGAGAGAGAGAGTTTTCCTTGATGTATTCTGTTCTCTTGTGCGTTGATTGACAGCACACACATGAAAACAATTGCACACTAACACAAACGTACCTCCACTACACACATGAACTCACATACTTTCACATTTGTGGAATCTAATAGGGACCACGAATCACTCCAGCCTGCACACACAGATGCCAATCATGTAGTAAGGTTACTAATGGATAGTGTGACTCAAATGCACACATGCCTTAGTGATCACAGTATTGGATTTCAGGAGACATATGTGCACTGATCAGGCAGATCAGTGGTCACTTTGGTGGGAAGCACATCAAAACGTTGTTCTGTGATACTGAATGAACAGTGAACCTTCATTTACTGACATATGAATGGAGTTGGTGAAATTTGTTAAGCAACTTTCAGTACACTACCTCCTGGCATACAATGGCACCAACTCTGGTTACACAGACAATCTCCCTCTAGCAATATGGGTTTAAGCGACAAGAACACACTGGTATAGTTTGCCCACAAACCTTAAGCCTGATTTATACAATGGAAGAAGCCAAACTTAAGCACCCAAGGCGAACAAAGCTTTAATTTAAACTATGCGCAGCATCGTTTTAAAATTAGTTTGAGGAAAATATATAAATAAAGAGCGTCAAGTCCAAACCACACCCACGGTTAGTTTTAACCAATCAACAACACTCTTCGAAAGCAAAGTTCTCGTATGTCAAGAATTTCAGAGACATGAACGAACTGGCAAAACATCACCAAACGAACATCTTAGCAGTTAAAAAATGTCAGTGTATTTCGTTATAATTTTTAAGCGAAGTAAAGAAACCTGCCTGTCCAGTAAGTATAAATTATCCTTTAGTCAGAATAGACATATTTAATTTTTTTGTTAGTGAAAATAAGGCCGTGAGAGATAGAAGTCCGTTAAATTGGCCTCATGAGGAATACCAAAGGTGTCGTTTTTATTTTCTTTTTTTTTACAACCACTTACAATTATCGAATCAAAAAATTATGATTAATATAAATTATTAACATAAAAAATTATGTACAGATGGCAAATGGAGGAAAAGTCAACAAGTCTTGTACTGCTCAGATAAAGGAAACCATTTTTTTTTTACATTTTAAAAATGATCAAATACCATAGGGGGGTTAAAAGAACAGTAGAGGTAGAGAGAGAGAGAGAGAGAGTTTTCCTTGATGTATTCTGTTCTCTTGTGCGTTGATTGACAGCACACACATGAAAACAATTGCACACTAACACAAACGTACCTCCACTACACACATGAACTCACATACTTTCACATTTGTGGAATCTAATAGGGACCACGAATCACTCCAGCCTGCACACACAGATGCCAATCATGTAGTAAGGTTACTAATGGATAGTGTGAATCAAATGCACACATGCCTTAGTGATCACAGTATTGGATTTCAGGAGACATATATGTGCACTGATCAGGCAGATCAGTGGTCACTTTGGTGGGAAGCACATCAAAACGTTGTTCTGTGATGCTGAATGAACAGTGAACCATCATTTACTGACATACAGGTGCATCTCAATAAATTAGAATGTCGTGGAAAAGTTCATTTATTTCAGTAATTCAACTCAAATTGCGAAACTCGTGTATTAAATAAATTCAGTGCACACAGACTGAAGTAGTTTAAGTCTTTGGTTCTTTTAATTGTGATGATTTTGGCTCACATTTAACAAAAACCCACCAATTCACTATCTCAAAAAATTAGAATATGGTGACATGCCAATCAGCTAATCAACTCAAAACACCTGCAAAGGTTTCCTGAGCCTTCAGAATGGTCTCTCAGTTTGGTTCACTAGGCTACACAATCATGGGGAAGACTGCTGATCTGACAGTTGTCCAGAAGACAATCACTGACACCCTTCACAAGGAGGGTAAGCCACAAACATTCATTGCCAAAGAAGCTGGCTGTTCTCAGAGTGCTGTATCCAAGCATGTTAACAGAAAGTTGAGTGGAAGGAAAAAGTGTGGAAGAAAAAGATGCACAACCAACCGAGAGAACCGCAGCCTTATGAGGACTGTCAAGCAAAATTGATTCAAGAATTTGGGTGAACTTCACAAGGAATGGACTGAGGCTGGGGTCAAGGCATCAAGAGCCACCATACACAGACGTGTCAAGGAATTTGGCTACAGTTGTTGTATTCCTCTTGTTAAGCCACTCCTGAACCACAGACAACGTCAGAGGCGTCTTACCTGGGCTAAGGAGAAGAAGAACTGGACTGTTGCCCAGTGGTCCAAAGTCCTCTTTTCAGATGAGAGCAAGTTTTGTATTTCATTTGGAAGCCAAGGTCCTAGAGTCTGGAGGAAGAGTGGAGAAGCTCATAGCCCAAGCTGCTTGAAGTCCAGTGTTAAGTTTCCACAGTCTGTGATGATTTGGGGTGCAATGTCATCTGCTGGTGTTGGTCCATTGTGTTTTTTGAAAACCAAAGTAATTGCACCAATTTACCAAGAAATTTTGGAGCACTTCATGCTTCCTTCTGCTGACCAGCTTTTTAAAGATGCTGATTTCATTTTCCAGCAGGATTTGGCACCTGCCCACTCTGCCAAAAGCACCAAAAGTTGGTTAAATGACCATGGTGTTGGTGTGCTTGACTGGCCAGCAAACTCACCAGACCTGAACCCCATAGAGAATCTATGGGGTATTGTCAAGAGGAAAATGAGAAACAAGAGACCAAAAAATGCAGATGAGCTGAAGGCCACTGTCAAAGAAACCTGGGCTTCCATACCACCTCAGCAGTGCCACAAACTGATCACCTCCATGCCACGCCGAATTGAGGCAGTAATTAAAGCAAAAAGGAGCCCCTACCAAGTATTGAGTGCAACCATTTAATGAATGAAGCCCAATATGTCATAACATTGTGTACCTTAGTGTCAATTGTTCAGCTGACGAAACAATGGATCTTTCGACAAATTTCCAGTCGCAAAACAAATTCACAGGTGTGACATTGCACAAACTGTACTTCCATCACTCACAGCAACGTTTTCATTGGCATCCAATTAATCCTCCTATGGTATTAAAGAATTGCACTTTCCTTTGGTATTTTTTTTGACCGGAAAGGTTAGATTTTTTCCCTTTTTTTCTTTTCTTTTTTTTATGATGATGATGATAATAATACCATTAAAGTAAGAACATTAAAATTATGCATTTTTGGGGGGGATTTTATGATATTTTGATCTTATTTGGTCCTCACTAGTAAAAAAGGCTCATAAATCGGCCAAATCTTGTTTAGCTTTAAATCAACTGATGTGCACAGGTTTCAGTGAGGCTTAGGTTTAGGGGTAGATAGGGTATAGAAAATATCATTAGTCTGCTATGAAATCAATGTAAGTCTATGAGATGTCCTCACTAAAATAGTGAAACAAACCAGGGTGTGTGTGTGTACGTTTTGCACTGAGGATGTTTTAGAGTCTCAACCTGTAATTTCTATCTGTTTTTTTTCTGCATTGTGGCTGATTTATTTATTGTATTCAGTCTTTATATTTGGTCTTTCCCATTCGTTTTCAATGGTCGGTCAATTCTGACCAAGAATACCAAAGGTGTCGCTTTTTTTTCCTTTTTTTTTTTTTTTACAACCACTTAGAATTATCGAATCAAACCCTAATTTTTAAAACAAAAACAATTATGTTCAGATGGCAAATGGAGGAAAAGTCAACAAGTCTTGTACTGCTCAGATAAAGGAAACCATTTTTTTTTACATTTTAAAAATGATCAAATACCATAGGAGGGTTGAAAGAACAGTTCACCCAAAAGTGTTTAAATGAATGTGTCATCATTTACTTAACGCTGAAGTATGTAACTTTTTCACTGTTAAAACACTTTCTTCTATCTCAGCTTAATGTGCAGAGAGAACCATAAGTAAGCCAGGCATAGGCAGGGTTGGGAGAGTTACTTTTAAAATGTATTCCACTACAGATTACAGAATACATGCTGTAAAATGTAATTTGTAATGTATTCCATTAGATTACTCAAGGTCAGTAATGTAATCTAAATACCTTGGATTACTTCTTAAGCACTGGTAGACTTTTTAAGTTGTTTTGACTATAAAAAAATCCGACAGCACAGTAAGACAAAATACATGTTAAAAATGCATGCTCTGAAAAACCGTAAATATCTTATGCAGTGTTGTTTCTAAAACAAGATAAAGCAAATTGATCTTGTTTGAAGGATTTTATTTTATATTTTTACAGAAAAACAATACAAAAATTCTCATAAAGAATAAGATTTTTGCCCAAATATCAAAGGTCTTACTAGAGAAAATATTATCTACAGTGGATTTTCTTGATAACAAAATATGATTGTGCCTGGTAACAGGTGCATGTAAAATGGCTAGAAATAGCATTTTAGCTTAACATAAAGCTAAATGTTCATATGATGATTTACACAAGGTTTATTTCTGTTTCTGCTGCTCCAAACTTACTTCAAATTTACTTTTTTGTCTGCTCGTATGAATGTAACACATCTTAAGAAAGTGTTTCACCGCTGTTCAAACACTCTTTGGATCGCATCATTTATATGGATGAATGTTTTCCAACTGAATAAATATTAAATGGAACAAATTACAATAATATACAAATTAATCTCTTCAGTAATCAAAATACTTTTTGAATGTAACTGTATTCTAATTACCAATGATTTAAATTGTAACTGTAGTGGAATACAGTTACTAATATATTGTATTTTAAATACGTAATCCTGTTACATGTATTCTACGTTAATTTTCTCGAAAACTGTAAACACTGTCTCTGTGGCACTATAAAATTCCAGTGCTTGTTTTGAGCTACACGCTTAGACCCGCCCAAATAATGTTACTCAACCAATGGCGTGAGTTGGGGGAGGAACTATCTGATGGTTTGAACAACAGCAGATGTGGGGTGTATTCAGAAAACTGTTTTGAAAACATTATTTTTGCAGATCTGTTTAGTGGCACTAGTGTCGCAGAAATTACATACTTTAGCTTTAACCTTTACAGTCGTTCCAAATTCATATGATTTTCTTTCTTCTGTGAAACAAAAAAGGCAATGTTAAGCATTTTTGGGTGAACTATTTTTCTAAAATATGGCATCTACTTTGAATATGCTCTATTCAAGGGGTTCAAACCTACAAACTTCTGGTTACCAGCTAAGATCTTTAACCTCTTGGCTACACCGTACCAAACTGCAAACTTGAGGTGAGCGTGAAATTGCAACTTCAACCAATAAACTCACCATAGACAGATAAGGGGGAAACTAATGCCCTTGTTCTGACTCTGAGTGTGTTCCCCAGACCAGCCGGGGTGGAGCTGGAGAGAAGTGTGGGTCATGAAATGACAGCTAGTCAAACAACCATTTGTCATCTGAGACACTTGATGCAACGTATGGGTCAATATTATATATCAATATAATTAATCACACTTACACACACACACACAAGCAGAGCCAAAGCTTAGTTATCTGTCACATGTTCCACAACTGTCTCTTGTACACTGGCTAGTTATGTCTACATCAAACAAACACACACACATACACACACACACACACACACACACACACACACACACACACACATTCTACAGAGATCTAGAGAGAGAGAGCGAGAGCTGGCATTGGCATACACATGCCATAACAAGCACACTTCCCTCACAGTACAGCAGTGAGTAATTGTGGGTGTCCATGGCGAATATTTCAGCAGCATATGTAGGGCAGCCAGCAGCAGGGACAGAGAGTTTTTTTGGCAGTCTTGTGTGCCCACGCCCAGATTTAGATCCCTGTTCTCCTTCTCACTCTCTCCATATGAGGAGCCAGAACTCGGGTCTAAACCCCAACACCACACTGAGCTCAGAACAGAAATAAAGCACTTCTGCTGGTGCAGGTAATGAAGAAACAATCAGGGCACACTATACTCTTATTGACTTTGGTACATTGAAAGTGCTGCAGGCAGCTGCTACTCTTTAGTATCACTGAACTGATATGCATAAGGAGAAAGAGTCATATTCATATGATTCTAAGACTCATTATTGTGTTGTGTTGACCAAATATAGTGTCAATACACATGTTCAATACACATATAGTGGGAGTTCTGAGGTGAAATGTCCATTGAGTGGCGCTAAAAGAGTTACAGTTTCTCCCAAACAGAGGTTTTAAAGGTGCTCTGTTGAGTTGTAAATCAACAAATCTCGTTACCCTAAACCTTAAACCTAAATCTAACCAATAGTGTCATAAAGAGCAAATGTGAGATGAATAACAGGTGGGGTTTTAAAGGTTAATGCTCTATCAAGTTTAAAATCAACAAATCCTATCTCACTACCCTAAAACTTAAACCTAAACCTAACCGATAGTTTGATCAAAACCAAATGTGAGATGAAAAACGCAACTTCTGAAGCAACCACATGATTTTGTGGTGCCTCTATTACACTTTCAACTCACGTGTCGACTTGCGTGCTCATCCTTCCAGTCAGTTGAGCTACCGTGCAATTTGATCGCACTTGAATAAGCTTGTAAATGTTGTTGGATATGTAATGCAAAAGTTAAATTGTATCACCTTACAAGTCATGCACAATAGTAAAAGTGTTTTGATGTCATAATACAGCATTGTGTGAGGAACAGAGCGAAATGTGTTTATGAATTTATAATCTGACCTTTTACTCATAATTTGTGTGAAAGGGAATAAAAGAAATTGACTACGTTCACATGGACTCCAGAAAACAGCTTATTGTGAGAAAGTAGCGTTCACGTTTACATGCACTGTATAAGTGGCATACTCTTTACTCCCGTATACTTGTGGCTCAGTCAGTAAGCGGCTTTCTCCACTGCAACGTAATTTCCATGCGATGCTGGTGTAAATAACAAACATGGTATTCGAGGAAGACTTTGCTATTTTATTCTCTGTTGCTTCGCTTTATTTCCAGATCTTCCAGAGTTATTGCTAGTGGTCGACCGATATATCACAGAGGCCGATAAATCGGCCGATATTCTGACTTTTTTAATTATCAGCATCGGCGATACATTTTCCCGTTTGGCTGATTTATTTCTTGAGGGTGCCAAAAAACACCTGCTTGCATGTGAAGCGACTGAGACATGTAAATGACCAGTCACGGTTCGTTTTGTTGTTACGTGCCATCATGTTACTACAATAATAGACCGATGTGCAACACAGTGTCATTTAAACGGTCTGCATATCAGAGCCGTGGCAGACATGTTTGAGCTCATAATGTTAAAGCGCTCCCCTGTTTCATTCTCCTTCTCTCTCCTCAACAGTTCCCTGTAACTTTTAATTGTCTTGTCTAATGATAAAAAGGCAAATATCAATAAAACTAATATCATATACCATCTGCAAATATGCACATCTCATTTAAACAGATGTAATAAACAAACCTCACAAAACTTGAGCCGATATAGCATCCTGTGGAGTGCTCATTTATTTACCTCTAAAGCACAATTCTACCAGCCTCTCCTCAGCAGTTCCCTGTCACTTTTAACTTTCTTTTCTAATGATAAAAGGCAAATATCAATAAAACTTCTATTATATACTGTTTGCAAATATGTAGATATCTCGTTTAAACAGATATAATTCACGAACCTCATGAAAATCCAGCGTTTTCTTCTCGTCGAGCACTTATCTAATATATTCCTCTGAAGCACGTAGTCTATCAGCCAGAATCAAAACTTCAGGATCAGGATAAATAGTTCCTCTGATTCACAAATCATGCGGTCAGTCTGTGACAATCCAAGCAGGCGATTCAGGCCGTTTAAACTGTCAGGAGATTGCTGCTTGCGCTGGATCCGCACGAGCAAGTGAGTGCAACTTCAAAGTAAAAGCGCTTCACGTGTGCTGTAAGTAAATGTCTTATTCACTATGCACTATATGTACAATTGTTTTGAATCTGTATTTTTTGAGAAAATGCGATTGCTAACGTGGGCATGCCATCCATGGTTGCTGGACTACTGTATGTACAGTTATTTTCTTCTTCCTTATATATTAACAATTTCTTCATGTACAAATAAATGACTAAAATTCGATGACTAAACAGAAATCAGACGAAACTGCTATCTACCATTTAAAATACTATAGAACTTTTTTAGATTCTTTTTTATAAAGTTAAAGTTTTATATGAAATTGAGTAAATATAGTGCTAAATAATAGTTTATAAAAACTTTTTTAGCAATTTTATGTTATGTTATTTACTATATTAAATTGTGTAATATATCGGCATTTTATCGGCCACCCTGCTCTCTGTATATCGGCCATTAAAAAAACCCATATCGGTTGACCACTAGTTGTTGCTATGTTTGTTTCCTTAACTTTCTACCGCGACCTGCAGTGGAATTGTGCTGCAGTAGTGGGGATTCCCTCTTACTTAATACTCTGGGATTCCCCCAATGTACGAGCGCATTTATGCGAACGTGAGGTAACGACAATATTTTACATTGGTGTGTATAAATGGGTATAGCTTATAGTGTTTGTGCTTTTCCCACTGTGCTCCCAGAAATGTTGAATTTTTTCTGCTTTGTTGACTTGTTGGTCTCCATCCTGTAACATCTGTCACACACATGCGCACTCTTCAAAAACCCGTAACAACTCCACTTATGCGTTTACATGACCACATAAGCCGCGTTTTCCAGGATCAACTTGGGTGTGTTAAACCGCTTTTTGTTAATCCCTTGAACAGCATAAGGAAATCGGTTTTCTTGTTTACATAATGTTTCAGAATGCCACTTACTGCAAAAATCCTGGAATAAACAGTTTTCTTACGTAAATGTGGTCACTGTTGTTGTAGCACTTTAAGTGTTCTTTTCACCAGGAAACTGCCATGATATATAGAACTACAACGTGCCACGTAAAAATAATTTTGCAAAAATGTAGGTATGGTAACAAGACTAGGTTGATAAAAAGGCTAAATGGCTATAACCTTGTACAAAACAGAGACCTTCAGATTCTGCATAATATCAGAAAATTGCTTACTGCAGGCATTTTAAAATCTGACTTTAAAGCCAGTGAATTTGTTACAAAAGCAGTGCTTGTATGGCTTTAGCAGTGGTGCTTTATAGAAAATAAATGTCAGAATGCAACTTCTCGGGTACAGTATTAAAGGACAGGTAGCAAAAACAGCCTGCTTAATTCTAAGAGTCAGGGAAAGGGTGGAAAATGGTCATTAAACACTGTTTGTGGTGCAGAAAATCTTGACTAACGTTGTAGAATTGCAACACAAAATAAAAATGCAAAAGAAGTTATATTGATCATTTAACAGTGGGCGTTGAAAGAGCTTTAAATAGAATAATGGTTTTCTGATAGAAACTCAGATCATGCTATGTTGAATATACTCCAGAAGTACTACAGTGAGAGTGTGAAGGAACATGTGTGTGTGTGTGTGTGTGTATGTATCAGTATGTGCCAAGGACCTTCCCTCGGGAGAGTGGCAGTGCCCAAAATAAGTGTGTAGTTTTGTATGAGTTTGTTTGTACTGTAACCAGGTGCAGTTTGTTCTGGCTCAATGAGAGAAATCCCCTGTAAATCTGGGTCATCAGCGTAAACCAACACTCCATATACACAGCAGACATAAACCTGAACAGCCATCATTACAGTCACCAACATAATCACACTTTTTTTTGTCATTATTATATCATAATGGCTTTATACAGAAACGGTTCCTTAAAGTCAGGTGCAGTCATTAGTCTGTGCCTCTCTGAATAATTTCCATGTTGTGTGCCAACAGGCTAGCTTCAGTGCAGGGGATCAAATATAGAGATGTGCCCATCCCAGCGACAGTGTGTGTGTGTGTGTGTGTGTGTGTGTGTGTGTGTGTGTGTGTGTGTAAATTGTACAGTAAAAACTCCAGAAGGAAGACTTTAAACAAACAGAGTCCTCCCATTCAGAGGAACACTTCTACATCTAACAGCCTTCAGAGCTGGTTTCCTGTGCACACCCTTCCTTTTGGGTATTTTGTGTGAGGTTTAGGCCAAACATTAGACAAGACGAAAGAAAGATTCATTTATTTATAATGAGCGATAGGGCTGGGTGATATGACGATGTAATCAGATATCGACGATGTCTTACAAAAATCCCGATGGTGACTGCGAACAGATGATGATCGACAATATCGGGAAATGGCAAAACCATGGATCTGGGAAGTTGGCAAATATATTAAATAGTGGCCAGGGTGTGCAAATAGCACCCGCCACCCGCAAAATACGACGAGGCTGAATCCAGTTCCTCGTCCAAATGTATTTCATGCGCGGGTAATTTTGCTCATCTACTCGCAACAGGCGGACGACCTGTAATACCTCTCGGAGTGACACATGACGAGAAATGCTGTTAGTCACAAAGACATGCACTTGAAGAAACACACTTTATTATTAGGGGTGTGACGAGATCTCGTGCCACGAAATCTCGCGATATTAAAACGTGACGATATTTCTTGTTGAGGTGAAAAGCTGTCTCACAATATCAGCATGACGGAGAGTGAGGGTAAAATTAGCATAGAAGATGCCCCCGCCACTTTTAAATCATTTGTGTGGCAGAATTTTAGGTACTCGTTGGAAACAATAAACGGTGACAGAGTGACAGACAAGACACGAACAAAGGCTGTGTCTCGTTTGGAAGGCTGCGTCCTCCGGAGGTCGCATTTATCGGCCGCATATGTCATCGAGGCTGTTTTGTTTCATTTTTTTATTTTTTTCTTATTTTTTATCTATTGTCAATGCCTTTTATGTATATGCACTTATATTTATACAATTGTTAACCTTTTTTGCATTTCCCAAAAAAAAGGAGGACGCAGCCTTCCAAACGAGACACAGCCAATATGTAAGCACTGTAAGAAAATAGTGCCGTACACCGTGGCTAACAGAAGCACTATGCAAAGACACCTACAGAATCACCGCAGCTCTCAACTAAAATCAACCAGGTCTGAAGAGACTTGTGAAATCATACAGGAGAGAATCCAGTCAGTTGAGTTTGTGGCAAAAATTTTTACAGTGCTTGCATATTGTTCTGTCTTTTACTGCGTATGATAATTCATACTCAGAAAGTAGAACTGAAGTGACATTCATTGTCATTCAAGATGATTAGTTAAAACATTTCAAAATGCACCTGCATTGTTTTGCATTTTGTGAATAAAAGACTATTTTTCCAGTCATATACACTACCGGTCAAAAGTTTCGAAACACTTGACGCCTGAAATGTTTCTCATGATCTTACAAATCTCTTGATCTGAAGGCGAATGCTTAAATGTTTGAAATTAGTTTTGTAGACAAAAATATAATTGTGCCAACATATTAATTTATTTCATTATAAAACTAAAATTTATTAAAAAAAATTGTTTTTGAAATTGATGACTTGGACCAAATAATAAAGAAAAGCAGCCAATAAGTGCCCAACATAGATGGGAACTCCTTCAATACTGTTTAAAAAGCATCCCAGGGTGATACCTCAAGAAGTTGGTTGAGAAAATGTCAAGAGTACATGTCTGCAAATTCTAGGCAAAGGGTGACTACTTTGAAGATGCTAAAATATAAACACAGTTTTGATTTATTTTGGATTTTGTTTAGTCACAACATAATTCCCATAGTTCCATTTATGTTATTCCATGACTTTACTATTATTCTAAAATGTGAAGAATTTTTTTTTTAATAAAGAATGAGTGTTTCAAAACTTTTGACCGGTAGTGTATATAGTGTTAAAATATCATCTCGTCTCGTTCTCGTGAACCCAGTATCGTGTATCATCGCATCTCGTGAGCTTAGTGTATTGTCACACCCCATTTATTATATTTTTAAGAATAGACAACAGAAAAGCCATCAATACTTGTGTCTGATTCACTGTTTGTTCAATGGCGTGCAGCACGAGACTGTCATGTGGAACACACGCATGTCGGCGTTTAGCACGAGCCTCTCTCGAAGAACAAGCGCATGTAAAGAGTTTTCACTCTTTTTTCTCTATTTCATTCGTCTGAAAACTGTTTGCAAGAATAATGTCATCTATGAGAATGCTGAAAATGATCTCCGATCATATCGGGAGGTTCTGTGAGTTTAATGTGCTTTATTTCCTCGCGGTTGGCATGCATTGCGGATTCCTATGTAATTGGAGACGGTAAATGTTTGGATTTGGAGAGGTGGTTAAAGAAGATTTTTTGATCAATTCATTATTTTATTGCTTTTTTTCATTTAGTTTAAAGTGCAATTTGAATTTAGGAATGTCTTTTGTTTATGGTGTTTCAATAAATGATAAATTGTTTTAAAGCAAAATCAATAAAGTAAAACAAAATTCACCGACCCTCGGCAGGCGGGTTGACAATGTAATCGGATATCGCGATATTTTTTAAGGCAATTATCGCTAAAATATTTTGTACATATCCCCCAGCCCTAATGAGCGACCTTATTCACAGAATCTGTGCCACTTAACCAAAACAACATTATCAAACGGCTAAATCTTAGTGACTTCAGGCATGCACCATTATGTTTCAACAGTCAATCAGTAGTTCTGTTCCAAAACGTAGTGAGATGCCTACCTAGACAGCATTTGGGGCATCATAGGCATGCTACCGGCCCAAAGGCTGTTACACAAGATAGGCAGCAACATTATATTGCCTTATCCTGAGTCAAGAGATATACTGTATGTCTAATAATATAAATATACACTCACTAAGCACTTTATTAGGAAGATCTGTACACCCACTTATTCATGCGATTTTTTAATCAGCCAATCATGTGGCAGCAGTGTGATGCATAAAATAATGCAGATATGGGTCAGGAGCTTCAGTTACTGTTCAAATAAACCATCAGAATGAGGAAACAAATTATCTCAGTGATAATGGCATGATGGCATGAAGTTGGTGCCAGATAGGCTGGTTTGAGGATTTCAGCTGGTCAGGCTGGCCAGTTGGCTGGTTTTAGAGGGGTTTTGGGCACATTTTAGCTGGTCAGGCTGGTCAGTTGGCTGGTTTTAGAGGGTTTCTGAGCACATTTTAGCTGGTCAGTTGGCTGTTTTAAAGGGGTTTTGGGCACATTTTACCTGGTAAGGCTGGTCAGTTGGCTGGCTTAAGATGGTTTTGGGTCACATTTTAGCTAGGTTTTAGATGGGTTTGGGGCATATTTTCGCTGGTCAGGTTGGTCAGTTGGCTGGTTTTAGATGTGTTTTGGGCACTTTCTCAGTTGGCTGGTTTTAGATGAGTTTTGGACACATTTTAGCTGGTCAGGCTGGTCAGTTGGCTGGTTTAAGATGGGTTTGGGGCTCTAAGCTGGTCAGGCTGGTCAGTTGGCTGGTTTTAGATGGGTTTTGGGCACATTTTCAGTTGGCTGGTTTTAGATGGGTTTTGAGCACATTTTAACTGGTCAGGCTGGTCAGTTGGCTGGTTTTAGATGGGTTTTGGGCACATTTTAGCTGGTCAGGCTGGTCAGTTGGCTGGATTTAGATGGGTTTTGGGCACTTTTTTAGTTAGCTGGTTTTAGATGGGTTTTGGGCACATTTTAGCTGGTCAGGCTGGTCAGTTGGCTGGCTTAAGATGTTTTTTGGGCACATTTTCAGTTGGCTGGTTTTAGATGAGTTTTGGCCACTTTTTCGCTGGTCAGGCTTGTCAGTTCGCTGGTTTTAGAAGCGTTTTGGGCACTTTTTAGCTATTTAGGCTGGGTAAAAATCTTCTAAGACCAGCTTAAACCAGCTAGGACCAGCTGTTATTTTATGGCCAGGGATAACCAATATTTGTGTGATACATGTATTTGTATGCTCATTACAGTATAACGCCATTAGCTTAGCAACATGCTAACTTCAAGTCCTATGGGAATCAACTGAATTGAGTCTCCTGCACACTTTTTTGTGTACCATTGCTACCTATGTAGAACAGCATTCCAAATCAGACACTTATGATGTTTCAAGAATGTTAGGATACTGCCTTAGAAGGCAGCTGCCCTAGTAGGCAATAGACAGCAAGGTAGCTCGCTAGGTTTTAGCACTGATGCTGAATACAGTCTGACTCATCATATGAGAGCCATGCAATCCTAATTTGTGGGTATATAAGTGTGTTTATGTAGTGCAGATCCACATAGTGTGTACTCATTAGTTACTAGACACTTCATCTTTTTTTCTATTTGCTAATTTTGTTAAACAATCGTAAACAATTCCCTTTGACCAACAGACCTCTTTGTTTGTCTTCCATACAAATGAATGCATATAATTCAGTCACTCACAGCAGCTTGCTTTGTTCTTACATTCAAACCTGGATCTTACATTCATAACCTGGGTCTCAAAGTGTTTCAAAGTGGTTTAGCTGTCGTGCATGCCTCCACAGCTGAATGAAAAGGAAATGTTTTACTGTTTTTTTATTCTAATAGCCATCTAATAGTCATCTACTAGCTCAAAGTCAAAGCTTGTTTGTGCTGTGACACAGACTAAAAGTCTGTGAGAACTTTAAAGGGCATGAGAGAGGTGGTCAAATCCCTGTCTGGCATCAACACACAGAGACATGCACAATAAACCCACATGCAGACATGTGAGTTCACATACACAAACATGACCACAGCCACAACTGTAAACCCAAAGCACAATGCTGGAACACACATAGATCCAGTTCACACATCTTGTTACACTGAACTTTACATTCGGATCTTTCTTTCTCATTTTTAACAATGGAAAATGTTTTTGCTCAAAAGTGGAAACTCTCCAATCATCTTTCATTTAAGTAAACTACTGTATGTCTCATATGTTTCTCCTGCAGTTTGTTAGGAAATAAAAATAGAAACAAATGAGACAGAGATTTATGCATAAGCCATATATGGTTTGTGAATAATTTGATGAGAAATGTACATATTGTACATAGGGAGTACATACTGAAATCTCGGTAGCACTTTACAATAAGGTACTATTTGTTAACGTTATTGAATGCATTAGGTATCATGAACTAACAAAGAACAATAATTTTTTTGCAGCATTTATAATCTTTTTTAATGTTAATCATAATACTATTGTGCATGTTTTGTTCATGTTACCTCATAATTAATTAACTAGTGTTAATTTATACAACTTTCAATGTAAAAAAAAAAAAAAAGAATGACTATTATGATTATATTGACAAATGAAAAATTAACCAATATTATTAGATTGTTGTAAAAGTTTTGTTAATTGTTAGATCACGTAAACTATGGCGTTAAATGATTTTAACAAATACAACCTCATTGTAAAGTGTTAATGGAATCTCTGACATTTGATTTTAGACTTTGGTCTCTTGGCAAATCACAGTTTAAGACATCATTGAGATCTCTTCTGAAACTCACATGCGAGTCTTTTTTCTCAGGAGAAAATCAAGAGAAAAACAGCAGCTGGAGACTTAAGCAAATATCTCCATTTAATCTCAATTGGTGTCTACAAAAAAACAAGACAGATATTAAAGAGATCTAATTTGTGTTTTTTCTTTCCTACTGGTCTCTTTTGTTAACTAAAACACCCAAATCTAAACTTAGAAAATAGGTTTTAAAACACACACACACACACACACACACACACACACACACACAAAACTAGAATACGATGAAAACCTCCTAACTGTATGGACTGGACTGGGAAACCACTAAATTTAGTCTCTCTCTTCTCTTTGACAAAACTGACCTCAGATCAGGAGCCAATGGCAACGACTCACTTCACCACAGGCTCAAAACCCTCCATTGTCCGTTTGAGCACAAGGGCAGTGTGTTTCTGAAGTGTAGGTGTCGGTCTCCTGACTAAAACTCAACCCTACTAATGAAACAAGCCTTTATCAAGCTTTAACAATCAGGCCCCTTCTTCCCATACTGATCTCAGTACAGTATGCTCTGGACTCAAGATGGCACCGAGTATGACTGCTGCGTTGTGAGCTCCGACACAACATTGTAGTTTTTTGTTTGTTTTGTTTACAATTCTTATGTTTTTTTGTCTTGGATGTTGTCTGCCTTATTGTCTACGACAGACAAACCCTTTTGGACATTGGTTCTGCAATTACACACCGTAAACTGGACTTCAAATTCCTCAATGCCGACCCGCTGTTTACAAACACGCCAGCGGAGCCCTTTGTCTGGGCAGCCCGGCCGCGGAAATGCAGAAGGAAAAGGGGAAACAGAGCCGCCATTCTCATCAGAGTAAGACGCTGCGCAAATCGACCCCCGCTACCCAGTATTCTACTGGTAAATGTTCAGTCTCTGGACAACAAGCTCTGCAAGCTGAGAGCGTGCATCTCTTTCCAACGAGAGACAAGGGACTGCTGCATTATCTGCCTTACAGAAACTTGGATGTCTGCGGAGATTCCCGCGGGGTTCTCCGTGCACCGAGCGGACGGACAAAAGACCTCTCAGGTAAAAGCTGAGGTGGTGGTGTATGTTTTATGATCAACAAATCCTGGTGTGATCAGAGGAACGTACGTTCTATCAAGTCTTTCTTCTCTCCTGACCTGGAATTTCTCATGCTTCTGTGTCGACCATTCTGGCTACCGAGGGAATTCACAGCGGTCATTATCACAGCTCTGTACATCCTGCCACAAGCCGACACAGACCGGGCACTCAAGGAACTGTATGGGATTATAAGCAAGCAGGAAACTGCACACCCTGAGGCCACGTTCATTGTGACCGGGGACTTTAACAAAGCCAATCCCAAATCAATCGCACCAAAATACCACCAACACATCAGTTTTAACACACGAGGGGACCGGGTTTTGGACCATTGCTACTCTCCCTTCCAGGATGGCTACAAATCCCTCCCCCGCCCACCATTTGGCAAATCGGACCACTCTTCCGTTCTGTTTCTGCCCGCTTACAGGCAGAAACTGAAACAGGAAGCACCCACCCTCAGAACGATCCAGTGCTGGTCGGACCAATCGGACTCTACGCTACAATACTGTTTTGATCACGCGGACTGGGAGATGTTCCGGTCCGCCTCTGATGACGACATCGAGCTTTGCGCTGATAGCGTCACGTGTTTCATCAGAAAGTGCGTAGAGGATGTTGTTCCGTCCAAAACAATACGGATCTACCCGAACCAGAAACCTTGGATTAATAGCGATGTTCATGCGGCACTTAATGCGTAGACCTCCGCTTTTAATTCCGGGAGTGCAAAGGAGTATAAACAAGCCAGTTATGCCCTCCGAAAAACTATCAGAGCAGCAAAATGCCAGTACAGGAACAAGATTGAAGGACAGTTTAACACCACCAACTCTAGAAGCATGTGGCAGGGAATTAATGTCATCTCAGACTTTAAAGGGAATAAAAACTCCAACATGAACACTGCTGCCTCTCTCCCAGATAAGCTAAATTCTTTTTATGCACGTTTCGAGGGAAATAACACTGCCCTTGCAGAGAGAGCTCTCGCGGCCGAAGCTACAGAGGTTAGTTCACTCTCCGTCTCTGTAGCAGATGTAACCCGATCCTTCCGATGTGTGAATATCTGTAAAGCCACGGGTCCAGACGGCATTCCAGGCTGCGTCATCAGAGCATGCGTGAACCAACTGGCTGGTGTTTTTACGGATATTTTCAACCTTTCCCTCTCATTGTCTGTTGTCCCCACATGCTTTAAAACATCCACCATTGTGCCTGTACCAAAGCAATCCAAAATCACTTTTAAATGACTGGCGTCCTGTTGCTCTGACCCCCATCATCAGCAAATGCTTTGAGAGACTAATCAGAGATTATATCTGCTCTGTGCTGCCTCCATCACTGGACCCATTACAGTTTTCTTACCGCAACAACTGCTCCACTGATGATGCCATTGCATCTACAATACACACTGCTCTCTCCCACCTGGAAAAAAGGAACACTTATGTGAGAATGCTGTTTGTAGACTACAGCTCAACATTCAACACCATAGTGCCCTCCAAGCTTGATGAAAAACTCCAGGCTCCGGGCTTAAACAGCTCGCTGTGCAGCTGGATCCTGGACTTCCTGTCAAGCAGACGCCAGGTGGTTAGAATGGGCAGTAACATCTCCTCAACACTGACCGTCAACACTGGAGCCCCACAGGGCTGTGTTCTCAGCCCACTCCTGTACTCTCTGTACACACATGACTGTGTGGCAACACAAAGCTCCAATGCCATCATTAAGTTTGCTGATGATATGACGGTGGTACGTCAGATCACTGACAATGATGAAACAGCCTACAGAGAGGAGGTGCACAATCTGACACGCTGGTGTCAGGAGCACAACCTCTCCCTCAACGTCAGTAAGACAAAGGATCTTGTGGTGGACTTCAGGTGAAGAGAAAGAGAACACAGCCCCATCACCATCAATGGAGCACCAGTGGAGAGAGTCAGCAGCTTCAAGTCCCTGGGTGTCCACATCACTGAGGAACTCACATGGTCTGTCCACACTAAGGCCGTTGTAAAGAAGGCTCATCAGTGCCTCTTCTTCCTGAGACGGCTGAGGAAGTTTGGAATGAACAACCACATCCTCACATGGTTCTACACCAGCACTGTAGAGAGCATCCTGACTGGCTGTATCTCCGCCTGGTACAGCAATAACACCGCCCACAACTGCAAAGCCCTGCAAAGGGTGGTGCGAACTGCCAGACACATCATCGGAGGTGAGCTTCCCTCCCTCCAGAACATATATACCAGGTGGTGTGGGAAAAAAGCTCGGAGGATCATCAGAGACTCCAGCCACCCAAGCCATGGGCTGCTCTCACTGCTACCATCAGGCAGGTGGTATCACAGCATCAGGACCCGCACCAGCCGACTTCATGACAGCTTCTTCCCCCAAGCAATCAGACTTTTGAACTCTTGATCTTTCACGATCAATATACATCAGCACTGCACTTTATTAATCTTATTATCTCACACTGGACTGTCATAATTATATCTCTCTTAACATCACACTGGCAACTGACTATCAGTACAATACAACCTACTGTAATTTTATATATACTATATATACTATTTTTTATTGTATAATGTGTATTCTATATTGTGTGTATTGTATAATGTACATTGTATGTTCTTATTGTATATTGTGTTGTGTATAATTATGTGTATATTAGATTTTAAATTGTGTTGTGTAAATCTGAAGTTTATTGTAAATTGGTATATGTCTCATCACTGTCATGACTGCTATGTTGCTCGGAACTGCACCCAAGAATTTCACACACTATTGCACTTGTGTATATGGTTGTGTGACAATAAAAGTGATTTGATTTGAGTATGTGGACTGAAGTGTCCCTGACAGTCTTAAAAGTGCTTTGGCCTTGAGTTCCTCCAGGCACTGGTGGGGATGTGGCGTGCCTGCCATGCCTTGTGGTTTAGACACCCATTTTGGACTTTTGTCCAGGTAGGGCCAGGCTGCCTACGCATTCCCAAATCTAAATTGGATGACCTTCTATTTGCCAGAGCATGCTGGATGAGATGATCCAGTATCAGATGGATTAATTTGGAAGTTTTGTTTGGGAAGTTTCTGAAGACCATGGATTGAGAAAAATGGAGGAACCGTTAAAGGTATTAACAAAAAGTTTATCTGGACAGGAATGTGGAAAAAGCTGTTACAAACACAACTCAATGCTTCACAGACTAAATAGCAATTATAATTAAAGCTGAACTGTGTAATTTCCTGTAGCGTCACCAAATGGATTTGCAACAATAATGTTTGTTTTTCCAACAGGTTTCCGGAACACTTTTCCCATCTTCCATTGGTAAAACAAAACTCGCACTGTGTCAAACTGGTCAAGATTTTCAAACAAACAGTGCTTGATAGTTCCACAGAGCCACAGTGTTCACACTTTTTGGGGAAATCAACCTAGGAATGGCTTGCTTTATTGTCTGAACCCATACATAGCCTCTACTGATCCAAAAACTCTGCATATTCCATCAGGAAAGTCCAGATGTATTCAAAATCTCCCTATATAGAGAACCAGTTCTTCAAGGCCACAAAAAGAGATATCATCAAACAACTGCGGTTCAAACAGGACTATTGAGAGGTTCTCAGTTAGGCGTTCTTGGTAAAGACAGCTTAGGTAGGGAACAGTTGACACAGTCAGTTCAGATAAAAGGAAAACTCACCGAGCTTAGAAGCCCACAGAATGACGCATTTAAACCCTGGAGAGATGGCATGCATGTCTGGGCTTTAAGTTCACTCAGAACTTATCAAGAATTTAAAACATAGGATATAATGGAGAATGACACATTATGCTGTCAAATCAAAATGATTTCATTTGATAGCACTGAAAGTAAGATATTGCTTGCTAAGGATGTTACAGAACTTTCCAAATCAACAAGTCGTTGGGTTGTCTGAAGAACTAGTTGACTAGTCCATCTTTAGGAAGCCCTGAATAATTACACTGGTTTTGGGTCATGTTCGACAGACACAGATCAGATATGTTTCCCAAGGCGAGTTCACATTCTGGCATTCAAAAACTGATTCTACAAATTGAAACAGAATAAAACAGAACGAAGGGGTCTCAAAGCATGTTTTTTTAAAGTTGAAATTAATTGTTGATGGTGGTTAATTTGTTACAAAATTGTTTTTGATGGCTGTAGTGGCAGTGCTTTAGTAGGGGATGAATTTTGGAGACACTGCTTCACATAAAGGGCTTTAACAGGCTGACAGTCCAAATGTTAGCACACTGTCAGCATGCTAAAACCTTATCCAAAATGTTGCGGCACTTCATCCCCTTTAAAGACCCCATTAAATCACTTGCCGTTTTGCATCTTTGGCAGTTGGCAGTTTTGCATCCTGTGTTGACATTTTTCAATTGAAACAGGAAGGGGCGGGACATTTCAAAGTGCTCATCCCCCGTTTTTTAAAATAGCCAATAGCCTTTAGTTGTATCGCAACTATGAAATACACTGAAAACCCTAATAAGTCGTTCCCTCAATTGAATTGAGTAATGGCATCTCCAAAACTTGTGCAATTTAGTTCACTTAACTTGGTGTTCATATAGAATGAACTTAACTATTTAAGTTAAGGTAACGAGATGCAAGTAGATTTGCCTCAGATTTGCTATTTAAATGTTGTTGTTTCAACTTAATAATTTTAACTGAATGAACTCAAATTCTAGGTCAATCATTAAATAAACTTAATTCTTCACAGAATTGCATAGAACACCTGTACCTCAGTTGCACATTCACAAGGAGAACAAAGATATTGTTAACAGGGTCCAAATTGACTAAAGGGGACACTGATCACCCTAATGTTGACATCACATGAAATAACTATTGGCAACAAAACAACACAAATAAATAACAATAGAGCTAAAACCTCTATAAATCCTTTGACCAAGGAAGCATCATTACATAATTCAAGCACAAGGCACTGGGTTATTCCCCATAGCCTCAATTTTGTACTCAATAGTTTGAGTTAATAACACTTAAAATCTTAAGTCTGTGGTTTTTCCAGATAACATAAGTTCAAGGAGCTTATATATTTGAGTTATGAGCACTAAACATGACATTTAAAGTACTGTTTAATAAAGACAACTTTTTTTTTTTTTTTTTTGTTTTTTTTTCCAGTAATGACAACATTAGGGTTTACAATGTTTTATTTACTTTCTAGTCATTTGAAGGTAGTATTAGGTGGAGGGACAATCTATAGAGCATTTGATTGGACAAAAATCTGTATAGTGCAATATGAGTCTAAAAAAAAGAAAAAGAAAAACTCACAAGTTGGCCTTACCCATCAAATAGTCAGTTGTTGGATGACTAATCAACCATTCCTGGCCCATCCCTATTGCTCACAAGGCTTGTCAGGCCAGCTCATTTTTTTACTTTTCATGTTCCTTGACAATTTTACTGTTCATAATAGACATATTTCTACTCCCTTCTCCCTCAAAAAAGAAAAAGGAAAAAAAGACAAGCAAACAAAGCACACAGATTTGGAGTGAGGATGGAAAATTCAGGGTGAGTCGCCCACATTATGCAGATGTCAGGACTCTGCCATGCTTTACGGTCAGATGAAGACCTAAGCACACTACAGTACTGGACAGCTTTCAGTGTACTTGACAATGAGACACACCCACCTCCTCAAAGGAGTTTGAGAGGAGTAACCTCACCACCAGAGGTCAGCTCTTAGTATTCAGCTCACAATACTTCACACTGTACCTGCATATCCTTACAATACAGAGACTCTGGTTTAGATTTCAAGAGAATTACAGACATCTTGAACCCACTGTAAAACAACCTAGAATTGTCCTCCATACTAAACACAACTCAAACTCAACAAATTTACAACACATTCGAGTAACATTCCTTTAAAGGTGAAGTGTCTAATTTTTTCAATGTTAAAATACTTTCTCCTATCCCTGTTAATATGCAAAGATCAAACAGCAACATTGGCTTAGCCAAAGAGCAACATTGGCTTAACCAATAGCGTGATTTTGCAACACGTGTTAAAAAACATGTTTTAGTGTTTCATGACCTTGTAGGATTCTTTTTAGTGAAGCTGTGAGGCAAATGCAAGCTTCCATTTGCTTTTGAACATACTACTAGACACGAGTTTAAAATTGCCTTGATGTATTTTACTTTTGTGAGTTAGCTCAACACAAGCTCTGTGGGTGGTTTTCCAGGGAGACCAAAGAAGACAAAATAGACCTGAAACTTCAAACAAGAACCTAGAAGTACAAACAATACAGGCTTCCTGATATACATCCAAGAATATACACCCATCCCTTATGAACATATACCATAGTTCTTGTATAGTAACCAGTGTAATTGTGAATAGCTGTGTTTATTTCTAGTAAGACCATAGTTACCACACGTAAAATCATGTGGCTCCTCATCACTACACTGTAAAAAAGGGCTGCATGCACAAAAGTTTGGTTATGAGGCACATAGATGTCAACACTTCACACACAGACAAACAGTAGCTGAAGAAACATCATTAGGTAAAAGATAAGCTCTTAACATCATCACAGCTATTTAAAAATGCCTTCCACACTAACCTCATTATTTATTCATGTTGCAGTGCATGCTGGGAGCTGGCAAATCTTTGATCAGACAACTTTGTTAAGGGAGTTGAGATGACAAATACACTTGTTAATTCAACTTAAGTACAAGTTGATAAAATCACAACTTAACATTTTAAGATGGCTGTAAAATTAGCTATTTTTTTATAATAAAAAAAAAACACATTTAGAAACAGTACTAAAACTGCCATAACTCTAATAAAAATAAGCTATATTACTTTACTCCCTGCTACAGTTTCCATGCTATAGTAAAACTGTAAAGTATATAATCTTATGCCAATAAACATAGCATATCCTTTCCAAAAAGTAACGATTAGTTTCAAGAAACATCAAGCAGCGGCAACACAGTCATTGAGATCTTCAAACAATTTCCAAGCTTAACATTGTAGCTAATACCAAGATACAACAGTTTTATTTAAAGTCACAATAATTGTATTAACCATGGTATTTGCTGGAAATAGTTACTGTGGTAAAAAAAAAAAAAAAAAGAAAAATACATTCAAAATAGCAGTCCTTGAATCTACAAAATTCACACATTTCAGTCTGCACAGTGTTGTATTTGGATTAAAGACCTCTGCTCAGCTAACAGAAAACTAACCGAAAGAAAGTGTGATGCCTTATTCTTGGCCAGTGTGCATGATTTTCTTTTAAATGAACTGTGGAGCATTAGTGAATGGTTAAACAGTCAAGCTTTGAAACACAGTACACTTGTTTAGCTTGGAGTTCCGCTAAATACCGACATGCACAACATGCTAATGCTAATCAAGAGTACACTGGCGGCAACACTGAAATATAATGACTTCTTATGTATTAATGTCTGTACAAATACTCAACGCTCAGCCAGAATAACCATTCATAGACACATTAACCAGATAGACCTGAGCAGCTCCATAACATTTAAAACCTCTCTTAGATCCACATCAGGAAGCTAATTAACTACTAAAACTACTAAATCCAGAAAACAGCACTGTCAGCACAGCAGAGTTAATTATTTATAGGTTCTTAAAACCATTCATGGCATCTGTTTACAGCTCTTCCCTCTTCCTTATGTTAATCCACCTGATGATTATTCCATACGGACAGGCAGAAACAGGAGAGGAGGAGACTGATTGACCGTGTTAGCTCGGCTTCACGGTTGATCAATGGAGGCTTTGACTTCACCCCACTGCCCTGCACACATCGTGGCCACCATTACCTCCTGTGTTACACACTGGAGTCTTTTAATAGAAGACTAATCACTTCAACAGACTATAGAAATGTAGCAGAACCACTCAAAAGTCTTTGTGCTACAAACACACTCAGACAAATACATCCATCTCCTACAAAAAAAGTACTATGTTGGACAATGATTACCATATTTATATACAAATATGGGACTCAAATGTACTTCAATGAATACCATGGAATAAGGTGCATGTTCAAAAATACTATGGTAATGCCATGGTACATGTAAGAAAAATTCATAGTATTACCATAACACATGTTCAAAAACATGGTATTACCATGGTGTATGTCCAAAAAATAAAAAACAAGGTATTACAATGGTACATCTCCAAGAACATTGTATTGCCAAGGGGCATGACCAAAAACATGGTATTATCTAGGTAAATAGCATAGAAATTACAATATTACAATGGTATATGCCCAAAAAACATGGTATAACCCTATAACCCTAAAACATGCCTTCCATCTGAAAACTGAACAAGTGTTTGAAATTTGCAGACGGATCAGAAGTGTTCCGTTTTGATAATTTAAATGAAAAAAAATTGCACTGTACATATTATTGCAATCAGTAAAAACATCAAACTCATCAATTAGCCATGTGTCATATGTTGGAAAGCTCTCAAAGAGTAGAATAGCTAAGTATATGTCTTATGTTGTTGGTGTTGCTTATATGCTGTGTTTTTGCTTATAACTTCACGAAAAGTAAAAGAAACATAAAATATCACATACCATTACTTAAAGGAGGTGATTATATTAAAAACAAGCCCACACACAAGCTAATCGGATACATAGATCATTAGACAATCCACACAATGTTACATATGGCCACCAGGAGATGGTGCCATGTAAATGACACAGACTCGATGCAGACTCATTGAGTCAAAAGGCAGTCTCATTACTAATATCATGTCTGCATGCAATGCAAACCTTAAGTCATTGTTGTATTTGCATGTGTAATAAGTTCTTATGTATAATTATTATGTTTTATGTGTTTGGAGAGGCTTTTGGACACATGGAGACGTTTTTGGACACTATGATAAATTATTTTTGTAATGCAATTTTTGATTGCTTTGTCATATCAACACAAATGTTTTTTCTCAGATACAGCTAACATGATTGGGAACAAAACAAAAGCAATTTTTCGGGCCACCTTATTTACACCTAGAGATATACAGTATAATGTCAAATAAGAAAAATAAGCAAAAAAGTACATTTTTGGCTCATTATTTTTTATTTTTTTCAGTTTCTTAGGTTTAGAGTCTCAGAATGTATCATAATCTATATCATAAAAAAATGTAAAAGTTTTCTTTACAATGATACAAAACACTTGACCCTCCTTGTTTTTGTCGAGATCTAAGTCTTTAATTTTGGGTATGCCACTGAAACAGGAAATCTTTAATAACACCTTCAGAGCTTATAGGTTTAAAGTCCAAAAAATATGGTATTACCATGGTACCTCCAAAAACATTGTATCATCATGGAGGTATGTCCAACAAACATGGTATTATCTTGGTGTATAGCCCAAAAACCATAGAAGTACCATGGTGTGTGGCCAAAAAACATGGTGTAACCATGGTGTATGTACAAAAAACATGGTACAGTATTACCCTAAAACATGGCCAATAAAACAAGGTATTACTATAGTACATGTCTAACAAACATGCCATTATATCGGTGCATATTCTAAAAAACATAGTACTACCATGGTGTATGCCTAAAAACATTGAATTACCATGGTATATGTCCAAAACAAATGGTATTACCATTTACATTGATAAAATACCATGTCCAGAAACACAGTATTACCTTGGTGTAGAACATGATAATGCCATGACATCATGTTCAAACAACATGATAATACTATTGTACTTGCTGGTCAATATGTTAGTGATAGACTTAAAAAAAAAAAAACATACTCAGTACTGTACTCCTAACATGCTTATTCAGACATGTTCAAACAGACATGCTTACACTGCAACTAAATGTGCACAGTCATCCCAACCCTTTACACTAGCACACACTCTCTCTTTCTTCCCAGACTTTACAGAGGGGCCTTACTGCACCTGAAGGGTTGGGTATGAACCCATTCGGCTTCCAAAGCAAATACTGTTACTGGCGGAGGTGTCCTGAGATCCTAAACATTAGAGCTGTGTTGTGGAGTTAGACTCTAATGTGTAAAATACACCCATAAATTTCATTTTGCCGAACCCCTCGGCTGGGGCCTGAAATACATTCTACATTAAACAGCATAAAACTCCGATTTTTTTTATACCCCATATTATTTATCTTACACTATTATAACTTTTGTCTAACTTGCAACTGCTTTGGGAATAAAAATTGTTCCATTATTTATTTATCATTCCAATAAAGCACATTGAGAAAGGGAGAAACAGACCAACAATATAGCCCTGGCTTGCATATGCCATTATACTCCGTTATGAGGTGAAAACCAAGCAACTGAATAAGAAAATAAAACAATATAAAAGTAGGACAAGCGAGACAGAAAGAGAAAGCAACTGCTAAACTTAGATTACCTGAAGGTCAAAGAATTTACTGTATCTTCTGTAGATGATGTGGGACGTGGAGTCAGAGTATGTGACATTGATGAGATACACCTGAAAACAAAGACAAAGACATAGAATGAATTATATTCTGAAAACAATGACACAAATATTAAAAAAATCACTCAACAAGTCATTTTACTATAATGGCTGAGACATACTTTGCACAAGTACACAAATGGCTATACATACGCAAACTCAATTTCATCCGTCGATGCGTTTCGAAATGCATCAAAACTAGTTAACTAGCTATTTGGCTAGTCGATACTTTGAGGCTGATTGTTCTATATGGCAACAACAGGAGGAAAATTCAGTCCACAAACTGTGTCCTATTGTTTTTGTGTCATTTGTATAGCGAATTGTAATGGGCAACTATAATTGAACAAAAAATGTTTTTTTAAATAAAGTGAAACTGGAGCACTTTTTATTCACAAGGCATGCTTATAAGCAAACTAGACTTCAAAGAGTGTCTTAGTTTACTTGGCATGTTCACATAAAAGCCAAAAAATTTGCGCAACACATTTACATTTAGTCATTAAGCAGATGCTTTCATCCAAAGAGATTTACAAATGAGGAACATAATAAGCAATTTGTCATACAAAAGTCAACAATATCTGCAGTATCGCACTGCCAAGTTCCAAGAGTAGCTAGTATAGACGCTGGCACAGAAGAAAGAAACATTTTTTTTACTTTCTGAGCCTTCTGAATCTAAGAAACTGTCTGTTGAGAGAAACTTTCAACACATTGATGACTAGCAACCTAAACTAGCAATATAAACACATTTGGTTTAATGGCCCAGACATTTGAAAGCAACTTTGTTAGCACCACAGTGTCTGCATATGCAAACAGAGTCTACATATGCATACTTGCATAAATGGTATGCTTCCGACCTAAAACTTTACACTGCCATTAGTCAAGCAAAGTCTCCTTACTTAGCTGGCTCTGAATAATTATCTACTTATTATCATCATTTATTGTTGTTTTCTTTCACTTTGACCTTTGTCTAACTTAATCAATACAAATTTACCATTAATTGATAAGCCAATAAAGCGCATTGAAAGAAGAGATAGATATAGAGAGAAATAGACTTAAATGTATTATAAAATTTAATAAATCACTGCATTGACAAGTCAGGAAGCACCACTGTGGCGTCAGGGGACAAGTTTTCCCTGCACATATGTGGTTTTAAACAAATCCAGCCCTATTGTCCTGCAGACAGTGTGAAGATCAGAAGTTTAGTCCCTCCACAAGGCCACCAACAGACAATATGTAATCATCCTGAATGGAGAGTTCAGTGGAAATGGAGTAGAGGGGAACTCCGGTTCACAGGAATTTCCCTCAGGGCAGGATAACTGCAGGGTGACTGTGCCCTGCACCTGACTGAACTCAGAGGAAAAGGGCTTCCTCTGTCCTCTTAACACAGGACATATGTGATCTGTCTTGCATGAAATATTGTGTCATCTTAACATCACTCCTGATTAAGACGATGTTGAGTTTTGAATGGTATAGTTCAACAAAAGCGAATATGTCTTCATTTGCTGATATTAAAGCATAATTCTGTTTGTTTGAGCACTCGAACATCCTAGCCACCCAGAACATTCTAGCTATAGCATTGTGCTAAATACACTTGGGACACCTTAGCAACCACATAGCAATGTCCTGGCAACCACACACAACACCCCTTTCTCTAGGCAAGCACCATTCTCATTTTCTTCAGAAAATGTATAAGAATTTACTTAGTTCTCACAATTCCATTTGGTGACTCTAGAAAACAGTCTGCTTATGTAAGGCTGTGTTTCCCAAAAGCATCACAAGCTTAAGTTGATCACAGAGACCACAATGGTTTCTACGATCTACTTAAGCTTACAATGCTTTTGGGAAACACAGCCAAGCCTGATCTTATGAAAAGTCCTGGAAAATACCTGATAAACTTGGGTTCCTCTCTGTTTTCTGTCTGGTGTCTTGTGATTTGGCCATCTTGAGCAGATTATACATCTGTAGGCATTGCCATAGATATGCCTAGTAGTGTTATATATCCTTTACCCATGGTAACCATAGTTTTCATCAAAATACCAGTTACAAAATGAGAGCATCATTAATACTGTTGATTAGGGATTTTTCAAAAACCCTAACCATAATTTGTTCCACACTATTTGTGTTACGGATGTGAATGATTACTCAAACTTGAGGAGGTATGTTCTATAACTTTTCTAAGCAATCAGACTTGCAATTTGCTATTACTCTTTAAGAGATTTTTAAGGAATTTCCCCTGGTATACGATAAAACGGGCAAAAAAAACAAAACAAAACAAAAATCCCATAGACTTACTTTAAAGGAGGGACCCGAGCCATGTCTAGGAACAAAATATAGGGCATGAGCTCTTTTGACTTGGGTCAATAAGTAACCATCCAGGACACCCTAGCAACCATGTAGCAATGCCCTAGCAACCATTCAGAACATCTTAGCCCCCACATAGCATCGCCAAAAACATCCTAGCATCGTGGTGGCAAGCTTTGCACAGGCAAGAATTACTAACATTTTCGGAAAGTATTAATACGTAGTTGTTAAGACAATTCAACTATGGTAAATAGCCACAACTGTAGTCAAAAAAACAAAATGAGAGCTTTACACACTGTTTGAAGGAGTTCCCATATCAATTTATTACAATTACTTTAGCGACTGTGGTATTTTAGTTAAAAATAATGGTTACCATGGTAGATTTTTGGGATTATTTAAAATGTCAGTAATGCCATAAAACCTTATCATGTTCTACCGAAATAATCAAACTAACAGTAAACACAGAGGATTGAGCACATGTGGAGACCATTCATGATCACTTTGACATCTGTTGCGAGAAAAACACATTTCAGATGATAGCTGATCCTTGTGTGAAAGTCTCGCTTGTCTCTTTTTTCAACAATATGTTGAGCGCAATTGAGTCTGGCCTCAATTATTAGACAAGCAAACCTTTTGATTTACCATGTCTCCCTATTACAGGGGCATGAAGACAGTCATGTATCAAAGATTACAGTATGTCATGGACCATAATGTGGGAAATGGCATTAGCCTTTTTGTAGGTAATGAAATATGACTGTTAACATATGAAACAGGCCAGGGCCCGTATTCACAAAGATTTTTATCTTACCACTAGGAGTTCTCCAAAGAGTTCCTAGCTAGGAGTATTTGCTTAAATCCCATTCACAAAACTGCTAAGAGCAAGTTTTACTAAGGAAATCTTAAGATAAGAGTAAAGCAGAATTGACCTCGTTGCTATGGATGATGTCACGTTTTATAAGCATGCTCTTTAAATCGCCCACAGTGATTGGTAGACAGGGAACCGCTATTTGTCAGCTAAGACAGACAATGATACATATACATACATTGGATGGATGAATGGATGGATGGATGGATAGATAGTGGATTGACGATAGCAGCCATGCTTCGGATAGTTTGTGAGTCACTCTTAGGGATTTATAAGTCCTAAGTCCCAACTTCTAAGTTGTTCTGGGTTTAGGAGCTATGTTTAGCATTAAAATGCTTCATGAATTACTCTTAAATGAAAATCTTAAGAGTCCTAAAATTAGGAGTGACATGCCCCTAATTTTTAAGATTTGCTCCAAAATTCCCACGTTAGGAGTTACTTTTAGTCTTCAGATTTTTTGTGAATACGGGCCTAGATGTTTGTGGCGGAGCTGGAGAGATAGGTAGAATACATTAAGAAATAGGTAGAATACATTAACTTTGTCAGAGAATAGATAGGGGACTTGACTATACATACACATATATATATATATATATATATATATAGTATATATATACATACATACATATATATATATATAAATATACACATACTGTATACAGTACTGTGCAAACGTTTTAGGCACTTGTGATAAATGTTGCATAGTGAGGATGTCTTCAAAAATAATGACATAAATAGTTTTCATTTAACACTTAATGTCATACAAAGTAAAAAAAAAAAGCTAAATAAATATTCGGTGTGACCACCTTTGCCTTTAAAACAGCACCAATTCTCCTAGGTACACCTGGACACAGTTTTTATTGGTTGTTGGCAGACAGGGTGTTCCAAGCTTCTTGGAGAATTCACCACAGTTCTTCTATCTATTTAGGCTTTCTCAACTGCTTCTGTCTATTTATGTAATCTCAGACTGACACGATATTCAGTGGGGGGATTTGTGGGGGTAATGCCATCTCTTGCAGAGCACCCTGTTCTTCTATTCTGATCTTTTCTATTTGCAAAAGTAATGTTTGTGAGTCTAACTTTTATATTTCTTATTGACACACTAAAGCTGAAGATATAAATAACCATCTTAAGACAAATGCTTTTCTGAAACATCTTATGTGCCTAAAACTTTGCACAGTACTGTATATATATATATATATATATATATATATATATATATATATATATATATATATATATATATATATATCACATACACATACACATATATATTTACACCATTCAGAGTAAATTCTAGAGACTGTTGTGTGTGAAAATCCCAGGAGATCAGCAGATACAGAAATACTCAAACCAGCCCGACTGGCACCAACAATCATCCATGTGATTATCTAATCAGCCAATCGTGTGGCAACAGTGCAGTGCATAAAATCATGCAGATACGGGTCAGGAGCTTCAGTTAATCCATCAGAGTGAGGAAAAAAGTGATCTCAGTGATTTGGACCGTGATATGATTGTTGGTGCCAGACGGGCTGGTTTGAGTATTTCTGTAACTGCTGATCTCCTGGGATTTTTATGCACAACAGTCTCTAGAATTTACTCCAAATGGTGCCAAAAACAAAAAACATCCATTGAGCAGCAGTTCTGTGGACGGAAATGGCTTGTTGATGAGAGAGGTCAACAGAGAATGGCCAGACTGGTTCGAACTAACAAAGTCTACGGTAACTCAGATAACCACTCTGTATAATTGTGGTGAGAAGGGTAGCATCACAGAATGCTATTCTGAGATGCGGGTTGGCGCTGTTTTGGCGGCACGAGGGGGACCTACACAATATCAGGCAGGTGGTTTTAATGTTATGGCTGCTAGGTGTGTATATAAATAAATATACTGTATGTAGACCACACCGAACTGTATGTGCGAATATAGCACTCTAAAACAGGACTGACAACCTTATTCTGCTGCTGTGTGAACATTGCCATAGAGAAAGCTCTGAACTGTGGTGTGAGACAGATAGCTATACTTGTTTGTGAGTATTTGCATTGTGCCAGTTTATAGTGCCCCCTCTGTTAGCTGAATGCTGGGAAAGACCTTGACTTAACTACCTCATGCTGTTTTCCACAGTGTGTGTGCAGCTATCCAAACAGATACATGCTTATCACACACTGCGTGCCTGGAAGAGCATGGGACGAGGTGTGTGTGAATGTTTGAGATAGAGGGACAACAAGAGTGTGAGAGATTTTCTTTGAAAGCAAGTGCACTGAGTGTGTGTGTGTTTGCTTATGGGGTTTATTTAAAGACCTCAGACCAGACTGGCATGTATGCTTGCTGATTCTGCCCTTCCTTGCCCAACTATAATTTGTAATTTCACAGCAGAGGGCAGCCTCAAACGTGTCTGTGTGTGTGCAAGATGCCGACTCATCAACTCTCCATCTTGATTGGCTGATGGGACTGTCCTCATGGCAACCACAGTGGAAAACAGGATTGCTGAAAGCCCACACCCGAAATATCACGTGCAACTTCAATGTCCCAGAGAGCTAAAATACCATTTGAAAAAGCTTCAGCTGCACTTTCCAACTAAGCCAACAGGAAAGCCGACTATGAGTGCAATGTCTTGACCAATTTTACTGTGGACATTTATACTCTATATTTACAATTAACAATTTCTGTACTGCACTATGTCCAAAATGATTTTGCAGAATGGACATACACTCACTAGGCACTTTATTAGGTACCTGTACACCAACTTATTCATGTGATTATCTTATCAGCCAATCGTTTGGCTGCAGTTCAATGGATAAAATCATGCAGATACAGGTCAGGAGCTACAGTTAATGTTAACATCAACCATCAGAATGGAGAACAAATTTGATCTCAGTGATTTTGACTGTAGCGTGATTGTTGGTACCAGACAGGCTGGTTTGAGTATTTCTGTAACTGCTGATCTCCTGGGATTTTCACGTAAAACAGTCTCTAGAGTTTACTCAGAATTGTGCCAAAAGCAAAAAAACATCCAGTGAGTGGCATTTCTGCAGACTAAAATGCCTTGTTTATGAGAGAGGTCAACGGAGAATGGCCAGACTGGTTCAAGCTGACAGAAAGGCTACGGTAACTCAGATAACCACTCTGTAAAATTGTAGTGAGCAGAATAGCATCTCAGGATGCACAACACATTGAACGTTGAGGCAGATGGACTACCACAGCAGAAGACCATGTTGGGCACTTTATTAGGACTATTGTGTTCCTAATAAAGTGCTCAGTGAGTGTATGTTAATCATGTAAGTAACTTTTGCTATTGATATTACTATTGCTCATCTTTAAGATTCTGGATTTTTCGAAACCCCTAACCCTAAGTATTTCATTTGCCGTGTAATTCATCCCACAACGTTTGCACTACGAATGATGACATGAATGATACCTCAGATCATGCAACTTGTGGAGATGATGTGTGCTATTACTTTTCTATGTAAGCAGACTTCAGATTTTCTCCAGGTGAAAAAAAAAAAAAAAAAATCATAAACTTCAAAAGGAGGGATTTGAGTCCAGAATATCACAGGTTCCTTGAGGGTGGGATCTTTTGACTTGGACCAGTAAGCAACCACCCACAACACCCTACCAACCACATAGCAATGCCTAGCATTGTGGTGTCAAGTTTTGCATGGGCAAGCACCACTCAAATTTTCTTCAAAATCCTGTCTATTTTTGAACACTATAACAAAAACCTGTCGAAAGACACCTCATCATATCTGGCCATACACCCTTTCATAAAACCTCCAACTAAGTATGTGTTATCAACACATCTTTCTCTCCTCCCTCTGGTATATGATGGAATTTAATTCAGCTATTGTTATTATAAAACAAAGCTGGTCAAAGCGTCACCTTTAATGTGCCATTCTCTCTTTCCTGCAGCAATATTCCATGAAATTGAGTTATCTGGCAGGCTTTATTTACTGTAACTGACTTTTGAACAAAGGTCCAGATATATCTGGTATTCTGATACTTGCACTTTGGAGGGTAAAGCAACTTGCTATTGCCTGTAATTCTGGGTTTCCTCAACTTAAAAATAATCTTCCTTGCCAGTTTTCCAAAATCAGAAACAAGCTATTCCATATGCAACATTTTGCATCATAACTTTCACTTTCTCTCCACCCAAAAGAAAGAAAAATCACAGATCAGATCTATTTAATATGTCAACTGATTCACCTAGACAGCAATGACATTAAATGCAGAGCAAATAGAAAACGTAATGCTTGTCTCCTGCTACTCAGATTTTTCTTCTTAGAAAGGCCCTAGTAATCTCGCAAGCGTCTCTTTTAACTCAAACTGTGCTCAGATTTTCAGAAAATGTCAAAGTCTGCAATCAAAAGTCAGAGATTTCAATATGAACTCAAACATTTCTCATCAAATTCTTCCAAGACCAAATTATCTGAACAATACTTTCCAAACTCAAGGTTAGTGCTGGGTAGATTACTTCTGAATTGTAATCTGGTACTGATTAAAAATTACATGACTTAATTGTAGTCAGTAATGTAATCTCTTGGATTACATTTTAAGGTTATCTAATTACATTTAGATTACTTTTGGATCACTTCTAAACCTCATTCTTGCTTATTTGATGTCACATGCATTTGAGTAGGATACGCTTGTATTATTTTGACAATGTTACTTAAATGCAGAAATAAAAACTTAATGGATTAAAATTAAATGTCACACAATGTCTTAAAAATTGTCACAAAGGCAAAAGTGCATTAATTTACATTTTTGAATAAAAAAGTAATTTTCGAAACTAAAAATAACTTTAATGCAAACGGTATGCATTTACGTGTGGATCACCTTCAGTGTAATTATAGCCACCTGGCTGTAATGCAATTTCAAAACCCTCCCCCGTTTATGTAATCACTCAAAAATTTACCAAATGTCAGCTGTATATCAGCTGTAGGCTGATATATGAAAAGAAGAAGAATTAGATGGATCAATAAATTATGAACAATTAATGACAGTTGTCTGATTAATATGTAATCATGTAATATATAAAAAGTTATTAATTCTAATTAAAATTAATTTATTTTTGTAATCTGATTACATAATCAGATAGAAATTTGTATCGTAACTGACATAATTGATTGTATAGCTCTAAACTCTTAGTATATTCCTTCAATTGTCTCATAGGTGTCTGTTTTATTCTTTCCAGAGAAATTTTAGGAGACAATCTCAGACAAAGCTTATAATTAAATGAAACAACTGAGAACTCCGAGTCTACAAAGCTATGAAAGAGCAATTACATTTTTTTCTGGATAGAAACAGTGCTAACATAGAGCGTTTTGCCCACTTACATCAATTACCCAACATAAGCTTCGATTATGACATTGACGTTGTGAAAAGGATGTAACAAAGTGTTCCGATTTCAAGTGTTGCTGAAAATTCTCAGACAGATGTAGCACAGCGGAGACCACCTTCTTCCAAATAATTATCTGATGACAGGGAAGTCAGGGAACATGATTAAGACAAAGCAGCTGGATTCTGTAAAGCCAACAGAGACAATGAATATAATATGCATATGAGAAAAAGAGCACATTATACTATTTAGTCTACATTCAAATTTCTCATTTGAGAGAAGAAAGCCCTCCTTCTGCTTCCAATGAGATAAAGGGACGCCAGACAAAAGCCTCATCAATAATCACTAAAATACTGTATGGCACCAAATGAATAAAAAAAATACTGCTTATGAATAAATAAATGCCAGCCAAATAAATGTCTGATCATGGCTAATAGGAAGTGTCTCAAAGGGGGAATGCAGAACTTAAAAGGCAAAACTCTGCATTTCATCCAAAACCAAATCTTTCTTTATAAACATGCATTAGTTGAGTAATTTATGAAAGAGATCTTGGATGAGAATCTCAGCTAATCCTTGAAGACATAACTGTAGAATAGTCCATCTTAGGTAAATATTTTAAAATAAATATCAAAAATTTGCAGTGAGTAGACTGGGAGAAGGAAAAATTGAGAAACTTACAGGTGAAAGATGTTGTCTTGTCTTCAGATTTGTCTTAAAGAAAAGGATGAGAAGCAGCCTTGGTGGGGCTAAAAGTATAGGTCGTACTACAAAACTTACTCAACCCCGCCTAAAGAGACTATTTCAAGAGATCCATAAAAAGAGTATCCATCTACCATATTTCCAACCATACAGCATTTATAGCCATAAAGTATGAGCCTAATATACACAATTTTCTACAACAAGAAATTGTTGTCATTTCTGATACATATTTTTACAAACAAATTAAATACAAATCTGCCATAGCTCTCAAATCTCATTCACAATTGAGTACAATCAAAATTTCTGTGTTGCTAGGGTTGAAAACTTTTCACCACACTTTGGGAGGTGGGGGAGCAATGGGGACATCATACTTTCGTCCTAAATATGGGACGTATTGTACCAGCTAATATGGAACATTTGGCAACCCTATTTCGGCATTGATTCTTACATGTCTCGTGACCAATCCTAAAGTACGAAATTTGAATATGCAGAAGTGTGAATGAGATTTTAGAGCTATGGCCGAGGGTAAGACCTTAAATTATTATTGACTTCACTTTCAACATGATCACACGGGAACTCTACATGTTCCTACCGAACATTCCGGTACCCTGACACTGACCCAACTCTGAGTTACTTACAAGCTCCATTTCCCATCAGACATATTTCCATCAATTCTAATGTTTCTATATTTTCCTGTGGTGCTACTGAGAGCGTGTGGTGCAAGCAGCCTAAAAGACATGGGTTCATGGATTCAGAGTTTGTATTTTCCCTCTAAGGTTACATTTTTACTCCACTGGCGGTAATGGTTGGGGTTAGGGTTTGGGTTAGGGTGTATGGTTAATAAAATATGCATTCCTGTTGACTGTATTACATCATTTACAACTAAAAACAACTTATTGTTGGCACCTCTCTGTACACATCTCACCTGTAAACGGGAGCTCACACGTACCCATACATTTAACGACACTTCTAGCTTCGGCCACTGGGAGCAGTGGTAGAAATTTCAGTAAGCACAGACAGATTTCAGCTTAGAAACTTTCAACCAATTGTCACCGACAAGTCAAATGAACTACTTTTATGGTATTTTCAAGTTGCTTTTTCTGTCCTTTTTGAAGCTTGACAGTCCCTGGTTACAATATGATTTTGCTGTAAGGAAAACAGCAGCTTTGATATTCTGCAAAACATCTCCTTTTGTGTTCCATGCAAAGAGGAAAGTTATATGGTTTGGAATGACCAGGGCTGCATTTCTGCGTTGGCGCCAATCGTTTCTACGATCTGCTTAGGATTAGGCTTTGTTCCAGGGCTTATTCTCAGGGGGTGACCATTTACTGCATAGTTCAAGCTACATATCTGCAGGCAGGACCATTGGTAATGAGATTCAGAAAAGGGGAATTTCCCCCAGGAAGTGATAACCTTGTAAATCATTCATTAAAAAATACCTAGATCAAGGCAGACGAACAGATGAAAGGTAGGCTCCTGATTCTCCTCACTGAGCTTTGTGATCAACAGTTGGTTGAATGATCCAAAGCATCTGCCAAATAAACCCATTTGACACTCTCTCTTTCCTCTGCATTTTGCTGTGGTCATTTCCAGCTTGCCTGTGCCACTGGCCGCCCCCTTGATCTTCCAACCTGATACCAACAAGCACACTTCCAGCTTCCAGAAAGGGATGTGGTACAGGAAGTGGAAGTTGAGTGGACTGTGTTACCCTAAAGAAGTGCAGATGAAAAAGTGTCAACTCAGCTTACACGTCAACCTTTCACCATCATCACCTTTGGTCTTTCAGAACTCGTGCTCTGGGACCAGATATCCTCTCCCAAACTCAACCTTAAAGGAATATTCAGGGTTCAATACAAGTTAAGCTCAATCAACAGCATTTGTGGCATAATACTGATTACCACAAAAAAATAAGTAAAAAAAATTGTCTTGTCCCTCCTTTTCTTTAAAAAAAGCAAAAATCTGGGTTCCAGTGAGGCACTTAAAATGAAAGTGAATGAGGCCAATCCGTAAACATTCAAATACTCACTGTTTAAAAAGTATAGCCTCAAGACATAAATAGTATGCGCGTTAACATGATTTACTGTGATAAAATCACTAGCTAATCTTTTCTGAGTAAAGTTATAGCCAATTTTACAACTTCGATGCCATGACGATGTAATGCCGACAAACCCTAAAACCCTAAAATGACAATTTTAAACAACTTTACAGCTCAAATAACACACATTTTAACAGAAGAATTAATGTAAGTGCTTTTATAAAATTATAAGCTTCTGGTATGCGTTTTCAATGGCCAATGCTTTACCGATATCTAAAGAGCAGGGTAGCTGATGTCTGACATATTATCGAAATCTATATTTTTGTTATTCAGCGGCATAAAAGAATTCAGATTTTACCCAAGTTGTAAGTTAATTTAATGTGAAAAAGACAGGGTAGACAACACATCAACTGCGGTTTTCTTCAAAAAATTTCGTAGCTGCTGCACGCAAAAACAAACAAACACTGCGACAAGTGAAACCCAATTCACCAACACATGACCCTTACGAGTCAGGGGCTGATTCAACCTTTTGTAGGAAATTATTCTTAATAAAATTCTTAATTTTTAACTTTATGATTGCAAATAAGAAAATGGCAAATGGTCCATTGAAAAGGCTGACAGTGGATTTTTGTTTTATCAGCCAAGTGTGCACGTTTTTATCGTCAGATACCAGTGGCCAATACATTTCTCAAAATGGCCAAATATCAGCCTGTTAATTGGCCTGGCTAATATATCAGTCTATCATTAGTTACTATTATTATTCTGATTGTCACTATTGAAAGTCAAACACTTTTACTAACTTAGAGTAAATAGTCTGCTTCCTCGGCAAGATATGTGCCTACTGGATGTTGTAACTAGGGCTGTACAGACAAAACAGGCTGTACTGTCTGAGAGGGAACATTTTACTGCTATTTTTTAGCTCCATTACACCTACGTGGCCTTTCAAACACCCTTAACAATCTCATCGTTCATCCCAGTGCCATTTTAGATCCAGACTCATTGTGCCAGGCAATAAAAAATAATTAAAAAAACATCACTAACAAACACGGCATTGGTTCACATAATTCTAGCTTTGGCTTTTTAATGAAGATGCTTTAGAAACTGAGCTGTTAGAATGTATTAAACATCCTAAAAATTAGGGATGCTCCGATAATTTTACTTTTTGCGTTTTAACCCTTCAACTTGGAGCTAGCTTTTAAATTAAAATCTACAAAAAGTTTTAGAATTTTGCCTTAATGCACATAATCTGACCAACTCTTAGCAACTGCTTTTTAATTTGCAGACAAATTTGAAGTGTTCTAAAACATAATTTAGTTTGTGTTGTTCGTCTGTAACAAAGTTAAATAAACAAGCAGTATTAGGTAAACACTTTTAATTATAATGCTAGACTAAGAACAGTTGTAGCCCAGAGATAAACATAGGAAGTAATGAACAATCTGAACATTTTACATACGTCTTGGACACATCTTAAATGGTTATATCTTTGTTGTAATCCGTTGCTATCTCTTTACGATACTGCTGGATGATAGCCAAAGTAATCTAAGAACATATCTGAATGAAATATTTAACATTGCCCGAAAACAGTCATTAATATTGTCCAATAACCGATATGGTGCCAAAATATCGTGCATCCCTACTGAAAATCTGATCCGATTCTGATCAATTATCCCAGGCAACCCCTTCACGGGATAATTTCTCTTTTTGGCTCATGACGTCATAAGCTACTCTGAGAGAGGAGGCTATTTCCCATGAAGACTGCTCCACCGTGGCAAGGCCTTTACATCCTGCCCACACATGTTGTCAACAGCAGTTCTGGCATAATTTGTTCTCTATGATGTAATCACGCTGCACTGAAAGCAATAGCGTACTGGCAGCAAGAAGACAGACCCCCCCCCCCCCCCACACACACACACACACACCCGCCCAACAGAAAGAGGCAATGAGCTTTAGTGCTCCAAGATGTCATGTTGGACAAGGAAGAAGAGGAGAGGAGGAGGTGAGAGAGGAAGGGGAAATGAAAATGTGAAAATTTTAAGACAGGAGATGAAAGACAGGATACAGCAGGAGTCATTTGTCAGTACATAAATATATCAGAGAGACACAATGCTGGTGTAGGATGTGTGGGATTTTGGAAAAGGGACACATGGAAAGGAGATGTTTCAAAGAATGTTCATGCTGCTCTTGTCCATAAAAATAAGCATACAGTGATCAGTGGCTACCACGCGTCAAAACCGAAGAAAAAAAAAAAAAACACACTATAAAAGTATGTTCTAAAGTCCAAATCTTCTGAAGCCATATGATTGCTTTGTGTGAGGAACAGAACAAAATTTAAGTCAATATTTATTTGCACACCCCCGTGGCTCTAAATGTTCATTCGCTCTTCTGTGTATTCAAATATGTTGCATTACGATAGGTTAAGAAACATCCAAGAACTAATGGATGATTCTCATGAAACCTGTCAGGAAATTGTCCTGGTCATGTTAAACCCAATGAAATAATATTTTACATGAAGAAAATAAAGCCTACATTTAGGACTATTAAGATATTATTTTCAGGACACTTAAGCACATTTTACCTCTCATTACCCATTACCAACATGTTGGTGGCAATACATTTGAAACGGTGAGTATTTTAATGTTTATGGATGGGTAAATCCGTAAATTCACTTCCATTGTAAGTGCCTCACTGTAACCCAGATTTTTGCTTTTTTAAAGAGGGACGAGTCTAAATAAATTTTTTTAGTAATCGACATTGTGCCACAAATGTTGTCGATTGAGCTTAGCTTGAAACGAACCCAGAATATTCCTTTAACTGTCATGAAAATAATGTCACAATGTAAAAAATCACAATGACACTAAAATAGGCTTCATTTTCTTTATGCAAAATACATTTGTTTCTTCTAATCTTTTCCTCTTTTTTTGGCATATCTTATGAGAATCACCCTAAAGATGCTTGATATCATTATTTCTTCACACAAAGCTATGGCTATCGTAGGACTTCAACCCTTTCATATGCACAATCACACATATGTGATGGTTAATAACTGGGTCGCGCAGAGTAGTGTCACACATATGTGTTTCTGCAACAGCCAGTTGTGTTACAAGCTGCCAAATTCAAATCGATTTTCGCATCGACACAGGCAATGCTGGTCAAGCGTCTGTCATTTACATTTGCTCAAACAGTTACTCATACAGTCTTTTAAACAACAGAATAATTTTATTTTATATACATACATCCAACTGGTCACCAAAGTGCCACGATAAAAAGTTTATAGCTCTTTTACACAGTCAATACACTAAACGTCAATTTGTATACATTAGCCATTTGTTTACATTAGTAGCAGCTGTCATTCATCAAACAAACAGCTACTCAAAGAGTCTTTTCAAGTGCATAATATGTTTGTTTTATGTAACAAACAGCCTAATTGTCACCAAAGTACCACAATGACAGTTCACAGCTTTTATATGCACAGCCATCATATCTAAACACGATCTTCCCATGCACGCAGCCACGTCTGCTTATTATTAGGTGTAGCAATTCAAACAGCAACTCAAACAGTCTTTTCAGCCAAACTATCACAAAAGCACCACGACAACAGTTTAAAACTTGTATACTCACAGTGAAAATATGCTGTTCCAGCGTGATTATCCGATGCACGCAGCCAAGTCTGTTTACATAAGCGCTTGTCTCACACATACACACACACACACACATACAATGTCTGAGAAGTCAAACAATGCATATAGGCAAACCGGACTGCTGATATAATTTGTTCATTTGTTTTTGCTTTTTTCAGGTATAAAAACAAAATAATAAAACAAATACAGTATAGCAGACATAAGCCATTTGTTCGCATTTACTATATTATACACAGTAGTTTGTTTTATTTTTTGTGACAAGAAATCACAAATTAAAATTTTTTTAAAATACTCGACTGCACTCTGCCCCCCTCTACCGGCTGTGCAGTGTCACATGCAAAAATAACTCACTCCAGGAGGCACTGCAGGGGAATTTAGATCCTTCTCATGAAAAGGTTAAATATAGCAAAAGTGTCATGTGGACTACTAAAGGGTGATTATTTTTTAACTTGATAGTCCCTGTCGCTATCTGATTTTGTTGTATGGACAAGAGCAACATGAACATTCTTCAAATGTTCTCCTTTTACTGTATGTATTATGACATATCAATGATAGTAAATGATGACAGAATATTCACTTTTGGGTGAATTATTCCTTTATATAATACAAGCCAATCAAAACAAAACTGTCATGGATTCTGTCACATTTTTGTGGCCAATAACCACAGTTTTATTAATCATGATACACACCAAACAATCTCACCATGGCATGTCATGGCATGAATGTTTGCTGTGGACTATAACAGTAATTTAACAGATGGAAACAGCAAAGAAAATGTGTCACAGACAAAAGCTGTCAAGACAGCAGATTGTCTGGGGAGAGCCTCAAGGCGGCTTGGTGTAACACTCACTCACACACATATACATAAACAATCTCAGACATGCGAGTTTCTGATGGGAACCAGGGCTCGGTAATGAAGTGTGTGTGTGTGAGAAAACATGTTACACGCAGATTTCTTTCAAAGGAATAATAGAACCAATTCTTTGGAGAAGTGTTTCAGTGTTTGCTTCCTGTCTGGAAGCATGACATTTTTCCATTGTATGACCACCTATTTTTTTTTAATTCTCAGACTATAAATTATCAGCTGACTAATGATGACCAACCTGTGCTCTTTTTCCAAAGCGGATGTGAGTATGTTCTTTATCATCTTAAAGACTGCTCATGACCAGTGAAAAGACCCCATGAAATCAAAATTGGAGTATTGTAACTTTTTAAGTCCATGTCTATAAGCTTGAAATTCATGTATATGTTAGTGTTGTCCCTGAATGATGACAAAAACGAACTTTTAACAGATAAAAACATTTACAGTATCTTCTGGGAAAATGGACCAAAAATATTAATAACTCTTGCTCTACAAAGATTTTGGCCAATCAAATCATCTCTAGAATGAAACTGTCCCAAATCATGGTTAAAGGCTGTGACTTAAACCTAAAGCATGTAGAACGCAACAGTTCCCGCCCACTTTTTTCAGCCATCATGGTTCCGGAAGTATTTTTCCAATAATGTTTTTCCATAAGGATTTCAAAAAATCCTTCATAAAAGAGTTTTAAGCTATGAACCAAACAAACCAGCTTTGATGTGAATCACAACAAAAACATATTTGAAAATCGGACAAGACTGTGTACTAAAAGTCTTCAATAGCCGCTTTTTCACTATTGGGCACACTTTGTAAAATCAAATTTAAGACTTTTTAAGACCTTTTTAAGACCCAAACAAAGAAAAATTAATACCATTTTTGCACAGCAGAACAAACAGCCACTAACACAGGTTTAACATATGTAACAATTTTTATTCAATAAAATTAATAACATCAAAACAGATACATCTCAGCATTATATTTCTCATAGCTCAGAAGCCTTTCTCTCAATTTCCTTATCCAAGTCATCTAGCTCCTCTCTCTTCTCCTTGTAGGGTCTTCTCAGTGTGTTAGACTTTGTAATCAGTTCTGCCATCTTTGTCCCTGTCGTAATCTTAGCTTTTTCTGCAAAGCTGTCTGCATCTTTTTCTAGGGTCTCACATACACTGTGGATGGTTTTTCTTTTCTTCTGTAGAACTTTAAGTTCATCTTCAGCCATTTTTCTTTTGGTGATCTGCTCATCCTTTGTTTTTTCCTTTTTTCCCTCATCTAGGTGCATTCCGTACCTGGTCCATGCAGTTGCACAGTAGTTTAGTAACTCTTTTGTAAGAGGTACCTGGGTCACTACACCATACACTCTCACATGGTCACAGATAAGTCTTTGGGCAACAACTGTGTCTTCATCCATGTTACATGTTTCCACCTCTTTGTTGACTGAGAACCCACGTTCAACTGTTGCTTGGCCGTAGGAGAGAATCAGCAGCTTTTTCACAAAACCCCACAGCTCAGGTGATGAGGTGCTTAAGTGCTGATGCAAAAACATGTCGACTCTGGAGTTTTGTTCTGTGGGACTGTAGTCCTTGAAGCTTGCCTCTCTGGCCTCATTGAAGAGGAATGTCTCAAACTGCTGTGGAATCACATCACCTGTATTTAAAAAAGGAAAGTCAATATTGGCAGTTGCTTACACACTGGACCGTATTCTAATGCGAAATACTAACCGCATTAAAACTGTTAAGAGCGAAATTCTTTTGGAAACAGTATGCAGACTGTATTGAAAAGTACTTCAAAAGGCAGAATGAGTAGGAATTTCCACAAATACAATGTGCAGACTTATACAAAAACAATCTCTCTCAATCATGACCGACTAGAGGTGTGTGGTGGTGTCTGTATCTCCAGAAACCCTGCCCTCTGCCTGTATTTTCTTATTTTACTGAGTTCTAGAATTTTTCTGAATGTTTTTTTATACAGTGTGTATGTCACCCCCAGCCAATAACAGCACATAGGGTGTGAGAATGGGACTCTAAAAATGTAGCGACCAGATGCAAGATTGTAAGCAGCGTAATCAGTCCACAATTCTGGTGTTATGAACAAAAGACGAAGGGCCAGTTTTGAATGTTGTCTTACAAACTGGAAGTGACAAATCCTGCTCATTTTGCCTTAAACTTCAATGAGGTATAATAAATTACCTGCATTTGTACATGGACTATTTTAAATAGGCTAATACAATAGAGCCTATAAGAAATAAAATATACTTTGAATTTGTAATTTTTTATTCCTAAGTATTATTTACCAGCAGACTTGACAACTGCTTATCCTGTACAAACTTCTGGATGAGGCCCTTTATTCTCTGCAAGCACACATCTGGCTCAGTGTACATTCTATTTGGGTCCAGACACGTCATATTTCGGATCAAGTGGTACTTCAGTGGACATTTATTCGCATTTATGACATTTCGCTTACTCTGCTTTGACTCCCTGATCTTCCCTGGCAAAAGTAGAAACAAGTGATCTGTGCAAGATATTTAAAAGTATATGAACAAGCTGAATCCTACTGAATAAATTCATAAAGAATCATTTATAACTAATAAGAAAAGTGAGTGGCACACCTTCAAGGCAGCTGTGGCTCCCATTCCAATATCCACCTCCTTTGGACTGACCCATAGGCTCTGATCCGTCACATCAAGCCTGACAAGCTTTGACACAGAAACAAGAAGGATGTCCCGTTGGATGAAGCGTCAGGGAAGGCTCTGAGAAAAGATTTTCATTGAGTGAGTAATACTGTAATTACAATACAGAATTAATGATCTAATGTCTACAGAGTCCAGTGTGTGTGGATACATTCATTAAGCAACATGTAAGCAATATAGCAGATATGACAAACAATAGATGAATATATAAATATATAGTTTGAAGCACACAAGATACATTGCAAGTGTACATAACATGATTATGAATGAAAAAAGGGTGTAAGATAATATCATTTTTTTTTAACATGAATATTTACCCTGACAAGCTCTTCCAAGTCTTTGCTCAGGAAGGGGATTATGGGAACATCAGTTTGGTACTTGGTGAGAAATGGCTGAAAGTTTATTGAAATGGACATGAAGAAGTGCAGCTTTGGTACAGTTAGGGGATCCATTCAGGCCTCTGCTACAGTGTCATATGAGGATGATCCTGGGTTGGGGAGCTTTTTTCATTTTCACCTGGTCCACATAGGTGACAATGGATGGCCAAATTTCAATTGCCCTTTCCACTGCTGGCAAATTTTCCAGTCAGCGATGCCCACAAAATGGCAGGAGACATTTTGTGGACCTTGTCACTAAACTGAAGTCTTGCCGCCTTGCAGGGGCACAGTGGAAAAGGAAGTGCAGGGCCTTCAGAAGCTTCTCTACTTGCCACACTCCAAAACCACCCTTGATAGAGTTGTGCATGATGTGAAGACCACAGCTTCCCACAATCTGAATCTGAGCTCCACCAAACTGTTCACTGTATTCTTGCTGTAGGAGCTGCACAAACTTCCAATTAACACTTGGCCCATCCATTGACACAGAAAGCATCTTGCTGAGGCAGAGCTCTTTTGTACCGTCCTACAGAGAAGATACAACAGGAAACACATCAACAACAACAACAACAAAAACAGGCTAATGGCAGATCATATAGCATATGTGTGTGCCAGACATTGAGCAAATTATTATGTGTACTTTAAAGCAAAAACTTATTTAGATGACAGTTGCTGGTGTAATTTTATGATCACTTAAGATGCTGTAGTTTGGTTTTAGTCAAACCACATTGATATACAATCTCCAACTCTCTAAAACAGCTGAAACAAAGCTGTACAATATAACATGCATGAGAGCAGGGATTATTGCAGGACTGGTACTAGACTGAATTTTTATTTTAGTGTACCTCAAACAGGCAACTGAGTGTTGACCTGCTGCAGCACATTTAATTACGTATTTCATGGTGTGGGTTGTAAACTATAGCACTATAGCCCCTAAAAATGAAATACACTCACTGATTTTCTTTTGAGACAAGTGTGTACTATGTATTTTTGGCTTACCTTGAATTTGTCCAATAAATCCTCAGCTGTGGAATGGCCCAGGAACTGAGAACCAAAGTAGCGGGAGCAAACGTACATTCCCGTTTCATCTGTGGTCCAGTGCCTGTTTTATTCATGCTTTCGTCAAACATAACGACGAACGATTCCTCATCAACTTTTGTGGTCAGTTGTCTTTTAATAAATGGTGCAATAACAAATCTGGCTATGTATGCCATTTTATCTCTGCCATAGGTGAATGTTTTTACATGTTCCTAATTGGGAAACATTGCCTTGAAACGTGTGTGGATGTCGTCGTTTGACTTGTATGAATGGTGTCGACTTATGCAGAACCCACAACACTTCAGAGTACCAGCCTGTGAAAAACTTGATGAAACACTTGGTTGAACATCGTGATTCAGTCCAACATTACCAGTCTGTGATCCAGCAGGAGTTGATGTAGTAGATGCAGACATGTACGACTCCACTGGCGCCGTACTTTTTCAAATACCTGCGTAGCGTCGGTGCTTTTCCGATTTCATATGGGACTCCATTGCTTTAATTCCCATTGTACCGATTTTCTTCTCCTTCACTCTTCCTTTTGTGTGCAGGAGACAATACGTAATACGCTGTCGTATATGCCGCAAATTGTCACATGAACAAGCAAATTCACAAAGAAAGAATAATAAAAATCATATAATGCTAATTAGATAGTTTTAATTTGGTAAAGTATTTAGATATGTCTGTCAAAGTGTCATCTAAAATGTAAGACCTCTCATAAGTAAAAATAAGACTTTTTAAGACTTTTTATGACCTTCAATTTTAAAAATCAAATTTACTACTTTTTAAGACTTTTTAAGGATCTGCGGGAACCCTACAGTACGAGCCAGGGCTATCAACCAAGCCAGCCGGGGCCAATAGCCTCGGACCGCGTGCCACAAGACCAAAAATGATCTTCGTTCCCACTATCGGGCCAATATCCCCGCAGCGTTGCCCTAAAACTCGCCCTTAATACGCCGCTCCGGTACCACCGTCACATACCCTGCCCATTTCACAAGCAAGAGGAAAGCTCAAGCTGAGGTATCATGCTATTTAATTATCTAGAATATCGAGTTTAACTGCCATGGTGTCCCAAGTGGTCTCTCCACTAACAGCGGGATGATGTCCCAGCACACCATCTATGAAAATTCACAGAACCATGGTAAGTAATTTCTTTGCAGACCGCTTTGTCCATTGTGCATTTGAACTGATTTTTAGTGTGCTCGCATTTTTTCTTTCCCGAACCTGTACCGTTGTGCACAGGATAAATAACGTGGCAAGTTCCGCCTTTGACACTGAACCCTGTCTCGATCCCCAGTTGGCCTTGTTTGGCCCAAGGGTAATCAACCTTTGGCCACTGGCCCCGAGAAAGCACAGAGGAGGCATTATGAAGCCCCAGAAGTGACAGTGGGAACGTAACTGGCCTTGGTATGCACTTGCATGCCCTCATTTGGCCCGATAGTGGAAACGTGGCTAATGAGGGCATGAACTAAAATCCCATGAAGCACTGCAAATGACATAATCGATTAAAAATGACAGAAAACAAGAAAACTGTTGCTTAATGTTGTTAATTATACAGTAAGTATAGAATCAATATATTTAAAGTATATGGTAAAATATTCAGATATACAAGTAGTTTGTGAGTGTATGGAGGCTGACTTGGTTGCGCCATTCAAATGGGATTTTTACTTCCGGAACAAGACTGTTATGCTCTATTGTCAATAAAAAAATAAAATTAAAAAGAAAGGACAAGTCTTTCGATATGTCCAATGATATGTCCAAACTTCCTATTTCAAAAGGCTATACAGTAATACATCAACAAAACTGCTCTCGCCAAGCAATTTCACGTGGTCTTTAAAGTATGAAAGAAACAGAGTTTTTTTTTTTTTTTGGCCACTTTGTCTAAATACAGCAAAGTCTCCATTCAAAGAGAGGAAGTCACACCGCATCTGGTGAATAAAACAAGGGCATGGGTTCACAGTTCCCCTCCTTTTCTCTGTCTCTTTCTCTCTCCTAATGAAAGCATACCCAGCTGTTTGACAAACATTCCTAATGAGACTGAACAACTACCTTTCTTTTTTTGACTCTCTTTCCAAAATCTGGGTTAGCCTGTGGGACAGCGCCATGCATATTCCAAAGTCTCACTCTCCCTTGAGAGACTGCACTGAAGCCGTGGCAAAGCGAATAACTCCACTGAGAGCTATGGGGGAGGATGTTGCATTAATTCTGAACTGAGAACAGTTGTGTAGCTCACAGTGGTTGAGAGATTGAAACAAAGGGCTTATGTTGAAAATGCTATTCAAAACAAAACGTTCCAACCCCTGATTAATGTTATAAGCTAATTTGGACACCAAAATGTCAATTTACCTTCTTATATGACAGGATATTCGGCTGGTTGACTGTTCTGAGTGTTTTGATGACAAATTCAAACTCTATATATAATTATGTTAAAATTATAACCAAGTTATTGCAGACTTATTTATTATAAATCTGAGACCACATTGAAAATCTTGGAATTTCTTTCTCATTTTAACCTGGAAACAGACAAAATATATTAGGATTTCGAAAAATATTATAACAAAGAAAAGTTACTGTACATTACTTAACATTCTGCTCTATTTTAGGTCACCGATCAAATGTAACAAATTGTGACATTGTTATGTCTTTCACATGAAGTCAGGTTTTCTTGCTTCCATTGAAGCAATGCTCTTTGGAAAATTCTCACATCATGCTGGGATTACATTGTGGAGCGGAGTCCATGCCAGCTCTAGTGCATGCTGTCATTAAGGAAAAAGTTTTTATTAAATTATAAAAATGCTAAATAGTTTTCACTAGTGGTCTCAGATTTTTGGACCACATTACTTCAGTATGCATTTATAGGGTGAATTTGGGTTAATTTGAATGCCCCCCAACCCAAACCCCCCCCAAAATTACCTTCATTCACCCTAGGTAATCTATTCTAGTCTGTCACTAATTAATAATATGGTCCAGCCATACATGGGACTTCCTCAGGGTACTAAACCCCGAAATCTGTCAGTGAAGTTGTGGCCCAAATTGCCCGACATGGGGGTGTGACAGTTCCTCTAGACATCATGCATAAGTTTAATCAGAGTGAGACCCTTGCAGCACATCACTTTATGCATGACGCTATCAGATCAAAGCACACACGTCACCGATCAGTTCTTCAATCGATTATTAACTCTCTGACTCATCTTGCGTATTTAAACAGAACAGGGACTTTTAAAAGGGCAATACAGACTCAGTTCATAATGTATTCAAGTTCATGATCTGAAATAAATAAACGATAAAAATACAAATAAAAGGTTCGAGAAAGACCCGAGGTGCCTTAATAGGTAGCCAACTCACGTAATGTTTGGATGGATGCCTCCTCTTCTCCACATCCACGACTTTGACATCCAAAACTGTCCGAAACTGCATGGTTAAAGCGAGGGCTTCTCTGCGCGAGGACAGTCACGAATTCGTTCGCTCGAATAATATCGCTGTTCTTCTTCTCAAAGAAAGCGTCCGATTGTTGCGCCCCGGTCCGTCCGTTTAGTAGACCGTTTATTCCTCCTTGACGTAATATGGTGAAGAAGATCGAGTATTTAATTACAAGGGTCTAAAACTGCAGGAAAACGAAAATCCCGATGTCCATTTCTCTCGCGTTCCAGCTGAATTCGAATCGAGACGCGTTCTATAGAGTCATTCTGGAATCCAGATCGACGCGTCATAAAGGCACGAGCGATTAACTTGGGGACTGGCGCGTGTCCTTTGTCTGGACTACAGTGGTCTACCTGAAGTCAGAATTGGGGGGGAGGGGGGGTTCTCCTCAAACGTGAGCGGAGCGCGTCATAAAGACCGGGGCGCATTCACCGCGAAGTCTATTGGCAGGAGAACGCAGTCAATGCTCGGCAGGAAGCGCGCGCACACACGCACTGGGGGATATTTGGGAAATGTGGGGTTGGGCTTCTTGACAAGGGCTCTGTTGCAGTTTAAGGGGGGGCGTTAATATCATAGTTGATATAGTTGTCTTCCTGCTTAAAAGAGAGGCTGACTGGATTTTACACAGGAGACATTGTCCTGTTTGCCTCCAACTGTGTGTTTGTTGAAGTCTGAATCGTTAATAGGGGTAAAAAAAAAAAATACAGCAACAACAACTACAGAGTAGACTGTAGAACTGTAAAAAAAAACACAAGACGACATTTGATTAATCATAATTATTACTGTGCAATCTAAAAAAAAAAGAAAAAAAAAAAAAAAAAGATTCCTTATGTTACACTGTTCAACCAATAATCTGGCAATAACACGGACAGAGTTTTAATTAACACGGCCGAGACGTGATTTCTGTTAAAGCGGCATACATACAGATATGCTCATGGATCACTGACCTCGTGTGGCCACTGATTGTAACTACACTGTTAAATGACAGGCTGGCAAACTGTGCAAATATTCAGAAGATATCAAATGGTTGTTATTTTTTCCTAAATAATGAGGCAATTTCAACATTAAGAATAATATTACAAATATGTCCACAAAACTGTTTCATGCTAAACCATGAAAACGCATTTACGAGTTAGTATGCATTACATTTGCCTGACTGTGTTTCAACCTCCTATTGCGTTCAGAATCTGCATACACCTTTTGCATTCGCAGGTCCGTTTAGACCCGGTGGAGTTTTAAGCTTAAAAAAAAAAAAAAAAAAGAAAAAATTCATAATCCAATTGTTTTAATCAAAAACCATATTGTAGCTCATTGTTAACGTATTAGCTGTTCATACATGTAATATATATATATATATATATATATATATATATATATATATATATATATATATATGGCCTGTTAACTAACAAAATATATAAACGTTATTATGTATGATGGCGATTGTTTTATTTAAAAAAAAAATGTAGAAATTCTTTAACATTTCAAAATTTACATTAACTACAGCTAAACCAGTGTGATACGTGTGAAGATATAGGTTTTACCAAGGTTTATATGAAATTTCATTTGAATATAACATTGCGTTACATTTATATAAATATTTAAAGTAAGCATTTCTAGCTATTCTCCTATTAACTTCCATATTACTTAATTACTCGTTGCTGCTGAAAAACAATTCAGTAGTCAAAATCTACACAACCAAATAAAAACATTTTCCCAACCAAACATCAAAACTACTCAACATCTGTACTTGTGTACAACGTTTTTAAACAACGTTAATTCTGTTTATTGCATAAACTGCTGAATGTTAATGTACAGATCAGTCTGTAGAGGGCGGCAGAGTAAAATGTTGACTTCTCTTCCTTCAACTCTTATTCAGAGTATGTATGCTTGAACTTTTGCTCTTGCCACACCTCCCTTTAGGCAGTTTTTTCTTTGATTTAGTTTATTTGTTATGTTTGTTCCATCTGTTTTGTCAATTCTGTGTGTGAGTGTGCGTGAGACTGTATGTACGTGCATATTTGTGAACAAGATGCAGTCCCATTTTGAGACAAAAAAAAAAAAATGTTTGTGTGAGTATGGGAAAGAGGATAAATGTAAGTAAAGTATTTTTAAGAAAAATAAAATTCATAACTGTGCGAAGACATCTGCACAATACGTTCAGAGTTATATAACATATCAGTTACAAACCACATTAAATATAGTCCTAGTTGTACAATCCTACTGAGACCTAAAAATATTAAGAAAACATGTGTTGGTAGCAAACATCGCTTTATTCAATAACCAGGCTCTAATCATAGCTGCACTCTATCTATTATGACATCATACTTTTTAAGAGGTGTGTGCGCGTGAGCGTGCACATACAGTCTACAATGTATCTTTTTTTTCCCTTCACAATTGCCCTATTAACGTTTCAGACAATATCATATGTAAAGCCACAACTGATGCCTGGGTCAAAATTGACCCGGGAACGCAAAAGATGTAACAATTTTATTTAAAAAAGTTTATATCTCTTAACTGATTTCTTCTAAAAATCTGAAAGAAAAAATAAATAAAAAATAAAAACATTTTGGAAGTCTTAACAAAGTTACAAAGTTTGGTTCCCGTACGAAAAACTATGTGGTATTTAAAAAATATGATATACCTCCACCGGATAAAAAAATGACCCGAACACGTTGAAAACATTCAGTGGCGTATTTATGGCTCACACTGACCTCGTGTGGCCACTGGTTGTAACTACAGTCAAAAAATGACAGGCTGGTAAAAGATATCAAATGTTTGGTCATTTCAACTTTAAGAATAATATTACAAATATGTCTACATAATTGTTTTATGCTAAACCATGAAAAAGCAATTACAAGTGAGTACACAACAATAATAGCTATTAAATTATTTTATGGTAAAAAAAATAAAAAAAGGATTCTGTAACTTTAACTGTTAAAATGATGCTTGCCTGATTGTGTTTGAACACTGTTAATAGTTTTTATGTAATGTAAAAAAAAATAAATAAATAAAATAAAATAAAATAAAAAAAACCTGCTTTTGGCGTATTTATTGGCTCACACTGACCTCGTGTGGCCACTGATTGTAACTACAGTAGTAAATGACAGGCTGGTAAACTGTACAAATATTCAGAAGATATCAAATGTTTGTGTTATTTTCCTAAATAATGAGGTAATTTCAATATTAAATAATTTTAACACTTTGCTAATATTTTTAATGGAATGTTTTAAAAAGGATGCTAAAGAACAGCGTAGTGGGCCTCTGTTGTGCTGATTATATCACTGTTGCATTCCAAGAACGTCAGGGCAACCTCCAGAGCCTTACGATTCAGGTTTTGGTTGTAGCGCTGTCTAACACTAGACAATATATGAAGGACATGGCATCCTTTCTCAGCTTCTGCAAAACAGCAACATATGAAGATGGTTCTCCTCTCACATTTGTATATTAAACATTTTGTGTGTTTCTACAGTAGTATGTAAAGCAAGCATGCACACACAAAAAAACATAAATTTTTCCCTTTTGGTATCCTCCTGTAAAATGTCCCTGATCACTGAGAGGAGATCTTTGTCTTGTTTAGTTACCTAGAGAAGCCAAGGTAATGAAAATATAATTCAATTTTAAAGTTGTTTTCATACGTTCAGAGTTATATAACATATCAGTTACAAACCACATTAAATATAGTCCTAGTTGTACAATCCTACTTAAGAAAACATGTGTGGGTAGCAAACATCGCTTTACTCAATAACCAGGCTCTAATCATAGCTGCACTCTATCTATTATGACATCATACATTTTAAGAGGTGTGTGCACCTGTGCGTGCACAAACATTGTAGACTTCGTCCTGGGTCCGCATTTTGCGGAACATTTGTCCCTGGAGGACGCTCAGGGTCTCTTTCAGAACTTTTCGAATTTGTGTGGAAAATGAGGGTCCATGTGCATCTGACTACTTCAGACAAACGAAATGCCTCAAAATGGATGAGTCATCCTCGCAATGAATCACTTTCATGTGATTCATCATTCAAAGTGACCAATTCAGCCCAAATTTATTCAATTGGTGAAAAACGTCTATTGCAACCAATTAAGAACATTTACAACATCAAATGCTTTTGGTATATTCAAGGGACATTCTCACTTCATTGCTACGGCAGACATCGAAAAGATTCTCATTAGCATACTTCTCCTCCCCACATGTTGCTGTCCTTGAAACTCCAGACTTAGCAGCATCTCGGAGGAGACTTCATAAAAGCGCTCCAGACGATCATTCCCGCCTGCTGCCATCAAACAGCTCAACACGCCTTCCCCTGCTGTGCCTACCGCACGTTATTCCTCGCTGTAGCCCCAGCCAGGAGTACTGACATTGAACAAGGGCAGTTTTCTTGGTGGTTTAATGCATTTAGATTATGTACCCTATGTAACAGCACTGCACCTCTTTTTCTGCAAGGAATTCCTTTAGGGTGGGAACTGACCGAGACAGCAAATACTGGAACTGTGAGGAGGACCCACCTGCCCTGAAAATACAGTTTAAAAAAAGCATTAAGCATTTTTGAAATACACACACTGGGCACTTTATTAGGAGCACAAGTACACCTATTTTTCATGCAAATATCTAATCAGCCAATCGTGTGGCAGAAGTGCAATGCATACAACCATGCACATATGGGTCAGGAGCTTCAGCTTCACATCAACCATCAGAATGGGGATCTCAGAATGGGGAAAAAAGTGATCTCAGTGATTTCGACCATGGCATGATTGTTGGTGCCAGATGGGCTGGTTTGAGTATTTCTGTAACTGCTGATCTCCTGGGATTTTCACACACAACAGTCTCTAGAATTTACTCAGAATGGTGCAAAAAACAACACAAACATCCAGTGAGTGGCAGTTCTGCAGATGGAAATGCCTTGTTGATGAGAGAGTTCAATGGAGAATGGCCAAACTGGTTCGAGCTGACAGAAAGGCTATGATAACTCAGATAACCACTCTGTACAATTGTAGTGAGCAGAATAGCATCTTAGAATGCACAACACGTCAAACCTTGAGGCGGATGGACTACAACAGCAGAAGACCACATCGGGCACTTTATTAGAACCACAGTGCTAATAAAGTGCTCAGTGAGTGTATATTTGATGTATTACACAAGTACATTTAAGAGAACAAACAAAACATTACCTGCATTTTCCTCCCCTTTCCAAGAATAAGGAAGTGTAAACTCAAAGCCCATTTGATGACTACAAAATAAAAATCACACCTATCATTTTGTCTGGCTTACTCTGAGTCTCCCAGTTTGTCACTTGGCATCTGGAATGGCTGATCATAGCACTTTCTGTATAGCGGAGGCATTTCCAGAATGTGTGATCTGCACTGCCATCAAAGGTTCATTCACTTTATCTACAGACAAATGAACAAACAACATAGTGACAAACACTGTAAAAATTGAATCAATGTATTCTGCAAATGTACTCACTGTAACCAGTTAAGTAAACTGAATGACAGATCGCTCCGTTTTAATGCAGTTAATACGTTTTGGTCCACCATCATCCCAAAAAAAATTCAAATCATGACAGAATTGGCAATTAGTCATTCAAGTCCCTGAACATTTCACTTACAGAAGGAGGCGGCCTTGATCTCCTTATGATCCCTGGAGGTTTTGACGGTTCCTTGTACCCTCAGTAGGTCTCCAATCTCAAGCATGGTGCTTTTCCGTTGGGCCTCCTTCAGCCATCTGAGTTTATCTTCAATGTTAAACCCTCCAGAAGATGTATTAGAGGTGCCTAAAAACATCCACTGCATTTATGTGAATCATTTACTCACCCTCATGCCACCCCAGATGCGTATGACTTTCTTCTGCTGAACACAAAGAATTTTAGAAGATTACAGCTCTGTATGTCCATACAATGCAAGTGAATGTGAAAAAGATTACAGCTCTGTAGGTCCATACAATGCAAGTGAATGGTGGCCAGAACTTTGAAGCTAAAAAAAGCACATAAAGGCAGCATAAAAGTAATCCATACAACTCCAGGTTTAATCCATGTGTTCTGAAGCGATCTCATCAACACAATGCCAGTATTCCCCGCACTCCGTGATGCCATGACAGTGTTGCTGATGTCTTAAAGGAGAAGCGCGTCTTTTGCGACCTGAGCAATCGGTTTATGCGACGGCCAAATTGCCGATCGTGTTATAGGACGTGAATATCGGCCGATACCGATCAGTGGCCAATCGCTCAGAGGATTCCTACTAGTGGATGAAGTATGCGCAGAGCGCTAGATGGTGCTAGGAAGTGTAATCGAGCTTAAAATCATTATCGCCAAGGAGACTGCAGATATCAAGATGTGTAGTGAAAACTGAGTTACATTTTGTTCTGTTCTCACCCAGAACCGATTAGATCACTTCAGAAGACATGGATTACACCACTAGAGTCTTATGGATTACTTTTATGCTGCCTTTATGTGCTTTTTGGAGCTTCAAAGTTATGGACCCCATTGTATGGACCTACAGAGCTGAGATATTCTTCAAAAAATGTTCGTTTGTGTTCAGAAGAAGAAAAAGTCATACACATCTGGGATGGCATGAGGGTGAGTAAATGATGAGAAAATATTTGGGTAACCTATATCTTTAACGGTCTTTAACACTAAACAGACTATGTTTCTTGCAGTCTAAAGACTGCTTATGAATGTAACTACTTATATCTAGTTGGCTCTCCCTGATCTCTCCATTTCTCATCTTTCCAACAAAGACAGTTTATGACACCAGTCCCATCATCCGCTGTGTGTTGAGGGAGAACAAACAAGCTCCAGTCAAACAATCCATTAATGATGTTGCTTTTATCTTGGCTTAGTGTTTTAGCGTCGAGTGAGCTTTTCCAGGTTACCCATTTTATTTAACAAAATTCTGCTTTAATAAAGCACTGCATAAAGAGATTTATGTACTGGTTTAAATACTCTTTACTAGGCCTTATGTTACTGCTTATATTCACTGTGTTTTAAGGTGTTTCCACATATTTATTCAGTACAGGTAAAGGTTTTCCCACAATACCTCCATAGCAGAAGTCTTCTCACTCCCGCGTGTACACAACTGTCCCCAGAACATCTACCTGGAAGAGTGTGAGGGTCTTGTAGAAATAAACTCCTAGAAGACATCAGATATGAAAGCTTTGTAGCAAACGTAGTGCTTTTTCACAGATATATTCCTCTCTCCCATGTCTACATATTGTTACTTAAAAACTGCAAATCAATTTGCGGGGAAAAACATGCAGTTGACAAATAGCATGTACATGAACTTTCTTTTAAACAAAACATTTTAGGTTAAAATGTATGTGCCAGGTGCTCTGAGTGCTCACCATTTAATTTGTTGTAGACTATTTATAATCAGCTTTTAGTTTTTGGGTTTGTTTTTACCCCACAGTCCACTTACTGTAGATAGTCCTAAAGTATCTGTAAAAGCACAAATATTACATGAAGCCTCTCCAATAACATGAGGTCATAAAAATATAATTATACAATAATTGTTTAAAACAGTTTATAGCACTATACAATGGTGTGTCAAATTCGTTATAGATAATACTTTGTAAATACAAGATTTAGCATTCAGATGCATTTCAGTTCCGCTGTTGGAAGGAGAAAATCTCCTTAAATTAAAATGAATACCCACGCTTCTGCAGTACTTTTGTCTAGTGTTAACTTTTAACACACTTGAGATACACAATAGATAAGGGATACAAAAGATAACAAAGTCCTTTGTGTCGTGATACTTCATAATCCGTGAGAGAATGCAACGGCATTAGCATGTTTGTGTTTTCCGCTATTGCGCAGTAGACTCACTGTGGGAAGGAAAACGTGCTTGGCTTATGAATATTAATTAGGTTACGTGACTGGACGCTCAAAGGCAGTTGACCAATCAGGGACAGCATGGCAAAACGTTTGCGTCATGTTTTTTTATTTTTTATTTATTTATTTATTTATTTATTTATTTATTTATTTGTATTTTTTTTTTTTTTTTGCTTTTTTGACCCTTGTGCGACCTTAGGGACATTTTTGTCTTTTCTATCATTTTGGCTGTGTGCCAACGGCATACATTTAGCCAAAGGTGTGTATTTTTGGGAGAATTTTGATATTTCAACCTCAGTTCCTATAATACATCTATAATACACTGTGTACACAAAATAGTTACACTCAGGACCTTAAGGACAAAAACGTCCCCATTTAAACCCATTAAAACTGCAATATTTGATCCCAGTGCCATTAAAGCATAAAATCATGAATTCTATTATATTATGCTTTCATCCCGGAGCCCTGGCCTCAAAATGTATTTTTTTATATATATATATATTCCACCAGATGGCGCCATTTTTCTCATGTTTAGCCTAAGGAGCATAAACATGCTTTTTTCCTATTTTCTGTTTGCTGTATTATAGAGCACTGCAGGCCAGTTGAATAAATGATACAGCTAAAATTGTGTGGGTGTGTTGGTATGGATGTCAGAGTGTGTTTTGTATGCATGTATTGAGAAATGTGTGTGTGTGTGTGTAAAAACAACAGTGGCATTATGTAAACAAACTGGCATTTAAAGGGTTAAAATCCTGAAAATGAATGAATATTTGGTAGTTATGATCAGGACCGATGTTGGTTTTAAAAAAATAACTAATTAAAGTGGAAAATAATATGAATAAGTAATTTAATCCATGAGTGAAAGTGTCCAATTACATTGCGGTTAATGTGAATAAGCGAGTAGAATTCGACCGGTCATGTGACTCTAACATGGCAGCCCCCATGAAGGGACCCTCTCCATGTAGATTAAAACAGCTTTTATAAGGTTACTGATATGACTGGAGTCTCTATCTCATATGAGTGCTCATGATTTTATACATTTATTTCAAAATCACAATTCATTTCTTTAGAAGTAAAACTTTTTTTAAATGAGTAAACAATTACTGAGTGCACCTTTAACTACTACACTATGAGAACATGTAAAATGATAGACAGGCAGAAAGCACATCAATTTTGTTTGCTGTTTACACAGTCTAGTGCTGTCACAGAGACTGGTGAGATATCTCAGGACACTTATTTCAATAAAAATGTTTAGGGGGAAGGGACATTTTATGCATACCATTCCATAAAAATAAAAAAAATCAGCACCTTTAAGTAAGATTATGGATTTGGGTTACTTTTGATCTATCCACATGTAGATAGAAAGTGCTGACTCACCCTACCTTTACGATTCCTCTGTAAAACTGTCCTGTTGGTACAGAGGGAGATGGACACGTTGATCTTCTCAAAGTAAAGGTTTTGCAATCTGTGTCATGTCACTGTAAGATCGTAAACAGTGATAAAAGACTGATATTTGTGATATGACTTATACTGTAGCTACACCTGGTGCGAGCATACTACGTATGAATTGGCCATAAATGCAGCTGTCAGATATTGATGTGAACCCACTGACCCAAAGCTCTCAGACAAAAGCATACACGCTTACCCTATTGTGCAATACTGTTAAAATGATTATGTCTGTATGGCCTGAAATTTAGATGGACCAAAATGATTACTAGTGCTTATAAGACACACACACACACACACACACAACAGATAAGATATCTTTGAAGAGGAGTATAGTATCTTTGTTTTATTATTATTAAGATCATTAACCAGACAATTATGAGGTCTTTTACGAACAGTAAACCACTACTGCTTCTTAATACAAAATGAAACCTGTTCATCGTAGACAAACTTTTGGCAATAAGACAATCTACAAAATGTTATACAGTATACTGTACATCAGCAACTGCAAATATGTTTCTAAGTCATGGATGATATCTCTACATACTGTCCTAGGTAGCCATCATAGCCTATAACTTTACCTTTGGACTGAAGAAAACAAGAGGGTAAAGAGTAACTATTCATGTTTTGATCACGATGAATTTCAAGAAGAGCAAGTATTTAATTTGTTCTCCATTTGTCAGTGGTTTGTAATTTGTTTACGGCAGGCTGATCCCATAATACCACTTAAAGTACTGTTTTAGGCATGATGCAGTTGTTTTTACAGCTCTCAATGTAAAATTCTGAGGGTCAGTCAACTTCATAAAGGAAGTTTAAATCTAATACAGTTGATTTAAGGAGTTTAAAACTAACTGTTTAAACCTAGTAACCAGTTATTTTTTGTTCAAACTCTAAAACGGTTTTGAAACACTTTCAGGAGGAAGTGTTTTTCAGCATTGTATAAAGTAATAAATCAAAATCCTTTGACAGGTAACTGTCCCTGTTGGAGGTTTGTCCTATCCAAGCAGTACCCTCTGCAGCCTGGCTGCTGGCACGCTGTTCTCGTCCTCTGACTCTGCATCACTCTGTGGGTTTGAGCTACAAGGAGAGGAACACTGTGGAGAACAGAGGTAATGCATGAGCGGTAGGCGGTACTTCCCACAGAAATCCACAAACTTGATGTGCCTCACGCATGAGTCGAAGTAAACACCTGAAAGACAAGAAAGTTAAAGTAAACAACACTTAATCAACCAATCAAACCGTATAAACCACTATACTGTCTGCAGTGCTTGAGCACTGTCAGAGGTAGATTTTCTTGAATTGAGGCATGCTGTTTATTTAAAGCTGCATGAACTCGTATCAGCCATATCACGAGTATCACCTCTGAAATTGATGTGTAGAACAACACAAACATTAGTAGTAGATAAAACACTTGAAAAATAATATTAAAATATATGAGTGGAGTGTGTCAGAAAAGCGCTATGTGTAAAATTAATTCATTCATAATATGTGAATACGAGTGTTGTTTATCTTCATCAAAGCAAGCAATATTTCAGTTTTAAATGGTTAATCATATAACATTATATCAACATGAAAATAGCACGTTATGACACCAGCTCTGAATATCTCCAGTCATGATCACACACAGGCAAAGCTCAAATCATAAGATTCATCCACCAGAAGGGCAGTGCCAAAACACGATTCACGTAAAGTGTTCTTCTGCAAATTGCTTGCAATTTTAAGTTTCAACCACAGATGTCGCTAGAGAGCACAAAGTTACGTAGTGCAGCTTTAACTAAGCAATAAACTGATACAAGTTGTAATGGTTCAAAAGCAGTGTCATCATTGCAGGATTTAGATTTGATTATAAAGTTTTTCCAAATCTCCAAACATACATAACTTTTTCACAAATTATACAGCCTTGTTGGGGTGACCTACCTGCACACTTAGGGTTAGGACACTCACTAGCCAGGTTTAAATAATGGATCAGATTGGACGGTAGGTCACATAAGCGGTACGGAAGGTTCCGGGATTTGATTGTGCGCCCCGCCAGCTCCATCAAGGAAGGAGGGTCGTAGGTCATGTCTTTGATGAAGCGCACAACAAGAGGGTTGCCACGGAGACTGAGCTCTTGCAAATGGACGAGACTGAGGAGCTCACGAGGGAGGAAGGTCAGCAGATTGTTATGGAGACTAAGAGAGAGCAGGGAGTGTAGTCTGGGAGGAGAAAAAGTTAGATCACTACAGATTAGAGACTCATGACAGATCATGACTTTCATTGGTGTTCATTTTTTTTTAAGTTACCTGACAAAACTGTATTTCAAAGAATTATCTCAATGCTTTTTTTTCCAATTTGGAATGCCCAATTCCCAATGTGCTTTTAAGTCCTCGTGGTTGCGTAGTGATTCACCTCAGTCCGGGTGGTGGAGGACGAATCCCAGTTGCCTCCATGTCTGAGACCATCAACCCGCGCATCTTATCACGTGGCTTGTTGAGCACGTTGCCACGGAGACATAGCGCATGTGGAGGCTTCACGCATCCACCGCAGCAACCATGCTCAACTCACCACGTGCCCCACCGAGCACTAACCACATTATAGCGACCACGAGGAGTTTACCCCATGTGACTCTACCTCCCTAGCAACCAGGTCAATTTTGGTTGCTTAGGAGACCTGACTGGAGTCACTCAGTCAGCTCGAACTAGCGAGCTAGCGAACTCCAGGGGTGGTAGCCAGAGTATTTTACCACTGAGCTACCCAGGCCCCCTATCTCGATGCTTTTAATTTTTTTGGTTATGGTGTCTCACCTGTTGAGCTGGGGTGGTATGCTCTGGATGCGATTGTCACACAGAACCAGGTATCTCAGACAGCTGAGGTTAGCCAACTCATTTGGGATAGTGGAGATCAGATTCCCACCCAAATACAGCATTTCTAGACTGCAGGAGAACACAACAAAGGTCAAAAGTTAAAGACCCAATGAAATCAAAATCTAATTTTGAGGCTTTTTGTCCATGTCTGCTAACTTTTAGGCCATCTACAGTACATATTAATGTGCTCCTAAAAGTGAATAAATAGTAAACAAAATAAACCACACGCATTTAAAAATTTGCCGGGGCCTGGTTAGCTCAGCGAGTATTGACGCTGACTACCACCCCTGGAGTCGCGAGTTCGTATCCAGGGTGTGCCAAGTGACTCCAGCCAGGTCTCCTAAGCAACCAAATTGGCCCGGTTACTAGGGAGGATAGAGTCACATGGGGTAGACTCCTCGTGGTTGCGATTAGTGGTTCTCGCTCTCAATGGGGCGCATGGTAAATTGTGCATGGATCGCGGTGAGTAGCATGAGCCTCCCATGCTGTGAGTCTCCGCAGTGTCATGCACAACGAGCCATGTGATAAGATGTGCGGATTGACAGTCTCAGAAGCGGAGGCAACTGAGACTTGTCCTCCGCCACCCTGATTGAGGTGAGTAACCATACCACCACGAGGACCTACTAAGTAGTGGGAATTGGGCATTCCAAATTGGGAGAAAAGGGGATAAAAAAATGAAAAAAATGAAGAAAAACATTTAGTCTTTGCCTCTGGCCTGTGAAAATGGACCAAAAATAAGATGGTCTCTAGAATATCAATATAGGTATTTGTCAAGACTAATTTTGATGTTGGCTTGACAAAGCCTGGCCTGAAAGTTTAAAAAAAGTTTTAAAAGCTTAAGCTTTAAAGGTTTAACAGACTTTACTGTAAGACAAGCAGCTAGGTAGGCAAATACTTAAAGCAGATATAAGGCCTTGTGCGTGTTTGTTTATTTTTTGCTTTGACAGCTGGCCCGTTTGTACATTCCGTCAATGTAAGTCTATGGGATTTTTAGGATATTGATCATCTGCTATGGGAAATCCATAAGTCCATTCAATTAGAAAAGATATAGCAAAGTATGTTAGAACAGTCTGAAGGTCTGTACCAAGTTTGGTGGATGGAGCTTGAAAGCTTTAAGAGGAGTAATTTTGGTCTTTTTGGAAATACCCTAAAAAGCCTAAAGTGTAGAACAATGTCCCTTCGCACTAAATTATAAATACCACTTGTCCCCAATTAGCAATAGCACGTAGCAAATCATAGTTTATGGCTGGGATTTATGAAAAAGGGACATATTCTTTGTTATGTCTCGCCCCAACTTCCTGTTTCAATAGGAAATATGTCAATTCCCCATTTCATAGGGTCTCTACCATAATGACACAACACTAATATTTCACATGGGCTAACCAACAGGCAACTCATAAAGGGTATAAAAAAAAAAAAAATTGTGCCTTGCATACATATTGCAGTCAGGATGTCATGATGAATGTAATACAGTCAGACACATCAAATTTTCACCATTTCTAAGCACGTTCAAAGGTCAAAATTTATCAACACTATGATGCAAGTGAAAGACCTAAATTTAACTTTCTGGTTTTTAATGAAATGAAAGATCATTAACTAAAGAGCAAATACTCTGTTATATCATGTTTCTTTATTTGTCTACATGTAATTACTACTTCTCTCATTCCACTGCCTTGTCTATCCTCCAAAAGCTCCACCAACAACTATTGTGTTCATTCAACTGTGCAACACTGTCTAGTCATGCAACATTGATCCAAGACAACCTTAAGTCTGTACTGGGCTTTTAACAACCCTCAACTGAACAGTGAACAATTATGACGTTTTCTTATTCTTTTTTCCCCTTACAAAAAAGTAATATGGTAGTACAAGGATGGCATCAGATGGTAATGCCATGGTACTTTAATATATACCATGGTTATAAATTATTTTATCATCCATTAATTAAATGGTACTCTAAGGTACATTGTACAAGTCCAAAAACATGGTATTACCATGTCACTAAGGATAATGAATGACGGTGTCATCCATATACTGTACATGTACCAACATATTTAAATGGTACTCTAAGGTACTGCAAAGAACACTATGGTAATACCCTGGTAAATGTCCAAAAACAAGGCATGACCATGGTACCATGTCCAAAACACTATGGAAATACCACTTTTTGGTACTTTTTAATTAGTGTCTTCTTCTTAATATTAGACTGAAAGGAATAGTTCACCAAAAAAGGAAAAGTCTCCCATTATTTACTCACCCTCATACCATCCCAGATGTGTATGACTTTCTTTCTTCAGCTGAACACAAACGAAGCTTTTAGAAGAATATCTCAAATCTGTAGGTCCTTACAACACAAGTCAACAGAGTCCAAAACTCTGAAGCTCAAAAAGCACATAAAGGCAGCATAAAAGTAAGCCATATGATTTGATAGGTGTGGGTGTGAAACCGATCAATATTTAAGTACCTTTGTTTTCTTACTATAAATCTCCAATTTCAAAGTCCCCTCCTAAGCGCTTTTCTCTCCTAAGAGTTCTCCTTCTTTTGTTTTTGGCGATTTGCTTTCTTCGTGCATATCGCCGCCTACTGGGCAGGGAGGAGAATTTATAGTTAAAAAAATGACTTAAATATTGATCTGTTCCTCATCCACACCTTTCATATCGCTTCTTAAGACATGGATTAAACCACAGGAGTTGTATTGGTTACTTTTATGCTGCCTTTATATGCTTTTTTGAACTTCAAAGTTTTGGACCCTGTTGACTTGCATTATATGTACCTACAGAGCTGGGATTCTTCAGCAGAAGAAAGAAAGTCATACACATTTGGGATGGCATGAGGGTGAGTAAATGATGAGACAATTTCCATTTTGGGGTGAACTATTCCTTTAATTCATCACAACACTGGTTTTGGGGTGGTTGAGTCATAAACATATTGACTTGAGAGATGTATGGACAGCTGTTGGCTATGTGCAACTTCCCACACAGTTAACTCTCTGTTAAGCTCCATATTTTGCCCTATAGGACATATAGTAGGCTACATAGTACTGTACAATATTGCCTTTTACAATCACATACCTGAGCAGGTTCTCTATTTCTACAGGAATGCTCTTCAATCTGTTTCCTCCAAGTGAAAGCGACAGTAGACTGGTCAGTTTGAGAAACTGCATTGGTATATCCTCAAACCTGTTCCCACTCAGATTCAGAGACTCTACCTGCATGCATTCAAACTCCTTGGGAAACGAGGACTCGTCCAGGAGGTTATTCTTGGCTACAAACGTCTTTAGGTTAGTCAGTCGTATAATGTCCTCTGGTATGAATGTGAGCGCATTATTGCTGATATCCAGATATTCGAGGTTAGATAGAAAGCAAACAGAAGGTGGAAGAAGCGCTAAACGGTTATATGTGAGATGCAGTTGTTGGATTTGTTTCTTTTTACTGTCCACAATATGGTCCAAGTTCAAGTCGCCCAGATGTAGATGCGATAGGTTTAAAATAGCGCCCCTGTCGTCAAAACCATGTAAACGCGCCATATGGATTATATAGTAGAGCAAAACAATGAAGTAAATTTAAAATTAAGCAAAATGTTACACCTTTTACCGAATGTAAGTTATCGTCCCGTATATCTTGCATTGAGTTATGTATGTTATATATGGTTGATCCCAGTTACTGTAGACTGAGGTTGTGTAAAGTAAGTGCGCCAGACTGAGGACTGTCATGACTTTATCTGGACTTGTACTGGAGTACGTGTGTGTCACGCCTCCTGGAGTCAGTGGTTGGTCATTCTGCCTGTATAAGCCCAAACATGATGCAAGTTTGCTCAGTCTCATAAGACTCTTATGCAACTTTGCACGCTTCGCATTGAGTGCCTTGTTTACATGAATGTCTAAATGCATGCTGACATTCAGAAGGTCTGCCTGTATTATAAATGATTACTGACTGCATAAAATAGACACAGTTTTATTCTATTATCCACTGATAAATGGGTGGGACAACAAAAAAGGTATTTGAGGTACTCTTTTTAAAGGCACGAGAATGCCAAGGGTTTCTGCTGTTATGAAACAGATCATGAAGTTATAAAACAGTTATGACCAGTCATTTCCAGGCCCACAGGGGATCTCCACCTACAGAACTCTGCAGAATTGTAATAATGCCCATTATTCACAAAGTTTACACAACCTCCACCGCTTCCGTGTAGGTTTATGAAATATTTTAACTAATTTGATTGTGCTTTCCAATAAGAGTGTAGTACTCTCATCTCTTTAACACTTTATACCATATGTTAAAATATTTTCCTCATAAATCAGGGGAAAAGTCAAATGATTCTTTCTGGACCTGGTCATTACACAGTTTCTGAAGTTATAATGCAGCTCCTGTAGTTACAAAATAGTTCATGAAATTGGAACAATACCTGTATTCATGCCACAGTTCACCCAAAAATGAAAATTCTCTCATCATTTACTCACCTCCATGCCATCTGTGTATGACTTTCTTTCTTCTGCAGAACCCAAACAAAGAATTGTAGAAGAATATTTCAGCTCTGAAGGTCCATACAATGCAAGTGAATGGTGATCAGGTCTTTAAAGCTCCAAAAAGCAGATAAAGTCAACATAAACATAATCCATCAGACTTTCAGTGGTTTAATCCATGTCTTCTGAAGCGATCCAGTTAGTTTAGGGTGAGAACCGACCAAAATATAACTCATTTTTCACTATACATCTCGAAAGCAGTCTCCTTGGGGTTCATAGATTTCAAGCTCGATTACACTTCCTATTGCGCCATGTAGCGCTCTGCACATGCGTCAAGCACAAGGAAGTGTAATCGAGCTTGAAATCATGATCGCGCCTTGAGACTGCAATGGAAAGATGTACAATGAAAAAGGAGTTATATTTTAGTCTGTTCTCCCTCAGAAATGAACTGGATCGCTTCAGAAGACATTGATTAAACCACTGGAGTCGTATGGATTACTTTTAAGCCGACTTTATTTCCTTTTTGGAGCTTCAAAGTTCTGGTCACCATTCACTTGCATTGAATGGGCCAACAGAGCTGAAATATTCTTCTAAAAATCTTTGTCTGTGTTCAGCAGAAGAAAGAAAGTCATGCACATCTGGGATGGCATGAGGGTGAGTAAATGATGAGAGAATTTTCATTTTGGGGTGAACTATAGCTTTAATTACTATTTTCTTCTTATTTTCTAACTTAAGACATTTTTTTGTTAATCTGGTCACTAAATAGTTTTACTTGTAACACAGTTCCTTGTTCACACAGTTTTCTGCCTGTAATTCAAAAGCAGTACAGAAATATATTCTGTCATTAGGAACATTCGCAGTTCAATCTGTAAACTGGAAAAAATAGCAACCAATTTTGGCACTTCAAAAGGTAAAGAAATTAGATGTCAAGGCACCAAAACTACATGGCAGTGACATATTATTTAAAATATAGTCGATCAGTCCTTACACATCAGAATATCAAAGTTCCAATGCAAAACACTTAGATTTTCCATTTCTTGTTCAGTTTAAGTTTTTACTTTAAACAGCATGTAGTTTATTTTATCGGTGCAGAAAGAATACATTTTGAAGTTTTAACTAAGAAAGATTCATTCTTCAATCTGGCCACTTTCACTCTCTGATGTTTGCTGCAGTCAACTGTCATGATTGTGACCAGTTATTTATGGGTCATGAAACCCTAAGATATGTGCTGTATATGTTGCACACTTTGTAAAACAATGATATCAGACATTATTTAAAATATTATGGAGAAAGTATCTAGATTTTTATCTAGATAAACCTTAAAGCTTAGTATCTAGATTTTTTGAGCCATTTCGTTCTTTCAGTTTAAAAACCAAAGTTGAAGCTACGTCATTACTGGCCAGTCTAATTTGTGGTTGGTGGAGAATGTCATACATACATTGTGGAATCAAACATGTCATGTGTTTTGATGAACTGATTTTTGGCCAACACTTTTTGTCTTTAACACTCTGTACACAAAAACAATAAAATTACACTAAATGCATAAAAAAAAAAAAATATAACAACAGGTACAAAACATAAAGTCTTATAATATCCCCCAAACAAATAAAAAATATATATAAAAAATATATAACAGAATACACTTCTGAGAACTGCAATAATTAATGCAATAAACTAAAATGGAAAAAAAAGAAGTCATTTTTTTAGTTTTCCATAGAATTCAAACACTAGTAAACTGAAGCTGAAATTTTGACAAATGTTTTGCCCTGCTCTCTTCCTCTTTTTGTTTTTCAGTTTGGATTACTCCATTCTATTCAGACTTAGTGGTCACTTTCATCCTCTCCACAGTATCCTATGAAAAAAAAGGTAAAACGTCAGACATTTTATTTGCTTAAGGCCCATGATGACCCAACCACAGCAGGGAGGAAAATTACTGGATACCAGCATTGGATGTTTAAAAGAATACACAAGCAGGAGATGATGTTATGTGTCAAGACTTAGCATGTGGTGAGGGGTCATGACTGATTCTGAGGTTTCTGCACATACTCAATACCAACCTGAAGTTTAATGAGTTCGGCCACTCGCTGTGTCCACTCCTCTTCTGTCATCTCCTGATCATTTCCCTCAATTTCTTCAAGAGCATGTAACTTATTTGATCCTGAGGAGAGAGAGGAATTCAGAAAGTTAGACCACATTCCACACTTTCAGAAAAAAATTATCTCGGTCCAGATTTATTCATTTCCAAATCCCTGCCTCAAGGTCAAAGCCAGAAAAACACCACTACTAACTCAGGTCAGAGTTTTGGCTTACCATCACAGGTTACAGCAGTGCAGACCCAGTTTCCGCAGGCACAAACGCAGCGATTACACTCCATCTGAGTCTCAGCCCCATCCTCGTACGTCTCATCCTCCAAGGCACACTCTAAAACACACACAAAATGAACCAAATTCTCACAATGGCACGAAACACATACAGACACACACTTCCTTGTATATGTTTATACTCAGCTCTGTTTAAACAGTATATTTAGTGATAGACCAACATATTGACCAAGCTTTTTTATTTTTGATACTTGAAAATTTTGACATTATCCGCATTAGCCACTAGCTATATACGCTTGCACAATAGAGTGCAACAGTGGGCTTCCAGAAGTAAAAATCCCATAAATTCTTTACATTTAAAACAGACTTACCGTCTCCAAAGGATGTTAATCGGTGATATATGCTTCTATTGAAGCCATCAGTCAGCATTATTTCAACTTAATTTCTTAGAAATCATATTTAATACAGAATTCCTAGTGAAGAACTACACTACCCATGATCCTGAAGAGAAACTCTCCAACAATCAGAGAATCAGGACCAGAAAAGTGCGCCAAACGAGCTGTGCAGCGACCGCCTACTCCCATGACGCTCTGTGAATGACGCAATGGAGTCTGTCTTCCCACACTCTCAAACTACTACTAATATTTTGCAATAAAGTTTAAGTATAATAACTTTAAATCAATAGTTTTTTGGGGGGTTTTTTCCTCCCCATTTTGGAATGCCCAATTCCCAATGCGCTCTAGGTCCTCACGGTGGTGTAGTGACTCACCTCAATCCGGGTGGCGGAGCATGAATCTCAGTTGTCTCCGCATCTGAGATGGTCGATCCACGCATCTTATCACGTGGCTTGTTGAGTGCGTTACCGTGGAGTCATAGCGCGTGTGGAGGCTTCATTCTATTCTCCGCGGCATCCACGCACAACTCACCACGCGCCCCACTGAGAGCGAGAACCACATTATGGCGACCACGAGGAGGTTAACCCAACATGACTCTACCCACCCTAGCAACCGGGCCAATTTGGTTGCTTAGGAAGCCTGACTGGAGTCACTCAGCACGCCCTGGATTCGAACTCGCGACTCCAGGTGTGGTAGTCAGCATCTTTACTTGCTGAGCTACCCAGGCCCCTTATATCAATAGTTTTATATTTTTCCATCGTTCTTAGTTCTATTATGTCATTCGCTATGCTTCAATATAGTTCATGCCCTTCTGAAATATGTTAAGTACACCGTCTTGTACCTTTGCCTTTTTGTCTGATTTTCAAATACTTTTTTGCTTCAAATCTTATACAAAGTTTTTAATTGTGTTGGTTCACATTGGGGCTGGTTGGTTTGGTTCATGGCTCAGAACTATTTTATGAATTCCTATGGAAGAATTGAATGGGAAAAATACTTCAGCATCCAAGATGGCTGAAAAAATGGATGGGAACTTATGTGCTCTATTAACAGCAGTGTTACCTGGCCTGTGTCAGTTCCAAAAACTACTAGTCAACAATGGATAATAAGTAATTTCTTCAAGTGATTTTGGAGAAATATTTTGTTGGAGTAGTGTTTAGACTGAATACATCTCATTTGTTGTCATTAAATTGAATTATCTATACACTCACTTAGCACTTTATTAGGAACACCTTATTCATGCGATTACCTAAACAGCCAATCGTGTGGCAGCAGTGCAATGTATAAAATAATGCAGATATGGGTCAGAACCTTCAGTTAATGTTCACATCATCTATCAGAATGGGGAAAAAAGTGATCTCAGTGATTTCGACCGTGGCATGATTGTTGGTGCCAGACGGGCTGGTTTGACTATTTCTGTAACTGCTGATCTCCTGTGATTTTTATGCACAACAGTCTCTAGAGTTTACTCAGAATGATGCCAAAAACAAAAAACATCCAGTGAGTGACAGTTCTGCGGACAGAAATGCCTTGTTGATGAGAGAGGTTAACGGAGAATGGCCAGACTGGTTCGAGCTGACAGAAAGGCTACGGTAACTCAGATAACCACTCTGTACAATTGTAGTGAGCAGAATAGCATCTCAAAATGCACAACACGTCGAACCTTGAGGCGGATGGGCCACAACAGCAGAAGACCACATCAGGAACTTTATTAGGATTATAGTGTTTCTACTAAAGTGCTCAGTAAGTGTATATCCACCATAAGTGTATTTCTCAGTATGGCCACCCTGCTCTCTAGATATTGGTATCAGCACTGGCCATTGAAAACCCACATCTGTCAACCACAAATATATTATACTTTGCGCAACACTAATGGAGCATCATTCAAGGAAAAGAAAGTGGCTGTAGATCTTACTTCTCTCTAGAGGGTTGAATCCAGGCCTGAGGCAGTTGAGAAACTCATCAAAGCTCAGTTTCCAGTCAGCATTCTCATCAGTCAGCTCAATAAGAGCATCCACACACAGACTTCTGCAGAATACAAAAAAAAAAAAAAAAAAAAAAAAAAAAAACGAAACACCACTATTGTTACTACTAGACGAACAGGCTACACTTTGAAAACCCATAGCTGGTATAGAAAAAAACAAGAATGCTAAGCAATCTAGATTCAATCAAAATTCAAGTCAAATTCCAATACACCATCAAAAACATAGTGCCTATAAAAAGTCTTACACATATGGACCTTTTCACAGTAAACTGCACTTACACATTACATTGTGTTAGAGCTTGGACTGTAACTATAGACTGTAACTTTGCCACTTATTAGCAAAAATAAATCAATAAAACAAGCTTTTTGAATACATCCTCTAGACAATGGGATTTGTGCCCATTCCCTTTGGCAAAATGTTTATAATGTAAATGTAACATAATGTAGCAAGCTCCATAAGACACCAGAAACAAATGGTCTCGTCTTGTAGTCTGAGTAAATTATAAGCATAGTGAAAGACAAAGCCTGCGCTGCTGTCAGAGGATAGCGAGGTCATAATCATTACTTTTTATAGACTAGCCCAGAGATATAGTTATCAGTGATCAGAGAGATTTTCAGAATGTTCAGATAGAGATTATCAGAACCTGCTGTAAAAGAGTGCAGATAACCGTATTGACAGTGTTGAGTGACAAGAGATTATGCAGGTTAATAAACCTCACAGATCCAAATGATCTTCTAAAAACTACACAAACCTGATTAATTTTTAGCTTTCATTTTCATTAATGCCATTCAAATTATAAATAACTAGGATCAGACACCAAGTCAAGGATTTCTGCACAGGTTAAAATGTCCTTTGTGCGTAATTTACTGGCAGAATGAGATGGAGATGAACCAACAAGGGTAAAAGGACACCATAAATAGGACATGCAAATATGCAAATATGACACCAATCATGTGATTATTAGGTACACGTGATTTTTTTTTTGTCCATTTACAGTGAGTTGCCAGTAATTAAGAACATATTTTACATGAATTAAAGGGATAGTTCACCCAAAAAGGAAAATTATCTGATCATTTACTCATCCTCATGACATCCCAGATGTGTGTGACTTTTTTCTTCTACTGAACACAAATAAAGATTTTTAGAAAAATGTCTCAGCTCTGTTTGTCCATACAATGCAAGTGAATGGTGGCCAGAACTTTGAAGGTCCAAAAAGCACATAAAGGCAGCATAAAATTAATCCATAACACTCCAGTGGTTAAATCCATGTCTTCAGAAGCGATATGATAGGTGTTGGTGAGAAACAGATCAATATTTAAGTCCTTTTTTTACTATAAATTCTCCTCCCTGCCCAGTAGGTGGCGATATGCAAGAAGAATGCGAATCGCCAAAAATATAGAATGTGAGAGTGAAAGTGTAGATATATAGTAAAAAAGGACTTAAATATTGTTCTGTTTCTCACCCAGACCTATCATATCATTTCTGAAGATACAAATTTAACCACTGGAGTCGTATGGATTTCTTAAATGCTGCCTTTAAATGCTTTTTGGACCTTCAAATTTCTGGCCACCATTCACTTGCATTGTATGGACTACAAAGCTGAGATATTCATCTAAAAATCTTCTTTTGTGTTCTGCAGAAAACTGGAAAGACATGAAGGTGAGTAAATAAAGAGGGAATTTTCATTTTTGGGTGAACTATTCCTTTAACTTTAGAGAATGTATACAGATACATCAAGAATTTTCAATACAGTATATCCACATCATATAAAAAGCAAACGTGTGTGTGTGTGTGTGCTTATTTGTGTGTTTATTACCTGAGCAGACTGTTGTTTTCCTCTTCAATGTAAGGAGAAGTGATATTGATGGCAGTCTCATTGTGCTGAATGAACTTCAGGAATTCTGTGGAGTCCAGCTGAGCGTCTCCATTATCATAGTTCTGTTGAGACACAAACAGCATTAAGAGCAGAACACAGGCTTTACAGGTTATGTTTTATGTTTATTACATGCTTAGACTTACATGTGTCAGTTACAGATAGATATTGTAGAAAAACAGACCTGCTGTTAGAAGAGGCAAGAATTTTAAACATTTATTTTTTTTATAGAATATTGATTTTTTATAAGGGTGTTCTGAAACACAGTGGACCCATGTATAGTGACTATACAAGTTGCTAGCATGACTTAGATGCAAGTGATATTTTGTACCGATACATAATGTGTGTGTCCCGACACCAATATCCGATTATTTAGAACGACATCTGCCGACAACGGTAGTTGGTGGTTCTGCCTTTTTTTGTTTCAAATGATAGTTAACTACACAACTTCTTAAGACGTTTAAATAATTACTATATTATATTATCATATATTATTATAAAATATAAAAGGTCAACCTTGTGAAGTTCTAGCACTGCAAAGTGTACAAATTGCAACTCTGCTGTCATTGTCACCCAATTCTAAGTAATTCTACACAAAAGACATTTTATTTTAGACACAGCACAGAGTTGTAGGCTAATTGTCCAACATGTTTGTCCGCCCCGTTTTGATTGATAGGAAATAATTGGCCCTGATAATTGGCTGTTTTTAAAGGAATATTCCGGGTTCAATACAAGTTAATCTCAATCGACAGCATTTGTGGTATAATACTGATTATCACAAAAGTTAGTTTTAACTTGCCCTCCTTTCTTAAAAAAAAAGCAAAAATTTGGATACAGTGAGGCACAATGGAAGTGAATGGGGCCAATCCATAAACGTTAAAATACACACTATTTCAAAAGTATAGCCACAAGCCATAAACAATATGCATGTTAACATGACTTCACTGTGATAAAATCACTAAATAAACTTTTGTTTGAAATTATGTCTAATTTTACAACTTAGTTGATTTGACGATGTAATGTCAACAAATCCTAAAATGATTGTAAAAATGACTATTTAAACAACTTTAGAGCTCAAATAATACACAAGTTTTAACAGAAGAATTAATGTAAGTGCTTTTACAAAATTATAAGCTTCACATTTCTGCCTTTAAACCCTACAAAAATTGGCCACATTCACTTCCATTATAAGGGCCTCACTGTAACCTCGATTTTGGCTTTTTTAAAAGAAAAGGACGGAAGACTCAAAATAATTTTTTGTGGTAATCAACATTATACCACAAATGCTGTCGACTGAGCTTAACTTGTGTTGAACCCTGAATATTTCAACAATTGGCTGATAATTACTTTTAGTGATAATTACTAGTGATGGGAAAGTTCAACCTGATGATTTGCTTCAACTTGTGGATGTCTACAGAACCTCCTTGGGCCTGAACGATGCTCAAATTCTACCTCGTTTCTCAGCCAAAGAGCCCAGGAAGTGGTTTACAGTACTGAGTGCACACATCACAGCTTGGACACAATTCCGCACTCTCTTCAAAACTGTTTCTTCCATCAGACAACAAAGAACATGTTTTGAGAGGCATCCTTGACCGTGTTCAAGCCCCTGATGAACCTTTTCCGACATTGGTGGCACACTTATTGAGCAAATTCAAAAAGCTAACCCCTTTCACAAACTAAGTCTACCCCACCAGAACAAGAACAAATTGACCTCATTTGTAAGCATGCACTTAAGAGATACAGAGTCACACTTTATGGAACACAGATTACTTCAGTCTTAGACCTCCTTACTTGAGCTTATAATAATAATTCATTAATTAATAACTTTATTTATTTATCACACAATTGCACATATACAGTGAAATTCTTTTTTTCACATATCCCAGCTAAGCTAGGGTCAGAGTGCAGGGTCAGCCATGATACAGCACCCCTGGAGCAGATAGGGTCAAGTGCCTTGCTCAAGGGCCCAACAGTGGCATCTTGGTGGTGCTGGGGTTTGAACCCCCAACCTTCTGATCAGTAACTCAAAGCCTTAACCGCTGAGCCAACACTGCCAGACGTCACAAGCCCTCAGTACCAAATAACAAACAAGTACGGGAAACTTACTGCTTTAAATGTACTGCACCTGGGTTCACATCTCGAAACTGCAAAACTGCAGCTTTGTCCCACAAGCTAATGCATTCCCTGCCATTGTAAAGCAGAACTCTCAAATATCGAATGAGGCACAATGTCCCAGTAAAGATGGCGAGAACTCAACAAATTCCAACAGGGTTGAATGGGGCAAAACATTTGACTGGCAGAAGGAGAGGCAATCCTCCCTCCAGAAAATAAATATGCCTCAACCTTCTCTTGTGCCCACACCTGAGCCACCTGTCCTTGGTCATGTGGAAAATCCAATGTCTCATCATCTGGATCATTCTGGAACACACCATTTATCATCAAAGTCAACCTCAACAACAAAGCTGTCGACGCAGCACTTGATACAGGTGCTTCCATCATTACGGTTCAAACAAATATGATTTCTGAAGTCCTGGAACACTAAAAAAGTTCAACCTTGGACATCACCCCCAATTAAACATGCCAACAGAGCAGCTTGCAGTCCAACTGGCATTATCTGACTGAATATTGGATTTCAAGGAAAACGCTTCTACTACCGGTTTGTCATTATTCCCGGTCTTTCTTCGCCACTCATCTTGGGGATGGATTTCATGTTAAGAGCATCAGTTAGCATTCATATTCCATCCAAGACTGTAACACTCGGTGAAACAACCCCCCTTCCATGTGAGTTAGTGAGTGAGTGGATGGAGGAGCCAGAGGTTGGAAGCTTGATGTTTCTGGAAGTCCAGCCATCTGCCTTACATGAGAAAGTTGAGGAGGCATGCCTGAAAAAGGAGCAAAAAGCACAATTACTAGACCTTCTTGAGAACTTTGGGAGCTTGTTTGATGGTCACCTGGGCCACACCTCATTAGCAGAGCATGCGATCAATACTGGTGATGCTAAGCCTATCAACCTCCCACACTACCGTACTTCCCCAGCCAAGAAACAAATCATAGAAGACCAGATTAAAAAAAGCTGGAGGAGAACATTATTGAACCAGCTTCAGGACCATCGGATGCCCCAGTTGTGATCGTTAAAAAGCCTTGTGGTGAACCCAGGTTTTGTGTCGACTACAGGGGTTAAATCAACTCGCACTGAAAGATTTGTCCCCTCTACCTCAAGTTGACGAATCCTTGGACGTTTTAGCTCATGGGAAATTCCTTACCACTCTGGATCTAGCTCGAGGGTACTGGCAAGTGTCTGTTGAGGATAAGTCAAGACCAAAAACAGGTTTCATATCACACTGTGGCCTCGTTCAATTCAAAGTTCTTCCTTTTGGGCTACATTTCAAAGGGTTATGAATACTTGTCCTCGCTGGCCTGATTTATAAATGCTGCACAGTGTACTTGGATGACACTGTCATCGCCTTGCCGACCTTTGAACAGCACCTGGATGACCTACAGGAAGTCCTGTCAAGACTGGAGTCAGCGGGTCTATCTCTGAAGCTGAGCAAGTGTCAGTTCTGTTTAAGTGAGCTCATTTTCCTTGGCTATCGTGTCACGCCAGAGGGTATATCACCAGACCCGGTGAAAGTGAAAGCAGTGACTGAGTTCAAAACACCAAAAGACGTGAAAAAAGTCAGAGGATTCCTTGGCCTCACAGGCTATTACCAACGTTTCAAACCAAATTATGCCTGCAAAGCAGAACCACTTTTCGCTCTCACCAGGAAAGAGATTCCCTTCAGCTGGGATTAGATTTGTCAAGCTTCCATGGATTTCTTGAAAGAGTGCCTCATGTCCACACCAATCTTGTGCTTCCCAGACTTCAACCACCCATTCTTCATTCACACAGATGCCTGCGACTTTGGTCTTGGTTCAGCCTTAATGCAAAATGACATGGGGTGTGATATTGTTGTAGCTTTTGCAAGCAGAGCTTTACACAAGGCTGAGAAACCTTACTCAACACCTGAGAAAGAATGCTTAGGAGTGATTTGGGCTCTGGAGTATTTCAGACCTTACATAGAAGGTCTTCATGTGACAGTCTATACAGGCCATAGCAGCCTGAGATGGCTGATGAACTGCCCAAACCCCTCAGGATGACTAGTGAGATGGTCCTTGCACCTACAGGACTTTGATTTCAGTATCATCCTCAAGCCAGGTGTTCAAAACAAAGTCCCAGATACTCTGTCCCGCAGCCCACTTCCAAATGATGACAACCCCATTGACATCATACCAGACTATGCCATCACAGGAGGAATGGACCTCCGTAACCTCTCCTCAGTCACGCTAACAGATTGAGCACAGTTGAGACAATTGCAGAGTAATGACCCAGTGGTCAGTGATCTTCTCCGTGACCTTCAGACTAATGAAAAGGGAGACACGGATGAAAAGTACATCACTCAAGATGGTTTCCTTTAATTCAAAGACTTCAAGGTGACTTGTGGCCTGCATCCAATGAAGCAGCTCAAGCTTTATGCCCCGACAGCCGTTCGAGGTACTCTGCTGAAATACTACCATGACCACCCTACAGCTGGCCATCTCGACATCACAAAAACATTGACCAGGTTAAAGCTCAGGTTCTTTTGGCCAAAAATGGCAGCAGATGTCAAAAGATACGTTGTTTCCTGCTCTGTGTGTCAGTTGACAAAGCCAAGCCTAAGAAAACCTGCAAGTCTGATGGTCCTAATCAAACCACAGAAACCTTGAGAATATACAGAAGTGGATTTTGTAGGCCGTCTGCCTCATACACAGAATGGAAATGAGTACATACTTGTCTTTGTGAACTATTTCTTGAAATGGGTCAAAGTAAATGCAGTAAGGACAGCGAAAGCACGGGTCACAGCAAGTAAATTCCTCAGCGAGATCTTTGCCCACCACGGCGCACCAACTTACCTGATATCAGACCGATATCTGTGAGCAACCTCTTTGAACATGTGGTGGCTGCTCTTGGTACGGAGCACAGGCTGTCAACGATAACATCTCCGTCAATGATGTTATATAGACATGAATTAGAGACCCCGCTTGATTTAATCACACAACCAAATGTTGATGGAATGGATGACCCCAATGTGCCTTACCCAGTGAGCTTCCTTGCAAGATGCTCATGATCATGCCAGAGCAGCTCTGGACTCCAGCCATAAGCATAGAAAACACTACTACGATCTGAGGCGGCGTACAGTTTCTTATGCTGTGGATGACTTGGTCAGGGTGAAAACCCCAAATCAAATGCTCTAGCAAACTTCACAGCTAAGCTGGCTCCAGTATACTCAGAACTATCCCTTGTCACAAAGAAACGGTCTAATGTTAATTACAGACTCTCCAAAGTAGACACTGGCAAACATGCTGGCGTGTATCATGTAGTAAATGTACAGCCATTTCACTCATGGGATACAGCCTTGTCCAATAAAATTTTCCATGATGATGACGATGAGCCACTATCACTGAATGGATATGTCAGTTTTCAGACTGACATAGGAGAATCTGTACATGCTGACCCTAGTGTTAGTAAAAACTGCTCACATGAACTCAAATGAAAATTCACATGAACTCTCAAATGAACACTTACCTGAACATTCACTTAAAATGACACCTGACGGTACTGATGTTGTTGCAGACTCTGATTCCTGTGACATGATACCTGACACTGATACTCATGAACCAGTCTCTACTGACTCTGTCCAGGGTACTGACCATTACGCACTTAGACCAAGACGGGTTCCTCGAATTACTTCTGACTGGACGGTCAGTAGGTGGACTAACCCCAACCGTATGCAAAATATTGACTTGAAATGAAGACAAATGACAGTAATGTTGGTGTTAATTGTTGATGTTTATTAACAAATGTTCAAGAGTTGTTCCATTTGTTTAAAAAAAGAAAAAATGGTATTCCATATTTGTATCACACTGTCATGTGTTTTGTTTTGTTAAACTATTGTACACAACTGACATGTATGCCTTTACTGTTTGTGCAATATTTATTCCTCTACCCTAGTAGCTTTTCAACCGTAACATGTATGAATGGTTGTTAAGTGTAGGCCTGTTCCTTGGTTGTATATGGCTGAGGTCAGCCTTTATTTAGCAGGGGAAATCTGTAACAGGTAGAATTTGTTACTGCCTCTTTAAGAGCAGCGCGCTCTTTAATATTTCCTCTTCTGTTGAGCGCTCAGTCTACGTAGTGATCGCAAGTTGTGCACACCGTATGTCTGCGGGTCACGGTTTCATATTTCTGTTGCTCTTTTTAAGTTATTTTATGTTTATTAAGTGTTTGCCAACTGCAATTTCATATGAGACTGACGGAGATCTGCAAATAAATGCCACCTGTGGAATGCCAGCCACATTGTGGGTCTCTGTCTAACTCTGCTGCAAATAATTGGGCGAGCTATCCCCATTAAAAAGCACGTTACAGTGAGATTAGTGTTCCTTTGAGTTAGGTGTGATACTGTTTGAGGCTATGACGGCTAACTTAAAGCTTCTCGGAGCTCTGAATTAAATCAACCAATTGATTCGGTAATCAGTGCGGTATGTCAAAGTGCCTAAAACCCTCACTTTGTTGATACCTGCTGGTGGAATCTAATGATTTGGCTAGTGTGATACACGCTTAGAAGCATTGGTTCAAAAAAAATTATTCATTAAAGTTTCAAAGCTTTAGAATCGTGTTTTAAAGGCGCCTGTCACTTGTTTAAGTTTGTTAAAGCCTGACCTATTGATTGCTTGAGCGAGACATCTGTTTGATCATTATTATCTATCAAGAACAGGAAAGCAAGGACTCAAAGCAGCTAGTAGTCACTCCTTTTCAATCAATTCCCATGCTATACTACTATTAATGCGTGCGCCAGAAATGTGCATATGTTTATGTCAGCCGAAGTTCAGTTCGGGTGTAGGCTAAAAGGTTCTGGCGCCCCTGCATCGGTGCATTGCAAGCATTTTATTGTTTTGTGTTTTTTGGGTGCGAATCACCTTCCAAAATAAGTGACAAATGATTCATTACTTAATCAGTCTTTTGAATCACACAGACACAAACCTGGAAGTATTTGAGTAGGACATCTGAGAAGTTGGATCCTTTAGAAAACCAGCCGTCAGGTTCCACCTCTGACTGCAGCCATTCAATCACACGACTTCTCAACTCATTACGGTCCGCCAGGTAACAAACAACTAAATACACAAACAAAACAAATTTCTCTGAAGCACATGAGTGTACATATGTTAAAAACAACTCATCATGTAAAATAGGTCACCATAGTGAAACATACAAAAACATTCAAGCATGTGCATGGTAAATTTTTAAACAACTATGGTTAATTGTTAAATGGTCATTATTATGGCTACTGTGACAACATGGTAATCCTTTAAATAATTCTAGGTCCTACAAATATTTTGTTCCTAATAAAAATTTGAAATATTTAAATCCTGAGCACTGGGATCTGGGATTATGGTCTCTTAAAGGGATAGTTCACCCAAAAATGAAAATTCTCTGATCATTTACTCGCTTTCATGGCATCCCAGATGTGAATGATTTTCTTTTTTCTTCTGAACACAAACAAAAAGAAGAATATCTCGGCTCTGTAGGTCCATACAATACAAGTGAATGGTGGCCAGAACTTTGAAGCTCCAAAAACCACATTAAGGCAGCATAAAAGTAATCCATAAAATGTATGTGGTTAAATCAATATCTTCAGAAGTGATATGATAGGTGTTTGTGAGAAACAGATCAATGTTTAAGTCCTTTTTTTACTATCAATCTCCACTTTCACATTCTTCTTGTTTTTGGCGATTCACATTCTTCATGCACATAGCCACCTACTGGGCAGGGAGGAGAATTTATGGTAAAATCAGACTTAAATATTGATCTGATTCTCACCCACACTTATATCACTTCTGAAGATATAGAATTAAACACTGGAGTCTTATGGATTACTTTTATGCTGCCTGTATGTGCATTTTGGAGCTTCAAAGTTCTGGTCATCATTCACTTTCATTGTATGGATCTACAGAGCTGAGATATTCTTCTAAAAATCTTAATTTGAGTTCAGCAGAAGAAAAAGTCATACACATCTAGGATTTCATGAGGGTAAGTAAATGATGAGAGAATTTTCGTTTTTGGGTGAACTATCACTTTAATATTCACAACAATTTATTGTGATTTTTAAAATGATCCTCAGTCAGACAGATGCGTTTACTCACTTGGGCTGTAGGTGAACTTTTCCATTTTTTTCTCTAAACAGGAAGAGAGAAATCAGGTCAGAGAGTTTACTATCAACAGCTAAAAAAACATGAGCTGCTGCTCTTAAGATTCTTGCATGTCTCTATTTTGCAGTCAGAAATCATGTTTTTAGGTGGCATTTCTGAGAGATTGCTGCTATTATATACATGACTAAATTAAATTTGCGCTTTGTAACTACTTTGCCATGAACATCTATAGTATGTTGGCTCTTTAATGTTTGTTCTACGGTGGAGCTGTAGAAAATGAAATCGGTACTTTCTACTGTCTTTACACAGCCTTGTCATTCAAATGGAAAGTAGCATCACTGAAACATTGGTTGAACTAGAAAACTGAATGGTGTTCAGAGTAGCTTCTGAAAAGGAAACTGTCATGTGATGGTATGTCCTCTAACAACTTGTTATAATGCAACTACATCATTTAGACTGTAAATAAAGGAAATGCTGTAAAATGGTTGAAGAGCACAACACAGAGACAAACACACACACACACACACTTACTTTCACAATGTCCATCATGGGCGAAATGTACTTTGAGTCCAGTGAGACAAGCATCACGATGCAGCTCACAATGATTCCAGTACGTCTTCCCATTACTGCCACAAACTTGACGCTTATGGGTTTTACATTGCTGATAAAAATACACACACACATTAAAATTAGTGTACATTCATGACAATAGGGTCATGCACTCAAGCTGCCATAGCATGGACTGATGATCCATGTTATCCCAACATGATTTGAGAATGTTCAGAAGAGCATATTTTGTGCTTCAATGGAAGCTAGGAAAAGTGACCTTTTGTACAAAGGAGTTAACATGGTCAATGTCACAAATTTGCTATTTTAACAGTGACCTATAAATATTTGTTTTACATCATATCAATTCTTTGTTTAAAATTTGTCAAAATTCTAAAACTTTTAAAATCGATTTTGAATTCTGAACAGTAACATTTGATGTAGATGATCTACAAAAATGATCAGTCTAGTCTCAAGATAGTCTAGAAACACTTAACCAACAGCAGTAAGAGGGGGGTTGTGGGTCAGTGTGGGTAATGATGTCATGGTGGCAAAAGCAGCATGTGTGTGTGACTGTGTTTAACTCAAGGGGTACGTGCGGGGTCAAAGTGTGAATACGGTGCATGTTTATGGTGCATGTTTGAGTCACCTCTATGCACAGGCAGGTGGGTTCTCCTTTCTCTGATATTGCACATTCTCTCCCAGCTCCACAGAACACATTCGCACAAATTTTATTTTTACTCATCCCCTCCTACACAAAACACAAACATAGAAACGTTGGAGATATTCAAACAAACAAGAACAGTGTCATCTTGACACCCAGGTCGTTTCGATATATATATATAAACTCAGCAAAAAAAGAAACGTCCCTTTAAACGACACTGAATTTAAAAGACAATTTTGTAAAAATTCAAATAACTTTACAGATCTTTATTGTAAAGGGTTTAAACAATGTTTTCCATGCTTCTTCAATGAACCATAAACAATTAATGAACATGCACCTGTGGAACGGTCGTTAAGACACTAACAGCTTACAGACAGTAAGCAATTAAGGTCACAGTTATAAAAACTTAGGACACTAAAGAGACCTTTCTACTGACTCTGAAAAACACCAAAAGAAAGATGCCCAGGGTCCCTGCTCATCTGCGTGTATGTGCCTTAGGCATGCTGCATGGAGGCATGAGGACTGCAGATGTGGCCAGGGCAATAAATTGCAATGTCCCTACTGTGAGACACCTAAGACAGCACTACAGGGAGATAGGAAGGACATCTGATCGTCCTCGCAGTGGCAGACCACGTGTGACAACACCTACACAGGATCAGCACATCCGAATATCACACCTGCGGGACAGGTACAGGATGGCAACAACAACTGCCCGAGTTACACCAGGAACGCACAATCCCTCCATCAGTGCTCAGACTGTCTGCAATAGGCTGAGAGAGGCTGGACTGATGGCTTGTAGGCCTGTTGTAAGGCAGATCCTTACCAGACATCACCGGCAACAACATCGCCCATGGGCACAAACCCACATTCACTGGACCAGACAGGACTGGCAAAAAGTGCTCTTCGCTGACGAGTCGTGGTTTTGTCTCACCAGGGTTGATGGTCGTACTTGCGTTTATCGTCGAAGGAATGAGCGTTACACTGAGACCTGTACTCTGGAGCGGGATCAATTTGGAGGTGGAGGGTCCGTCATGGTCTGGGGTGGTGTGTCACAGCATCATCGGACTGAGCTTGTTGTCATTGCAGGCAATCTCAACGCTGTGTGTTACAGGGAAGACATCCTCCTCCCTCATGCGGTACCCTTCCTGCAGGCTCATCCTGACATGACCCTCCAGCATGACAATGCCACCAGCCATACTGCTTGTTCTGTGCATGATTTCCTGCAAGACAGGAATGTCAGTGTTCTGCCATGGCCAGCGAAGAGCCCGGATCTCAATCCCATTGACCAAGTCTGGGACCTGTTGGATCAGAGGGTGTGGGCTAGGGCCATTCCCCCCAGAAATGCCCGGGAACTTGCAAGTGCCTTGTCTGTGAATGTCTGTGAAACCTGTTCAGTTTATGTCTTAGTTGTTGAATGTTTTTATGTTCATACAAATATTTAGACATGTTAAGTTTGCTGAAATTAAAAGCAGTTGAAAGTGAGAGGACGTTTCTTTTTTTGCTGAGTTTACACACACACACACACACACACACACATATATATATATATATATATATATATATATATATATATATATATATATATATATATACGTATATAAAACACTGCCAGGGAGATTCAGGGAAGACAAACATGTAGATTTTAAAGTCAAAGGAATAGGACTTTAATGAAAATTCTCTCATCATTTACTCACCCTCATGTCATCTCAGATGTGTATGACTTTCTTCTGCAGAACACAAACAAAGATTTTTGGAAGAATATCTCAGCTCTGTAGGTTCATACAATGCAAGTGAATGGTAAACCAGAAATCTGAAGCTCCAAAAATCACATAAAGGAAACAAAAGTAATTCAGTTGTTTAATCATGAGACTCCAGTGGTTTAATCCATGTCTTAAGCATTCTAATCGATTTTGGATGAGAATGGACCAAAATATAGCTCCCTTTTCTACTGTTTCATCTTGCCATTGCAGTCTCTAGGCACGATCAGGATTTCAAGCTCGATTACATATGCTTGACACAGAGCGCTAGATGGTGCTAGGAAGAGTAATCAAGCTTGAAATCATGATCGAAAAGGACACTGCTGATGTCAAGATTTATTGTGAAAGAGGAGTATTTTGGTCTGTTCTCACCCTAAACCAATTGGATCGCTTCAGAAGACATGGATTAAAACAGTGAAGTCTTATGGATTGCTTTAATGCTGCATTTATGTGCTTTTTGGAGCTTTAAAATTTTGGACCCCATTCACTTGCATTGTATGGACCTACAGAGCTGAGATATTCATCTTAAAATCTTTGTTTGTGTTCAGCAGAAGAAAGTAAGTCATACATATCTGGGATGGCATGAGGGTGAGTAAATAATGAGAGAATTTTCCTTTTTTGGTGAACTATTCCTTTAAATCACAAGATGACTATACTGTTTATCTAGTTCATATCTGGTGCCTGAATAGAACTTGAAGCAGAATTATATATCTTTTGACGTAGTTGACATGAAATACTTGTCCTGTGTTTTGACTTGCTATATTCCATCTAAAACCATTTAAAACAGCATTTTAGTCATTCTTTTATAATTATTATATACTATAAATTGAGAAACTACATTAAAAAAATCTGATTTAAATCAATTGCCATGTCGCAGGACCAAAAATGTATTAAAATTGTCAAGAAAAAAGCTATAAATATATACTTTAACCCATATAAACTTTAACCTGCAATCTTGATGTTGATGTCAATGGACACGTTATCCATAAATTACTATTGAGTTTTGTTTATTAAGTTACACCCAAAAGGCAACTGATGATACACTTTACACATACCCCCGAAAATCTATTTTGTGGGATCTTGTCCACCATAATGTTTTCACATCTCTTTCACCTAAACAAACACACACACTCAGTCCTGGTAGACGTGTGCTGCTCTTTTACTGTGCCGTCTGATTGGTGCAGACTGAAATTACAGCTTGACTAACACAGCTCCAGATGGGAGCCAGACCTGTTGACCTTTGCCATCTAATAAATAGGGTGGATAACAAAGAGTCTGACCATGACAATACACCAGCACATGCTGTCAAACTCTGACAAACACACATATAAAAGAGGAATCACACGTCTGTAAGACAGATGGCATATATTCCCACACACCTACCCACTTACAAATCATCTGCAACATCTGTGAATCCTCAACATATTCTGACGAAAAAAGTTTTTACTTTCATGTCAAAATCACACCACGATATGATCGGATAGCCTCATTTATGAAACACAAGTTAATACATTTCTGTGCAAACTGTTTGTAAAACAATTCTTACATACATTTTCCTATTCAACTGAAAGAGACCATTTTTGTAAGAATTGTTTAGACGAATGAGGCCTACTGTTTGAACATTTTCATTTTTAAGCTAGTGATTTGAAACTAACATAGGTTTTTTAACATGGGTTTTTTAAAGGGATAGTTCCCCAAAATTGAAAATTCTCTCTTCATTTACTCACCTTCATACCATCCCAGATGTGTATGAATTTATTTCTTCTGCTGAACACAAACAAAGATTATTAGAAGAATATTTCAGCTCTGTAGGTCCATACAATCCAACTGAATGGGTACCAACATTTTGAAGCTCCAAAAAGCACATAAAGGCAGCATAAAAGTAATCCATAAGACTCGAGTGGCTTAAACAATGTCTTTTGAAGCGATTTGATAAGTGTGGGTGAGAAACATCAATATTTAAGTTCTTTTTTTACAATAAATTCTCCTCCCGGCCCAGTAGGTGGCGATATGCATGAAGAATGTGAATTGTCAAAAACAAAAGAAGAATGTGAGACTAAAAGTGGAGATTTATAGTAAAAAAAAAGGACATAAAATTGATCTGTTTCTGACCCACACTTATCGCTTGTGAAGATATGGATTTAACTACTGGAGTCTTATGGATTATTTTATGCTGCTATTACGTGCTTTTTGGAGCTTCAAAATGTTGGTACCCATTCACTTGCATTGTGAGGACCTACAGAGCTGAGATATTCTTCTAAAAAATGTCATTTGTGTTCAGCAGAAGAAAGAAAGTTATACACATCTGGGATGTTATGAGGGTAAGTAAATGATCTGCATTATGATGTGCATTATCTATTGACAAGCCTGTTGGTAAATTTTGACACTAGAATGACCACTTCTGTAAAATGGCTATGCCAAATTGCCAATAGTCTCAAAATAGCCAAATGTCAAATGATTAATCACCTTGTATGGGTCTTTGTCACTAATTAAAACCAGTTGGATAAAACAGCATATTTTTGGACATGATTCACTCACTGTATCTCTTGGAAAGGCCATGCAAATGGAGTATTACCCTTTAAAAGGACTAAACAAGTGCACAAAAATGCAAGTGCACACTTGCTTGCTCAGTGCAAACTGCTAGTATGGATGGAATGTGCAGAAAGATGCCGTGATGGCTGGTTATATATTGATTTACAGCCTGGGGACATCTGTCCATATGTCTATGCCCTGTGACCCCTCTACTCTGACCTTTCCCCTCTAACTGGGCAGATTCTGGGGCACAATAGAACTAGTTTCCCAAGGAAGTGAGGGAAAGGGATTATGGGATCATTTAGGGAAAAATAGTCTAATGTGAGCTGGCAGATGCTTTCTTTCTCTGTCTCTGTCGCTTTCTCTATCATACATGGGGGAATGTGTGTAATAGCAGTTATGCTTTGGGTGTTAATAGAATGATCTATCATGTGGAATGTTTCGCAGCTTTCCTACGATCAGTGTGTGTGTTTATCAGTGGTGACTGGAGTGTCAGAGAAAAGCAAACAAGCTTTGTCCATGTATTTAATGTTAACAGACTAATGCACATGCACATCAACAGGTTAAGTAATTGTATCTTTCTTTTATGAATCAGTGCTAGATGCGCTATTTAAATAGTGTCATGTGAACATCTCTTAAAATAATGCACAGTTCAATCAATGGAATTTGTTTAGTAGTTTGACTATAGTTAAAGTCCAACCTGTTTTTTTTACCCCAAGTCACTTCAACGAGAAGGGAATTAATGAGAGAGAAAAACTGGGATCTGGAGAGAAATGAAGAACGAGATAGAGAAATTCACAAATGCTGAGAGTTAAGACAAGACTGGAAACCCTTTTGACTCATGTATGACTCCTAACGGGCTATAAAAAAAACAAAGATGTAAGACACATACTGAGTCTTGAAGTGAGAAGGCAGACCCACATTCCTCACATTCCAGTGTGTCAGCATTGTCTGATAGAGATGCAGACCAGACAGACACCTAAGGGTGTGTTCACACTTGTAGTTCGGTTCTCTTGCTTCTCTTGGTCCAGACCAAAAAAGAAAATGATACATTTAGTCCTGGTTCACTTAGCGTTCACACTGGCATTTTTAACACCGAACCTAAAGATACAAACAAAAGGCAAAAGGATAAGGTCACAACCTGACTGGACAGCTTTTATGACGTATATTTTGCGACGGAACTTGCCAAACATTTAAAACAATGCTGGCTGCTGGACTAAATGTGTTCTTTGGATTTATGTATATATGGTGGTATTTTTACCAGCTGAGAACAAACGAAGAGCTAATAAAATGTGTAAAGGAGTCAAAATAGCACCAGGAATTTCTCCGTTGTACACACAAAGAAAGATATGCTGCAAGGACGGCTGACGGCGGTTCCGACGCCTGTACCGAACTGTAATGGGCAACATACCTCCTATGTTAAGAAGAACCAGGTATGCTTGAGGTCAGTTTTAAAGGCAAATTACTACCTGTTATTGGTCCGTTTAGACGTCTTTGGTCCATGCTGCATTCATATTTCAGTCGAACCGCACCAGAGTTTGTTTGGAAGCGGACCGAGACCCTCTATTCAGGGGGTCTCAGTCTGCTTGTTGGTGCGCACCAAGGTTCGAATGGCAGCGTTCACACTTGTTCAAATGAACCACATTAACAGAGCAATCGCACCAGAGTTTGTTTTAATCGAACCAAACCTGCCAAGTGTGAACACAGCCTTAAAGACATTGTAAGACGACACCAGTGTTTTTAAAAAGAAGATTTACAGGACGTCAACTCTTCAAAGGTAAACAGTGTGAAACAATGCAGTGTAAGAATGTTTCAGAACGTTGAACCCACCAATCATGTACACTCACTTAGAACTTTATTAGGAACACCTGTACACCTACTTATTCATGCAATTATCTAATCAGCCAACCATGTGGCAGCAGAGCAATGCATAAAATCAAGCAGATACGTGTCAGGAGCTTCAGTTAATGCTCTCATCAACCATCAGAATGGATAAAACATTTGATCTCAGTGATTTAGACTGTGGCATGATAGTTGGTGCCAGATGGGCTGGTTTGAATATTTCTGTAACTGCTGATCTCCTGGGATTTTTATGCACAACAGCCTCTAGAGTTTACTCAGAATGGTGCCAAAAACAGAAAACATCTGGTGAGTGACAGTTCTGCAGACGGAAACTCCTTGTTGATGAGAGAGGTCAACGGAGAATGGCCAGACTGGTTCGAGCTGTTAGAAAGGCTACGGTAACTCAGATAACCACTCTGTACAATTGTAGTGAGCAGAATAGCATCTCAGAATGCACAACACGTCGAACCTTGTGGCGAATGGGCTACAACAGCAGAAGAACACGTCAGGCACTTTATTAGGACCATAGTGTTGCTAATAAAGTGCTCAGTGAGTGTAATGCCTCAGTGCTTACCTCATTTAATATTCATGCACGTTGCACAGTCGCTGAAACTTTCCCCAACTTTCACGCACTGTTCACATTCTCCGTCTGAGGGAAACCGGTAAAGTGTCGAACAATGATGGCAAATGCGATAACTGGCATGATTATAAGAGACAGTATTCCATGTTTTCGTGGCACACTCAGAAGACGAAGACAAACAGAGCTGATTTGCTTGGCGACATTTCCACTGAAGAGCAGCTACATTGACAGGTTGCATTTCCGACCCCAGCTTTATTTGTCCAATAATTATTATTGACACAGCAATTATGCAAATAAGAACGTTAACCTGAGGTTTACGAATGTACAATGTGAAACATCGAAACATGAATACCAAGGGTTAATTATTAACCCAGGGTAAAGTATGAACAGGGTGAAACATGAAACAGGATAACCCAGGATTCTGTTTAGAATAACAATTTCAAGTGTGAAAAGCCTTATATAGTACCTCAGAACACACAGTTCTCTACTCAAAGCTTCTCTGCTACAGCTAGTCGCAAAAGATGGCAAACTTTTATTTTTGGGTGAACTATTCCTTCATACTTGAATCCCTGAAATTCTGCCCAAGATCAGTTTTAACCACAAAAAGAAGAAAAAGTGGGCTAAAATGTAATGCACTTGTATGTTTGGGCAGTCTAGTTTCCAACAACAGTCCTCATTCCTAAGTGAAGACAAAGAACAAACTATTCCTGAACCTGTTTATAATCATACAGATGGTACTTGTGAAGTCATCTCTTTAAATGACCCACCACAAAATAGCACTCAAACTCATAACTGAATGCTGGAGGGGTGTTTCAGTCCTGTTGATCGCTTCCTAATGAAAAGGGATGAGGTCGTTCTTCCATATGATGTGCAGGTTTAACAGGCCTCCAGGCGCCCACATGAAAAGACCAGCACATCTGCCGTGTCTAAGAATGTGTCAGCACCTGAACACGGCACAAGGCGACTGATCATATGCCAGAGCTTCTGCATGGACACATGGACACACACACACACACACGACTTTCAGTGTGTTTGTTTTTGTGATAGATAGAATGGCTGTGTATACATCAGTCTAAAATGTTATCTTGGACAATTGGGGGCCACTGGAATCACATAGGTTGAGAACCACAGTGTTGAAATTTCCTTATACCACATGGGTGGTAACGTCTGCTGTTGTTTTGCTTTCCATTACTCCACATAGCAATTACTTTGCTTTAACCTGCTAAGACAAACAGCAGCTGTAAATGCATCTGTTGAAGCCAAGGCAACTTGAGCTCACATCTGACACCTCTCTCCACTGTTTACACTCTTCCAAAAGGTGCTTCAAGGTTTTTGTAAGACAGTTGGTTTCAGGTAATCAGATAAACTTCTGAAGGTCCCTCGCATCTTCATATGAGACTACATTTTTGCCTGGCAGATGATAAAATGTATTTATTGGCCATATCTAGGGACCAGAATATCATAGAGACTTGGGGGTGGGCTCTTATGACTTGGGCCAGTAAGCAACTACCTAGCAACCAAATCACAACTCAGAACACCTTACACATCTTCCTAGCAACAAACTATAGCATCATGGAGGTGACTTTTGTATGGCCAAAAACTGTATAAAAAAAAAATAAAAAAAAATTCTAGTTTTCTAATGGACCCATAAACAATCAAATGTTTTTAGCATCATCTATTGATTTCTTATATTCCTATCACACTGTAGTTCTGCACATAAAAGTACACTTTGAGTACAAGTCTACACTTTGCACTTTAAATATGGTTTCAACAAAATTTTCTTTGTAGAACTCTCAAGTGATGGAACTAAATCCATTGATCTAAAAACCTTCTTATAAAGGGTTCTTTTTTGGTGGTCTACACAGAATCTTCTTTCAGATAGTACTTGCTATGTGGTGGTACAAATGGGAAAGCCTTTATGGGTCAATTGCTGTAGGGACAGTCACACCAAACTGACCACCAATGTGGCCACACCACTAGTTAATAAACAAGACACTACAAAAAATAAAATAAAATAAAAAATCAGTTGCCATGACACTTCACTTCAGGAGGAAACAATATTTAGTATAGTCTATAAACCTATCAAGAGCAGGAACTCTTACAAAAATATCACAATAAACACACTAAATCATATCTGGCAGGACAGAGTAAGGATAAGTTTAAGATTGCAAGATCTGAAATAAAAGTCAAAAGAATATATGAATAATTATAAAATAAATGAAATTATGCGATTTTGAATTCCATTTTTTTCATGTCTTAGTTCGAATCTGTCGATTAAGTATTAATAGCATACCCCTAAAAAATAAATGACCGAATAGATTTTAAATATTAAAACTGTAATCTTTAGCAGCGAACAATGTTTTATACACTACCGGTCAAACGTTTTGAAACACTTGACTAAAATGTTTCTCATGATCTTAAAAATCTTTTGATTTGAAGGAGTATGCTTAAATGTTTGAAATTAGTTTTGTAGACAAAAATATAATTGTGCCACCATATTCATTTATTTCATTATAAAACTAAAATTTAATTTAAAAAAAAATAAATAAAAAAAAAACAGCAGATGACTTGGACCAAATAATAAAGAAAAGCAGCCAATAAGTGCCCAACATAGATGGGAACTCCTTCAATACTGTTTAAAAAGCATCCCAGGGTGATACCTCAAGAAGTTGGTTGAGAAAATGTCAAGAGTACATGTCTGCAAATTCTAGGCAAAGGGTGACTACTTTGAAGATGCTAAAATATAAACACAGTTTTGATTTATTTTGGATTTTGTTTAGTCACAACATAATTCCCATAGTTCCATTTATGTTTTTCCATAGTTTTGATGACTTTACTATTATTCTAAAATGTGAAAAGAAAAAAAATAGATATAATAAAGAATGAGTAGGTGTTTCAAAACTTTTGACAGGTAGTGTGTGTTCTCACAGTTTGCAACCTTACATACAAGCGTTCTATTTAGCTCGTAAACGCTATTTTTTCTTCCTATAAAAAGTGTCGAATTTACCCCAAATAATTCATAAAGTCTTCGCTGTCTTACCTCTGCGTAACAGCAGACTACGGTGAGGAAAATGAACGGTGAAAGGGTCCGAATCATCTGCGGAAAGACACACATATCAGAACAAAGATATCCGATGTATTGTTGCGAACATAAAAGCGTTATAAAGCGCGATCACAGACTCACCATCATGACGAGTGACAAGAGTTGAAGTTTGCTGCACGGACAGAGTGAGAACTAAAGAACAACAACTTCTGGAGAGAACCTATGATCCACCCTCCCTCAACCCCCAATCTCTCTCTTTTTCTCACACTCACACACACACACATCAATCATCCATCTTCGGAGTCAACAAGCGTGCTTTTATATATATATAAATTGTTATTATTATTATTATTTTTGTGTGTGTGTGTGTGTGTGTGTGTGTGTGTGTGTGTGTGTGTGTGGATAATTTAAGAATATTGCCACAATGGGGTTAAAGGCACAGTTTAAGGAAATTATTATTATTATTATTATTTTGGTCACAAAGAGTATCAAGATCAAAAAATTACATTTCTTTTCATAGAATATTGATGGAGCCACATTATTTGTGCAAGAAATAATAAGGGAAGGTGGTTTTGATTATTATTATTATTATTATTATTATTATTATTATTTAAAAGGTGGCAGGGGAGCTTTTTACCCCACACTTGGGGTAAAAGGCCCCTAGAGGGGTTATAGTGATATCCTGTAAATATAGGGACAATAGTTATAGGGCAAAATTTGACAAATACTTTTGAGACAGCAAGATGCTTTTTTAGTAACAAATTAAGATAAACCTTATTTCATATAACCACTCTAGAAAAGGGTTAACCATTTTCTATTAATTTGGTAACACTTTACAATAAGGTTCCATTAGTTAACATTAGTTAACATGAATTAACAATGAACAATACTTAAGCATTTATTCATCTTAGTCCATGTTACTTTCAACATATACTAATATTATTTAAAATATTTAAAATCAAATGTTGTATTAGTTAACATTAGTTAATGCACCTAACTGACATGAACTAACAATGAACAACTGTATTTTTATTAACTAACATTAATGATGTAAAGATATATTGTTAATTGTTTGTTGATATACTTAATGCATTTTTTTTAAAGTTAACAAATGGAACCTTATTGTAAAGTGTTACCATTAATTTTAATCACATTTGGCATTTCAGAACATTTCAAGTATTCTATAAACAAATTAATCTCCATTGTGATTGGATCAGTCAATGTGAACGTGTTGAAAATGTTTTCATAACAAATCTATTCACCCCACTTAAAGGGATCATTCACCCCAAAACATTATCATGCCATCCCATTCTTCTGCATAACACGAACGAAGATTTTTAGAAGAATATCTCAGCTCTGTAGGTCCTCACAATGCAAGTGGATGTGTACCAACATTTTGAAACTCCAAAATGCCCATAAAGGCAGCATAAACGTAATCAATAAGACTCCAATGGTTACATCTATATCTTCAGAAGTGATATGATAGGTGTGAGTGCGAAAAAGATCAATATTTAAAGGAATACTCAGTAACATTTTTTCTTTGTGTCATCTTGGACTTACACTGACACAGAGCGGCTTGGATGCAGCATAATTTAAAATCAATTGTTTTCAGTTCTAGATGCCATTGTAGAAGTGTATTATTCACAGACAGCTATGAATACTGGATTAATGATATGACTGGAGTCTTAATTTTAATGTGAGTGGTCATGATTTCCTACATATATTGCAAAATTACAATGAATGTCTTTAGGAGTTAAACATTTTTAATAAGGAAAAAATTGCTGAGTGCACCTTTAAGTCCTTTTTTAGAATAAATTCTCCTTCCTGCCCAGTAGGTGGCGATATGCAAAAAAAAAAAAAAAAAAAAAAAGTTAATCACCAAAAACATAAGAATACGAAAGTGGAGATTTATAGTAAAAACTTAAGTACTAATCTGTTTCTCACCCACACCTATCATATCGCTTCTGAAAACATGGATTAAACCACTGGAATTGTATGGATTACTTTTATGCTGCCTTTATGTCCTTTTGGAGCTTCAAAGTTCTGGCCACCATTCACTTGCATGTGAGGACCTACAGAGCTGAGATACTCTTCTAAATATATTTGTTTGTGTTCAGCAGAAAAAAGAAAGTCATACACATCTGGGATGGCATGACAATTAGAAAATTGTGAGAGAATTTTCATTTTTAGGTGAACTCTTAAAAAAAACAATGTGTTTTATAGGGGCCTTTAGCCCCCCCCCCAACAGCAGGGCTTTTTACCCTAAATACTATCCTTTCACTTATTGGACAGTTATTAAAAACTTTTGATTAAATCACTTTGAACAAAACTGAAAATGATAAATGAGTATTTTGTCTCAAAATAAATGTGATGATTTGGGGAATTTATATTAACTTCATAAATAAAAATATATTAAATATTAGATCAAATTAACTCAAAATCAGACTTTATACATTGCGTGCAAAGATCTCATGAATCAGGAATATTTTGTAGTGTATAGTGACGAACAGGTATTAAGGAAATTACTGTGGTAGTTTTTGTTTCGGTTTAGTGTTTTGGGAGAAAATAATATCAAAAGTGCCTTTTACCACGAAGGGCCTTTAGCCCCATTATACCCTACAGGTATAAAATTGATTCTTTTTTTAAGAAAGAAAAAAAATAACGGATTAAAGTCAAATAAAGCGCAATGAATGCAAACATTTTTACTAATAGTTTGTATATGGGCTATACAATATATGAGTAACGGAACACTTAAAATAAGAAACAAATAAACTACACTATTACAAAAGAAAATGACACAAATAAGCATTTTAAGTGCACAAATTAGATCTGAAAGTGTTATTTGGCCTACATCACAGTTAAATGATACACATTACACAATATATATATTCATTCAATAATGCATTTAGCACACCATGGAGATACAGTATATATTATTATTATTATTTATTTATTTTTTTTACCACACATGCAACTTCATAAATGCCATCTTGAGACATAAATTAAAACAGCAGCACCCTCTGCTGGATCATTGTGAATAATAAAAACAGCTTTACTGTAATTTAGACTTGGATTGACTTGACAGTGACATCTAAAACTGTACTTGCTTTATAATATTTAGTCTATAGTGCATGTACTAAAAAGTGTTACAATATTTCAGCTGCAATCTAAAACATATGCTGGCACAGATGTTTCTGTGGAGTTCACAATCATTACTCTCAATAATGCATTATTAAGCCATTGCTTATTACTGAAACAACATTTTACAGTATTAATGATAGTCTGGTAACCACTCATAGTAAACTGAGTTAATCCTCTCTTTGTAACTTTTATGTTTCTCTCGTCTCTTCGGTTTTTCAGAGACCTGAAAATAAAGGCAAAGTGAAATTGAATGACCCATGGCACAAATAGATAATGATGTGTGATACTAGCATTGGGTTGGTGTGATATTCATACCTCACTTAAAGAGAACTCGGTATCTGTGACCTTTCAGAAAAAAAGGACAACAATCAATCAATCCATCCATCCATCTAAAATCATACTTTTTAAATATCCTATAATACCGTACAAATAACCAAAGCACAATTTTACACAATAATGAAAGGATGTATTTTACTGAACTTTTATTTGATTTCATTTTAACTTAAAATGTTCTTAGCATTTTAAATATATTCAAAAATGCATTTTTTTAAATGTTATTTTAGATTACAATAAAAAAAATGATAATAAAGTTTACATAAAATCGTATTTTACCTCATCTCTTTGAGTTTTCATTTGTGATTTTTGCCTGTGAATTTAAAAATGAATTGTTCTTCATTTTATACATATTAAGGTAGTTTTGTAAACAGCAATTAAACTTCATCTGAGATGAAAATTTCATAGGAAGCTGTCGCTCACCCTATGTTTTTCAGAAATTTTAATAAAATCAAGGTGACAGCGAGTGCCAGAACACAAACAAAACACCAAACCAAAAGCAACATGGTCATCTTTGAGATGGTAGCTATCCAACGTGAATCCAAAGAACGGGCCTCAGATTGTTCTTGTGTTAAAGGAAAAAGTAAACAGAATTAAAAAAAGTTATTGAATATTTATTTTATTTAGACATCTCTTAGTTTAGACATGGCTGCTTTGTATTTTTATGGTCACTATTACTTTTAAACAGGAAGCTAGACCTTATCTGTGCTGAACTCTTTTATTCTACATTTCTCATGGTCAAATAGACCTTTTTCACACTCCGGCCCTGTGTCTCAATCAGCCCCCTAGCTCCTATGTCGTTAGTCAGTATATCGTGAACACGAATTCGGGCACTGGCAAGGGTGTTCATCCACTGAACGTTGGGGCACTTATGACACAATACCTGCGACACAATAACGAGCACGCGCATTCAAGCGCCGCTGTTATTAAGCAGCACCATCGCTGTATAAATGGCACTATCATTCATTTTTGTTTAAGATATTCAAACGTACAGTGTTATTAATAATAAAAGGCATAAATAAAGAAATAAAAATACATGAGTGTATTTTAAACCTTCTTTTAATAACTCAAATATTTAAAAAGTTTGTTTCACTTTCATGGTAATTATGAATAAAAGACATTATAAACAACATCGCTTTACAAGAGAAAATAAGGCTTGTACTTCATAGTTTTACATTTGTACTCGTCATCTAACGACTTGAAACACTACAGAAGACATGACGACGTTTTTGGTAAGGGAACATAGTGAGCAACGTTTAGGGAGCTTACGCGGATGTAAACGTTTGCAGTGTAAACTTCGACAGCAGTGAATGAAAGTTCACAGCAGATATTATTTTCACTTTCCCATTTGCTCCAAGACCACAAAAAAAATTATTACGACTTTCCAGAAGAGGAAAAAAATAGAGAGCCAAATTTACTGTCACTCTCTCAGGAGCTGTAATAGAAACCCCCTCGCAGCTGTGGTAATTCATTTTTTAAAACGAATTCCAGGGTAATATAACACAAAGCACAATGTTATAAATGTACACTCAATATTTAAAAAATTGTATAATATAAAAAAAAATTGCGAGATTGACGCGGATAAATAAGCCGGAAATGCGTCATCCACAGTCTGTGAAAAGGATCTATTCAGGTATTTAGTCAATGTCTGTTTCTCAGCATCTGTTTAATATAAGCACTGAGTGACACCATAACGGCAACAATACTTTAATCTCAGCTCACCTGTTGCATTTCCCCTTTGTATCCTGTTGGTGTTTGATTCATTCATCTGCTGGATTCAAGATGGTTTATTAAAAAAAAAAGAAAAAAAAGAAAATCAGTGAAAAATAAAGAGTAAGTCAATGAAAATTTACAATAAGTCTTACCCTTTAATATCACTTGGACAAACCTTACAAAAAGATGATTTATGAGTGTAGTCTTCATGTCATGGGTTGCCTGTGGTGGAATACTCACATTTCCTGTGTTAGGCAGTCCAAAGCAAATGTGTGCGAGTATTCCACCACAGGCAACACGTGACATGCAGACCACACACACAATTGCTTAACATATCTTTGTTGTTAACGTCAAAGGCTGTAGGTCCAATAAAACTGGTATTTTTTCTGGTACTAATTCATCTGTCATTTGACAAATTAGGCAGATGTCAAACATGCCCTCCTCGTCAAAACCCCCAAACAAAACTACACAAGGTCAAGTAAAATGCAACACCATAAAAATTCAAGAGACATTCAAACTAGGGGGCCTGGGTAGCTCAGTGGTAAAATACGCTGGCTACCACCCCTGGAGTTCGCTAGTTCGAATCCCAGGGCATGCTGAGTGACTCCAGCCAGGTCTCCTAAGCAACCAATTTGGCCCGGTTGCTAGGGAGGGTAGAGTCACATGGGGTAAACTCCTCGTGGTCGCTATAATGTGGTTTGTTCTGGGTGGGGCGCATGGTGAATTGAGCGTGGTTGCCGCGGTGGATGGCGTGAAGCCTCCACACGCGCTATGTCTCCGTGGCAATGCGCTCAACAAGCCACGTGATAAGATGCGCGGGTTGACTGTCTCAGACGCGGAGGCAACTGGGATTCGTCCTCTGCCACCCGGAGGCGAATCACTATGTGGATAAATAAGCCGGAAATGCGTCACACAGGAGCTTGACAGAGGGGTGATGCAGTCGTTGGTGTAGATGGAGAAGAGTAGTGGGGAGAGCACACATCCCTGGGGGGCACCAGTGCTGATTGTACAGGTGCTGGAAGTGAATTTCCCCTGGTCTCACAAGCTGCTGCCTGTCTGTTGGTGTAATTTAGTCCGGAGAATAATTGGGATGATGGTGTTGAAAGCTAAACTGAAGTCCATAAAAGGATCCTTGCATATGTCCCTGGTCTGTCCAGATGTTGCAGGATATGATGCAATCCCATTTTGACTGCATCATCCACAGACCTGTTTGCTCGATAAGCAAATTGAAGGGGATCTAGAAAGGGTCCAGTGATGTCCTTCAGGTGGGCCAACACCAGTCTCTCAAATGATTTCATGACCACAGACGTCAGGGCGACAGGTCTGTAGTCATTAAGTCCTGTGATTTTTGGTTTCTTTGGGATGGGGATGATAGTGGAACATTTGAAGCAGCATGGGACTTCACACTGCTCCAGTGATCTATTGAAGATCTGTGTGAAGATGGGGGCCAGCTGGTTAGCACAGGATCTAAGACATGCAGGTGAAATGCCATCTGGGCCCTGTGCTTTCCTTATCCTTTGTTTTCGAAAGACATGGCTCACATCATCTTCACAGATCTTAAGTGCAGGTTGAGTAGCAGGAGCGGGGAGGAGGGGGGTTGCAGGTGGTGTTGGTGTTTGTGTGAAATGAATCAGAGTGGGTGTGGGGTGTGAGATTGGGCCTTTCAAATCTGCAGTAGAACACATTCAGGTCGTCAGCCAGTTGTTGGTCCACCACAGGGTTTGGGGTAGGAGTCCTGTAATTCGTAAGTTGTTTCATGCCATTCCACACTGATGCAGGGTCATTAGCTGAAAACTTGTTTTTCAGCTTCTCAGAGTATCTTATTTTAGCCACTCTGATTCCCTTATTCAGTGTGTTACTGGCCTGATTGTACAAGACTTTATCCCCAACTCTGTAAGCATCCTCTTTGGCCTGACGAAGCTGCCTGAGTTCCACTGTAAACCATGGTTTGTTGTTGTTAAATGTTAAATAAGTCCTAGTAGGAATACACATATCCTTACAGAAACTGATATATGATGTAACAGTATCTGTGAGCTCGTCCAGTTCTGTGGCTGCAGCCTCAAAAACACTCCAATCAGTGCTGTCAATGAAGGCTTTTAGTTCCAGCTCTGTTGTTGGTCCATCTCTTTACAGTCCTTACTACAGGCTTAGCAGATTTTAACTTCTGTCTGTAGGTTGGAAGAAGATGAACCAGACAGTAATCAGATAGTCACAAAGCTGCTCTAGGAACAGAGTGATATGCATCCTTTATTGTTGTGTAGCAGTGATCCAATATATTTCTGTCTCTGGTTGGGAACGTAATGTGCTGTTTGTATTTGGGCAGTTCACGTGTGAGGTTTGCTTTGTTAAAAATCCCCAAGAATAATAATAACTGAGTCCGGGTATTGTTGTTCTGTGCCTGTGATTTGATCAGCCAGCTGTTGCAGTGCGGCATTCAAACATGCGTTTGGCGCGATATACACACTCACCAGAATAAACGAGGAAAACTCCCGTGGTGAGTAGAAAGGCTTACAGTTCATAAAGATCACTTCCAAATTAGGACAGCACATCTTCTTTAATGTTGTTACATCTGTACACCAACTTTCATTGATGTAAAAGCATGTTCCACCGCCTCTCGTTTTCCCCGTTAACTCTGCGATGATATGAGGGACAATAATAATCTGTCCTTAACTGTAGAAATCTGTTCGCTTGAATTCTGACATTTGTTTTTAGGCAAAGCAATTATATTATAGTAGTAATAAATAACTTTAGAAATTACCTCAAACTCCGACATTTTCCAGATGCAAATGATGATCCAGAGCTGGTGGGGGCAGCAGAGATGATCATGCTGTTCCACGTCGATAGATGGCAGTATAGCGTCTAACACCACTGTCGTATGGGTACTTAAAGTACACGAAGAAGAGCAATGCTAACGCTAGTTAGAGAACTACTGAATGCCCCCTTAATGAAAATGTAAAAATACAGAAATTTTTGTTTGATGGTTTAGGAGTAAGATTTCAGTATAAAAACAGATGAATGGAAAAGTGAATGGAAAGTTCCCAACATGATAGAAAAACAAATGTGTGTGCATAATATACTCTTTGTTTTTAGTTTCTTTAGGGGTAGGGCTAGAGTTAGTCTGTAGTGATTATAATTAGCTATATGAAAACAATACAAGTCTGTGGTATGTTGCAAACAAAGAGATTTTAGATCATTTTGTTGGAAAGAGACAGCTTATGTGTCAACTTTGAGTGGACGCATTTTCACATTTCATGATATGAATAAATACTGGCAGACTGCCTTAACCACACATGAACTTTTATTGGCTATTTCCACAGGTTTTAATTTATGATCATTTATCAGGAATACAAGTTAGTAAAAAGGATGTTTTGTGTTTAAGAATTGAAAAAAAATAAAAAGAAAAGAAAAAAAGTAAAATAATTTAAAAGCAACAGAAGACCTTAAACAAATTAATTAAAAATGACTTTGCCAAATTTTCCAAAACTCAAGAACCAATAACCATTAATGAGATGTAATTTTTGCATCCCCACCCCCAAATCTCCAAATCTTTCATCTTAACCCTTTGTGTCCACTGCAAAATATAGAATCAGCTGTCTGCCACAAACTTCTTTGCATATCAGCTGGAAAACTTTGTGCTGGGATGCATCACAGCTGGTTGTTTGTTTTTTTAATTTCACAGGTAATGAAAGAAAGCTTCTCTTGACCTACTTTATGGCCTTTATGTTCTATTTAAGTCTGGATCTAACATTCTTCTTCAAAGTTCATGCAGTCTGCTGAAAGCATCATGTGTGTTTTTAGCACACAAAGTAATACATTATTCATACACAACACATGACCACCGAAAAGTGGATGAATACAGGAAGAGAATAGTGATGTGCAAGCAAACAAAAAGTTTTAAATTTTTTGTCATTCAGTTCTTTGCATTGCTTGAAAGGTTTATCAGCAACATGAAACAACAGTTTTACATTCAAACCAAACTACAATATTAAACCATGTGCAGCAAAAATAAAATAAAAATAAAATAAACAAAATGTGAAAAGCAAAAAGCAACAAAAAAAAAAACATTGAAAAGCAAATAAATAAATAAATAAATAAAACAGGCATTGTGAACTCTTTTGACATTTTTTTTTTTTTTTAATATTTCATTAAATTATTTCCTATGACTTTGGTAGAACTGTGAAAGTATTCAGAAACAAAAGGACATTTTGATTGGTCAGAATGTTTCCCACTCATGTAAAACAAAAGAGGCAAAAAAAAAAAAATAGTAATCTTTTAAAAACTTTTCTTTTCAAATGAAACTTACATGACATTTAGAATCAATTATTTTTTTTATTTTTTTTTTGCTATGTATCACACTAATGTCTAAGGCCTACTTTTTATTTTAAGTCAAATCAGCGGCAGAGCCCTTTTATTCTTGTCCTCTGAAATGTTTTATAGTGGCCTTTTTTTAAAAAAATTTTTATATTAGTGTCATGGAGGGCACAAGTGTGAACATGTTTTTTCCAATGATGTCAAGGATATCTGACTGTCTGTAATGACACGCCCTGTAATGCTGTTTTATTGTCTCTCGTTGAACAATACTTTGTGCTGATTGAGCGTGATCTTTATTATAATGGCTGCATGCACAGTGAGACTAGAAAGAATGTGGCCTACAATCTTTTCTATGGCTAATGCAATTATTACAATTATTGTTAAATACACTCTAACCTACATTTAATGAAATTTATATCAATGCAAGTGAGTGAAACCAGAAACAATGTATGATGCTTCACATATATCTGTGGTGAACATTTCTTTGAAATAAATAGTCTATATTTTGATAGTATGCCATGATGATCAACTGTGCAATGACACTATCAGCATTTGTTTCACCTCGCACATACACATCCATGACAGCCACTGCAGTACCATTTACATACAAAACAATAAAAGTGATTGAGTAATTATCATGTATGTTTGAACTTATTGAGGTGAAAAGGATGATGCCCTGACAGTTTTCTTATCAGAATAATAATAATAAAAACTAAATATCACATACAACATTTGGCTAATGGCTAATCAAATAATGTAAACATCAGAATCTCACCTTAGATAAGTAAAATTCTGGATAGAAAGTTTTTTTATTAAAAAAACAGCACATATTTTCCTACATAATTTCTCCAGACTCACTCCTCCCTATGTTGACTTTGCTGCTGCAGATCTCTACCTTTGGTTTGTTAATGTTTTAAATCGGTTTGATTTGTAAAACCAGTACAAAAAATACTGCTGTATAAAAAAAAGTGTATCAAGCTCTCAAGTTTCCTCACGAAAATTGCACAGCATTGTTTTAAAAAATCTTTTTCCTCTTCAAAATAATAAGCTGGTATTATAAGTGTCACAGTTGCTGAAAGGCACCTCTCTTTCTCTCACTAGTTTTTACTTTCTTCAGTATAACTACACTTTTTATTGCTGCACTTCTAATCCAGTTCTATATTATTCATACTGTCAAGTCATCTGACCTTGCACGGCTGCTGGCCTTGCTTAGGCTGCTTAGCGGTCGTGTATCTTCTATCGTCTCACTGGCTTCCAAGTCTGCTTCCACAGCCAACTCATCCTCTTCTTCGTCCCTGCTTAGAACTCCTGTCGCACTTGGCCCTATCACTGTCATCTGGGCATAGGAGGGCAGCGTTTCGTCATACACCTTCGACATGTCTTTCTGAGGTGCAGATGCCTCATTGGATTTCTCCCCAAATGACTTGTAAGAAGCCGGTAGCCGCCCAGCCTCTATCCCTACTACCTCTGTCATGGGGAAGAAGTGCGATGTGGCTTTGTCCTCCTCCAATAGCTTGTAGCCTTTGGCTTTCTGGATAGAGGTGTCTGCCATGGAAGGCAGGGCCTTCTCGGCCACCCCTGGTCCCTCAACTTGCGGCCGGGCTGGTTTACGGAACACAAAGTGGATCTTTTTCAGACCTAAATGGCTAATTTCCACAAAGTTGAGAAAAAGCGAGACACAGGCCACAGCCAGCATGAAGATGATAAAAACAGTTTTCTCCGTAGGTCTTGAGACAAAACAATCGACCGTATTTGGGCATGGCCAGCGGCTGCACTTGTAGAGTGGCAGGATTCGGAAGCCATACAGGTAGTACTGACCCACCACAAAGCCTACCTCAAAGAGAGTCTTGAAGATAATGTGGCAGATATAGGTCCTTAACAGAGTGCCCTCTAGACGGAACTTCTTGCTGCCCTTTGTGCTTGTCTCCTTGGCTGTACGGACACTACCCTGATCGGGTGCAAGTGGCAGCCTTTCCTCATTTTCTTGCTGCCTGTTTAGCTCTGCCTCCTCCCGTTCTTTGCGTTTCTCCTCCATATGTACATGGTGGACAGCATGACCCACGTACACCAAAGAGGGTGTGGAAACAAAGATGATCTGGAGTACCCAAAGGCGAATGTGTGAAATGGGGAAGGCCTCATCATAGCAAACGTTCTCGCAACCTGGCTGCTGTGTGTTGCACACATAATCCGACTGCTCGTCACCCCACACGAACTCCGCAGCTGTGCCCAGGATGAGGATTCGGAAGATGAAGAGGACTGTCAGCCACACCCTACCGATGACTGTTGAATGCTCATTTACTTCCTCAAGGATGTTGCCCAAGAAACTCCAGTCACCCATGGTTGACTGTCAGCACTGCAGATAGGAAGAGCAAACAAAGAAATGCTTGATAATGGGCAGCGATGTAAATAATATTTGTGTTGAAATTTTAACAATATCATTACGGACACTAGAACTCAAGTTACATTCCATAATGTAGGTTGTCCTAAACAATATACTGATACAAAGATGAATAGTTTGGTAAAAGGTAATTTAGTCTGTGACAAAAATAATTCAAAACTTATTTACATCATGTTGCGGCATCAGTTCCATCAGATAATCATCTAGAGTATGCAATATCCTTTAAAAAACAATCAAATCAAGCCATGACTTTATATATACCCTAGTCAAACAAACAAGTGTATAGTTATGCACCCCCTCTATAAATTCACATCAACATTCAAAAGTTAGCCAGACTACCCTTCTAAAGAAATTTCAGAGTGTAATAATGGTATGTATAAAACAAACAGCAATACAGGTTAATGGTGTAAAATGGGCAACTTGCCACAGAAAGAGCTCCAGAGTATATATGTTCCACCTTCTCTTGGCACACTGTGGTGTGAAGTGAACTTTTTGCTCTATGGTTCCAACCTATGGCCTACAATCCTTGTCGCCCGAGTGAGCAGAAGTGAATGAATCCAGTCTGATGGTTGGTTTTTAGTTTGCTGCAATATTTAAGCTGGGAGCCAGACAGCCTTTATTAAGAGGGCGACGAATGGTGACGCACAGTACAATAGGATTCACAAAAACAAATGGGAATGTATGTGACACAGGCATTGGGAAAAGGATGATTTTAGAGGTGTAAACTTGACATGGCGCTTACTAAAAAGCATGTGTCTTAGTAGACAAGGCTTTTTCTGTCATATTTACTATACTGTCATACATATACTTTGGCTCAAAGGAACTGAGCAATGAATTGGAAAGGTGGGCTCATCAAAAAAAGAGAAAAGTATGATTTTGAAGTTTCCCATGCATGTTTGTCAATGGTTCACATTTATTTTGTATCCCTGTACAAAATATAGAAGGCTAATGCTATGCTAAATGCTAAAACCATCATAGAAATTCGTGATAAATCTGTTCTACTTTGAAAGATATGGTACAATAGCTAAATGGTTTGAAGGCATGCAACAGGCTAATTTGATCATTAGCAAAAGAAAGTTAATCTGCTTTGTGGTGTGCTTAAATCATTTAACTTAACTTATTTAAAATCAAAAAAGCTCTATCAAACAAACATGTAAATGTTTTGGTGTGATTCCTTGAGACAAAAACACTAAAGGAACCAGATATTGTTTTGCAGTATAAACTACTGATACAGTCACTGCAGTATATCCCTTACAAAAAATCAAAACTAGCTGCAAACTTGCGGCAAATTTGCCGCTTGTTATTTTACATGCAAATTAGCTTTTGATTTGCCACAAATGTTTGCCAGAAGTTTGCAGCTCTTCGACGGTAGTGGTGAACCTCCGGCAAACCTTTAGAAACAATGGACAATTTGCTGCAAGTTTGCCGCAAAGCTCATTTGCATGTGAAAATGATCAGTGGCGAATTTGCGGCAAATTTGTGGCGAATTTGCGGCAAATTTGTGGCAAATGTGCAGTGAACTCTCAATTTTCGTAAGGATTTCCTGTTAAATGATTGAGAACACTGCTAGTCCAAACTCAAGTAAATACAATTTAAAAAAAATTTCAATATCTCATTTGACCCTCTGACATAATGCATCATGCATTGTTTAACAAAACAGAATCATTAAGCTGATAATGATTTTCTGTTCCAAACTGTGATCCGTTTATTTTCATTCAGGTTATGAAAGGGAATGTGAATTTGGTTGTTGTTTTACCTGGCACAATTCACCAATGTTGGCTAAGTGTGAAAATTGGTATGAGGTGGGAATGGTGTATCTCAAGCCAATCTGGCAGGTTATATTTTCATGTAAAACTAGAAAATTTTTACACTTCTGCTTCTCCAACTCAGTTTGGCAACATAAGGCCAAAAGAGTCAAGTCTACTAAGTCAGAACCACAACCAATAATCCCTCTCTGGACAATGCTTCAACCTGTGTGCACCACTTTTTATCCAACTGGAATTTGCTCTAGAAATGACATAATGGGCTAAGCATTGCCATTGACTAAGAGCACAGAATGATGTTCAGTGGTTAGTTATGAGTTATATATGTTTGGGGGGAAAGGTGCGGGGTATTTTCAAATGCAAACAAGTCTCCATATTAAGGTCAAAAATCCTCTTCAATGGATCACGAGTAGGTGTAAAGAACATTTATAATATAACTATTGTACAAGAGTAGCAGGGCAACCCCAATGACCCCACTGCATTTGCTCTGGAATGAAAGACAAAGGCAGGCAGATCACCTAAAAACATCCTCTACTATCACTGAACCACCAGAAAATAACTGGATCAAAAGTGATGCCTCCAAAATTTTCAGTGCCTGATAATCTCTGCAGGTCTCCAAGCTCACAAAAGGAAAAGGAGACAGGCTTTACTTTTGGGGATTAATGCATGTCTGATTATTCAGTACACGGAATCAGAAGTCATAAAAACGAAAAATGCTTTGTGCATGGAGGTTTATCTTCTGTCTGTTATGACTTTTGACAATCCAGCATCACTGATTACATTGAAGTAGTTGTCTACTGACCTCTTTGGCAACCTGACAGTAAATAAACTAGATTTACAAATGACACTGCATTATAACCATAGCAGGACTTACCCTCTACTTGTCAAAACACTATTTCATGGATAAACAGCCCTACAGAGGTCATACTGTAAGTAGCGCAACACGTTCTACATAAAGTATGCCAAAAGTTTGTGCAAATTGTTCTAATGATAGCTTGATCCTGGAATCTACATTTAAAGATGGTACTTGTTGATATTGCCAGTGATGGTAGCCTAAGCCAGCAGCAGAGTGGTGAATGGACGATGGGATTTCAAACAATGGCATGATGTCATGATGAAGTCCGCTGTGTCTATTGAATGTGCGCATTGAGGCATGATCCCAGATTGTGCGAATGAAGCAGGCCCCAGGCTATGGCTAAGCATTGGACCATCCCTCAAACAAAGTTATCTTACAGTGATCTGCCTACATGCCATCCCTACACATTTTCTGCTCATGAAGGATGAATTAGCTGACAGCTATAAAAATACATAGGATGCGGGGAATGGCTAGCATTAGCCTATAGGTTGCCTTAGCCACTATTTGGAAAAAAGGCTGGGGACAACATGTCCCATGTGCTCTCAATCTCACTACATATAACTTTGTTTACATTGTATGACAACTACAGCAAATTTAGAGAGAAAGTTTAGGTTTACTTAGAATGATTGTGTATTGTGACCAAGAAAGTCATACAGGTTTAGCTAGTTTAGAAGCTTGCTAGGAAAACCAGCTTGCCAGCATCCAAAACATAACATATGCTGGTAACCAACCATACTGTTATTTTCAGTAGGGTCATAAGCATTTTTATTGATTTAACATGTAAATCAGAATCCCTCAAGGGGTCACTTAATGTCTTTGTGATTCATATTAATGCAAAGTACCAGTTTCTCTATTGAAACAGAAGTAGGTTCCATGTCTAAATATTGTTCTGGGCTCACTCCGAATTCCTGCATGGTTTGTCTGCATACAGGTGCATCTCAATAAATTAGAATGGCGTGGAAAAGTTCATTTATTTCAGTAATTCAACTCAAATTGTGAAACTGGTGTATTAAATAAATTCAGTGCACACAGACTGAAGTAGTTTAAGTCTTTGGTTCTTTTAATTGTGATGATTTTGGCTCACAATTAACAAAAACCCACCAATTCACTATCTCAAAAAATTAGAATATGGTGACATGCCAATCAGCTAATCAACTCAAAACACCTGCAAAGTTTCCTGAGCCTTCAAAATGGTCTCTCAGTTTGGTTCACTAGGCTACACAATCATGGGGAAGACTGCAGATCTGACAGTTGTCCAGAAGACAATCATTGACACCCTTCACAAGGAGGGTAAGCCACAAACATTCATTGCCAAAGAAGCTGGCTGTTCACAGAGTGCTGTATCCAAGCATGTTAACAGAAAGTTGAGTGGAAGGAAAAAGTGTGGAAGAAAAAGATGCACAACCAACCGAGAGAACTGCAGCCTTATGAGGATTGTCAAGCAAAATCGATTCAAGAATTTGGGTGAACTTCACAAGGAATGGACTGAGGCTGGGGTCAAGGCATCAAGAGCCACCACACACAGACGTGTCAAGGAGTTTGGCTACAGTTGTCGTATTCCTCTTGTTAAGCCACTCCTGAACCACAGACAACATCAGAGATGTCTTACCTGGGCTAAGGAGAAGAAGAACTGGACTGTTGCCCAGTGGTCCAAAGTCCTCTTTTCAGATGAGAGCAAGTTTTGCATTTCATTTGGAAAAACCAAGATCCTAGAGTCTGGAGGAAGGGTGGAGAAGCTCATAGCCCAAGTTGCTTGAAGTCCAGTGTTAAGTTTCCACAGTCTGTGATGATTTGGGGTGCAATGTCATCTGCTGGTGTTGGTCCATTGTGTTTTTTGAAAACCAAAGTCACTGCACTCGTTTACCAAGAAATTTTGGAGCACTTCATGCTTCCTTCTGCTGAAAGATGCTGATTTCATTTTCCAGCAGGATTTGGCACCTGCCCACACTGCCAAAAGTACCAAAAGTTGGTTAAATGACCATGGTGTTGGTGTGCTTGACTGGCCAACAAACTCACCAGACCTGAACCCCATAGAGAATCTATGGGGTATTGTCAAGAGGAAAATGAGAAACAAGAGACCAAAAAATGCAGATGAGCTGAAGGCCACTGTCAAAGAAACCTGGGCTTCCATACCACCTCAGCAGTGCCACAAACTGCATCACCTCCATGCCACGCCGAATTGAGGCAGTAATTAAAGCAAAAGGAGCCCCTACCAAGTATTGAGTACATATACAGTAAATGAACATACTTTCCAGAAGGCCAACAATTCACTAAAAATGTTTTTTTTATTGGTCTTATGATGTATTCTAATTTTTTGAGATAGTGAATTGGTGGGTTGTTGTTAAATGTGAGCCAAAATCATCACAATTAAAAGAACCAAAGACTTAAACTACTTCAGTCTGTGTGCATTGAATTTATTTAATACACGAGTTTCACAATTTGAGTTGAATTACTGAAATAAATGAACTTTTCCACGACATTCTAATTTATTGAGATGCACCTGTATGTCTGTCCCCTTGTTCTTCTGTGATAATCCGTATTAATCTCTATTCCAGCACCAGCCATTTGATGGATCCAGTGTGGATCTGTTTTACCTGCTCTTTGTGTGTACCAGAGATACCAGCAACAAGTGCAGAGGATTTATCTGATTCAGTTCACTTCCATTCCATGTGGGAGACTGAAGAGTGAATAAATCCTCATTACAGCCTTTTCTAGGAATGAGATTATCAAACTGTATTTCTACTTTCTCTCTATGTCCCTCTCTAGAATAGCAAAATCACTTGCAAATCAATGGAGAACACTCTTGTTTAACATCCTGGGTGGGAGGAAGCAGACAAACTGGCTAATCCAAACGTCTGCTAGCTGCCTTGTGACATCACACAGGTCACATAAACTACAACACATACTGTATAACCTAGATATCATATAGAGACTGTGTCTGTTCCCCGAACTACCAAACACAAACCTCTCACTAAATCATTTAGAAAAAATGTGATAAAGGTCAAACTTGAAAAGAAAAATGAAAAAAAAAAAAAATAATAAAAATAATAAAAAGATAAACTTCATATAAAGATAGGGCTACTAAACATTAGATCTCTTTCAACCAAAGCACTAATTGTAAATTAAATTATTACAGATCGTAGTTTGGATATTCTCTGATTGACTGAAACCTGGCTTTAACTGGATGAATATATTAGTTTAAATGAATCTACCCCCAGGTTATTGTTATAAAAATGAGCCTCATCTGAAGGGTCGAGGAGGTGGTGTTGCTACAATTTACAGTGATGTTTTTGGTGTTACTCAGAGGACAAGATATAAGTTTAAGTCATTTGAACTAATAATGCTTAATGTAACAACTTCAGATATAAATAAAAAATCTCTGTCGACTTTTGCCCTTGCTACACTATATAGATCACCCCGGCCTTATTCTGATTTCCTTGGTGAATTTGCAAATTCAGATCTAGTAGTTACTGTAGATAGAGCTTTAATTGTTGGTGACTTCAACATTCACATAGATAATGAAAATGACATATTGGGCTTAGCATTTATCGATATTCTCAACTCTCTTGGAGTCAGACAAAATGTGACAGGACCAACTCATTGCCATAATCATACGCTAGATTTAATTCAGTCATATGGAGTTGATGTTGATAATTTAGAAATTCTACCGCAGAGCGATGACATCTCAGATCATTACCTTGTCTCTTTTATACTGTGATCAGTTATTGTTACTCAATCTACACCATGCTATCATTCAGGTAGAACAATTCTTTCAGCCACTAAAGATTGTTTCACCAATAATCAGATCTATCTTATACACTTAGTAAGCCCCAAAGTCTAGAAGAACTTGATGAAATAACAGAAAATATAAATACAGTCTTCTCTAGCATTGTTCATAGTGTCGCCTCCCTTCGATTAAAGAAAATTAAAGAAAAAATCCCTGCACCATGGTACAATGATCACACTCATGCTCTCAAGAAAGCAGCTCAGAAAATGGAGCACAAGTGGAAGAATACAAAATTAGAGGTATTTCGCGGTGCATGGAAGAATACTGTCTGTGGCTACAGACAGGCACTAAAAGCTGCTAGGTCAGCATATTTTAGCAAACTCATACAAAATAACCACAATAATCCCAAGTGTTTATTCAGTACTGTGGCAAAATTGGTTAGGAATAAAGCCTAAACTGAACCAGATAGTAATGACTTCATGAATTTCTTTACTGATAAAATTGAAATAATCAGAAATAAAATTGGAATTATGCAATCATCTGTCACAGTGTCTCATAATTTTCCTCATGTGCAACATCAATCCTTCACTGTCATAAGTCATGAAGAGCTAACAAAACTTATCAAAACATCAAAAGCCACAACATGTATATTAGATCCATGTAGAGCCGAGGAGGGCGGGGCCGGGCTGGAATGAGACACACCCGGTCCCCAATCAGCCTGATGGGGCGCGCGAGGGATAAAGGCGGCCGGGGACGACAGTTCGAAAGAGAGAGAATTACAGACAGCTGGGCTGTGTTTTTGGTTGTGTGTTTTTGGTTAATAAATTATTATTTAAGTTGTTAGCCGGTTCTCGCCTCCTCCTTTCCACTGAACCCCCTTACACTGCTTCTACAAATAACTTCCACTATTCGGGAATGGTCACTCTGGCTCAGCTCTGTCATATCCAGTCCCACTCTGAGCGTTGTGTCGCTCTCTTTATGCCGCTCTCCCCGTGCTCACTGAAATTAGAGACAGGTGTTAGACATAATTTAGCTCAGGAGTAAGCGCCCTTACCGCTTTCTCTCTCCGGAGAGATGCTTGACCACGCCCCCGCTGCCACAATCCAATACCAACTAAGCTCTTCCCTGTAATCTCAGAACCTCTTCTTAATATTATTAACTCCTCGCTTTCCTTAGGACATGTCCCAAGAAACTTTAAAATGGCAGTTTTAAAACCGCTTAAGCAGCCACAGCTTGATCCTGGAGAATTGGCTAATTATAGACCAATTTCAAATCTCCCGTTTATGTCGAAAATACTAGAAAAGGTTGTGTCCTCCCAATTATGTTCATTTCTACAGAAAAATAGTATATATGAACAATTTCATTCAGGATTTAGGCCACACCACAATACAGACACTTCACTTATCAGGAATACTAATGACTTGCTCTTATCATCTGATCATGGCTGCATTACTCTTCTAGTGCTTTTAGATCTTAGTGCTACCTTCGACACCATAGATCACGACATACTCTTGAATAGGCTGGAGAATTATGTTGGCATTTGTGGACTTGCTTTAGCATGGTTTAGGTCCTATTTAGCAGACCGCTACCATTTTGCCTGTGAAAACGAGGAACTGTCAAATCAAACAAAAGTATGGAGTGCCACAGGGATCAGTTTTAGGGCTTCTGCTTTTCTCCTTATATATGCTTCCCCTGGGAGATATTATCAGGAATCATGGAATAAGTTTCCACTGTTATGCTGACTATACCCAACTTTATATTTCTTCTAAACCCAACAAAAATTCACAGTTCTCCAAATTAGCAGAGTGTATCAATGAAATCAAAAATTGGATGGCCAGAAATTTCCTTCTACTCAATTCTGACAAAACAGAAGTACTAGTTATTGGACCAAAAACCTCTAAAAATAAGCTGCTAAAATATAATTTGACTCTCAATGGATGTACTATCATCTTCATCAGTGAAGAACTTAGTTGCTATGTTCGATACCAATATGTCATTTGAAAATTTCCAGTGTTTGTAGAACAGCATTCTCCCACCTTAGAAATATTGCTAAGTTATAACACATGCTCTCTCTTGCTGATGCCGAAAAACTAATTCATGCCTTCATGACCTCAAGACTAGATTATTGTAATGCATTACTGGGAGGATGTCCAGCAAGTTCAATAAATAAACTTCAATTGGTTCAAAATGCAACAGCCAGAGTGTTGACTAGAACCAAGAAATATGGTCATATTAGCCCCATTTTATCGTCATTACATTGGCTACCTGTTAAATTTCGTAATAATTTTTTAAATTCTGTTAACTACATACAAAAATTTGAATGGTCTAGCTCCACAGTACTTAAGTGACCTTCTGCCATGCTATATTCCATCACGTTCATTATGATCGCAAAACTCTGGCCTGTTAATAGTTCCTAGAATATCAAAATCCACAAAAAATATATTGGAATCCACTACTACGTGTCTCTAAGAGATGATGACAAAATGCAGCCGGTGCTAGCCAGACATCACTTCAGTCTATTATGCTACTGATGCCAACTCAAACCATAAGACATGGGATACTGCCATTGCCTGAACCTTGGACTTAGGATAGACCTCACCGAAATTACTGGCCGGTTGAACTGCGAAGCACCTCACTGATCTCGGCCTGCATCACCTTGGTCTAATGATGGACTACACTCTTGAAATGGAATACATAGACTGTCAATAAATTGCCAACAAAAGCCTTCATCAGCCAACTAACAAAGGACAATGCATCTATATGAACTTCTGCAGTAAATCCAGGATGAACTTCAAAGACATTAGTCATTAAACTAACAGTTCTTACAAAATCTGTGTTTAAACACTGGCCCTTAGCACTTAGTTTAATAATTTTAAACCATGACTTGCACTGCACATAAATAAGTTATATTGGCATTATATTCATGCTGTTAGCCAGAGAGGAACTGGCCCCACAGTGAGCCTGGTTTCTCCCAAGTTTATTTTTCTCCATTAACCAACATCTTATGGAGTTTTGCGTTCCTTGCCACAGTTGCCTTTGGGTTGCTCACTGGGTTTCTAAATACAATTATTATGTATTTACTCATTTTTATACACACTTCATAATCGAATTTAATCAAACTGCACAGTGATGACTCTTAAGGCTTTATAGATATTACGGTTTCATTTTCTGTTAATGCATGATTTTCTGTAAAGCTGCTTTGAAACGATGTGTGTTGTGAAAGGTGCTATACAAATAAAAATGATTTGACTTGACTTGACTTGGGCTTGGTTAACAACTCTTTTTTTTTTTTTAGTTGGATTAACCACAGCCAATTAATAAAGATCCTACACCTTGGTCACTCACCTGTTGCAACACCCTAATTCATAACACAGAAATTTGCATATTGATGTATATAGTAATATTCAACTATAGCTAGTCACCAGTATATGCTTTGTTTTAGATGCTGATGTACTGGTTTCTCCACCTGGCTTCTTAGCTAGTTTAACCAGCAAGACTTCTTTGTCAACCGGCTTCACCAGAAAGACCATGTAGCTCAACCAGAGGCCTATACCATCAAGTTAATTGAACAAACTCGGGGTTGCAGAATTGGTTTCGAGTTGACAAAACCAAACCAAATCAGGCTTAATTGGTACCATGATGATGGTCATTAACTTTCTCTGTCAACTCAGGCTTTGATACTGAGTTTAAGGGTACGTTTACACGACAACGATGTACTAAAAACGGAAAAGTTTTTCCTTTGCCTTTTTGAAAAGTTTAGCGTACAGACGACAACGTTGTCAAAACGATCCCTGTTCACACGGATCCGCGAAAACGACTAAAAACGCTGTATTATGCATGCGAGGTCAGTAGTTGGCGATGTCACTTTGTAAAGAAACACTACGCGCCTGCGCACATAAGCATTCTTCCACAGAGCGGTGAATACAAACAATGAAGATGGTGAAAGCATTGAGCAATTTTGTCTGGACGGACGATGAGGTTGCTTTATTACTACAATTAATTTGCTGGAGAAGCGTCAATAAACTAAAAATTTTGAGCAGCACAAACACAGTCCTGTAGTTCGCCATTGTAGTTTTGAAGTACACGCGGGCATGTCTATAGACTGAACAAGTAATACGCGTGCGCATGACATCATCGTTTTCACAAATTCGCGTTTTTGTATGTTCACACGGAGACGATAACGGCATCGTTTTCAAAAACTTGCACTTTGAAACCCATTTTCAAAAGTTTGCATTTTCAGGCCCCAAAACGCCGTTGTCGTGTAAATGAACAGCTAAAACGCATAAAAAGTTTTCCATTTTTAGTTGAAAACATTATCATGTAACCGTACCCTAAGATTAGTTCACACACGCGTTCACATGAATGAGTGCTGTTTATAGCGAACAGCCAATCATGTGAAACATGGAAAGAGAGAGAGATTCACTTCTCGTGAAAGTCAATGGGATTTACTTCTCTTCTAAAAGCTAATCATAAAAAATTGAAGAATTTAAATACATTTACACAGCACAACAAGAGATTGTTATAAAAAATATAAAAATGAAAACATGTTTACACTGCACAAGAGATCGCCATGACATCATGAAGAATTAAAACACATGATTTACACAGCAAAAGGGATCACTGTACAATTATGAAGAAAATAAAGACATTTTAAGACAGCAAGAAGAAACACTGTGGCTGATGCAAGAGCTCAAAAGGACTGCTGGAAACAAATTCTGAATGTGATAAATATATTAAACAGCTGTTATATCAATGCGTAAGTGAATTAGTAGTTCCACAACAAGAACACACAGGCTTGTTAATTTTAAAAGCTTAAAACCTTATTTAAAATATAAAAGCTTTTTTATTCATCTAAATTTAAAGCTTAATATTATTTAATACTACTATAAATTAATATAGGCTACTATTAAATAATTAAAAGTGAGAATTCAAAATATTGTATGCAATGATAAGATGTAGGCTATTTGTTCTTTTTTTTAAGGCATATTTTGTGTACCTTTTATATTGAATGTCACGTGAAATAATAGTCTCTAGTCCATGAAACTAAGATTTTTACTTCATTGCCTTGGAGATGTCACAGCTGACTGCTACGGAGCATAAGTTTCTATGGTGATGAATACCGCTAAAAGCCGACCCACCTTCATGGTACCTAAAACCCAGAGCTGAGGCAAATGAAACTGAAACTTACCTTACCTAAACTGGCTTCATGGTATATGCCACAGATTTACCAGCTCAGTTTTGCTGGTGAACAGCACAGCTATGCTGGTCCTCCAACTAGACCAGCACCAGCTTGGACTATCATTCAGCAGGAATATCAAAAGAAAAACAATCTTCAATAGGACATTCCTTTAAGGACACATCCTTGTAATGTTAAAATAGATCTATAAGTATGGCTACATGATCAACTCCAAAGACCCAGAATTGACCAGAGACAAAGTGTCCACATACATAGTAACAGAATTTAAAATAGTTATTTTCCTGGAAGTATGTTACCAAATGACCATTCAACCACACCCTGGCCAGCAGTCCCAGCTTTCCATGGCTTTTAATGTATCATATATGATACCGAATTGGCAGGAGAAAGGCTGGAGGAAAGGTAATCAATTGTTCTATCCAATCTCACAGGAAATGGATATGGGACTTCCTGTGTGTAAGCATGGGTTTAGGTACAGCAAGAGGAAATAAAAGCCCATGGCAATACAATGGAGAGATGGAAGATAGAGTGGTCACAAGTCACAAAGGGTTGTGCAATGGCCCTGTAATCAAATTGAAGGTAAAAAATGTGGAAGAAAAGGTTAAAAAGGGAAAACCATTATGACAATCCCATGCTTAAGACTTTATAGATATCACAGTTTAATTTTCTGTTAATGCATGATTTTCTGTAAAGCTGCTTTGAAATGAGTTGTGAAAGGCGCTATACAAATAAAAATGACTTGACAATCAATCAAACCATCAATTCAAACCAAGTTCATTGAGTGTGTCCAGGGCCCCGTTGCTTAACAAATGGGCAATACTGAAAGGCAAACCCCTCTGGGCAGGACTCAGCAGGGCATCTTAAAGATAAGGATCACACATTCAAGAGTAGTTAAGTTGAAAATTTGGACAGGGAGTATAGATGGTTTAAGAGAGGAAAGGAGGCCATGTATGTAAAAATGGAGCAACCATCTTTGAACTTAATTAGAAAAGCTGTTAATTATCAACAATCTAGTTAATTCAGAGAGAAGGAATCCCATTGAAGTTGATGTGTGATTTTTTTTTTTTTTTTTTTGTTAAAATTCATTCTGGTATCCCAGCTTAAAATGCAGAAAAAAAGTATAAGCAAGCCATTAGTATCTCTGTGGCACTATCAAAACAGTGGTCGAAGCTGGAAGTGTTGTTGAACGTATGGGCAGGTGAGAGCATCTAGTTTTGGGGTGAAATGTCCACAGAGTGGTGCCAAAAGCAATTGTATTTTTAGTTGTAAATGATGTAATACAGTCAATACAATGCAAATTTTATTAACTCTTAACCCCAAAACCAAACCCCGACCCTTAACCTCACCAGCAGTGGAGTAAAAATTGTATTTTAGAGCAAAAATGCAACCTCCAAATCGTACCCACCATTGTTTATGTGAACGTGATTCCTTCCTGGTTTCCATGGCACCAGAACCCGTGTCTTGGGGGTTGCTCACGCAATACACTATCAGCAGTGTTAGAGCGAAAGGTTTTCATATTTAAATTGATTTAAAAATGTGTGAAGGTGGATAGCGCTTGTCAGTATTTTGGCTGAATGTCAATTTCCCATGTTGGTGAGTTTGGGGCAGAGCTGGCTGTGTAGACTATCAATGGAATATAGGGGGAGTTTTCTGAAATATGTTTGAAAACAGTAGTTTTTGCAATTCCATTTGGTACCACTGGCGGTGCAGAAATTACACACTTCAGCTTCACCAAAAGAAAAATGCATGCAACATTTGTCAGATCTTATAGTTGTCTGGCACTTTCTCTCAGCCAGGACTCTGTCAGGGTATAGTCAGAACTGTTTTTAACACTAGGAAAGAGAAGGGTCCACTCTCTCTAAGGTGATAACCCTGATCTACTGGGTGTCTTCATCACTTGCCAATGTTTTGCAGCTAAAAATAGAGAGAGGAGATTTTAGCATCATGATTAGTTTCACACTCCCACATATAGTTTGTGAAATAAAAAACACCATTAGTTCCTGTTTACGCAGTAAACTTCATACCTTCAGTTCCTGTTTTAAGTATCATTCAACCCACAGAGAAAAACAAATAGATGTAGATTTCAAACAATTTTGCAGCGGCTTCAACATTGCCTTCTAACATTGTGGAAACCTGGGTATATCCCTTAAACTACTTTTCGTGTGAAAGCTTGTCTAACTAACTTTTACTGTTAAAATTTTTCCACTGGGGACAGCTGGGAAAAAGCCAGGTTCCCTTTCGATTCAGTTCACTTGACATTGCTATGCACTATGGGGAATACTTTCCTTGATGACTTAGCTGAAACCCTTTCCAATAACGCCAATCCTCTGATTGGCAATGGTGTTTGAGCCCCACCCCTTTAGGTGCGCAGTTGGCATATACATGCGGGCGTTCAATCACCATTACTTAGTCTAGGAAACCCTCTCAGCTTCGCCGTCCAGATACACATTCAGTAGATGGTTCTTCTCTGCGAGACACCAGCAGGACAACTCGTTGCCTGTGATCCTGCGGCGAGAAAGATTACTGCTCCCTTGTGTGTTCCGGTGAAGTTTTCGCCACCCCAATGTCGAATATGCTCTCGATGAATGGATCTTCGCTTCAGATGCTCATCACTTTGACCACGCAGCGCCTAAATGAGTACCTACCTGCTTCCTCGCAGTGTTCCAGTAGGGGCATTGTATCCTTTCATATTCAATATTTTTTTAATATTTTTTGAATTTAATTTTATTTACAGGCTTTTTCACAAAGAGCCACTTGCGAGCAACACGTCTTTTTAAAGATGTCATTCTGCAAGTGTTCCAAATGTGAATGGCCACTGTCAGAAGGGTCTCAGGAAGCTTCGCTCAAGGATCGCCCTCGTTCTGAAGGACGATTCCACCTCTTGCGCCCTCCCACTCGCCTCCTCTGTGTTAGATCCCGAGGGACCACATTAGGGGGCATGGCGGGACAGTGAGTTTGTGAGCCCTTCAATCTTCCAACGCAGCATCCTCGCCGGTACGATATGCACGTAATGAGCTCCAGCCTCTGTGGGAACGCACGGCCTCATCACGTTCGGCGGTTCTGACGATGGGAATGACGCCATGTCTTTTGCAGCCTCAGAATATGGACGAGTGTTCCACGGAGGATATTGATGCCCCTCCCCCCAGCGAGGGCGAGGTGCATGCAAAAGCTGCTGTTAAATAGCTGATTCGCATCCTCTCAACAGCCCAGCCACCATCAAATGACTGCATCTCAAAAGGACAGAGCCATTCTTCCTGGAGGTCTGGCTTGCGCATTAACTTGCCCCATAAAGTGTTGGCCGTAGAGTCAGAGGACCACAATTAAAAACCAGCCATCGACTCAAGCTGACAAGTACCATGACAAAGTCTTGGATGTGACAACATTTTGTGGTTGCCTCAGGAGGGTGCTGTGGGTCACAAAAAAAAAGTCTATGACTCACCGCTCTACTTCAGTTCAGCGCTAGGTGGAGAACCCTGCCCTCACTGCTCCGGCTCCGCCAAAGACAGCCAAGCTATCGGTGAAGCCATGCAAAGAGCCGTGGCCTGAAGGGTGTATAAGTGTTGTGTTCAATTAAACAATGTTCTCACACGAAACAGAAATGCACTCTCTGCTCGAGATGCACACATGCACATGCTGCTCATTCCCGCCAGGTATGCCAGGATGGTAGAAAAGGCGGCGCTGTGTCTCCTGTAGCGAGTGAATCAATAAGCCCGTTGTCTCGCTGTACACGAGCCCTAATGGACTTGTCAGTCCATCACACCCCACACACCATGGCCTAGCTGCTTCCCTAGCGCTCTATCCTCTGTAATTAGCGAATCAGTAAGCCCACTGTGTGGATGCATGGCGAGCTCTCATGAGGCATTACAAGTTGGGTGTTGAAAGCAATAGGACACGGCTATACGATTCAGTTCATACGCCGGGCACCTTACTTCAACACCATTCTGTCATCTGCAGTCCCACCACAGGACGCGGTGGTATTGCGCGCAGAAATTCACAATCTCCTCGCGAAGAACGTGATGGAGACTCTATTGGACTGCAATGCCCACAGTGGAGTTTACAGCTGCTGTTATCTCATTCTAAAGAAAGGCGGCAAGCTTCAGCCCATTTTAGATCTGAGATGCTTGAATCGTGTGCTCGCGAAGCGCCCATTCAAAATATTAACCCAGAAACAAATCTCCTTTTTACTGGTTTGTCTCAACTCCATGAGTGTGCGTGCACACCTCACGAGTGAGTGAGTTCAGGACATTCTTCAGTGTCTATCCCAGTTCAAACTGGGGAAAGCATGTCCACTGAAGACTTTTTCTAAAATACTCGGTTTTATGGTGGCAGCATCTGCCATCATACCGTAAAGTCTGTTACACATGAGATCTCTCCAGTGTTGGCTCAAACGACATGTACCACAACACGCCTGGCACCACAGGCGCATGCACACTGGGGTGACTCGCCACTGTCTGGCTGCTTTAGCAACTTGGACAGCTCCAGCCTTCTATCAGCAAGATGTTATGCTGGGTCAAGTATTCAGATGAAAAGTGGTGGCCATGGACACATCCAACACGGGTTGGGGTGCAGTGTGCGACGGACGCCTGGCTTTCGGCACCTGGAGAAGTGCGAAGCAAGCGTGACACATCAACCTCCTAGAACTAGCTGTCTTGGGAAATACCACTGAGGAGGGACTTCCTCTCTCAAGCACAGGGCACGATTTGGCATCCCCAGCCAGAGCTGTGGAACCCTTACGTGTGACGTCTGAACGGAGCACATCGAACCAGCCAGAATTGGCTCAGTCAGTTTCTTTTCTTTTTTTTTTTTTCATTTTTTATTTTTAATAAATTTGCAAAGATTTCAAACAAACTTCTTTCACATTGTCATTATGGGGTATCGTTTGTAGAATTTTGAGGAAAATAATGAATTTAATCCATTTTGGAATAAGGCTGTAACATAACAAAATGTGGAAAAAGTGAAGCACTGTGAATACTTTCCGGATGCACTGTAGATGCTGGTCTTACCCCCATCAGTGCTTAAGGTTTATTTAGTGACCATCATGGACAAACAGGGTGTCCTTGCAAGACATATGTTTTGCAGCAGGGTGATCTTCACAAAACACATTCGCAAGGTTTTACAACCTAGATGTGGCATCTATATCTTCACAAGTCCTCTCTGTCTAGAGCGCTTTTGTATATTCAGTGGTAAACCCTAACCACAATTTAGGCTGGCTACCAGTTATAACTAATACAGCTTACATTATATCAGCTGTGGTTATAATAACCCCCTTTAACCCTCTGGGGTCTGAGGGTGTTTTGGGCCCTGGAGACATTTTGACATGCCTTGACATTTGTGCTTTTTTCAGTTGCTTAAAATATATTAATGACTAAAGTCTGATAACACTGTATTCAGCACAAGCTGGTCTACAATAATATGTGAGCAACATGTATGTACATGTTTGTATTTTTAAGAAAATAACATTTATGTGTGGTTTTTGAAAAAGCAAATATTTTAAGTCACTGAAAAGGCCATAACACATACTAAAAATTTGTTCACAAGACTTTTGAGAACTGGATCTTGTAGCCTAGAGTTTTTGCTACAAAATGATGTGAAAACCATCCTGATCACTCATTCATACAAAACAATATAGTCATTTAACTTTTGTAAGACACTTTTAGTGTTAGAAAGACCATATGCGAGGAGGCGTGGATGATCATGAATATTGATGTGATTCACACCTGAGGAGACAAAGACCCCTCCCCTGAGAGAGAATGAATGTGAGGCGACTTAATGATTGAATGTATTGTTTGTAGCTTATTCACAAAATCAAGTTTAAGTTAAAAGAAGTAATCTGACTATACATTTTCTTTACATAAAGACTTAAAAACTTTAGACCTACACTACCGTTTAAAAGTTTTAGATCTGTAAGATTTTTTTAATGTTTTTAAAAGAAGTCTCTTCTGCTCACCAAGGCAGCATTTATTTGATCCAAAATACAGCAAAAACAGTGATATTGTGAAATATTTGTACAGTTTAAAATAACTTTTCTATTTGAATATATTATAAAATGCAATTTATTCCTGTGATCAAAGCAGAATTTTCAGCATCATTACTGCAGTCTTCAGTGTCACATTATCCTTCAGAAATAATTCTAATATGCTGATTTTCAAATATGGGCATATTTACAGCACATTTTACATATTTACACCCAAACAGATATTTGCAAGCACAAGCTTCGTTGATGATGAGGCTGCATAAACACTAGTTAAAATATAATCTAAACATTCATATTATTTTTATATCATATTACATATCATATTTATATCATACAGCATACAATTTAAATACCTGCTTTAGCCGAAACAACATTTAAATGTAACTAAAACTTGCCTATTAGGACATATTTCAAATTTCAATACTTTGAATACTGGCTGGCAAGTCTGGAAATAGTCCAAATAGTAATATATGTACATTCATACAAAATAGCATGTCAACTAATGTAAGTAAAGACTTACTCATCCGAAATTGTATCCTCGGCTGGATCATGTCGCTCTTCAAACGTTCATCGTCGGAGTCCCGCTCTTCTTCTGAGGAAAATGTGAACAACTCCTCACCTGTGTAGCGTGCCATCTTCCAAACGCACAGGAAAGTGAATGAATCTGATGATGAACTTGATGTTTTTTAAGGCAATGTTGCCTTAACCATTTGCATAGATCGCCTCAGTACATTACCGTATGAATAGCGCGCTCTGCTGGTGGGTGGGATCACATTAGCGATAATTAGCTGAGTCAGGAGAAACTGTACATCTCTTTAGTTTCATACAGATTACATTGCAGGAGAATATTTGTTTTAAATTTGAATTGTTTTATTTAAAAGTAGACATTTTAAGCTTTCTTTAGACATATTTTCATGTTTGTCTGATAAGTATTCATGGAGTTTCAGTTCATTTTTGTGACATGTTTCAGAAAGATGCTCGCGGAGACAGATATGGCTGAAAGCGCACCCTGTTTATTTTCTTTATTTTACAAAAGCACAAGGATTTGTTGTTATTGTGAGTGTACACAAATAAAAGTAGACCCTTTATAGTCTCTAATGATGTCTTACACTTATCTGTATGCCCAAAAATGACGGAGTATTTTAGGTTGTTTCCGCTGTTATGAGGAAAAATTCCAGCAGGATGCGCAGGCGAGTCCATCGACCCCTGAGGGTTAAGTCACAAGTGCTCCCTATAATGTTAAAAACTATGGTTGTGAAAGGCTTAAAATTACACTGTGTATATTTATTCATTCATATAGATTCCCAGACTACATTAACTCTCATCTGGTATCAACCATGTGGGACTATTCATTACATGTACACTTAAGATATGTCTTATAGTCATCGGCCTTTGACTCCTTATACATATCCCTATTAAGTGTTTATACCCCTGGGGGTGTGACGTCACGTAGTGTGGAAGGATGGGATTCTGTTCCTCACAGTGCATAGCAATGTCAAGTGAACTGAATCGAAAGGGAACATCTCCAGTTACACATGTAACCTTGGTTTCCTGAGATGAAGGGAACGAGACATTTCGAAAGCTGGCCGCACTACTACTTCATAGGAAGAGGAGAAAGAGTAATACCCTCTGTCAGAAAAATCTTTAGTAATGGTGATTGAATGCCTGCTTATATATGGCAACTGTGCACATGAAGGGGCGGGGCTCAAACACCACTGCCAGTCAGAGGATTGGCATTATTGGAAAGGGTTTCAACTAGGTCGTCGAGGAAAATATTCCCCATAGTGCATAGCAATGTCTCGTTCCTTTCATTGAGGTTACATGTGGAACCGGAGACATTCCTACTACTGTTCTGGTGTGCAGGGATATGTTTACGTCTGTACATTCTATAGATGAGCTGTCATTTAAAGTCCCTGTGAAGTGCTTTGACGAGCGCAATTCTGTTTGGTGTTTTGACGTATTTCCTACTGAAACAGGAAGTGGGGGTGGGACATGTTGAATGATTCGTCCCATTTTTAAAAATAGCCAAAAGGCTTTAGTGTACAGCCACACACACGCAGACACACACATACCTCTTTCCACAATGCTGCTCTCATGTCAGAGCCGCTTACATTGGAAACTTGAAAAGCGACCTCAATACTGGCCAGCTTTTCCACTGACTTTTAGGACCAAAAGATGATCTGACAACATTAATTCATAACCAGCCAACAAACGCACACAGCACATTGCGGTCTTTGCTTATGAAGAGGCTGGAGCTGTTTTGCAAGATGAATGACAAACAAGCAAGTAAAAGATAATATATCCATGTTTTGAATCACAATACACAAAGCATAAAGAATAAAGAACACTTACTGGTACTGTACATCCCTCCTGCTGCATTAATAAGTAAACTCCAGCAACATTCGCGTTGGCGTGTCCCATTCACAAGTGATCATTCCTATGCCCTATTCCCTTCGAAGATAATTACCCTCCACTGTGAGAACTTCAGATAGCTGAAAGGTGATAACGGTCAGTTAGAACTTACTTTTCTGGCTATTCTTTTTGGAAATTCTGTTTGGAACGACCTTACAGAATTGACTGTGCTCCCTTCGAAATGCCCTGCAAAGGCACGATCAGCACCAGTAAGAACACAGCCAGGCACGCTAAACAGATGTAGGGGGTGGGATGCTTTATATTCTAAAGAGATTGGACAGAAGATCTGATGAAAATCTGAAGTACAGAATGAGTCATAAAAATGTTTGATCCAATTTAGTGGAAGAGGGAGACTGCAGTTTTTAAATGCTTATATCTTCTGAAAATGAATTTTGTTAACATTTAAGAGTACACTAGTATATACTCTAGATGACCTTAAAGCTAATAAATATGGACTAAAAGCAGCAAAACTTGAATGTTGATTTCATGAGATCTTTAAAGAAGTTTGTGAGTCGTGGTTCAGAAATCAGTATTATGAATAACACACTTATATCCTCACTCCTTTTGTGTATGATTGGACAAACTTGAGACTGGAGCGTGACTGCTGTGTGCATTTTCTATTTCCCTTTTCGATTTGTAACTAGTAGCACCTAATAAACATGCAATAATAATAATAATAATAATAATAATAATAATAATAATAATAATAGACAAATAGTTTTCCTTCAAATCGATGTCCACATACAGTATGTGGACAGTGGGACTAAGTTGTGAAATTTTAAAGAATATCAAGCTATAGAAAGTCAGATTTTTTTTTTTTTTTTTTTTTTTTATCAAATTGTCTATGTTTCCAGGAGTGTTGGTTATTCAAGTTCAGATGTTACAGTCATTACAACTGATTTTCTGTAAAGCTGCTCTGGAACAATGTGTATTGGGAAAAGCACAAATAAAAAAATTTAAAAAAAATACAAATAAAAAATATTTTACTTGATTTAACTTTTATGTTAGTGTTTCTTCTACTTTGGCAACAAAATCTCAATGTTCTCTCTTTGCACTGTCATTTTATCAATCAGAAATTAGCATAATTAATTCTGATACAAGTAATGGCCAGCATCATCCAATCACTGCCAACCATGTTAAAATAAAATTATATATTATGAATTCTGAATCTAAGTACTGATTACTATTGTCCCATGTCTACCAACCATGTTGAGTGGTTCAAACATCAGCTTTAGTCTGAAACTGAACTTTTGATAGGAAGTCTGGATTGAATTCACTTGGCTTTATATGAAAGATATATGATGCTCTCTTGCTCCCTATTTAGTGAATGACTTAAACTCCAGTATGCTGTCTGTCTGCACTGGTCTCAGGACAGTTCGAAATGCACAGTATTTTCATCCCAACTCCATAAAAAGCCTCTGAAGATAAACATTATTTACCAATGTGAAAATGCACAGTACATACTGTATAGGATTTCTAAAGAAAACCTTGTGATATTGTACACATTAGAGTACATTGTGTTAAGCAGCGTGGTATTTCATGATTAATTGCTCAGATTTTTAAAATGGCTTATCAGATGAAATTAGAGACTCTAATCTTTTGACTCAAAAAGGTTTCAAGGTAAAAACTTAATTAGGTTTCTTACCAGATGTAGTTTTGTTGCTGTTCCTCCCTGCTGTGATCAAATCCATGTTGTTTTGTCACGATTCCGTGCGTCGAAAGTTAAACACTTACTGACAGCACAGAGTGCCCTGAACTGAGATCAGTCGGTTTCAATTAAATTAAATTATGCGTTGCATATAGCGAAGTGAAATACAACGTCTACGTATGTGTATGCGGGGTCTCAAGAGGTTAAAACTAGGGTTCCCAACTGTCCCATACGTATATATTGTCCCACACTGGAGGGACGGTGAAATTAAAGCATTGCGTCCCATACTGAAGTGGAAAAATGCTCAAGGGGGACCAACACCCCCCGGATGGACGGCGAAAGGCTAGAAGGGGAACGCCATCCTGTATTCCATATTGAAGCGCTGAAAATGGTCAAACGTTCCGTATTTGCGTGATGAAATGTTGGCAACCCTACTCAAAACAAAGTCTGGGAGGAAACGAGGGATATTTAAAAAACTAGAGTGAGAATATAAAGACACAAACAATTTAAAGATCTGTTTCCACGGGGGCCTGGGTAGCTCAGTGGGTCCAGGGACTACCACCCCTGGAGTCGCGAGTTCGAATCCAGGGCGTGCTGCGTGACTCCAGCCAGGTCTCCTAAGCAACCAAATTGGCCCGGTTGCTAGGGAGGGTAGAGTCACATGGGGTAACCTCCTCGTGGTCGAGGCTAGATGATACATAGAATAATTATTAAAATATATATATTTAGAGAACATATATACAGATAAACAAATATATTGGATGTGGAGTCTTTTTCAATAGATATAATTTTTGTAAGGCAAAGAGTGCATTGCTCGGTTATTTTCCCCCATCTCTCTTTAAAAGTCAAGTTACTTCTGTACATGGTTATACGTAATATTAAGGAGTATAATCAGTAAATTACGCACTAGTATTTGCTGTTGGCTGATTGGTAATCAAGAATGTAATTATGTAATCAATTAAAAGGTACTGTAATCTGATTATGCACATTATAAAATGTAATGTAATCCAATTACAAGTACTCGATTCTTGTAATCTGATTACGTAATCAAAGCACTGGACATAGGTAACTATGATACCTCTTCAACACCAACCAAGTCCAAATCCCAGCAAAAATTAATACCCGTTTAAATTTTTTTTAACCTCTGCCCTCATAATCTTAAAGCTGAGCTTGAATGTCAGATCTGAAAGGGAGTTCATTGTCTAAGGTATCAGCACAACCATTATGTAAGAGACATGAATACGAATTTCTATAAAGATTTTTGCTGTGTGTGTAAAGTCACCATCTTTTCTCCATTGTTTCAAAAGGGTCAAAGAGAATAAGCACTGACACCAGAACACGAGACAGACACCAAGAAGTTGGTCTGCTTTCTTTGTCTACTACTTTGAACATTGCTAGTGTTTGGTTTGGCTTTAGAGATTGTTTGGATAGGCTTTTCGCGTAATAATCCACATAGCTGTTAGGATGACAATAAAGGTCAATATGAGGGACTGAAGAATAAAAGCAATAAATAAAGGAAAAGTTTGTCTTTTCATGAGTAATCATCAGGTGGATTAACGCTGTCTAGATGTGTAAAATGTGAGGGGTCAGGACAGGTCACCATCATTACAATGGTCCTCTCAATGTTTGCTGGGTAAGTAAAGGATGGTTGAAATCAAGGGGTCAGGGTTTGGCTGGCTGGCTTTGTTAGCCCCTACTGGTAGACAAAACGCAGGTTTCTTTTTGCAAGAAAACATATAAATTGTGTTTAATTATATTATAGTAGATGTATTAAAAGTGACGACTATGTTTTGGAAAGTTTTAATTTTCTTTAGTTTAATTAATGCATAGAGGTGTCAGTAGACTGTAAATAGACCTGAAATAAACTATGGCCGTTTGCACTTTTGACCTTTTGCGCTCCAAGCAATATATGGCGTTGGTCTACATTATCATTTTATACCCTACTCTGCCCTTTGCAGGTCTTGTTTCAGAGTTGGTGTGATTCAGGCACATGGGCGATCCTCTTCACACCATCCTTTACAGCAAGGCTAAATGAAGAGAAAGGCATTTTATCACTGTCCGCATGACCAAGATAGAAGAGAGAGTGCCGGTAGTCACAGGGGTGTTGATGACAACTTAAAGTGCTGCAGTCACACTTTGTCTTAAGTGGTTACTGTACCCAGCACAGCTCTGAGATCAGTTTAGTGAACTAGAGCAAAATTGGTGGTATTATTAGTGGTGCTTGCTAAGGCGAGCATCACTACTACTATTACTCATACTCTGAGTTAGGGATTTTTCAAACCCACTAACCCCAAGTTTTATACTTAAGTGTGTAAAGGCCAATTCTCACTGCCCCAACAAACACCAACAAACACATTTGTTGGGTTTTGTTGGGTCAGTGTGTTCACCCTGTTGGCATCTGTTTTCATCGATTCAACATGTTCAGTCGTTGTTTGTTGGGTCTTGGAATGTTTGAGCAATCTGGAATGATTTTCCAACAAACTCCAGCAAACTCTGAAGTAATCTGACTTCAGCGTGAACCGTTGCCATAACAAAGAGGTAAGCGTCCCTGTCAACTCACAGAAAATGAATGCGCGCGGTCGCACCTGCATTGATCGAGCAGGGGAAACACAGGGTGCGTCTCAATCAGCTTACTAGTTAAGTAGTCAGGGCACTGATCAGAGAGTCTGTCATTTTAAGGGCTGTCTCAATTCAAAATAGTTCCAGGGCACTGAAATGTTCACTCCCTAAAAAAAATCCCACAATGCACCATAAAAATCAGGGAGCATAGTTGCTCACTATGTTCTCTTATCGGAACGTCGTCATGTCTTCTGAAGTCTCTCAAGTCATTAGAAGTTGAGCACAAGTGTAAATATATGATGTCAAAGCCTTATTTTCTCTTTTAAAGAGATGTTTTTGTAATGTCTTTCATCTATAATTACAATGAAAGGGAAAATATTTGAAATATTAGAGTTGCTAAAAATAGGTTTAAAATACACTCCTTTATATTTTTATATCTTTAATGTCATTTATCGTTCATAATAACACTGTACGAATGAACTATAGCGTCATTTATACAGTGATGTTGTTGATTAATAACAGCTGCGCTTCAATGCGTGAGCTCGTTATCGTGTCGCAGGAAATTGAGTCATAAGTCAATTCACAGTCAATCACAATTATTTTATTTTTTTTGTGAACTTGTTAAAGCATTCCGATCCTTTCTAAAGAAAACAAAATTATATGTTGGTGTTGGGCTTAGCAGTTTGTGTGGATGATACCCTTGAGGGAATATGTACAAATAGACAAGAGGTGGAGATCAATTTGTGCTGAAGTGCTCTTTTTTTACTCACATGAAAAACACAGATCCTTTATTTCTCAAAACGCCATCAAATCACACAGTCAAAGCAAACACTGAAATAAATGCAGATCTGCAATAATTAACAATATTAACTTTCCCCACATTTTATGGACATATGTTTTTTTTTTGTTTTGTTTGTTTGATGCCGCTGGATTGCTGTCCTCCAATGGAACTCGCGGAATAAGTTCTAATTAAACACAAAACGTTTTTAAAATGTAGTTGTGTTTAATAGGAAATAGCCTAATGTCTCTACATGCTAAACATGTTTAATCAATCGCACATAATATTCAAATATTAAACTGCTCATGTTTGGCTTAATTCACAACCTCTTCCTTGTCATCTTCAAAGGCGAACAGAAACACGCAAAGATATAAGTTTGCTGGTGTTTGTTGGATCAGTGTGAACACAACAGTTATGTTTCTCAACATTCTAAATGCAACAGCCAACTTGAGAATTTTTGAAGTCTTGGTGTCTGTTGGCGTTACTTGTCCCACACTGTTTGTGCTACAGGCATGAATGATACCTCAAACCATGGCTTGTTGATGAGAATGTTTTATTACTTATAAACTAATATAACAAAGAATTGAAGAAAAATGGGAGTGGGCTTTTTTAACTTTTGCCAGGAAGAGACCACCTAGCAACCACTCAAATCACACTAGCAATCACCTAATAACCCCATAGGAACCACCCAGAACACCCTAGCAACTGCATAGCACAAGCTAAGAAACACTCAAAACACCTTAGCAACTGCATAGCAACACACTAAAACCATTCAGAACACCTTAGCAACAACATAAAAATATGCTTAAAACCATTCAGAACACATTAGGAACTACATAGCATGCTTCAAAACATTAGCGACTTCAAAGCAGCTCCCTGGAAACCACCCGCAACAAGGAACCACCACTCACTTTTTCTTAATTAAATGTAAAAATGTAGTTGGTTAGGTGTTTTCACAGTCTGAAAAGTCGTCTGCTTCTTATATCAATAATTTTCTTCCATGTTTTTTAAACGTTTTTTTTTTTTAAACACTCTTGATACGGATGTTAATGCATTTTCACTCATTGTGAACAAACAAACAACACTACTGACTGATCTAACTGAATGGTAGCCCAAAGGTAGTCTGGTCACATGATGTGTCTCTTCAAAGTCCTGTTTCTAGTCTCATGTCTGATCACTCATCATGTGCTTGCATTTCACATCACTCAGATAATTAGTGAAAGAGAAATTTGTTTTTGTATTAGTAATATAGGATCTTCCACTTTCTATGAGGGTTTGCGAAGAAATATTGAAATGCATTTTATTTTTTTTTTTTTTTTTTTTTTTTTGATGGCAGAGTTTAAACGCACACAGTTGAACTCTTTTCCAAAACCTAGTGAGCTGCATTGCTGTTTTATGCATACATAGGCAGAATCCTAATTGAAATGAAACCTGATAAATGACTGAATTGGAACTCTCTACATAGGCGGCATCTTTGCGCGGGACTCGCGCCACACAAATAGTGCTTCTCATAAAAAGTTTGTGAGAGACTCCACTCACAAAAAATTATATTATTTACTACTATTATTAACACTAATTAAAACTAAATTAAATATGTTGCTAAGCTACTTACACGTTACTCTAATAAACAAACAAATACATAGCACACACAAATGTTCAGAAAATAGATACAGTTTTTTTATATCGAACTATTTTTATTGGATTGAATAAAAAAATAAGTATATTTATTGTTAACCGTTATGCTACATTCACATGCAATCAAAAATCTAAAGTAGTTGCAAACTTCCGCAAATTTGCCGCTTGTTATTTTCACATGCAAATGAGCTTTTGATTCGCCGCAACGTTTGCCAGAAGTTTGCAGCTCTTCACCGGTAGTGGTGAACCTCTGGTTACAATGGACAATTTGCCTCAAACCTCATTTGCTTGTGAAAATTAGCAGTGGTGAATGAACATGAACGCCCCTTCAAGTTACGACTGGGAAATTCTGGGACATAATTCTGATACCTGAGTTTTCGAGTTGGTAGGAGCCATAAACATTAACATAGTTGAGGAGAGTACGGTTACTGTTGTGAATGATAGGTTTTACTCATTTTTCTAAATGCAGCTACCTTGTTAGCACTTGTGTTTTAGTCATTTACATTTACGTAATTCAGTAACCATTTGGTGCACATTGTCCATTTTTTTTACAAAGAAAACAGCATTTGGCAAAAATCCATTATCGTCGATAAGCTGACTAACATGTTTTATGTTGTCAAAATAAGAGTTCCCCAAGAAATATGCAAGAATTAACCTGGCATCCTCCATGTTTCCTATTCTTTCCAACAACAATGCACTTGAACGTGACATACTTTAAATTACGATTTCAAACGTGGGAAGTAGGATATTTTCGATATTTCTTCATTAGTGTGCTTTTGAGCTCGTTGCAACATCCTGAAATTGCCATCTCCACAAAGATGCTGCCTTAGAATTTGGCCAAAATTGTGTACCTTAAAAAACAACAAAAGCTTGTTGCCTACTTTTTGGAACAGCCTTTATGTCAGTGGTGTGCCTATGATGCCTTAAAATACCATCTAGGTAGGCAGCGCACTATGTTTTGATCAGAGTTTTAGTGTTATCTCGACATCATCTCAGTTTCTTTTAAATCAAATAATGTCACAAACAGGCCAATCGCTCAGTGTGTGCATTACGTTGTTGAAAAGAGTTGCTGAATACCAGGAGACTACAAGCCTGAGTCAAATTCCCATTGTTTCTCAATACAATCTCACTTTCCTTCCTGATGATGAGATATTCCTCAAACTAAAATAGAGTGGCAGGCAGGCATTGTGAGTAGGAGAGCAGAAGGAATAGTAGAAGGAGGTGGAGAGGGAATGGGAGAAGGAGGGAGGGTAAGAAGGAGGGCAGAGGAGGAGAATGAGGAAGGCATAGCTCTGTTGGTATTTCTTTACATGCCCTTTGAGTGTAAGGGCACTTTCTGCTTGTTGAAGACTGTGGCAGCTAGCAGCTGTTTCTAATTATCAGCACGTCTGCAATCTGTAGTCCCCTGGAAATAACGGTGTCCCCACTCAGGCACAGAAGACAGCAAGGACACTTCTAAGAGAGAAATGAATTGAATCAGAAAGAGTCATTCATGTTTGGTAACAGCAGTGGTGACCATCTACGAAGACCATCTGACAGGCGTTCATCCTACCTTTCTTGAAAAGACTGACTGAGGATAGCTAGAAACAATCACATTGAGTCATCCATCCTCAAGTCCTTTACCATTTAAAGTGACATTTTCTCTTTATCAATCGGAGTAATAAAGAGTGTGATCATTAGTCTGTGGATTAAGAGTCTCTCCTTCACTGCCAAGACAAGAACAAGGGGCAATCTGTCTGTAAATGGCCTTGCATCCACAACTCTACCCTGTCAAGAAGATCCGTCCAGAAAAGAGAAATATAGTTCCATCACATTGATCCTGCTGAGGTGTCAACATACCCGAGTCAACTCTTGAAACATCGATACCACTGAGGAGGCATCAGACAGTCCCGCTCTACACTAGATTCATCAATAAGGATCTTTAGTATACTTTGATCAAAGACACAGTCCTGCTTTGAGAGACACTCAACCTCTGCCACAAATTACAGATAACATACGAATAGAACAGATATATCAAAGTGAAACAGCTTCTGCTAAAGCTCTTGAGGTACTGTGACTTTCATCTCTGCAGGTAGTTCTGGCAAGTATTCCCACATCTTGAAAGTGGAAGAGATAAGAAGGTTCTCGGCTCAGGTAAAGTGGTACAGCATTTTGACGTAGTCTTAGAAGCTATCAAGCAATGTCCCTAAACAGACAATTCTTTACCCCTTAGTCTGCAGAGAGAAAAACAAACACCTGTCTGATCTTTACGAGACACCTGTTGGACCACTACTGTTAAAGGTATGAGAACACAAAAAGAACATTGAGGTCTATACATAGATATATATGCCATTCTATAGCAAGGATGCCATATTATATACATCACACCTAATCAAATATGCAACTGAAAATGGGTTCACTGTACTTGGTCTGTGTGTTTGATGTTTAAAATATATTAATAAGATGTGGACAGTGCTTAACAAAAGTGATATATATATATATATATATATATATATATATTCACGCATGATATATATGATATACATATATCATATACCATATACACTACCGGTCAAAAGTTTTGAAACACTTGACTGAAATGTTTCTCATGATCTTAAAAATCTTTTGATCTGAAGGCGTATGCTTAAATGTTTGAAATTAGTTTTGTAGACAAAAATATAATTGTGCCAACATATTAATTTATTTAATTACAAAACTACAATTTTATTTAAAAGAAAAAAGTTTTTGAAATGGATGACTTGGACCAAATAATAAAGAAAAGTAGATGGGAACTCCTTCAATACTGTTTAAAAAGCATCCCAGGGTGATACCTCAAGAAGTTGGTTGAGAAAATGTCAAAAGTACATGTCTGCAAATTCTAGGCAAAGGGTGACTACTTTGAAGATGCTAAAATATAACACAGTTTTGATTTATTTTGGATTTTGTTTAGTCACAACATAATTCCCATAGTTCCGTTTATGTTATTCCATAGTTTTGATGACTTTTGCTATTATTCTAAAATGTGAAAAAAAAAAAAATAATAATTATAATAAAGAATGAGTGTTTCAAAACTTTAGACCATTAGTGTACATCCATTTATGTATTGTACCATATCTTTTATACTTTTTTGGAATGTGTTTCCTCTCCAAAAATGGTCACTACTAAAACACAGAAATACGCTATAATACAAAGGATTATATTTATCTATTATGTTTATATTTCTCTATTTCCATCCCTCCCCCTTATTTTTATGAATTTTTCAAAAAGTTTTTCACAGCTAAATCAAGTAAAATGACAATTTTAACACATTTCAATTTCAATTTATAGGATTCATCCAAATCTACATGCACATTTTCTCTGTAAAATACATATAGTACATGCAATCATACTGATTAGAGAGTTAATGATTTATGAAATTTAACATATATTTATTATCATAAAATTTCACTTAACTCCATTATGACACATAATGATAATGACTTCACTGTTTTAGGTAGCGACTACAATATTTTGTTTGCAAGGTTATATAATATTCCCTCAAATTTTTTGCCTAATCTTAACTCCTAAAAATGTATGTCAACATATGTGGATAGTGGGACTCAGTTGTGAACTTTTAAATTATACCAAGCTAGAGAAAGTCAGATTTTTTTTTATTTTTTTTTTTTTATCAAATTGTTGATTATGTTTCCAGGAGTGTTGGTTATTCATGTTTATTTAGACATTACATATATTACATCAGAAATTAACATAATAAATTCTGATTTTAAGTAATGGCCAGCATCATCCAATCACTGCCAACCATGTTAAAATAAAATTATACATTATAAATTCTGAATCTATGTACTAAATACCATTGTCCCATGTCTGCCAACCATGCTGAGTGGTCCAAGCATCGTCTGCACCCTGAAACTGAACTTCTGATAAGAAGTTTGTATTGAATGCACTTAGCTGCATAGAGAGCTTTAGGATGCTCCCTTGTTCCCTATTTAGTGAATGACTTAACCTCCAGTGTGCTGTCTTTCTGCACTGGTCTCAGAACAGTTCGAAATGCACCTAAATTTCATACTAATTCCATATAAAGCCCCTGAAAGCAACATTTTTCAGCTTTTGAATGAACCAATTGATTCTTAAATGTACAGTTGTGCTCAAGTTTGCATACCCTGGCAGAAATTGTGAAATTTTGGCATTGATTTTGAAAATATGAATGATCATGCAAAAAAACTGAATTTTATTTAAGGATAGTGATCATATGAAGCCATTTATCATCACATAGTTGTTTGGCTCCTTTTTAAAATCATAATGATAACAGAAATCACCCAAATGGCCCTGATCAAAAGTTTACATACCCTTGAATGTTTGACCTTGTTACAGACACACAAGGTGACACACACAGGTTTAAATGGCAATTAAAGGTTAATTTTCCACACCTGTGGCTTTTTAAATTGCAATTAGTGCCTGTGTATAAATAGTCAATGAGTTTGTTAACTCTCACGTGGATGCACTGAGCAGGCTAGATACTGAGCCATGGGGAGCAGAAAAGAACTGTCAAAAGACCTGCGTAACAAGGTAAAGGAACTTTATAAAGATGGAAAAGGATATAAAAAGATATCCAAAACCTTGAAAATGCCAGTCAGAACTGTTCAATCACTTATTAAGAAGTGGAAAATTCAGGGATCTCGATACCAAGCCAAGGTAGGTAGACCAAGAAAGATTTCAGCCACAACTGCCAGAAGAATTGTTTGGGATACAAAGAAAAACCCACAGGTAACCTCAGGAGAAATACAGGCTGCTCTGGAAAAAGACGGTGTGGTTGTTTCAAGGAGCACAATACGACGATACTTGAACAAAAATGAGCTGCATGGTCAAGTTGCCAGAAAGAAGCCTTTACTGTGCCAATGCCACAAATGACAACAACTTGACATGCCTCACAGCTTCTGGCACACTGTAATTTGGAGTGACGAGACCAAAATAGAGCTTTATGGTCACAACCATAAGCGCTATGTTTGGAGAGGGGTCAACAAGGCCTGTAGTGAAAAGAATACCATCCCCAATGTGAAGCATGGTGGTGGCTCACTGATGTTTCGGGGGTGTGTGAGCTCTGAAGTCACGGGGAATCTTGTTAAAATTGATGGCAAGATGAATGCAGCATGTTATCAGAAAAGACTGGCAGACAATTTGCATTCTTCTGCATGAAAGCTGCGCATGGGATGCTCTTGGACATTCAAGCATGACAATGACCCTAAGCACAAGGCCAAGTTGACCCTCCAGTGGTTACAGCAGAAAAAGGTGAAGGTTCTGGAGTGGCCATCACAGTCTCCTGACATTAATATCATCGAGCCACTCTGGGGAGCTCAAACGTGCAGTTCATGCAAGACGACCAAAGACTTTGCATGACCTGGAGGCATTTTGCCAAGACAAATGGGCAGCTATACCTCCTGCAAGAATTCGGGTCCTCATAGACAACTATTACAAAAGACTGCACGCTGTCATTGATGCTAAAAGGGGCAATACACAATATTAAGAACTAAGGGTATGAAGACTTTTGAACAGGGGTCATTTCATTTTTTTCTTTGTTGCCATGTTTTGTTTTATGATTGTGCCATTCTGTTATAATCTACAGTTGAATATGAATCCCATAAGAAATAAAAGAAATGTGTTTTGCCTGCTCACTCATGTTTTCTTTAAAAATGGTACATATATTACCAATTCTACAAGGGTATGCAAACTTTTGAGCACAACTGTAATAAAAAAAGAAGTGAATATAGGATTTTAAAGGAAAAAATGTGTACATTGTGTTAAGCAACGTGGTGTTTTGCGATAAATCACAAAAAAAAATAAAAAAAATTTTTTTATAAAAAGGCATATCGGATGAACCTAGAGACTTCAATCTTTTGACTCACAGGTTTCAATGTAAAAACTTAATTAGGTTTCTTACCAGATGTAGTTTTGTTGGCATCTCTCCCAAAGACAAACTCCGCTGTGGTCGGCACCATGTTGTTTGATCACATGACTCCGTACTTTGAAAGTTTAACCCTCCTGAATGGAAATCAGTCAGTTTAAATGAATTTAAGTTGTGCTTTGAGTATAGCGAAGCCAAAAAACAACATCCACATGTGTACGTGGGGTCGCACAAGGTTAAAAAAAGTGCACTTTCTGAGCACTTTGTTAAAGTGTCCTCAATTAGTCTGTAACAAAATAAATAGATCCAACATCTTGAAGAAAAATACAACCAGGAAGTAAGAATGCATGCCTGTCTAACATGACCATATAGTGAGTAGATCGATCTCATAATTTTGAAATAAATGTGTTTCAAAATCTGACAATAAGTGTGTAACTTTACGAATTGTCACTACCGAACACAAATTCTTTGCAATTAAATAAACTAAGAAGTTTATCTCACTGTGAGGTTCATCAGCACTGTGTGGGTGAGAGAGACAGGTCCACTCTGCTTTCACACTGCGGCCAGCGGCAGATACGCTATGATTCAGGTAGTGCTGTTTCGTCACACTTTGAGTGACCCACTACTCGACTGACCAGCCCACTGGGAAAAGTCCCGGTGCTTCCAATGGCCAGTCCATCCCTGAGTGATAATTCAGATAATAAAAAAAAATTAGTTTGTCAGGGGTTTGTAAGATATGCAATATAAAGTTGAGAAAACATGCAAGCACACCTCCAAATGATTCTTTAGATTTGATGTGGAATTATTTACAGTGGATAGGATATTAAGTTTCGGAAGGCAGAGTTTAATGCTTTACTGTAATGTTTTTGCTTTGTGTCTCTGAAAAGGACAGATTTTAGTGTACTTCGGCTGTCTGCGTTGCTGATCTGTGCACAGTATGTGTGATGCAAATTTCATCATCGCCACAGTCTGAGCGGACTGTCCGCATTCGGGCCAGATTTTCTCAACACTGACAGACCTCGACTTTGCGCATCGTCAGCGTATGTGCCTGTTGTTGACTGTACTAAAAGAGTATCACAACACATTCATATTCGCTCAAGCCTCGCAGTCAAAAGAGTAAACTTTGAAAGGCAACACGGACGACCGGGCGCAATCTGATCTGGAACACAGAAAAATAAAGTATGCCTACATGTTATCCTTTACTACCCAGCACTGCGTATAACACCATACCACCATCGACTGATATGGTTTTTCATTGGAAGATTCTTACTACATTGAGGTGGTTTGGAAATCTGTGTGTAAATGTAAACATAATACAATAAGTTCAAATCAATACGTCGTGTGCATTTATTTTGTAAGTAGCTGTGTAATAAGTGGGATAATGCACAGTCAGCCGGTCATTATAGCAAAATAAACCCCTTCAGGATGATACAAGTCTCCTCATGATCACTCTTTCAGGATTTATTATGCAGTAATGAGTGGCTCACTGTACATTATCCCTTACTTAAAATCTTTTTCTTGTTAAAATTAAAAATCCAATAGCCTACTTAGATTCACTTTACACTTTCTTTAATGTAGACTGTCCATTTACATTGCTTTCCTGTGTCTGAGAAGTCAACCCAAAGTCTAATGATGCTGAATATAACATTCATGTAACTAGGCTCTCTTTATTGTGCCGTTTGCCACAGTGCTGACTCGTATGCAGATAGGACAACAGAGAGCGGAAGAGCATGGTTCTCTTCTTGGTGGCTGTTTGCACGGCTATTTGGCAGACCCTATGTCCAGATGCCCCTTTAGTAGAAAAAATAAAAAATAAAAAATAAAAAAAAACTCCTGCATTGTTCTCCTTTCCTCGGGTAAACAAGTAGAAGAGAAGGGAGTGGGTCTCCCCTTTCCTCCTGAAAGTTTCACTGACACAGAAATAGCGCTGAGAAACATTCACATACAGTAATTAGCTTAAGCACTTTTAAATGTACAGTTTGCTATTCTATAACCCACTTTTTGTCTTAAATAAAGGATCCTGCAACCTAAACTACAGGTAAATATTTGGTTTATATAAGATTCAACTACGAAACATCTATTATATCCTTCACCTTGAATTAGTGGGGGCAAGGGACTGTTGAAGTAAATTTTGTTTCAATTGTTGCAGTGTTTTTTGACATACTGTGTGTGTCTCAAATGTTGTTATAATATTCCCATATGTATCTGCAACAAATTAAAGTAGTTTAGAATTCTACTACTTAACTCTAAACTGTATAAGTAAGTCTCAAATAAAGAGTGCTGTTGTTACCTACCCTAACACTACTATAAAACATTGACGTTTTCAATTTTGTTCCTGAATTTATGGTGGTAATCAAATCTACATCCTACTTTGATTCCCAAACATGATGGCAATGAAATTACATTATAAACCAGATGTGAAATTACATAAAATAAATAAGAAAATGAAAGGATTAATAAATACAAAAATAATTGAATAAGAGAAAAATAGAATTAAAACTCAATTATGAATTTCGCATTTCTTTGCATTCACTTCACATATTTGTATTTTCACAACCATTTATTTATTATATTTATGTATTATCATGTACATTTAATTGTTTATTTCTTTTGTTATTATTTTTTTCTTCCTCATTTATTTTTCATTTTTGGCCATTTTGATTCTCTAAAAGAAAATATTTTTTTGTCCTGTAAATCTTTCATATTTTTAAACAGACTTGCAGCTTCTATTGTCACTTTAAGAAGGTGGTCAATTTCACCCCTGTAACTAATTTATAATTGGTTAAACTGATAGTGTTACAACTTACCCTGTTACTTACAACACTTTCTGGTCTCCTCTAATATAGCATTCAAACTATACTGATTCAAGAAGATTAAGTTGCAGATGTTACAAACATATGCACAATTCAGATGGTTCCAGTTTTAAAACAATGATCTTGAATTCCCCACCTAGTTCAAGACTGGTTTGGCTTTTAAGTGCTGGCGTTAACCTTTTTGGCCCCAGTGTCTCAAACCCAGCCAGTTTCCTTTTCAAGTGGCTTGTAAGAGGGAAATCATATTGTTTGAGATTGTTTCCTCAAAGGGGAGGGGAGCGAGACACACTCATATACAGACTCCAGGTGGGTGGGTGCCCAATCACATTCAACCTGGTTCCCACAATTGATGCCACATTACCTTTCTCAGTAATATGATGGAAATGTTATATAAGAGGCCAAACAGATAAAACGTTAAGTTAAATAAAAAAGTAAATTATATATTCAAATTTCACATAATTATGACAAAGTCAATCCAAATTTGCTAGCCAAACTGCTGTATCAAACCAAACATACCATAAAGCAAGTAGGTCTTTTATTTATTTTCAGCTATTAAAAAGCCAAGAGCGCAACAGTCTGGTTTCGAAAGTACAAATCCCATTCTTTTCTTTCATAGACAAATTGATTTTCAACGCTAACTTATAAATCTTTAAAGACAGACCTACCATGATCTCAGAGGTTGTTTATCGATAGTATATGCTTCCGATTAAGCCATCTGTCTGTGTTTTAGCACATTTAATAGCGGAATTCCTGGTGAACAACTACATTACCCCTGGTACAGCAGTGAAAGATCCACCAATTAGAAAGCCGTGGCCAACAAAACCCGCAAAATAACACCGGAAGCGACCGTCCGCTCCAATGACGCACTCTGAATGACACAAACGATTCGGTCTCCCTGCACTCTCAAAATACTTACATATGTGTATATTGGAATATTTCGCAATAAACAAACTATATTGTTCCTATACTTATAGTCAACAACATAAAATCAATAGTTTTACATATTTCCATAGTTTTATATGCAATGATGTCATTCGCCATCCTTCATGGGATTGTAGTTCGTGCCCTCATGAAAGACGTTAAGTACACAGATGACCCAGAGGCCTTTCTGGAGCTCTTCAAGCACACGGCCCAAGCTCTGGAATGGCTGCGGGCACAATGGGCAGTCCACCACGCACTCTCTCTCTCTCTCGCTCTCTCTCTCTCTCTCTCTCTCTCTGTGGTCCCTCCCCCTCCTCCTTTCCGATCTATCCTGTTACCCCAGAAACGGTGGAACAATTCCCAGAGACCGGTTCCCTGGCCTCGGTGGTGTACTAACACCCCTGTTCCTCTCTCCCCCGGCTCCACCCATTCTTCCTCTCAGGTGGGGGAAGCTGCGGCCACTGGTGTGAGCGTGAGGTTTGGGCCGGTCTGTTGGAGTTGCGGGGAACCAGGACACATCCACGAACTGTGCCCGGTGGGGACATTGATCCGGGTCCCCGACACTCCACAGGCTGCCTCCGACTGAGCCGGGACATACCAAAAACCCGTGAGTATTGGGGGGGTACATGCCATGCCTTGGTGGATTCAGGCTGTAACCAAACCTCCACTCATCAATGCTGGGTTAAAAATGGGGCACTGGATACAAATAATCTGGTGAGGGTGAGGTGTGCTCAGGGATATTTACGATCATCCTGTAGTGACGTCATGATTCTGTTTCGGGGTCAAAAGTATAACATTGAGGCTGTGGTTAGTTTCCGCATCACCCATCCATTAATTTTAGGTACTAATTGGCCGGCTTTTCCAGAATTGTTAAAGGGGTTATGTGTGGATGGGTCCTATAATATAGTGGGATAGTGTGGGGTATGCAATGCACTGACTGGGGAGGCAGAGCTGGGGCCATCTACGTCAGCTCCACATCAGGATGATGTAAGGGAGTGGGAAGCCTCGGCTTTCCCAACCCTTAAGGGAATTTCCACTGGGGATTTCCCTCTGGAGCAGATTCAAGACGAGACTCTTAAGCACGCGTTTGATCAAGTGAGAGTAATTGATGGTCAATGCCTTCAGCCGCGCATTGCATTCACATATCCGTATTTTTCAATTATAAATGATCGCTTGTATCGAGTGACACAGGATGCTCAGACAAAATAGGATACAACCCAGTTGTTAGTACCAAAGAGCCGTCAGGAAATATTGTTCCAGGCGGCTCATCACAGTCCGATGGAGGGGGATTTAGGACAGGAGAAAACACTAAACTGTCTCATGGCCCGTTTCTATTGGCCGGGCATTCGCTGGGATTTTAGCCGGTGGTGTGCGACATGCTGCAAATGTCAGCTCGTGAATCTGCCTGCCACTCCAAAAGCGCCATTGCACCATCTTCCGTTGATTGAGGTTCCCTTTGACAGAGTTGGCATGGACCTCGTCGGGCCATTAGAACGGTTAGCATGTGGGCATCGCTTTGTGTTGGTTCTGGTAGACTACGCGATACCTGGAAGCAGTGCCGCTGCGCAAAATCTCAGCACGTAGTGTTGCGGAGGCGATCTTCAGAATAATTTCCTGAGTGGGGATTCTGAAAGAAATTCTCACTGATCAGGGCACAAATTTCATGTAACGTACACTACGCAAGCTGTATGAGTTATTGGGTATTAAATTGATTTGGACAAGCATGTACCATCCACAAACGGACGGCTTGGTCGAAAAATTTAATAAGACCTTAAAAAATATGATTTGTAAGTTCGTGCACGATGATGCTTGGAATTGGGATAAGTGGCTCGAACCACTGCTATTTGCAGTGCGAGAGGTCCAGCAAGCCTCCACAAGGTTTTCCCCATTTGAATTGTTATATGGGCATAAGCTCCATGGCGTGTTAGATGTCATGAAGCAAAATTGGGAGGAGGGAACTTCACAGAGTAAAAATGAAATTCAATACGTTCTTGACCTGAGAGCAAAACTCCACACACTGGGGCGAATATAAAAGGAGAATTTGCTACAGGCTCAAGAACGTCAGTCCTGGCTGTATAACAGGGGAGCTTGGCTATGGGAGTTTGCACAGGGTGATAAAGTATTTGTGCTGCCCACATCAAGCTAGAAATTACTTGCAAATTGGCAAGGGCCCTTTGATGTCACATGGCAAGTATGGGAAGTCAATTATGAGGTAGTACGTATGGATAGGGGTGGGGCACGTCAGATTTACCACCTCAATCTCTTAAAACCATGGAGAGAGGTGGTCACCGTATCCTGGGCGATGGTAGTTCCGGAGAGGGAGGAGCTCGAGCCAGAGGTGAATCTAAAAGATAATCAGTTCCACCTCTCGCTGTCACAACGTACGGAGGTTGCCAGGTTGCAAAATGTTCTCGCCTCTCCCCGGCTGCACTAACCTCATGAAACACCACATCGAGACAACCCCAGGGGTAGTGGTACATAGTTGTCCCTACTGCTTACCCGAACACAAGAAACAAGTAGTACGGGAAGAATTAAAGGCCATGCTCGATATGGGGGTAATAGAAGAATCCCACAGCGATTGGGCCAGCCCAGTGGTTCTGGTACCTAAGAGAGATGACTCGGTTCAATTATGTGTGGATTATAGGAAAGTCAACGCAGTGTCAAAATTTGATGCTTATCCAATGCCTCGTATTGACGAACAGCTTGATCGGTTGGGTTCGGCTCGCTTTTATTCAACACTGGATTTAACAAAAGGGATATTGGCAGATCCCCTTGACGCTGATGTCCCATGAGAAAACGGCCTTCTTCACACCGTTTGAGTTACACCAATTTGTGACCCTTCCGTTCGGTTTGTTTGGGGCCCCGGCTATGTTTCAGCGTCTTATGGACCGAGTCCTCAGACCGCACGCTGCATGTGCCACTGCTTATTTGGATGATATCATTATTTACAGTAATGATTGGCAACAGCATATGCAGCATCTGCAGGCTGTTCTGTAGTCGCTGTAATGTGTAATAACCTCTTAGAAGTGCGCAATTGGGCGGGTGGAGGTACATTATCTGGGGTTCCACTTGGGTCACGGGCAGGTGTGACCCCAAATTGATAAAACTGCAGCAGTCATGACCTGCCCAAGACCCAGGACCAAAAAGGAGGTGAGACAGTTCCTGGGGCTGACCGGCTACTATCGAAGGTTTGTGCCTAATTTTTACGATGTCACTAGCCCGCTGACTGATCGCACTAAAAAGGGAGCCCCAGACCCGGTCCACTGGACGGAGTTGTGCCAACAGGCTTTCACGCAGGTAAAAGCTGCACTATGTGGTGGGCCACTTCTGCATTCCCCTGACTTCTCTCTCCCTTTTGTTTTGCAGATGGACGCATCAGACAGGGGGCTGGGTGCTGTACTGTCCCAGGTGCTGTACATTAGTCGGAAGCTCTCTATGAGAGAGATGAAGTACAGCACCATAGAGGAGTGCTTGGCCATCAAGTGGGCGGATCTTACTCTCCGCTACTATATATTGGGACGGGCATTTACCCTCTGTTCATACCATGCCCCGCTCCAATGGCTCCACTGCATGAAAGATACCAATGCCCGAATCACCTGTTGGTATTTGGCGCTGCAGCTGTTTAAATTCGAGGTGGTCCACAGACCGGGGGTGCAGATGGCTGTCGCAAACTTCCTCTCCAGAAAGGGGGGATGGGCAGTCCGGACATTTCCCCCAACCTGAGACAGGCGGTGGGGGTACGTGGAGGTGAGGGCATGGTTAAGCGCCCATATGGGTTGCTCCTCATTACGGTTTCTCTTTTGACAGTGAGAGACAAGGGAATTAAATTTGGGTCCAGAACGGAGAGAGAGATACAGACCAGAGACTACGAGTCTGCTACCAGAGTGTTTCGATATTATAGTGTTTTGCTGATAAGCTGACCTGTCTTATCTTTTATGCTGCAAAGCAGACTTTTGGTTTTGAGTGTGAAGCTGCAAAGCGATTTTCTATTATTTTGTAGAACGTGGACTGTGGACTTTGATCCAAATATAAACCTTTGCTACATTTACATTCAAATGTTTTTCGATGCTTTCCCCAGAGAAACTGCCATTTAAATATACACAGTCTTATCCAATTTCTCATGGTAAAACACTGAGAATATTGTGGCCTCCCTCTTCCCATAAACTCACTAAAGGACTGAGACTCTGATTCTAGAAAAAAAAATGAATGAGAGAGAGAGAGTTTCATTCCAAAAGTATTACAAGGGGAAGAAACAGAGACAATTATTCAAATAAAAAAGGAATTATTCAAATAAAAAATAATACACATTAAAGTTTGTCCAGCATAATCTTTCACCAAATTTCTGTCCTGTAGGAATCAACCTACAAATTGCTTACTTATTGTATAGCTCTGCATCTTATCTCTATCTATACCTTTAAAAATAATGTGTAGCGATATAACCAGACCATAACCAGTATTTAACTGTTAAAGTTGTTTTATATTAACTATATATTTCTATTTGAATATAAAATTTATGATATAAATCAATAATAAATGTGTTCATCTCATAGATGAATTAATCTGTATATAAAAGCATCTGACATTTCCTCGCTTTAGAACGATAACAGGAAACACTCCAATACCAAGAAAAGATAAATGGCACTAAATATTTGCTTCTATATTTATTTTTAGCTGCTGGTTCCTTAAATTCCTTAGTCACTTTTTCCCAGACTCCCAGCACTTGATTGTGTGGGAAAAGTTTATAACGAAACCCCGAACACACACAGACACAGCCTAAATATATAGCCTAAGCATGTTTGGCATCTTTCCCCCTGTTTTAGAATAGCATGAGAGGGCACAGGGCAGTATCAAATCAAATCAAATCACTTTATCGTCACACAGCCATATACACAAGTGCAATGGTGTGTGAAATTCTTGGGTGCAGTTCCGATCAACATAGCAGTTGTGACAGTGATGAGACAGTACCAATTTACAATAACATCAAATTAACACAGCACAATTTAAACATCTGATATACACATAATTACACTCAACAATATACAAATAATAACATACACTGTACAGTATACAATACGCACTATATAGATACACATTATTCAATAAAAATATATAAAAAAGTATATATAGTAGTATATATAGAATGTACAGTATTGTACTGTATTGACATTCAGGCTGTCGGTTGATAGTCAGTTGTTAAGAGAGAACATAATATAATAATAATATAATTTATGACAGTCCGGTGTGAGATATAAGAGTAAGGGTAATAAAGTGCAGTGCTGATGTATTTTGATCATGGGAGATCAAGAGTTCAGAAGTCTGATTGCTTGGGGGAAGAAGCTGTCATGGAGTCGGCTGGTGCGGGTCCTGATGCTGCGATACCGCCTACCTGATGGTAGCAGTGAGAACAGCCCATGGCTCGGGTGGCTGGAGTCTCTGATGATCCTCCGAGCTTTTTTCACACACCGCCTTGTATATTTCCTGGAGGGAGGGAAGCTCACCTCCGATGATGTGTCTGGCAGTTCGCACCACCCTTTGCAGTGCTTTGCGGTTGTGGGTGGTGCTATTGCCGCACCAGGTGGAGATGCAGCCAGTCAGGATGCTCTCTACAGTGCAGGTGTAGAACCGTGTGAGGATGTGGCGGTTCATTCCAAACTTCCTCAGCCGTCTCAGGAAGAAGAGGCACTGATGAGCCTTCTTCACAACGACTTCAGTGTGGATGGACCATGTGAGTTCCTCAGTGATGTGGACACCCAGGAACTTGAAGCTGCTGACTCTCTCCACTGGTGCTCCATTGATGGTGATGGGACTGTGTTCTCTGTCTTTTCTTCTGAAGTCCACCACAAGCTCCTTTGTCTTACTGACGTTGAGGGAGAGGTTGTGCACCTGACACTAGTGTGTCAGAGTGTGCACCTCCTCTCTGTAGGCTGTTTCATCATTGTCAGTGATCAGACCTACCACCGTTGTGTCATCAGCAAACTTAATGATGGCACTGGAGCTATGTGTTGCCACACAGTCATGTGTGTACAAGGAATACAGTAGTGGGCTGAGAACACAGCCCTGTGGGGCTCCAGCGTTGAGGGTCAGTGATGAGGAGATGTTGCTGCCTATTCTAACCACCTGGCGTCTGCTTGACAGGATGTCCAGGATCCAGCTGCACAGCGAGCTGTTTAAGCCCAGAGCCCTGAGTTTCTCATCTAGCTTGGAGGGCACTATGGTGTTGAATGCTGAGCTGTAGTCTACAAACAACATTCTCACATAAGTGTTCTTTTTTTCCAGGTGGGAGAGAGCAGTGTGTATTATAGCTGCAATGGCATCATCAGTGGAGCGGTTGTTGCAGGTAAGCAAACTGCAACGAGTCAAGAGAGAGAGGCAGCACAGAGCAGATGTAATCTCTGATTAGTCTCTCAAAGAATTTGCTGATGATGGGGGTCAGAGCAACAGGACGCCAGTCATTTAAGCAAGTAATTTTTGATTGCTTTGGAACAGGCACAATGGTGGATGTTTTAAAGCATGTGGGGACTACAGACAGAGAAGGAAAGGTTGAAAATGTCCGTAAAAACACCAGCCAGCTGGTTCGCGCATGTTCTGATGGCTTCGCGGATATTCACCCGTCGGAAGGATCGGGTTACATCCGCTACAGAGACGGAGAGTGAACTAACCTCTGTAGCTTCAGCCGCGAGAGCTCTCTCCGCGAGGGCGATGTTATTTCCCTCAAAACGAGCATAAAAAGTATTTAGCTCATCCGGGAGAGAGGCAGCGGTGTTCATGGCGGAGTTTTTATTCCCTTTAAAGTCCGTGATGATGTTAATTCCCTGCCACATGCTTCTAGAGTTGGTGGTGTTAAACTGTCCTTCAATCTTGCTCCTGTACTGGCGTTTTGCGGTTCTGATTTCGGAGGGCATAACTGGCTTGTTTATGCTCCTCCGCGTTCCCGGAATTAAAAGTGGAGGTCTGCACATTAAGTGCCGCGTGAACATCGTTATTTATCCATGGTTTCTGATTCGGATAGATCCGTATTGTTCTGGTCGGAACCACGTCCTCCATGCACTTTTTGATGAAACACATTACGGCATCAGCGTAAAGCTCGATGTCGTCATCAGAGGCGGACCGGAACATCTCCCAGTCCGTGTGATCAAAACAGTCTTGTAGTGTAGAATCTGATTGGTCCGACCAGCAATGGATCGTTCTGAGGGTGGGTGCTTCCTGTTTCAGTTTCTGCCTGTAAGCGGGCAGAAGCAGAATGGAAGAGTGGTCCAATTTGCCAAATGGTGGGCGGGGGAGGGATTTGTAGCCATCCCGGAAGGGAGAGTAGCAATGGTCCAAAACCTGGTCCCCTCGTGTGTTGAAACTAATGTGCTGGTGGTATTTTGGTGCGACTGATTTTAAACTGGCTTTATTAAAGTCCCCAGTCACAATGAACGCGGCCTCAGGGTGCACGGTTTCCTGCTCACATACAGTTCCTTGAGTGCCCGGTCGGCTTGTGGGGGGGGATGTACACAGCAGTGATAATGACCGCTGTGAATTCCCTTGGTAGCCAGAATGGTCGACACAGAAGCATGAGAAATTCCAGATCAGGAGAGCAGAAAGACTTGATAGAATGTACGTTCCTCTGATCACACCAGGATTTGTTGATCATAAAACATACACCACCACCTCTGCTTTTACCTGAGAGGTCTTTCGCTCTGTCCGCTCGGTGCACAGAGAACCCCGCGGGTTCAATGGCTGAGTCTGGAATCTCCGCAGACATCCAAGTTTCCGTAAGGCAGATAATGCAGCAGTCCCTTCTATCTTGTCGGAAAGAGATCCGCGCTTTCAGCTCGCAGAGCTTGTTATCCAGAGACTGAACATTTGCCAGTAGAACAGTGGGTAGCGGGGGTCAATTTGCGCGGCGTCTTATTCTGATGAGAACGCCAGCTCTGTTTCCCCTTTTCCTTTTGCGTTTCCGCGGCCGTGCTGCCCAGACAAAGGGCTCTGCTTGCGTGTTTGTAAACAGCGGGTCGGCATTGAGAAATTTAAGACCGGTTTACGGTGTGAAATTGCTGAACCAATGTCCAAAAGTGTTTGTCTGTCGTAGACAATCAGGCAGAAAACATCCAAGACAAAAAACATAAGAATTGTGAACAAAACAAACAAAACACTACTATGTTGTGTCGGAGCTCGCAACGCAGCAGCCATACTCGGCGCCATCTTCGACATAAGAACCAGTACCATACATTACTATACTGACTGTAGAGTGGCACAGTAATTTTAAATAATGTATGTGATCCAGTTTAAATACTCTCTTCCTAGAAACATAGGAAGAGGTTGGAACAGCGTCAAGGTATCAGACTAAATATTAAGCAGTATAAAGTTAGGCCCCAAAAATATATATTGAAATATAGTTGAAATATATCATATATCGTAGTACATAATATAAACTTTAAATGTGCACTAAGTAATTTTTGTGTGTTTTGCTGGTCTATACGACAGTGGTCTTGGACTTTATACTAACAAATATTGCCGTGGATGAAGGATAAAGCAAAAGCAAATGTTTGTGGTTACTGATACCATTGCAGAAATATTCAAACATGCATGCGCATTTGACACCCATGATTAGTTTATTCTGAAGCCAAAAGCATCTGAAAATAAGGTTACAGAGATAAAGTAAGTAGTATACTGCTAGTCATGTGATCTCACCATGATGGATTAGCTTTTACACTACAAATGTAATGTGGTCACAAATATTTTCAACTACCTTTGAATGTGGCTTGGGTAATCAGATTAAAAAAAAAAAAAAAAAAAAACATCGGGAGTGTTTACATGCATGATCTTACGCCTATTTTGCTTAATAAACCGACAATGTGTAAGGCCGTGTAAACGCCTTAAACTGGTTGCCTTTATTGGGGTAAGGTCATAAACGTTTGAAACATTATCCGATCGGCAAAAATAGATTTTTGCCTATTACCCAGATTTCGCTCTGCTTGTAAACACCTTTATTGGCATTCTTACCAGCTTATTCAGTGCCCGCTAGTGTTGTGCGCATGACTGTTTACATTTTGACATCAAAAGCAGAGAATAATCAGATGATTTCAAAGCTCTTGTAAATGTGATTTTCTTGCATTGTCATATTTTTTTAATAAGTTGCTTTTTGGTAATTCCGCATATTGGTGTTTATGTAAACATGATTTCGACCCTGTTTACATCTGTATTTGGTGCTGTCCACTTGTGATCAGATTACCCAAAATGTATCTTTATACCAAGCAACATGATCACATGTTGGGAAGTCGGCATGTTGTTTCCGAAAAATCCTGTACCCTAGAATCTGGCACATTATGCCGACTTACTCAAAAGCAGCATAAGACATTTTTGCATTGGCTCAATGTTTACCTTCCCTTGTGCGTGACCGAAAGCACATGGCGTCAACAGCATGGGAGACCTGGGTTCGCATCAAGCACTGAAACTAGGAAGTAATTGTGTTTGCATAATCAGAATTGAGCGGAGATTGAGGTTGCATCCCCCCCCCCAACATAAAATGTTTACTCCACTGATGTTTAGGTTAGGGTTTGAGTTGGGGGGTACAGTATATAAAATATGCATTCTTCTTCACTGTATTACATCCTGTATAGCTGAAAACAACTCGCTTTTGGTGCCCCTCCATGGATAATTCACATGGAAAATTGAGCTTGCATAAGGCCGTACGTCCAACAACACTTACCCCTTTGGCCACTGGGGGCATTGTTTCAAATTTTGGTAAGCACAGACTGATTTTAGCTAAAGAAAAGTCAACCTGCTGTTTCCGATTTCACTGTGAGATCAGTCTGTACCAGTAATAGACATTCAGTTTCTTTTTTTACTTTACGCTCACTCACACTTCCTCTATTTTCCCCAGGATTCTTCACTAAACCTCTTGACTTGTCATGGCTGACTGGAGCTTGCTGGAGAACTTTCTAGAAGAAGTCCAGGAACATTCCACCTCAGTGGGAAAGGTGTGGCTCACCATCCTCTTTATCTTCCGGATCTTGGTCCTGGGCACGGCCGCCGAGTCCTCCTGGGGTGATGAACAAGAGGACTTCACCTGTGACACAGAGCAACCTGGTTGTGAGAATGTTTGTTATGACCAAGCCTTTCCCATAGCGCACATACGATACTGGGTGCTTCAGATAGTGTTTGTGTCCACACCTTCTCTTATCTACATGGGGCACGCCATGCATAGAGTCCGCAGGGAGGAGAAAAGAAGGAAAAAACAGGATGATCAAGGAGCCCAGAGCGATGGAGAGAAGTACCCTGAAGAAGATAAGGATTCTGGGAAGGAGGATGAGGGTGGATGGGGGAAAGTACGACTCAAGGGTGCCCTGCTGCAAACGTATGTACTTAGCATCCTCATTCGCAGTGTGATGGAGGTGATCTTTATCGTAGTCCAGTACTTGATCTATGGAGTCTTCCTTAATGCACTCTATGTGTGTAGGGCACCTCCATGCCCGCATCCGGTGAACTGCTATATCTCACGACCTACGGAGAAGAATGTATTTATTGTGTTTATGCTAGCGGTTGCTGCTGTGTCGTTGTTGCTCAGTATCGTGGAACTATATCATTTGGCATGGAAGCAGTGTAAGACGTGTTTGCAAGGATACAAGGCTTCCAAACAACATCTGAATACGCCTTCCACTGTGGCTGCAGTTTCGCCAAATCCATCTACGCCAAACCCGGCATGCACTCCACCACCTGACTTCAACCAGTGCCTGGTGACATCAGCACCATCTTCCCCTACTGTACAGGCACACACACACTCTCTCATGCACCCCAGTTGCCCGCCCTTTCACGACCGACTGGCGCACCAGCAAAATTCTGTGAACATAGCCACCGAACGTCACCATGGTCATGACTTCCTGGCAGTGGATTTCTTTAAGATGAGTTTTTCACAAGCAGCAACAGAGATACCCAACTCATGTGCCTCTCCGTCATTACTAAGTAGCGAATTTGTTGAGGACAAGCGAAGGTTTAGCAAGAGCAGTGGGACCAGTAGTCGCATGAGACCGGATGACCTTGCGGTATAGCACTGACCAATCACATATGGACAAGGGACATTAAGTGTGACTAGGCATACATCTGCTAAAAATGTTGCACTTTATCTAACAGATCAATGATAATATTGCTGTCTCATAGACCGATTCAGAATATCCGTTCAAACATTTGCACAAATGCATCATGCGAGCATCTAGTTCACAATGAAATAAAAATATAGGGACCTATTTTAAGAGCGCTAACGCTATTCCATAAGTCATTGGGCATGGCAATTAAGTTTTGGTATTTTCATGCAAGCATGTGCTAAGTCTAAGCGCAAATGGGTTTGGCGAAATTTCGCACAAAAAGCGCTAATGTGTTGGGTCAAGAGCCATTTATTTCTAAGGTTCTTCTCCAGCACCATCTGCATCCTATTATATAGTCCAGCACAAGCAATATAAACAAAGACAGCACATTCATATGGAGTTGGTAGTGTAAATAGACTGTATGCAATGAATTAAAAGAATAGAAATATGGACTCATGTTAAGTCAAGACATTTTTATTTGTATAGCACTTTTCACAAAACACATTGTTTCAAAGCAGCTTTACAGGAAATCATGCATTAACAAAAAAATTAAAAATGAAACTGTAATATCTATAATGTTTTACAGTGATAATTGTGTAGTTTGATTAAATGATTGTAAAATGTGTATAGATATTAAATAATTAAATAATAATTATATTTAGAACCCCTGTGAGCAAGCTGAAGGTGACAGTGGCAAGGAACACAAAACTCCACAAGATGTTGGCTAATGGAGAAAAAGAACCTTGGGAGAAACCAGGCTCACTGTGGGGGCCAATTCCCCTCTGGCTAAACAACATGAATATAATGCCAATATTAGTTATTTGTATGCAGTGCAGGTCATGATTTTAAATTTGTAAATTAAGTAAGTGTAAAATGATTTTATGAACTTTAAGATTATTGACTAATGTCTTTGAAGTCCATCCTGGATTAACTGCAGAAGTTAACATAGATGCATTGCCCTTTTTTAGTTGGCTGATAAAGGCTTTTGTTGGCAATTAAATGATGGTCTGTCTATGTATTCCATTTCAAGGGTGTAGTCCATCAATGGACAAAGGATAAATCAATGGATAAATGTTGAGGTGCATCGCAGTTCAACCTGCAGGTCATTTCGGTGAGGTTCGGTAGGGCCTATGCTAAGTCCAAGGTTCAGGCAGTGGCATATGAAGTATCCAATGTCTTACAGTTGGAGTTGGCATCAGTTCATCCTCTGAAGTCAAAAAACTAAAGTGATGTCTGGCTAGCACTGTCTGTGGTTTGTCGTCATCTCTCAGCAACACGTAGCAGTGGAGTACGACACCAAGCAGGAACGGAGCTGGATCTGGCAGGCTCTGGTAACCTCGGGTTATGAATCCTGAGGTTGAGACATGGAAACATGGAATAATATTAGCGTAGATGCCATTCAATTTTATACAGAGTTATAGATCATGATGAATGCTTCTGGTTCTGGCAGACCTAACTAAAGCAGCCTAATTGTGAGTTGAAGGATAAATTAGGTGTATGCCTGGCTGAATAGATGAGTCTTTAGTCTAGACTTAAACTGAGTGAGTGTGTCTGCATCCTGGACAGTGTTAGGGAGACTAGTCCATAGTTTAGAAGCCAAGTATGAAAAGCATCTACCTCCTTTTGTAAATTTTGATATTCTTGGAATTATTAACAAGCCAGAATTTTGTGATCGTAATGAACGTGATGGAACATAGCGTATCAGGTCACTTAAGTACTGTGGAGCTGGACCATTCAAAAGCTTTGTATGTAGTAAACAGAATTGCAAAATTAATATGAAATTTAACAGGTAGCCAATGTAATGACAATAAAATTGGGCTAATATGATAATATTTCTTGGTTCTAGTCAGCACTCTGGCAGCTGCATTTTGAACCATTTGAAGTTTGTTTATTGAACTTGCTGGACATCCTCCCAGTAATGCATTATAATAATCTAGTTTTGAGGTCATGAACGCATGAATTAATTTTTCGGCATCAGCAACAGAGAGCATGTGTCGTAATTTAGCAATATTTCTTAGGTGGGAGAATGCTGTTCTACAAACATTGGAAATTTGATTTTCAAAGGACAGATTGGTATCAAATATAACACCTAATTTCTTTGCAGAAGACGACGACGTAACAGTACATCCATCGAGTCACATTATATTTTAGCAGCTTATTTTGAGAGGCTTTTGGTCCAATCATTAGTACTTCCGTTTTGTCGGAATTGAGTAGAAGGAAATTTCTGGCCATCCAATCTTTGATTTAATTGATACACACTGCTAATTTGGAGAACTGTGAATTTTTGTTGGGTTTAGAAGAAATATAAAGTTGGGTATAGTCAGCATAACAGTGGAAACTTATTCCATGAGTCCTGATAATATCTCCCAGGGGAAGCATGTATAAGGAAAAAAGCAGAGGTCCTAAAACTGATCCCTGTGGCACTCCATATTTACCTTTTGTTTGATTTGACAATTCCTCATTTACACATACAAAGTGGTAGCAGTCTGATAAATAGGACCTAAACCATGCTAATGCAAGTCCAGTAATGCCAACATAATTCTCCAGCCTATTCAAGAGAATGTCGTGATCTATCATGTCGAAGGCAGCACTAAAAGCACTAGAAGAGAAAAGCAGTTGCGATCAGATGATAAGAGCAAGTCATTAGTAACTCTGACAAGTGCAGTGTCTGTGCTGTGATGAGGCCTAAATCCTGACTGAAATTGTTCATATATACTATTTCTCTGTAGAAATGAACATAATTGGGAGAACACTAGAGAAGACCTTATTTATATTTTCTGTTATTTCATCAAGTTTTTCTAGACTTTTTGGCTTACTGAGTATGTGAGACAATTCTGGAAGATTATTAGTGAAGGTATCTTTAGTGGTTGAATGAATAGTTCTACCTGAACGATAGTGTGGTGTACGTAGATTGAGTGACATTAGCTGATCGCAACAGACAAGAGATGAGGTAATGATATGAGATGTTATCGCTCTGCGGTAGAATTTCTATAGTATCAACATCAACTCCATATGAATTAAATCTAGCGTATGATTATGGCGATGAGTTGGTCCTGTCAAATTTTGTCTGACTCCAAGAGAGTCGAGAACATAAAAAAAATGCTAATCCCAATGTGTCATTTTCATTATCTTTGTGAATGTTGAAGTCACCAACAATTAAAGCTCTATCTACATTAACTACTAGATCAGATGGAAAATGTGCAAATTCACCAAGGAAACCAGAGTAAGGCCCGGGTGATCTATAAACTGTAGCAAGGGCAAAAGAGCATATTATAGTGTCTGACATCATTTTTGCAAGTTCACACACCTCTATAACATTATCTCTAGTGATCTTCGACTAGTGAAGCCGGACATCATTAGTGCCGACATGAATCATTTTAGAAAATGTACGTTTATCATTAGCCAGCACTTGTAAATTTGATCTGATGTCAGACGCCCCAGACCCGAAATGCATTCAACAATGTTGGCTGGAGTCGCTATTTCCACATTCCTTACAATAGAATCACCAATTATTAGGGCTCTTTCAACATGATTCTCAGTGGGTGCATCACTGAGTGGGGAGAATCGATTGGAAACCCTAACAGGAACAGGAGAGTGGTGTCACTTTGCTGAGCATGTGGCCGAGACATCACCCAGTCGCCTGCTGCGGGGGCTCTAGAGCCGGAACCAAAGGGTGTGTTGCTTGCTGTTCTACACGCATCCGAAACAGTATCTACTTCTCTCTCACAGACCTCCTCTAGTGTTTGGATGCGTGTCTCTAGCTCATTAACCTGTTCAATGTTCAACAATGTTCTTTTGTGCTTCATGTTGACTTTAATACTATTTCACTTTAAGTCAACCAATATTTTCGAAATATAAGTACACTTGCATTTCCCGCAAGTCACTTTGCACACCCAAGACAAATTTTGGTCTGACAAATGGCCTAAAAGAAACAAGATTTCTCTTGAAAATTATCAGTCCATTGTTTTTTTAAGAGATGAAAATTATTTTATGCACTACTGATTTGAAAGAAATAAGCAAAATGAATCTGACCAGGACAAAGAGAGAAACTGCAAGCAGAGGTGCACAACAACAAGAGGACTAGTAAATTGGAGTCTCTAGTTTGAGAAACAGACCCGCACAGGTCCTAAACTGGCAGCTTCGATTACCAGTACATGCCAAACAAAACAATAACAAAAAATACCAGTTTCTTTTGCAACAGTGAAGAAAAGACTCTGGGATGCTGAACTTTTAAACAGAGATTCAAAGAAAAAGTCACATCTGACACTGGCAAATAAGAAGAAAATAGTTAAATGGGCAAAAGAACTTAAAGATTGCATGGTAAATGATTAGAAATGAGTATTATGGATGGGTGAGTCAATGTTTGAGGTGCTGAGCTGTTGTTAGAAGAGTCTGATCATAAAGTCTGTGAAGTGTCCTACAAAACAATTACATCTTTGAGAAGTGCTATAGAAAGCATGGGATGAAACTTAACTGAATATCTTACTAAACTGACTGCAAGAATGCCGAAGGTGTAATTGCTGCAAGTGGAGTATTCGTGGATAAACAGGAAGTTTGAAGAATACAGCATTAATTTAAATAGAAATAGTCATTTGTAACATTAGAAAATTATTTACTGTAATTCTTGATCAATTTGAAGCATCTGTGGTGAAGTACCATTTTCCTCCAAAACTATAAAAATATCACTGTGATTACAAACTTTTGAATGGTAGTGTATATATAAACACAATGACACACATACGGTATATATAAAGATATATATATATAAATAGCAGCTAAATACTCAGGACTGTCGATAAGAAAATGAAGAGTTTACAATGTTGGCCATATGCAGTCCTCCAATGGCTACAGTAGCTTACAATTTGAAACTGAAGTTATGAACACAGTGTGACTGGATGAGTCACAGTAGAAACCTAATTTGATTGGGTTAAAAAAGACAATTGAGAGAAACAATTAATATGCCTATTAAATAATATTATAAGTAAATAAGTAATATTGTTACAAACATTATTGTAAATCGAGAGACAGTTAATACTTTCTCACAGGCCACTTCTGCAGAAACCTCATAGACAGTTGCATCTAATTTTACAAAACCCAATCACTCCCTGTGAGAGAGAGAGAGAGAGAGAGAGAGAGAGGTCTGGCATTTGAGGTGAAGTCAAGAGATCCAGCTTCAACTGAGCCCAAGCAATGTTCTGATGTGAAATGTCAGTGAGAATGTACAACTATGCCATATTTTTTTTTTATGCAACACGTACGCTTTTAACTTTTGTTTCTTTGCGTTCATGGATGTAACATTCACTGTTTGTAGAAACATGTTAACCATCTTCATTTTACAAATTTAGAATTTTTAATGTTAATTGGAGTAAAGGTAAATATTGAAAAATCTAATTCCACATTTATTTTTATCATTAGATAGTGATTACTGTTAGAACAAACATGGGGGATTTCTCCAGCAAAACTAAATGTTTTTCCTCTTTAAATAAAAAATAAAAATAAAAAATAAAAATAAAAATAAAAATAAAAAATAAAAATTAAATAAGCATAAGTAGTACACATTTCAAATAACTGGAAAAAATAAACCTGTTAAGTTAATGCCGTAGCCACCGCTAGATGGCGCAATCACCCTTCACTTTAACACGACAGTCAGTGACCAGAACTGCACGCATCAGAATGTTCTCTGAATGCTAAGAGGTCACGTGTTATCATTCTGGCACTTAGATGGCTTCACTGTCCATTGCACGTTTAAAAATATTACATGTACTATTTTAATTAGGATTTCAGTTATCAGTGTAGAACAGCGCCATTTCACTCATTTTAGGTTTAAATTGATTCCATATAACTGTGCAGATTTCCCTACATATTCAGCACAGAAAATGTGAAAAGTCTGTATATTCCAACTGGTCTTGTCCATAAATCACCCTTATTTGATCACTAATCTGTAATTTACCCAACACTTTTATCCAAAGCTACATGTAGAACACTTATTACAGGAATACTTCCCTTGAAACCACCTGAAGTTGAGATCATTGCTCAAATGGCCCAATGATGATTACTTTTTGTGGGAATTGAACCTTCAACATTTCAGGATATATGTTTATTGTTAGTGCATGACACCTAATGCCTCAACTAATGTTAACATACACAACATTTTTGTAAAGTGTTTTCCCTCAGTCACCAGTCTAGATCTTTAACCACTCAATACACTACACCTAACTCTGGATTAAATGTAATAAACCACCCTAATCCTACAGGAAATACTGTACAGATGTTCATGAGAACATGTCACAGCCATTTAAGGTGCATTTTCATTCGTCTTGTGGCTACTAGTAGACAGAAACTATGAGGTCGCCAGATATTTGATTATGAAAGCAAAGCTTCCTCTAGCATTACCGCATACTAAAGCACCTACACTGCCACTAGAGGGCAGCAGAAGACCACTAAGACCCATAAGACACTTGCAGGCATTGAGACACTTTATACCAAACAATATATTTTATTTGTCGTCCAACACCACAGTCCAGCCTTAGGAAGTGGTTCAGTACCAAATTCAATGGAGTTACACATGACGAGCATCAACACAGGAGGGGCAGGGACAAGAGGACAACCTATTAGCTTTTTTTCTGTTTTTGTTTTAATAATAATTTGTTTTCTACAAAAAAAAAAAAAAAAGAAAAAAAAAAGAAAAAAGAACTCCACCCTCCAACAGCTCAGATATTGTCAGCACTGCACTATATAGCTGTACAAAGCCAAGCAATAAAAAAACAATAAAACAAAAACTGTATTCCACAGTGGTGGCAAACAGCGACAGCCTGACTGAAGTCCTTGTCAGACAGACACAGTAGCCTGAGCGTCACTGCAGAACTGAGTGCTGGTTTACGGGCTTCAAAAATGCCCCTCCACAGTCAGCCCTCACCTGTACCCAGACCAGCTTACAGAAATTTCTAAAACAGGAACAGGAGACCACACTGCATACATCCGATTACTGCTCCTACAGACTCTCAAAGTGTTTTCTCTACAATTAAAAAAGGAAGAAAAAAAAAACACTTTATTCTTTACAGTTAATTCTTGTTTGTGCTTTTTTTTTTTTTTAATAATACTATGATCTGTATGAGGTCTTGGTTTGGTTTTATCTTACACTGGAGTAGCAAAGAAAATTAAATTTAAAATATTCTGTACGCCCCACAGTACACAGTATTTTGAGGTGGTGTTGGGTCACCTATCGACCACAACTAACCACCTCAATCCCCCCTTTACAAATGAAGATGGAAAATAAAACTATTGAAATCACTGGTAGAATCCCTTTAACAACACAAGTACAGTACACACATACAAAGAGCATTTCCTGTCTGGAGGGAAGTGATGGGATGAGATGTAAACATATAGCCAAGACGGTGCACCTTGTGACAAAATGTTCCTTGACTTTTTTCCATTTTGACGTCTGTTCTTTCAGTTCTTTGACTTTTTTTCCCCAACAATCTTTCTTGTTTTCCACCAATGTATAAAAGTAGAAAGAAGCCTTTAAACTTTCATACTTGATTTACTGTAGGCTTTATATGTGGCATCATATCCACAATGTCAAGCAAATATTCTTGACACGATTCAGTCTTGTAAATTCCATATACATTCCCAAGTTTCCCAGAAAAAAAGCCCATTCCAAACTGTGCCAGACCTGAGCCCTAGTTGAGGAAAGCACACTTAGCTTCTCTCTTACTTTCACCTGTTAAATGACATTACCATTGAAGAAGATTCTCTGTGATGGTCATCCATCACTGTGTATGTAAGCTATAAACCTTGTTCTACCCAGGTGTGTGGGAGTCTGTGTATATGTGCACAAAAATGTCCCAGTTTCCACACATCTCTTTAAGAACAGAGTTTCATTTTGTAATTCTTTACGAAGGTTTTTATTTCACAGGTTATGCAGTTTCCAAATTGTTCGCAACTGTAGTGGAGGCTCAAAACATTATATTCCCAGGGTTCCCTGGGCCAGGGTTAAATCCCATGCCCATATCTGCTGCCATTCCTCGAGGCCTCATCTGAGTAGGCATCATCATAGTCTGCTGAGGGCCACTCATCCCTTGTAGTGACATCATCATATTAGGAGAGCCCACAGGGCCAGGGTGGTTGTACATTGGCCTTTCCTTGCCCTGCATCATTCCAGGGCCTCCCATCATTCCTGGCTGCTGGCCAGGAGACAACATCCTATGCTGTGGCCCCATCATACCCTGACCCATGAAACCTGGGGGTCTCATTGGGTTATGGCCTGGATTACCCATGGTCATGTCCTGTGGCCCCATGTGTCCAGGGCCTGGAGGACCACCCATTCCCTGCATGGGCAGGCCCATCCTTGGGTTACCCTCACCCATCATCCCCTGCATTTGGGGGAAGCCAGGTGGGCCAGATGGGTGTGGTGGCTTCCCACCAGGTGCATCCCCTCCACGAGGGAAGTAGGAGAGAGTCTGGCTAGGCTTCTCAGAAGGGATTATTCGAGAGAGATCGAACTCAGGAATGCCTGAGGCACCTGGTCGCATCACCTCATGGAGATCTGAATCATTAAAGACACCTGGCATGTTATTAAACTCCTGGCCTCCTGGGGTGTTAGGTTTACACATACCTGGCTCTCCACCAGGACCATGAGGCATATTGCCCATCCGGCTCAGTGGGCCCCCATCTCCCTGGAAACCCATCCCATGAGGGAAGCCACCCTGGGGTCCAGGTCCATTGTGAGGGAAGGGGACCTGCTGTGGTGGTGACTGCCCTGGGGGAAAGCCCTGTCCTCTGTGCGGGAGACCCATGCGGCCTTGTGACATCATCTGGTTGTTAACAATGCCAGGGTCTTGGGAGACTGGGTTCATCATCATACCATGAGGAATCATGCCTGGCCCCATAGGACCCGAGTGAGGAGGTATATTAGGGCCCATGGGGTTGGGTGAGGGCATCTGGTTTGGCATGCCATGGGAAAGTGGCTGAGAGCCCATAGGGTTCATCCCCATTGGGCTGAGGGAAGGCATGGGCCCAGAAGAGTTGGGTGTCATCATTCTAGGGTGACCCGGGTGATGGTTCACACCCATTCCTGCAAAAGAATATGAAAAGTTTGAGATATAGAGGAAAAGAACTCCACCGAGAAATTGCCACCATTAAGACCACTGCATTTTCAGTGACCCCTGTGGATTTTGTCTCTTACCTTGCATGTTGTTGTTCATAGATGGCAGGTTTGGGGATCGAGCAGGTGGCGAGTCATCATCAGAACTTGCCACAGTTTTGATTGCATCATGGTAGAGGGGTGTAGAGCTGGGCATTGCGAACTTGGACATGCGTGACATCATAATGGAAAGTGGATTTTGGGAGAGCGTTGGCTCTGGGGGCATGGCATAGGGACTGCTGGACGGAAGACTTCCAGGAACATTAATGGAGCCTTGCTGACTCGAGGAACTACTGGAGGGAGGAGCTGAAGGAAGAGGATTACCACCTGAGGAGGGGAGAAGACAGAAGAGGTTAAGAGAAGAGAAGGGAGAGGAGGGAAGGGAGGAACATTTACCAAAGATTTATTCCTTGACACCTATTAGGCCAGTGGTGATAATTGTGACCAAATGAAATAGCTGAAGACAGTAAATAAAAGTATTATACAAGCACAGTGCCTGACATTATAACATTACATTGAACAAAGATTCTATCCACATAAAATGCCATATGTAACAGGCAGGATTTTTTTGTTTTCAACTTACCTTGCTCTACATTGCCCATCATATTTGGTGATGTCATGCTAAGGGGAGGCTTGTTCTGTGGGATTCCTGGGCTTTGCATGGGTGGCTTGGGTGATGACGTCCAGCCTGGCGAGGGGGCAGGAAGTGAGGGAGACTTCATATGGACGGGTGATGCCCCTGCTGACCCCATCATGGGAGGAGATTTAATGGCTGCTGCTGCTACTGCTGCTGCCGATGGCCCACTAAGCATGCCAGCCAGCTGGGATGGTGTCTGTGGGGATTTGAGGTTACCTGATGGTGAGCCCAGCATGGGTGACTGGACCTGCCGTAGTGTTGGTGACTTAAGCGGATTGACTATGACATTGGGTGAGTTAGCAGGGCCAGACTGGACACTCAGATCTGAGGGTTTGCGACCTATATTTCTCGGGCCAGGAGGAGGCCCTGCACAGTTGGGAGCCTGGTTGGATGGTAAAGGAGGCATGTGACTGAGGCGCCCATTTCCACCCACATTTCCTCCTCTTTGGTCAGGACCAAAGGCTGGCTCGCCTCTGGGACCTCTTTGATTCCCAAGGCCTTGGGGACCCATGCCAGGAAACTGTCGATTGGGTCCCATGTTGAGGTCTCCTACATGGGGTTGGTCAGGGAAAGGAGGCCCCTGCATCATTCTCTGTTGAGCTACCAAATTATCAGGCATTGGTCCACCACCTTGCCTCATCTTCATCATTTCCTCTGGACTAAGATTCATTGGTGGCTCTCTCATCTTTGGGGGCAACATCTGAGGACTGGGCCCCATGTTTACGTTGAGGTTTCCAGGTCCCATGCCAAATTCACCCATGTCACGACCAAGACCTTTTACAAACTCCATTCTCGAGGAGGGACTCATGGGACCATCACCTGGCATTCTGGGAAACATCATGCCACCCCCATTGCCAGGCTCCATGGCTCTTTGGTTACCCATCATTCGATTCATTTCCATCATCATGCCAGGAGGAAGACCCATGCCTTGTTTATCACCCATGCCTTGATGGAACATAGCTTCCTGTACAGACTGAGGATTAGGGAATCTTTCCACGCGTCCTCCTGGACCTCCAAACATTCCTTGACCAGGTGGAAACACTCTCCCATCTCCCATTTTGGGCATGTCATCAGGCCAGTTCATTCCAGGTCTGGGCAGAGCATTGGGCCCTCCCTCCATATCAGGGTTCATCATCCCAGGGAAGCCAGGAATCCTCTGCATATGTGGATGCATCCCTCTGGGGCCTATATTCATCTGGTCAGGGAATGGTTCAGGGCCACCAGGGCCCCACACCTCTCCAGGGTTCATCTGGTAGGGTGGGGGTGGGCCTCGCATCATCCCTCTAGGTCCACCCTGGTGGAGTATCATGTCTCCCATTGGTCTATGCTGCATCTGTTCCTGCTTTCGCTTCTTCTCCTCATAAAACTCCTGCTGAAGTTTTAACCAGGCCATCTGCTCTGGGGTCATGTGATCTCCATGTTCTCCACAAGGGCCTGGATGCGAGTTCATAGGTCCTGGACCCTGAGGAGGAGGTCCAAGATCATCTGGAGAGAAGGGCATGTCCCGAGGACCAGGTGGACCAAAAGGGGGTCCATCTGGACGCAGTCCACCTGGACCACCAGGCTTTCCAAGGCTTTGTGACTGGGCCATCATGGCTTGGAGAGGCCCTTGTTCTGGTTTCTTAGGTCCTCCTTCCATCATTGCAGAATTGGGTGGAGGGCCACCCATGTTCCCTTGGCCCATGGAAGCCATGTCCTTGTCATCTGGGAAGAGCATACGCTGTATATCACGTAAAGTCTGTAAGGAACGCTCCCGATGCTCCAGCTGCTCTTGGGAAAGGCCCTCAGAGTTCTCCCCCATGCTAGACATGATCTCATGTGCCAGCTGCTGGTGATGTTGAGCTGTGAGCTTAGCATCTGCTCCTTTAGGCAGATCCAGGGATGGGAAGCTCTGTTGAGAGCCAGCATTGGGAGGCTGGTTGGAGGCCTGGCTACCAGGCGTCCCAGCAGAATTACTACTGTCATGGGATCCAGCACCATCCTGTGGGCTGCTGCTAGGGAGGCTCTTAGAGTCCATACCCCCTGAAGGTGCACTGTCTGGAGGGAGGCTAGACGGTTTTGCCCCCTGGGATGGCTGCTGAGGTTGGGTGGGTTGCGCTTGAGGTTGTTGCTGCTGGGCTGACTGTACTACTTTAGAGGCTGCTTGGTGGTTCTGATCACTGGAGTGAGATGAGGACTGTTGCTGGGATGGACCTCCCTGTTTGGTGTCACTTCTAAGGGATCCAATCTGATTGTTCTGAAACAAATACAATACATTTTAAAATTTTTTTTATTGAAATGTTACTTAAAAATATTGACATTTAGTAGCGAATATTTAAATTTCATTATTTATTTTTCTTACTAGGGGTAGCTGGGGTTTTCCACCCTTGCCGTTAGAGATATTATTCATGTGGTAAGTGATGATGTTTTCTACATGCCCCGTTACGACTGCATCTGCAGCCCTGAGATTGGAAGAAAGTAGACACACACACACACACACACACACACACACACACACACACACACACACACACACACACACACACACACACACACAAGCTTTGCATAACTGTTACTGAAGAAGAACACAGTCTTGCCTATGTCTAATTTAATATTTAGAAATGCATCCTGCATTATAATGCAATCCTTACCACTTAAACAAGCAACTGGTACCCTGTCTATGTAGCGGACCACATACACATTCAGAATAGTGTTAGCATGGACAAACAGACAGAAGATTTTGACATTGGGCACGGTCTCATCTAGTGTGATGACAGAGCAGTAATGGCACTGCTCTGTGGGAGACTTTCCTTATGGCCACCGCATGTCTGACAGAGTTTCTGACACATCCCATCACTAATATTTGGCATCCTACTGGCTGTCATCAAAAGATCTTTCTAGTTTAGGCAAACATGTCACTGTTGGTGCTAAAACACTTCCATCTTTTACCACTTCTACTCTTAAAACATTTCTTAACTTAGCAAAAGAGGAACAAGAGAAAGTGGGCATTAATTTTTTGTCAAAACCATTGTACTATGGTCTACCGAAACAGCTGCACTTTAGGAGCCGAGGGAAAAAGCGGGCATTCATTTTTTGTCAAAACCATTGTACTATGGTCTACCGAAACAGCTGCACTTTAGGAGCACATCTGAGGGAATTATCCAAAGAAGTTTTGCCTTTAAAGTAAGCAGTTTTATAACATTAGCAAACATGCTAGCAATTCAAATATGACATCAAGCACCATTTATAACAAAAGAAGGTTAGTCTTACTTGTTGGCCATCTCTGTAGTGAAGACGTAAACAACCTTTGACCCAGGTTTCTGCCCACTCCCCTGTTCAGACGCTGTGTTTTGTCCTGCAACTGTATTGTGGGTAGGCGTAGAGGCAGAAATAGCACCTGGATCTGGCTTTATGTCTGTGGAGTTACAGTCTGTGCCGGAAAACAGGAATTATTATATTATTACAGAGCACTGGCTACAATAAGGTGGATATTGCTATTCCTTCGGTTTTGCAATATTGAAATACACTGCAATCTTATAATATTGACTGCAGTAAATCAGCAAGACTTTACATTTCATTGGTTCACAAATTGCATTAGTCATTGTAAATCCATATGTTTGATTTGAATATGGATGGTGCAGCCATGGTTCAATAATAATTGTGATAAGTATTTTTATACTAAAACTTTAATTTAAAGATATAGCACTTTAAAGTAGACATATTTCATTATAAATACAAAAATTGTATTTAAAAACTATTATGATAATACAAATATTGAAAGTACATACTGAAGAATCCTGGGTCATCTTCATCACTCTCTCCCCCTGAACACCAATCTGCACCACTGTAAGGCAGTCGCCGTTCTCCAGCACATAACCTTTTTGCTCTACTGCCCAGTTCTTCAGAGACAGAGAAAAACAGACAGTTTACTGTGATGTTCATGAGGTCAAGAGATGGTTATGAGGTGGTACATTGCTGCTGAATTGTGAGGTTGTTTCTCAAACACAGAAAGGACATAAAATACAACAAATAACCAAATGGCATTGTGATGTAGTTCCAGAATAGGCTTAATCAGTCTGAGGAAGAGATTTAAGCCATTCGTAGCATGATTTTCCCAAAAGATGTAAACACTGCCTGTGTAGCGCTATAAACTGTACTCAACATTAGCTCAACCAATGGGGCGAGTATGGGATGGGACAACCTCAACAATAACTACTGTTACTTTGTCTCATTCAGTAATCATGCATACACACATTTTTGTACATATATGTATGCAAATATTCTTTCTAGATTAAATTCATTATCCGAGAAATTTTCTGCACACATAAGAAATAACACTTGTACGCAACTATTAGTAAATGAGACCCTGTCTGATACAATGGTTGGTTTCCCGACCACAAAATGTGAAATTGGAATACAGTGGGGTCAAGAGAAGAGATACAACACGACTTCCTGTGTATAGACAACAAACACTGCTCAAACAAACAGCAAGAGCAAACATTAGACAGCTTGAACAAATACACACACACACACACACACACCACAAACAGTAACAAGCGGTCTCCTTAGCTCCTTTCACACAGAGATCCAAAATCAAAAAATCAAATCAAATCACTTTATTGTGTGTCCCAGCATTTCCCAAATCCCAGCATTTATCCCGGGAAAAGTCGTTCCAGGAACTGTTCTGGTACTGCAAAATTTGTTCATTCACACTGCAAGAGCTTACCCGTATTCTGTGCTCGCATTCACACACATTCACACACAAACTGGGTAATTATAATTATTATTTTTAAATACCCAAAGTATTCCTACATCACGGACTTCAACCGCATCACATATGAAAGCGAAATAAAGTTCCGAAGTTCGGTGTGCTGAGCTCTGAATGAAAAATGAAGTAGCTGATTGTAAATATTAGTTTAAAAAACAATGGAAACGTTAATTTATTTACTTGTATATTTAAAAAAAATAATCAGAAACAAATCCTGACTCACAGTGCCGTGAATGAAAAAAAAAAAGAGCTATTTTTTATGACAGTCGTATGTTTTTTTTAAACCACGGTACACCGTGAAACTGTTGAATCCTTTATTCTGCACTCAAACTTTCTCCTTCGCATGATAAATACCCCAGTCAGCAAATTTCCTTTGGCACAGCTTTGGCCCAAATAAATAGCTGAAATGTGGCCCAACTCAGAAAGTGAATGACGGCCCAAATTTTGCCAGAACTAAACCAAAACAGTGCCATAACTCCACCAGCAGAAAGCCAAATTAGTAAAGCATGTGTGGCCCATACATGGGACTTGTATGTAATTCTTGTTTGGCTGAGTTCTGTTAAGGCCTGATGACCCTTATGTGGCCCATATGTGGCTGATAGACTAAATGCCAGTATTCTCCCAGAATTTAACCAGGAGAACACAAAGCCTACTCAATACTTTAATTTACTGCACAATAAATGAAACAAACTACAAAATTAAATCACAATCTTTTTTATTTGAAGTACAAATAACATGTTAAATATTAAAGAAGTGTTGATGTTGGTAGAAAAATTGGAAGTGGTTAGAATAGTCTAATGAATAATGTAAGCGTACTTACAATCATTTTTATTTTTTCATTTAAGATAATGTTACATACTTTTAATATAACACATGAAAAGTGTATTAAAGTCGATAGTCATATTACAAATATCTCACCCATGGGAAATATCTTTTTCACACAATCAGAGGTGGAAAAAAATATCAATATGTTAAAAGTAGCATGATATTTTTCCTCATGATATTGCATCGACATTTGCACGCCAAATATCGATATTATTATTTACATTTTTCAACATTAATATAAATAAGTCCTTGCCAAATCAATCTAGGAATTCAACAACAGTCCCATAGAAGGTACAGTTAATATGCTTTACACATAATCACCCTCCTTTACTAAAATTTGTTACGATTTTACAGTAGTAACATTAACTGAGGTATTTTGACAAAAATGTTAGTATCATTTAAATAGGCTAACCTTTTAGGTGAAATCTATTATACTTGTGTAGGGCTGCACGATTTGGACAAAAAGTCATATTGTGATTATTTAGAAAAATATTGCAAAAAAAAAAGTAGCCAAAAGGCTACTGGGGTTTTCACATTTGAGTCCTCTTAAAAAGAACCAAACTGAGACATTTTTTTTTTCAATTCACCACAAACAAATAAATATATAATCAGTGCAAACAAAGAAAAAACACTGTCTTTTTTTCCTCCGCTTTTCTCCCCAATTTGGCATGCCAAATTCCCAATGCGCTCTACGTCCTCATGGTGGCGTAGTGACTCCGGGTGGGGGAGGACGAATCTCAGTTGCCTCCGCATCTAAGACCGTCAATCCGCGCATCTTATCATGTGGCTTGTTGAGCGAGTTACTGCGGAGACGTAGCGCATGTGGAGGCTTCAAGCTATTCTCCGTGGCATCCACACACAACTCATTACGCGCCCCACCAAGAGCGAGAACCACATTATGGTGACCACGAGGAGGTTACCCCATGTGACTCTACCCACCCTAGCAACCGGGCCAATTTGGTTGCTTAGGAGACCTGGCTGGAGTCACTCAGCATGCCCTGGATTCAAACTTGCGACTCCAGGTGTGGTAGTCAGCGTCTTTACTCGCTGAGCTACCAAGGCCCCCAAAAACACTGTCTTAATATTCAAATTGTAACCATCCACTGTGTACCCGTTTTGTCTATTTTGTGATACGGTCTCAGCCCACTAATCATCATCATTAATTTTTGAAACACTCAACTTGAATATTAGGGATGCTCCAATCAGGATTTTAACATCCGATATCAATCTCCAATTTTCTTTTAATCTAATTGTCTGATGCTGATCATTTAACTTTTTAATCACTCTCTCAAAACTGGTTATATGTAAGCTTTCTGCTCAATGTCACTGCTAACTGAATTTCCCCATTGGTAATATCATAGTTGTTGCCTAGTTTTTGCTGTCAAAAACACTGTTGGATGGTTGAATAATTAAACAAAATATTTAATTTTACTCTTTACTCTAGGCCTTTAAAACAAGCAGGCTTATATAAACTATTCTCTACTGTGTATAAGATAGTCCTTAAGAATTAAGGTTAAACTAATAACCCATTGGTGTACTTAAAGTCAAAGTTATGGTTAGTTTGTCACCATTTAATTTAATTCTTATTATTAATTATTTTTATTATATTTCATTTAACAATGCATTATAGTATCTAAATATTTTATATAGATTTATTATTACATGTACGTTTCTTCCTTTTCATTTTGTTGGATGTTGGTAATATTAGTTCAGCTTTAACTTGTTGCCGCTGGGAGTGTAATAAGGGCGACACGCTCTCTTGTGAGATAAAGGGCGAATTCCAATCGAAAGTGATCATCACTATGCACTACTCACTACAAAGGACAATGCTCTTGATGTGGGTTCTGTAAAGACAGCATGGCATTACAGTTTGAATGTACCCTTCACTAAAAGTCTTGTAAAAGGGCCCTTTGTGAAAAAATAAACTCTTTCTTTTGTTTGGAACGACTCGAGTGACGTCCCCTTCCCGAAGTGCCCTTCAAGGGTGCAAAAATGCAGTTTGGGAACACCCAAACAAATGACAGGAGAATGTGGGATGAGCGCATGTTTCTGGACTCTACAGGTGCTACTGTTAATACTGTTTGCTCAGCAATCATTTAATAAAGATGTTTGAATTATACCCCAGCTTATATTCAGTATTGTTATTATGATACCTGTGACTGGCAGAGACTGACATGCTGCTACCACAGATGATGATAAATAACGCCTCACACAGGACGCGCCGGTTTAGTGTTAATAAAGCTAAGCGCACGCAAGCAAATGGAACCGAACTCTGAGCACTTCTGTTACTCTAAGCATGAGATGGAGTTGTGGAGCACAGAAATGCTCTGAAAACAATGTAATAATACTCTAACTTAATATAGACTGAACAGAGCAGTACAAATAAACTTTGAAGCGAGCAGACCATTTATTTATTTAATTAAATCGCTGCCCTTTAGTAATTGCACTAGGTCATATCGCGATTTCGATTTTATTTCGATTAACTGTGCAGCCCTACTTTCGTGTTTTGAAACTGTTGTAAAAAAAAAAAATATGATTTTAAAGTGTTATGGCTACTATTGTATTCATAAATACTATAAGTTATTTTTAGAAAGACTAGCTACATTGACATAACCACAGAAATAGTGAGCCATTATGGTCTTCTACACCAATCAGCCACAACATTAAAACCACCTGGCTAATATCGTGTAGGTCCCCCTCGTGCCGCCAAAACAGCTCTGACCCGTCGAGGCATGGACTCCACAAGACCTCTGAAGGTGTCCTGTGGTATCTGGCACCAAGACAGAGTTAGCAACAGATCCTTTAAGTCCTTTAAGATGCGAGGTGAGGCCTCCATGGATCAGACTTGTTAGTCCAGCACATCCCATAGATGCTCAATCGGATTGAGACCTGGGGTATTTGGAGGCCAAGTCAACACCTTGAACACTTTGTCATGTTCCTCTAATCATTCCTGAACAATTTTTGCAGTGTGGCAGGGCACATTATCCTGCTGAAAGAGGCCACTGCCATCAGGGAATACCATTGCCATGAAGGGGTGTACATGGTCTGCAGCAATCTTTAGGTAGTTGGTACATGTCAAAGTAACATCCACATGAATACCAGGACCCAAGGTTTCCCAGCAGAACATTGCCCAGAGCATCACACTGCCTCCGCCGGCCTGCCTTCTTCCCATGGTGCATCCTGCTGCCATCTCTTCCTCAGGTAAACGATGCACACGCACCCGCATGATCTACATGATCCAAAAGAAAACATGATTCATCAAACCAGGCCACATACTTCCATTGCTCCATGGTCCAGTTCTGAAGCTCACTTGCCCATTGTAGGCTCTTTCGGCGGTGGCCAGGGACTGCATGGGCACTCTGACCAGTCTGCGGCTATGCAGCCCCATACGCAGCAAGCTTCAATGCACTGTGTGTTCTGACACCTTTCTATTATGGCCACCATTAAGTTTTTCAGCAATTTGTGCTATAGGAGCTCTTCTGAGGGATCGGACCAGACAGGCTAGCCTTCGCTCCCCACACACATCAGTGAGCCTTAGGCGCCCATGACCCTGCGCTGGTTCACTGGTTGTCCTTCCTTGGATCACTTTTGGTAGGTACTAACCACTGCATACTGGGAACACCCCACAAGACCTGCCGTTTTGGAGATGCTCTGGCTCTGAATTTGGCCCTTGTCAAAGACGCTCAGATCCTTGCACTTGCCCATTTTTCTTGCTTCCAACATATGAAATTCAAGAACTGAATGTTCACTTGCTGGCCACTGTCCAGTATTTAAGTTGCTGCTGCAGTGACAGATCCACTGCTCCACCAATAGGAATTGAAAGAAGATGCTACAACAATGAGACCAACCAATGGCATTGTTGAACAGGCTGAGGTGTGGACTCCCACACCAGCCTACATGTGTTTTTCCAAGTATAAACCAAATGGTAACCACAAGTTAACATTTTCCATGGCTTGCCATAGCCAAGCCACACATGGCTCTAAGCTATGTGTTGTCATCTATGACAAATACCTCAATGCCAATTGTGACTCAAGAAAAAATTCCCATATATGGTGGAAGTTTGGCCCACATGTGTTTAGCCATGACACAACATTTCTGGTATAGTTAACTGTGATAAATTTTAGTAGCCCAAGTCTGGTAATGTTTACTTTAAAAAGCCTTGCAATTTCTGTTGGTGCTTGCAAAAAAAAAAAAAAAAAACTTTTCCTCATCAGTGCTGTTTAGCCATTTGAGAGGTATGACTTCCTCCATAGCACTTTAAAGTAGAAAATTCTCAGTAGAATTCAAACAGGTCACATAAGTTTTGTGGTACTCCAGAGTCATAGCGCAGAGCAGATCATTTGCACATGTGTTCCAGCGGTGGATCATGCGACATGAAACCAGGCTTCAGTCACCACACACAGATGTGCGTTTCAGATGAGAAACACATTTAGCGCCTATAAAGCACCGAATGCGAGATGAATATCACTCAATTTGATTCACCGTCACAAAATTTCACAGTGGGCAGCTGCTGGAAAAATGATAAAGCAGGAAAAAAGAAGTTTATTAAATGCCGCGGTTTAATCAAAATGAGTATGCTCCCTTTCTCTGTGGTAATTTGGTTTGATTGGCGTGGACGCTTGCTAGCTCATTGAAGTTTAACGGAAACTCCCACTTAACATTAAATAAACACAGTAACAGTTCCAGAGACAGTTTAGACTGTGTTATATAGCCTAATATTGTACTTCATGCTTGTGAGACTTCAACAGTTCTAATTTCATTTCGAGTTGGACATTCATAACTTGTGAATCAGTATAAGATTAGTTCAGTAACCATTTATTTATTTTTTTACACTTTTATTTAACCAGGCAAGTTACTTAAGAACACAGTTCTTATTTACAATGACAGCCTGGCAGATAACAGCTTGAATATACAGTATACATACTGATTTGTAAGTGTTTTTGACTAAAATGAACCGGCTCATAAGAGTCATTCGTTCGGGAATCAGAACACACAGGATGCGCTGCGTCTTTAATGCTGTAGATACAAAAGGGGGCAGCGCTACCGGTTCTCGGTTCCCAACCCAACATATGAACACATTTAAACAATAGAAGGTGTAGTGAACATTTATATTATGTTTGTCATAACAGTCTTTAACATGCTATACCTCAGGCACAGTGAATTAGCCATGGAACAAAGTAAAACAGGCAAGAGCTAGTTAAAAAAAAAAAAAAAAAAAAAAAGTAAGAATCTCAAACATCACACAAAAATGCCCTCAGTCTCACACTAATGCAGAGGCATCAACAGCCAGCAGGGGTCTTCAGACTGTCAAGCACAACCACCAAAATCAGGAGGGGAAGAGTGGTTGCTCCCCCTCACTCAGTAAGCCAGATGGTATGTTCTCTGCCATTCCCAAACTAGGCATATACAGTGATGCTCCCACTAGAAGACATACCTGGGTGTGGATGTCTTTATGCGCTACTACAGCCCTTAGCGCAACCCTGAGCCAGCGAGTGAACATGCATGCACACACATACACAAGAAGGAAACAGCGAAAATGTGTGACCCTTGGGATATGTTGTGTTTGCAGCCTGGGTCATTAAAAGCAGACAGAACGCGGGACCAGAACCATATGAATATCATGGTGCCAGTCAGTACTGTTCAATCACTTATTAAGAAGTGGAAAATTCGGGGATCTCGATACCAAGCCAAGGTCAGGTAGACCAAGAAAGATTTCATCCACAACTGCCAGAAGAATTGTTCGGGATACAAAGAAAAACCCACAGGTAACCTCAGGAGGTGTGGGTATTTCTTTGTATCCCGAACAATTCTCCTGGCAGTTGTGGCTGAAATCTTTCTTGGTCTACCTGACCTTGGCTTGGTATCAAGAGATCCCTGAATTTTCCACTTCTTAATAAGTGATTGAACAGTACTGACTGGCATTTTCAAGGCTTTGGATATCTTTTTATATCCTTTTCCATCTTTATAAAGTTCCATTACCTTGTTACGCAGGTCTTTTGACAGTTCTATTCTGCTCCCCATGGCTCAGTATCTAGCCTGCTCAGTGCATCCATGTGAGAGCTAACAAACTCATTGACTATTTATACACAGACATTAATTGCAATTTAAAAAGCCACAGGTGTGGGAAATTAACCTTTAATTGCCATTTAAACCTGTGTGTGTCACCTTGTATGTCTGTAACAAGGCCAAACATTCAAGGGTATGTAAACTTTTGATCAGGGCCATTTGGGTGATTTTTGTTATCATTATGATTTAAAAAGGAGCCAAACAACTATGTGATAATAAATGGCTTCATATGATCACTATCCTTAAATAAAAGACTGTTTTTTTTTGCATGATCAGTCATATTTTCAAAATCAATGCCAAAATGTCACAATTTCTGCCAGGGTATGCAAACTTTTGAGCACAACAGTACATTTTATATATATATATATATATATATATATATATATATATATATATATATATATATATATATACACACACACACACACACACACCAGTACTGTGCAAAAGTCTTAGGCACATAAGATGTTTCATAAAAGCATTTGTCTTAAGATGGTTATTTATACTATTACCCACTGAAAAAAATGGTTGACCACTTAATATTAATTTAAACCAGAGAGGCAAAATACTAGAGATGCTTAAAATCACAATGGTCAAGCCATCCCTCTAATTTTGACATATTATGAAGCCCTGATTCAGTCTCACTATTCCACATTTGATGAAATACATGTAAAACAACAGAAATCACACAGACATTTCTTTTACCTTTCTGGTCCCCTTCATTGCTGGGTGTTCCTGTATCCCTTTGTTCGAAAGACTCCACTGAAGTGCTTCTCTCTCTTTTAATCTTGCCTTTCGCCCCATTTCCTGAACTCAGGCCTTGTCCATTTTTGAGTCCCATACTCCCTATTGGGCCCTGGGTACCTTTGGGGGTGTGGCTTCCACTCAGTGACTTGGGGTCACAAGGGGAAGGCTGTGATTGGCTGCTGGCGCCCCCCTGCTTTCCCTGGTTGGGCAGTTTGGAGTCCATCTGGGCGGCGCTGGAGGGGGACATTACGGGTGGCGACCTAACCATGGCCTCCTGCTTGGATTTCGGACTGCTGAGAGAAAGAAAGGGAAATAAGGGTGAGTAGATGACCCAAATCTTAATGTGATTTCAGTTTCCCCTACAGAAACAGTGCTTATACTGTATTTACCAAAAATCAAAAGTGGTTTAATTTTGTGTCCTGGCAACAACCATTAGTCAATGTTTCACTTTATGAAATACAATTTGTAATTCATCACAATATCATTCATATGGCTCAACTAGCATGGAGCTAGCAACAGCAAGGTCACAGATTCAATTCCCAGGGAATGACTGAACTGACCAAATATACACCTTAAAAACATTGTAAGTGACATTAGATTGTTTTTTTATTTTTTATATAACATAATAGAAACTGCGTTTCACTTTTGTCCAGTATGCAAACCACCATTACCGCAAAGTAACAGCTATGACCTCACAGAGAAATGCCGGTTTGAGATTCTGCGCTTATGTGGGTTCATTACAAGTTAAGCTCAATTGACAGCATTAGTGGCGTAACACTGATTACCACAAAAATAAATTTCAACTTGTCCCTCCTTTTCTTTAAAAATAAGCAAATATCTAGGTTTAGAGCTGACAGTTTTATAAAGCACTTACATGAATTTTTCTGTTACACCTTGTGTTTTATTTTATATGTTGTTTAAATAGTAGTTTTTACTGTCATTTTTGGGTTTTAGGGTTTACAGTATTACGTCGCAATGGCAATGAAGTTGTTAAAATTGAATACACCTGTGCTGAGTGACTCCAGCCAGAATTCTTAAGCAACAAATTGGCTCAGTTGCTAGAGTGGGTAGTCAAGTGGGTTCCCTTCCTTGTGGTTGCAATGTGGTTCTCACTTTCGGTGGGGAACGTGGAGAGTTGTGCGTGAAGAGCGTGAGCCTCCACAGTCTCAGCGGTGACATGCTGTTCAGCAAGCCAGGTGCTATGATGCGGGGGCTGACTGTCTCAGAAGTAGAGGCAACTGAGGTGAGTAACTGCGCCACCACTATGAATAAGAGACCACTGGGAATTGGGCATGCCATATTGGGGGGAAAAAGGGGGGATAAAAATCCCCCAAACATTTTGGATACACCTTAACACTCGAATACGTAAAAGGCTAGCAAGCGATTTTATCACACAAAAACAATGTTAACATGCATATTGTTTACATCTTGAGGCTATACTTTTGAAACAGAGTATTTTTAAATTTACAGATTGGCCCCATTCACTTCCATTGTAAGTGTCTCACTTTAACCCAGAGTTTTGGTCTTTTTAATGAAAACAAGTTGAAATTCATTTTGTGGTAATCAACGTTATGCCACCAATGCTGTCAAATCAGCTTAAAGGTGACGTAAACTATTTAAGCCATTCTACTTCCACGAGACTGAGCCATTGGGTTAGCAACACCTCCTCTTTCAAAAACCCCAAACTCCAAAGATACCAAAATGAGCATTATTGAGAGCAGAAACAGCTGTTAAAAACAACAGCAGCAAAATAGTGCCCTCAACTGACAACTGTTATGAACTACATGGTATAAAAATGCATTATGCCTCAATTTGCTGCAACTACAATACAATGAAACGTGCAAAATGATTGACCGGTGAAATGCATCAGTGTCCGCAGACACATTTTTTTTTTTATTTGTCACAGAGACTGGTGAGATATCTCAGTACACTTATTTCATTAATATCTTCCAGGGAGTAGGACATTTTTTTGCATACCTTTCCATGAAAAAAACTGCTTACAGTACCTTTAACATATATTGAACCCAGAATATTCCTTTAATTGAACTGTAGGAAACAATTCAAATGCATGCATAAATATTGATACAAAAATCCAAAGCATTAAGAAAGAGTCGCGTATATAAATATACAATTGTATCACCACAGCCCTACCCTAGAAGCATCAAAAATACCCAGTAAGACTTTAGGACCAAGCTGAACTCTCTGTTGTTGTTGCATTTCTACCAAGGGTTCCACTCTTTTTTTCCACTCACCTAAAAGGCACAATAATAACCTTCCCTCATTTTAGTAAAGACCAAAACATGTAGAACAGTGTGCAGAAACCGAGACAGCCGAGTCATATCTATTCTCTTTGCAGCTGACTGGCTGATTTCAGCCACCACACCCTGAAAATATATCATTCGATAATAGGAGGGAAATCTTGACACACACTGGTGACGGAATTACAGTACTCTCAGCGACCTTATGTCCTAGCCTGGCTTTCTGTTGACAGAGTGCCAAGTTAATATTTAATCAAAACTCATCAAACCAGATCTCCCACAAGCTAGCCTTCGTCCAAACCCAAAGCCATCTGGTTACCAAGGAAACCTGGTACACACCAATAATGAGGCTGGCCATAGTTGTATTATAGCCTGACATGTTTTAGTTAAGCCCAAAGTACACTTCGGTTTTGATGCGAATGCTTAGCATAAGCATACAGTCGAAAGCTTAGGTATTCAAAGTATACTCCATTTGACTACGACTGCTATGAGATACTGGACTATTTCTCTTCAGGATTTTAGACCCATAAAGATGTCTTTATAGTCCTTTAGACTCGAGTTATACAAATGCAGGTATCTCCTGACCTCCTTACACACACGCTCTTGACGTGCACATCCACTGTTGTTGTTCCCACCTTCGTCTCCAGTTGCTTACCGGCGATTACATCTTGCACTTTTTTTTTTTTAAGGAAATGGCTCAATTGTTCGTTTTGGGACCTTGTGGCCCCACTCATAAGTACAAATAATTTCAGGCACATGCGTATACAGAGTATGCACGAATAGAAAAACACCAAGTATTCCATCTAACTGATAATATACTTTGGGCTTTAAAGTCAGTAAAATTTGTAGTCCACGTCCAGTGACACAACATTGACTCTGAATGCGACTTGGTAAGCATAAACAGCTTTCCAAAAGTGAGATTGGAGTTAAACAGGCCACTTTATGTTTTACAGAGTTCCAACACTGTCTGACCAATGAATTTCCATGATTTTTCCATGAAAAACCATTTCCAGTTGTTTAGAGCTACAGCATAAGGACTTTTTAAACTCAATTTATACAGCACTCACAAAGAGTATTTTAGACTGATTAAATATTTTAAGAGTTGAGCAAAACTAGAAACAAATTATATTGACTACAAATTTTAATGCTTTTTTCATAACTATTCATTTATCATTTTTCCAGACCTGGGAATCACAATTCTAAAATTTCCTGATATTTCCAGGTTTTGCATAACCGTGGGAACCCTGCTTTTAGTGATTCAAAGCTCTACAAGTGCAATACAAATTTTTTTTTAATTTTTTTTTTTTTACAACAAGCAGTAAAATGGCAAAAGCATAAAAACTCCACCTTCTCTAAAAAAGTATGTCACTATATAGTTGCCTGGGACAACTGCTCCAAACATATACAAAATGGGTTGCAATTACGATATATGCAATATATCTCAATGAAGGGATTCCAGGGGCCCCACCGTTGGCTTCTTAACCAACTCCAGATCTGTGAGTCAGCAAGGGCAGCCATTTTGGATCCAACATCCAGCAGGCCGGGTGGGATGTTTAAGCTGTGGCTAAGCTTAAGTGGGTCAGTTTCTCATATGCTCAATGAAATTCTGGACTCTCTCCAGGTTCACTCTTCCTTTAGGGCAAAGTTCCTCCTTCACTTTTGCCGCAGTTACACTTGCACTGGTTTCCTGTCCACAAGAGCCGGCTCAATGGCCATATTTTCTCTGCACTTAAGGAGGGGTTGAAAATGCGAATGAGAGGGCAGCAAATGATTTGCTTGCATGATGCATCTCCATTACAAAAACTCACTCACTTATAATGGTATTTAATCCACCTTTTTTATGAACACGAAAGTTTAACGATTAATAAAACAGGAAGCCTGTTTTCGTTTTCCAGTCTCTAGTGTTTTCACTCTCATCTTTGTGTTTTAGCGGATACGGTGATGCTAAGCAGGTTAAATTTGTAAACAAGTCAATAAAAAAAAATCTATGCCTCGATAGTGTCTTTTGACAGTGCCTCACGAGTGGGAAGATGACATGAAGTTATGAACCAAGATTAGTCTAGTTGATATCATTAAATACTTCAAGTTATGTCAGCCAACCACCATACTAATTGAGCCAGAACGCATTTATACTCCAACTAACAGGAAAGGGAATTGCTTGGCAAGTGCAAACAACCAACTGTTTAATAAACAATGGTGTTTTTATCATATTACCATTGGCACAGTTTTATTAAAGCAATAACCAATTCATGTCAGTGCATTACACTGTGCCTACTATCGCCCCGTACCAGTGGTAAAATCACCGGAACACACGCACAACCTCTTGTAGCTTACTGCTTTAATATTAAACGGTGGTATTAGCTGCTTTCAAACTTGTCCTGCAGCATTAAAACCATTTGTTAATACTTTTAACACATGCTGTAAATCTAGGGCTACAACTAAACACTATTTTGATAAATCGATTTATCTTTCAATTATTTCTTCAATGAATCAATCAGATTTTATTTCCAGCATTATATAGAAAAGTGCATGTTAATGCTCTTTAAACAATGTGCAAATTGAATGCTTTCTGTAAAGTGGCAATAATAAATATCAATGTACACAATGCACAAACCCAAATAATTGATAATGACATCTGCTGTCAACTAATCTGATTATAGATTCATAGAATCTATAGAATTACGTGAAAATAAAGTTAATGTTTTGTTGAGTCCAAATCTGAATGTATTGAACAAGACAGTTATGGACTACTACATACAAACGCATAGTATAGTCCTCTCACCTCTGAGTGTTAGCCGATGGAGAGTTCCTCACTTTGGGGTTGCTGGAATGCATTGACGTCAGTCCCAGTGAGACAGAGGCAGGAGCAGTAGAGTGCTGGTGGGGACTGGAGGTGTGTGTGTGTGTGTGGGAGTGTGTATGTGTAGTGGTGGGCGTAGCTTTGGCCCGGGTGCTCCGGGGCCCAGTGTTAGGGGTTGCGACAGGGCTGCTGCAGTCCTGGCCTTCCTCTTGCCGTTCTTTGGCTCTCTCCTTCCTGCCTGAAGTGTTTCCTGAGGTTGCTGTGGCTGGTGCTGCTGCTGGTCTCTCCTCCTGCACCTCCAGCATTCTCTGTGTGGGCTTGTCTGGAGTCTCCCCGAGGAGCCCTCACAGCCCCTGGCCACACTGCACAACAAACAAACAAAAAAATTGCATGGTTTAAATCATGGCAGCAAGCAAATATTTTCTGATTGTTTGTTTATTAATTCATTACAATTAACTAAACATAATTTTGAAATACAAAAATTCAAAATAAAATATCCAAAATAAATAAATAAATAAAATAAAAAATAAGTATAGAAAAGGTCAAAATTAAAAAACCTCCAGAAAAACACCACATCTCGAAAGAGTAAAATGAAGCGTCCAGAAAGACATCCAAAAAACAAAAAAATTATAAAAATAATAATAAATAATAATATATAAAGGGCTAAATTAAAAAACCTCCAGAAAACCACCACATCTAGAAAGAGTAAAAAAAAAAAAAGCATCAAAAACAAACAAAAAATACATTACGTCAAGACAGACATCAAAATACATCCATAAAACACAAATAATAATAATAATAATAATAATAATAAAAGTACAGAAAAGGTCCAAATTAAAAAACCTCCAGAAAAATGCCACATCTAGAAAAACATCAATACACCACATCTAGAAAGAGTAAAAAATAAATAAAAATGAAGTGTCCAGACAAAAAAAAAAAGACAATGTCCAAAAAGACATCAAAATACATCTTAAAAAACAAAATAATAATAAATAATAAATGTACAGAAAAGGTAAAAATAAAATAAAAACTCCAGAAAACCACCACATCTAAAAAGAGTAAAAATATTGAGGCGTCCAGAAAAACAAAAATACACTACATCTAGAAATGTGTCAAAATACATCCAAAAAACGCAACGTCAAATTAAAAAAAAACACCAGAAAACCACCACATCCAGAAAGACATAAAAAAAATATATCCAAAAAAAAAATAAAAAAAATGAAAAAAGAAACATTTTGAAATACGCCACCATCCAGAAAAACAAAAAAGAAAAATGTAAACAAAAAGATCACTAAACATCCAAAACAAACAAAAGAATTATGCAAAAATTTAAGTCCAGAAAAAAAAAAAGAAAAATGTCCAGAAAAGCATCAAAATACATTACATCCAGAAAAACTGAGAAAATGAAACACCCAGAGATTGATTTTAAATACACCACATCCAGCAAAACATGACAAATTTACAATATGCCTTTGTACAAATTTCAGAGAGATAGAGGTAAGTCTATTAAGATCATGTATTTCAAATCCAGATATTGTACAAGATTTGAAGTTAAAGAAAATTGGGAAAAACTGAGAGAAAAAATGATCATATAAACAAACAAACAAACAAACAAACAAACATCAAAACCAAAAATATCTGGAAAATTGGAATACACCATGTCCAGAGAAATGTCAAAATAAACCACATGCAGAAAATCATCTCTGTCCTTAATCAGTGTACAAATGTACATATTAAGTGTATTAACAATGTTCTCTAGAAAAAAAAAAAAAAAAAAAAAGACAGTGTATGGCCCTTCCTATAACACGCCTAAATTAGCTCTGAAGTAACATACTGTATTTGTTTGGAGTCCACCTGTTTGCAAACATGTTTCATAAGAGTTCAGAACAAATTCAGTTTAGGAACATCCCCCACCTAATTATTACATCATGAAAACCAAAGACCATTTCAAACACATCCAAGACAAGGTTCTCAAAAAATACCAGTCAGGCCAAGAACACAAAAACATTTCCAAGGCACTGCATATTTGTCAAAACACCGTGAAGTTCATTAAGGTAAGAAAAGGTAAAACTGTAAATCTGCCAAGAAGTGGTGATCCCCCAAATCTGACTGAAGAGTCACAGTGAAGGCCACCAAGAGGACAGTTTGCTAAAACAAGTCATGCAACATCTCAGATGGAGGAGTGTGGCAGACTTAACTGCCTGCTGGAAGAATTTGTGGTCTGCACCAGAACATCACACTGAGAACACAATCCCTAGAGTGAGGCACCAAAGTGGTGGTGGTAGCGCCAACAATTTTTAGGGGTGCATCTCTTAACTACGGAACAATGGATGGAGCCGAGAACAGAGAAATTTGGCTCCATCCATTGTGGAGCATTCATATAACCAACTGGAGAGTGGAAAATTACCTGAAACCAGGGGCGTAGATTCCAGGGGGGATGGGGGAGGGGAGGTAACACCCCCAATAATCAAAACAAGCAAGTACCCCCCCAATATTTATACCACAATCAATGGAAATATGTAAATTATTCACACTGTAACCCCCCTAATGTTCAAGCCAAATCTACTAAAATTGAATGTGCAGTGGTGGCTCAGCGGATAAGGCGCTAGGTTACTGATAAGAAGGTTGGGGGTTCAAGCCCCAGCATCGCCAAGATGCCACTGTTGGGCCCTTGAGCAAGGCCCTTGACCAAGGCCCTTGACCCTATCTGCTCCAGGGGCGCCATATCATGGCTGACCCTGCGCTCTGACCCCAGCTTAGCTGGGATATGTGAAAAAAAGAATTTCACTGTATATGTGCAAATGTATAATGTGTGATAAATAAAATAATAAAAAAAACTTTAATTAGCATTCAAATTTTGGATGTGTGCCAAGCACTGATGATGACGTACATTCCTGGGCTAAAACTGGCACAATGCAATGAATTAAGAGAACGTGGCACATTGTCTCGAGACATATTTTAAAGGTTGAATTTCCTTTTAAATTGACACAGCATTATATATATATATATATATATATATATATATATATATATATATATAAAGTATTGTTATTGTTACAAGATGCTGAGGAAAAAAAACAGCGAGACACGCCGCAATGGCCAAAGATGTCCATCTAGCGCATGCTTACATAGAAAAAGATTGACGCATTTGGAGTGAACGGCCCCCAGAAATCGAGGTATTTGGCGGTTATGTCTAGACTACGCCTTGCTCTCTTATCAGCATCTAAGCATTAGCAACCTTCTACAGAGAAGTTGGAGAAAGAATCACCATCAACCAAATTTTTGATTTTACTCACCAGACTTTTGACAACATGCAAGCGTGTTGCAACTGGAAAAGATATTAAACAAACCAGGAAAGGGGCATCAAAAGGGAGTGTGTATATATTTTTCATATTTTGCTTATCATTTTAACTTTTTTTCATTTTCACATTATACAATGATAAAAGCTTTTGTCGCTGTTTGAAATTTCATACACATTTTTAACAAAATATTTCACAAGGTTGGAACCCGATAATGAAAACAGAATTCCACATATAACATTTAAGTGCTATTTTATCAAAACAAAAAATAACAACAACAACAACATTATTAGGTTTAAAGGGCAGGGCTTTGCACAGGTTTTTAACCAAACCCCTGCATAGATGCTGCCTATTTGTACAATTCTTGCAGTTAATTTACAGTGTTTGTTGCACCCTTGTGGACACAGGAGATGATGTCGATGTAAAAATAAGATGCTTTGCAGTTTTTATCCCCTACCTGAATAATATGAATTTTGGTAATATTTCTGTGAACAATTCTAACTTGGTTTCTCAGTCCTGTTGACAGCCCTACCACACCGGAGTGTCATTTATATTATAATATATATGAATCAAATCAAATCACTTTGTCACACAACCATATACACAAGTGCAATAGTGTGTGAAATTCTTGGGTGCAGTTCCGAGCAACATAGTAGTTGTGACAGTGATGAGACATATACCAATTTACAATAAAACATCAATTGTAAATTGGTATATATGAATATATTATTCATGTATATATATATATATATATATATATATATATATATATATATATATATATATATATATATAGGTATATATTACATATATTGAATATATATATATATATATATATATATATATATATATATATATATATATATATATATTATATCATACATACACACACACACACACACACACACACACGTCACTCATTCATCAACACAATGTACTTCAATCCCAATTTTGTGATTAATTTAAAACTAGAACATAACACAATGGTTGTACGATTTAGTTAATAAATCGTACAACCACTACAGCTAAAGCTGACTGTCTCTTTGGATTAGTCTTACTCTCAATAAGCCGTGCAAATCTTGATGCTGGAAATTATCCTCATTCTTTGTCAACATTGCTCAAGCTCCATCAAATGTGATAGAGAATGTAGCCCAAGTAATTTCACAGATGCTCGATTGCATTGAAATCTGAATATTGACTAAGCCACTCCAGAACCAAAATATTTTAGACAGGGGTACAATTATCTAAAGATTTAATCATGTCCTCGAACAAATTTTTTTGTCAGATTGTTAAGCTTTCCAAACCACTGCTAATATTATACCGCTTAATGCTCTGTGCAGATTTGGGTCACCCATAACTTTTAGCCCACTGTTAGCTGTGAACCTGAACAACCTCAGACATGACACTAGGGTGAAAATTCACCTTTCAGCATGAAAGCACACTAGACTTGCCACGTTATCACACCGGTGCAGTGTTCACGTTCAAACCAGCGGTAACCGGTATTACCGCTGGTTGGATGCTAAGTGGTACTATGGGGTAATTTTCATTAAGGAATAGTCTACAGCAGGGGTCGGCAACCTTTTTGACATGGAGAGCCATTTTTTATTTTCCTGGTCAATGGCTGTGCCCCCCACTATTTCCAGGTTTAATTTATATTTTGAATAGACTCGATGTGGGTTTATGTTTTCTCTTTTAATCATTTAATGTAATTTGTAATGTGACCATGGTTTAAGGAGGGTGTACCTGTATGCTGGGTTGGAAACCTCAAGGATTAATAGTGGTGTTTTCCTTATTACTTCACATGTTGTTCTGAATGCAAAAAGAATCAAATTAAACACAGAATGTAGGCTGTCATTCACGCAGCCCGACCGAAGCAAAGCGAGCACGTTTACTTGCGCGATTAACCGAAAGTGAAGCGCTGCTGGTTCGTGATGTGCGAATGGCTTGCACGTGCTGCACAAGTCTGTTGGGTATACTGCAGTCTCGTCACATTAGAACTTTTTGTTTAGCCTCCCATTCAACTAATGAAAACATGCTACGTGATCATGAGGAAGGATTACATCAAGATGTACATTGGAATGCAGGTGCGGAATTTATATAAATAAAATAGTCTACTCCTCTCTCGCCATTGCTGGCATGCCAGTGATTACCGCTGATTAATGCTGGCATGCGTGCCATAGGTTGCCGACCCCTGGCCTATACAATAATGCAAGGCAGCTTGATTTCAAACTTTGAACTTTATTTTTTCTTTATTTTATCTAAAAATTTAAATAAAACTGAAAAAATGAAGTGCAATTAAAATGTGTGTTGTTTTGAAAGATGGCTTTTCTACAGTTGTGAAGGGCAGCATCTCTTTGGCAACGAACCAACTTCATCAGTGCATTCTCTCCATCACGGGCTACCGGTCAGATATTTCATTGTCTGGGCAAATACATCACTTATTTTGGGTTGTTGTGGGTTTAATGTTAGTGTTTTATTACATTTCATCCTAGGACCCGGTTTAGCTGCTTTGGAAGGTTAATGACTTTGAATGTGTGTGAATAAATTTGTTTTGTATCCAACTAGGGCTGGGCGATATGTAAGAAGTATGTTCAACATATTTTTGTATATAAAAAAAAAAAATAATATCACAATATCCAATTACATCTTCAACCCCCCAGCTGAGGGATCGGTGAATATTCTTGCTTTAGTAATTTTGCATTAAAAAATAAATTCCTTTAATTAAAAAAAAAAAAAAAATCATAATTCAAATTGCACTTCAAACGAAAAGAAAAAGCAATTAAAATAACGAAGTGGTCGTCAAAAAAAAAAAAAAAAAAAAAAAAAAAAGATATAACCACCTTTCCATTTACTGTCATGCAAGTATCCATCTATGACAACAGGCGGAAAATTACTAATACAAATTAAGATCTAAAAACAATTCTAAATGTAAACATAATGATGATGATAATCACTGAAATATAAATCATGGTTCGAGGTGAACGTGTTTTATATTATTTAATGATTTAATCACAGATGTATAGGCTATAAAGTGACCCTGCAGAGTTGCGTTCACAACGAACTGCTCTGTGGAAATAAAGCGAACTGAACTCAAAGCAACTCCTGAGCTGAGATGGTCTGAGGTCATTTGCAGCATTCTCATAGACAACACTGTTCTTGCAAAAAAAATTCAGAAGACTGAAACAAAGAGTGAGAACCTTTTACATACGTGTGTTCCACGAGACTGCATGCCTCTGAACAAACAGTGCGTCAGACATGCACATAGACGACTTTTCTGTCATCTGTTCTTAAAATATAATAAAGTGTATGTTTTTTCAAGTGTGTGTCTGTGTGTCTAACAGCATTTCTTGTGTCATTCCGAAGACGTCTTACAGTTACCCACCATGCACATTATATTTGCTACCTGCAATTAAACGTCTTCTGTATTGATACTGGAAGTTCCATTCATAATGTTTCACCCCCTTTTACCCACTATAACATTTTTACAGAGTCCCTTGTACAGAATAAAACTGGTAATACCATACACCGTGGCAACCCTAAAGCACACAACACATTTGAACATACTGCATATGATTGCCCAGCCAAGGCCCAAATTTAATTCCACATTACATCAATGAAGAGACCTGAAGATGCAGTTCACAAATTCTGCCAGTCCAATTTGGCAATGTTTTAAAGGATCTGCAAAAAACTGGGTGAAACTACCCAAATCGAGGTGCAAAAAGTTTGCAACTGCAATGGCAACCAAAGGAAGTCCAACAATGCCTTTAAGAATGAATTGAAACTAATGTAAATGTTATTTTGGGGCTTATGTTTCTGATGTCAACCGATTTCTTGGGAACTGTATAGCCTATTGCAAAATGACACTGTGCCAGGTGTCTGAAATAACCACAAACAGTTTTAATTGTTATATCAACTTAAGAGGTCAGTGAATGACACAATCCGTTCAATTGATTGTGCATTTGTGTTTCTTTCAGGATGTGCTAGTAGCTCAATGTGTGAATGAGATCGCATTTAATATGCATTTGCTTTAAAGTTAGGCTCTCTTTCTATAACTGTACAATCTCTTCCCCTCTGGTGATATGAGAACCCTTTTAAAATACTGCAGTGTCAGACTGCGTTGTCATCCAGAAACTATTCAGGACAGCTTCCAAAATACTCAAATGATGTAAGCATTTCGCAAATCCCCTCAGGCGAACAGCAAGCACTGAAATTAACCAAAGAAACAGGCTGATACTAAACACTCAGACTTCATATTGGGACTTTAAATGCATTTTTAGACCAACTAAACTCAAAAATATTCATTAAGTATCTCATAAAAACAGCTGATCTAGAATCAGCGATCTTCAAATTAAATAAACATACTCAACAGCATGAGAAAGGCTAAATCTGATCCAGGAAGTGTGTTTATCATTGAAAGGATATCATTTACACAGTCACATTGTTAAATACCTGTATGACTTTCTTCAGTGGAACACAAAATATAACGTTAGGCAGAGTAACAGCCTCAGACACCATTCACCTTCATTGCACTTTTTCCAGACAATGAAAGTGAATGGTGACTGAGGCTGTAATTCTGCCAAACATCTCCTTCTGTACTCCACGTAAGTCAGTCAATCATACAGGAATGTGAGGTTGAGTAAATTTCTTATTGAGATCACATTACCCCAGACACCTTCCTAATTATAACTGTTCCTAGAAAAATTGCTCCAAGGCCACAGTTAATTTCACTTTTCACAAACACACAAGGAATAATTTACCATGATTTTTAATTTCAGCCAGAAAAGGCATCATCTAAAATCTCAATCAATCCAATTATTTAGGATGATGAAATATGAAAAAAGGAAACATAAAATAGAAAAGAACACCAGCCAAGCAAGGCAGCCATTTAATTTTTTTGTCATTTAAAGTGAGGTTTCCTTGACTGGCCCCTTTCTCCTCGTGAAACCACACTTGGATTCTGACATTCTCAGATTTCAGTATGCATGGCGCAAGAGGCCGGTGTGCTGCTAGGGTACTATGCTCTAATGGCATACAGCGACAACAGCATGGCCGTCAAGCCTTCTCCAGCCCGCCAGAGACATTTCTCTTCATGTGCGCACACCCATCGACACTGTTGCCAAGGCAACTCCGTCCGACAGCCCCTGGATGTAAAACAGCCTCGAAAACACACCCTTACCCACCAGTCAGCGGCAAGAGTTCACTGGAAGAGGCACTCACAGATATTTATACACAAACGCATCGGTTTTTTTTTTACATTTAAAATTTTTTCAGCTTATTTAACAGTCAAATAGGAGGAACTGCAAAAACTACTATAAGGCAGGGGTGCGAAGTATGACCAAAATACTATATCAAGGTATGGGTCATTTTATATTACAGTAACACTGTATAGTACATCACAATATAGCCCTACATATTTTTCCTGGAAATTAAAAAAAAAAAAAAATAATAATGGTAAAACATTAAACAACCATGTAGTAATGCCCATTTTGGCTAACCCAATGAACTAAATCCTTTACAAATGAAAGGTAATCATCTCATTTGATGATTTTGTCCTTGGGATTTGGATGCAAACCAAAACATGATTATTCACAACAAATGAATAACTCTGGCATCAATGCAAAAACAGCTGCTTCACATTATGTAACACTTTAGGTTGTGAAAAACTAAGATTGTGAGTTCTAAGCTTAAAAATTGAAGCCATTGTAAAACAGCCAATATTCACACACCAGTGCATCAATTGAATTCTATATTAATGCAGCAAGCTGTGAAGTAAATAGGAGTTTATCAACCCTTAAGTTCTTCATTGTCTTCATCAGCACACTTCCCACTTTTTTGTTGCTCTCACACATAAATTACAGAAATCAGACCTGCCCACTGACCTCCTACACAAATACATACTCCGGTATGAATGATACAGCAAAACCTCTATTGGCTGACATTTAACTAAACTGCACAATATTTACCATCACACCGGTGAGCCCTAGTAGAAGAATATTAAAAAAAGGCCTAAATCTTAACTGCCTAAATGTTAGACAAGGCCTGATCCTCTAAATGGGATCTAAGATGCTTGGAATGAGCCTCACTTGAACTCGTGGGGCTAGAAACCAGGGAGAGAATGCATGTTGTGCATTTAAGCTCAGATTTTCCCACTTCCTTCGCAGAAATGAACAAATATTCCAGAATGCTCTTACACTTCCTGGTCAGCCTTGAGCGAGTGGAAACTACAAAAGAGGTGAAAACAGTGGTCATGGCAATTAGATTAGTGGTCGACCGATACATTTTCCCGTTTGGCCAATTTTTTTCTTGAGGGCGCCGAAAATCGCCTGCTTGCATGTGAAGCGACAGAGACGGCTGGTCGTACGTAAACGTGTCATTTAAACAGTCCGCATATCAGAGCCGCAGAAGACGCTTTTGAGGCTCATTCGCCTCTTTCGTTCTCCCTCTCTCTCCTCAACAGTTCCCTGTAACTTTTAACTGTCTTGTCTAATGAGGAAAAAGGCAAATATCAATAAAACTAACATCATATACCGTCTGCAAATATGCGCATATCTCGCTTAAACAGATACAATAAACCAACCTCACACAACTTCAACAGATCCAGTGTCCTGTGGAGCACTCATAAATCTTCCTCTGAAGCATGTATTCTAACAGTCTTTCCTCAACAGTTCCCTGTAACTTCTGTAAAAGGCAAACATCAATAAAACTTGTATTATATACCATTTGCAAATATGCAAATATCTCATTTAAACAGATGTCATTCAAAAACCTCATGAAAATCCAGCGTTTTCGTCCCGCCGAGCGCTCATCTAATATCTTCCTCTGAAGCGCGTATACTATCAGCCAAACGTTCCTCTGATTCATGATCAAATCATGACGACAGTCCAAGCAGGCGATCCAGGCCATTTAAACTGTCAGGAGATTGAGGCTCGCGCTGGATCCGCACGAACGTATGAGTGCAACTTCAAGGCTTTGTCCGCAACCAGGAAAATGCTGCCGCTGGAGGCTGTATACGGAGGTATGATGAAAATAAGGTGCTTTTCAAACTGTTCAGAGACCAGTTTCCTTAAGCGTTCCATTCATTCAAAACAGATGTCAGTTAAGCCATTAACTGATTAGGCAGCAAGGTAGCAAGTCAGCTACCTACGTTTTCGGATGCAGCACAAGGTAAAAGTGCTTCATGTGCACTGAGTAAATGTCTTATTCATTATGCACTGTATGTACAATTGGTTTGATTCAATATTTTGTTGAGTAAATGCGACTGCTAACGTGGACATGCCATCCATGGTTGCTGGACTACTGTGTGTTCTGTTATTTCCTTTATGTGCAAATAAATTTTTTGAAAAATTGATGACTAAACAGAAATCTGAAGAAACTGATATCTACCATTTAAAATATAATATAATTTGTTTTGTTGTTGTGTGAAATTGAGTAAATACAGTGGCATGCAAAAGTTTGGGCACCCCTGGTCCAAATTTCTGTTGCTGTGAATAGTTAAGTGTGTAGAAGATAAACTGATCTCCAAAAGGCATAAAGTTAAAAGATGAAACATTCTTTTCAACATTTTAAGCAATATTAGTGTATTATTTTTATTTTGTACAATTTTAGAGTGAGAAAAAAAAAAAAAAAAGGAAAGGAGCACCATTCAAATGTTTGGGCACCCCAAGAGATTTGAGCTCTCCAGATAACTTTTACCAAGGTCTCAGACCTTATTTAGCTTGTTAGGGCTATGGCTTGTTCACAATCATCGTTTGGAAAGGCCAGGTGATGCAAATTTCAACGCTTTATACATACTCTGACTCCTCAAACCTTGTCCCAACAATTAGCAGCCATGGGCTCCTCTAAGCAGCTGCCTAGCACTCTGAAAATTAAAATAATTGATGCCCACAAAGCAGGAGAAGGCTATAAGAAGATAGCAAAGCATTTTCAGGTAGCCGTTTCCTCAGTTCGTAATGTAATTAAGAAATGGCAGTTAACAGGAATGGTGGAGTTCAAGTTGAGGTCTGGAAGACCAAGAAAACTTTGAGAGAACTCCTCGTAGGATTGCTAGAAAGGCAAATCAGAACCCCTGTTTGACTGCAAAAGACCTTAAGGAATATTTAGCAGACTCTGGAGTATTGGTGCACTGTTCTACTGTGCAGCAACATCTGCACAAATATGACTTTCATGAAAGAGTCATGAGAAGAAAACCTTTCCTGCATCCTAAACAAGCCTGATGCATTTTGGAAACAAGTCCTGCAGACTGATTAAGTTAAAATATAACTTTTTGGCTGCAATGAGCAAAGGTATGTTTGGAGAAAAAAGGGTGCAGAATTTCATGAAAATAACACCTCTCCAACTGTTAAGCACGGGGGTGGATCAATCATGCTTTGGGCTTGTGTTGATGCCAGTGGCACAGGGGAACATTTCACTGGTAGAGGAAAGAATGGATTAAATTATATACCAGCAAATTCTGAAAGCAAACATCACACCATCTGTAAAAAAGCTGAAGATGAAAAGAGGATTGCTTCTACAACAGGATAATGATCCTAAACACACCTCAAAATCCACAATGGACTACCTCAAGAGGCGCAAGTTAAAGGTTTTGCCAAGGCCCTCACAGTCCCCCGACCTAACCATCATCGAAAATCTGTGGATAGACCTCAAAAGGGCAGTGCATGCAAGACAGCCCAAGAATCTCACAGAACTAGAAGCATTTTGCAAGGAAGAGTGGGCGAAAATCCCCCAAACAAAAATTGAAAGACACTTAGCTGGCTACAAAAAGCTTTTACAAGCTGTGATACTTGCCAGGGGGTGTTACTAAGTACTGACCATGCAAGGTGCCCAAAATTTTGCTTCGGGCCCTTTTCTTTTTTTGTTATTCTGAAACTGTAAAAGATGAATATAAAAAAGTAAAATTGCTTAAAATATTAAAGAAATGTGTCATCTTTAACTTTAAGCCTTTTGGAAATCAAGCCATCTTTTGCTCACTTAGCTATTCACAGCAACAGAAATTCTGATCAGGAGTGCCCAAACTTTTGCATGCCACTGTATAGTTCTAAATAAGAGTTTATTATTTTTTTTAGCAATTTGTTTTAGTTTGTTATTTAATATAGTAAATTGTGTGATATATCGGCATTGTATCAGCCTATCGGCCACCCTGCTCTCTGGATATTGGCATAGGCAATTAAAAAAAAAAAAAACATGTCGGTCGACCACTAAATTAGATATCTGGTCAAATCTAGAAGGAATTCAAATCCAATATATTAAGGGTGGAAGAGTTCAGGAGAGGTTGCAACCAACAGACATTCCCTTTTAAAGCAAAGCAATGTAAAGATAACACCAATATTTAACACAAATAAGACTGAATGTTGCCTGTATCTGGTGTGGCCATCAGCTGCATTAAGTACTGCAGTGCATCTCCTCCTCATGGACTGCACCAAATTTGCCAGTTCTTGCTGTGAGATGCTACCCCACTCTTCCACCAAGGCATTTGCAAGTTCCCGGACATTTCTGGGGGGAATGGCCCTAGCCCTCACCCTCCGATCCAACAGGTCCCAGACGTGCTCAATGGGATTGAGATCCGGGCTCTTCGCTGGCCATGGCAGAACACTGTCTTGCAGGAAATCACACACAGAACGAGCAGTATGGCTGGTGGCATTGTCATGCTGGAGGGTCATGTCAGGATGAGCCTGCAGGAAGGGTACCACATGAGGGAGGAGGATGTCTTCCCTGTAACGCACAGCACTGAGATTACCTGCAATGACAACAAGCTCAGTCCAATGATGCTGTGACACACCACCCCAGACCATGACGGACCCTCCACCTCCAAATCGATCCCGCTCCAGAGTACAGGTCTCAGTGTAACGCTCAATCCTTCGACGATAAACGCGGGTCCAACCATCACCCCTGGTGAGACAAAACAACGACACGTCAGTGAAGAGCACTTTTTGCCAGTCCTTTATGGTCCAGCGAATGTGGGTTTGTGCCCATAGGTGACTTTGTTGCTGGTGATGTCTGGTAAGGACCTACAAGCCCTCAGTCCAGCCTCTCTCAGCCTACTGCAGACAGTCTGAGCACTGATGGAGGGATTGTGCATTCCTCGGGCAGTTGTTGTTGCCATCCTGTACCTGTCCCGCAGGTGTGATATTCGGATGTGCCGATCCTGTGCAGGTGTTGTTACACGTGGTCTGCCACTGTGAGGATGATCAGCTGTCCTTCTTGTCTCCCTGTTGCGCTGTCTTACCTGTCTCACAGTACGGACATTGCAATTTATTGCCCTGGCCACATCTGCAGTCCTCATGCCTCCATGCAGCATGCCTAAGGCACGTTCATGCAGATGAGCAGAGACCCTGGGCATCTTTCTTTTGGTGTTTTTCCAGAGTCAGTAGAAAGGTCTCTTTAGTCTCCTAAGTTTTTATAACTGTTACCTTAATTGCCTACCGTCTGTAAGCTGTTAGGTTCTTAACGACCGTTCCACAGGTGCATGTTCATTAATTGTTTATGGTTCATTGATCAATCATGAAAAATACTGTTTAAACCCTTTACAATAAAGATCTGTAAAGTTATTTAGATTTTTACAAAACATCTTTAAAATTCAGTGTCAAGAAAAAGGAACATTTCTTTTTTTGAGTTTATTTTGAATACTGTCTAAAGGCTGAAAACAAATCAAGAAGATTTATTTAACTATATCGCCCAGTCCAACACACAAGTAGATCCAGCTCACATTCGCTGCAGAAAACGGTTTTCCACAATCCATTCCCTCAAAACATGCACAGTGTTATCAAGGCTACATAGCACAGTGCTCATGATGCGGCCGGCAGTTGGTACTGCTAAAGGGCATCATTAGAAACGCAAACAGGCATACAGAAGAATAGCAGGAGGTGTGTCATGCACACAGAGTCGGACGCCACAGAGCCATAAGGCTTAAATTACTATATGAACTGTGTAATGGGCTGTTTAGGGCAGAGGTCCTTCCACCCTTATTTAGTTAAAGTAAAGCTTCCTAAACTCCATTTCCATTTTGTATGGCTCAAGGGCTGTATACTCCCACTTATAAATCATAAAGAGAGTACATGTGTGTAGGAGACACACATACACAATAAATTTTATATTTTTCCACACATAGAGAAAAAGGGCTGCAATAACCTTGAAAGCCATTGACTTTAGATGAAAAGAAATAAACACACACGGAAGCACTTAAGTTGCCATTTAATGCTAGTTGTGGTTTTCCGTAGCCAAATCCTAGTTTTTACCAATATAGAGGGCTTATGAAACTAGTGTCATGTGGGTCTTCTCGAGGTAGCTTCTGTTAATATAATAAAGACAGCTAAAGAGATATCTGAAATGAGCTACAGATAGATATAGCGGCCAGAAAAAAAAAAAAAAAAAAAAGTCAACTGAAAATCCATCAATCTAAACTGTTCAACAGAGTTAGATGCTCAAGAGGTTGCAGCAAACATACTCTACAGCAGTGGTTATCTTCTTTTGCTTCAGAAATTTACATTGGACATCAAGTGGTGACCCAACACAGAACTAAAGTTTATTGCACAAAAGTAAACAAAATAATCCTTAAAATCAAACACTGGAATGTATTGGTTCATATGCCCCATACATTTTTTTTTATCCCTTTTCTCCCCAATTTGGAATGCCCAATTCCCACTACTTAGTAGGTCCTCGGGGTGGCGCTGTTACTCACCTCAATCCAGGTGGTGAAGGACAAGTCTCAGTTGCCTCCGCTTCTGAGACTGTCAATCCGCGCATCTTATGTGGCTCGTTGTGCATGACACCACAGAGACTCTGCATGTGGAGGCTCATGCTACTCTCCGCAATCCACGCACAACTTACCACGCGCCGCACTGAGAGCGAGAACCCCTAATTGTGACCATGAGGAGGTTACCCCATGTGACTCTACCCTCCCTAGCAACCAGGCCAATTTGGTTGCTTAGGAGACCTGGCTGGAGTCACTCAGCATGCCCTGGATTCGAACTTGTGACTCCAGGGGTGGTAGTCAGTGTCAATACTCGCTGAGCTACCCAGGCCCCCCATATGCCCCAAACTTCAGTGTTTGGGTTCTAAATGCCTCTTGAATTTAGATGGTTTCATGCTTTCGGCAGTCAATAATTCACAGCACAAACTCATTGTGTGGTCGACACAAACCATGTTTATCCTGGTAGTAAGTGATCTTCATATTTTCTTTTACCTTACATTTGATCATTTTCATGTACCATTTTTTATCCCTGTGTAACACCATCAGTATTGACTTGTGACCTATTTTTTGGTCGTGACCCACCAGACACACTACTTGGTCTTCTTTGTTTTCATTTCTTTTTAAACAGACCAGAAATAATACGTAAATCCCATTTATATCCCACAATTTATCAACAACAACAAAAAAAAACACCCACTTCTCTCCACAACCTCTTCCTTCCCCATTTTCCTCTAAACTGAGTGTCTGCTGTGCCTGACTGCCAGAAGACACACATAAACACACAAGCAGGTCTGCCTATTCACAGATACATGATTATTGATATGCTGCAGGGCTATTACTGACTGACCAGGAATCCAGACATTTATGAAGTAAAAAAAAGTGACTTACAATGTATTCAAAATAGAATATTTATCAGTGTGTGCATTCCATGAGAATCAAACCCATGACCTTGGTGTTGCTAACACCATGCTCTACCAGTTGAGCTACAAGACGAGGCAACCAGTAGGTTGATACTGGACTGATACAGCTTTGATCTTAGAAGTAAACGCAGTGGATCAATTATTTTGGTTCTGAACAGCCAGTTAAACGGTCACTGCCGAAACACCAGGACCCTCCTATGCCTTTATCTCCTTACGCTGTCGTAACCATGCGCAACGCAACAAATTTCCAGCAACATGTAAACTGTTGAGTTGCTGTGTTGTGATGCTAAAGGCGGGGCCCAAAACATTGTGAGATTTGTCCACTAAACCACATTTGTAGGGGGTTAAATGTGGTCAAAAACACGTGACCACACTGGGTTTGAAGTGTAAATGCTCATCCGTTAAAATGTGTTTGAACAGCATTGAAGCACCGCATACTCACATGTCAACCAACCGGTGTGCAAGAGTAAAAGAGTTTAAACATTGCCAGTTATGTGCAGCTTTTCATGGAAATAACAGTTCAATCACAAAATTTGAAAAAGCCAGTACATATACATGTACAAGAACTTCACGGTTTAAGAAAACAACCTATGAATGGCTTACTTGTAGTTGTTTCTGCATATTAAGCTGGGATAGGATAAAGTATATTAACACAGAAAAAGTTCCTTTAGCTTTAAAATGGAAACTCAGATTGACATAAAAACTAGAAGAAAAAAAAAAAGAAAACAAAACTAGAATTTTGTAGAAACAAATCCCCCAAAACACTTAATACAACGCACTTAGGAGCCGATGAATTCATGCATTTCCTCTTATACATCAGTCAGGGGCACTTAGTCTCGCACCTGCAGGTCATTCTTGCAGAGTCCTGCTCGAACACACCTGACTGTAATTTACAAGTGAACCTTAAGACCTTGATTAGCTCATTCAGGTGCGCATAATTACAGCTGTAGCTAAAGACTGCATAAAGGCAGACATCTAGCAGCTGAATTATGCATCTCTCTGATCTATGTAAGGAATCGAAATACGTTTAACAGAATCCTTTACAACCACGCACTACACGGCTAAAGGCTAAGTCACATTGCCCCAACAAACAGTGCCAACAAACACCAACATCCAACAGTTGTTGGGTTTAGTCAGATCAGTGTGTTTACCCAGCTGGCATTTGTTGGCCTCTGTTTTCACCAAATGAACACGTTCAATCTGCATTTGTCAGGTCTTGGAATGTTTGAGCAGTCTGGTATGATTTTCCAACAAACTCTGGCATAATCTGACTTGATCGCAAAATGCTGCCATGACAATGAGGTAAGTGTCCCTGTCAACTAATAGAAAATGAATGCTCGCGTGGCCAAAACTGCAATGGTAGATAAGGAGAACCATTACATCCGCAAACTCTTCCTTGTCAGTCATCATCTTCAGAAATGACACAAAAGTTTGTTGGTGTTTGTTGGATCAGTGTGAACAACATTCTAAATACAACGGCCAACTTTAAAATGTTTGAAGTGTTGCCGTCTGATGGTGTTTGTTGGGGCAGTGTGAATTGTGAACAGTGTGTCCAAAACAGAAGGCAGCTCACTTGCCGTTTAGTCAGTCAATGGCTTTATAGACAGCGGTCCTGTATGAAGTTACCTCTTCAGCAAACACGTTTCAGACAAGCTTTCATGGCACCTTGGTGCCCTCTTACCTTCGCAAATAGCCTGATAAGACTTAGTTTTAGTTTACTTTCACTGTGTCCGAAACCTTAAAATGCATAGACAGGAGCAACTTGGATTCAATTTGATTATTTCTAGGTTTCAGAGGTCATAAACTTGCATTGTCAATGGCCAGATAAATTAAATTGAAGCAGGTCAATACATTAGGCTTTATTACTCTCTTCAAGACAGAAATGGTCTGAATTGAGAAGTGTCCATGGAACTAAAAGGTGAAGCAGACAAAAAACATTTCCCCACCTCTTTAGAGGCTTTGCAAACCATTACTAATTTTGGGATCCATAAAGAGGCCAAGTACATTCTGATAAACACTACTAGCATTACACAGAGCCAGCAGGATTGATTCTAGAACGGTTTCCTTTCAGAGCAAGTTCCTTTAGTACCCACTGCCATCCCAAGAAAACTAATGCTCATGCCGGTAGATCGAGATTAGCATTCTTTTAGAGTGTGCAATAAAAAGTTCAAATCCGTGGTGGATCATAACACTGCATCAGATTAGAGACCTCTACAGTCCTCAAATCTCTTTGAGAACTACAGATCAAATGTCATTATTAAAAGGACACTCTCCAAGTACTCTAAAGGGGCCCATTTCTGGGCTCAGAATATCTAAATGGTGCCTCATAAATAAGGTCTGAACAATATGAACACCTCAGCTTAAAGTCATCCAGCTTCTAAATATTTAAGACCGGCATGTCACTAAAAACAGTTTTCAATTGACATTTTAAGGATCCCACAGACAGAAATTTAATCCAGGGCTAGAATTACCCACCTCTCTTGCACTTCTACCGTTTCAAATTTCATTTTCTTCCCCTGTTCTCCCCCCACAAACCCCCTTGTCTCTTCCCCTCTGCTACCTTTCATTTTCTTTTTCACACCCTGGTTTTCCTTCTCTCACATTCAACAGTATCTATGTGTGTTTATCTCTCAGACACATACATAAATCAGTACTGTTTATGCCCGTGTAGCCCCCTGCTGAAGGAACGTTGTTTGACATGGATGTGTGTACGTACGAGTTTGAGAGAGAGATGTATGCTGCACTCACCATGTCCCTCTGTGTCACGATATAGCTGTGGCCATGACTGCACTGACTGCAACAGAACACCACCAACCACACTACGATCTAAGTGAGAGAGGGGAGATAAAACACATTTATTAAACAGACTTAGAGGGCACCAATGTTGTAAGAATGTTTAGGAAATGTTTAAAAAGCTCTCTTCTCAGTGAGCTCGTTTACATAGACACCAGAAAGAGATTTATTGCGCGAAAGCAGCGTTCCCATTTACATGCACGGTGTTGCTGTTTTCTCTTTACTTTTGCATCTCTTTTAAATGTGGCTCGATCAGAAAGCAGCTTTCTCCAAAGCAACGTAATTTCCCTGCAACACTTGTGTAAATAATAAACATGGTCTCCGAGTACATCTTCGCCGTTTTTTTATTCTCTGTTGCTTGGCTCCAGGCATTTTACAGTTGTTACTGTGTTTGGCATCTTAGCTTACCATCACGACCTGCAGTGGAAATGCGCTGCTATAGTGGGGTTTCCCGTTACGTCAAACTGCAGGATTCCCCCATTGTACTTGAGCACATTAATGCGGACATGAGACAGTAGTTAATATTTTAAATCAGTGTGTATAAATTGCCATTAGTTTAGTGCTCGTGTGTGTCATTTTCTCTTTTTCCAATGTACTCCTTGAAATATTGTTTCTGCTGTGTTGATATGATGTAGGGCTACATCCTATGACGTTAGTTATCCGGTCTGTTCCATGCACATGTGCCCTCTTCAAACAACCATCAGAACGCCGCTTTTGCATTTAAATGACCACATAAGCTGCGTTCTCTGGGAGAAACCAAAGCGTGTTAAACCGCTTTCTCTTAAACCCTTAAGATGCGTAAGGTAAACGGCATTTGCATTAACGTGACATTTAAGAATGTGACTTTCTGCAAAAACTCTGAAATAAACCGTATTCTTAAAATGTATTTAAACTGGGTCAGTGTTTATAGGTTTGATTAATAAATGGGTAAACCTGATTTTGATTGAAAGGCATTTCAATGTGAATTTTGACAGCAAAGACACCGAAAACTACTTATCACATCTGCAAATAAGATTTGAGAGCTAAAAAAAAAAAAAAATAAAAGCCCTGAGCAAATTTCTTTGAAATATTTTCCTTTGCACATCATGGAAGAAAGTCCTTAAAAACCTGTGTAGCTTTGAGGGAGAGCAAAAGTTTGACAATTTACATTTTGGGTGAACTCTATAAAAATGTCTCTGGAACAAGCATAAATACAGAGAAACAAGCATACAGTGTCTGGCTGCAGTGGCCAGGTGAGACTCTTCTTCTCCAAGTGTGTCGGAAGTCAGTAAGCTTGTGCCTTATACTTCAAGAAACAGAGTATCGAACATGTTTAAGAGGGAAATTGAGTCTGCGTGTAAGCACAATGCTCAAATCTAATATAATCATAGAAAGAACTATTTCAAAGGTTTCAAGCACAGATCCAAACACACCATATGTTTGGTTGAGCTTCAAAGCCTACAATAACCATACAAAGACTAGACAACACAAGTCCAAGACATCGTAAAGACGTGATGCATTGTTTTGTTTCAAAGTGACACTGTACATGTCAGCACAAGCTTCCTCGTGAAAGGAGGTCACCTCCAACTCTAAAAAAGAGCTGATCTACGACCAAAGTCATAAAATGAGCCTTCCTGCATTTTAGACATCAGGTTCATTGCCACTGCCATACAAAGTCCAGTAATTATGCCTTTAATGGGATAGTAGAGTGGAGAAGTGACATGAAAGGACAAAGAAAATAGGGGAAGGTATTGGGAAATGACCTGAGCCAGATTTGAACTTGAGTCGCCTACAAGGACCACTGTGCAATTTGTCAGAACACATGCACTACCTACAAAGCTAACTCTCCAGCATATGACGGTATTAAATGAATCCAGTGAAAAAGACATACAGTTGGGTTAGCAGAATACTGTACCAAATCAAACAAGGGAAAACGGTGTATCGCCACATGAGAACCATTTCTCTGTTGTTTCCAACAATGAAATTATTTCTCCTGATGCAATACCAGTTGGCCATATCATCTCTGGAAGTCATATCGACAACAAGCTAAAGTGTGATGGTGTTAAGCCACCACTAGAGAACGAATGGTAGCACGATTCCGATTTTCATTGGTCACTGCACAATGTTACCTGAATGCATTTAAGACAGAGATACAGACAGACGCTGTCTTAATGTGACTCCAAAAGCAGATACCATATATGAGAGACACACATTACCCTCACATTCAAGAGGAGATGCAATGCTGTGTTCAAATCCTTGTGGGAATTTCCAACTTCAAGTTTTTCACATCCCTACAGGAAGTTTTTTTAAATGCTGGTACAAAGAAACAGAGCAAAGAATGTGCTTTAGATGTGTAATTGATGCTTCAATGTGCATTTAATCATGAATGTGCCTTAGAGAATGATGGGTAGTTTATTTTGGTTGTTGTTTGACCTCTTTAACCATATAAAAGAGTAGTATTTTCCAACAGACATTGTGGTGGTGTTATGTGCGCTCATGTCATAATTACTGGGCACAAAATGGCATATACACTCACCAGCCAATTTATTAGGAACACCTGTACGCCTACATATTCATGCGATTATCTAATCAGCCAACAGTGTGGCAGCAGTGTAATGTATAAAATCATGCAGATATGGGTCAGGAGCTTTAGTTAATATTCACATCAACCATCAGAATGGGGAACAAATTTGATCTCAGTGAGTTCGACCGTGGCATGATTGTTGGTGCCAGACAGGCTAGTCTGAGTATTTCTGTAACTGCTGATCTCCTGGGATTTTCACGCACAACAGTCTCTAGTTTACTCAGAATGGTGCGAAAAAAAACAACCAGTGAGTGGCAGTTCTGTGAACAAAAAATGGCTTGTTGATGAGAGAGGTCAACAGAAAATGGCCAGACTGGTTAGAGCTGACAGAAAGGCTACGGTAACTCAGATAACCACTCTGTACAATTGTAGTGAGCAGAATAGCATCTCCGAAAGCACAACATGTCGAACCTTGAGGCGGATGGGCTACAACAGCAGAAGACCACATTGGGTTCCACTTTTGTCAGCCAAGAACAGAAATCTAAGGCTGCAGTGGGCCTACCATCTGTGTACCTCAGCAGAATTCCAGATTTGTCAGACCAGGCGTTGTTTTTCCAGTCATCTATTGTCCAGTTTTGGTGAGCCTGTGCCCACTGCAGCCTCAGTTTCCTGTTCTAAGCTGTCAGTAGTGGTACCCGGAGGGGTCTTCAGCTGCTGTAGCCGATCTGCCTCAATGTTCTACGTGTTGCGTGTTCAGAAATGCTTTACTGCCTCGAACTGTTGTAATGTGTGGTTATTTGGGTTACTGTCACCTTCCTGTCAGCTTGGACCAGTCTGACATTCTCCTCTGACCTCTGTCATTTTTCGCCCACAGAACTTCCGCTCACTGGATGTTTTTGTACCATTCTCTTTACACTCCAGAGACTGTTGTGCGTAAAAATCCAAGGAGATCAGCAGTTCCAGAAATACTCAAACCAAATGGGTCAAATAGGAAATATGTCTGGCACCAACAATTATGCCATGGTCTAAATCACTGAAATCACAGTATTTCCCCATTCTGATGGTTGACGTGAACATTAACTGAAGCTTCTGACCCATATCTGCATGATTTTATAAATTACACTGCTGCCACACAAATGACAGATTAGATAATTGCATGAATAAGTAGATGTACAGGTGTACCTAATAAAGTGGCCGGTGAGTGTATATTAAGGTAGAAACGTGCTTCAGATTAGTGGTTGACCAATATTAACTGAGCCAATACAATATTCGATGAGTCAAAGCATTATGACCACTCACAGGTGAAGCGAATAATGTTGATCATCTCCTAACAAGGCCACATGTCAAGGTCTGGGTAGATTAGATGATAAGCGAACAATCAGTTCTCGTAGTCCATGTGTTGAATGCAGGAAAAATGGGCAGGAGTAAAGACCTGAGCAACTATGACAAGGGCCAAATTGTTATTGCCAGATGACTGGGTCAGAGCATCTCTGAAACGGCAAGGCTTGTGGGGTACACCCAGTCAGGAGTTGTGAGGACCTACTGACAGTGGTCCGAGGAGAGACAAACCACAAACCAGTGACAGGGTGTTGGATGCCCAAGGCTCATTGATTATGCGAGGGCAACGAAAACTGTACCGTCTGGTCCGAACCAACAGAAAGTCTACTGTGGCACAAGTCACATAAAAATGTAATGATGGTTATGGAAGGAATGTGTCACAAGACACAGTGCATCGCACCCTGCTGCGTATGGGGCTGTGCAGCCACAGACCAGTCAGAGTGCCCATGATGACCCCTGTCCACCGTCAAAAGCGCCTAAAACGGGCACACGAGCATCGGAACTGGACCTTGGAGCAGTGGAAGAAAGTTGCCTGGTCCAATGAGGACCGTTTTATTTTACATCACGTGGAAGGCCATGTATGTGTGCGTCGTTTACCTGGGGAAGTGATGGCACCAGGATGCACTGTGGAAAGACGACAAGCCGGTGGATGGAATGTGATGATCTGGGCAATGTTCTGATGGGAAACCCTGTGGCTGGCCATTCATGTGGACGTCAATCCGACACGTGCCACCTACCTAAACATCGCTGCAAACCAGGTACACCCCTTCATGGCAATGGTATTCCCTGATGGCAGTGGCTTCTTTCAGCAGGATAATGCACCTTGCCACACTGAATACATTGCACGGGAATGGTTTGAGGTACATAAGAGTACAAGGTTTTGTCCTGGCCTCAATCTGATTGAGCATCTATGGGATGTTCTGGACTAACAAGTCCGATCCACCACGCAACTTACAGGACTTGAAGGATCTGCTGCTAATGTCTTGGTACCGGATGCCACAGGACACCTTCAGGGGTCTTGTAGAGTCCATGCCTCGGCGGGTCGGCATTGTTTTGGCGGCACGCGGAGGACCAGCCAGCATATTAGGCAGGTGGTCATAATGTTTTGGCTCATCACTGTACATTTCAAAATTCACAAATACAATTTTTATCAAACACCCAATTAGCTTCCACCATGATTATTTAATTGACACACACCAACTCAAAGTTGAGATTGAGAGAAAATCCAGAAGTTCACACTGGTATTAATGACGAAGTGGCTGCGTTCATGTGCGCTCATCTGGGAAAAACAGGGCAGCAACTTGCATTTATTTAGAGGGACACACACATTATATCATATGTATACATGATCAAACTTGAAACCATTTTAAATGTTTCAAACCAGAAAAACACCCTAGTAATTTACCAATACGTAACACTCTTTATATGTTACTTTCATATAATCACCTTATGACTTTTCCTTGCCTTTTCTTTGTTTTCTGTCAATCAGTTCAAAGTGATCGTTTGCGTTCCACATTCAACACCACCCACTTAAACACCTCCGCCCAGGGTTATGTTAGTCAAGTTTGTAACAATTTTATAGTTGTGTGCTAATTAAAGGCTTAAAAAATTTGTATCATCATTTAACCAGGTGACAGCAGACACGCACACAGGTACTGACAAATAACAGATTGACGTACATGAGATCTACCGCAAGACAAAGACATTTTCTGATTTTCGTCCATAAAACACTCTAGTGAGTGGAACTACTTTATTCCACCACAAATTTTGACAGACCTAGCCTCCGTTGCTAGTTCAAAAATGTCACTTTAGAACTAGCAACAGAGGATTGCGCTGCTTGCCCTGCTTTAATGAAGCACTTACTGAAGTATCAAGATAAATTGTTTGTGCGTGCGTACATGAGATCTACCTCACTTGTATGTTGTCACGTCTACTAAATATTATAGCCTCAAATTACAGGTTCTTTTGTGTGCAAAAAAAACCCTACACCCTACCTACCATCAGAAGACAGTGACGCAAACAGACATGGTAGAACTTAACCTTTTACTGCACAGAGCTTTCACAATAGCATTCCATACATGCTCAAACAAACCAGTTTATCAGTGCATAGAGAAGACTGAGGTTGAGCAAGAGAAACCTACATCACTGCCTGCTGGTGGAAGGCTATGGCTTTGTTCGGACAGGCAGCAAATAAGCCATTTTGTTTTTTTGGTGTATCAACCTCAATAAGTTGTTTATATTCTAACAAACGTAGTCACCTCGCTCTCCCAGCAAGTTCAGGTGCCAAGGCCACAGAACTAGATCTCAAACTGTCTAAATTAAGGAATTGACAAAAGACTTCTCAAAAGCAGTTAAAACTTCAGTATATTCATTATTCTATTTTTTCAAGAGCTCAGGTTTTCACAAGTTTTCTCATGTTTAAGTAATAATTGACTTCAGCCCATTGAATTATTGGAAAATAATACACAATAATTCAATTTCAATAATTCAATGGGCCAGAGTCAATTATTCCGCTTATACCACATCTTAAGACATCATATCGGGTTTTATATCAAGACATTTTCTGGTTTTCATCCGTAAAACGCTCTTGCGAGAGGAACAACTTTCTTCTTTGATACGGCCCTAGCCTCCGTTGCTAGTTCAAAAATGTCACATTAGAACTAGCAACGGAGGATTGCGCTGCTTTACAGGAGCACTTACTGAAGTGACAATGTAGCGTTTGTGCGTGCGTGCATGTATTTTTGTCAGCGTGAGTTTGGTTGAGACAAGAGCGAAAGAGAGGAGCGCAAGAATGCTATTCAACCGAAATTGAAATAATGTAGGATATTCTAGACATTGTTTTCCATTTTTATCCGATGTACTTAACCAATGTCTTTGTTTTAACTGATTATTTTGCTGGCGTAGCCTGTAGGGCTCTTTGAAATAACTGAAATAATTTGACGAGATAAGGAACAGTTATTCGGTCAAGATCTGGAACTACTTCATAGCGTTTACTGGAAAATAATTCTAAGCACACCTTAGATCATCTGTCAACCAATCAGACTCAAATATTCAACAGACCCATGGTATAATCTTACATATTTAACATATTAATCGTTAATATGTTTGATACATGTTTAATCTTTTTTAAATATTTAATATTTGGTTAAAGTTTGGTCTGTTACATGTTTTTGTAATTTTGCACATTCTCGTCAACTAACATATCGTATAAAATGGAAATGTATTACATGATGAAATACAGACTAAATTTAAAGGACATTTACTTCAAAAGACTAATTAATTAAAATTAATACTGGCAGTGTTAACAAAGCCTTCAATTCCTTCACTGCCCTACAATCTAAAAACAAAAATAAGCCTTGCTCTTGCTTTCAAGTTGAACCTGAGTGTACTGTAGCTCTCTGGCCCTCAAAAATCAGAGGAATCGTCATTTCATCCAAACAGCCAAGTAGATTAAATATTTTAAAGACAATAAATACAAATCTAATAATTAGTTTTTCATTAATTAAAAACAAGGGAGAATGAAATTCAATAATTTTCATTGATATGCACTTTATATTTAAATTTCATACACAATGACACACAGTAGCTTAATAAAAAGCATTATTTACCTTCAAATGTTTTTACTGTGCAAAGCTACTTCACGAACTCATTTTTGAAACCCCAGATGAACATTACATAATACTAAATTATTACTGTGGGACATGTCAGGTTGATTATTATAATATAATGCTAAATTATCATTATTTTTCTGATTATCAGATTTGCATTATACAAAAGTAATATATTGCTGTCCTGTTTACTTCAACTTCACAAGGAGCTTTTATTTAGACAGAAAAGGCAATGTGCATTTGACAGTATACAATGTTCTGCATTTCCTGAAACGCTGTAATCTCCTCCTTTTCTGTTATTCTGTGCCACGCTTGTAGATTTGTGTAATAACTAGTAACTGTTACTAATGTTTGGAATTGTGTGAATGCTTGAACCAGCATTACTTTGATTTCACAATGCACATGAACTGATCTGAGAGCACCTTGTTTATCTGTCTTTAAATCACAGCCTTTTGTGATTAATAATCACATATGACAAACTTGCCATTTTGATGTTATTTTGTTTAATTGTGCAGCCCTGAACGATTGTGAAATTAGTCTACTGATGCACCCTTTATGAAACTTGATGGCCAAATTAAAGCACATTAAAATCATCGATCTATTCACAATATTGGTCAATTTTACATCGTCAGCAAAATTCTCGATTATATAGTTAATATTCAGTATATCGCTTAGCCCTACTACAGACCTATATTGGCTATGAAAGACACCCTGTATCGGTCAACCACTAGGTGTGTTCTGATAGACCGATGTATAAATTAGGCTGATTATTCATCCAAAATTATCGAATTGGCAGATGTGCATACTTTGATGTTCAGACTTCTGAAAATTGCCCAAGCAGGGACAGTTATTGGACGCTAATCTCAAAATTTAAGAATAAAGTGTCAAATATATCAGCACTACACACAATACAACACACCATTCACAACCGTGCACATTGAGACCAAGAAGGAATAGGATTGAGAGAGACAGAGATCCTGACATAAAACTGAGATTGAGGCATAGCTGTTCTTAGTTGCAACAGCATCTTTAAGTTTTTATTTTCTCTTAAACCTGCGTCCGTTTCCTCCATAGAGCCTGAACATTTTCCAAATGCATAAGCTGTAAACTGTGCAGGCCTGAGCTAAACCCAGCGAACTTAAAACATTAGACAAATGTTTGGTGCCTCCCTCCTCCTCATGCTCTCTAAATGCAGAGCTGCACTCTTGGCCGTGTGTGTTCCTTTGTTCACTCGAGTGTCTGTGTCTGTCTAGTGAAGTGAGCTCTCCTTATCTGAGACCAGCGCTGGCACTGATCAACCTCTCTCGTGTGTGTGTGTGTGTGTGTGTGTACACACGTTTATACTACACTGTGGGGACCAAATGTCCCCCACAAGTATAGTAAAACCTGAGATCACCTACCTTGTGGGGCCCAGCCAGCGGTCCCCATGAGGGAAATGGCTTATTAAACCTACTAAATGCAAAAAAAGTTTCTGTGAGGGTTAGGTTTGGGATAGAAATTATCATTAGATCTATATAAAATCCATAAAATGCATGGAAGTCTATGGAGAGTCCCTACAATGATATAAAAACAAGTTTGTGTGTGTGTGTGTGTTAACAGATACCACTCATTTTCTTTTCGATCTGATACCAAGTCTTTTAGGCCAATATCGCTGATATCGACACCAATACAGATACCTCTACTGAATTGAATTTTTACGAATTCTCTGGATAAAATGAGTAACTTTTTTTATTACTTATTTTTTTAATATATTTATGGGCCTAAACAGAAAATTATTAGGCTGCTTTGTTTACACTTTAACAATTAGATAGTATAAGCCACATATAAAACCTCAAAATTAACCATAGATATTATTATATGGTTACTATTACTAAAACCAAGTTACAATATGGATACTACAGTAATGCTGTAGTAAAACCATGGTTAACTGTATCAAAACTTTGGTTACTGCCAAAAAAAAAAAAAAAAAAAGAACATGGTTACTACAGTTGTGGTTACTAGTCATGGTTAATACAATATTACTACAGTAAATCCATGGGTAGTTTTCATAAGGGTATCATTTATTAACGAGGATTAAAGATCATTATCAATGTTTCAACAACTCTGAATTTAAATAAACCTGTAAAAATGGTCAAACAAGCCCAATATAATACATGTCACGTCTAGGTTTGTCTTACTTAGTGTGAATAACTCCATATGCTGTTTTTCTGTCATTACCTCTGGAAAGCACTGCTCCCTCTTTGAACAAATGCTATGACTGAAAGGGTGAGCGCTGTCTGTGACAATACTGTATTTTAGCATTTTTGAGCATCAAGATGAGTGGAACAAAAAACTGTTCCGGTGCCATGCAACAATTCGCTAATATAATTATTTTTTTTTCACTTTGAAGCTTATGAGATTCATTCATATTCATGTAATCTAAATATTAAAATCACTTAAACAAAACTTTAGAATCTATATTTTTATGTGATATTCGATATTCTTGATTCCACATCAGTATTGGAAGTATCAATACTTAAGTATCGTTCCGCCCATCCCAAGTGTGTGTGCGCAGTGGTAGGCTCTCCTGCTCAGCTACCAGAGTTGGCATGGCAATCCCTCTCCCTAAATGCAAGACTAAACGCCTGTTTTTTGTGTCGGTGTGTGTGTGTTGTTGGCATGGTGCTGCAGGCTTCTACAGGCCGCCAAAGGCCTGGCGCCATGATGACATGATGTCAGTCGACCAGCTGGTAAGAGGGGTGATGTGCTCTGGCACGCAAGTGTGTGCACGTGCATGCCTACATTTACACACAACCTGAGAAAAGGAGCATGCTCTCTCACACACACACACAAACAAAAACAATAATTGACTTCACATGCACAATGTACAGATTAGTTGTTGACCAAACTGGGTTTTTAAATGGCCAATGCAGAAACTGATGTCTAAAGAGCTATTTACAGATATTTAAAAAGAGTTGTACATTGAATGATTAATGAAACCAACTAAGCAAAATGCTTAATTTACACAACATTTACTAAATTCAAAAATGAACATAAAAAATGTGCATTGACTGACAGTGGATTTTGAAATTGACACTAGGTAGAAAGACCATTTCTGTTAATCAATTCATCGGGCATAGTTCTCAGCCAATGCAATCTATGAAATATATATATATATAAATACATATATAAATACATTTACAGATTTTCATCCAATCAAATGATCTATAGAATTAAACTGTCCCTTAACCAGCAAATAAACAGCAAATGGCAAATCATGGTTGATGCCTGTGAAATAAACTAAGGGTACTGGCTACAGTGTTGACTTTCACAAATTCTTTTGTCATAATTTCTTCAGTCTTTGACAAAAATGATCAGTCAATATTTCGACATTTCAGAATCCTTTCATTTTAATCCATTTTACCTAGACAAGAATGCATTACATTATAGTCGATGAAAATTACATTTTAGTTGACAGTACCTGTTTAAAACAATAAAAACACTTAAGGAACTGTAACAGACCATAATTAAAGGGGTTAAAAAGACCAAACTTTTATTAAAATTCCTTGAGGTTCAATATAACATTAGTAGTGTTTTTGCACAAAAAAAGTCATATATTTGTAAAACACGATCATTTTTCCACCCTCATTCTGCACCTCTGTCAGAAACACTAGGTTTTGGTTCTGCTTCTCCTTTAAAGGTGCACTCAGTAATTTTTTCCTCATTAAAAAAGTTTAAGACATGAATTGTAATTTTGCAATCTGTAGTAAATCATGACCACTCACATTCAAATGAAGACTCCAGTCATATCAGTAACCTTATAAATGCAGTTTTATTTTACATGCAGGGCTTCCGCAAATGGAGGCTGCCATATTAGAATCAAACGACCAGCCAAATACTACTCGCTTAATCTCAGTAACCATCCTGTTATTTGACACTTTCACTCAATGATTCAAGTAATCATGTCTGACTCTGAATACTACATTTATACAATGCCATCCGACATTGATTTTAAATGATGCTACATCCAAGCCACTAGGTTTCAGTGTGAGTCCAAGATGACACAAAGACAAAAGTTACTGAGTGCACCTTTAAGACTTGACAGTAAACGACCACTGTTATGTTTGACTGACCTGCTCTCTCCTTGCCGCAGTCAGGTCCATAGGGGGATGCTATAATCGCTAAATAAGTTTGAAAGGATTCAAAAGAATCAAAGTGAAATAATATTTCTGTAACATCAAATACAAATGTTTTTTTGATGCACCAATCACTGCTGCTGTAAGCCCCAAGTAGCCACAAACTTTATATCTGCTCTTACTTTAGGCAGTTTTCTACAAAATTAGAAATTTTTTACTTGTCTGTGAGCTAGCTTGTGTGAATAAACCAATATCTTAGATGTCCAAAACAAAATACGCAGTCCAGATTGAGCTTCTAGTCCACTCAGAGGCCAAGATATTTGATGAAACAATGGGTGGTGCATGAACTGAAAATTAGACTGAATGTCTATGAATGAGCACATCTGTGAGGGCTAAAATGTATTTAGAGCACTACCTGCATTTCAGATCTGTTTATTGTGATGGAAGGTGATAGGAAAAACTATTTTTTATAGTACTTGCTACCATCCAGTTCAATGAATTAAGACCTGTTAAAAGGGAGATAAAATGAACAGAACCAGAATTACATGCTTACAAAGTTAAGACAACAACAACAACAACAACAAAAAATCTTATGTTCATCATAAGATTGTAAACATATACAATATTATTTATGAATAATTGGAGTCTTTTTTTCTATTTGAGAAGTTTTCTAAATAATGAGACCAAATTTTTGCAATTAGTCCACAGTGTGTGTAAATGGTGAGCTTTTAAATTTGAGTGTGAAAAATTGCAGGTGGCAGCCCAAAAATGCAGATTAAAGGGTTAATATGCATTAAAGTCTCCCCTAATTTGTAGTGAGGGCTAGACTGAATATGCAGACGCTAACGTGAGACACTTTTTTCTGTACAGGTTATAAACACTGTATTTTTGCTTGCCAGGAAACACACACAAACTCCAACCAAATAACACAAATTCAGGTCCATTTAGCAAGCTGGCACACAGACCCCACACACACACACTTATGAACTGGCACACAGATGCACTGGCACAAACTGCTATTGGCGTGGAGGGTGCAAGCTGGAAAGAGGCTTCAGAGGCTGAAACTGTGAACACACACACATAAACATACACACACACACCAAAAACCAGATTAGTGACACAGCTTTGGGTCAGCAGTACCCCCAACCATCACCCTATACTAGTAAGAGGCTCGAAAGGAGAGAAATCTACCTAGTTAACACTTGATTTCAAGAGAATGAGAAATTGGGAGGGAAATTGGGAGCAGCGGTTAGTGCATGTAATCCAGACACTGAATCTTGGTGCTAATGTGGTTGACACAGGTTTGAGTCCAGTCCACAAAATGTCTTTATCCAATTCCCTTTTCTGTTCAGTGGGGGTTTGGAATGGAGAACAGTTTTCGTATTTCTTATTCCGTAGCGTTCCTAATAAAGTTCTCAGTGAGTGTGGATTATATATGTATACACAGTTGTGCTCAAGTTTGCATGCCCTGGCAGAAATTGTGAAATTTTGGCATTGATTTTGAAAATATGACTGATCATGCAAAAAAGTATTTTATTTAAGGATAGTGATCACATGAAGCCATTTATTATCACATAGTTGTTTGGCTCCTTTTTAACCACCCAAATGGCCCTGATCAAAAGTTTACATACCTTTGAATGTTTGGCCTTGTTACAGACACACAAGGTGACACACACAGGTTTAAATGGGAATTAAAGGTTAATTTCCCACACCTGTGACTTTTTAAATTGCAATTAGTGTCTGTGTATAAATAGTCAATGAGTTTGTGGATGCACTGAGCAGGTTAGATACTGAGCCATGGGGAGCAGAAAAGAACTGTTAAAAGACCTGCATAACAAGGTAATGGAACTTTATAAAGATTGAAAAGGATATAAAAAGATATCCAAAGCCTTGAAAATGCCAGTCAGTACTGTTCAATCACTTATTAAGAAGTGGAAAATTCGGGGATCTCTTGATACCAAGCCAAGGTCAGGTAGACCAAGAAAGATTTCAGCCACAACTGCCAGAAGAATTGTTCAGGATACAAAGAAAAACCCACAGGTAACCTCAGGAGAAATACAGGCTGCTCTGGAAAAAGATGGTGTGGTTGTTTCAAGGAGCACAATACGACGATACTTGAACAAAAATGAGCTGCATGGTCGAGATGCCAGAAAGAAGCCTTTACTGCACCAATGCCACAAAAAAGCCCGGTTACAATATGCCCGACAACACCTTGACACGCCTCACAGCTTCTGGCACACTGTAATTTGGAGTGACGAGACCAAAATAGAGTTTTATGGTCACAACCACAAGCGCTTTGTTTGGAGAGGGGTCAACAAGGCCTATAGTGAAAAGAATACCATCCCCACTGTGAAGCATGGTGGTGGCTCACTGATGTTTTGTGGGGGTGTGAGCTCTAAAGGCACGGAGAATCTTGTGAAAATTGATGGCAAGATGAATGCAGCATGTTATCAGAAAATACTGGCAGACAATTTGCATTCTTCTGCACGAAAGCTGCGCATGGGATGCTCTTGGACTTTCCAGCACGACAATGACCCTAAGCACAAGGCCAAGTTGACCCTCCAGTGGTTACAGCAGAAAAGGGTGAAGGTTCTGGAGTGGCCATCACAGTCTCCTGACCTTAATATCATCGAGCCACTCTGGGGAGATCTCAAACATGCGGTTCATGCAAGATGACCAAAGACGTCGCATGACCTGGAGGCATTTGGCCAAGACGAATGGGCTGCAAGACCACCTGCAAGAATTCGGGTCCTCATAGACAACTATTACAAAAGACTGCACACTGTCATTGATGCTAAAGGGGGCAATACACAGTATTAAGAACCAAAAGGTATGCAGACTTTTGAACAGGGGTTATTTCATTTTTTTTCTTTGTTGCCATGTTTTGTTCTATGATTGTGCCATTCTGTTATATATATATTTATTAGGGTTGATACGATACCAACCCTGGTACCTCGGCATTAATATACTAAATCTATACTTGTAACAAATATAGCCTAAATAACTGATGAAATTACACAGAAATGGACTTGATTAAAAGAAAGGCATAAAGTCTTGCAGTTACAAACTCTGTGTTTTCCGTATTACATGTTTCCATAATGTGTTAAATAGCATGTTTACTAGCATGTGAGGTTACTTCCCTCATAATTATAAAAAAAGTACTTAAAATATGTTTAATTAAATAAATAATTTTTAAAAAACAGCACAGCCCTTAAAGCTGGTCTACATTCTTCTGACAATGTGGACAGAACACTGAACTAAAAACACTCTTGACAGTGTTTCCCGTACCACTGTACAGCACAAGTTGCCTGAATCTAAAGAACCACAGCAAAATAAATTATATTTTTGTTGGAATGTGAGCTTCTTGTCAGAACTGAAGCAACAAGGACAACACACTGACTTCGCTGGTTGCATGCAACAACAAATATACAGCACAACCAGCACGATTCACGAAATAATGACTCTTATTAACAGGTTCTTTGTAGGGCTTTCAGGATTACTCTATTTAAAAATAAATTTGATTAGAAAATTGCAGAATCGACAAATCAAAAATAAGGCGGAGGTTAATAATCATTTTCATATTACCCGATTAATCATAATAATCATTAGAGTACTCGATATAAAAAATAATCGTTATAAATAAAAAAATAATAATAAATAAATACAACAGTAGGTACCCAGGTTAAACGGGTTCGGAATGACATGAAGGGCGAGCAAATGATGGCAAAAATGTTATTTTTTGGTTAACTATACCATTAAATGGAACTCCATAGCTGTACCAGGATACATCTCCAACAAAGCTAGAGCATTATCATGGTGGTGCCATTCAACAAAACATTGAAATTACGGTTATAGCATGTCTTACAAATATTATAATGCCATGGGGCTTCGTTCAGTCAGCATTCCTCTGAAGACCAAGAGGCCAGTGGGCAGCACTGCAAGAGAAAAAAGACTTGCAGAGGAAACCATTTGCAATCTATTAACAAAAGAGAATCAGTCAATCAATGTCCTGCTAAAACTACTGAGAGGCCAACACAGATGCAAGTGTTTTAATGACTTTAAATGTTCTCAAAAGGTAAAAATAAAAGCCACTTTTTAGCTCACACTGAAAAGCCTTACAAACACTCGATCTACATTTACACATGCAAATTCCATTTCTCCAGGACATGCTGGCTGATTTTAGACAAGCAACCTGTTTGTTTGCTTCCACATTATGCAAAACGAGCATTTGGATTTTGACACATTTTCCAGTGAATTCAGAAGCTTTCCAGATGACCATAAATCAAGGTAATCTATCTAAAGTTTAATGGAATAGTTCACCCAAAAATCAAAATTCTCTCCTAATTTAATCACCTTTCATTCCAAACCCATTAAGACTTTTTGAAAAACTGTTACGCTGCTCTTTCCCATACAGTGAATGTAAACAGTGACTGAGGCTAAAATTATGCTCAAATCTTCTTTTGTGTTCAACAGAAGAAATTCATGCAGAACAATCCATTTTCATTTTTGGGTGAACTATCCCTTGAACTAAATGGCAACTATTATAAACTTGGGAATTTAAAACTGACCCATGAAAATGGGAATTTAAAAGTTTGTCAATAACAAATGACACGCATAGGGTAAAAGATGTAACCCTGGCAACAGGACGTACAGTAAAGGATGACTAGCTACAGTTAAAAGGCAGGATTTCCGTTGTGGCCAGTGGGTTTATAAAATCCTTGTGCACATTTCTCAAAATCACATTTAATTATAAACTAGCAGGAACTGCAAACCACAAACTAACACACACAGAACAGAGCTGTTCAGCTTGTAGTCCAAAAACCCGAACGAGAATTCGCCATGGGTTCCCTCGGGATTATCGACATTACTTGACAATACATGGACGTTTTGTTCTACAACATAAATAACACACCGTCATACCTCAAACGTGAATTCTGAAGCTGTATTGAATTACATACTATTTTTTATTTTTTAAACACACGGCGGCTTCAAAATTCACATTTGAGGTATGAAAGGGTGTAATATATGTTGTAGAACAAAAACATCCACCTATCCCAAAGTAATGTTTACCAAAGACCTTATTTAACTCATAGGTTCAAAAACCTCATTATAAAAACCCATAGGAAAATCCAGAGTGATCCCATGGTGAATCAGACTTTCGGGTTCACCTACAAATTAATGTCATGGCTGAACAGCTCTACTGGACGGTAGAGGACAGTACTAATCAAAGAGCATGCAAAAGTACAAGCCATTGCAAGGACACTGCATAAAATTCAAACAAAACCCATCCATAGACATAGACACGCGCCATTTTCACAATGAATATTCCAGACTAAGAAACTTTTTTTCAATTGAAAACACACATTAATGGCCATTACATTGGCAATGAGCAGCACTGGAAGGCGGCAGCAATGATTACAGGTTGGCATTCGGTGTGTATTTGAGACAGTATACAGAGCATCCAACCCAATTTCCCAGGGTTCCAACTTTCTCACATATAAACTCCATTGGAGTTTAATTCCATTGGTTTTATCAGATGCATTCAAAAACAGCTGGTCGGTTTGCAACGGAATGGAACAGAACGCAGGGGTCACGAGATGCATTTTTAAATGTTGGACTATTTGTAGCTTGATGTAGTGTCAAAAACTTGTGGCGGACACTCAAAAAAACAACACGAAACGCAATAGTCTGAATGAGTATGTTTAAAGACCCAACTTTTCCACAAGGGTTTTACCGTGCAAACTGTCCAACAGCTAAAACACAGCACACCAAGTAAATCACCACCACAAAAGGTCAAAACTAAAACAATATACGAAAAAAATCTAAACAAACAAGCCAATTAATTAAAGGAATAGTTCACCCAAAAATGAAAATTTGCTGATAATTTACTCACCCTCAGGCCATCCAAGATGTATCTGAGTTTCTTTCTTCATCAAAACAGAATTTAAGACTTTTAGGATTTCATTTCAGGCCTCCTCCTTTAATCAATGCAAGTGAATGTACTCCATTTGGTTCAAAATGCATATTTAGGGTGCATCAAAATAATCCACACAAATCCAGTCGACAAATAAAGTTCTTCTGAACCCAAACGATTGATTATTTTTTAGAAACAAAACAATACTTATATACTTTTTAACTACAAATGTTCACTTCCATACATTCGTGGAGGAGGCAGGAAGCGCGTCATTGTTTACAAGAGGAGCGCTGTACAAAAGTTTAATTGTCTTTGCTGTAGATTTGTATAAGTGTATTGTTCAAAATGGTCGTTTGACATGTGTATCCTGGATGCTTCAACCTTCAGAAACCCCAAAGAAAATGCACGCTGGGAAAAATATTAACTTTTCATGAGCGACTGAAGCTCTGGCTTATCGTGCTGAACCTGGATATCAGTACACCCCTACATTCTTTCCAATATTGGAGGGTGTGCAGTGAACATTTTACCCCTGAGGATTTCAGACCATCGAAAGAAACGAAGTGTTGATATCTGAATTCATCGGCTGTTCCCGTACTGTTTTTCTAGCGAACTCAGTTATGTATGAAAACTGTCATTGTCACGCCTCCCTCGGGCTCTGCACCTCCCTCAGCGCTCCGTAATTCACCGCACCTGCACTCAATTCACTCGCTCATCACTGCCTGCATAAATAAGTTTGTGAAGCTTCTCTTATTTGTGATATCACTTGTACCATTGATCTCACTGTGTAAACCCTGTAAATCTCAGTGAAACCATGTACGAGAGCGTTTACTAACTACAACTTGTGTGGCTTGAATTACTGACAGTCATATAGCCTATATATTTCTGCTAAAGAAAAAGCAAATAGATAATGCAACGGCATTGCTCCGAAATAAAGGATGGTTATTTACTGCAGTAATGTTTTTTTTTTTATTATTATTATTATTTGGAAATTATATTTTATATTGTTTTGAAATTGTTTTGGACTGTTTTGGTTGGTTTCTCTTGTAAACAATAATGCACTTCCTGCCTCTTCCTCCACGTGACGCGTGACCTTACCAATGTGTGGATTATTTTGATGCACCCTAAATATGCATTATGGACCGTCAAAAAATGGAGTACATTCACTTGCACTGTATAAAGGAGGAGGCCTGAAATGAAATCCTAAAAATCTTAAATTCTGTTTTGATGAAGAAAGAAACTTGGATGGCCTGAGGGTGAGTAAATTATCAGCAAATTTTCATCTTTGGGTGAACTATTCCATTAACTGTTGGACAACTAGTTAACTATTCTGGCCCATCCTTACACCAGGTTCTGCCCTGGCAGAAAATAACTAATATACCCTACTTTCTAGTCACTAGAAACATTTGTATGGCCATTACGATTTGTAAAAATACTTTTCTGTACCTTACAAACACCAACTTTCACATCCACACAAATAAAACACAAAGTCATCCCTACCCACTCATATACTGACATGTAAAGTACTATCCTATACCATACATTTTGTAAAACTGCATCTCAGACAGTCCTGCCCCCCAAAAAATTCCATTGGCTGAGCCAACGTTGCTGTCAAACTGGTCGGGATGAAATAAAAAGAGAAATGATTTGAATGCACCACAAAGCCACATTGTGGTTTATGAAATATGTAATAAATGTTTTTGTTTTTTTTATTACATTTCAACAATGATTTACACACCTTCAAAAAACAAAACAAAAACTACATTTTCTAGTCAAGTCAATTTGGAGTATTTGTGATTTCAAACCAAAAAAAAAAAAACTTGAAACTAAATGCCAATAATTAGTCTTTTGTTAGCACATTTCCAAACAAATTTCTCAGTTCTAAATGTAGGCATTTATGTTTGGCCAAAAGAAAGCTGTAGCATCAGTCCCCTCTGGGCATATCACAACCATGGCCAAGTCTGCGATATGGAATAACGTGAGCATTTTCTAAGAATGAGAAATGGAAAGACAATGAAAGACACTGTAAAACTGCATCATATTATTGTTTTTTTTTTCATAAACCCTCTTTTAGGGATGCTCCGATCGAAAGGCCACCTATCGGTATCGGCCGATATTCACTCCCTATGACTCAACCGGTGGACTCACAATTTGGCCGAACACCCATGACCTTAAAAGACGTGTTGCTCTTTTAAGACTTTAGTATCACTGTCAGGTGTGTGGGGAAATCTAGCTTAATGTTGTATGACAAAAAACTTGATTCTGCAGTTAAGAACGACACAGTGTATGAAAAACGTGTGTACAGTATATGCCCTTTCACACGCGACACAAGGGGAAAGCGATGCAGTCTTTATTTTTGTCCGCATTGGCGGTGGGCATAGGTCTCGTAATAATAAAGTGGGCTGCAAGATGAGGCATAATTTAAATAAATTGTGTGTTCCCCACAATATAGTAATGAAGAATAATAATTAAATGAAAGTGACAATGAATAAATAACCATATCTGTAACATTAAGTTTAATCACACCTATCAGTTATCAGTTTGACTTCATTTTGACACTAAGCCACATTCTTTACAGGGCTATCTATTCTAACATAGAGAATATTTTGTGTAAGCCTACTTGTTTTTAAGGCCTATTTAAAAATGTATATTTTTGTGTTTGTTTATTTGAATATTAATTAACCAATATACCGTATTTTTGTCAGCAAAAACTAGGAAACTGCTACGGTATTACCAACAAGATAAATGAGTTAACGGTGACAGTGAGCAGAAAGCTTATATAGAACAGGTTATGATAGATTTCCTGATAAAATGTTAACCGATCAAATCGGAAAAATGTATCAACCCATGAGATGACAAGAAAATCAGTATCGGCTGTAATAATCCTGATAGAAGCATCTCTACTCTCTTATAAACTGACTTTCACATAACTGGCATGTTTAAATGTAGCAGGTAAATTCCATACAAGGCTTTGTAACATTTAGACATCAGAGCTAAAATGCCCAACACTAAAGTTAAGAGCAAAAGGAATTTAAGCCTGCTATGTCTTAATAAATGACTGTAATATAAAACCTTGGCACAATCCTATGATACAACTAGATATTGTAGAGATATTGCATTTCTCCTAAACGCAACCTGTGAATACTCAATTGCTTCCTTACTGACTACAAAAAATGGATAATGTACAGTCAGATGGTCTTAACTGCAAAATAAACCCTCGCTGGGGGATCAGTGCACAAAGAGGAAGGGTTTGGTATCACTCTGAAGGGGTTTGTTTTGCAATATTTACCATCTGACTGTACATTATCACAAATAAAAATAAATAAATAAATGAATGGATATTAGACAAAAATGGACAAAACAAAATCTGAATTGAAACTTGTCCAGGGGTGCGTAACCACCATAGTACGATGTATCGTTGTAGAAATTAATTGTTCGAATCACGTTGGTTGAACTGCCGTTAATGACGTTACTCAGGGGGTTGAGTAATAACTTCCACAAATACTAAATTAAAATAACTCATTTAAATGTACACCAGAAAGCCACAATGCAAGAAAGCTGCTGAAGACACAAAAGCGGCATGCACTTTGTAATGCAACAACATTAACAAAACTTCTTCGTTAACAAACACAAAAGCCGTATTCTCTGATAGAAACAGTGTGTGATAAAGCACTTTTGTGTTTAATCCCTTATCAACTGCACTCGTGTTTACGTGACGTTTCAGAATGGTGCTTTCTGCAAAACCCCGGATAAAATAGTTTAATTAAATGCATGTAAACGTGGTCAAAGTCTTGACAGAATGAAAGACATATGGAATAAAAGATATAGAAGCCTCAGCGAAGTCAAATGATGTCCACACAGCAAACTAACAAGGAACTATGCTTCTAACCACAGGTGGATAGCTGTAGTTCCAACCACACAACTTTGCGATGCTGTTTGCGAATGTTCGTTGAAGCTGCGCTTTCGGGAAACATCAAATCGTTGAACTATGTTGGTAACAATGGAACTTGCTGCCATAGTTGGCCAACGATGCTTTTAGGAAACGTACCCCAGTTCTGATTCGAGAAAATCACTAGAAACTAGCACATTTATGTAGGAAACTGGTTGCCTGGGACAATGGTCAATTATACAGTTCAGCAGTCATTATTATACAAAAATATTTGACCGCAGAATGCCGCAACTTAATCAGAATCAAGTATTCCAGAGAAACTTGAAATAATAAATAAAAGTAGTCACGTCACCTAATGAGAATAGCCTTAATTTTAACTAAAATAATCTTTTTTTAAAAAATGGTGAAACATCACATTGTGTGCATTCATTTTGCCATTTATCTTACCTTGAACGACCCTCAGGTTTCAGAATGTCCAGTTCTCCCTCATCTGAAGAGTGTGCAAAATAATTTCCACTGTAAATAGTGAGTGTGAATTTGTGTGCGCCTCTTCTCTTGTAGATTAAACCAGTGAGCTCAGGAGATCTCAGACTCTATCCAAACACCTGTGAAGACAGAGAAAGAGCTTTCAGATCACAAAGCTACACAACAAAGCTAGAGGTAGACCAATATATTGGTTTTACCGATTAATCTGTGCCGATAGTTGCTTTTTGGAACTATTGGTTATCAGCAAATATCTATGCCGATGGTTGCAGAGTTTGTTTGTTTTTTTACAATCACGTGGGGATTTGCTGTATCTAAATCTTTCATACCTGACCATATTAATCCAGATTTTAATCCTCACTTCAACGCATATTTGTTATATTTATTAGAGTGTTTCCTTAAAGCGAAGGCATGCAAAGAACAATTTGACTATGGAAACATATCAGCACATACTGTACATCTTGTGAATAAAAACTTAAACCAAATCAATTTGGCAAATACTAAAATAGCTGTATCGGAGCCAAGTCTCCATTTCAAAATAAGAGCCCCTTGTGTGTTTTGGGCTTGATTAAAGTCCCATATTATGCACCAAATCGTAATTTTTTTTCTGGTCATTATTGGAATTTTGGTTGAACAATAAACTGCATTTGGATTTTATTAATTTTGTACTCTTGTAGCCTCTATGTCTGTGCCCGTCATATGGGGCTTTTCCACTGCACGGTACAGCCCGACTCTGCTCGCTTTTTGGGGGTTTTCCACTGTGGATAGTAACTGGCACATTTCTTAGTACCACCTCGGTCAAATTTCCAAGTGAGCCGAGCAGATACTAAATGTGACTTCAAAACCCTGCAGATCACTGATTGGTCAAAGAGAATCGTCACTCCCAGCATCACTGGATTTGCGACACAGGACATCAACCCGCTAGTTTTAAAGTTAGCAACAGCGACAGCAGTATTATTAGTTCAGAAAATGTCTGTGCGCAAAACCACACCGTGGTCAATAAACGAGGTGCAGATGTTCTTCTCGTTAGCGACGAATGAAACGACGTGAAACGAAAAAGACTTTCAGGAAGTGTCTCAGCTGTTGGCCGCACACAGCTACCAACGGACCTACCAACAGTGTAGGGAAAAGTAAAAAAAACTTAAGTGACTACAGAACCATCAAGGACCACAACAGCCGGAGTGGTTAAAACAGAAGAAAGTGGAAGTGGTTCGACCAAATGGACGCTATCTATGGCAATAGGCCGGCGAGCAATGGGAGGCAGAGTGCCCTGGACTCTGCGTTGTTGAAGTCCACAATGGAGGATGGTACGTTTTGTTAAGTTAACTCTATATTCTGCTTGAAAGCTTCACTTTTTTAGTTGACCAGCTACTGGAAAGCTTGCTTCTAAAACAACCAGGCCAATATAACTGTTACACTTGTGTAAAATCACCATGCAACAACTGCTTTATGCAGCACAATGAGCTAGTAGCTAACCGCTAGCAGTTGTGTTATTCTTTATGGTCAGTAATGTTTGTGTCGCGTTTAAGATGATGTTACGACAGTAGAGGCGGCGCAACTATGACCATCGGCCTATAATCCCATCCACGTTGAGGCGGCACTAAACTGCAGTGGAAAAGCAAGCTCAGAAAAGTAAAGCGAGCAGAGTCGAGTCGAACCGTAACGTGCAGTGGAAAAGTGCCAATAGTAAGGAAATACTAAGAAAATATTTTCACATTCTATGAACTGATTTTAAAAACTATTGCCCGATTAATCAATTACCTGCCTTTTCATCCACCTTAGTTATCGGTATCAGCAAAATCCACTGTCGGTCTACCTCTAAACAAGGCCACAGAAGACATGAAAATGGTGGTACAGTAGGTGAAGGATTGTCTTATTTGAGCCTTCATTCTTAGAATATAACTCAAGAAAGTGATAACACTTTCATGGAAAGTGTGAGAATGAGGGCAAAACCAGGAAGCCATTTTTAAAACGAGGTTTCAAGCAATGGCAATGCTGCTCGAAAATATTTCATTATCAGCAAAGCTGCTAAAAAACTACCACAAACCAGCAAGAAACCAAGATTTAATAAAGAAAACCCAAACTTTTCTCCAATATCACAGTACATCATGTTTCAGAACCACCTAAATAAGTTGTGAATTGAGCTTCTAACTATTCTCTTAATGCACAATGGCATGGGACAAATACCTTGTATTATTGCTGAATGCTGTGGTGAAGCGAAGTCAAAACGAATAGAACACTTGCCAGAATAAATCCAAGAAACTCAAGAACTTCCCGCCTTTCCAATCGTTCTAATGAACTTCACCACAAGCTAATTCTCTACAAAACCAAACCTACAGCAGCAATTACATGACTCACTTTGTGGATATGTTAAACAAGGAATCCATTCTCTAAAGACACACTCACTAGTTAAAGGAATAGATTTGCTATGGGGTAGACAACCAGATAAATTACATTCAAGGTTCAGCAACAATATTTTCAGCAATGTGCACACAAGAAGCTTTATGTATATAAATCAGCCATTTTTTTCCTAAAGTACCTTAATGTGCACAGTGGAGTTATTTCAAATAAAAATGGCTATGCATTAATAAAGTGGTTGGCGCTTAGTTTCCCAAACACACAGCAATTACGTAGCACTATCTTATTATGTTAAACAAAATCTATCTGTATCTTAAAGGTCAGTCCTGACTATGAGAAACACACTGTTAGCAATGCATTACAACCCCCTTTTTGAGCACAAATTAGTGCCATTTAATTTCGACTCATGATTGCTCAGATCTGTCATTCAGTCATCGTTAAACACACTTGGGTTCTATCTAAATAGCACATTGCGTATTAATAAGCAGAATTCCTAATGGTTTAACTAATTAATAGCTAAACTGCCATCTTACTTTGCCAAGCCTCAGCAGTTATGAGTTTACTGCAGTGCAAGAGGCTGGTCTTTAATACTGGTACCTAATGCACTAAAAGTCATTGAAGTTCAAACCAGGGTGACCTGAGGTTGCAATGCCTATAAATAAAGCTTTTAAGGTTGTGTATGCGTTCTTGGCAAACCACACCCAGCAAACAAGGGCTTTCCTTTTGAAAAAAATTAATACAAAAATAAAAATCATTATGCTAGATATGCAGATAGGCAAAGTACTGGGTTCCTTGACCGTGACACCCTCACCTTAAACAAAACCAAGATCTCCTGAAATCACATCTTTTAAGGACACATTTTTGACAGCCTCTTGAATAATAATAATGATGTTTTGCTCATTTGCGATACACCCTACTGTTGAACAGGCCTAGGCAGAGTTACCTACCACCAGCACACGAACAACAGCTACATCTGGCCTCTCTCGAGTAACCTCACAGAGATACCTGCACATTGAGGAAGCAAATAAGGACCAAAACGTCGTTTATTTCGGCAGTCGAATTACATTTGGCGGTAAACACATTTAGCTGGTTGCCATTTATCAAAACGAGGCTTCCAACAACATCGTAGAAAAAGTTATCGAGGTTTGAGGTAACAATAGAGAACTGTAACAACATGTAGCGGCCTCGAGAACTTCCTTGTAACCTGGTGGATTCTCCGAAAAAGACAAAAATGTTGAGCAAAGTTAGCGATGCAAAAGTTTGGAGTTTATAAGTGAGACGGTAGTTTTAAACGTGTATATTGGCTAGACCATGAATACAGATATAATTATGTTTTTATTGACATTTGAATTGAAGCAGTGTAAAGAAAGAAAGAACTAAAAAAACGGGGGGGTGGGAAACGACAAGCTTCCTTTAGCAATTCCAGCTATAATTGCATTTGCAAAAAGTTATACATGCACTACTATGATTACAAATACAGGGGGGGGGGCGCACCATACAGACATTTTGTTTACAATTCACGCGCACTTCGACTATTTCTTATAACTAAACTCGGGGAAGCTTAAACAAGTCATTCTTTTGGTTTTCCTACACGTATCTTGCTACTGATTTCAATGGGAGCAAGGCCAAACGTGTTGAGCTACTGCCGGCCATCGTGCATGGAAGAAAATAGATAGTGGGATCAAAAGGAACGAAAGCAAAACAAATCTTACCCATGTTGAGCAGATATTCCACATAAACACGTTCCCATTGGATCTGCAATTGATCGAAAAGTCAGAGCCCGATAAATCGGCGCTCCGCGAATTCCATTCTCGCTAGGAAAAAAAAGTGAAGTTATTCCACAAGCGAGCGCGTTCCCCCAATTATAGTAATCCTAGAGGTAAGTAACCCATTTTCCAAAGAAAAATTCTCAAGAGCATGGACGCCCGATCCTTCTCGATAACAAAGGGCTACGACAATCCAAGGTATAGCCCAATAATTAGTAGTAGAAGAAGAAGAAGGGAAAAAAAAAATCTCAGCTCCGGAGTAAAAATTTACAAACGAAGTATATGGCTGATCCAAGACGTCCCAAACTTGTGCAGCCCTTTTTTCTCTCTCTTGCTCCCTCTAAAAGAAGTTGTTCCTGTTTCGCCAAACGCTTGGGGGAGGGGAGCTTTTTATCAAGCTCCTGGCCAAAGCGAGAGAGGGAGAGATCCTGCAGGCTCTTGTGTGTTACAGATCCACCAGAAGAAACGCTTTAAATCAAAACTGGCTGCGAGAGTTTTTGAGGTCTGTAGTGTATTTGTAGAGCGAGCGATCTGAGATCGGTTAGATCATGAGGTTAAAAATAGCAGTGGATCAAATAATAACCGCAGCTGGCTAAAACATTGTTGCACAGACACAAAGATATTTTATAAGTGTCAAAATATCAGACCACTTGTAGGGCCATGCTTTTGTTAATCGACATAGATATGTAAATATTACATGACCGGTGTTTATATCTAGATATGCATTGGAAAACAAGCGGAATGCATGAGCCACGCGCATTTAAAATGCATTGAAAGGATACTGTATTAAATTGTCAGAGAAATTCCTTTATCCCCTGGACTGCCTTCCTTTACAGTGGTTGGGAAAAGCCGCTAGATTTTAATGGTGAAAAGTGTGCGGTTCGAATGTTGAACAGCAAAAAACACACGGGGGTGTCCGATTCCGTGCGACGGGGCTCTACGCGCTCGATTCACTCCCCAAAAGCGCAATAGTCACAACCTTTTGATGCAACATATCCGACGGTGAGACGTGTAACACGAGTGAATAAAACAGCTCACGGCAGGAACATGGCTTACCCAGTCTGAAACGAGCAAGTACCGCTGATGTGTGCTCGCCTCCCCCGCTTTGATGCGACCGGATGGTTTAGTCCTTATTGTAAGTAGCAATTCTAGGTCAGGTTGAATTGCCATCGAATATACTGACTGCCGGAGATCAATGAAATCGCCTGCAATGATTTATCGTTCGAATGCAGGTAACCACTATTCAACGGTTTATCCTTGCACGGCCAGTTTACTGTTGTAGTAAGGGCATGCTGCTTCGAGATGCACTGCTATTTTGTTGGGAGTCAGACATGAGAGGTAAGAGAGGGGTGAAAAGGAAGTGTACAAGTGATTCTAAGGTGACATGAGTCAAAATATAAAAATATAGACACTTACAGGGCCGGACCGTGGGTTTGTTGGGCCCTGGGCGAAATCCTTAAAATGGACCCCACCAGTGTGAATATTGTCATAAATTTAAAACATCCATAGAACCACTGCAAACGTAATGAGTGGATTTTTTATTTATTTATTTATTTATTTATTTATTTATTTATTTTATAAAGCACACACACACACACATAAGCACTCTTTAGAACTACAAGAATTACCCCCCCCCCCCCCCCAAAAAAAATAAAGATGTTGGATTAAAATGTAGGCTACATGATATAAATTGCATAATTTGAAAAAAAAATGTATAAATGGAAAGTGTTTTTTGGAAACAATCCTGACTGGACAGAATTATAATAAATTTAAAAAATAAATAAAATCAGCTTAAATTTAATGTCGTACAATAAATAGTATGATTATGTATACATTATAGAAGTCCATTTCTGCCAAATTGAGAAAAAAATTGTTCTTCGGCAAGTCGTAATTATGAGATGCTATGTTGTATATGAAATGAAAAGTCATAGTTATTAGATTCTGTCATAATTTTGAGATAAAAGTCATAATTATGAGATACTAAATTATAATTACGAGATTAAATGTCGTAATTATTATAGTCAAAATAAATTTTTTTTTATTATTTTTTTTTTTTAATCCTCTTTTCTCCTCAATTTGGAATGCTCAATTCACACTACTTAGTAGGTCCTCGTGTTGGCGTGGTTACTCGCCTCAATCCGGGTGGCGGAGGACAAGTCTCAGTTGCCTCCGCTTTTGAGACCATCAATACGCGCATCTTATCACGTGGCTCGTCGTGCATGACACCGTGGAGACTCACAGCATGTGGAGGCTCATGCTACTCTCCGCAATCCACACACAACTTACCACGCACCCCATTGAGAGCGAGAAACACTAATCATGACCACAAGGAGGTTACCCCATGTGACTCTACCCTCCCTAGCAACCGGGCCAATTTGGTTGCTTAGGAGACCTGGCTGGAGTCACTCAGCACACCCTGGATTCGAACTCACGACTCCTGAGGTGGTAGTCAGCGTCAATACTCGCTGAGCTACCCAGGCCCCCTCAAAGTCATATTTGACATAAAATGACAATTCTGAGAGAAAAAGTTAAAATTAAGAGATAAAAAGTCAAAACTGAGATAGTAAGTCATAATTATGAGGAAAAAGTCATAATTTTATGAGATAACTAATTTAATAATTTTGAAGTTTTTATCTCATAATTAAAGCTTTTATTTTCAATTATGACTTTTCATCTCATAATTTTGACTTTTTATATAAGTATGTCTTTATATGTCAGATATGACTTTGAATCTAATATTTACGACTTTATTTGTTTTTATGACTAAGTATCTCAGTTATAACTTTTTATCTCAAAATTGACTTAGAATGAATTATTATGACTTTATCTCATAATTGTGACTTTTTATATCATAAGTATGTCTTATATGTCAAATATGACTTTGACTCTGATATTTATGACTTTATCTTGTTTTTATGACTCTTATCTCAATTATGACTTTTTATCTCAAAATTGACTCAGATTTAATTATGACTTTTTATCTCATAAATAAGACTCAGTATCTCAGTTATGACTTTTTATCTCAAAATTGACTTAGAATGAATTATTATGACTTTATCTCATAAATAAGACTTAGTATCTCAATTGACTTTTTATCGCACAAATGAGACTTTAATTTTAATAGTTATGACTTTTAATCTCATAAATATGACTCAGTATCTCATAATTATGACTTACTAAAGGACTATTTTTTTCATGTGGCGGAAATGGCTTCCTTAATAAATACTTTATACCATAATACATAATAAAATATAATAATTGTATTGCAGTAATAAGAATAATATTTCATTACAGAAAAGAAAACTGAGAGGGGGGGTGGGGTGCATAATTGTCATTTACTGATGCAAAAAAATCGTAATGGTTATATAATGGTTTTATAAATTAGTATTTTATATCCCTTTATATTCACATTTTTATTTCCTTTTTTTTTTTTTTTTTTTTTTGATTTTGGGGCTAAGTATGACCTGAACATGTTCTTGACAGGCTTTGTGAAATTCACCTTAAAACCTTACACACGTGGCCACAAGTGCTCAAAAAATGTGCATTATTTAGGCTAATAGAGAAAATATTTGGAAATGAATCCAGGTGGAACCCTATGCCCATTTTGAGGGCACAAATGTGCTTTGAAAAACACAAACACTCCCATGAGACTGTAGCACAATTCCACAAGACTTTCATCCAAAGATCATGCTTTTTTCTTCTCGTTGTAATGTATTTTTGGAGACACATAATCCTCATATCACCCTTTTCCACTGAGACACTCCAACAACAAAAACACTTAAAAGAGGCAAAACGAAAAAGCGGTAGAATGCAAAAGGATTTCATACTGTAAGTAAAAGCCCAACAGAGTCAAGCACAACAGTGTAAATACATTTACTTATTTAAACAAGAAATTGCTATTTATTGAAGCCCAAAATAGCATGCAAGTAGGAGACAAAGGGGGCAAAGGTACATTTCTCTTAATTTTGACAACAGAAAAACTATAACTGGTGTGTTTTAGTGAGAAAGAGCTCAGAGGTGACAGTGTTTGTTCACACTGTGGTGTATTAAATGCTGAGGAAGAGGAGAGGTGAGACTCAGGGGACTAAGTGCACTTGCTGGCAATCTAATCCTGAACCGTCACAACCACCAACATAACCAAGTGATTCCACCACCCTGTTTGGTGGGGGGGGGGTCTAAAAACAACATCGTAAGATTGTCTTTCCATCCCGGGGTGTACTCAATTCCCCATGATGTTAGCAATTGCTTTCTCTGCTTTTTACCCACTGCTGAGTGCCGAACTTGGTCCCTACATGTAACAAAAGGAGAGAAAACGCACAATCAGTTAACTTTTCCTCCAGCGGTGATATGTACAAACAGCGCTTCCCTGCTGAAAGAAGAAAAATGTATTAACTCTCTTGCAGGAGAGAAAAACATGACATTTACCCCTTACATTTACCTCTTTGCCCTATGAGGGAGATTACACTTACAGATGACACTGGCTTATTCCATGTCAAATCAGCCAAATTTCAGAAACTTGCCTGGATAATATTTGTGATTTTGTTAATACTTTTTCTGAAGAAAGATAAACATAAATGATGATTAAAGCACAATACTCAATGCCATGGATCAATATTTACAGAGTAATCCAATATTTTGTAGAGGGGAGTCAAAATGACAGTTTTCACCAATAATTTTGGAGCAAAACTACTGGTAAAAAAATAACCTTAGAAAGGTGGTGGTGTCATTATTTTATTTTTACAGAGAGATAGGTAGGACTATTACTAAATTCAGTGGACTTCAGCACCCCTTGTTGCATTACTGTGTAAGCGAATAGTGTGATTCAGTTTTTTGTTTTTGTTTTTTGTTTTGTTTTTTTTGGCGTCTTTAATATTTAAAGCCCTACATAGTTAAATTCCAGAGATATGGAAGCTAGTTTTTTCTTGTCTAACAAAACAAAGGTCTAAATTACAGATAATGTTGAAACTAGAAATGTACCTTTATTTAGTAATGTACCCGTGTTTCATTTTAGGATTCATTATCTGACTTCTGATGCTGGTCAAAGGTGCCCTTTAGGCTAGAAACATACAATACATTGAAATGTGCAATTAAATATGATTTAATCTGACTGAAATCTGACAGAGCCACAATGTGTACACTTTTCAGGAAATTAACTAACAAATGGTTTACTTTTGTCTATAAATGTTTTAACATCGAAACAGTGGCGGACTGGCCATTGGGAGAACCGGGACTTTTCCTGGTGGGGGGGCCGCATGGGCGGCCGCGTTATGCAGAGCGCGCCACAAAATGGCGCCGCGATATGCAGAAGGGGGCAGCGATATGCAGAAAATGATACCCCCCCCCCCCCCCAAACAACTTTTGGGCCAGTTTCTATGTAAAATCCTGGGCTGAATATTCTTCCCAGTCCGCCCCTACATCGAAATAATGATGTACATCATTCTCTCTTCCCATCTGTTTTTGTTAAACATTATACTTGTATATTTTAGTGCAGTAAAATCAATGTTCTACTTGATTTTAGTGTGATAAAATCACATACAGGGTTTACAATGTTGCATCGTCACAGCAACAAAGTTGTAATATTGGATATAATTTTACTCAGATTAGGTTAGTAAGCAATTACACTAAAATCATGTTTACACACATAATGTTAATGTCTTGTGGCTATACATTTGAAACAATGTGTATTTTAGAGTTTATGGACTGGCCCATTCACTTCCATTGTAAGTGCGATATTTAACTGTAATTTTGTTTTTTGTTTTTTAATAAATGAGGAACGAGTTTAAAATATTTTTTGTGGCAATCAACATTAGGCCACAAATGCTGTTGATTGAGCTTAACTTGTATTGAACCCGTTACATTCCTAGAAGTGAAATGTGAACGAATAAGCATTGCTTTGGTTCTCACAGCTCCCAGTGCAAGAATGCTGTCATCTCTCTTCCACTTTTGGCTGAAGTTTTGAGTTTGGTGGCCACGGTCATATCTGTCTCGACAAGACAGCAGATCTTTCAGCTTGGCACAAATGTCACAGAAAAACAAACTTCCTTTGCTGGGCCTGCACTCCTTTTAATTTATTTCTACAATTTTGGCAGCCTACATAGCTCAGTTGCACCATCAATCCCTCTCTCCCTTTATCATGTTTATTTCCTTCTTGCCACTCTACCCTCCTTCTCCCTTCAACCCCCATCTCATTCTTCTCTACATAACACACTCTGTCATTGTAATAAAAATAATTTCTCTCTCGCTGGTAAACACTCAAGAACACATTCAGCTTTTACACCAAGAGACAAGAGCAACGGCAAAGTGCTACGTAAACACCTCATGTGCTAAGTATAAGATCTTTGTAAGTATGACATAAATTCTACATAAGAGGTCAGAGCCTTGGTGCAGCAGTTTGTGCACATGCTTATTAGGGGTATAAATATTTGCACTGACAACGATTTATTTATGATTCTTTACCTAACAATTACAATGCATAGTGAAATATGAAATTTGGTCACAATTCGATTTGATTCAATTTGTTTATTTTAGAAGGATTCATAACTATTTTCAAAAATATGCAGAAAAAAAGATTCAAAGTTTTTACTGAACATTCTTAATTTATACAGCACAGACATGCACAAGATTTGAGCGCTAGAGTCACAGATGCATTTAGCACCAATGAGGTTTGGCTTATGTGTGGCTGTACACTCATTGAGCACTTTATTATGAACACTATGGTCCTAATAAAGTGCCCGACGTGGTCTTCTTCTGTTGTAGCCCATCCGCCTCAAGGTTGGACATGTTGTGCATTCTGAGATGCTATTCTGTTCACTACAATTGTACAGAGTGGTTATCGGAGTTAACGTAACCTTTCTGTCAGCTCGAACCTGTCTGGCCATTCTCCATTGACCTCTCTCATCAACAAGACTTTTCCATCTGCAGAACTTCTGCTCACTTTTTTTTGTTTTTTGTTTTTGGCACCATTCTGAGTAAACTCTAGAGACTTTAGTGCTTGAAAATCCCAGAAGACAGGGGCAGACTGGGAAGAGAAATCGGCCCTGGATTTTACATGGAAACTGGCCCAAAAGTTGTTGAGCGAGGGGTGGTGGTGTCGCAAGTTGTTGAGCGGGATATCGCATATTCTGCATATCGCGGCACCGTTTTGTGGCGCTCTTCAGCCTGTCGTGGCCCGTTCAGCATAACACGGCGGCCCATTTCAGCTTATCGCGGCCTGTTCAGCCCCGTTTAGCCCCCCCGGAAAAGTCTCGGTTCTCCCTATGGCCTGTCCGCCCCTGCCAGAAGATCAGCAGTTACAGAAATACTCAGACCAGCCCATCTGGCACCAGCAATCTAACTGAAGCTCCTGACCCGTATCTGTGTGATTTTAAGCATTGCACTGCCGCATACAATTGGCTGATTAGATAATTGCATGAATAAGTAGGTGTACAGATGTTCCTAATAAAGTGCTCAGTGAGTGTACAGTATATCTGATATGAATAAAGGATAACATAATGCAACATAGAGACTTGATGCAAACACACATAAAAGACGGTATGTAAACGTGGAATAAGCGTTATAGATTTGCATATCATGTAATGTTAACATTTATTGCACCAATATTTACAAATGAAATATGTCTATACTCAGTTTCAATGGGAGAGGTGGCAGAATGAAGGTGGCTTGGCTTGTTAGCAACGTTCACAAGAATGTTTTATATTTTTGTGGCTGCCATGTATCATTGACCAATCAGAGGTAAATTTAATCAACCACCATTTAGCTTTTAACTGGTTAGTTCCCTTCAGAACAGTCTAAAATCACTCCCAGTTCCCTATATTCATTTACTATAAAGAGAGTGAGTGAACGAGTGAGGGATTTCGCTCATTCACATATTTATATTTATTTAGGCTATGTTCTATTCACAGTTAAACTGTTTTATGGAAAAATAATTAATAAAAATAAATAAATAAAAGATATTAAGCAATATAAACATAATATAACATAATTGGAGAAGAAACCAATGACGATTAACTTACTAACTTTGGTCAAACTGTTATGAATCTGAAATTTGAAAGCCAAACTTAACAGCATCCATCCATCCATCCAATGACCCGCTTATCCTATGTGTTGCAGGGAGTGAACTCGGCAGCATAAACGTTCTTAATTTCAAAGTGCACTTTTTCCCTTCAGTCTCCCATTTTTTGTAATCTGAGATGGTATCTACTGTATTACATTGGTTATTAATGATAATTGATTTTTTTTAATTCTGTAATTGATGCATTTTTACACATAATGCTTATATATCCAAACAATAATAGCATTCTAACTCCCACACAAGACTCTTTTGGTCTTTGCCTAAGCCATGAGATCTTATCTCAAAAATCCCCCCCCCCACCTTTCAGAAATGGATGTGCCTGTCCCCCACTGAAAGGTGAAGACTACACCACCAAGGCTGTGTTGATAGGGGGGTATATAAATGTCATTTGTTCAGTCAGGTATCCAGTCATTATGTGGTTATAGTGGTGGATTCCAGAGCACACAGCCTACCTGCACAGCAACCGTATGCCATAGTTAAGACGCAGGTGTCCTTGTCTTCTGCTGTCTACCTTTGAAGATACAAATCCAACACACTGCACTTAGAGTTTCAATGAACACAAATACACATCATAATTAAACATTTAAGCAAACTGCTCCTATTGCATCTTTTCGTTTCCTTCTCACGTTAACCATTATCTCTCATTGTGTGTTTGAGTGTGTGAGTCTGTTTACTGTAAGGATGTTTACTGTAATATAGCAGTGGTTTTTGGTTTTCAGGGTGGATGAGGATGCCATGGTGGTGTGTGCTAAACAGACGGAGGTTTTCTTCTCTCAACAAAACAATTCATTTCACATTTTGTGTCTCAGTGAGCTACACGTGACCGGAGCTTTAAGGTTTTTAATGAGTTTCGCTTGATGTACCAATAGACCTAATACTGGTCTTAATCACTTGGATTTTAGAATGGTAACCACACATTGGGGTGTTGTAGCCTAGTGTTTAGTGATGTCCGGTTCGTAAACAAATAGTTATTTTGAACCAGTTCTTTTCAGTTAACTGTTTGAACCAGTTCAGAAAATTAGACTACATTGTTGGGAACAGTTCACGTCTCGAGTCAACACTGATCCACAAGTTACTCAGTCAGTGAACCTGTCTCTCGGACATGCCCAATACTCTGACTCTAAATGAGCCGATAACCAGGAGTAATATAACCCTAGATCTGGTGATACCTTCTTTTGCTAACTCTTCTTTGCAATGATCTACTCTGACTAGCTTGACTCTTAGTTTGACTACTCTGACTGAACGATCTGGTCGCAATAGTTCTTGTGTCAGCAGTACACTGAACTGAGAAACGTATCCTTCAGACATGTTCAAAATGTAGAAAGCTGAAATGAGTATGAGTATACTGAGGATTTGAAATGTAAGTTTCTTTAATAAAAAATAAAAAAAATGAAAGTACTGGAAATATGCTTATGACTAGGACTAGTTTTATTAAATAACATTATATTAGCTGTGTGCTTGGCGAGTTGATTAAGACTAGTTTATTCTCTTTATATGCTTTTTTAGAGCATCTCCACACTTTAGGTGCAAAACTGTAATGTAGGAAAGTTCTAATCAACATTTATCAGTTGTATTCAACTAATGACATAAATACAATAATTATTCTAACTGCATTTAAAAAAAATAATACTACGCAATATGTGCTTACATATGGCTTTGTTTGAATGTGTTTGAGCGAATACTAATAAACAGGGATGTTAGAATTACATACTAGTGATGTCTTTACATGATTATGTAAAAGAACTGCTGAATCGTTTTTTTAACCAGTTCATTGAAATGAATCAGACTTCCCATCACTGCTAGTGATTTGGGCTGGCAACCTAAAGGTTAAAATGTTAAAACTAGTCTTATAGAGTTAAATATTTGTATCTCAGCAAGTCTGGTTGACAATGCAACATTTTCTGGCTAAGAACCACCCACTTAGACAGGCAAAAACCATCAGACTAGGGCTGGGCGATAGGAAAATATAATCACAGTACCTGGATGTCGACTGCAACAGTCATAGGCAGACGACGATTGACAATATCGGGAAATGGACAAATCATAGAGCTGGGAAGTTGACAAATATATTAAATAGTTGCCCAGATGTTATCATGCACTTATGTTTTCAGATGCTAAACAAATTAATAAACCGTTAAATACATCACATTAGGGATTAAAGAGGCTGGTAGCATGTCCATTATCACTGCTGAAATGTTCTCTGAATAGATTTTCCATAGCAGTTATTACCTACTCTCTAGACTCAGACATGAACTGTAACAAATACGATATGGCTTAGCAGCTAAATAAGCACATATATACAGTTGAAGTCAGAAGTTTACATACACTTAGGTTGAAGTTATTAAAACGTATTTTTTAACCACTCCACAGATTAAATATTAGCAAACTATAGTTTTGGCAACTTTGTGCAAGTCATTTTTCCAACAATTGTTCACAGACATATTGTTTCACTTTTAATTGACTATATCACAGTTCCAGTGGGTCAGAGGTTTACATACACTAAGTTAACTGTGCCTTTAATCAGCTTGGAATATTCCAGATGTCAATAATGTCAAGCCTTTAGACAATTAGACAATTAGCTTCTGATAGGAGGTGTACTGAATTGGAGGTGTACCTGTGGATGTATTTTAAGGCCTAACTTCAAACTCAGTGCCTCTTTGCTTGACATGGGAAAATCAAAAGTAATCAGCCAAGAATTGTGGACCTCCACAAGTCTGGTTCATCCTTGGGAGCAATTTCCAAACGCCTGAAGGTACCACATTCATCTGTACAAACAATAGTACACAAGTAAAAACACCATGGGACAACGCAGCCATCATACCGTTCAGGAAGGAGATGCATTCTGTCTCCTAGAGATGAACGTAGTTTGGTGTGAAAAGTGCAAATAAATCCCAGAATAACAGCAAATGACCTTGTGTGGATGCTGGAGGAAACAGGTAGACAAGTGTCTATATCCACAGTAAAATGAGTCCTATATCAACATAACCTGAAAGGCTGCTCAGCAAGGAAGAAGCCACTGCTCCAAAACTGCCATAAAAAAAACAGACTACAGTTTGCAAGTGCACATGGGGACAAAGATCTTACTTTTTGGAGAAATGTCCTCTGGTCTGATGAAATAAAAATGGAACTTTTTTGCCATAATGACCATCGTTATGTTTGGAGGAAAAAGGGTGAGGCTTGCAATCCGAAGAACACCATCCCAACTGTGAAGCATGTGTGTCGCAGCATCATGTTGTGGGGGTGCTTTGCTGCAGGAGGGACTGGTGCACTTCACAAAATAGATGGCATCATGAGGGAGGAAAATTATGTGGATATATTGAAGCAACATCTCAAGACATCAGCCAGAAAGTTAAAGCTCGGTTGCAAATGGGTCTTCTAAATGGAAAATGACCCCAGGCATACCTCCAAAGTTGTGGCAAAAAGGCTTAAGGACAACAAAATCAAGGTATTGGAGTGGCCATCACAAAGCCCTGACCTCAATCTGAAAGAAAATGTGTGGGCAGAACTGAAAGTGTGTGCGAGCAAGGAGGCCTACAAACCTGACTCAGTTACACCAGTTCTGTCTGGAGGAATGGGCCAAAATTCCAGCAACTTATTGTGAGAAGCTTGTGGAAGGCTACCCAAAACATTTGACCCAAGTTAAACAATTTAAAGGCAATGCTACCAAATACTAACAAAGTGTATGTAAACTTCTGACCCACTGGGAATGTGATGAAAGAAATAAAAGCTGAAATAAATCATTATCTCTACTATTATTCTGACATTTCACATTCTTAAAATAAAGTAGTGATCCTAACTGACCTAAGACAGGGAATGTTTTCTATGATTAAATGTCAGGAATTGTGAAAAACTGAGTTTAAATGTATTTGGCTAAGGTGTATTTAAACTTCTGACTTTAACTGTAAGAAATTTAATAATTAAGGAAATTCAGACATTAAAAATACATTACTTTGAAATGTAATTATGGCGAAAATATTGAGAGTGACGGAACATCTGCATTTATGAAAAACGTTTATTCAAAAGTTATTCAAAACGCTTTGCTTTGTGACATCATTTGTATTCATCATCCATTCCATAAAAAAAGTTTTTAGTTTGCAGGCATGGAATTAAACTAAAGTTTTATTTTAAAATTAAATTATGGCGTGCGTATACGCCCTTCATTATTTTTACGATTTGAAATGTAATTTCAATTAAGAAATATCTTTAGTTCAAGATTTCCGAACAATTTGACAGTTCTGCTGACAGTTTAAGTTTTTTTTATTTTTATTTTTTTGTAATATTTTTTAATCCTAAATGTATTTGTACTACTTAATACATGTCAGGTAGGTAATACGTTTACCTAATGGGTTCGGCAGTCGGGGCAGGGGTTGATGATGTAATCGGATATCACGATAAGTTTTTAATAAAAATATTGTACAAATAATTCTTTAATTTCGTCTAGTCCTACATCAGATCAACATGTAAATAACCAACCACAGTTTTGTATAATCTGCATGCCATTTAGGGTGGGGTCTGAAATCGATAGAATGGTCATCAATGAACAAACAAGATTTTTGCCCACATAATGGTACAACTTCTACCAGCAGGATTTAATTGCCAACTCCAAACCCTGGTCAACACAGGAAAGAAAACTGCACTAATCAAACTATTTCACAGGGTCTTTAAAGCATGCTCAGGAAAATGTTAAATCTATGAAACACAAATGTACATCAATATGCATTAGAATCAGTAAGTGCCTCCCTGCAGATCTGGGAACAGCTCTTGAGAGTCCCTCCAGCTGGCTATGGGCAGTGTGACTCAGCAAATCCTGGCAAATGTGCCAGTCAGCACGACTGCCAGTCAGTCACTAGGTCATCAGGCCAGCCAGCAACCAGCCAGCAGGATGTCTATACAGTATATACTGCGCAAACAAGGCGTGTTGAGTCTGATAATTAATTGAAGAGCGCAGTAATTAGCCTAGATTATTAAGCTTAAACGCTGGCTTCCATCCACCACAATCAGACGTTGTTACCTTACAATGAGCATAAGCAACATTCCAAGTTCCGAGCCAGCACCTGTCAATCAAATGGTGAGGAACAGAATTTGCTTGATGCCAGTGGAAGGCGGTAGGAACACTAGTGCTCATTCAGAGAAATGTTCTGGTAAGTTTCCTTTTTAAAGAAGTCTGTTAGGTTTAAGAAGGCTAGTAGTAAGACAAGAGAGCAATTCTTCACCCAACAGTCTACTTTCTGCTGGGCCCCTTGGCCTGCTTGGAGCATCGCCAGAATACATACAAACATACAGCACAACCAGAAATTGTCAGAAAGCATACAGTATATACCCACAAGCCTGTTCCAGCAAAGAATGGTACAGCATACACACAAAAGTCTTAGTGAATTGCAGATTTATTACTGTACTTTTAAGTTATAACATGAAAAATCGCATTTTCCTTGATCTTCTGAAATAGTCTGATGTACTTCGCAAACATACTGTAAGTTTCATAGTTCAAAACCCCATTCACAGTCCCAAAAGAACATTTATTGAAACTTAGCTGTAAAAACAACTCGTTCTGAAATCAGTGACTTTATGAAGTCACAAGGAAGAATACAGTAAAGGAATATCCCAGGTTCAATACAAGTTAGGCTCAGTCGACAGCATTTGTGACGAAATGTTGATTACCACAAAAATATAATTTCAAACTTATCCCTCCTTTTTTTAAAAAAAAAAAAAGAAGAAGCAGAAATCGACTTTACAGTGAGGCACTTACAATGGAAGTGAATGGGGACAATATCTTGAGGGTTTAAAGGCAGAAATGTGAAGCTTATAATTTTATAAAAGCACTTACATGAATTCTTCTGTTAAAATATGTGTATTTATTGAGCTGTAAAGTTGTTGAAATCATTGTTTTTGCGAGATTACAGGGTTTACGGCATTACATTGTGATGGCAATGAAGTTGTAAAATTGAATATTTATTGGATATAAGCGATTTTATCACACTAAAATTACGTTAACGCTTTTGAAACGGTATTTTAACGTTTACGAATTGGTCCCATTCACTTCCACAGTAAGTGCTTCACTGTAACCCATATTTTTGCTTTTTTTTAAAGAAAAAGAGGGACAAGTCGAAATACATATTTGTGGTAATTAACATTAAGCCACAAATGCTGTCGATTGAGATTAACTTGTATTGAACCCAGAATATTGCTTGCTTTAACACATAACCGTGTGGATAATGGTCACGTTAATGGTCAAACGAAATTATGACTCTTTAGGTGCAAGAAACCTTGACTAACATTAACAGTGGACCTAAATAATAAAATGATAAAAACTTACTGTATATTACCCCAGTCTTGCATAAACACAAAAATACTCTCTTTCCACAAATACATACTGTTTAGTGGTTAATACTGCTTTATCTTCCTTGCTCTCTCTTTAATATCTTTCCCTCTGGCAGGTCTCTGTCCCCTTCATACAGAGCGGTTTGAATATCAGTGTGGTTTGTACTCTCTCAGGTCCTCAGCCAGCTGTTATAGAGTAAGCACTATTCTGCTGCTATTTCGAGGAGAGACACATAATTAGAAAATCAATACTTACCGACTAAACCTTTTCAGCTATACACAACCATATTGACCTAGTGTATGTCCTGGTTCACTATATACACAAAGACACAATGCTGTTGAACAACAGCAAGGTGGTATAACACATACACAGTCTCAAGCACACATGCATACATTGAAGGCTGCATGTAACTTGCTTGGAAGGACCATGGGAGTTGGCATAACATTAGTGGCTTCACTTGTAGACTGTAGGATTGATATTATTTAAAAGATCTGTTTTGTGACGCTGAATACAGTTCTGTTAAAGTCAACATGAAATAAATATATTGACCCTATACACTTTCTTAATACTAATTACCGGTGTTCTTGTAAACAACTAGTCAGTGCACGCATTCCAAAGTAAAAAAAAAAAAAAAGTTTCTATTCATATTATTTTATTAAAATGGCTTACTTTTATAGCTTGCTCCGCCTCAATAAAGTCTGGCTGACATCATGAATTCCTCTTACTTTTTCAACTCCTCCCCTCCAATCACCTGGCTCCATTTTGGTATGTAACGTTCACTTTTCACAATCATGATCCAAACAAATCCCAATGGACGATATTAAGTCCTGTCCTACTTTTTTCCTAATCAAGCGAAATAGTGCCCATTCACTTTTCAGCCAGCTTGGATCCGGAAGTATTTTTTCATTAATTTATTCCCTGTTGAGTTCATAAAGTACTTGAAGTACTTAAAATGGTTCATGGCTTAGAACGAAACTAAACAGCTCCGAATCACAACATTACAAACTTCAGTTTGAACCAGAGAAGTATTTAAAAACTGGACAGAAAGACAAAGGTACAAGACTGTGTACTTAACGTCTTTAATGAGGGAATGAACTACAATTCCATGAAGTATTGTGAATAGCGTAATCGACTTTAAAATTATGGAAAAATCTAAAATTATTGATACGTAGTTGTTGATTTTGAGTATAGAAACAATACATTTTTATTTAATTGCAAAATATTTAGATGTATACAAATATATAAGTAGTTTGAGTGTAGTCGGTCGCTGTTGTTTTCTGCTGCAATTTTCTGATTGGTGGATCATTCTCTGCAGGATCGTGGGTAGTGTAGTTCTCAACCTAAAATTCCAGCCTGATCTCATGAAATTGACATGACAATGGCAACATTTTTGCAAACCAAAATTACATGTTTTATTACACGTTTGGCTGCAGTTTTCCAGTGAAATATCCAGCGAGGGGTGCCAAAAGCAAGTGAAATTATGTTGTAATCAGACAAGGTTTTTATGGTGAATATTAGATGGATGTTTTAATAGTAAAACGTACCTCACTAACTTAAACTTTAGCCTTACCCTAACCAATAATGTCCTAAAAGATAAATGAGAGGTAAACAAAATACATCCTTAACCTAAACTAATACCTTAGCCTAACCGAAAGGGTTTTACAAGCAAATTTGACATGAAAAGCACATTTACTGAAGCAACTATGTCATTTTGTGTCACTTCTATGGCACTTTGCTTCACTTTCACTCTGAGTGTCCAAAGTCCAACACTCTATCAAGTGAGCTACTGCACAAGCTTATTTAGGTGGGTCTGTAATACAAGCGTTAAAATGTATTGTTTTTCAAATGATGCGTTAGAATAGAAGTGTTTTGATATAATAACATAGCAAGGTGTAATACAGCGGAAAATACGAGTTTATAAAGTCCTAAACAGCCATAGTACCAGTGATTTGTGTGAAAGTGAATTAAACGCACAGTTGTTGTAGCGCCTCTTGTGTTATCAGGAAACTGCAGCAAAATGTAAAAAGCAGCACGTAAAACTCAGTTTGCAAAAATGTAGTTATAGTAACGTTCATTCTATGAGACTAGGTTGAGAAATTCCACTAATAAACACTATCTTTAATAAATGTGGTTGACATAACGCAGAGGTCATAGTAGTTCTGCATTTAAAGGTTTAGAAGTTATTGTTAAAAATCAATTTCTCTATGGAGAAAATGAAAGGGATTTTTACATCCAGAACCAGATTGTTGTGCTCTATTGTATATCTTGTCTCACTCAAAAATATGTCAGATTACAGATATAAAATGGTTAATTACGAACTGCATTTCATGATGATTTAAACACAACTAACAACAAACAAAAACGATTGACTTTCAGTCAATATGTGAATTATACATCTTGCATGTTTGAGATAAACAGAGAGAGCAGCACCCCTGCAGTCATCCCTGGCACTTGAAAATCGGACGCAATCGTCTGTTATGACAGCGACCAGAGACAAAGAGATTTCTGTATGCAAATAAGATTTAAACAGACCACCAGGGAACCATCTGTGTGGCTGGAACTCTTAGTTAGGGCGGGGTTTCTGTAACCAGGGAGATGGCAAGCAAATGAAAGTAAATGTTCATAGCATCAGTTAGGGTCACCAGTCTCTGGACCTCTGCGAATGTAAATAGAACTGTTATTACCTCAGTCTGAGCTTGTTTAGGGGCCACAGTGACATACCTGTGAATTTGTGTGAATTTAGTATTTACAAATGAGTGGACTGTCTAACCATTCTCCTCACACACACACAATGGGGAAATCTTGGCCAAGCCCTTGTAATTAACTATCCAAAAGGAGGAAAGGAAAATGAGGTTGAAGGTTAATTCTTACAAGCAATGTGTGACATCTGTGCAGTTCCTTCAGTACTGTGAAGGTTGTCCCCTCATTCTGAACATAGGAGAGTAGTATTCTCTTAAAGGAATGAGCCCGTTTACATGCACACCAATACGCTGATTACTCTCTAAAATCTGATTATTTGGCCAACAAGGCAAGAAATCCGTGATTACATGGCATTTCGAATAATAGCGTTATTCTCTACTTTTGACATCAAACTGTGAAGAGGCATGCACTCAACACATGCACACATTGGATGAGCTGGTAAGAACACTGGTAAAGTTGTTTACAAGGCACACGAAATTGGCATATTGGGCAAAAATCTACCCGTTTCGATTGGGTTATTCATAAGCGGTTTATGGCCTTTACACCGATACAGGAACGCGGTTTATTGTGTTTACATGACCGTACGCGTTGTCGGCATGTAAACACGCTTAAAATCTTACAGGTACAATACAAGTTAAGCTAATGGACATTATTGATTGGATCATGAAAATTATGCAATGACATTATTAGCCAATTTTATTTCTCCCCACCCACATGGCCTTTTATTTTATTAAGTTATTATATTGTGATGAAAGATTATAAAAACAAACTTTTCCGTTTAGAATAACATGTACTGTACTTTAAGACCAGGACCATTTATTAAGAAAGTAAATATGATTGATTTTTTTTATTTATTTCAGGCTAACTTTGAGATTAAAATTTCATTTAGTGAAAGGTTTTGCCTGAAATGTGAGCTTGTGCTGTATTTCTTTCAAATAAATGCAATTTTATTTGAGATTTTAAGTGTCAAAAAACTTTTTGGGGGCCACTGTATGAAGTTGTGATGCTCTGTGACTATGTACTCTTAAGGTTGTAGGTATTTTTAAGGAAACAATTTGTGTATGTTTGTAGGTATTTTTGTAAGCCCTGGAAGTTGTGTGCTTAGCACTGAAGCTTATTTCCGAAACACATGAGCATAGTGTTCCAGTAGCACACCCTCTCACTGAGGGAACAAGTTAAATATATCACACAGAGGCACACACACTTACAAGAAAGGCATGGCACTCTCTCTCTCTCTCTCTCTCTCTCTCTCTCTCTCTCTCTCTCTCTCTCTCTCTCTCTCTCCCTGTTCACACACACAGTACTTCAGGAGTTCCTTGCCCCTTGTTCAAATACGGTCACCATAAATGCCCTTTAAGCACTGAATAAAGCCAAAACTGCAAATGAGTATCAATGTTTATTAATATAATTAGTATAGTAGTAGTAGATAGTACTGTATATATACAGTGAATTCAGAAAGTATTCAGACCCCTTTATTTTTTCCACACATTTTGTGATGTTGCAGTCTTATGCTAAAATGCTTTAAATTATTATTATTTTTCACATCAATCTACACTCCATACCCCATAATGACAAAGCAAAAAACAGATTTTTGATAACTTTGCAAATTTATTAAAAAGAAAAAATTGAAATATCACACTAACATAAGTATTCAGACCCTTTGCTATGACACTTGAAATTTAGCTCTGGTGCATCCCATTTCTCTGGATCATCTTTGAGATGTTTCTACACTTTGATTGGAGTCCACCTGTGGAAAATTCAATTGATTGGACATGATTTGGAAAGGCACACACCTGTCTATATAAGATCTCACAGCTGAAAATGCATATTAGAGCAAAAACCAAGCCATGAGGTCAAAGGAACTGCCTGCAGAGCTCAGAGACAGGATTGTGTTGAGGCACAGATCTGGGGAAGGCTACAAAAAATTGAGCTCCATAGATCATGTGTGAAGATGGGAGAAACTTGCAGAAGGACAGTCATCACTGCAACACTCCACTGATCTGGGCTTTATGGCAGAGTGACCAGACGGAAGCCTCTCTTCAGTGAAAGACATATAAAAATGCACCTAAATGACTCTCAGACTGTGAGAAGCAAGATTATCTGGTCTGATGAAACGAAGATTGAACTGTTTGGCCTCAATTCCAAGCGTCATGTTTGGAGGAAACCAGGCACTGCTCATCACCTGCGCAATACCATCCCAGCGGTGAAGCATGGTGGTGGTAGCATCATGCTGTAGGGGTGTTTTTCAGTGGCAGGGTCTGGGGGACTGGTCAGGGTTGAAGGAAGCTGAATGCAGAAAAATACATAGATATCCTTGATGAAAACCTGGTCCAGAGCGCTCAGGACCAAAGGTTCACCTTCCAACAGCACAATGACCCTAAGCACACAGCCAAGACAATGCTAGGGTGGCTTAGGGACAACTCTGTGAATGTCCTTGAGTGGCCCAGCCAGAGCCCAGACTTGAACCCAATCGAACATCTCTGGAGAGACTTGAAAATGGCTGTCCACGACGATCCCCATCCAACCTGATAGAGCTTGAGAGGATCTGCAGAGAAGAATGGCAGAAAATCCCCAAATCCAGGTGTGCAAAGCTTGCCGCATCATACCCCAAAAGACTTGAGGCTGTAATCACTGCCAAAGGTGCTTCAACTAAGTACTGAGTTAAGTGTCTGAATACTGAAGTCAATGTGATATTTCAGTTTTTTATTTTTCATACATTTGCAAAGTTATCAAAAATCTGTTTTTTGCTTTGACATTATGGGGTATCAAGTGCAGATTAATGTGAAAAAAATAAATAATTTAAAGCATTTTAGTATAAGACTGCAACATAACAATATGTGAAAAAAATGAAGGAGTCTGAAGACTTTCTGAATGCACTGTAGTTCACTCTTGTCACCTTCAATACACATGCAGTTTTGTGTAGTTTGAATTCAGCCCAGTACCTTGATTCAACCTTGCCTGAGGCTTTGTATCTCCCTAGACCAGAAGATGTACAGAATGGACCACCAGCAATGCCTTAGTAGTTGAGAATATTAAGGTTGTAATGTATCCAGTGTGACATCAAGCTAATTGATGGTTTCCATTAAAGGGTTAGTTCACCCAAAAATGAATATTCTGATAGGTGTGGCTGAGAAACAGATCAATATTTAAGTCCTTTTTTACTATAAATCTCCACTTTCACTTTCACATTCTTCTTCTTTTGTTTTTGGCAATTCACATTCTTTGTAAATATCGCCACGTACTAGGCAGGGAGGATAATCTGGGATGGCATGAGGGTGAGTAAATGATGAGAGAATTTTCATTTGAAATAAATTATGACATACATTATAACATTATGCAGAATTTTCAAACTGCTCTTTTTCATCCAATGAAAATGGATGGTGATTTACACAGTCAAGCTGAATGAAGAACAAAATAGCTTTCTATGGTCTTCTAAAGTCTTTACAATAGCCATTAAAGTTTTTAATAGCTAAAAAATTCTTCCCCTCCATCGTAGCTCTCAAATCATTCGTGCTTGCGTTTATTTCAAAATATATTCATGCTTCATATCACGATTGGTCACAAAACATCCTTGAATACTATTTGATGTTGTTTAAGTCAAACTTGGCACAATGTGTCTTGAGGTGCCATATTTAAATGAGATTTGAGGCCTATGCCAAAAAGTAAAATTTTCATCTAATAATGACTTAAATTTCAGTATGTTCCTCATATTAAGCTATTGTATGACTTAAGAAGGCATAAAAATATAGCAAATAGCCTCAGCATTCTTCCAAATTGCAACTGTAAAGTTCAATGGAAGAAAGAACATCCTAGGGGTAGGAACTACATGAAGGTGAGTAAATATTGACAGAAATTTTAGAACTAACCTTTTAATAAATCCTTTCAACAAATGCTTAAATAAACTCTTTAAATTTCAGATTGGGTGATCTAAAGTTCCAAGCTGTGAACACAAAAGTTGTGAGCTCAAACTCCAGTAGTGCTGACCCAGGAACTGAGAATTACTATGTTTTCAGCCCTATTCTGTCACCATTGTTCCCTTGAGCATGACACTTCCCCATGTTCTGCCCCAGGTTGTTTCAGCAGGTCTGTGCTGCAATTAGTGTACTTTAAGTCACTTTGGATAAGAAGGTGTCTGCTTCAATGCCAAGCAACTTAAGTTTAAAACCCTGACAGACCGTACAAAGGTTTAGATTTATAATGTTAAAGGTGAAGTGTGTAGTTTCTGTGCCACAAGCTTCACCAAACAAAGGTGCAAAAACAGGTTCCCAGAACACTCCCCCATTTTTCAGTGGTTGTACAAACAGATAGTTCCACCCCAAACTCATGCCATTGGTCAAGCCACCATGGGTGGTGGTTGGGGGGGTGGTGGTTGGGGGGAGGGGGATCTGGTTTGAATCCATTAGGGCTGCCAATTGAACCCATTAATTCAGTGCAATTAATCATATTAAACATAATGTTTAAAAAAAAAATTACACACTTATTCATGTCCCCGGACCGTAATAAGTAATATTTCTATCATTGGAGCAATTCAAGCTACCCCCTCTTTTCAGCAGGGGGCAGTAAGCAAAACTGCAGCTGTATAGGCAGTGCACAGCTGCACAGAGAACAAACCACACTCTGGCTTGCTTGACAATAGCAATAGCACAAGATGAAAATGTGTTCTTGCGTTCAAACACTGCTGGATGGATCACAATTATGAATGCAGTCATCTCGAGACTTGTTTTTCTAAGGTTCAAACTACGTTTGACTTGAAACAGCGATCTAAAAATGTGGTGTTTATGACACGATGCAACCAAAGTGAGACGCTCCAAAATGTGGCCATAGAAGGCCTTAAATAAGCCCTTATAATAAATCTATCTTGGACAGATTGACAAATTCAGTTGCAAAATGGATTGCTGTAGACTGTAGGCCAATGATTGGCTTATGTTCAGTAATATGAAAATGAATAATATATTGCCTCCTTAAGCCACTTTTTGTACTGTCTTATCAATGCTTTACTTGTCTGCCACAATAATGCAATGCAATTTAATTATCTTAATTATTATATTTATAATACATATTATAGTTATAATTATTTCAATGTAACTATTTATAATTATGCAATCATTATATTTTAAAATATTGTTATTTGAGGGCCTTTCTCAGCAAATATTTTTAAATGTGATTAATTTGATTTAATCAGCATATCATGTAATTAATTTGATTAAAAATGTTATCAATTGACAGTCAAAGTATTCATACATAGTGCTTTGCCATGAGATTCTGTGTAAAAAACTTAACATGGATGGACAAATGTTTGGAATCTCTCCGATAATTTGTGGATTCGGCTTGGAACATTTCTCAGATCAGTGCTATATAAATGCTGTTTAAAAGTGTGCTAAGGAATTTTTTTTTGTTCAACTGCAATAGTTTTCAGTTATAGATGCCACTACAGAAATTCACTGTTCACAGTCAGCCATGATTAATTTAATCCAAGAGTGAAAGTGTCCAAATAACAGGGCGGTTACTGAGATTAAGTGGGTAGTATTTGACTGGTCATGTGATTCTAACATGGCAGCCCCCATAAGAGGACCCTCTCCATGTACAAAAAAACTGCTTTTGTAAGGTTACTGATATGACTGCAGTCTTTATCTCATGTGAGTGCTCATGCTTTTATACATACAGTATGTTTCAAAATTACTATTCTTTCTTTAGGGAGTAAAACGTTTTTTTAATGAGTGCACCTTTAAGTGTGGCTGGTACTTTTCCATGCATAATAAAATCACCTCAATGGCCCAAAGCTGTCATCAGAGACAGGGAGCTGTTCCTTACAGCTGGCCTACCTAAAGAGCCCCCTTTTCTCAAAATACACCAAAAAATGCACACAGGACACACATAACACTGACTCACAATACACTCGAACCCATTACACTGTGTGTACACACACTCAAATACTCTGATACAACCTCACACGTACACACACACAAACAGTGTTTACATCTAGACTATACACCGCGCCCCCCCCCAAGGACCCATTCCACATTCCTTCACCAGACTGCCTGCATTCTTGTTCTGCTGAGGAGGGTGTCTGACCAACTTTCCCCCTCTTTCTCCCTCTCTCTCTCTCTCTCTCTCTCTCTCTCTCTCTCTCTCTCCTTGTTTTTCTATTGGTTCCTCTTTGCATTTCTTTGTCTTGCCCTGTTGTCCATCTATTCTGCCTTTTACCCCTTTATGAGGAACACAGAGGAAGAGAAAGTGCTTGAGACAGAAAAATATAGATGAAGAGGAGTCAAACAACTGGCAAAAGAGTGAAGATCTTGGGGCGCCAGCTAGGTCTGGGCAAAATATAGAATCTTTACAATATGTTTGCGATGATTATGCTAGGGATACATAATTAAGCAATATCTGTGAATATTACAGTAATTTTAATGGACTTTTATTTGTCTATTAAAGGAAAGTTCACCCAAAAGTTAAACTCACCCTCATGTCATTCCAAACCGATATGACTTCCTTTCTTTTGCGGAGCACAGACAGAGATGTTTTAATGAATGTCACGTGTTGTCTTTTCATTACAATGGCAGTGGATAGTGCCTCACTTTAAAGCTTAAAAAGGACCGAAAAGAATCATAAAAGTAGTCCATGCAACCCATGTGTCATATTCCAAGAATTCTGAAGGTATATGATAGGTTTTGGTAAGAAACAATCTGAAATTTAAGTCGTTTCTCAATGAAAAATCTCAACATCCGTTGTGTGTTCTTGAGCGCTATGAGAGAAGCTTGTAAACAGTGGCAACTTGCGCTGTTTTTAGCGATGGCTTTTATGCGCAAACACTTAAAGACTGTATATTAAGATGTCCCGTGACTTGCACGTATGAGAGCGTTAAGACTCTGACTGAAATTTCAGATGCAAACATGGCTGTAGAATTCAATTCATTTCTGTGAATCTGTTCACACTGTCTGTTTCAATAAATGGATTCAAAACTCTGATTCCATTTTTCATTTGCATCATCAATCAAAACTGTTCCCAGAAGTCTCAATTAAAATGTTTTAGTAAAATAAATGTAGGTAAATATTACCGTTTATTCCTACATATTGTCAAATTGGTACACATAAATAAAAAAATAAAAAAATAAATAAAATATATATATATATATGTGTGTGTGTGTGTGTGTGTGTGTGAATATCAAGATATAATTTTAGCGATATCGCCTCATTCTAGCACCACCTAGAGTAAACTGATTTAGTATAAATGTGTTTAAAGAAGACATGGTGAGAGAAAAAACAGACATAAACACATGGAATCAATGTGCACCCATACATACGTTTAGAGAGAGAACAAGTGCTTGTGGCATTATTGTCCCCAATGTCTTCATTTTGGTTTTCCAATCTGAGTTGAAGCTTATTTCAGTGAAGTGTCCCTCTCAGGGAAGCAGCAGTAGAGTTTTCCCTCCCTCTGTCCTCACAAACTCCATCCAGTCTAGCGGCCTGATTGTGTGTACAGATCACAGAGTCTGTTCTATGGGCAGACCTGCGTGTGTGTGTGTGTGTGTGTGTGTGTGTGTGTGTGTGTGTGTGCCACCATGAATCATTCTCATTATAGTTTTTGTCATTGACTGCACAGATAAATTAATCAGGAATTTAGTGTTGTGTGCACTTACATATTATATTTACTAGTAGTGTGCACTTTCATATTACATTTATTAGCATAGATTGGAATTCCATAATGTATTTACTTTTGTCCTGAATATTTCCATACTACATTTAATATTCTAGTCTACACTTCTGTATTAGATATTCTATTTTACACTTCTATATTATGTTTACAACTCTAATGTACACTTCAGTGCTACATTATGTAGTGTACTCGTGTCTAACATCAGTTTGGGTAGTACATGCTTCAGTATTCACTAATGCACCATCAGAATTACATTTACTAGTTTATGCTTGCTTAGTTTACACACAGCATTATGTGTGTCTTTGTTTATTTAGCAGTGAGGTGTAAATTTCACATTTATACATTTAGTAGTGAAGCCTACATTTCAATTTTACAATGACTAGTGTAGTGTACACTTCCATTATATATTTAGTAGTGAAGCATACATATCAATTTTACATTTACTAGTGTACCATACAACCTATACTAGTGCAGTGTAACTTATTTCCATTCCATGGTATATTTAGTGTATTTACATATTATATTTACAAGTGTAGTGTGCATTTTCATATACAGTGGCAAGAAAAAGTATGTGGATCCTTTGGAATTAGCTGGTTTTCTGAATGAATTGGTCATGAAATGTGATCTTGTCTTCATCAAACACTTTGATTTAATAACTGGTCAATCCTCCTTTGGCAGCAATAACCTCAACCAAGTGTTTCCGGTAGCTACAGATTAAATCTGCACAACGTTCAGGAATTTTGGACCAATCTTCTTTAACGGAACTGCTTCAGCTCAGCCATATTCTTAGGATGTCTGGTGTTAATGGCTCTCTTGAGGTCATTCCACAGCATCTCTGTTGAGTTAAGTTCTGCACTCTGACTGGGCCACTCCAAAAGTTGGATTTTCTTCTTTTTTTTTTTAAGCCATTCTGTAGTGGATTTACTTCAGTGTTTAGGGTCATTGTCCTGCTGCATCACCCAACTTCTACTGAGCTTCAGCTGGGGCACAGCCACCCTGACATTACCCTGTAGGATATGTTAATAAACTTGGGGATTAATTTTCCCTTGATTATGGCAAGCAATCCAGGCCCCGAAGCAGCAAAGCAGCCCCAATCATGATGCTCCCTCCACCGTACTTCACCATTGAGATGATGTTTTTATGTTGGTATGTGATGTCCTCTTTACGCCATACCTAGTGCTGCATGTTCTTCCCAAACAATTCAACCTTAGTTTCATCAGTCCACAAAACATTTTCCCAGTAGCGTTGTGAAGTGTCAAGGAGGTCTTAGGTGCGCAGAAATGTTTTTGTTGGAAAGCAGTGGCTTTCTTCGTGGTGTCCTGCCATGGACACAATGCCTGTCCAGTGTTTTCCATATAGTAGACTCATGAACAGAGTTGTTTACCAGTTTTACAAGTCTTAAGCTGTCACTCTAGGGTTCTTTTTTTACCTCATTGAGCATTCTGCGGTGTGCCCATTGAGTTATCTTGGCTAGAAGGACACTTCTAGCAAGAGTAGCCACAGTACTAAATCATCTCCATTTATAGACAGTTTGTCTAACTGTGGACAGATGAATATCTAAACTGTTTGAGATAACTTTGTAACCCTTTCCAGCTTTATGCAAAGCAACAATTCTTGATCCTAGGCCTTCTGAGATCTTTTTTTGCGAGGCATGATCCACGTTAGCAGATGCTTCTTGTGAATAGCAAACTCAAAATGTTTGAGTGCTTTTTATAAGCCAAAGTAGCTCCAAACTCATTTCATTAATTGGATGCCAGGTTTGCCAACTTCTGCCGAGCGGCTTCTGGGCAGAGCAAGGCCGGGAAGATAAGTGGCGAATGACTTTCACCTTCGTGCCACACCGGTCTCGCATTCCAGCGAGGGGCGGTGGGAGTACTTAGGGAAAAGAGACAGTGGCAGACGAGAGAGAGAGAGAGACGCGTGAAGCTGACTGTGTGGGTCTGCGTGTCAGAAGCGCGGGTGCTGAAAAGCAGCACATATGTTGAATGTTTGGCTGAAAAGTCTTATTGTGGAATGCTGAAAAGTCTTCGACAATAAATGTTTGTGTGCTTTGTCAACCCGGTCCCAGCTTCCTTCTTTCCCCTCGTTAATTGTTACATGCGTCTAATTAGCTTTTGTTAACATCATTAGCCTAAGGGTTCACATAATTTTTCCAACCTACCCTGTGAATTTTTTTATTATGTCATCAATATGTACAAGGACAGTACAATAGTTTGTATGTTATTAGTTAAAACAGATTGTGTTTGTTCATTATTGAAACTTAATAAAGTGTCCAACATTCCTTACTCTGTTTTGACGTTTGAAGAAGTGCATCATCCGGGTACTCATAGTACACTTATTTCTATTGAATTTTCAGTGTTAACATACTACTCGCACTACCTACACTTTAAAATTATGTAGAATAGTGCAGATGTGTGCATCTTAGGACGCATCTCTAGTGTACACTTCCATATTATATTTACTAGTGTAGTGTACACTTTTATTACAGTGTATATTTAGTAGTGAAGCCTAAATTTTGATCTGACATTTTCTAGTGTTGTGAACACTTAATTGTATATTTAATGATGTAGTGTCCACTTAGGCCTACAAATAATATTTACTAGTGTAGTGTGCACTTTCATAGTACACTTACTGGTGTAGTGTGCACTGCACTTACATGATACATTTATTAGTATAGTTTGCAATTTAATATTGTACTGAACATTTCCATAGTAAATTTGCTATTGTAGTATACACTTCTGTACTAGATGTTTAAATGTACGCTTCCACATTATTTTTTTCTACTGTAGGGTACACTTCCATGGTATATTTACTAGTGTAGTGCGCACTTACATATTGCAATTAATGGTGTAGTGCACGCTTCCTTATTACATTTATTAGTATAGATTGCAATCCATATTGTAGTTAGTGATGTACTGAACATTTCCATGTTACATTTACTATTGTAGTATACACTTTTGAATAAGATGTTTTAATGTACACTTCTATATTTTATTATAGTGTAGTATACACTTTTCAGTATTCACTAGTGTGGGGCAGTGGTGGCTCAGTGGTTAAGGCTCTGGGTTACTGATCAGAAGGTTGGGGGTTTAAGCCCCAGCACTGCCAAGATGCCACTGTTGGGCCCTTGAGCAAGGCCCTTGACCCTATCTGCTCCAGGGGTGCCATATCATGGCTGACCCTGCACTCTGACTCCAGCTTAGCTGGGATATGTGAAAAAAATAATAATTTCACTGTATATGTGCAAATGTATAACATGTGATAAATAAATACAATTATTATTATTATAGTGTAGTGCACCATTAGGTTCATGCTTACTTATTTTGCACACAGCATTTTATTAGCTTGAATTCACTATGTGAAGTGTGTTGATTGTGCATCCTCCAGCAGATCCTGAAGCAGAGAGTTGTGTTGGTATGGTAACAGGAATATCAGTAGAGGGGGGAGGGGACCTAAAGAGAATGAGTAAAAGAGCAAAGAGTGTGATTAAGCTGAGGTGAGCCAAGTTCTTTGGATTTCAGACTGAAATGTCTTTCTTTATTAGACGTGACCACCTCACATCCCTGTCACATTATATACTATTTCACTTTCACTGTATCCTCCTCTCTCTCTCTCTCTCTCTCTCTCTCTCTCTCTCTCTCTCTCTCTCTCTCTCTCTGTGTGTGTGTGTGTGTGTTTCACAGTCACTGTCTCACTTTCGTCCTGATCACTGTCTTATTCATGTCCTTTCCATGCCTGTGTGTGTGTGGTGGCTGATTCCATTCTGAGATACTGAAATGTCACCTCAGTGCACTATTTCTGTCATCATACTCCCCTGCTGTAGCTGTAATAAGGACCGGTGAACTGTGATTCTGAGCTCCCAGCCTCCCAGTAAAGCTGTAATCCTATTCTATAACAATACTTATGCACATATGTAAATTGAATACCACCTCTTAATGGATTTAAATTTCATTTTTATGTTCAATACAATTTCAATCCAAGGTTAACAAAAACCGTTAGCAGTTTTTCCCCTAGGACTTTCTTCAGTATCTGCTGTTGTGCACGCATCCACAAGCCCGCAACGCTGGACCTGTATTTACGCTCGTATTTACTACCTCAGAATAATTATAGATGGGTAATTCATGTTCGCCTTGTCATGTGTGTGTTTATTTACCGGGAGCTTTTGATGCTTTGGTAGCCCAGATAGCTGTAGTAATAACTGTCCAATAATTAAATGCATAAACGCAGAAAATAACTTGCACTATTTTTATTAAACATAAATACAAATAGATGATATAAACCAGGGCCGATATTAGGATTTCAATCTTAGGGGGGCTCAGCCCCCAATGACACTATAACATGTGCGCATTATACAGTCATGGGAAAAAGAAAGTACACCCTCCTTGAATTCTATGGTTTTACGTATCAGGACATAATAAAAATCTGGTCCTTAGCAGGTCTTAAAATTAGGTAAATACAACCTCAGATGAACAACAACACATGACATATTACACTGTGTCATGATTTATTTAACAAAAACAAAGCCAAAATGGAAAAGCCATGTGTGAAAAACTAAGTACACCTTATGATTCAATAGCTTGTAGAATGACCATTAGCAGCAATAACTTCAAGTAATCGTTTTGTGTATGATTTTATCAGTCTCTCACATCGTTGTGGAGGAATTTTGGCCCACTCTTCTTTACAACGTTGCTTCAGTTCATTGAGGTTTGCGGGCATTTGTTTATGCACAGCTCTCTTAAGGTCCCGCCACAGCATTTCAATCGGGTTGAGGTCTGGACTTTGACTGGGCCATTGCAACACCTTGATTCTTTTCTTTTTCAGCCATTCTGTTGTAGATTTGCTGGTGTGCTTGGGATCATTGTCCTGTTGCATGACCCAATTTCGGACAAGCTTTAGCTGTCAGACAGATGACATCACATTTGACTCTAGAATACTTTGGTATACAGAGGAGTTCATGGTCGACTCAATGACTGCAAGGTGCCCAGGTCCTGTGGCTGCAAAACAAGCCCAAATCATCACCCCTCCAGCACCGTGTTTGACAGTTGGTATGAGGTGTTTGTGCTGATATGCAGTGTTTGGTTTTCGCCAAACGTGGTGTTGTGCATTATGGCCAAACATCTCCACTTTGGTCTCGTCTGTCCAAAGGACATTGTTCCAGAAGTCTTGTGGTTTGTTCAGATGCAACTTTGCAAACCTAAGCCATGCTGCCATGTTCTTTTTAGAGAGAAGAGTCTTTCTCCTGGCAACCCTTCCAAACAAAATTTACTTGTTCAGTCTTTTTCTAATTGTACTGTCATGAACTTTAACATTTAACATGCTAACTGAGGCCTGTAGAGTCAGAGATGTAACTCTTGGGTTTTTTGCAATTTCTCTGAGCATTGCATGGTCTGACCTTGGGGTGAATTTGCTGGGACGTCCACTCCTGGGAAGATTGGCAACTGTCTTGAATGTTTTCCACTTGTGAATAATCTTTCTCACTGTAGAATGATGGACTTTAAATTGTTTGGAAATTGCCTTATAACCCTTCCCAGACTGATGGGCAGCAACAATTGCTTCTCTAAGGTCATTGCTGATATCTTTCCTCCTTGGCATTGTGTTAACACACACCTGAATGCTCCAGACCAGCAAACTGCTAAAATGTCAGCTTTTATAAAAGATAATCCCATTCTACCAAATAAAACGCCTTTTCAGCGTCAAGTGAGATGGCAGCGACCGGAGATTGATCATTCGCTACTGACCACATGATATTGATGAGACACCTAATATTATCAGAAGAGATCTTGGGGCCTCGAATAAACCCCACCTGATCTATATGTATAAGTGATGTCATAACTTTACTTAATCGATTAGCCAGAATTTTTGACAAAATTTTTACATCTAACTGGATCAGGGAAATTGGCTGGTAACTTTTACACTCACTTGGATCTTTGTCCTTTTTAAGAATCAGACTGATCCGGGCTTGTGTCATGGTTGGCAGAAGCTTTCCATTCTTTAATGATTCTGTATAAACTTCTAACAAAAGTGGAGCTAGTTCTGTAGCATAAGATTTGAAAAACTCAGAGGAAAAGCCGTCAGGCCCCGGAGCCTTGCCTCTAGGCAAGGCCTTAATTACCTCATCAAGCTCCTCCAAGGTTATCTCAGAATCAAGAGAATTTTTTTGCTCAGTCGTCAGTTTAGGAAGATCTAATGGTTCCACAAAGTTCCTAATATCTTCATCAGTAGACGAAGACGTGGAACTATAGAGATCAAAGTAGAATTCTTTAAAAGCATTATTAATATCAATGGCCGAGGTAAATATTTCACCACCCGCAGATTTCACAGAGGGAATGGTAGAAAAAGACTCTCTCTGTTTTATATATCTAGCCAAAAGTTTTCCTGCTTTGTCCCCCGACTCAAAGTATGACTGTCTTACCCTGAATAACCAAAACTCCACTTTCCACAATAAAATAGTATTATATCTATATTTCAATCGGGTCAATTCTCTGAGGCCATCAGATGACATACGGCACTTCAGCTCTGCCTCGGCACTTTTAATATTTTCTTCCAACTCCACAAGTTCTTGTGCTTTGGATTTTTTGGTGAATGAGGCACACTATATGATTCGACCCCTAAGAACCGCCTTAAGTGCCTCCCAAGCCACACCCACAGAGGATACTGAGGACCAGTTGGTCTCCATATAAACATTGATTTCAGTCTTTAACATTTGTTGGAAATCAGGATTTTGCAAAAAGGACACATTAAGGTGCCAACTATATGATTTCTTTTTCTCTGTATATGGCAACACCACTAAACTCACCAGAGCGTGATCTGAGACTATGATATTTCCAATTGAGCAATCAACAACAGATGAAATGAGGGATTTGGATGTCAAAAAAAAATCTATTCTAGAATAAATCTTATGGACTGATGAAAAAAATGTATAGTCCCTACCGGATGGGTTCAAAAGTCTTAAAATATCTGTAAGACCAAGATTTTTACACATCCTGTGAAGCGTCAGTGTTGCTCTAGGGGGCTTACACACGTTTGCTATACTATGATCAAGGACTGAGTCCATCAAAAGATTAAAGTCTCCTTCCAATATTATATCATGAGGGGTGCCGGCGGTTTGAAGCATCCCTTCAAGATCTATAAAAAAGCCCTGATCATCAGTGTTAGGTGCATAAATATTAGCCAAAATCAACCTTTGCCTTTGAATTTCAGCTAAAATATGAAATAATGACTCTCCCTAATTTATCTTTAATCTGTTTGAGACATTTGAATTGTGGATGTTTATTAATCAATATAATGACTCTCTTGCTCTTACTTGAGCCAGCACTAAAGAAAACATGTCCACCCCATATCTTCCCAAATTTTTCAGCTTCCTGCGGGGAGAGATGTGTTTCTTGAAGAAACACTATATCATATTTCTTACATTTAAGAAAAGTAATAATCTTCCTTCTTTTAATGGGGTGCCCCAACACATTTACATTTCATGTGGAGAGAGACAATCCACTCATATTAACATTTGACATTTTGATATAGTAGAAAATATAAATTGTGTGTCAAAAACAAAATTATACAGACCACATTCCCCATTAGTGAAACAATAAAACCCCGAACTCCCCCCCAAACAAAACAAACAGAAAAAAGAAAAACATGCGCATCAAAAGGTCCATGAATGCCCACGAGCCCCCACGACAACTTTGCCATCGGATTGCTCAATTTTGCCTCACAAATTTGTGAGGCAAAATTACATAACAGAAAATACTTTGTAAAAGAAACACCAGCCAATAGGAAGAATGAACAAAAAGAACTTGTAGATTCATTCACAGAACTGTCTCAAATGTGTGATCTTCCACAAAACAAATTCCAGTTGATATAAAACTGTTCAGATTCCTCGGACAGACAAACAAATGTTCAGTGAGCCAGCTGTTATGAGTTCAGCGGATGACGTAATCATTCCAATGTCCCGTAAAAAAACAAAAACGCAAAAAGAAAAAAGAAACCAAAATGATGCCCATCTTCCTCAAAAGCCAGAGTAAGTACAGCGAGTCGACCCACTCACATGAGAAACACCCAATGGTTTACTCACCCATTGATTCTATGAAAGACATTGGCTGACTGGGACATGTAAATACTTTGCGACCATTTCTATTCTCAGTTTGGCTGGAAATATCAGAGCAAAAGTGATCTTTTGCTGATGTAAGAGTTTCTTACATTACTTGAACCGTTAGCGTTTCTCTCTTGTCGAACTCGCAAAGTCCGGGAACAAGAAAATATTATGGTTCTTCCAAGTAAGTTTCCCTTTGCTCCTCGCCTGGCGCAACACAAGATCTTTATCGGATGATCTCAGAAATTTGGCCAGGATTGATCGGGGCCTTTCTCTCTCAGAAAATCTGTGAGCTGGGACTCTGTGAGCTCACTCGATTTCCAGTTTATGGCCTGTTATGTCGAGCAGACTCGGGAAAAGCTTGTCTAGGAATTTCACCATATCTCTTTCCCTACTCATGCTCAGGAATTCCAACAATTCGAACGTTATTCCTGCGGTTCTATTCTCAAGATCTTCAAAGCTCCTTCAAGCTTTTCAAGGAGATGTTCCAAATCAACTTTGGTCGCGGGTGGATTAGCGGTTAATTCCCTCTCCGAAGACTCCAGACAATCGATTCATCTCTCAACATCAGTCACTCTTTTAACTAACTCCGAGAATTTTATTTCCATCGGTGTAATCGATCGACGTATTACAGCGAGATCCTCCAAGTCAGCAAGAACCTTCGTCAGCATCACCGACGTGTTGGACAACTGACACTGGATCTCTTCTCCCGCCGCGCCATCCAAATCGAGTCCCCGGTCTGTAGGCCTGTCGGGGCTTTCATCCTGAACACGTAAGTGTCTTTTAATGTCTCCAGAGCACAAGGATTTTGACTTCTTTGCCATGTTTTGCCTCAAAGAGCAAATGTGTAACTGGGTGTATCAAATTTCACCAGATTATAACATGAAAATAATTAAACATTTTGCAAAGTGCGCAGAGCTCGTCGCTCGCACGTCTGCTTCTTGCATGGCGTCATGTGACCTCTAGTGGAGTGAATAAACTCTAGATGATGTTTCTCTGTCTGTCATTCAGATTTATTCACTGATTCGTTCTTTGACCATTTTTGTAAATCACACCTTAAAAAGTAGGTTGCAACAATTGACTGTCTTTTATGTATTTTGAGTGAATCATTAAGGCATTGATAAAGCACAGAGTCATTCACAACCGAAACAAGTCTAATTGTCCTTTATTAAAATTTGCATATCTACTTAGAGAATCCAGCAGAGTGTGTAGGCATCAAAAGCGTTTTCCCCACAAATGACAACAAAGTATGATTATAATTTGTGAACTGCTGTGCATTACTACACAAAAAGATAACAATATTAGCCTAAAAATAATGATAAGTGATTCAGTTACGTCCTGATGTCGTTGTAATATCATCAGTCACTTTTACACATAATTGATCCAGGCACTTTCTCTCCTTGTTGAACGAGATTACCGAAGTAAACAAACAGCATACCTCTTCCTCTCCTTCAGTTGGTCAGCAGATCCTGACCGTCGCTCATTCAGTGAAGGTGCGTATTTCAGTGGGTCAAACCAATGATATGCTCCTTCACAGCCCACACTTGAATGCCACTGGCTCTTGCTATAGTCAGCCTTTACAGGCATGAAAAGTCACCAAAGCAGTCTCACGCTTCAAACTAGATGGCTTCACAAGGGAGAGAGTTCAGTGAACAACAAATATGAGACTATGAGAATATGTTTATGGAGGTGAACGAGAAAAGATTTGTTAAAAAAGACTGATTCGTTTACGAACAAAACATCACTAATGCACGTAGTGTAGAAAGCACGCAGCTGACTGGGGCTAGCAAGCGTTACATTGCGTCAAATATATGAATGAACCATGTGAAATTCAAAAGCACTTGGCTCTATAAAAGACAATATGCGCTTGATACACACAAACAAGATTGTCTGAACAGCAATGGAGGTTTTTTATATACAGTATTCCCCAGGGATAGATCACACAGAAATTAAATGTCTGTCCTATTTTTCTCACCCTCATGTTTTTCCAAACCTATATGACTTTCCGTGGATCACAAAAGTTGATATCAGGAAGAATGACAGCCTCAGTTACTATTCACCTTCTTTTTGTTAAAAAATGTCAGGAAAGTGAATGGTGAATGAAGTTGTTATTCTGCATAATATCTCCCTTTGTGTTTCATGAAAAAAAACACAAAAAAAAAAAAACATATGGGGTTGGAACAACATGAGGGTGAGTAAATGATGACATAATTTTAATTTTTTTGGGGTGATATATTCCTTTAAGACTGATTAAACAGATTGTATATCTTTTCTTTACACTCTCTTATGCATAAATGCACAATAAGACCACCTGTCCAAAACAAATCTGTCTGTTTCGAACATTCGTTCAAGCTCAAGAGCAACTTTACTGTTCATTCAGGGGTGTTTTTAGTATGCTTTGCTTTGACTGGCTCAGCAACAGCAGCAGTTGCATTTACCCCCACAGTGCTGAATGATAAGTCGAGCCACCAGCACACAGCACTGTCAATCAGAGCCATAATGGCTCACCAGAAGGAAACCATTTTGAAAATGTCACTTACTCGGTCATTGCAATGACGAAATGCACCTTTAACAGTAAAAGAACAAAACTTTTTTAGCGCAAGTGCAACAAAATGAAGCACAAAAGATGCAAATTAGGTGTACAATTAATGCTTTATCTGTGTATCTTATCATTTTTGTGTAGCTACAGATAATACTGGGAAATGTAGTTTGGTCGCACAAGCTTCTCACCTCATAAACTAAAGCTAAACATCATAAAACTAAAGCTGTATTTTTCTCTGGCAAGCTTTATCGCTATTCTTCATCAACAGTTCAAAGAGTGCGTAATTAAAAATTACTAAAACTTCAAACTAAATTGTAGTCAGCATTCACAATTACTTTGAAATGTTTAAACAACATACTCAACTCGGAAAGTCAGGGCTTAAATAAAAATGTCAAGTTTCCCACTGGCAAATACGATATTATGGTGCCGCTTATGTGCTCTCATCTCGTAAACATAATCATTCCAACAAGGCATCATTAAGCACTAACTGAGCATATAGAACATTAAAAAAATTTATGTTAACCATCCCAGGGGTGTAAAGTAATTGAGTAAAAATACTTAAGTATTGTACTTAAGTATTATTTTTGGGGATTTGTACTTTACTCGAGTGCAATTTAAACTAAATATTGTACTTTTACATATAGTACTTTTTACTCCTTACAGTTTTATTTAAACTTGAAAAGTACTCTACATTTTTGCAGATCATTTTATTTCGTCTTACTGGATTGAAGCCACCTTTTCACTGCATCCGATAAACGACAGACAGTTGACAAACCAGAGGTCAGTCATTTCAAATGGAGTGTCACACGTCGGCTGTGTGGAGTTATGACCATCTGCAGAGGCAGAATTTCAGATCTGATTTGAGCTTCAGATATGTTGGAATATTTGTGCGACTACACCGTATGTGACCGCCCGACTGAATGTGATGTATTAATTCAAAACGATGAGCACGAAGTGAGAAACACTGATGGTTTTTGTCCTAAACTTTATTCTACGCCTGCTACTTCTACAGATTGGACAGTTATGAAGTCAAAAATTATAATTCATGTTGCAAATATATATATATATATATATATATATATATATATATATATATATATATATATATATATATATAAACAAAAGGCCTTTGTAATTAAATGTGTACATGTCATTTATTTCTGCACTTGTCTTCATATTTAAACAATATCTATGAATTTCTACTCCCTATTTGCTGAATTATTATCGTTGTTGTTAGGCAACTATTAATTATAATAATAACTATAAAATCAGCAATTATAATGATAACAATAATACAAATAATGGAATCTGAGTAAATATAAATTATGAATTTTATTGAATTCATCCATCTGCTCAACAGCAATGTTTGGTAGCAAACTTCAGAAAACAATTCACAAAACCAACAACATTACTAACTTTCTTCAGAGCTTATTTTGAATTTTTTTTTCTTAAGTGCCTGGGTGCTATGACATCGCAATTCGTGTGTGCCTTCTCTCATGCAACAAACATTGTGTGACTGTGGCAACGTTTTTGCAAAGTAAAATTAAGTGGTTCATTACACATCTCATGGCAGTTCTGAAGTGAAATATCCACTGTGTTGCGCTAAAAGCGAGTGAAATTATTTCACGAACAGATGAGGTTTTTAAGGTTAATGTTCTATTGAGATTGAAATCAACAAAACCTACTTCCCTATCCTAAACCTTAAACCTAAACCTAACCGATAGTGTCATAAAAAGTGAATTTTTGAAGCAACCACATAATTTTGTGGTGCTTCTATGACACTTTCAGCTCACTCATACCCCGGTATCACATATGCAACGCTCTATCAATTGAGATACCACGCATTTGATCACACTTAAACAACCTTGAAAATGTAGTTGGTTATGTAATGCAAATGTTAAAATGAGACATATGTTATAGTAAATGAGTTTAGATGTCATAAGATAGCATTGTGTGAGGAACAGAGTGAAAAGTACGTGTTTATGAACTGACAATGTGCCGTTTTACTCGTGATTTGAGTGAAAAGTGATAAAAGTCATTGTTGTTTTAGCGCCTCTAGTGTTCATTCCACCAGGAAATTGCTGTATTACATTCAACAGGCCACATAAAAATCATTTTGCAATAATGTAGTTATTGTAACATGATTCTTTGACCAGGTTGCGAATGCCACTGGGGGAGAAATATGACAGTCGTCAGAGACAGTAATATAACGAATTAACAAACCAGTCTAATTTAACAACATCCTCTCTCACACAATCTCCTCTCTTGATTTCAATCTAGCTAGGAAAAAAAAGATCAAATTAATGTGAATTCTTATTACTTTCTCTCAAGTATGTTTTTGGCTAGATACTTGGACTTTTAATTGAGTAAAATTTTCACTCAGTATCCATACTTTCACTTAAGTATAATTTCTGAGTACTTTTTACACCCCTGAACCATCCTAACTAGCATTAGCATTATTCATTACACATTAATCAAGAAAACAATCCACTCTCATTAAATACTAAAATGGGCTGATGACCTAACGTAAAGTGGGCAAATATGTGCAAATATCAATCAAATTTCCTGCCATTTTCTTTAATGGAAGTCACATTGCCAATACACATTCTTAAAACCGGAAGACGGTGTCTCGTAACAAAATTCATGGACACTTTGACCACGAAACCCTATTGAACGGTGACTAAGCAACTACTTTCAATAACAACAACAGCTCATAAGCCTTAATAAAGAACCAGTTGACCTGCATGTAACCGCAATCCATCATTCTTTAGTCAGAGAATCAATGTGCTGTCACCGTTAGAGGCAGCATTAAAATATGACCAAAACACTGTCAGCATTAAAGGTGGCTACTGAACAGCTCTGAATTCATAGGACATTGTCATATAGAGGTAATAGATAACGAGCCAGAAACTAGAAGTTAAAGTTATGCAAAAAAAGATCCTGAAAGACTTTTCTTTTCATAGTGCTATTTAAGCTTATTTAATTTATGTGTGTGACTCTTTTCTGAAATTGATACCAGAAATAACAACTCTCAGTGCCTGTTTATGGTGTCTGGCTACTGTAAAACATGCCGGAAACTTGAATGGGAAGAAACAGTCTTTTTTTCTACAAACTCTAATAAAATATTCCTTTAAATAGTTTTGGCACCAGATAAAATTCCTCAAATTCCTGAGTGTCTGGACCCCGTTTATCTCACTGAAGAGACGGATGCCGTTGGAATAGAAAAGAAACACTCGCTTACTCACTAGCAATTCATTCCTGTCCTCCCTTTCTCTTAAGAGTCACATGTCCTGACAATACGACCTCTGTTCTAATAGGAAGATCTCAGACCAGCAGAAAGACGCTTGCCAGGAGAAACATCTGACAACAAAACCAATGAGTACTCCACCTGAAAGCCTTGTTGGGAAAGTAACATTGTGTATTTCATTGTTGGGAAAGTAACATGTAAAAACGTGGAAGAGTAGGTTTATGCGTCAATTTCCAAGTCTTCTGAAGACGTACGATAGGTTTTGGTGAGAAATAACTTGAAATGCAAGTCACTTTTCAGTGAAAATCTTGCCGTCCATTGCATGTTTTTGAGCGCTATGAGAGAAGATAATTTACTGTGGCACTCATGTTCACACAAGAACATGCATTGCTTTTAGCGCTATACAACGCAAGTTCCCTCAGAGGACTTGATAGTATGGAATAACATGAGTTAGAGATCATTTGTATCTTTGGCGTAAGCCCCGTCCTACAGTTCAGCATCAGAATTCTCGCTTGAACCATCAGATCATGTTGGAAGGCAATGACAGCAGGGGAGAGGAGCTTACCCCTAGAGCAGGATGTGACCTAAACCTTTGGTGTTGGGGTGGAGGTGGGTGAAAGCAGAACGTCGTACAAGCAAAGGAAGACAGCTGAGGCCTTATGAGACACAGGCTAGATCGTGAGAGGATGAGAATCCAAAACTGAATGAATGAATGACGTAATGCTACCACTATCGCTTATACTTTCATTTCTCATGCAAACATGCAAGCCACTGTGATCAAGCAAGGGGACAAGAGCACCATAAAAGTAGTCCACACAACATTATTTGCTACATTTTCAAGTCTTCTGATGGAATATGATATATGCTGAATAAATAACGACAGAATTTTCATTTTTGAGTGAACAATTCCTTTACATTAGTAACATGTGAAACATGGAAATGTAGGTTTGTTTGACATCTTCCAAGTCTTCTGAAGGCATACGATCTTTTCAGTGAAAATCTTGGCATTTATTGCACATTTGTGAGAGCTATAGAGAAGTTCATTCACAGTCGCACTTGTGTTCACACCAGAACTCGCATTGCTTTTCATGCAATACGATAATGCGGAGTAAATAATGACAGAATTAAACATTTTGAGTGAAGAATTCCTTTACATTACTTATTTTAAAAATAATGAAAAAATGCAGGCCCCAAGTTTTTTGTATAGGTCATCCACACCCAAACCCCCACATCTGCTTATATCTTGCCTCACACCTGAAATCAATTAAGACACCCAACAGGATGAGATATTCTGCAAATTCATGCCGCATTTTAAGTGTTCGGCTTCTGCAGACAAAGTCTTCCAAACATTTCTCCCTCAAAAGGTACTTCTCTCGACAAACTACTTTTCGTAAGTTTTGGCTCAAGGAGTAGACTCATTAAACTTAATGAAACAAAAACTACTACACTGATCTGAAATCAGTATGGTAGACTGTCATAAAATAGTGAAGGTTGTGGATAAGAACATTGGTTTTTGACCAGCATTAAATGGTGACTTTGACTTTTTATACCTGCTGGACAGTTAGTAGTTAATAAGTCAACAGTTCAGCACTAGTCCACATTAATTTTTGTGTCTGCTGTTAGTGGCAGAGCCAGATGGGGGATGGGCGAACCGAGAGAGCTGTGAATAAGAGAAATGAAGAGGGATGAGGGGAGTTTCAGTGATTAGGAGCGAGGAATGAACGTGGGGAGAGAGAACATAAAGAAGCATAGGGAGGAATAGTGTTTGTGTGTTGCACAGTTTACTTGAGCATGTACTTATATATATATATATATATATATATATATATATATATATATATATATATATATATATATGGCATGAATATATGTATGTGTGTGTGCGTGTGTGTGCGCGTGTGCATGTGTGTGTGCGTGTGTGTGTGTGTGTGTGTGTGTGTGTGTGTGTGTGTTGAGGCCCAGTGGTCTGAAGCCTGATACTGGCCCCTTGTATGCAGCTGCTCCCTCTGTCTCTCTCTATCTTTCTCTCAGCCCTATAGGATGACTGGAGTTCACAACTCCGAAATCTGTCAAGAACATGTCTGGGTCATATTTCACCCCAAAATTAAAAGGCAAAAATAAGAAATTATATTTTGCCTAAAGAAATTTTATATCGATTTTAGGAGCATAAAGAATTTTGTTTTGTTTTTTTGCATTGTGACAATATTTAAACTGGTGTATTTTTGGTTTGCCGCCCCCAGTTTTTTCACACTCAAATTTAAAAACTCACCATTCACACATACTGTGGAATAATGGCAAAAAATGTACCTCATTTTTCAAAGAACCCCCCAAATAATAATAATAATTAAAAAAAAGACTCCAACTATTCATAAATAATGTTGTATGTGTTAATAATCTTATGACAAACAGATTTATTTTTATTTTGTATTTTTTTAAGTTTATTGTCCTAAATTTGTAAACATGTAATCCTGGTTCTGTTCACTCTAACGCACTTTGAAAAGTCTTATTTTATTCTACTAGATGGCAGTAAGCACTAGAGTCTATCACAGTCTATCACTTTCCTTCACAATATACAGATCTGAAATGTTGGTGGCGCTCTAACACATTTAATCTTCAAAGATGTGCTCGTCCATAGACATTCAGTCTAATTTTCAGTTCAAGTACCACCCTCGTTGTTTCATTGAATATCTTGGCCTCTGATTGGATTAGAAGCTCAATCTAGATGTCATTAGAAAGCTGAGATCCTCTTTGTGATGATATAAAACATTTTATCATTAATAGTCGAAAACATATTTGTCTGATGATTTGTTTTGCATGCTTTTCCTTCAGAATGGCATATTTTGTCCCGAACATCTAAGATATAACATTGGATTATTCAGCCAAGCAAGCTCACAGACAAGTAAAAAATTGCTTTTTTTAAAAAAAACTTCCTAAGTTAAAAGCAGATATAACATTTTTGGCTATTTGGGGCTTACAGCAGCAGTTATTGGAGTATAAATGAGATGTTTGTATTTGATGATGGATTTGATTCTTTTGAAAATCTTTCAAACTGTGGTATTAGGGCAACAAATAAACTATACAGTTACATCCCTGAGAATGAGAGCTTTCATTTGATATATGAGTTGTCCATTTAGGTGCTATGTGAAGGAATTTTATTTTTGTATAAATACACATGCAAAACTAACACTAATCCAATTTTCAGGCTACAGAAGAGAGTTATAAGAGTTGTAAATCGAATGGATTATTATGAACCAACCAACGCGCTATTTATTAAATTACATGCTTTAAAATTTTGTGATCTAGTTGATCTTAAAACTGCACAGATATTGTACAAAGCACAAAATAATTTACTTCCTATGTGTATTCAGAGGTTGCTTGAAATAAGAGAGAGCCAATATGAACTTAGGGGAATATGTATGTTTAAAAAACAAGGGTAAGGACAAATATAAAAAATAGACGTATAGATGTCAAAGGGGTAAACTTGTGGAATAGTTGCGACAAGGATTTAAGAATGTGTAGTTCACTTTGAAAAAAATAAAAAATAAGGTGGTAAACAAATATATAACTGAGGTATGATAATTAATATGTATGAAATATTTGGAACTTTTGTTTTGTCTTTGTATAGTCTAAATATAATGGTGAAAGGGATGCCTATTAGGATATGTTATGTAAAAAGGGTTGGCATAATAAACTAAAGCTTCAGCCTACACCTTTTCAGTCAATATTCTTTGTTTTCCTTTTAAATTTAATGCTTTATTGTTAGTTAGTTATTTATAAGTACATAGATTTTGGGAAATTGTTAATAAGGACCAAAATAAACAAATAAACAAACAATAAACAATTCAGAATGTAAAGACAAATTAAAAATTTTCTACTGCATATTTATTATTTGAAATCATATCTGAGTGGTTAAAACAGCTTCTTTAACTGACCTTGTGTGAATTCTACTCATAGAATGAGGCATAAAGTCATTGATAACACATTTTAATGTCACTTTAGTAAAGGTTTTACTGAGCATCCTCAAATTTAAATGCTTCTCTAAACACATCCCACAGCGGTGGTGCGGGTGTCTGAATGTTCGCAAACAGTATACCGTTGCTCAGCTGTTTCAAACTTCTTTTTATCTCTGAACGAAGAACAACTTTTCTATCAGGAAGACTTGCAGACTTGAGTGAAATTCAAGATGACATTTATTTGATGAATATAAAACAGATAATGTAATGTCTCTCTTTGGCGTAAGCCCTGTCTGGCGGTCCGAAGAAGTTGTACTCGGAACCGTCATATCCTGCTGGAGATAGGAGGCAGGGGCGAGGAGCCTACCCCTGTGCAGGACGGGACTCGACTGGTGGTGGTGGGGTGGTGGAGGTTGCCGTGTTAGCACAACTGAAACAGCAATGTGATAGAATGTGAGCAGACTTATAAAGCAATGGCTTACATGTGATTGGCTAGGAGTTACCTAGCTAATGGTGCGATGATGTACAGCTGCTAGTCTTCCCGCTGAAACTACGCTGCACTTACATTTCTTTGAAGTTTATCGGGGCTTTACAATGACTCATTAGGGTGCATATGCCCTTTAGCTGTCACAGAGATGTAATGAGAAGTACATATGAACATAATTCATGTTTTAAATTCTACATAAATTATACAATAACAATGTGTATTATTACTTTAATCTTATACTTTAGAAATCTGTAACACAAGTACTGTACTTAAAAGTAATTAACTTAATTAAAAGCCAGTAACTGTAATCTGATTACCAGATTTTAAAATGTAATGCATTACACTATTTTTGACAAAAAATAAATAAATAAAAAAATCTGCTACCCTATTCGCCCCATCGACGTTCGCAGGAAGACGTGCATGTAAACGATTTTAGTGGGAGATGGTAATATAAACACGGAGATGGTGTGCAACTGCAAAATTGTGGTTATACAGTAAAAACGTACTTTAATGAGGCCCTGTTTGCATTGTGACAATATTTTCGTGACTATTAAGCACATGTCCCCCTCTAACTTCTCATTACCATATTGCATCCGGACCTTTTACTTTTGAGGGTTTTTTTTTTTTTTTTTTTTGTAATTCTCATTATTCATAATTTTTTATTTGATTCTTGTATCATTCCAAACCCATGTGCTGTTTGTAGTGGAACACCGTGGAATTTTTGAAGAATCTTTGCACAGTTCTTTCTCAATGTTAAAGCTAAAAACAAAAAGACCATAGAAAACCCCATTAAAGTACCATAAAGAAGTTCATATGACTTGTGCGCTAAATTCTTAGTCTTCTCAAGTCATACAATAGGTTTGTGTGTTGAACAGGCTTAGATTTAAGTTGACATCCAGTTATAATCTTCACCTCCGCCAAAACTCTGAAATGGACTACCAAAGTCGTACAACGGCTGCAAAAATGGCAAAGTGCACCAGTTTGCCTCTTTCTTTTTTTTTTTATTATCCTAAAAACAAGCTTCATTTTCTTAATGCAAAGTATAAGTTCTTCTTTTTTAATGTTAATTTTGGGATGAAACATGAGACATGTTCTTGACAGGCTACAAGGCATAAGAAAATGAAAGACACATTTGAGACATACAAACAGAAGGAGACAGAGATCAAGAGAGAAGGAGTGACTGAAAAACTGAACCCACTTGTTAACAGCCATATTACAAACAATCTGTCCACTCATGTGAAAAAGAATATACAGGCCGTATCAGCAGAAAGCTTTCTGAATAAGAGCTCATTCTGCATATGAAGTACAGATGTGCTCAGCCAGAGTGAGTAATCACAAAAGAGTAAGTCTGTTGACAAGGTGTTGCACAAGTAAGGAGTGAAGAAGAGAAGGGAGGGAATGATAGAGAGAGAGAGAGAGGGGAGGAATGGAGCCAAGTTGGCAGGATGAATGGAGAGTGCAGAAGGAGGGTGATGTGGGAGTTTGATAAATTGTGTGCGTTTTCAAGTGTGTGCGTGTTTGTTTTGTGTGTGTGTGTTAGTGTGCTTGTGTCTTGCGGGGGTTTGCACATATGACACTGTGTGTGTGTGTGTGTGTGTGTGTGTGTGTGTGTTTGTGTGTGTGTGTAGCCTCAGGCTATAACACAGACACAGCGCTTCAGCGTGTCTAGCAGTGGAGACTGAGAGGAAATAATTTCGCCTCCTTACACTGGTAGAAGCTGCTGGACAGTCTCCCAGTAAACTTGCCTGACTGGGTGCCAAATTATATATATATGAATGTGTGTTTGTGGGCGGGAGTGGTGGTGGGGTTAGGAGGTTCCCACACAAGTATAGTAACCTGAAATCATCTATATTATGCGGACCAGCCAACAGTCCCTATGAGGAATATAGCTTAACATACTAAGTAATGTCTTGACAAAGCCGTGTCAGATAGACAGACAGACAGACAGACAGACAGACGTAGAGGAAGGAGCTATGTTACCTGGCCGCTATGTTGGCCTGATTAACTGTAAATGTGGCAACTACCAAAACTTCTGTGAAGACAGTACCTTGAAAATGTGAGTTGAATGCTGTACCACCTCCCCACACTGTGTGTATACGTAAATTATTTGAGATATAAGTGTTGGACTGAGTTTGGCTTACACGCTAAAGCTAGCTGCAACACATAGGGCTCTGTTTTTGTGAGTGCACAAAGCACAGCGCTACATGCTACGACCGTGTGCTACGTGTAATTTTCTCATTTTCATGAGTGTGCTAATTCTAAGTGCAATTTTCGTGCCAGAGCAAAGTGCAAGTGGGTATGGGTGAGAGTGTTTGTGCTACTGTGGGTGTATGAGTGAAAACTGGGGGTGTATGGTATGTAAATGAAGTGGCGCAAAGCGCAATTTGCTAATTTCCTGAGAAATAGGTCATTGTGCTAAGACGTCTGTTTGCAGAGCAAAGTCTAAACTCAGTTCCTGAATTTGCAATTTGGAGATGCCACCAATGGTAATAAAGTGTCCAAACTCTGAAAATAATGTGGAACATCAAATTTGTCCATGATGATCACTGTTGTCACTATTTGTTTTATGAAACAAATATTTAGGAAGTGAAGTGTGTTCCGATACAAAGATACCTCAGAAATAAATTGCACTTGATCTAGCCCATTAGCGCATTGCGCGCGTAATTTCGCAAAACCCACTTGCTCCTAGACTTAGTGCATGCTTGCACGAAAATAACAAAACTTCCTGGCCATGCCATTTGACTTTGCATGTATTACTTATGGCATAGCGCTGCGCTTAGCACTAGCGTTCTTAAAATATGGCCCACCTTGGAACGTCACTGAACTGTCAGCTGAAATGCTTAGGATAACAGTATGCTGGCTTGTCAAGCCAAAATAATTAGCTTTAAATAAAAATTGTTTTTTTTTTAAAAACAGCAGATGTCTATGGCAATTCCCCATTTAGTAAATCTGAGTGTGTGTGGTATACCTCCACCCATGATGCTGTAACTACCCTGCCTTTTTTCGTAACCTACATGAAATATTACTGCTGTATCTCTGCCACTACAGTACAGCAGAACTATTGCATCATAATTAAGGCGTGAACACATCAGTCACCCTTTTTAACATCACATACCCTTTATGGAATTGCGGTAGAATTCTAATTTTCACATTTAAAAACAATTTGTACAAACCCCTAACCCTAAGTATTAAGGGAATAGTTCACCCAAAAATTATAATTCTGTCATAATTTACTCACCATCATGCCAGCTCAAACTCATATGACTTCTGCAGAACACAAAATATCTTTTGAATGATATACACTGGCGGCCAAAAGTTTGGAATAATGTACAGATTTTGCTGTTTCGGAAGGAAATTGGTACTTTAATTCACCAAAGTGGCATTCAACTGATCACAAAGTATAGTCAGGACATTACTGATGTAAAAAAACAGCACCATCACTATTTGAAAAAAGTCATTTTTGATCAAATCTAGACAGGCCCCATTTCCAGCAGCCATCACTCCAACACCTTATCCTTGAGTAATCATGCTAAATTGCTAATTTGGTTCTAGAAAATAATTTGCCATTATATCAAACACAGTTGAATTTGTGTCATTAAATGAAGCTATTTGTTTCATTAAATGAAGCTTAACATTGTCTTTGTGTTTGTTTTTGAGTTGCCACAGTATGCAATAGACTGGCATGTCTTAAGGTCAATATTAGGTCAAAAATTGCAAAAAAGAAACAGCTTTCTCTAGAAACTCATCAGTCAATCATAGTTTTGAGGAATGAAGGCTATACAATGCCTGAAATTGCGAAAGAACTGAAGATTTCATGCAAAGGTGTACACTACAGTCTTCAAAGACAAAGGACAACTGGCTCTAACAAGGACAGAAAGAGATGTGGAAGGCCAGATGTACAACTAAACAAGAGGATAAGTACATCAGAGTCTCTAGTTTGAGAAATAGATGCCTCACATGTCCTCAGCTGACAGCTTCATTGAATTCTACCCGCTCAACTCCAGTTTCATGTACAACAGTAAAGAGAAGACTCAGGGGTGCAGGCCTTATGGGAAGAATTGCAAAGAAAAAGACACTTTTGAATCAGAAAAACAAAAAGAAAAGGTTATAGTGGGCAAAGAAACACAGACATTGGACAACAGATAATTGGAAAAGAGTGTTATGGATCTTAACCCCATTGAGCTTTTGTGGGATCAGCTAGACTGTAAGTTGCGTGAGAAGTGCCCGACAAGACAGCCACATCTATGGCAAGTGCTACAGGAAGTGTGAGGTGAAATGTCACCTGAGTATCTGGACAAACTGACAGCTAGAATGCCAAGGATCTGCAAAGCTGTCATTGCTGCACGTGGAGGAACTCTTTGAAGTAGTTTAAGAAGTTCTGAACATTTTTTTCAAATTGTAATAGTAATTTTTCACATTATTAATGTCCTGACTATAGATTGTGATCAGTTGAATGCCACTTTGGTGTATAAAAGTAATAACTTCTTTCCATAAGAGCAAAATCTGTACATTATTACAAACTTTTGGCTGCCAGTGTACATTGTATACAGTGTAAGTCAATGGGGTCCAAAACTTTCAAGCTCCAAACAACAATTATATTTAATTATAAAATGCTTAATATATTTAAATACAAATGTAATGCACATAATATCCTCATCATCACCATAATCAGTGTTTATAATTATTAAGGGTCTTGTGATTTCCACAGCGAATAATAAGGATTAAATCATTTGTGATTCATAAACAGTCATTTTTGTGGTTTGTGTGTGTTTGAAAACCCTTCGAGTGTTTGACAGTGCTGAAGTGACAGTGATGGAAAATGTGAAAGCTGTCTGTCATCAGCACACAAACAAACAGACAGTATATTTTAGATACAGGTTCTCCTCTTATTTGATTCTGTTTATAGAATAAGTAGCTTTTCTTGAATCAACCTGACATGTTTCTCATGATGTGTCTTTTGAGGAGAGTATATCTGTGTGTTTGCGGTACCTCTGGTTGCATGTGTGTGATTTCACGGTCGCACAGCTGGAGAGACAGTGTGTGTGTGGCTGTAATCCTTCATCATCCATTGCAAACACACACTATACCTGCAGTGTGCATGAGAGTGTTCTGACAGCGTCGACACACCTCTGTGTTAAATCTGAAATCAACAGCAGCTGCGAGCACCGATCATGCAAATCTGTCATTACATCAGATGGTGTCACCACGTGTGCACACGGCATGGGCCATGATCACCGCTGTAGGAGCCACACAGAACCAATGACCCTGTAAAACTGGACAAATGGATCTGTGGTTTCACAGAGTCCAGGAAACAGTGGTTGATTCAATGCAAAAAATCATTTTCGTAATCAGTAATTTTGTCTTATTTTCCAATAAAAATATTCAAGCATCCAACTACAAGATATATTGAATTGAGAAGCAAAATTGGGAAAGATATTAAGACTAGTTTTCAGATATATATATCCAGAATTAAGTGTTTTTCTTACCTCATTGGTGTATATATATATATATATATATATATATATATATATATATATATATATATATATATATAAGCATAAATATACTAAATATACTAAACTAAATGTAACTTAATCTGTGCTTAAAACAACTATTTGCCAACAGGGTAAGAAAAACACAATTTTGCATTTCAAGTACATTTATTTAGTAAAATGATTAAGTATATATTTTAGGAAGTGTTCCACAGAAAAGAAATATTGTAGCCGATTTTTTATTTATATCTTGTATTCTACTTTTTATATAAAAATAGAATATAAGATATAAATATAAAAAATAGGCTAAAATATTTCTTAATAAAATATTTGTATATTATATTATTTTTATATTTAAGTAATTTTTATATATTTTTATTTTTAAGTAAATGTTATTAATTAAATTTTATTCAATTTACTCAATTCAATTTGATGAAATTTTGTTATGAAATTAATATGCTTAACCTTGTGCGACCCCGCGTCCACATGCGTATATGTTGTATTTACGTAACTCATAATTGTAATTAATTTAAACCGACTGAATACTGTTCACAAAACTCTAGACCGTCATTTAAGGGTTAAACTTCTGCCGCACAAGTCACGTGAAACAACAGCATGGCGTCGGTTTTCTTGAAGTGCTTTTACGTGCGCAGAGCCAACAAAAGTGCCTCTGGTAAGGAACATCTTAACGTTTTTTGGTTGAAACCTGTTTGGGTGTAAAGAGTAGAGTCTCTAGTTTCATTTGATATGGCGCTTTAAAAAATCCATTCATTTTTTGCGTGTCAGCGCATTGATAAACATGATGTCCACATACGTGGATTTTGGGACATTATTCCCTCAAAAGTTTAAAAAACATGTTAGTTATTTAATTTTTATTAACTTTCAACATTAACACATCTGGGGGTCATTTCACTGTATTTTTCTCCCCTTTTCTCCCCAATTTGGAATGCCCAATACCCAATGCGCTCTAGGTCCTCATGGTGGCGTAGTGACTTGCCTCAATCCGGGTGGTGGAGGGCGAATCTCAGTTGTCTCCGCATCTGAGACCGTCAATCCATGCATCTTATCACGTGGCTTGTTGAGCGCGTGTGGAGGCTTCACGTCATTCTCCGCGGCATCCACACACAACTCACCACGTGCCCCACCGAGAGCGAACCACATTATAGCGACCACGAGGAGGTTAATCCAACGTGACTCTACCCACCCTAGCAACCAGGCCAATTGGTTGCTTAGGAAGCCTGACTTGAGTCACTCAGCATGCCCTGGATTTGAATTTGCGACTCCAGATGTGGTAGTTAGTGTCTTTACTTGCTGAGCTACCCAGTCATTTCACTTCATTTTAATATAAATTGTTATATTTTATTTTGTTATCACTGTACATTACAGTTCTATTCATTAACATTAGTAAATGCATTCCTATATTTACTGTGCTTTTTTACATTGAGAATCAATGGGTTCATCCAAAAGCTGAAAAACTTTATATGGAGTTAGGATGAAAATAAGATGAATTTCTAACTATTCTGAGACTACTGCAGACAGACAGCACACTGGAGGTTAAGTCATTCACTAAATAGGGAGCAAGGTCGCAAGGCTGCATCCTATAGCTCTCAGCTAAGTGCATTCACTCCTAAAATCCAACCAAAAGTTAATTTACAGGCTGCAGATGATGTTTGGATCACTCAACATGTTTGGCAGACATGGGACAATGGTATTCAGTACTTAGATTCAGAATTTATACTGTATAATTTTATTTTAACATGGTATATATATTATTTTTTTTTTTTTTTTTTTTTGCATGTTTATTAGGTGCTACTAGTTACAAATCAAAAAGGGAAATGAAAAATGCGCATAGGTCTCAGGAGGTTACATGTTAAAAATAGGACGACAAATGGATCTGTGGTTTCAGAGAGTCCAGGAAACAGTGGTTGATACGATGCAAAAAAATTATTTTCTTAATCAGTAATTTTGTCTTCCAATACAAATATCCAAGCATTATTATTATTATTATTATTTATGTATTTATTTTTTGCATGTTTAGTAGGTGCTACTAGTTACAAATCAAAAAGGGAAATGAAAAATGCACACAGCAGTCATGCTCTGGTCTCAGGAGGTTAAATGTTAAAAATAGGATTACATGTTTTTGTTTTTTTTAAGTGTACAGGTTTGGAACAACATGAAGTTGAGCAAATAATGACAAAATTTTTAGGTAAACTATACCTTTAAAAAGTGCCTGGATACATAAACGCTGCCAGTTCGTTTTCATTTCGGACACAGACATTGTTTATGTACTAAATGATTATGTTGTGATGCTAAATGTACTGAAAAGTCTATACTATAAGCAGCCTACACACTAGAGAGTATACAAACTGGAGTCTCTTACAATCAAATTAAACATTTTGCGCCATTAATAAAAATTCATCTAGCAGTGTAAGTTAGGCAGATACTGTGCGCTAAAAAATCATTTTCTTTCTGTTAATCTTTCTCTCCCCCCATCTCTCTCTCCTGGCCATGCTCTGGCTGGGTTGCTATGGTAACAGCAGCAGACAGGTTCTCGCATCCCCTCCTTCAAATTCTTCCTGGCTCACCCACCATTTATATTCATGCACAGCAGCACCATAAACACACAAACATACACAAACATGTAAAAACAGATTTAAAACAAACACAGCATCACTGAGCACAGACCCTAGAGACACACACAGATCCAAACACAGGTACCCACAAATCACACAATCACGGCACATGCTCAAACAGTATTGATTCTCTCCTGGGGAGGTGTTTGTGTTTGAATGAAGCATTAACCCACACAGGCATTATGATTTCTGACACACAAAGCCCATAAACACCATCAGCTCATTACAAATGTGCATGTCATTTGTGTTTGCTGGCTTAGTCATAATTAATGGGCGGAAAAACACGCTAACACCTTTCATTGCATTTTTTAGGTACAGTATATGATTATTTCCCTTCATAATAAAACAAACCTGTCTGCAAATGTGATGGAGGTCTCAATATAATACAAATTAATACCCACAATACCCTTAACACATTTGCCAGTACACGCCCGACAGCAAAGGGATGGATAAATTCCTCCTAGTGTTTGTGTTTTTCAAAATGGGGTTATTAGAATAGAAGAGGGTGAGAATGCATGTGTGTGAGAGAGATAACAGTTTTTTCTTGCTTTTTCTTGAGCTCATTTAGAAGGATAAGCATCGATAGAGAGAGAGAGGGATCTATTTCGTCTGAATGGAGGCAAGGAGAATGATATGCTGAATAATATTGCCATCATGTCTAGAATGCAAATGAGCAACACGACAAAACTTGAACGCTCCTGTTATAATCAACAACTCTGCAGATTTGCTGTAGCCTGTAGACAACTTTGGGGCTGTTCACACAGGAATGTGTCTTTGTGTTCCATCTGTGCTATTTTTAATTGCCGGCCTTTGCGTCAGACTGACATCTGCAGTTGTTGTGTTGTATTTTGATGTTTTTTCATCATCTCCTGCCATGAGCATTAAGTTTTGTTCTTTTCAAGTTTAAACAAAGACCTGAAGCTCCACATGCTACTTTGTTTACGTTTTTCAGTCAGTATTCAACATGACCACACCAGCGTGCAAGACCATGTCATGTGATTTTTTTAATTAATTAGTCTACAAAAGGAATCAAATCTACTCAAATACTCTCAAGTGCCCATTCATTCATCTGCCCAAAGTAAGATATGCCTCTATCAACATTCTTTTGTCTGTATTCTGAATATAAACACTCTTTTATACACCTATATTTGCAGTAGTTTCAGTTTCATCATAAATTACATTAACAGAGTGTAATCAGCGCATAGTATAGCGTGTTAGCACTTTAGCGCTATGAATTCAGAATGTAAACAAGACAAATTAAACATTTTCTACTGCATATATATTACTTTAAACAACTTCTTTTACTGATCTAGTGTGAATTTTACTCATAGAATGAGGCATAAAGTCATTGATAACACATTTTAACGTCACAAGGTTTTACTAAGCGTCCTCATATTTAAATGTCTGAATGTTCGCAAACAGTATACCGTTGCTTGGCTGTTTAGAACTTATTTATACCCCTGAACAAAGAATAAAGAAGAACTTCTCCAGAAGTATATCGAGGCCTTTACATGTCATTGTAAAGGAGAAACGTATGGTGCTGAGTGTATGACTTGCGTGCAACAATGAACAAGGAGCAAATATAGACATAATTTTGAATTTGTTAAGCGGGAAAAAAAAGTTTTCTGTGAAAAATGATTTTCAAAGTAACTTAAAAGTAAAGTAACCTGATAACAATTTTAAAAAAAACTAAATTGTAATGGACTAGTTTTTTGAGTTACTTACCCAACACTGCTCCTGCTGTGAATATTACGTTTTGTTCTTTTCAAGTTATAGCAATTAAACTTTTGAAAACTTTAGGGCTATTCATACATTATGCATTGTAGAATTCTGTATTTTTTAAATTGTTGTTTAAACACGTGTACTCATGCGTCAGATGGACATCTTTGGCAGTTGCATTGTGTCTTGCTAATTTTATTTTTTAGCATCACGTTTTTAAGGTGGTGCTGTTTTTGAACCCAAGAACACATCCTGTGTAAATGGCCTCGTATTTGTCAATATTATAAGTGTACGACTTTGCTGATTATAATGGGAACAGCAATTTCATTGTTGGCATTATACTGTCGATTGATAGCAGCCATTCTTTCTCGATTGCACTATTGAGGCGGATCACGTGAGTTTGGCTGTCTGCACTCCTGTTGGTAGTCGCCACATTGCATCACTGCTCATTTACATACACTAAGTTTGGAATAATGTACAGATTTTGCTGTTTCAGAAGGAAATTGGTACTTTAATTCACTAACGTGGCATTCAACTGATCACAAAGTACAGTCAGTACATTACTGATGTAAAAAAACAGCACCATCACTATTTGAAAAAAGTCATTTTTGATCAAATCTAGAGAGGCCCCATTTCCAGCAGCCATCACTCCAACACCTTATCCTTGAGTAATCATGATAAATTGCTAATTTGGTACTAGAAAATAATTTGCCATTATATCAAACACAGTTGAATTTGTGTCATTAAATGAAGCTATTTGTATCATTAAATGAAGCTTAACATTGTCTTTGTGTTTGTTTTTGAGTTGCCACAATATGCAATAGACTGGCATGTCTTAAGGTCAATATTAGGTCAAAAATGGCAAAAAAGAAACAGCTTTCTCTAGAAACTCGTCAGTCAGTCATAGTTTTGAGGAATGAAGGCTATACAATGCTTGAAATTGAAGATTTCATACAAAAGTGTACACTGCCATCTTCAAAGACAAAGGACAACTGGCTCTAACAAGGACAGAAAGAGATGTGGAAGGCCAGATGTACAACTAAACAAGAGGATAAGTACATCAGAGTCTCTAGTTTGAGAAATAGATGCCTCACATGTCCTCAGCTGACAGCTTCATTGAATTCTACCCGCTCAACACCAGTTTCATGTACAACAGTATAGAGAGGACTCAGGGGTGCAGGCCTTATGGGAAGAATTGCAAAGAAAAAGCCACTTTTGAATCAGAAAAACAAAAAGAAAAGGTTATAGTGGGCAAAGAAACACAGACATTGGACAACAGATAATTGGAAAAGAGGGTTATGGATCTTAACCCCATTGAGCATTTGTGGGATCAGCTAGACTGTAAGGTGCGTGAGAAGTGCCTGACAAGACAGCCACATCTATGGCAAGTGCTATGGGAAGCGTGGGGTGAAATGTCACCTGAGTATCTGGACAAACTGACAGCTAGAATGCCAAGGATCTGCAAAGCTGTCATTGCTGCACGTGGAGGATTTTTTGATGGGAACACTTTGAAGTAGTTTTAAGAAGTTCTGAATTTGTTTTTCAAATTGTAATAGTAATTTTTCACGTTATTAATGTCCTGACTATACATTATGATCAGTTGAATGCCACTTTGGTGAATAAAAGTACCAGTTTCTTTCCGTAAGAGCAAAATCTGTACATTATTCCAAACTTTTGGCCGCCAGTGTAGCTAAACTCTACTCAACCTTGTTGCATCACTAACAGATGCTGTCACTCATGACCAGTGTTAGGTAAGTTACTCAAAATAAGTAATCCACTACAAAAAATACTAAATACTTCTCTAAAAATTGTAATCAGACTACTTTACTGATTACTTAATCTAAAAAGTAATCACATTACTAATTATCTTACTTTTAAGCTACTTTCTAAATGACTTTTACTACAAAAGTTTTTGTTTTTCCCGCTCAAATTCAAAATGTCTATATTTCCTCTTCATTCATTGTTGCACACCCTTCAGCTGTCACCGAAACGCTATCAGATGTACATATGACTTCATATTTTAAATGTACAATATATACATATTACTTTATTGCAAGTAATGTACTTTAATTGAAAATCAGTAACTGTAATCTGATAAGAATTTAAAATGTAATGTGTTACATTATTGTTTTGCCTAAAAAGTAATTATATTACAGTACCTAATTACTTTGTAATCGGATACACCCAACACTGCTCATGACACCTTAAATCGGCAACTCTTTGAAAATGATTGATTTTCAGTTGCTTTCTCTCTGCAAATAGCTTTCTGTTTGAACGCCACTTAATGGCTGCATTCTAGTTTCGCTCTCAGTATAGATGAGGTGTAATTCTCTCTCATGTTATCATTGCTACTTTCTTAATCACTCACGTTCTTGATTCTCTCTCTCTCACCCCTCCATCTGAATGTTAATACTGTTATTTGAATACTAACCAGCCACTGAGCATCTGTAATAGACAGCACATTACACTGGCTCTGAGAAGACAGACCCAGAGAGAGGGAGAGCGAGGCGGTTTAAATTAAGCTCATTCTTTGCTGAAGGTTGAGCTGTGTATTATTCTATCTGTCTGTGTTTCAGCCCGTTACATCAGCCAGGTTAACTACCTACAGACAGCCACCAGCATAAGCCATACTGTGCACACACCATTAGCAATTAACCATCAGAGTGATTCATAGATAATAAAAGCCAGCCACTGAATTTGGTGAGTTGTGTGTTAATTTCTTACTCTCAAAATCTTCAGGTCTGATTTACATGCATTTAATCCATGCAGAGCTGCTCTTAAGAAACTGATACGTTTGTAAAGGTCTTTTTGTCGTCCTGCAGTTTCCAAAGACAGATTCTGTTCTACAATGCAGCTAAAGGTCTCCTGGCATCTTGTTACCTATAAACCATGCTCCAAGCCTATGAGAGATACTTTTGAAATGTATTCCACTGCAGATTACAGAATGCATGCTGTAAAATGTCATTTGTAACGTATTCTATTAGATTATTCAAGGTCAGTAATGTAATCTGAATACTTTGGATTACTTCTACAGCACTAGCAGATTATTTTCTCTTGTTTTGACTATAAACAATTTAATAACAAGTGGAAAAAAACATCTGCCAGTACAGTAATACAAAATGCACTTACATTAAAAATAAATGTTCTGAAATTCCATCTGGCACCAACAATCATGCCACGGTCCAAATCACTGAGATCACATTTTTCCCCATTCTGATTGTTGATGTGAACATTAACTGAAGCTCCTGACCCGTATCTGAATGATTTTATGCACTGCACTGCTGCCACATGATTGGCTGATTAGATAATCGCATGTATGATTGTTGGTGCCAGACGGGCTGGTTTGAGTATTTCTGTAACTGCTGATCTCCTGGGATACAAAAACAAAAACAAAAAAAACATCCAGAGAGCGGTAGTTCTGTGGATGGAAACACCTTGTTGATGAGAGAGGTCAATAGAGAATGGTCAGACTGGTTCGAGCTGACAAAGTCTACAGTAATTCTGATAACTGCCCTGTACAATTGTGGCAAGAAGAATATAATCTCAGAATGCTATTCTGAGATGCGGGTTGGCGCTGTTTTTGCGGCACGAAGGGGACCTACACAATATTAGGCAGGTGGTTTTAATGTTGTGGCTGATCAGTGTATGTATGATCAAACATGGATTTTCTTGATTTAAAAAAAAGTGTAATTGTGGCTGGTAACATGTGCATGTAAAAAGGCTACAAATAGCATTACTATTTTTGCTGCTCCAAACTTACTTCTAAAACACATTTATTTCCTCAATGATGTCATATCCTCCTTTTAAACAATGTGAAAGCACCCTCTGTCTGCTCGTATGAATGTAACACATTATAAGAAAGTGATTCACCGCTGTTCAAAAGCTCCTCGGATCACATTATTTATATGTATAAATGTTTTCCAACTGAAAGGACTAAATATTAAATTAAACAAATGACAATAAAATGCATCAAATGTAATCAAAATACTTTCTGAATGTAACTGTATTCTGATTACCAATGATTTAAATTGTAACTGTAGTGGAGTGCAGCTACAAATATTTTGTATTATAAATACGTAATCCTGTTACATGTATTACGTTACTCCCCAACCCTGCCTATGTGCATACTGTATAATCCACATAATAAAATGCATAGCTCTGGTTTTGGTGGCTGATTGGTCAATACATTGTTCCAGACATGCAAAATAGTAACAGCTATTATGCAAAAGACCTATTCACCTAGCTACTTTGTGTGTCACTGAGCAGGATCCGTGGAATAACGCTCTAATATTGTTTACATACAATACAATATATTTTAGTGAAAGGATGGCATTTAATAAATTTGCTTAGTACAATAACATTTTCATGAAATTATACACAATTAAGCACATCCACTCGTACTTAGTTATAAAACTGATAGTTCTGGTCCTGGATGCTTATTGGTCAATTCAGCGTTCCAGCCAGTGTCAGATGTGAACTTTTACATTATATTAAGGGTCAATACTTGCCTCCTGGATTTGATTTTCGGGGCATTTTTTTTACCCTAACTTTTTAACCATATAAAACATAAACTGTATCTCATCCATTTATGTCAAATACTTGCGGCTTTACGTCATGTCCGTAAACACAGAAAATAAGGCTATCGTGTGTTCCGGTTGGGAAAACCACGCTGTTTATTCATTCGCAGTTCAAGACAGCATCGCAGCAGACTGGATGGATGTTTATCTGTTAACTGTTTGGCGAAGTTGTTTATTTGTTTTAATGCTTGGATTTGTGTTCTGGTAGGGTTGCTGAAGCTTATATTATATTATGTCATGCTTTTATGAATCGAATATTTCTCATGTGTTTACTGATCACGATGTATGTAAATACGTTTTCCTAATATTATTGACTTCTGAGTATTTTTTAACATCGCTGTAGTTTCGAAGTGTGTGTGTGCCAGCATTTTCTCATTTCTATTACCCCAGTCACAGAAATTCACAAGATTTCCATTTCCATTGTCCTTTTAGCAGATAGTCTGTTTAAAAGCCACTATAGGTACAGGTTACTACAAGGTACTTACAGTGTATATAATCATCACAACCGATTTCATAGCAAAGTAATGTACATATTAATTTGTTTAGCGTGTAGCCAACTCCTTATTTTAACTTTACTGCTAAAGAAATGATTAAGGAAACTTATTATTTTCATAAAGTATACAGTATTTTATCCCCATCATTATTGAATCCTCATTTTATGTTTTTAGTTTACAGGGTTATTGTGTGCAGTGCATAGACGTACTATTGTAGTATTACGGTTTACTTGCATTATCGACTGAGGCTGTACAATATAATATAAAAATAATAAAATTAATCTTCCATTGAACTCGTATCAGCCATATCGCGAGTTTCTCCTCTTAAATTGATAAGTGTAATACAATACAAACATTAATAGTAGATAAAACGCTTGGATAAACAAATTAAACTGGTGGTGGTTGAGGAGAGTCTACTGTTCTCTGTGAAAAAGTGCTTTGTCGTGTCAGAAAAGTGTTTTATTTGTAAATAATTATGTGTATATAAACATAATAATAAATGTGTAAAATTAATTAATTCAAACTATATATATATATATATATATATATATATATATATATATATATATATATATATATATATATATATAACTAGTGTCTGTCTTCATCAAAGCAAGTATTATTTTGGTTATACTGTAAATGCTTAATTGAATAACATAATGTCAACATTAAACTAGCATGTCATGAAAATCTCAGTGGTCACAGGCAATGTCCAGGTAACCACAAACAATGAGATTCCTCCATGCAGAAGAGCAGTGCTGAAACACAACTTGTGTAGTGTTTTTCTGCAAGTTCCTTGCAATTTGTTTACAAGTTGCTTACAAACTACAGTGCAGCATTAATACATTAAATTATTATTTAATTAATATTATAATTTAAATGCACATTTTGTTTGTCCTAATAATTTTCATTATGTAGTTACTGTATCATAAAAGCAATAATGCACTTGAGGTTACACTATAGAGTGCATGATATATTCACCATTAAAGGGCTTTGTTAGGCTCAGTGTGCAATATAGATCAGCTTCTTGTACATTATGGCTTATATAAATACATAAATGTTTCATGCGCTTGGGTAAGAAAGTGCCTGCAAAGAAAATAAAAGTATCTGATGTGCCAGTAGAAGATTGTGTTACTCTAGTTTTACTCTAATTCCTTTTGGAAAATACATGCTGAATGCTTTTATAAATGTGATCCACAAATTCCTCACATAAAACAAGTCAATTCAAACACAATAACTCAAACTAACCACTCTCTCTTTTTTATTCTCTGACTCTTATTCTATCACAAACAGCTTTCCATGTGTCCACGTTTTCATGCAATTTGTCCGATTACACAACAAACAAACAAACCACAAAAGTCAAAAGCAGCCCCCATGCATTTTATTTCTTCTTTTCTCTTCCCTTCTTTTTTGTGTCTGCAACATGGAGCCCATCTGGGATGGGCAGCCATCGTTGTCATGGTGACGCTTTCCACCAGGGCATCCTATTGGCCGTTGGACACGAAGCAGTGTCTGTCTGGTTTGGACGCAGCCGTTTTAGTCCTCAGGGACAGCGGTGGGGACGACGCCTCATGCAATGCAAATATGACACCTTTGAACTGACTGGCTGTAATAATCATTCGAAAAATGAATTTTATGCACAGCAAGAACATCACGGACGTGCTTGTAGGCAGCCACAAACACACTGGCCTGTAGTCATTTAACTAATATCGAATGAGCAGCATTCATATACATATAATTTATGAAAGATGTTAACTGTACTGACATACAGAAACACAAATTGGAACCCTAAATCCTTGACGAGTCTGTTTTTATCTTTTTACAAAACCATGTACAAAATACTTCAAATTAATTCATTTTTGTGTGAATTATCTGTGCAAGTATTTCTACACAGGCACACACCTACAAACAGACACCTCAGGTACTGATGACCTCTCTATCATTTTGGCTGGCCTTTAACCTGAGCTGGCACGTGGCCTACTACCCAGATTAGCATGATCAGCGCATGTCTGCTGTTTTTCATTATCAGGACAGCACAGATCAATACTTAACAAGAACAGCCATCTCTATTAATGATGTTTGCATGACTGCTGAGTGTGATTCTACTAATTACCGTATACCAGGAAGAAAATGTCTAATTAAGATGTTTGGGTCAGTGGTTGGCATCTGTATGCACAATGAAGTTGATAGTAGTTCACGTTTAGTGAAATAGTCCCTTTAAAGACTCTGATATATCAAAACAGAAGTTTTTAAGGCTGAATTGTTCATGTCCATTAGCTTCGAGGCCTATACGAGTCTATACCAGCCAGATCTCATAACCGTGGCGACATTTTTGCAATTGTTCCTTAAGTGTATCACGGCAGTTCCGAGGTGAAATGTCCACCGGGTGGCACTATAAGAGAGTGAAATGTTCTCCCAAACTGATGAGGTTTTTAAGGTTAATGCTCTATCGAGTTTTAAATCAACAAAACCTAGCTCCCTACTTAAACCTAAACCTAACAGATAGTGTCATAAAAAGCAATTGTGACATGAAAAAGGCAATTTCTAAATCAACTACATCATTTTGTGGTGCTTCTATGACAACCGGCGCACATGTTGACTAACGTGCTCTTCAGGACTCGTACCCCTGTCCTTTGCATCGCTCTACAGTTGAGCATGCTATGGCGCAATTACATTTGGTTATATAATGCAAATGTTAAAATGTATCACCTTACAAGTCATGCACCATAGTAAAAGTGTTTAGACATCATAAACATAGAATTGTGTGAAGAACGGGGCAAAAAGTAAGTGATTATGAACGGACAATCTGCCGTTTTACATGTGACATTTGAAAGGGAATAAAAGTAATTTTTGTTGTAGCACCGCTACAATTTCACCTATGTTAATTTCACCAAGAAACTGCCGCAATACATGCAATGAGCCACGTAAAACTAATTTTGAAAAAATGCAGGTAGTAACGTGATTGTATGAGACCGGGTTGGTCTATCCATAAGTATACTCCTAAAAGTAATCAAAAATACATTTTTACCAGATAAACGCATTTAAAATATAAAGTCTTTCACTTGTTGTAGTATGAATTTAAAGGCTATTAAAAAAAGAATGACCCGAGGCCTGGGTAGCTCAGTGGTAAAATACGCTGGCTACCACCCCTGGAGTTCACTAATACGCTAGTTCGAATCCCAGGGTTTGCTTAGTGACTCCAGCCAGGTCTCCTAAGCAACCAAATTGGCCCTGTTGCTAGGGAGGGTAGACTCACATGGGGTAACCTCCTCATGATCGCTATAATGTGGTTCTCGCTCTCGGTGGGGCGCGTGGTGAGTTGAGCGTGGATGCCGCGGTGGATGGCGTGAAGCCTCCACACCCGCTATGTCTCCATGGCAACGCACTCAACAAGCCACGTGATAAGATGTGCGGGTTGACAGTCTCAGATGCGGAGGCAACTGAGATTCATCCTCCGCTACCACTCTACGCGTGAATCACTACGCGACCACGAGGACTTAAAAGCGCATTGGGAATTGGGCATTCCAAATTGGGTGAAAAAGGGAAAAAAATAAAATAATTAAAAAATAATGACCCCTTCAAGATGTCTTGACCCAACTTGCTGCTTCTATAGGAAACACAGGAAAGATTATTGCATTCGTCAAACCATTTTATAGAGTTTTGTTTGAGGTAGTTACCATTTAGCATTTGGGTCGTGGAGGTGAGAGATTGGTCGTAAATTTACCGTAAGTTGGTCATTGAACTTTTATGACTTCAATGACAATATGTAGAATATAGAGTATAATGTTGAAGACTGCTACTAAATTTCAGTGTATCTTTGAGAGGGATTGTCGCTGTGGGAGAACTAAACTTTGACTGTTTTCTGTGTTTGCATAGGGGGAGACAGGGAGCAAAGTCAACAGCCTGCAGAGTTTAAAATGTACTTTCCATCTTCTTGTAAGAGTAAGCGGAATAAATCAATCATTCTTACAATTTGGTGGCATTTCAGCTTTGAAACTTTTGAAAAATAAAATATAATTTTACAGTATCTTCATGTTTCATCATTGCAGGGACATCTTAAAGATTGTATTATTCATACTCGTGAAGCTAAATAAAACAAAAAAAAAAAAAACATCAAGTGAAATGGGCAGCATCAGGGTGGAAAATAACAGGGTGGACATTCAGTTGATAAATTAGCCCCTACATGGACTGTGATTGATATCTAGCAAACATATTTGTAAACATATATTGATGATTTTATTTCTGTTAACACAAATATATTGAAATGATAAAATTATATTAATTTCCCATTTATCTTCCCATAATAGGGTGGGCATGTCATGCTTGACCACATATGTTTAACACCATAAAATAAAGGAAAACATAAATAAAACAATAGAGATACAAACTTCAAATAACTCGAAAGAATTTTGCAGAACGGCTGATGTCCACCTCCAGTGTGTATGATGTCATTTCATAACATATATCTTCGATAAAAGGACATACTCATAGTATCACGACATAACAGTGTGGACAATAAATCAAGGGACACGCAAAAAAACCTCCACTATCAGTGTTAAAATTACACATTTACCACAAATGAATACATGTTAGTTAGAGAATGTAGTATTAAACTCTTAATTGTATGGGGGAGGGAAAATAGATGATTTGGCATGTATTTTTGTCAAAGATGTTTGACGAGTAGTTTTGGGGACATGAGAAAATGACACAGTGCTATAGTTAAAAAGGATTTCAGTTATTTAAAATGTAACTTTTAAGCCCACAGAAGTGTGTAACATTATAAATAGTCTTTATTTATTTTTTTAAGAAGCCTATCAAACTTGTAATCAGGTGAAATTAAACAATATAAATACCACACGCTTGTACTGGGGACTTAAAAGCCACCGAATTGTAAGAATGACCGGAGAGTGCTGAAGAGAGAGAGAGAGAGAGAAGAGAATGAACGAGTAGCATTCTTTGATGACGGCTGCTGATTCTCCAATACAGAAGAAGTTGACTGAAGGCTTTTTAGCTACAGTGGAAGTGCTATTGATTGCACTGCCATACTGCACTGAGCTGCCTGCAAAAAATGCTTTGTCTTCCTTTATTTGTCCAAGCCAAGGAATGTGTGTTTGGGGGCCGTCAGGACAGTGTGTATGGTGCTGGTGGAAGAAAGACTAGAAAGAGACTGTGTGTGTGTGTGTGTGTGTGTGTGTGTGTGTGCTGAGGGGTGTTGACAAGCCATGTGCATGTGTGCCTGTGTACTTGCATGCGTGCGTGCAAACATGCATGTTAGGACAGTCTACAGACTAATGAAAGGAAAGTGTTTGTGCATTTGTGTGTCCACATTTGGCTATACTTGTGAAAGCCACATTTTTGACTTGTTTGTTGACAACATATATTTGATACATACATGTAATCTTTGTGAAATCTTCAATATGAAATTAAGGCTCATTGTTGCTTAAGGCATTACAAAGACATCTTAAGTTATGTAAACTATGTAGTCTGTGTTTTGAGTAACTTTATTTAAGCTGATGTCATAGTTTGCTAAGAACTGTATGTCATGTAATACTGATCTTGTAAACTACACTTTCCATCATTCCCCCATAATTCATGCTATATCTAGACATGAGTATGTTTGGAATAGAGCGCAACAGCTGGATTCTGAAAGTAAAAATCCTATTTATTTTCTCCATAGGCGAATTTATTTTTAATGATAACTTTTAAACCTTTAAAGACAGACCTACCGTGAGCTCCAAGATTGTTAATCGATGGTATATGCTTCTGTTGAAGCCATCAATCCATGTTATTTCATCTTAATTTTTTATAAAATCATGTTTAATAGTGGAATTTCATGTGAAGAAATACACTACCCATGATCCTGAAGAGAAATGCTACACTAAGTAGTGAATCGCTGCAAACCAAGGATACGTCCACATTAATCAGTATACATTTGAAAATGGGTTTTTTTGTTTTTGAAATGCTCTCTGTCCACACTGCCGTTTTCGAGCATTTTCCAAAAGTTGCTCATCCACACTAAGGGGCCGTTTACACAACAACATTTTCAACTAAAAACGGAAAACTTTTTTTGCGTTTTGGCTGTTCGTTTACACGACAACGTTGTTTTGGGGCCTGAAAGCGTGAACTTTTGAAAACGGGTTTCAAAAGTGTAAACATACAAAAATCCGAATTTGTGAAAACGATGACGTCATGCGCATGTGTATTACGTGTTCAGTCTATAGGCATGCGCGCGAGTACTTCAAAACAATGCGCGAGACATTCAAAACTACAATGGTGGATTACAGGACTGTGTTTATGCTGCTCAAGATTTTGAGTTTATTGACGCTTCTCCAGCAAAGTGTATATTTACTGCATCACTACTACAACCAGCGATCGCCATCTTCATTGTTTGTATTCACCACTCTGTGGAAGAATGCTTATGTGCGCAGGTGCGTAGTGTTTCTTTACAAAGTGACATCGCCAACTACTGGCCTGGCATACATAATACAGCGGGGTTTTTTTCTTTTTTTTTCTTTTTCCCCTTTTTCTCCCAATTTGGAATGCCCAATTCCCAATGTGCTTTTTAAGTCCTCATGGTCGCGTAGTGACTCGCCTCAGTCCAGGTAGCGGAGGACGAATCCCAGTTGCCTCTGCGTCCGAGACAGTCAACCCACGCATCTTATCACGTGGCTTGTTGAGCGCGTTGCCACGGAGACATAGCAAGAACGAACCACATTATAGCGACCACGAGGAGTTTACCCCATGTGACTCTGCCCTCCCTAGCAACCGGGCCAATTTGGTTGCTTAGGAGACCTGGCTGGAGTCACTCAGCACGCCCTGGGATTCGAACTAGCGAGCTAGCGAACTCCAGGGGTGGTAGCCAGCGTATTTTACCACTGAGCTACCCAAGCCCCAATACAGCATTTTTTGTCGTTTTCACGGATCCGTGTGAAGGGGTCATCTGTACGCAAAACTTTTCAAAAAAGCAAAGGAAAAACTTTTCCGTTTTTAGTACATCGTTGTCGTGTAAACATACCCTAAAACGTAGAAAACTCTTAAATCCCCTCACTGCACATGCAGAAAATTGCCGTTCCATGTATGGTCTGAAACGCAATTGTCCCCGTGTTCCGTCACATGATCACATAACTGCATCACACAAAAAACAATTACGTCATCCATTTCACCTATTCACATTACAATGCCAAGACAGCGTTTTCTAATTTATCCACTTGAGAGAGCATTTTCAAATTGTCAAAAAAGCCATCTCAGTGTGGATGGAAGGCAAATGTAAAGAAAAAGATGCACTTTCAAACAAATACGTATTAGTGTGGACGTGGCCTAAGCTCACAAAAAGAGCCCTGCAGCGACTGCCCACTAAGAATGACATCATCGAGCTGATCTCCCTACATTCTCAAACTAATTTTTTGCAATAAAATGTAAATATAGTGTTTATACACTTACAATCAACAACTTTAAATCATTCTATATTTTTCCATCTTTTTTATTTTGATTACGTCATTCGCAATGCTTCATTGTAATTGGGATTGTAATTCATTCCCTCATTAAAGACATTAGGTACACAGTCTTGTACCCTTATCTCCTAGTCTCTCTTTCCAATACTTTTAAGCTTCAAACCAAAGTTTGTAATGTTGTGATTCACATCTGAGCTGGTTGTTTTGGTTCATGGCTTGGAACTCTTTTATGAAGACTTGTATGAAATCCCTTTGAAGAAAATGGGTGGGAAAGATACTTACGGAACCATCACAGCCAAAAATGTGGGCGGACATTGTTGCGCTCTATCGCATAAGACCATACTTCTCCTTTTACTGCACTCATATTTTTAGTCAATTCCAGTATCTCTTTTTCTCTCATTCTTTTTTCCACACACTCTTTGACGTTGCTACAGGATCAGAGACCAATCACAAAACACACACACACACACACACACACACACTGTTTGGCCCCTCGAGGCCCAGATATACTTTGTACGAAATTAAAAAACGAACGGGTATGACGTCATTTAGAACAAAACCTGTCCAAAAAGGTGTTTTTGCATTTGTTTCTTTGGTTCGGAACAGCTCGCCTGGATGAACTTTTAGGAAAAATTCTTACCGGCTGCTAAACACCTTCTTGCTGCCATTGGTCCACATCATTGGTAGGTGTGACCTGAAGCTCCACCTACTACTTTGTTTATGTTTTTCAGTCAGTATTCAATGTGAACACACACCGGTGTGCAAGACCATGTCATGCAATTTTTTTTATTTTTTTTTTATGTTTATAAAAGTAATCAAATCTACTCAAATACTCTTATGTGCCCATTCACTCATCTGTGGGGAAAGCCACTCACACATCTGACCAAAGTAAGATATGCCTCTCTTATCATCATTCTTTTGTCTGTATTTTGCCCATTATTACTCTTTCATACACCCATCTTTGTAGTTGTACCAGTGTGATGCTTTGGGCAATGTTCTGCTGGGAAACCTTGAGTCCTGGCATTCATGTGGACGTTACTTTGGCACATACCACCTAAAGATTGTTGCAGATGACGTACACCCCTTCAGGGTAACAGTATTCCTTGATGGCAGTGGCCTCATTCAGCAGGATAATGTGCCCTGCCACACTGCAAAAATTGTTCAGGAATGGTTTGAGGAACATGGCAAAGAGTTCAAGGTGTTGACTTGGCTTCTAAATTCCCCAGATCTCAATTCAATTGAGCAACTATGGGATGTGCTGGACCAACAAGTCTGATCCATGGAGGCGTCACCTCGCAACTTACAGGACTTAAAGGAACTGCTGCAAACATCTTGGTGCCAGATAACACAGGACACCTTCAGAGGTCTTGTGGAGTCCATGCCTCGATGGGTCAGAGCTGTTTTGGCGGCACGAGGGGGACCTACATGATATTAGGCAGGTGGTTTTAATGTTGTGGCTGATCAGTGTATATTACTTTAAATCATCATCAGGTGGTAAAAAATATTCTTTTACTGACTTCATGTGAATTTTACTCATAGAATGAGGCATAAAGTAATTGATAAAATATTTTTAAGGTTTTACATGTAGTGTCCTCATATTTAAATGCTCCTCTAAATGCCTCCCACAGCGGTGTGGCGGGTGTCTGAATGTTCACAAACAGTATACCGTTCCTCGGCTGTTTAGAACTTATTTTTACGAAGAACGAAGAAGAACTTCTCTGCAAGTATATCGTCACCTTTAGAGTCGTACATTTTGTACACCTCAGACACAAAAAAACTCACGAATACACAATGAAATCGATCTCGATACCAACTGAATATGCTGGAACCACTTTCTTCATCTCAGCCAAAACAAAATCAACACACACCACTAGCACATATCAAGCACTTAACATACTCTCTTTAAAGCAAAACATGATTTGGCCTATTTATGAGCCTTTTTAATTAGTGAGGACCACTTTAAATTTAAATATTCTCAGAAGTCGGTTTTCAACGTTTCACTCTATTTGTGGGGACATTTTCAAAAATTTGGTCTTCACAAGTACACCCAAATCTGTACACACACACACACACACACACACACACCTAAACTAATCTCTATTAGATAAAGCTGAGAGAGCCTTAAGGTGCTAGTGCTAGCTGAGCCCTGTGCTGAAATGCCATTCAATGACCTTTATTCTCTTTCTCTCTCTGTCGCTAAAGCCCTGGAGCTTGACGAGAAGACTGTTCCTGTGTGATTATTATTATTTATGTCCATCTAAATGAATCCTCTGCACATCCTAACACTAAGGGGGTAATTCATTAAGAATCAATTGTGCTTGCTGATAGTGTGGTTTATTTGCATGCTGTTTGTCTATGCTGTATGGCCACCAGCACCATACACACTGTCCTGACGGCCCCCAAACACACAAATCAAGAAAAAAATTATAATCGATACAATACACTCATCAAATTTTTGCTAACCTTCTATCCAACATTTTCTTTTAAAGGGATAGTTCACCCAAAAATAAAAAAAGTCTCTCATTATCTACTCACCATCATGCCATACCAGATGTGTATGACTTTCTTTCTTCTGCTGAACACAAACGAAGATTTTTAGGAGAATATTTTAGCTCTGTAGGTCCCTTTTTACTATTAATTATTCTCTCTGCCAAGTAGGTGGCGATATGCAAAAAATATGACATGCCAAAAACCGAAATTGTTATAGAAGCAAAACAAAATTACATGGTTGCTTCAGCAGTTGTGTTTTTCACATTCGCATGTTCACATTTGCTTTTTATGACTATCAGTTTTAGGGTAGAGAAGCACGTTTTGTTGATTTAAAATTACTGTAGATGGACTATTAACCTTAAAAACCTCACCAGTGTACCTTTCACCTCGGATCTGCCGCATTATGTGTAAGGATTTCCGTAATAATATTGGGCAAAAATGTTGCCACAGTCACGTATTTTTCATGAGATCAGGCAGAATTCAATGCACTAAAGTGGTGCAACTTTTTAGTGAATTTGAGTTCATTTGCTGCCCATTAAAGCGCAAAGTATACTTCGGTTAAATGCGAAAGCTAGGCGTCTGTGTACAGGACGCGTGGCACAAATTTAGTTATCAGCACAGTGCTCGAACACTGAACACGTACAGCCCGATTTTTCCAGTCACGCCCAAAAGGTAGCAACACTCACAGCCGAGCTGTTTCTGTCACAAAGAAAAGCACTAGAAAATGTAATCGCTGCTAAACAACAGGAGACGAATGTGGAAACAGTAACAGTGGATGTGCATGTCAAGAACGCGTGTGTGAGGAGGTCAGGAGATGCCTGCCTGCATTTGGATAACTCGAGTCTGAAGGAATGTAAAGACATCTTTGTGGGTCTAAACTCCTGAAGAGAAATAGTCCAGTATATCATAGCAGTCCTATCGCGCATACGCCTACAGCCTGTGTATGCACGCACAGTCAAATGAAATGTACTTTGAAAGGCTGAGCGTTCAACTGTACGCAGATGCCAAGTCTTCGCGTCAAAAAGTAAGTATGCTTTGGGCTTTATGGTAGAAATTGATATGCACATTTTAGAATGAGATGAGTTTGTGTGTCGCAGCCGCGTGTTGTCTGCATTTTCTCAGAGGAGCAGTCACCAGTACAGCTGCACAGATGCTGGTGTGACGTGCTAGACTGAGCATAAGCATTGCTGCCATGCATCACAGCACACACATACACACACACACACACACACACACAACTGTAACACTGTTATATAGTAAATCTGAGAGTATTCACACTAAACACAGCTGCTAAAAATAAACCCACAAGGTGTGTTTGTAAATCACAGGCATTTGTGTCGCTGGTTAATGCATACTGCTCACATCCACGGCATCTGATGCACAAAATATATGGTGTTCAGCTTGATATAATCAAGAAGCACCCACACAAATGCACTTTTCTCAGTGAAGGCCAACTGGTGTTGCAGTTATAGCTGGGCAATCTGATGAAAAAAGACCCTGGTGAATGGCATTTCTATAGACCTGATCTTCACATTGCTGGAGTATAATAGCCAAGCCAGTCCTACTTCACACACATACACACACACACACCTACGGCAGATAATACCACTGTTGCCATGGGAGACAAGTCTTAAAGTTATGTGTCTGCAATCGCAATATTGAGAAGTGTTTCAGAAATCCATTCTTCCTTACTGTGTGCCTAAATATTCATCAACATGAAGGCATGGATCAGGTTGAAATCTGGAAGCATATTGGGAATGAGCTCACAAGCAGGTGAACGATCAGGGCGAATCTGATCCAAGATCAGCATACCCGACAATATGATGTCATAATGCATGCAAGCCCTGAAAAATCAGTATGATGCAGCATTGTGATGTTTGTAGCCGGTCACAGTACAATGGTTAACAGATTCTGAAAAACATCAGAACAGGATGAAAGGAGTATCTTAATATTGTTGTGTAAGTGTTTTGTTTTTAAATAAGTAATACACTACAAATTACTAATCGATGTGCCAAATTTTTTATGTGATTACTTTGCTGATTACTTTTTAGATAAAGTAATCAAATTACTAATTACTTTAAAGTTACTGTCTAAAACACTTTTCATAGAAACAAATTTCTCTGCTCAACAAATTCAAAATATTGTCTATACAGTGGCAAGAAAAAGTTTGTGAACCCTTTGGAAATAGCTGGTTTTGTGCATTAATTACTCATAAACAACTTATAATCTTTCATGTCTTTATTGAACACATCCCATTAAACATTAACAGTGCTGTGGGAAAAGTAAATGAATCCCTAGACTAAAGATGACAAAAAAAAGCTAATTAGAGTCAGGAGTTGGCAAACCTGGCATCCAATTAATGAAACAAGATTGGAGGTGTGGGTTAGAGCTACTTTGACTTATAAAAAGCATTCAAACTTTTTGAGTTTGTAATTCACAAGAAGCATCTACTTATGTGGACCATGCCTTGCAAAAAAGAGATTTCAGAAGACCTTTGATCAAGAATTGTTGCTTTGCATTAAGCTGGAAAAGGTTATAAAGTTATCTTGAAGAGCTTAGATATTTAACTGTCCACTAATTTTCTATAAATGGAGATGATTTAGTACTGTGGCTACTCACCCTAGAAGTGGCCATCCAGCCAAAATGACTCAAAGGGCACACCGCAGAATGCTCAATGAGGTAAAAAAAAAAAAAAAAAAAAAGACCTCTAGACAGCTAAAGACTTGAAGGAATCATTGGAACTGTCTAACATCTCTGTTCATGAGACTACTATAAAACATTAAACAGGCATGGTGTCCATGACAGGACACCACAAAGGAAGCCACTGCTTTCCAATGAAAACATTTCTGCGCACCTAAAGTTGCCAAAGACCACCATGACACTTCACAACACTACTGGGAAAATGTTTGTGTAGTGATAAAACTAAGGTTGAATTGTTCAGGAAGAACAAGCAGCACTACATATGGTGTAAAAAGGGCACCACATACCAACATGAAAACATCCCAATGGTGAAGTCGAGTGGAGGGAGTATCATGATTTGGGGCTGCTTTGCTGCTTTAGGGCCTGGACCATTTGCAAGGGAAAAATAAATTCCCATGTTTATCAAAATATCCTAAAGGATAATGTCAGGGTGGCTGTGTGCCAGCTGAAGCTGAGTAGAAGTTGGGTGATGCAGCAGGACAATGACCTATAACATCAAAGTAAATCCACTACAGAATGGCTTAAAAAAAAGAAAATCCACGTTTTGGAGTGGCCCAGTCAGAGCCCAGACCTTAATCCAATAGAGATGCTGTGGAATGACCTCAAGAGAGCCGTTCACACCAGTCATCCTAAGAATATGGCTGAGCTGAAACAGTTCTGTAAGGAAGAATGGTCCAAAATTCCTTCTGAACGTTGTGCGGGTCTAATTCGCAGCTACCAAAATTGTTTAGTTGAGGTTACTTACTTTTTCCACAGCATTACTGTGAATGTTTAATGGGATGTGTTCAGTAAAGACATGAAATATTATAATTGTTGTGTGTTGTTAGCTTAAGCACATTGTGCTCTGTCTATACTTGTGACTTTGATGAAGATGAGATCACATTTTGACTAATTAATGCAGAAAAACAGCTTATTCCAAAAGGTTCACATGCTTTTTCTTGCCACTGTATTTCCTCCATGCTCACTGTTGCACATCCTTTAGCTGTCACAGAAATGCAAACAGATGTGCATATGAACATTTGAATTCATATTTTAAATGGGTTACATATGTCTCTAAAATAATATTATATATAATACAAGTAATGTACCTAAAAGTAATTACTTTAATTGAAAGTCAGTACCTGTAATCTGATTACAAGAATTTAAAATGCAATACGTTTCACTTTTTTACTACACCCAACACAGCTCTCAGTCAAGCTGTTATGGCATAGTTCACCAAATAATGACAATTCTGCCATAATTTACTCACCCTGATGTTGTTCAAAGCCCATTAGACTGTCTTTCTTCCATGGAACACAAAAGGATATGTTAAGCAGAATATTCATGCTGCTCTTTTCATGCAATGAAAGCATATAGTGACCAGGGGCTGTCAAGCTCCATAAAGGGAAAAAAAGCACTATTAATGTAGTTCAAGTCTCCTGTTTACAGGAATGGAGTGTTTAAAATTCGAGGGGGTTGGGACATAATCACAACTGAGACACACACACACATGCACACACACACACACACACACACACTCGGTGTCTCTCATTCATGGGAGAAGTGTCATTAGCATTTTTCCCGAAGCTTCCATGGGCCAATAAACGCTAGCAGTCAAGCAAGACTGCTCTGAATTCATCACTCTCTCACCATCTCTCTCTCAATATTTTTCTCTCTCTTTCTCCCCTCCCCATCCCTTGTTTCTTCTTTCTCTCTGTGTAGATGTGAGCAGCATCATGCCCCCCGATGAGTCACCTCTGTCATCAGAGCACCGCAGAGGGAGAGAGAGACACACAGAGAGATAGACAGCATCTTTTCCTCTGCAAAGTCTTTACCCGATCCTTAACCCCCACCGCACATCCAAACACACACACATAAACGTAACAAAATTGTCAGACTTAAAGATGAAAATTTACATTTTTATCTTTTTTGCTCTCTATCTCTCTTTCACACCACCTATCCATTCCCCCACTCCCTGTCTCTCTCACTTTCTCTCTGCTCTCTCAGAATCAAATTTCTAAGATCCAAAGCGTATCGAATGTGCGGCATTTCTTTGTGCACCGAGGAGAGGCAAGGAGCACCAATGCTGCCTGAAATACCAGAGGAAGCTGAAGACTCCCCCAGCAGAATGGCAAAAATATGGAAATAGATAAATAAATAATAGTATGGCAGGCAGTATCACTTCCATTCTGCTGTGACTAATCAGAGGGTGTGTGTGTGTGTGTGCTGGAGCTTCTGCAAAACACACACATGCTGCTGCGACAACATTGTCAAAAAGCCTTCCTTGCCCTTAATTACACAGACTGAACAGTTCGAAATCACTTCAGCGTGCAAAACACAATGCGCGACCAGGGTAGTCCGATTCTCCAAAGAATGACTCTTTTGAACCGTTTCTTTTAAAATTACAGTGCAAAACACACAGCACGACCAGTGCAGTCTGACTCCCAAACAAATGACTCTTATGAACCAGTTTTTTTTTTAACAACAGCACAAAACACACAGTGCGACAAGTGTAGACCGATTTCCCAACAAATGACTCTTTTGAACCAGTTCTTTTAAAATTACACCGCGAAGTGGACAGCGCGACCAGTGTAGTCTGATTCCCAAACAAATTACTCTTTATAAACCAGTTCCTTTGAATCTACTGCGCAAAACACAGTGCGACCAGTGTAGTCCGATTCTCAAATGAATTATTCTTATGAGCCTGTTCTTTTGAATCTACAGTGCAAAACACACAGCGCCACAAGTGTAGTCCGATTCCCAAACGAATGACTCTTATGAGCCGGTTCTTTTGAATATACATGGCAAAACACACAGTGCTACCAGTGTAGTCTGATTGTCCAACAAGTGACTCTTATGAACCAGTTAATGTACAGTGCGAAACACACAGTCAAGCCTGATTCCCAAACAAATGACTCTTATGAGCTGGTTCTTATGAACCTAAAGTGCAAAACACACAGCGCGACCAGTGTAGTCCAGTTCCCATTCAAACGACTCTTATGAGCTGGTTCTTTTTCATCTACATTGCAAAACACACAGCACTACCAGTGTAGTCTGACTGTCTTATGAATGATTATTTTGAACAAGTTCTTTTGAATCAACAGCGCAAAACACACAGCGCTACCAGTGTAGTCTGATTGTCCAATGAATGACTCTTACGAGCTGGTTCTTTTTAGTGAATCTGAGTTCCATCATGTCCATTTCAAAATCAACCAAGAACAATCTTTGCAGATATAACATGTCATGTTTAATATGAATTGAATGATATTTAAATATTATGTACATAGATTTGTGTATAATTTCTTTTCGAATTACTAAATATATCTTTCTGACGAGTAGCACATCACAACAATACGTGACCTCTGCCAAAAACAGCAACTGTGGTTTTCTGGAAAAATCTGAATCCTGGAAACAGAGGGATGAGGGAGGAGGAGGAGGAAGAGGGGAAATGGAGACCACCTTTCCAGCTCTTCCGATTGCTCTCGTCAGCCAGAGGGATTCTTTCCTTGAGACAGGCTGAAATTGGATTTCTGTCACCACCGGAGAAGCATGGTGGCTGAGCATGGCAAGTAAAAATGGCGCTTTAAGCAAGACGACAACACACAATGTGAACCGGAACTCACAAAAAACAAACCTTCAAATCTTCACAAGCCACGCAATGTTTATTGCAACTGTATAACACAACATTATTTGCCAGATAATGGGTTTAATTTGATTAATCAACATTGCTGTTGACAATCATAATGAAAAATCTTTGCTTGACTGAAAGACAGCATGCCAACAGTTAGCTAAGGGCTCTTCATGCAATTAGATTTTTTTGTCTTTTTGTCAAAAACTTAACTGACACCTTTGTGAAATTATTAAAATCAATGAATCACACTAAACTGAACTGCAATGACCTATGAACAGTTTTTCTGCAGATCATTCCAGTTGAACTGGCTGAACTCCTCAGAATAATGACTCACTATTACAGTGCAATACTGGCTCATTTTGGTCTACAGAGAGGAATATTACACTCTTTATAGTTGGTCCTATTTGGGTTTGAGACTGACGCAATGTTTAGATATCTCAGAAATCCTTTCCAGTCACAGACCTGCTAATCTTGTATAGCCAGACTTTTGAATATCTGCATAAAGTATTCTCCACTTTGCAGCTTATTCTGGCCAAGAACCGCCCTCTTAGACAGAAAGAGACTGCCTGACCAACATGTAAAGTGTCCAACCATTCCTTTATCTTAGTACACGACTTGGCGACTTATCCTCCATTTGCCATCTGAACATACAAAAAAAAACAAAAAACAATTGGGCTTGATTCGATAAGTCTAAGTGGTGGTAAAAAAAAAAAAAAAGCGACATCTCTGGTTTTCACGGTCAAAATTGACCAACCATTGCAAGTGAATGGGAAAGACCAAAAAACAGAGCAATTTTTTATTTTTTTTATGTCAAATACAATCAATAAATCAGCCACAATGTAGAAAAAAAAACATACAGAAATTACAGGGTGAGACTCTAAAACATCCTCAGTGCAAAACATACACACCCACTCACACACAAAAATGATTTGGTTAGACTATAACACTTTTTTTATTTATTTATTTATTTATTTTTTACATTTTTTAAATAAAACCAATAAATCAGTCATAATGCTAAATACACACAATCAGAAATGAAGGGGTGAGATGATAACACACTCACAATGCAGAACACACACACACAGAGAGAGAACCAGGGCATCTATAAATGGAGCTCTACAGCCATCTTTTGGTCATTGTTGGCATTACAAGTCATCTGTTGTTTTCCAGTTGATGACAGCAATCTGACATACTCGCACACACACACACACACACACACACACACACGTTTGCAAAATAAATTTTTACTATAAAAAGTTTGAAATTCCAAAATGTTTACTCTGAATCTTCTGTTTTATACCTGTACACTAACTGAATTTTCAGAATTTTGCAGTTCATTTCTGTTTCTTGATGTTCATTTTCTTGACATTATTATGCATTTACTTTGAGTTATTACATTTTTATGTTTGAAATAAATTATTGGTAGAAAAATACTAATTCTGTGTCTTCTCTTTGTAACACCATGGTCAGGTTTGATGACAAGTATAATGACATAAACTGCAAAAGCTGACACTTCAAATCAATTTTAAAATGCTAAACTTTGATAAATAATAGTTTGATAATGTCTAAATATACTGTATATCCAAATGCATATCTTGTGATAAAATACAAAATTAGGTTACAACAAGCCATCAGACTACACAGTTGGTGGCTATAGCCATCTACTGGCTGTTACTGGCATGACATGGTTTCAAGTCATTTATATTTTGTTCACCAGATGACAGCAATCTGCCTTCAATTTATGTCACATTCTCATATTGTCTTCATGTTTCAACTTACAGAAGTTTAGGCTGAATAAAAAAAAAAAATTTAAAAAAACAATTTGCTTATTTGTAAATGCAAGTAATTTACATATAAATAAGATTAAAATAGCATAAAATTTTCTTACTGCTAATGGTATCATTATCATAAGAAATAAATGGTTAAAAATCTAAACCTTCCAGTCAAAAATGACCACGAATTCCAAACAAAGGGGCCATTTTTGAATACCATAGGAGTAAGTAAAAAACGATCGCGTTGCATAGAATTTTGCCCATTACCTCAATTTCGTGATGCATGTAAACACCTTTACTGCCATTCTTACCAGCTTATCTAACATATGCAAGTGTTGTGTGCATGTCTGTTTACGTTTTGACGTCAAAATCAGATAATAATCCAATGATTTCAGATCTCATGTAAATGCAGTTTTATTGTGTTGTCTGATTTTTTGAACAAGCTGATTTTTGGTAGTTATCAGGTGTGCATGTAAACATGCTCATTGATATCTACAGTACTTGCTAGTAAGTACTTCAAACAAAACTCTGAATATCTTTCAAAGCTTTGATGCCAAAAACCTGGCAATCTATGGAAAATTCGGTGTTCTTACTCAAAAGCGCTCTTTGTATCAAACTGGTACATTGTAAACATGACTTTGTTTCCAGGCAGACCAATAAAAAACCTATGCAATTTGACTCCAGAAAGTTGCGCAAAGCCAGGCAATCAGATGGGAACTTGTGATTTTAGCTAGTGCTTGCCATACTTCTGTGCAATTTGCAGCAGATGGTCAGTGAATGGCCATGGGCATGCGGTCTGAAGCTAAAACTACAGACCTGAGAAAAATCGATAAATACTAATTCCAGATGTAGAATTAACCTGAGCTTGAATTTGTGACAACTACAGAAGCACACTTGTTCTATTACAATAACATAAACCTTATGTTTGAGAGGACCCTTTTATCTTTCAAGTCTCTCTCCCTCTGTCTAATCTAATGTTTTATGTACTGATAAGTGTTTGATACTGCTAAAGCAATCTGTTGATTGTAATCAAGTATCTGTTGAGAAGATGAGACTCACTCAGATGGTGAGGAGCCAGCTATAGTGTGAGGAGAATAGAGGGGAAATATAATAGGAGAATGGAGGAGAGATGTCGAGAATTTGCAATGAATTTGACTTCCATAATGTGACATTTCCAAGTGATCATTTTATCCATCTGGAATTTATTGCATTGTGTAAAGATTAATATTATCTTATTATTGGTGCTTGTTTAGATAACCATCACTATAATTATTGCATATACATAGGGTCAGGGACTTCAACAAACACTGTAAAAAAAAATCAAAATTCAATTTTGTCGATTGATTGAACTAATGTCTAATCTAAAGAAGAAAAAGTTGAGAATTCTTAAAACAATCAATAAAGTCTACTTTTATGCCATTTAAGTCAGAGCAACTTAACATTTTAAACAGTGAGCACATACAATGTCAAGTTTGATGGTGAAGGTAGAACTTACAGGCTATTGATCATGCTCAGTTTGATCACTGATGCTCAGTCCTGAGGAGGCCATTTGTGGCAGAATAATCCAGTCCAGTCAATATGGTCAGCTGTACTTAAAAATGCTTATTAAAGTTTATTGAACTTAGATCTACTTGTAAAAATCTTTAATATTTTTTAGTTTGCTGAACTTCTTGTTTTGAATTAATGGAACTTACGATCCAACTTGAATTGTTAAGTCAATAAACTAATTTGCCTGAAGTTGAGTAAACTCAAAAAATTCTTTGCAGCTGGTTGCTTTACTTTTTTAAGTTTACTCAACTTATAAATGTATTCAGTGAACCCCTAACCCTAAGTATTAAACTTTAACTCATCCCATATTGGACAGTTATGAAGACAAAAATTATCATTCATGTTGCAATATATATAAAAACAGAAGGCCTTTGTAATTAAATGTGTACATGTCATTTATTTCTGCACTTGTCTTCATATTTAAATAATATCTATGAATTTCTACTCCCTATTTGCTGAATTATTATCGTTGTTGTTAGGCAACTATTAATTATAATAATAACTATAAAACCAGCAATTATAATGATAACAATAATACAAATAATGGAATCTGAGTAAATATAAATTATGAATTTTATTGAATTCATCCATCTGCTCAACAGCAATGTTTGGTAGCAAACTTCAGAAAACAATTCACAAAACCAACAACATTACTAACTTTCTTCAGAGCTTATTTTGAATTTTTTTTTCTTAAGTGCCTGGGTGCTATGACATCGTAATTCGTGTGTGCCTTCTCTCATGCAACAAACATTGAGTGACTGTGGCAACGTTTTTGCAAAATAAAAATTAAGTGGTTCATTACACATCTCAGGGCAGTTCCGAAGTGAAATATCCACTGTGTGGCGCTAAAAGCGAGTGAAATGATCTCACGAACAGATGAGGTTTTTAAGGTTAATGTTCTATTGAGATTTAAATCAACAAAACCTACTTCCCTATCCTAAACCTTAAACCTAAACCTAACTAATAGTGTCATAAAAAGCGAATTTTTGAAGCAACCACATCACTTTGTGGGCTTCTATGACTCTTTTGTCAACTTGCGTGCTCTTCAGGACTCATACCCCTTTGTATCTAGCGCCTCTAGAGTTCATTCCACCTGGAAAATGCCGTGTTACCTATAACAGGCCACATAAAAATCACTTTGCAAAAATTTAGTTATTGTAAAATGATTCTTTGACCAGGTTTCGAATGCCACTGGGGGAGAAAAATGACAGTTGTCTGAGACAGTAATATAATGACTTAACAAACCAGTCTAATTTAACAACATCCTCTCTCACACAATCTCCTCTCTTGATTTCATTCTAGCTATGAAAAAATGTACTTTTTTACTTTTTTAATATTAAGTACTTTTTAAACCCTTGTGAATGCATGACATGTTGTTGTAACACATGCCCAGCTCGGAGGTACGAGCTTCCCAGGTGCAATTGAAGGCAGCACGAAAGCAGAGCCCGATTTATCTAACCGCATGCCGTTGAACGCGCATGCGCCTGGAGTTGTTTGCACTAATTAGTGGGTCCACAAGGTGGCAACACTTACATTTGGAGCCATTGCTGTCACAAAGAAGCACTAAAAGAAGATGTAATCGCCGCTAAACATTAGGGGATGAAGGTAAAATCAACAGCAGTGGATGTGCAAGTCAAGAGAACGTGTGTAATGACGTCAGAAGATACCTGCATTTGTATAACTCGAGTCTGAAGGAATATTAAGACATCTTTATGGGTCTAAACTCCTGAAGAGAAAGTCCAGTGTCTCATAGCAGTCGTAGCGCGCATGCTGTGTATGCGAGCAGCTATATGGTGTATTTGACAGGCTCGCGTTCGACTGTACGCAGACGCTGAGCATTCCCGTCAAATTGGAAGTTTACCTAAGGCTTTTCATTGAAGGACAAATATCTAGAATATTCTACAGAATTAAAGCAAATTCTTTCTAGCAAGTCAGTCCACTGGTAGCCATCTTTGGAACGCTACCGGGAAGCTATTTCCAGTAGGGATGCACCGAAATTTCGGCCGCCGAAGATTTTCAGTTTTCGGAGAAAAGAGGGAAAAAAAGCCAAAAATCTGAACAAAACTGTTACTTTAAAATCAAGTAACAGAGACACTGACATGAAGAAAATGCAGCGTTTTATGTGAAAAAAATTTAAACAGCTGTGTGACGAAGAGGATGACGTGGCCGGGCCGTAACGATGGACGCCCGGCAATGAATCAGCCCAGCGCCGGGCATCCATTGTTACGGCCTGGCCATGCCCTCCTCCTCGTCACAAGTAGCTATATATTTATGGTAACAGAATTGTGCTTATAATGGAGATGCGCATCTGTACTGTGTTTGTGTGTGTGTGTGCGCGTGCGTGCCGTGTGTGTGTGTGTGTGTGTGTGTGTGTGTCCACACGAAGGAGCGCAACAGCACAAAAAACACTCAAAGGAGTTTATGAAAGCACACTGTGGTGAAATTTTAATTGCAAACACATTCTGTTGGTATTTGCCTTACTTAGTTGCCTATTGAATTCTACATTCCCAAAAGTAATGAAGCGATCGCTCTCTTAAATATCAGCGCATTAATAAAGAGTGTTTTTCCGTGCATATTCAGAGGCTGTGAGGCAGTTTAGCTTGAGCCACCATCACATTTCATGGTAAAATATCCCTACTGTTCGAGGCCGAGCCACACTCTAAACCAGCGGTGTCAAACAGGAGTCCAATTCAACCCGCTTTGTATCTGGGCAAATTCGCATTTTTCATCTGAAGCTGGACCAGTGACACTGTCACAGATAAACTCACCCACTCACAACGACATTGACAATATGGATGATGCACAGATACAAGGAAAACTTAGAACAGGAGGGTATGCTTTTGTCCTTTGTTGTGTATTCATAAGTATTTTATTAGCAATTTGTTGTGTAAATATTTGCTTATATTAGGCAAAAGACAGTTTATATATATATATAGGCCTATATACTGTACAGAATATACTGTATATTTAAGCAATATCACAAAAGAACACGATATGGCCCTACATCAGCACTGTTGTTATTCGTCCTTAGGCAATCACAGCAGTGCTAATTTAGGACCTTGTGAAGATTCTGGAGGAAACAGGTAGACAAGTATCTATATCCACAGTAAAACGAGTTTTACTCGAGTTTGCGAGTGCATCCATCCATCCATCTCATTTGTATGTATACATATATATATATGTTATTAGAGAAACAAGGATGTGTGTGTGTGTGTGTGTATGAGAGAGAGAGAAAGAGAGAGAGAGAGCGTGTGTGATCCAAACGGGGGTATTCCTCCCTATTTTGTGGTAGCTGGTGTGCAAGAGTCATTCACTATAGAAACCGCAATCTCCTCCGCCATTTTGAACAGTATGTCCTCTCCAATGTGGAAACTCCGGAAAGAGGTAAGCACCTTGAGCTTGTGTAATTAATCAGTCTGTTGTGTTTCTCAGCTGTTGTGTCTTACTAGCTATTTCCGAGCTTTAGTAATGTAGTATTAATATGAGAGATCACATAGTGTTGTTGAATGTAAACACTGAGTGATGCTGACTCACTTTATGTCACCAAATAGCTCATATTACACACAAAAATTGTCTTTTTTCACACTGAGCCGCGGCTCACACTGAGCTCAGCGGCTCTGGGTGCAGTACAACACTAAAATAATCAGGAGATTATTGAAAAGACAAAATCAAATCAAAATTATTCAAACCGAACCTATAGTACACTGAAATGTATATGTCTGCATGCAAGTAAACTCAATAAAATAAATAAAGAATTAATAAACTGCCAGACCTTTTGCCATTCTGTGTATAAAGGTGTACATTTTAGACACAACATTAACCAATCACAACCAAGTGTGCTGATAAAAATGAAGTGCATGTGACTGCCCACTCTTGTCCTTGAAGCAGCAATAATCTCAGCTTATTACGACCTTATTGAAGAAAAAATTTGGCATAGATAACTTTATTTCCTGCGCAGAGGCGCTGCTGTTTCTCGCGGAAGAGACGCGGGCAATGTGAACATCCAACACGACCGCCCCGCTCACGCCACACTCACAGAGGATGTGTGAACCCGGCATTACACTTAAGTTTAGAACAGCATGAATACAAGCAGAGTGATACACACTGTGAAGTGTCCGAGTGCTGATGGTATGAGACCATCAGTACTCATGGAACTTATCTCATCCAATCAGATTCGAGGACCGGAACAAACTGTTGTATATATTAGTATATACATACATATGAGACAGATGGATGGATGGATGCATTGGCAAACTGTAGTCTGGCTTTTTTATGGCAGTTTTGGAGCAGTGGCTTCTTCCTTGCTGAGCAGCATTTCAACCTTTCATGTCGATATAAGACTCGTTTTGCTGTGGATATATATACTTGTCTACCTATTTCCTCCAGCATCTTCACAAGGTCCTATGCTGTTGCTCTGGGATTGATTTGCACTTTTCGTACCAAACTACATTCCTGAGCGGAATGACAGCTGCGTCGTCCCATGGTGTTTATACTTGCGTACTATTGTTTGTACAGATGAACATGGTACCTTCAGGCATTAGGAAATTGCTCCCAAGGATGAACCAGACTTGTGGAGGTCTACAATGTTTTTTTTTTCTTTTTTTTTTTTTTTTTAAGGTCTTGGTTGATTTCTTTTGATTTTCCCATGATGTCAAGCAAAGAGGCACTGAGTTTGAAGGTAGGCCTAAAAATACATCCACAGATACACCTCCAATTGACTCCAAATACTCAATTAGCCTATCAGAAGCTAACTGCCTAAAGGCTTGACATCATTTTCTGGAATTTTCCTTGCTGCTTAAAGGCACAGTTAACTTAGTGTATGTAAACTTCTGACCCACTGGAATTGTGATATAGTCAATTAAAAGTGAAACAATCTGTCTGTAAACAATTGATGGAAAAATTACTTGTATCATGCACAAAGTAGATGTCCTAAGCAACTTGCAAAAACTATAGTTTGCTAATATGAAATCTGTGGAGTGGTTAAAAATTTTGTTTTAATGACTTGAACCTAAGTGTATGTAAACTTCTGACTTCAAATGTAGGTAGGTAGGTAGGTAGGTAGGTAGATAGATAGATAGATAGATAGATAGATAGATAGATAGATAGAGTTGAAGTCAGAAGTTTACATACATTTGAATTAAAAGTAAACAACCACCTTAAACACCCTAGCAACCGCAAAATACACCCTGGCAAAAACAGACAACATTCTAGCATTGTGGCGGCGACACAAAAAAAAAGCACCAGACACATTTTATTCATTAATTCGTTTACAATTAAATGAGGACAGTTAATAAGAAAGTAAATAGGGTTTTGATTTCATGTTGTCTTTAAAGGAAAAATAGTTAGAAGAGAGGAGCAGAGATTTAGAGAGAAGAGGGGAGAAGAGAGATGGAAGGTGTAGGTGTCGCACATCACTGATGATTACACATTGTCCACGGAAACGTGCAATCAGCGACACCATGGCAACAAAACTCTTCACTCAACAGTCCAAGCAGGTGATCGGCTTAGAAGATAAGTGATCTCTCTTTTTCTCACTTACTAGTTCCGTTCTCTTTTCTTTTCTCCCTTCTAGGAAATGTCAGCTCCTTGTCTCTCTTTTTAGAATTGGCAAACGACAGTGTAATAGCGTCTGCTATATGAATTAATTTAAATGTTAACACACACTAGGGGTGAAAGGGTAAAATATCCCAACTGCTCTGTCGGTTTTGTGCTGTTCAACACAGACATCCGAATGAGCACCGCAGTCTTTCAAGAGTCTTTCCAAAATGGGTTCCAAAATGGTTGCAGGTTTTTCCACTGAAACGGGAGCCAAAATGGCTCTCCACCTCCAATCACCTGATGTCATGGGCCCTACAGGGAGCCCTGAGCCAATCGGTGCAAAGCACACAGTAGTAATGTCCAGGACATTTGGATCTGAGTGCTTATGTTTGGATGTTCTGTTCTAACTACAGTAACCAGAGCCAAAATGGCTCCAGGTGGAGTGGCCGTGACTTAAGCCAAGATGGCAGCCAATGCAGCATGTCTGGCTTGTAGCAGAGGGCCTCTGGTCTTAATGGGGAAGACGCAGAGAGTCAGGACAAGGATTGTTTCTTCTGAAACTGGACCTGAAAGACTTCTACAGTCTCAGACACAGATGGTGAAGTTATTGAGGATACAACGAAAGAGAGAAAGAGAACGAAAAAAAGAGACAGGGACAGACAAAGACTGTTGCCAGCATATGCCTTTCACATGGCTATTGCTTGACACTATAAATGGCCCAGTCAGGATTTTACACTTATGAGAATCAATTCCTTGCAGGGATAGACTGGGACTAAAAAAAACAGTCCAGGTCCAATGCAGGTTTAAAAGACATTAATTGTCATATTTACATCATTAAAGGTATAGTTCACCCTTTGGGGCAGTGTTTTGAATTTCAGTAAGCACAGACCTATTTCTGCTGAAGAACTTTCGACCTACTGTTGCCGAAATTCACAGGGAGATCAGTCTGCATTGATCATAAGGCGATTTTGTAGGATTTTCTATCAGGCACCAAATAAAGCACCCATTAAAAGTTATTTTGGAGTATATAATTGCTTTGGGGTCCAAGGGGGAGCACCATACTGGGCCCTAAATCAACCATCCAGTTGGGAAAATCCTGGGGCATCCTATGGCCAGTCCAAATTCAAACCCTGGAGCACAAACAAAGCAGCATATCATATAGCAATCGGCCATACTGACATCTCTCGTTGTCCTCATCCTATGCACACCATTTCATCTGCATTCAATCACGACAGAAGCCACAAGCTGCATGCTTGACTGGGCCAGTCAGTGAAAAGCTGTACAGTCCAAAGTAAGAAAATTGATCTCCATATCAGTTATAAAGCTGCTGGGCTCTTTTTCCTTCCTGGCTGGAGAAGCCAGGAGAAATTGCTTGGCTGTAGCCATGGCATATTTTTCACCACTTTGGGCAAAAATCCATGTCGATTACGCAGCCAATTGATGGCCTGCGTCTCTTGCTCAGCAGTGCTGCTAAACGCATCAATGATGAGCCCAGTGTGGGCGGCAGAGCCAGGGAGACAGGGATGAGAGAGAGAGAGGGTAAAAGAGAGTTAGACAGACAGGAGGGAAATAAGAGTGAGACAGGCAGAGAGGAAACGAAAGATGGAGAGAAAGAGAGTGAGAGAGACTTGGTGGGAAAGAGAGAGAAAACAAGAGTGATAAAGAGAGGAAAAGAAAGAGGCTGTTGAATCAGCAGCACGAAACATACAGCGTGACCAGTGTAGTCCAATTCCCCAACGAATGACTCTTATGAGCTGGTTCTTTTGAATCTACAGTACGAAACGCACAGCATGACCATTGTAGTCCAATTCCCCAACAAATGACTCTTATGAACCAGTTCTTTTGAATCTACTGCACAAAACACACAGCAAAACCATTGTAGTCTGATTCCCAAACGAATGACTCTTATGAATGGGTTCATTGGAATCTACAGGACGAAATACACAGCACAACCAGTGTAGTCTGACTCCCAAACGAATGACTCTTTTGAGCTGGTTATTATGAATCTACAGTGTAAAACACAAAGCGCGTCCAGTGTAGTTTGATTCCTGAACAAATCACTATTATGACCCGGTTCTTTCGAATCTACAGCGCGAAACACAGCACGACCAGTGTATTCTGATTCCTGAATAAATTACTCTTATGAGCTGGTTCTTTTGAATCTACAGCACAAAACACACAGCGTGACCAGTGTAGTCCAATTCCCCAATGAATGACTCTTATGAACTGGTTCTTTTGAATTTACAGCACAAAACACACAGTGCAACCAGTGTAGTCTGATTCTCAAACAAATGACTCTTATGAGCCAGTTCTTAAGAAACTACACTGTAAAACACAAAGCACGACCAGTGTAGTCTGATTCCCGAACAAACCACTATTATGACCCGGTTCTTTTGAATCTACAGCGCGAAACACAGCGTGACCAGTGTAGTCTGATTCCTAAACAAATGACTCTAATGAGCCAGCTCTTTTGAATCTACAGCATGAAACAGCGCAACCAGTGTAGTCTGATTCCTAAATGAATGACTCTTATGAGCCGGTTATTATTCATCTACAAACACAAAGTGTGACCAATGTAGTGCAATTCCCGAACAAATGACTCTAATGAGCTGGCTCTTTTGAATCTACAGCATGAAACACATAGCACAACCAGTGCTGTCTGATTCCCAAATTAATGACTCTTATGAGCCAGTTCTCATTAATCTATTGTGTAAAACACAATGCGCGACCAGTGTAGTGCGATTCTCGAACAAATGACTCTAATGAGCTGGCTCTTTGAATCTACAGCACGAAACACAGCGCAACCAGTGTAGCATAATTCCAGCACAAATGACTCTTGTGAGCCAGTTGTTTTGAATCTACAGCACAAACCATACAGCACAACTAGTGTTGCCTGATTCCGAAAGAAATTACTCTTATCAGTCGGTTCTTTTGAATCCACATCACAAACCATACAGCATGACCAGTATAGACCGATTCCCGAACAAATGACTCTTATAAGCCTGTTCTTTTGAATCTATAGCACAAACCACACAGCGCACCCAGTGTTGCCCAATTCCCAAACAAATGATTCTTATGAGCCGGTTCTTTTGAATCTACTGTGAGAAACATACAGCACAACCAGTGTAGTCCAATTCCCAAATAAATGATTCTTATGATCCGGTTCTTTTGAATCTACAGCGCAACCAGTATTGTCCGATTCTCGAACAAATGACTCTCATGATTCTTTACGATTCCCATCCATACACAGAATATGACAGGGAGAAAGAGGACGAAAGAGAGTAAGACAAAGAGAGATGCAAAGAGAGTATTGACTTGATGCTCTCTCTCCTCTCTGATTCAGTAGTTTGGTTTCACTGAGAACCAAAGACAACTAGCATGTGTGTTCCAAACCCATATAACTTTCTTTATTTCATGGAATACAAAAGGAGATGTTAGGCAGAATGTTAGCCTCAAACACCATTCACTCAATTTTAATTTTTGGGTTAACTATCCCTTAAACAGTACTGTGTGTTTTGAGTAGCATTTTACACTATGTGTATTACATTAGCTAAATATATTTTGGATTATGCAACTGACAATTATCACCATGTTTTCCTTTCTGTCAAAAAAATACAAATTTAAATACAGCGAGAACATCACAGCTAGCTGGTGACAGCCTCCCGCATGTTTGAATTATTTACGTCAGAGTTCTGACACAATGTTTGTTCCAGATTTGCTGTACTTTATACCAGCGACCCATCGGTTGTGACATCAGCACTCGACCCGAACGAGACATTTGGCATTCTGCTAGCGCCTGTCATGCTAATTTGGCTAGCCTCCTCCTAATGTCTGTCACGCTAAGGTAGCCGCCTTCTCTCTCGCACTCCTCCTCCATGACATGAATACAAATGCGCTTTAAAAAACCCAAGACATCATCTCTCCAATACACTCCCCACCCCCTCCCTCCATGCCTGCATCTTTGTGTGATAGGCACCTCTAAATGAATTTGCAATCATCTCGGCGACTAGGCACACAAGACTAGCGCACACGTTTCCACCCATACAAAAAGATATTAGAGCGGAGAATACATTGGAAGGCCAGGGCATTCAAAAGAGAGATGCTTTTGAAGAGAGATATTTTGAATTTTTCTCCATCTTTTTCTCTTTCATGCCTCATAAATCCCTGCTTACCAAAAAGCGCCTCGTCCGTCCGCAATGAAATAATGAAACAATTATGACAGCACAGACGCGCATCCCAGAATTAACTAAACTGTCATCTAACTAAAAGTGTTTTATGTTTTGCGCTGAGTTATTAGCTGTCTCCTTAACACAGTCATAATTTATGCATTGGATATTTGACAACTGTGAAGAATAAATCCATTTATTTCCTTTGGTTAACTCTCTGGAGGCACATCGCTCCATCCTTCTGATCAAATCCCCCCTCCCTCCATCTCTTCTTCTCCTCCTTCAGTAGCACATCGCCAAGGCCTCCTTCCATTTTTCCGTCCAAGCTCTCCAGTCTACCTTTCCTTGTGTCGCATTCATTGGCAGTCTCTTGGTATCTATTGTAAATGTGTGTGGATGGATCTCAAGAGTCTAAAACATGCTGCTCAAGTCTTATTAGCACAACATACTGAATCACAGCAGTGGAGTCTAGGGGTATACACATTACACACAAGAGATATCAACGGATTTGTGTGTGTTTGTGTGTGAGTAGATGGGTGGGCGGGGGAAGTTGTGGGTATGTGATTATTTATATACGTGAACGAAAAGTACATGCCAATAAGCAGAGAATTAAAGTCAATATGAAATCAAAATTGAATCTATTTATTTTCTCAATACATAATTTTTTAACCTCTCCCCTTCAACCACTTGTCATATATAGACCACAGTGCTGGTATTTACTACATGTAATCTGCATTATGTAATCAGATTACACAAATCAAGTACTTGTAATTTGATAACATTCAAAATGTGTGTAATCAGATTACAGTTACTTTTATGGATTACATTTGGATTACATTACATATCGAATTTACGCTGTCAGAGAACGCTTCAAATGCATTGATTTAAATGAGGATGGTGCATCAGAAGGACAGAGAGGGAAACACAAGGGTTTACGATAGTGACGCTTCGTCATGCGACCAAAAGTTGAGAGCATTTCAACTTTTGCTGCAACACACTCCGATGTAGGCATGCATTGACCAATGAGAATCTCGGAAAGGCAGGACTAGTTGCACGTGAAATCGAAAAAACATGGCAGAAAAACTCACGCATGCAATGTATTCATTCTAGGGCTGGGTACAGATACAGATTTACCGATTCGATTCAATTCTTATTCACAAGCTTTTGATTTCGATTTAATATAGATTCAATAGGTATATTTTAGTTAGCTTTAAATGTCCCTTTTGCTTACATATGAAAGAAACTCTCTCCCAGCTAATGCTGTTAATTATACAGGGGACCTTCTAACTAGGTAAATTACGAAAATATGAATTTTACTAATTACATTTTATTAGTTTTTAATCATTTTGGTTACATTTTAGCTTTTAAAAATGAACAAATCCAAGTATTCAATCAATAAATAGATAACATATTGTATACATAATTTTTTGTTACATGTTTATTGTTTAATAACATAATTTGTACTATTTACAGGTATTTACATTGATTTGTTGAACACATGTTAAAAACCAGTACTGTCTCTTTGTTAACAAGAGACACTTGAATGGCTTTATCTCATCAATGCTATGCCTGATTAGAAATGTTTCTTTTTTGTTGTTTTTGATCAACAACTGACAGCAGAGATCAAAAAGGGTATTAAAAGAGACATTATTCAATGGCAAATGGGTCTTGTGGATCTCGTCTTTGGACACACACACACATTACATGGAACAACTTTTACTCTCAAAATGCAGTGAAAGGATCTCGCTGCTGAATACACCACCACTATACTACACAATTACTGGTAAGTGAAATCTAAACATTTACCAGCCAGTTGCCAAATATATACATTTTAGTCACATAGCATGAAATTTGTTTGCTAATACGAGTGATTTCCTTTCATTGTAGTAGAGGGTTGCGCATAGAGTAAAAGATCGATCTTGGGATTTAAGAATCAATATCAAGATTGTTCAAACGAAGTTCACGATGCATCAGAAAATCTATATTTTTACCCACCCCTAATTCATTCCCTGTCCTTTCTTATGTTTCTCTGCCAGGCTACAAAGACATTTATTGTTGAGGGTGAGCCTGGATAAGTGTTTATGGTACATTGTTGAAAAGTTATTGTGGGGATGGGGGCGTGGTCATGTGTCTGTCTACGGGAGAGAGAGAGCAGTGAGGCTTGTTACCTGGGTTGTAATTATCTCTAACACCTGTCTCTTGTTATAGTGATGGTGGAGGGAGACCTGATAAGGTGCACCAGCGCATCAGTTTGGCCGAGAGAGAGAGCGACAGGAGAGCACAGTGTCGGCGTGCACTGAGTGTATTAAAAGTGTATGTTATTGAGTGTGGTGAAGAAGCTACATGAATTGAGTGTTTGGTAAAGCAGCCAACAATACAAGATGTTGAAGGCAGAAAATAAAAAGACTTGCCTGAACTGCTTCGTTGTCTCCTGACTCCTCCATTGCCCCGAAGAAACGAACTTTCTCAAAGTGGTGCCGAAACCCGGGATTTGGAGGACAGTGCCATTATGGAGTCTTCACCGCTGGGCAAAGTTATCAAGTCCCTCGCCAGCATCCAGCAGAGCCCTCATGGAGTTATGCCTGGAGCAGGAACAGCGTTTCCAACTCCTGCTCCAGGCCCAAGCGAAGAACCAGCAGGCGTACCGGAGCCTGATCGACAGAGAGGGGGCTGGCGCTGCGACCCCCCCGGAGCCCACTACACTGACGACCCTGATTAAGATGGGGCCAAATGATGATCCGAGGCCTACCTCAACCTATTCGAGAAAACCGCCAAGGCGTGGAAGTTGCCATTACTCTCCAGGGAGGCGCAGCTAGCGGCCCAGCAAGTTCCCACCGCCAGCCTCCTCAACTACCAGGATCTAAAGAAAGCCATCCTTCAGCGGGCCGGCCGTAGTCTGGAGCAGAGCCGCCAGTGTTTCCAATCCCTGAAGTTCGGGAGGCACGGCTGCCTGTTTGCCTTTGCCCAACAGCTCCGGGATGCCTGCCGGAAATGGTTGCTGGCTGAGGGGACCCGCGGTGCCGTGGACATCATCAACCTGGTGATACTGGAGCAGTTAATCTCACTGGCTGAGTGGGTCCAGTGCCACCGCACTGCATCGCTGGAAGAGGCCGTCCAGCTGGCAGAGGACTAAATGACGCCGTTTCCGGGAGGCAGCAAAGCAGACTCTCTTCCTCCTCTCTCTTCTCTCTCTCTCTCTGTCTCCTGTGTCTCTGTATGAATTGTTTGGTATTAAATCAATTCGCACCAGTGTTTACCACCCACAAACGTATGGGTTGGTGGAACAATTTAATAAAACCTTAAAAAATATGATTCGTAAGTTCGTACACGAAGACGCTAGGAATTGGGATAAGTGGCTCGAACCCATGTTATTTGCAGAACAAGAGGTCCCACAAGCCTCCACAGGGTTTTTCCCATTCGAGCTGCTGTATGGTCGTCGGCCGCATGGCGTGCTCGACGTCATGTGGGAAGCTTGGGAGGAGGGTCCTTCAAACAGTAAAAATGAAATCCAATACGTTCTTGATCTTAGAGCAAAACTCCACACTTTGGGTCAATTAACACAGGAGAATTTGCTCCAAGCTCAAGAACGTCAAAGCCGACTGTATGACTGTGGCACTCGACTTCGGGAATTCGCACCAGGAGCTAAAGTGCTTGTATTACTGCCCACCTCAAGCTCTAAGTTACTCGCCAAGTGGCAAGGGTCCTTTGAGGTCACACGGCGAGTCGGAGATCTCGATTTTGAGGTAAGGCGAACGGACAGGGGCGGGGCATGTCAAATTTACCAACTCAACCTCCTAAAATCATGGAGGGAGGCGTTCCCTGTGGCCTTGGTGATGGTAATTCCAGTGAGGGCGGAGCTCGGACCGGAGGTGACTCTCAAACCAAATTCATTCACCCAGTCTCGTGTGGAGACCACCTCTCGCTGTCGCAGTTCACAGACATGGTCAAGTTGCAAACGGAATTCACGGACATGTTCTCGCCTCTCCCTGGTCACATGAACCTCATAGAACACCATATCGAGGCCACCCCGGGGGTGGTGGTTCGTAGCCGCCCCTATTGCCTACCTGAACACAAGAAAAGTGTTGTTCAGGAAGAATTAGAGGCAATGCTCTAGATGGGCGTAATAGAGGAGTCGCACAGCAATTGGGCCAGCCAAGTGGTTCTGGTACCTAAGAGCGATGGGACGGACCGGTTCTGTTTAGACTATCGCAAAGTGAACGCGGTGTCCAAATTTGACACATACCCAATGCCTCTGATTGATGAGTTTCTCAGTCGGTTGGGCACGGCACAATTTTATTCGACTCTGGACTTGACAAAGGGTTATTGGCAGATCCCTTTAACTCCAATCTCCCGAGAAATAATGGCTTTTTCCACACCGTTCGGCTTACACCATTTTGTGACTTTTCCGTTCGGTTTGTTCGGGGCCCCGGCCACGTTTCAGCATCTCATGAACAAAGTCTCAGACCACATACAGCATATGCCGCCATGTATTTAGATTATATTATTATTTATAGTAATGACTGGCGGCGGCACATGCAACATCTGAGAGCTGTCCTGAGGTCGCTGCGAGGGGTAGGACTCACGGCCAACCCGAAGAGGTGCGCAATTGAGCCGGTGAAAGTTCGGTATCTGGGGTTCCACTTGGGTCATGGGCAGGTGCGTCCTGACCCCAGGTTAACAAAACTGCAGTGATCGCGGCTTGCCCGAGGCCAAAGACCAAAAAGGAGGTAAGACAGTTTCTGGGGCTGGCTGGCTACTACCGAAAGTTTGTGCCTAGTTACTCTGACATCACCAGCCCGTTGACTGATCTTACTAGAAAGGGGGCCTCCGATCTGGTCCAGTGGATGGAGTCATGCCAACAGGATTTCCTAAAAGTAAAGGACACGCTTTGTAGGGGGGTGCTTTTACATACTCCTAACTTCTCTCTCCCCTTTATTTTGCAGATGTATGCATCCAACAGGGGGCTCGGGCGGTGCTCTCGCAGAAGGTGGGAGGGAAGGAACGGCCGGTACTGTTAATAAGTCGCAAGCTCTCCTTGAGGGAGACAAAGTACAGTACCATCAAGAAGGAGTGTCTTGCGATCAATTGTGCTCCGCTACTACCTTCTGGGGTGGGCCTTCGTCCTCTGTACAGATAATGCCCCACTCCAGTGGCTCCACCGCAAGAAAGATACCAACACGTGGATCACCCGTTGGTACCTGGCACTTCAGCCATTTAAATTTGAGGTGATTCACAGACTGGGGGCACAGATGGCTGTGGCTGACTTTCTCTCCAGAAATGGGGGGGGAGTTGGCGGGCCGGATGTTGCCCCGTCCTGAGTCGGGTGGTGAGGGTATGTGGGGATTGGGGCATGGTCATGTGTCTGTCTGCGGGAGAGAGAGAGCGGTGAGGCTTGTCACCTGGGTTGTAATTATCTCTAACACCTGTCTCATGTTATAGTGATGGCAGAGGGAGACCTGATAAGGTGCACCAGCGCATCAGTTTGGCTGAGAGAGAGAGCAACATGAGAGAATGGTGTTGGCGTGTACTGAGTGTATTAAAAGTTTATGTTATTGAGTGTGGTGTAGAAGCTACGTGAATTGAGTGTTTCATAAAGCAACCAAAAATACAAGACGCTGAAGGCAGAAAATAAAAAGACTTGCCTGAACTGCTTCGTTGTCTCCTCACTCCTCCATTGCCCCAAAGAACCTAACTTTCTCACAGTTATATTTTAGATAGTTGTCTCTATCGCCAATAGCCAATGGACTGCCGCTTGTTTTCAAACTAAACCACCTCTTCCCTCAGGCACATGCTTTCCAAATGGACCTTTAGCATTCCCATGAGTTAAACGCTCCGTTTCAGCTTTAGCTAGTGTGTAAGCACCCTCAGTCTTGAATCGCGGAAGGAACCCAAAAGTAAACAGATCAAATTCCTTAAAAAGTAAAAAGATTACGTAACTGTTTACAGTTTTACTTGTGTAAGTTTTAGGGGTGTTGATTTAACGCATTAATTCAGTGCGATTAATTATATAAAATAATGCGTAAAAAAATTTATGCAATTAATCGTGTCCCCGGACCGTAAGAAGGAATATTCCTTCCATATGAGCAATTCAAGCATTGTTTTCTCCAGGGGGCAGTAAGCAAAACTCCAGCTGTTTAGGCAACGCGCAGCTCAAACAGACAGAGAACAAACTACACTCACCGACAACAGACAGCACAACATGAGGGTGCGTTCTTGCGTTCAAAACACAGCTTGATGGAGCACAAATCCGAACGCAGGGATCTCAAGACGTGTTTTTTTAAGTTTCAAACTACGTTTAACTTGACACAGCGACCTGAAAATGGTATGTTTATGATGCAACGCAACCAAAGTGAAATGCATATATATATATATATATATATATATATATATATATATATATATATATATATATATATATATATATATATATATAATTTGTAATTATTTAAATATAACTACATATTTATAATTATTTCATCATAATATATTGAATTATTGTTATTTATATATTTATATATGCGATTAATTCAATTAATTAATCGGCATACCATGTAATTAATTTGATTAAAAATGGTAATCGATTGACAGCTCTAGTAATTTGTAATCAGTACCAGATTTCATTTCAGAAGTAATCTACCCAACACTGATTTTCACAATGAATTCCTGATGAATAAAATCAATACCTGCATTTTATCTCGTTGAATATGCTATTTTACTCGTAAATACATCATAATATTAAAAAGAAAAATGGGTTGCAAACTCTGTTTTATGTTGACTTTAAAAAACAAAAACAATGTAATAAATTTGACGTGGATGACCAGATATTTCCTGAAGACTTTATACGCAACTCAGAATCATATTTATAAGTGTAGTGGTTAAGGCTCAGGACTAGTAACCAGAAGGTAGTTGGTTCAATACCCTACTAGAACTAGGAGCCTTACTCTGATTTCCCCAATTAGGACATGTTCTTGGATCAACATGCTTGTTGGTCTTGAAACACCGTTACTACTGTATCAACCAATCAAGTTTTAGGGGTTAAGGCAGGGCCATAACTGCAGTATACATTGAGGGGGACAAGTCCCTTCCAATAATCCTTGTTGCTGTTCTGCTGCAGTCAATTATGCATCGCCATCTAGTTGTCACTAAGTTGTTGCAGGAATAACATAAAGGTTTAAAAAAAAAAAAGTGTAATTTTTAGCGTGCTCAGTAGTCTAACGCCGCTCGTCAATGTCATTTGACGGAAATCGCGGGACTCAAGTTTCAGAAGCTAAGAGGAAACCTCACGGATTATTCCAGCAGCATGCATCAGCAAGCAGTTCAGGTTAAGAGTGTTAGTGTCATGTAAGATGAAAGTATCTAACTAAACATGCAAAGTTTGACTACTCTTTTATAATTAAAATGTTGTACCAACCAAAAGTAATTTCCAAGGGTGTAAACTATTCACCATTTGGCGAAATTCGCCGTTTTGAATTGAAAATATATCATGTAATGATTCGTATGTCATTCGTAATTGTGAATGTGAAAACATAAACGGAGTTGTTTTCAGCATGTCAGGCTTAAGATAAAGCGCAAATGCGTGTACATTTTACAGCAAATGAACAAATGTGGTAATCTGGCAGGTTTTTGAAGGAGCTTTTTAGAAAATTCACTTGTCATTGTCTAAGAAAATGATCAATAAAACACAAAGTAGAGCGTTATCACCCTCAGATTAGAACTGTGACTTGAGGCTTCCTTTAAGTTTTTAGGTTGTGACAAGGACAGAGTGTCATATATTTTTAGTGCAAATATTATTAACAATCAATTTAAGATTTTCTAAATAATTTCTTTGTCTTTAATTAATTCTGAATTTTGAACAGTATCTCCTAAGGGTCTTCTTTTAAAAGAGACCATTCTATTTTGAGTACGTCCTTGTCAGGTCTGTGCTCAAAAAATAAGCCACCAGTTAAAGTAGTTCACCTAAAAATGGAAAATTTACTTTTACTCAATCATTTACTCACCCTTATGTTGTTTAAGCAGCTCTATTCCATAGAATAACAGTTTATAGTGAGCAGGAACTTTCAGGATTCAAAAAGGACAAATACTATAAAGCGTAATTTATGGTTCAGTATAAAGACGTCATAGCAGTAGTCCAAATGACTTGTATGGATTACTTTTATGGTATTTTAATTATGATTTTTTTTTTTCAGTCTTTGGACCTTGACATGGTTACGGCCTTGGGTTAAGGTTATGCTGTTCCATTCAACTCTGAAAATCAGAATTTCCAACTTTGCACTTTGAAAAGTGCAATAGAACCCTACTTGAAATCCGACTCTGAAACTAATGATAAAATTTCACTTATAATTCATCAGTGAGTCAACATTCAAACAGCACATGATAATAAAACCTGTTTAGGAACCATTTGCAGAGACAGGTGTAAAACATGGTAAATAATCCTTAATGTTGACAAATGTACACCTAAAAAAAAATAGCTAGCATTGTCATTTTGTTTCTTTACACATCATTTACACCGAGCATCAAGCAACAGAATGCTTTATGGCTGGAAGTCGGAATACTAGGAACAAGTAGGAATATTCCACTATATCTGACTTTGAATGGAACACATAATAGGGCTGGGGCTTGTACATTATTCTTATCAACCTGTCATTTCCCTCTGATTTTAGGGGTAGTTCTTTGCTAGGGTTTATTTTGGGGTTTGGTTTTTTTGACAAAAATGTTGCTCCAAGATCATCAAAAGAAAAGAAAAGGATAATTAAAGCTGCAATGTTAAAAATAAAGGATAAACTCACATTCTCTGTCTGCATGTGTAAATGTTTTCAATGCTTTTAAAACATGATTATTGAGGCTCACAAACCACTGTAATTTTTATTCCACTTGACTTTCAGTTTGCGTGTAACTGATATAAAACTCAGGGGACATGTATAACAACGATGTTCACATTAATAAAACACCATTTTCACATTGCCCTGTTCCATCTTAAACATCATAAAAAAAGCATTAAATGCTGTTTGAATTTAACATGAACTATTCAGTATTATATCAAAAGTATTAAATACAAATGTTTAAAGAGATTTCTTGCAATTGTAGTGGTCCTCAGCTAAAGCAAAAAGCTAAAACCATAAAAGACCATGTGTTCACGACTGTAGATAGCATTAAATTATATAATATTAATATATCAACCTACTGGGAATCTGCTTTGCACTTTAAATGAACTGTTAACCACTAAAGTAACACAAGTGGTAAAACTAATGGCCACTTGATGACTTTATCAAGACTAGAGTGACCCCAATAAAACACCCCAATGTACATATGGAAAAAGAAGAAGAAACATAAATATTTCAATAAAGTTTGATGGGTCACACAGGAACTTCTGTGAATGCCCAATGCCCAAATATTATTTTTACTGCAATTTTAGCAATAGTTTTCCACAGTGTATTACCTTTTAAATTAAGGGTCAATATTTCGATGGATTGTATTTTCAGGGGTATTTTTACCTTTATGTGGGCAATTTTGTTACAACATAGATATAAAACAAACTGTCTCAACTGTTTATTTTAAATACTTCAATTTAATCAATTCAATAATACAAATTATCATGATTGAAAATGGATTAATTCTTTCCCTTAAAATTAAATCAACTACAGTATGCGATAATATACTAAAAAAGAATATTAAAAACTTTTTTAGATTTTACAATTAAAAACAGAATATTCATAACGGGATTTTTGGCCCCCGCATATTGAATTACAGGGGCTTTTTTGTAGCATTTTTGCCCCGAGCCCCCCTTAATTTCTGACCAGCCTGACCTCATGAAAATTCCGTGAGCATGGCCACATTTTTCCAAACCAAAATTTCCCAGTAGTTTCCCAGTGAAATGTCCAACGGGGGGCGCCAAAAGCGAGTGAAATGATGTCGTAATGAGATGAAGCTTTTAAGGTGAATTTTAGATGGGTATATAAATGAGCAAAACATACCTCCCTTTCCTAAAACTTTAACCTAACCCTAACCAATAGTGTTTTAAAAGCAAATGATAGCTAAACAAAACAGACATTCTTACCCTCAACCAAAACCTAAACTAAACCGATAGTGTTTTAAAAGCAAATGTGACATGAAAAGCACATTTTCTGAAGCAACCACGTCATTTTGTGTCATTTCTATGACACATTCCTCTCGCGTGTCAGCTAACATCTTGGCTGGGCTTTGAACGATGACCTTCCGAGTACAAAATCCAACACTCTATCAGGTGAGCTACAGCAGAAGTTAATCACATTGGAATAAGTGTGTAAATGTAGGTAAATCTGTAATAGAAGTGTTAAAATATATCGTTTTTCAAATGATGCGTTAGAATAAGTGTTTTCGATATCATAACATAGCAGTGTGTGAGTAATAGTGTGAAAAAGAAGTGTTTATAATCAGCCATTGTACTCGTGATTTGTGTGAAAGTGAATAAAACACACAGTTGTTTTACCAGGAAACTGCGACAAAACATAGAACAAGGCACGTTAAACTCAGTTTGCAAAAAAAAAAAAAAAAATTATAGTAACGTACGTTCTATGAGACTAGGTTTTTTCTGACCCTGGTTTACCATAAAAGCATGTATTGTCTTGCGAAAATAATATACATTTTCACTATTAACTAAGGTAAATCATACTATTTACTTTTTAAAAACAAAAACAAAACAAATAAAAAATTTACAAAATTTTACCATACAATTGCATGTATTATCTTTTTTTCACTGTACATGTAAAAGCAACTACTACTTAAGCAATCAACAGTTTTCTACTGGAGAATTTCTATACTATTTTTACGTTAAAATTATGAACAGCTGTTTACTGTAAAATTATAGAATGTGTGGTCACCGGTGTGCCTTTATCAACATTTTACAACAGCTTCGAATGCGGCTCATCCAATCTTAATTTAGAGTCATAAATATGCATTTTCTAATAACATTTCAATAATAAATTATTCAAACATGTAAATAAACCATAAATAACCATAATGTCATCAATTACTCAGTAATTGCCCAAATCACTAGAGCTTTATGAAAAATAGGACTTTAAAAGCTTCACATTACAAGATCACAGTCTATATCCTGCATTCTATAGATATGAGAGGTATCATGGGAAACTCTGTTCTTATAACTCTTGTGATGATATGTAAGAGATTGTTTTGGAATGCTTTTGTCACATTTCCCCCCAAATTTTGACTTAATGTAAGTCATTGACTGATTTAAACACTTTGAACAGAAACAGAGAAATTGCATATGTGTGTCACACCGTAGATGATTGGATAACCTTTAGCGTGAGAGAGAGACAGAGAGGTTTTTGGAACAGCTGGTAGTGTAAAAGCAGTCTGCTACCACCATGGTGCATGGGCACAGACTGAGAAACCCCCCAGGCAGAATAGAACCACCCCCCAAAAACACACACGCCGCTCCAGTCATTGCACAATTCACTCACTGCCGAGAGTGACAATCCTGACACATACAGACTGGATAAAAGCTCTAGCAGCTATCATACACATACAAACAGACATCTTCCTCGAATATCTAGAGCCCCATTCTGCACAATAATGAGAGGAGAGGAGAGGTTTTACTGGCATGGAGGGCAATTCAGTTCCAGACTATCCAATGACACATTCCACACCATCCACTCCCCTCTCACCCCCTACTCTTTCCATATATCCATCTCTCTTTCAAACACACATATGCAGAGACATGGTTTTTCAAGGACTAAGAATAACGATATACACACAGCTGGTGTGCAATAGGAGTGAAAGCTTTTACACACTCGCGTACACACCGGCCAGGAATAGCCATAATAATAATAACAACAACACCATGCCGTTTCAAAACCCCGCGATTGACCAACTTCAGCTCCAACTCTACATCTCCCACCCCCCTCAAACAAAAAAGAAGAAGAAAGTGACAGAGTAAGACAAGGGGGGGGGGGAACACAGAGATACAGTATACTCACCCCTCTCTTTTTTCTCTCTCACTCTATCAGCCCGTGTGTATGAGCGTCTCCTCCTCCTCTTTCGCTCGTTTTTCTCCTTTCCTCTTTGCCCTCTCACACACAGCGGCCATACAAAAACACGCTCAGGATCATTTGGGTTTTCATCCTTTGTTTCCTCTCTTATTTCTCTCCAGGCTTTTGTACCCCTCCCTTTTGTCTGTGCTGGCCCAAAAAGTGCACACACATCCACACAAAGAGCTGCTCTTGCCTGCAGTCCCCGGTCCCCTTCAGCATCTAGACACTAGGACAACATCAAAGCAACTTGGGGGGAACACTTCAGGGGCCTATTGTCTCCGGCATGATAGTTTTTTCTCGCCTCTGTCCCCCCCTTCACATTTGAAGGCACTTGGTACGGTCCAAGCATTCAAGCCAAGCAGCTTTCACACATGCCGGGGAAGCTTGTCTCAGGCAATTGCTGACAAGCTACAAACAAGGCAGCCATCCCCCTACCCTGTACACACACACACTTGTGTGTTAACATCTTCTTTCTCTTGCGGAGTCTCAAAACCTCTTACCAGTTGCTCTTGATCCCACCAGCATCATTCAACCCCTTTTCCCCTATTGTACTTGTTGTGGAAGCTACAAGCTACTCATAATTTAAAGTAGTTCAACTGCACTTTTGACAAAGTAGTACCTAAAGACATTAAAAACTAGCCTATATTAGGAGGCAATGTAAATGTTATTTGGCACAAAATAATTAAAAGGATAGTTCACACAAAAAAGAACATTCTCTCATCATTTACTCACCCTCATGCCATCCCAGATGTGTGACATTCTTTCTTCTGCAGAACTCAAACAAAGATTTTTAGAAGAATATCTCACCCCTGCCCCTTTCGTTCACAAATTTAAAGGTGCCCTTCACAAATCTAAAGGTGCCCTTTTAAGCGGAGGTGCCTTTAAGAGCGCAGAGATTTAAGTGGAGGTGTCTTTACTACAGTTTTCAAAATGAATCGCAGGACGCACCACACAGGATCACGTGATTATAAACAGCGACTTTACGACCCTTCGAGTGGTGTCCCTTCCCACAGTGCCGTTCACGGGTGCAAAAATGCTGTTTGGAATTCGCTTGTATAATGCCATTCAAGGAGTTCCAGGAACACAACTGAGCGATGATTCAAATGAATAACTGAATCAGGTTTTGAACCAGTTAATTTAGAAGCACCATTCAAATGAACTGATTCCCTAAAAATAAATCTGACTTCCTATCTCAACAAGAAAAAGAGATTCTAGTGCGTGTTTGATTATTGCATTTGCTCACTCGGCTGCGAGGCTGGTTGCGCAAAATACTGTCCTGCTACGTGTTTTTGTGTCTGTCCGCGCTGTTTTTCAATTGCTTTCCTGTGTAAACATGCACTAGATGGACGTTTTTGACCGTTGCAAAGCATCTCATTCTTTTTTGAGCGTCTCATGCTGGAGCACCGCGTTTTTTATACACCGTGTCAGGTTAAAAAGAATTCAACTTTTAAAAACGTGGCTCGAGAAACCTAATAACATGGACTTCTTCAGTGCGAATGGACCTTTGAAATAGTCTACTGAATGTAGTAAAGGTGAAGTGTGTAATTTCTGGGCCATTCACGCCACCAAATGGAATTGTAAAAAACATTTAAAGGCATAGTTCACCCAAAAATGAAAATTCTCTCATCATTTACTCAACCTCATGCCATTCCAGAAGTGTATGGTTTTCTACCTTTTGCTAAACACAAATGAAGATTTTTAGAAGAATATCTCAGCTCTGTAGGTCCATAAAATGCAAATGAATTGTGGCCAGAACTTTGAAGCTCCAAAAATCACATAAAGGCAGCATTAAAGACATTGGATACCTCATATACCCCACCGAACCTCACCTAAATGACCTGCCAGTTGAACTGCGATGCATCTCACTGATCTCTGCCTGCATCACCTTTGTCTATAGATGGACTACACTCTTGAAATGGAATATATAGACTATCATTTAACTGCCAACAAAAGCCTTCATCAGCCAACTAACAAAGGACAATGCATCTATGTAAACTTCTGCAGTTAATCCAGGATGGACTTCAAATACATTAGTCAATAATCTTAAAGTTTATACAAAATCTGTTTAAACACTGTCCCTTAACACTTACTTGGTTTACTCATTTAAAACCATGACTTGCACTGAACATAAATAACTAATACTGGCATTATATTCATGCTGTTTAGCCAGAGGGGACTGGCCCCCACAGTGAGCCTGGTTTCTCCCAAGGTTATTTATCTCCATTAACCAACATCTTATGGAGTTTTGTGTTCCTTGACACAGTCACCTTCAGCTTGCTCACTGGGGATCTAAATACAATTATTATTTAATTATTTAATTTTAATACACATTTTACAATCATATTTAATCAAACTTCACCGTGATGACTCTAAGACTCTATAGATATTACAGTTTCATTTTCTGTTAAAGCATGATTTTCTGTAAAGCTGCTTTGAACAATGTGTGGTGTGAAAAGGGCTATGCAAATAAAAATGACTTGACTTGACATCCATATGACTCCAGTGGTTAAATCCATAACTTCAGAAGCAATATGATAGGTGTGGTAAAGAAAAAGATCAATATTTAAGTATTTTTTTTACTATAAATCTCCACTTTCACTATTACTTACACATTCTTCTTGTTTTGTTTTTGGCGACTCGCATTCTTCGTGCATTTTACCACCTACTCAGCAGGGAGGCAAATTTATAGTAACTAAATACTTAAATATGAATCTGTTTCTCACCCACATCTATCATATAGCCTGAGAAGACATTGATTAAACCACTGGAGTTTTATGGATTACTTTTATGAGGCCTTTATGTCCTTTTTGTAGCTTCAAATTTCTGAATTAGCATTTTTGGTTTAACTATTCCTTTAAACAAAGCCACAGTGTTTACATTATCCAAGAAATTAACCTACAAATAGTTTACTCGTAATTGCTTATTAAGCCAGGATAAGAGAAAGTATTTTAACACACAACAGATTACACACTTCATACTTTTAGCTAGTTACTCCCCAACATTTGCGAGCTTCCTAAACTCTGACGTATAAACATACATTCACATTTACGGCTTATTGGGGGGCTTATGTAATACAACACTCTCTTTCTTGCTTTCACTCTCTCTCTCCATCTCTGTTACTCATGTAGCTCCCAGGGAGTGGAATAAAAACACACAAGAGGGGGAGAGGGGGACGAGAAAAGTGTGTGGGGGGGTGTTGGGGTGGGACGATATACATCCACTCATCTGGGTCCTATAGCAGTAGGGAGAGAAAGAGAGAAACAGGAGAAAAGGGGGGTCAGGGGCCGCAAAAGTAGAGAGAGAGAAGAAAAAAAGGGTGATGGGAGGTTGGGGGAGGAGGAGGATTAGGAAACAATGAATCGCAAACCCCAACTTGAGGGTTTAAGAGTTCTCACGTTGTGGGCCGTTAAAATCATGTTTCAATGTGAAGTCCTCGCCTTGTTCAGACTCAACACAAACATTTCCAAATCATCAAGAAAGACTGATAGCTTGGACAAATCATAGCGCGAGAGATACTAGAGAATGTGAAAGGCAGGAAGGAAGGCAAGAAAAAGAAAGGGAAAGGAGGGGTAATAGCTGGGGAATTTGACAGATGTGTCAATCAGATGCAATTGTAAGCAGATGGACACAAAGACGCCGACAGCCTTTTTCCTGGTTTAACCAGACACTAAGCGCTTAAAATAAAAGGTCAACAGCAACCGAAAACAGATGCTTTAAAGGTGAAGTGTGTAATTTCAATGCCTCTAGCGGCACCAAATGGAAATCACAAAAATAACAACTGTTTTCAAACAGATTTCCCGAACACTTCCCTCGTCTACCATTGGTCGACAAAATATACTGTAGTCATGCCCCAAATTTACACCATTGAGTCAATGTTGTCATGGTGATGTTCAATCACAAAAAGCAATGTTTTGAAAGTGGCATAGTGTTAAATGTTTTATGGAAATCAACATATGAATGGCATACATACAATACATACAAGAACCATTGTGGGCAATTCCTTTCCTCCACCTTATTCTACTTGTGGTGATGGTGGCACTCACCGTGCTGTGTTAATGTAAACACAGGGTGAAGACAAAGATTTTCAGTGAAATATCACTTACATTTCAGGTCTTTTCCTCACACAATGCTATTGTATGGCTTCAGAAGACTTGAAATATAGTGTACAAGTTATATGGACAACTTTAAATGTGCTTTTATGTACTTTTGGAGCTTGAAAGTCACAATTATGACCCTGTCATCCCCCATATTGTGTTTTACAGGTTTGAAACGATGAGGGTGAGTAAACTTTTTTTTATGCAAAAAAAACTAAAAAAATGTTTTTTAATGAAATCACGTGTAAAATGTATAGAACGAGTCGAGTCATTTTTATTTGTATAGCGCTTTTCACAGCACACATTGTTCAAAGCAGCTTTACAGAAAATCATGCTTTAACAGAAAATTAAACTGTAATATCTATAAAGTCTTAGAGTCAGCATTGTGTAGTTTGATTAAATATAATTGTAAATTGTGTATAAAAATAAATAATTAAATAATTAATTAATAATTGTATTTAGAACCCCAGTGAGCAAGCTGAAGGCGACTGTGGCAAGGAACACAAAACTCCATAAGATGTTGGTTAATGGAGATAAATAACCTTGGGAGAAACCAGGCTCACTGTGGGGGCCAGTCCCCTCTGGCTAAACAGCATGAATATAATGCCAATATTAGTTATTTGTGTGCAGTGCAAGTCATGGTTTAAAATGAGTAAACCAAGTAAGTGTTAAGGGCCAGTGTTTAAACAAAGATTTAATATAAATTTAAGTTTAATGACTAATGTCTTTGAAGTCCATCCTGGATTAACTGCAGAAGTTTACATAGATGCATTTTCTTTTGTTAGTTGGCTGATGAAGGCTTTTGTTGGCAATTAATGATAGTCTATGTATTCCATTTCAAGAATATAGTCCATCAATAGACATAGGTGTTGCAGGCAGAGATCAGTGAGGTGCATCGCAGTTCAACCTGCAGGTCATTTCGGTGAGGTTCGGTGGGGTCCATCCTAAATCCAAGTTTCAGGCAGTGGCATATGAAGTATCCGATGACTTAGTGATGTCTGGCTGGCACCGGCTGTAGTTTGTCGTCATCACTCAGCAGCACGTTGCAGTGGAGTCCGACACCAAGCAGGAACGAAGCTGGATCTGGCTGGCTCTGGTAACCTCAGGATATGAATCCTGGGGTTGAGACAGGGAAACAAATAGAATAATATTAGCATAGATGCCATTAAATTTATTGCAGTGTTACAGATTATGAGAAATGTTTCTGGGGGGCCTGTGTAGCTCAGCGAGTATTGACGCTGACTACCATCCCTGGAGTCACGAGTTCGAATCCAGGGCATGCTGAGTGACTCCAGCCAGGTCTCCTAAGCAAACAAATTGGCCCAGTTGCTAGGGAGGGTAGAGTCACATGGGGTAACCTCCTCGTGGTCGCGATTAGTGGTTCTCGCTCTCAATGGGGCGCGTGGTAAATTGCGTGTGGATTGCGGAGAGTAGCGTGAGCCTCCACATGCGGAGTCTCCGCGGTGTCATGCACAGCAAGCCACGTGATAAGACGCGTGGATTGACAGTCTCAGAAGCGGAGGCAACTGAGACTTGTACTTCGCCACCCAGATTGAGGTGAGTAACACCGCCACCACGAGGACCCACTAAGTAGTGGGAACTGGGCATTCCAAATTGGGGAGAAAAGGGGATAAAAAATTAAAAAAAGAAATGTTTCTGGTTCCGGCAGCCCTAACTAAAGCAGCCTAATTGTGAGTTGAAGGATAAATTAGGTGTATGCCTAGCTAAATAGATGAGTCTTTAGTCTAGACTTAAACTGAGTGAGTGTGTCTGCGTCCCAAACAGTGTTAGGGAGACTACTCCATCGTTTTGGATCCAAATAGGAAAATGATCTACCTCCTTTTGTGGATTTTGATATTCTAGGAACTATTAACAGGCCAGAGTTTTGAGATCGTAATGAACGTGATGGAATATAGCGTGGTAGAAGGTCACATAAGTACTGTGGAGCTAGACCATTCAAAGCTTTGTATGTAATTAACAGAATTTTTAGAATTAATATGAAATTTAACAGGTAGCCAATGTAACGACTATAAAATGGGGCTAATATGATCATATTTCTTGGTTCTAGTCAACACTCTGGCTGCTGCATTTTGAATCAGTTGAAGATTATTTATTGAACTTGCAGGACATCCTCCCAGTAATGCATTACAATAATCTAGTCTTGAGGTCATGAACGTATGAATTCATTTTTCAACATCAGCAACAGAGAGCATGTGTTGTAACTTAGCAATATTTCTGAGGTGGAAGAATGCTGTTCTACAAACATTGGAAATTTGATTTTCAAAGGACAGATTGGTATCAAATATAACACCTAAATTCTTCGCTGTTGAAGATGATGTAACAGTACATACATCGAGATTCAAATTATATTTTAGCGGTTTATTTTAAAGAGGTTTTTTGAGACGTGTGATGACTTCAAAGGGTATTCTCCCATATTCAAAATTTGTAGTAGCCAAAAGGGCACTCTAAATGGTTTGGGAAAAAGTGTACAACAATACATCACTTCACAGGTAGTGGACAGGGAAATTTACCCATCAGTTTTTGCGTACCACCTCAGTACTACACATTCGCTGCATCTGAATATCCATACATCCCTACTATTTAGTATGCCAAAAACAGTATTCCAATGGATTAGTATGTCCGAATCCTCAGTATTGATAAAACAGTAAGCGAGAAATACCCGGATGACCCACTATTTAAGGCAAGATTTTGAAGTGCAGATCGACTGGATACTTAACGATCCCATATTTCCTTTATATTAGCTGAGGCAACATCACGTTGGCATCACAAAATGCTGGATTTAAAAGAGCAGCATTGAACCACGAGTCTGGAAGCTCTTTTTAACTGTAAACTGTTCACAGTTGTTGTTATTACGTCATATAAACATCATCTATCCCCCAGATGAAGAATGTCTGGAATTTATTCATACTACTCGCATGCATACCTAAAGAACATACTGTTTTACCGGCCAAGAAGTGCGTCCTTCATCAAACAGAGTACATATTCTGACAGGACGCAATGTCTGAAACTTGAAAAATGGTGCCTTCTGTAGTATACAGAGGTAGGAAGGCATCAAAGGCACATCCGAATCCAATGTTTGCATGACATTCTGCTTACTAATATGCCTTCATCTGCTCAGGTTTTGATGATGGCATAGATATCTTCGCTGCCGATGACATTCATCTGATAGAGCGACTAAAAGTTAATAATTCATATATGTAACATTTAGATATTTTCAACTTATGATTCCATTTCTACCAAGAAATAATCATGGTAGTCCTCAAATATTTGCTTGATCATGTTTAAAGCTTACTTCAGTTTGTTCTAGATCATTAGACAAGACATTATGATGTCTTAGAAGCCTGTCTGAAACCATTTTCCTCAGGAGGTACCTTCATGCAAAACTATGCCTGTTAAAGCACTGACTGACTGGGCAGTTCGGCACATGAAGAGTTCATATTTAAACAATTGGTTGCTATATGGAATGGGCTTCCATGAGAATTGAGCTGCCTGAAATTGAGCTGAACTATTCCTGGCTGAAGAGGGGTAGATTTCAATCTGGCATTTACATTCCTGTGCATGCAGTGTTGAAATGTCACACTACATGTATTTTCTCATGGCTGTTGCTTAATAAACATCTGCAAATGTGTGAAAATGTCCCCAAAATGGCCGTACTACACAAGGAATAGTCAAATGTAATCATGTATCACCCCTATAATAATATTATTAGCGTCAGTAAATGGAAGTGGATTTATACCCTGGTATCCAACTTTTTCCTGAACACGGAAGTGTTCCACGATTTGACTGTTTTCAATATCCGGTCTCCAGTGTGTTCACTCACATCAGCGTATATTCCTAGCCGGTCATGTAATGTTTAATTTATTACATTTGTAAAAACTGTCAGAAAAAAAAACAAAAAACGTGGCTGTATATGCTGATATTTCACAGAGTCCAGATGACAATTGTTTTTATTGACAGTGCCTCGCCTGAGTGTTTAGATGACAAGAAGTGATGGTCCGAGGTTAGTTACTGTATTTATGTTATAGCACAAGTTCAGCCTGCCCTGAAATTAATTTTTACTCCAAGAAAACTTAAATGGTTGTTGCTCTCCATCTGGATCGCTCGTTTTGTTAGTTTTTGCATTGCATCTCGAGACCAGAAACAGAAAACAGTCAATTAGAGTCATCATGGCGCCGCCCAGTGGTTGCTCAGGAAAACTGTGGATAGTATGTGGAAAAATACACAGTAGATTATATTAAAAGAGAAAGCTATTAAAAGAAACTTTGGCTGCATGGTTCTTAATGACAGTGTTTACAATTCAGCAATCTTAGCTGGCATAAACTGCCAGTCAAATCAATCAATTTCATGATATTCAAACTGTTTGTGATTTATGAGTGACAATTCTGTCAATCAAACGACAACACCTTTTTCTCTTTACATCTTACCATTGCAGTCTTTAGGCACGATCATGATTTCAAGCTCGATTACACTTCCTAGAGCTTGATGCATGCGCAGAGCACTAGAAGGAGCTAGGACATGTAATCGAGCTTGAAATCATGATCGCCAAAGTTTATAATGAAAAAGTTACATTTTGGTCTGTTCTCACCCACACCTATAATATCGCATATGAAGACATGGATTAAACCACTGAAGTCTTATGGATTACTTTTATGCGGCCTTTATGTGCTTTTTGGACCTTCAAATGTCTGGCCACCATTCACTTGCATTGTATGGAACTACAGAGCTGAAATATTCTTCTAAAAAAATCTTTGTTTGTGTTCAGCAGAAGAAAGAAAGTCGTACACATCTGGGATGGCATGAGGGCGAGTAAATGATGAGAAAATTTTCATTTTTGGGTGAACTATCCCTTTAAGTCTGTCTATATAGCTCCACTCTCTTATTTTCTTCATTAAAACCATCTTGAAAAGCCTTGGTTGATTGCTTAATGGTTCAACTGTGTTGTAAACGGCTTCTTTTGTAATAAGAAAAATGGAATATACCTATAAATCTATAAACAGAAACAAGAGAAAATACAATGGAAAAGACTAATCCAAATCCTTTCTTTCCCTGAAAGGATAGTAGTTTGGTTTTACTGTGTTCACTTGTTTAACCAACAGCTATAAAATATGATGATATTGAAATTTGAGTTTGGAGGACAGAATTCGCAAAAAAGTATTATAACTTTAGACAACTGCAAGAGAAAATGCAAATTTGTGTATTTGGATTTCTGACTCAAAACCTTATAGTTACTGAGATATAGCCATTGTGACAACTTCCCCATGTGACAACTACTGTAGCCCGGCTCTCCCCTACAACAAAGAATGCAGTCAGCTTTTACTTTCTCTCCAACTTTTGTCTTCATTACTGCTAAACAGTCTTCCATCTAGTGTAAAGGGCAAATCTGATTTACAGTATCCATAGAATAAGCTCAAAATGAAGCTTTCTCTTGCTTTCATTCATACAATTAAGGCAATTGTATCCAATCACATTCCACTGCATTACAGGCCATTGCACATTTGGACAGTGTCCAGGCGACACAGCGAAACCCATGCTGCCCGGGATAATCGCTAACATGCCATCAGCAGGGCGGCTCTGGGAGCCTAACACACATGGTATGACAGATGCATCAGCATGCATTCTTCTGCTCGGCCTGGTAACATGTTGTTTCGCTATGGATGCTGCAGGACACTATGTCCACCACTGAAATCAAAGGGGGGGTGCCATGACCTGTGTCCCTAGTGCAGTCGTATCAGAGGAACTTTGAGATGATGCAAGGCAAGAATGTGCTATAAATGCAGTTTTTGATTTACGTATATCTAAAAAGTTGTAATATACACTCAAAAAATAGCTATTTGGCATAACTTGATTCAATCGTGGACAGTGGTTCCACGTGTTTGAAATTAGTATTCTTAACTTAAAATTACTATGTAATCTCAACACAAACACTTTGTGTAGAAAGAACCTAGTTGAATTGAGTAAACCCAACAAAATTAGATGTGTCAATGTAACTCAAATAAATCTCTTTTATTTCTTTATGTACTAACTAGTGAAAGTGAATGTTAGCATGCTAAATACATGCTGGGTGGAAGCACTACAGAGTGTAGTTTAATTTAGATGCTGTGCTATGGTTAGCATAGCATTTGCTCAACGAAGCAAGCAATCATTTCTGTGTGTGACATCTACCTGTCCTCATCATTCCCTCAAGCTCCACTCTTCACCATAATAGTAACCACCAAAACTCCAATGTAACAGAAACTCTTCTAAATCTCAACATAACAAGTATTCCCCTTTATATTCATCTTGCTCATAAACACATAATATTACACTTCATTTAAATATTTACTCTCTTCATCAAATCCCTTTCAAAGCATACTAGGAAATGGAAATCCCCTGCCCAGTTTCATCAATGCTACATTAACAACACAAAAAGTATTCATGTAGTCCCAGCTCAAATGGATTAAGTAAACTTCCATTTTACAAATTTAAATGGATCAAATGCAATGAAATCAAGTTGTCACAATGTTCAAGAATTGTGTTGCTTTAGATAATTTTAATTTAGTATATTGAACAAGCAGCAAAATAATTTTTTTAAAGGTGTAGTGTCTGTTATTCCTTTTTTTTTTTTTTTTTTTTTTTTTTTGGCTCTTTGTTGCATTTTATTGATCAGTATTTATGTCTTGTTGTCCAGTAAAACATATCTAAACATATTTAAAACAAGAACTCTTTTTAGTTTTTTTATTATTATTATTTTTAACATTTAGTGAGTTTTTAGTGAGGTTTCTGCTTACAATTTTTTGCCTATACAAGGTAAAAATAAACTTCATTTAAGATATATTCACTGAAAAATTAAGATAAATTTTGCTCCTCAAGTAAATGTATCTTGTTTTTTAAAGTTAAAAAAAATAAAAATATTATTATTATTATTATTTCTGGAAAACAAGACAAAAATACTTATTAAGATTTGTGCAGTGTAAACTAAAATACAATGTTTTAATAACTGGTTTGATTAATATTTTGAAAAATATTCATATGTCTGAATATATTGAATTAACTTGAATACATTAAGTTACACACACAAAACTAATTTTTATGAACTAATAGTTAATTAAGGTAGTTGAATTCTTGCCCTGATTAAGTAATTACGGCTCTCATTCTGAACTCTTGCTGCAGAATTTCTGTGGACTACAAGACAAGCTTTTATCTTGACTTTGGGTCTCAGATAGGGGATAACGGGGCAAGCTGTCACAGGGAAGTCATCACAACAATGGCTATATCTCACCACAACTATAAGGTTTTGTGTCAAAATTCCAACTGCACAAATTCTTGTTTTGTCTAGCAGTGATTTTGAATGTTGGTTTCAAACACCTAATTCAAACCTGTCTTAAATTAGAAAAGATGCTGTGAATTTTATCCTCAACATTTTGGTTGTAGCTTCTCTCTCGTGGTCTTTATATGTATCCGTGTCACCATCTCTCCTGTCTGTTCAGTTACCTCCTCTTGCTTTTACCCAATCATGTTCTCACTCCCTAGTAAGGCTGCTAGCCTGCCACTGCTTAGGAGGAACAGAGAAGAGCACAAGACCATTCCCAAATGATAGATATGCATTATTTAAACATTATATAAACATTACAGTAGATTAATCACTTTATGGTATCTAGAGGGGGAGGAAATTGATTCTTAGCTTTACAGAGAATTGATTCTCTTCAAAAGGGGTTTCTCACTAGCATCAGTAGTGAATCTCTCATTAATTATTTAACGATTGCACAGTTACTCATTTTTTGTTGTTGGTTCACTTGCCAATAATTAAATAAAATGGGTGTCTTGGTAATAATATCATTTCTTTATTTTTATATCCTTACATATCCTTATGCTTTTTACCTAATTACCTGCAATACTGTATATGGGGTCAGATTGTATTCTACTTAAGTCTGAGCGTTCCCTTGTGGAAGTATGAGGAACTACATGTGGGTAATTGAATGGAATGTCCACTAAATTTTTGACCAATTATTTAAATTCTTGGACAGCATAAACTGAGCAATAATGTTTTGTACATTATTTACAGATACTTTTGTATTTGAGGTTGCCTTTATTTCAGGTAACAATCAAAATGGTTTTGATTCAACTGAAGTATTTGACATACAGTAAATGGACAGTTCTGGTGGACAAGGTGGTTTGCAACTGCTGTTTATGGGTGGGGAGATATTTAAGCCACTATTTTTAACTAAAAAGAGTAAAACATAAACTGCATATTTCCAGGGATGGAGTCAATACAATCTGTATTCCTCAGGGTCTGATTTACTTCCTATTTTTTGAAGGGCATGCTTGAATGTATCATATTGAATTAAGGCCTGAATTACTTAAATAAGCTTAGATGAAATTAAGCTCAATATGGATAGGTCTCCAGGAAAAAGAGTTCAGTTCAGTATGTCTCTTAAAAATAAGAATTTCCCTTTGTAATGGCATGGCAAGGTTAGTTTAGGTTGTCAAATAGTTTAACCCATGAAAAACAATTATATTCGTTATTTAAAAATAATAATAATAATTAAAAAAAAGACTATTTGTAAATATCTATTATTTTTTACCTTGAGGGTAAAAAAATGTATATGAAAATAATGATTAGATGTATATGAGTACACTTAGATGTATTCAAGGTGTGAGACAAATATTGTCACGGTCCCGGCATGTGTGCCGGCTCTAACTGTTGTTTGTTTTTCTCTCCCTCGTGTCTCACAGGTGAAGCCGGCACAGGTGATCAGCGTATCCATGGGAACACTCTTCACTAGCCCTTGGCAGCATGCTGGTTCTCCGACTTCTTCAGCCGGTGCAGGGTGCGCCTTTACTTGACATTTGAGAACTTGTGAATAAATACTCTTGAACTCTCTCTCTCTGCTTTTGGGTCCTTTATCCTCCCCACTCCCCAACCGTGACAGAATAAACTGGCCAGCATGGACCCAGCGGAGGAGACGACTCTACACTCCATCAACAAGGAGCTTTGCTTGGACGACAACAAGACCAGATATCTGCTTCTAACTGTGATTTAGAGGTAATGGCTTCGCAGCTCGCGGATCTGACCGCGATGGTTCAGCAGCTCCGCTTTCCCTCTGATCCAAGTCCAGTGCAGGACACACCCCCCCACTCCTCCGGTAGCTTCTCACGCCCCCTGGCGACCAGAGGCACGTGCCATTCCTCCACTGCCATTCTCAGGTGAGGGGTCTGTTAGGGCTTTCCTCTCACGATGTTCACTGTTCTTCTCCTTCCAGCCCTCCGCATACTCCTCAGACACTATGAAGATTGCATGTATCATCACACTCCTCTCCAGGAGGGCTGGAGAATGGGGAACAGCGATGTGGGATAACCGGCATCTGTGTTGCTCCTCATATGAAGCTTTCTCCTCTGAACTTCGCCAAGTGTTTGACCAGGCAGCTCAAATTCGAGAAGCTGGGAGGATATTATCAGGGCTGTCCCTGGGTAATTGATCAGTTGCCAATTACGTCATTGAATTGTACACCCTGGCTGCTTCCAATAATTGGAATGGTTCCACAATGTGGGATTTGTTTTGCAAGGTCTCTCGGACACTATTCAAGATTACATTTACTCTCTGGACCTTCCCCCGTGGTTTGACGATTTGGTGGACTTAGCCATCCGGGTGGATCACCGTTTGACTCAACGCAATGAGCATCGTTGCCGCCGCTCTTCCCCCTCACGGACAGTTAAACCTCACTCACAATCCATGCCTGCAGCCAGAGTTTCCGATTCTCCTCCTGACTTTGAACACATGCAGGTGGTTAGACTTCCCATGCCCCGCAAGGAAAGGCAGCAACGACTTCAAAAGGGTTTGTGTTTCATCTGCGGCCATTCTGGCCACCTTGTTGCCTCCTGTCTGTTAAAAGACAACACTCTTCAGTAGTTAGGGGGTAACTGGCGAGTACGACACCCTTGGACAAAGCCCCTGGACACCCCATGCTCCTCACGGCTAGGCTGCTGATTGGTACAGATTGTCATGTTATCTTGGCCCTGGTGGATTCCAGCACCGAAGGGAATTTCATTGACACTGACGGCTTCCAAATGGCAGCTTCCCAGGATCCCATTGGATGAGCCCATCACCGCCCACACGCTTAGCAGCACACCCCTGTCAGTCATAACCCATTCCACTAAGCCGGTTACTTTGATCTCTGGAAACCACACTGAACAGCTGTCTTTTTACCTCATCCGATCTCCTTCGACCCCAGTTGTGCTGGGACACCCTTGGTTGGTTACACAAAACTCACACATAGATTGGGCAACCAACACTGTACTTGCCTGGAGCTCTTTTTGTTCTTCATATTGTCTTAACTCTACTGTCTCCCCTGTCCAGTCTTGTGTTTCATTGCAGAATGAGCCGGCTAATATGTCAGGAGCGCTGTTGGCATACCACGATCTGAGGACGGTGTTCAGCAGGTCCCACGCTGCGACCCTCCCTCCTCATTGCCCGTGTGACTGTGCAATTGAATTGCTTCCTGGCACTTCTCCTCTTCGAGGACGGTTGTATTCACTCTCGGCTCCCGAGAGGGAGGCCATGAACAGGTACATTAATGATTCTTTGGCAGCCGGTCTCATCCGTCCTTCCTCATCGCCTGCAGGGTTCTTCTTCGTGGAGAAGAAGGACGGCTCCCTTAGACCCTGCATAGATTATCGGGGGCTGAATGACATCATGGTAAAGAATCGTTATCCTTTGCCGTTGATGTCCTCAGCCTTCGAACTCTTGCAGGGGGCGTCCGTCTTTACGAAGTTGGACTTACGCAACACTTACCACCTGGTTCGTATCAGGAAGGGGAGTGAAAGATGCCATTTAACACGCACAGGGGACGCTCTGAATATTTGGTTATGCATTTCGGATTGGTCAACGCCCCCGCCGTCTTCCAGGGGCTTGTGAATGATGTGCTTAGAGACATGGTTGATCGTTTTGTCTTTGTTTATCTTGATGATATTCTGATCTTCTCCCAGAATATGCAGGACCATGTGCAGGACGTCAGGCAGGTGCATCAGCAGCTGTTAGAGAACCGGCTGTCAAGACAGAGAAGTGTGCTTTCAGTCGGTTCCATTCTTGGGGTTCATCGTTTCATCCGAGGGAGTACATATGGACCCGGCTAAGGTAAAAGCCGTCTCCGAGTGGCCAACCCCAGATTCTCACAAGGCATTTCAGAGGTTTCTGGGGTTCGCCAACTTTTACCAGAGGTTTATTCACAACTATAGTCAACTTGCTGCGCCGCTGACGGATCTCACCTCCACGCGCACTGACTTTAGTTGGTCCCCACGGGCTGAAGCCAAGCTACTCGGGAGCTACTCGTACCCAAACGCTTATTAGACAGCCTTTCTGGTGGCCATCGCTTGCGCAGGACGTTTGCCAATTCGTTGCCGCCTGCCCTATTTGTGCGACCAATGAGTCTTCCTGTAACCCCCCAGCCAGGCTGGTCACACATCGCCATGGATTTTGTAACTGGTCTTTTAACTGTAACTTGTAACTTTTCTGTGAAGTGTTTTTAAAAATAAGCGTAAAAGTAATTAGCAATGTAATAACTTTTTCGATGTAGTAATCAGTAAAGTGCATGAAATGATTACAATTTTAGAGAAAGTGCCTCCATATACTGTACATGACACAGTAAAATCTAAAATTTCACCCAATTACAGCAATCAGTTTTACCTTCCACACAATTGCTAATCAATGTATTATGTGACATTCTGGCAAATCACATTCATTTTTCTACATGATGTGTTCTAGAACCTGAATGAGGATCACTGTTGTAGTCCACATGCTCCAGATGAAGTGTAGGAATGAAAGAAAGCAGCAGGCGGCTCGGTCTAACGTGCAGTTTCTGCAGTTTGGAGCTGTCATCTTTCTCTCCTCTCTTGCTCTGTTGCCTGAACACTGATAGTTCACTCTTCAGTTGATCACACAAGGCAGAAAGGCTGGTTTTCTCCACTCCAACTAGACATAGCACATCACTTAAATGTAAAATAAATATATTTAAGTATAAAAATTAAAAACATTTAAAGTAGTATGTACAATACAACACTGATTGTGGGGGGGTCACCGTGTAATATACAGTACATTACACACTATAAACGTGGTGAATAAAAGTGCTTTTATTGCCATTAAAAGACCTACTGCTGGTAACAAAAGTATTCACAGTGCAAATATAAAGGAATGTTTAGGGTTCAGTACAAGTAAATCTCTATCGACAGCATTTGTGGTATATTCGTATGTTGATTTGCTTAAAATATTTTTTGTCCACTGTTCCATCTTATATTTTAAAGCAAAAAATGCAGTTAGTGTAGTCACAGTCACAACTTGGCTGGTTGGCATGCACAGTTAGCCCCTGCTGGTAGGTGCCGCAACGTTTTGCTGGCAAAAAGTCTGTTTGTCCTTTACCAGCTATTCAGAAGGTGTTTCTTCAGCTTCGGACACTTTAAGCACTGTGGACTTCTAGAAACTAAAGCCTTGGTAAAAACATTTTTCACACTCTCACTTGTTTTTTTGTTTTGTTATGTTTTGTTAACTAACAATGCAATACAGGAGATTTGTGTCATTTTTGCCTTTTTTTCTGAAAGTCTTGAAAAATCTCATTTCCACCACATCTCACATTCTGTATTGTTTTTAATAGAATTCCTTAGTGGAAATGTAGGTGATGGAAATTACATTTTAAAAGTTTTTGAAATAAAGTGACTCCTTTATCTTGCCATGTCTAATTTCATAGCTAGTATGCTAAATATACACATGCTGAGTGCACCTTTAATTGTGGCTGAGTTCGAAATTGCATACTACCCATACTACTTGTACTACTACTCCCATATCTGTCTATGGCAGAAATAATAAGAAGTATGGTAGTATGCAATGCCGAACTCAGCCACAATTAAAGGTGCACTCAATATTTTTTTGCAAATGCCATCTTGGACTTAAACTGACTCCTAGGGGCCTGGTTGCAGCATCATTCAAACACATTACTTTTCATTTACCGATGCATTTTCATATATATAGTTTCCAATAACAGGGCGGTTACTGAGATTATGTGAGTAGTATTTGGCTGGTCATGTGATTCTAACATGGCAGCCACCATGAGAGGACCCTCTCCATGTAGAATAAAACAGCTTTTATAAGGTTACCGATGTGACAGGATTCTTTATCTCATGTTAGTGGTCATAAATTTATGCATATGTTTCAAAATTACTATTAACTTCTTTAGGAGTAAAAAAAAAAAAAAAAATTTTTTTATGAGGAAAAATTACAGAATGCACCATTAAATAATATTTTCACACTTTTTGTGTAATTTGGCAAAATTACAGCTGAATTGGAAATGACGCCCTTTTTACCTTGATTTTTCTGTTTATTTCAAACTCTACTTGTCTCTTGTCTCATATTTCATTTCAGGCATGCTCTTCATTGACACTTTTGTTGACTTGGTAAACAAGTACACTAACTTTTGAAAATGACATCACAACTCAGATATAATTCTTTTTTTTTTTTTTTTTTAATAGTTAGAAATCATTTTTACACAATAAATACTGAAATTGTTTATTTCACTCTTTGTTTAGATGTTGTTTGTTTAGAAACATGTAATAATTCGTTTTTTTATAAAGGATTTTCATAGTTTAAAGAGCACATATTATGGTTTTTAAATGTGCCTAATTTTGTTTTAAAGGTCTCATACAATAGATTTACATGCATCCAAGGTCAAAAAACACTTTAATTTGCTCATAATTTAAATTGCAGCATTACCTTTTTTTCCCAGTGTCAAAAAGGACTCGTTCAATGATCCGTTCTAAAGATTCCTTCTAAACTCCTCCTTTCAGAGAGCCTACTCTGCCCTGATTGGTCAGATGTCCCAGTCTGCTGTGATTGGTCTACCGCTTAGTGTAGTGTTTGAGGGCGGGTCAAAGCTGTTCGCGAGCAGCCAGTGAAGACCAGAGGCGGGGTTTTTGTTATCAAATTACATATGTTAGTACAGGAAGTAAGTCTGGAATTACTAACGACTCATTTCAGGTGTTAAGAATTGGTTCTTTCTTTTGGGAGTTAATAACTCCATTTGTTGTGCCCTTTGATTTTTGAAACTTTGCAGACTTTCTTACATTCACAAACAGCTATATAACACACTACATGAAAGGTAATATTTGAAAAACCATAATAGGTGCTCTTTAATATTGAAAGTCTGGGTCTGAGACAAGGCTAAAACAGTCAAACCTATATATAAAAGGCATGTGAAAAGTACCAAAAATAAATGTTAATAACATGGTAAAATTAAAAATAAATAAATAAATAAATAATAATAAAAAAGTTTCCAATTCAGTTTTAATGAGACCTTCATATTGCTAACAAAAAGAAAAAAGTTGAAATATGTTAGTTTATTAAAAATCAAATCCTGGGACATGAAAGTGGCCAAAGTTGTAGAAACACCCAAAAATGACATATTTCTTTTCTATTATAGTAGATGGTTAACCAGCAGAACTCTTTATTTATGCCAGTGCCTGCTCCTAAGCTTTCTGTTTACACAATGAATTCCCTTTCAGCAATGCCACTGATTCGTTTCTTTGGGCGCAAACAACATCCATATACTGTAGTTATAATGTCATTTCGACCCAGAAGCTTTGATAGTGAATGTTATCATTCTTTGTATTCCCTCATCACATATTGTTTCCCACAGAAGCCCTTATGGTCAGCATTCTGAACATTGTGATCGTTTCAGCAGATTCACCTGCTCAGGATCCTACCTACATTGTTATAATGTCATCTTGACCAAGTTCTAACAATATTTATATCAGTATGTGCATGGCTATCAATGCTTAGAGAACATCTTAGCCTTCATCCACTCACTCCCTGTTCCTTCTTATCAGAAGGCCAGCAGTCAGTTTCTCTCTCTCTCTCTCTCTCTCTCTCTCACTCATACACAAACACACGCACACATATGCAACTAACAATATAATTGTGCATAGTTAGGGTAGCAAAATTAATAGGTGTTTTAACCATTAAAATTGAAGAGAACAAGCTTTCCATGTCTTTTACTGTTGACGTCAAATGTTATGCTGATATGTTAAAAATTATTTTCTGTTAATAAACATTATGCTAGAGATGCTTAAATACTGATACAATTTTTTTGTCTGTTTCTCACACAGAGCTATTGTATGGCTTCAGAATATAATGCAAAAGTCCACTTTTAAGATTTACTTTTTGAAGCTTGAAAGCTTTTGTTCATGCCAGAGAGTATTTAGCAGAGACGGGCCACTTCGATTAAAATGAATGGGAGAAACTGGAATGCCAAACGGTCAACGGATGTAGAAAGAAGTCCTGCCTTACAGGTAAAAGAGCCAATCACCTTTTAGATACAGACATTGCCTGTCAATCAACTTGAGAATGCGCATGCACATTAGCTATACAATCCAGGAAAATTTCGGGGGTTTTTTGGGCGTAATCTGAGGTAAAAAATCACAATTTATGATTTCACTGTTGTCAGATTTTACTGCTGATTTGAAATATATTCTTTGATCGTCATCTTGACCAACTGTTTTTGAGATTTCTGTGTTCCCCCATTCAAGAGTTGCACTTTTATGACTGGAAATATGACTCTTCTTCCAGAGAGTGTTCCAAAGATGGCCGCCAGTGGACTGACTTGCTAGAAATACTTTGGTTCCCGCTCATTGCAATTGCATGAAAAAACCAGCACAGTCTTTAAAATTTCTCCTTTTGTGTTCTATGGGCTGTTCACACTGAACGCAGTTTTAGGTTTGTCTGCACAGTTGTTAAATTGTTTTTCTATGTAAACATGCATTTGATAGACATATTTGATTTTTTCTTTGTTTTTCAGCGCTACGTTTCTTTGTTTTTCAGCATCACGTGCAGGATCACCATGTTTGACGCAGTTTCAAGTCTTCTTTCAACTTTTAAAATAGCATCTCGAAACACTTGCGATCTGTTCTATTAATTGTGCTGCGTCTAGATTTTTAGTGAAAGAATGCATTCGGTCTGAACGGCCCCAAGAAAGTCAGATTTGGAATATAAGGGTAATTAAATGGTGACAGAATTTTCAATTTTAGCTGAACTATTCCTACATAGAACGTTCCTTTAAAGGAATAGTTCACCCAAAAATTTAAATTTCTCATCATTTACTCACCCTCATGCCATCCCAGATGTATATGACTTCCTTTCTTCAGCAGAACACATTTGAATAAAAATAGAAAAATATCTCAGCTCAGTAGGTCCTTATAATGGAAGTGGATGGTAACACAATTTTTGATGCTCTAAAAAGCACAGACAATCAGCATTAACGTCATCCATACAACTCCAGTAGTTAAATGAATGTCTTATAAAGCGATACGATCGCTTTTGGTGTGAAAAAGATCAATATTTAAGTACTTTTTAACTATAAATAATCGCTTACGTTAAGCAGTGGTATGCGCATTCATGAGAGGGCTGAGGTCACGCGGTATCTCGTGTGACGTATTGCCATTGACATGTTCATGCGAGAAGTGACACATGCGCAATGTTTACAACTGAGTAGGAGGAATGCTGTACAGACCAAACGGTGTAAACAAATTGAAGTAAATTTAAACAAACATGTCAGAAGATTTTGATTTAAGAGGAGAAGAGGAGATACAAGTTTTTGCACAGCCATATTTTTATGAACCTGAGTATTCTGACCAGGAGCACAGGATGATGGAGGAGGCTGGACCAACAGCAGCACAACAAAAAGCCTCAGAGAGACAGAGAGCTCAGGAGACGTGGTGGTGCACATGTAGGCAATGCCAGACAATGCCAACAGAGGTAGAGAGTGTCTGCTGCAACGAATGGAACGTTGCCATGCCATCGCTGGAATGACCATGTGACCTCAGTCCTCTCGTGAACGCACATACTGCTGCTTACCAGATGCAATGATTTATAGTTATAAAGTACTTAAATATTGATCTTTTTCGCACCAAAAGTGATCGTATCGCTTTATAAGACATTCATTTAACCACTGGAGTCGTATGGATGACGTTAATGCTGACTGTCTGTGCTTTTTGGAGCATAAAAAAGTGTGTTGCCATCCACTTCCATAACAAGGACCTACTGAGCTGAGATATTTTTCTGTTTTTCTTCAAATGTGTTCTGCTGAAGAAAGGAAATCATATACATCTGGGATGGCATGAGGGTGAGTAAATGATGAGAGAATTTTCATTTTTGGGTGAACTATCCCTTTAACACTTCTGACTCCTACCCTGCCGATGAGCTGGTTCCTTTCATCCACTAGGGTGGCACCATGCTCTCTAAGCACCTCCACACGACACACATCACTTTCCTCTACTGCTTTCTACATCAGTTCCACCAGATTATCCTGCTACTGTTGCGCCTCTGCCAAGCTCCATCCCTCTTCCTCCTCCTCTTCTTCATCTTCATCATGCAGCACTTCCTTCATCTCATTTTTTAGAGGAAATTCAATTATCTCTTCCACAGCCAAGCTGTACTCGGTTCCTGTCCCAGATGATACATCTCCTTCACACAGCTCTTCTGCTGCAGTGGGCCCCTGACATGACTTAAATCCTTCCATCATGCTGCTCTCAGCTTTGCTCATGAGTGTGTCGGATTGAGAGAGATTCTTTCTCTCCAGTTTTAAAGCAGGTCTGCTGTTAGCCTGAAAGGAGAGCTCTTGTGGTGGGGTTGGAGAAGGGACAGGAGAGGATGGCGTCACCTTTATCTGTTTCTATGGTAGAAAACTTCTGTTTTGCACTGTAAACACAGAGTTAAATAGCTTCAAAAATATTGTATCAAATATTTTTATAATTTAAATATGTCAACGACTGGTTGTATTATTCCTATCTTCTAATAGAGTTGGAGATTGCGGTCAGGTTAATGGGGGCAGTGGTGACCTTTCAGCAAAAGACAGGTTTGGTACTATACATGAAGATAAAATGTAAGATATCGTTCACCCCAAAATGAACATTTTGTTTTGTTATTTACTCACCCTCATGTTGTTCCAAACCCATTCCAAAAATGTTAGTCTCAGTCACTATTCGCTTTCATTGTATGGAAAAAGATGATGAAAGAAATCAAATGAAAGTGAAAGGTGACTGAGGCTAACATTCTGCCTAACATCTTCATGTTCCACAGTAGAATAAAGGTTATACGGGTTTGAACAACATGAGGGTGAGTAAATAATGACAAAATATTTATTTTGGGGTTATAGCATACACAATGAGTCATTTGGATTACCGGACAGAACAAAGGCTGATAGTTGTCTGGACACAGTACGTTGTGCCTGACTGGTTGGTAGGTCCTGGGTCTGTATATCCTGAAATAAGAGAGGAGGAGATACTGACAGCGCTTTTTGATGAATAACAAAGTCTTTCTAGCAAGTCAGTCCACTGGTGGCAATCTTTTGAACACTCTCAGGCAGCTATTTTTCTGTCTTAACAAGCAGCATGCAAAAGCAGCTCCTCTGTACTTGAATTGGGTCGGAACGGTTGGTCAAGATTACGATCAAAGAACATATTTCAAATCAGCAGTAAAATCTGACAACACTGGGATCATAAAATGTGCTTCTTTACCTCAGATTACACTAAAAAATGTAAAAATAAACGCTTGTATAGCTAATGCGTATGCGTGTTCTAGAGTTGATTGACAGGTGATGTCTGTATCTAAAAGGTGATTGGCTCTTTTAACTGTAAGGCGAGACCTCCTTTCTACATCCATTGACCGTTGGGTGTTCCAATTTTCTCCCATTAATTTTAATAGAAGTGGCCCGTCTCTGCTAAATAGTCTCTGTGAATAATCAGTTTGTACTGCCGTCTGATACACATGATTAATTATTGAGTAAGGGCTGTCGTGAAAAGTGTCAATTACAGCATTCTTTTTAGGTCTACTGACGTTGCGTCAAATATTTCTGTTTACAGCAAGCTTTTTGAAGCAGTTGAGCATATTAAATGTGCTGTAAGCAATTTTGGCCATTCTAGAATTTCCACAAGCTGAGCCATTGGATTAGCCACGGCCCCTCTTTCCGAAACCCGCTCTCCAAAGATACCAAATGAGCTTTATTGAGAACAACATCGTTGTCAAAAACAGCAGCAGCAAAATAGCGCCATCAACTGACAACTGTTATGAGCAACATGGCGTAAAAATAGCAAATAAGCCTCAATAATTTGCTGCAACTACAATATTATGAGAACGCAATAAATGATTGACAGGAAGAAGCATCAGAGACCGTGGTCCGCGGACACTTTTTGGTTTGCTGTTTACAAAGTCTAGAGCTGTAACAGAGACAGCTGAGATATCTCACAACACTTGTTTCATTAATATCTTTCAGGGAGTATGACATTTTTCTTCTTGTTGAGGGTGTTATTGTATTGGACAAAATTATTGGCTTTTTACAGTTGATTATTTGTTGATTGGTTTAATTTAGAATGTTCTGCTTACCTCTGGAACATTCTCCTCAAGCAAACTCTTAGTATTCCTCCTCCTGAACAAATCCAGAATATTCTGAATATCATTATGATATTCATAAGATTACTGAGAAATAATCAGTACAGTGTAACTTACTGCTGTTTAAAGGGTTTAGTATACAACTTCTGATCTTCCTCTTCATCATCTAGTTCTTCCTCAACCAAACAGCTCCTGTGTGGAGTTTAGAGTAAGTTGACCCTTTTTCAGACTTTTAGAATATTGTGTAATTTTGCTAATAGAAATGAAAATAAGGATTTGTCATGATGGATTATTTGGCAGTTGAGGGTGTCCTTGTATAATTAATCAGAAAAAGAAATGATGAGGGGTACAAACTTGCCATTGTGCAGAGCCCCAGCAAAGAGTTAATTGTCAGCCATAATAAAAGAAAAACCCAAATCCTGTAGAACAGTTGAAAAACTCATTAACTGAAACTTTTAATGGGTAGAGCCAATGACAATTATACCTCTCCATCAGTTGAACTCAAATATTTGGCTTCATTTTAACCTTCACATCCCCTTCCAGACCCATTTAAACCCCCTCTCTCCCATACAATATATGAGCAGTTGATTTATAGGCATTTTAAAAAGTATCTCAAAGCATACTTAACCAGTGCTTTCCCTAAGGCAAATTCATTCTCTTTACTCCTCAAGGCTCCGATATACTTACGGTGAAGTTTTTCTTTGTTCTTCACTCAGAGGTAGAAAGAGGGTCAAAACAGTCGAGCAATGGTGTACTAAGGTATTCTATCAATGGTGAACATTCAGACACCGGCCACACCACTGGGGGAGGCATTAAGATGAGACTACATGTCAAACATTTACTAATGTGACATTTAAAATGTATTATCAGTGACCACAGGCCTCATTCTATGAATAGAATCCACATGCGATCAGTAAAACAAGCTGTTTTAACCACTTAAAGTAATATACAGTCACTGAGAACGTTATTAGAACACCTGTACTCATACATATTCATACGATTATCTAATCAGCCAATCATGTGACAGCAGTGCAATGCACAAAATCATGTAGATACGGGTCAGGAGCTTCAGTTAATGTTCATGTAATAGTAGCCAGCTGGTAGGTAGCTGTGCAGTGTGTAAACCTCACTCCCCTGGCCTCAAGACACTAGAGACTGATGCTAGGAGTTGTAGCCATTAGCCTCCTGGTTAGCATGCCTGCTTCCCATGCTGGAGACCCTGGTTCGAATCCTGCTTGAAGTGGGTTGAGCAGGACTGGTTATATTCACATCAACCATCAGAATGGGGAAAAATGTGATCTATGGCATGATTGTTGGTGCCAGAAGGGGCTGGTTTGAGTATTTCTGTAACTGCTGATTTTTTGGCAGAAAAGTGAACTCTGCATGCCAGTGTTCATGTTGACCGAACTTGACTGCATGAGTTAATGTAGGTGGAGCACCGGATCACACCAACTGATGACATGGACCTATGGCAGTATGAAGGTGTTTAGCAGTCTGTACGAAGTTTTCCTGCGAGTTTCAAGCTACCACCAATCTCAAAATGCATCAAACCAGTTCATTCTTCAATTTCGCAAAATTGGCGCTTTGTTTACATGTATTCTTTTTATTTCTATTTATTGAGCCTATTTTATTTCTTGCAAATTATTTGTATATACTTTTGATTTCTTGTTTTTATGCATTTTATTCTTAGTCTATGATTTTGTTTTATTTTATCTCCTTATGTGAATCTGTATATTTTTTTAAAGAATGCATCTTATGTTATGTGCATTTTTCTCACACCATTGGCAAAACATTTTTAACCTCACTTAATTTTGTTAATTCAAGACCTATTCTCTAAAAACATGTCTTAATACAGTATATGATGCAATTTTGCTTCTCAAGTAAATCTATCTTGTTTTAAGAATTTTTTCTGAAAAACAAGACAAAATACTGATTAAAATATTATTTTTGCAGTGTTAAAGGTGCACTTTTGAAGTATGTCGAAGTGGCTTACATTGGCTTACAGTGACATCGAGTGGTCTGGATGCTGCATCATTCAAACACATTAGTTTTCAGTTCCCAATGCCATTGTAGAAATTCACTATGCACAGTAAGCAAGGATTAATTTAATCAATGAATGAAAGTGTCAAATAACAGAGCAGTTACTGAGATTAAGGGAGCAGTATTCAGCTGGTCATGTGATGCTAACATGGCTGTCCCCATGAGGCGCCCCTGCCCGATGTAGAATAAAATAACTTTTATCAGGTTACTGATATGACTGAACTCTTCATCTCGCATGAGTGGTCATGATATTATAAATATGTTTTAAAATTATTATTCATTCATTTAGAAGTACAACTTTTTAAATGAGTGAATCTTTAAAGAACTGAAGTATTAAAATTTCTTTTTTTTTTTTGTCCTTTAAACCCTGTAATCTTTTTGTGTTACTGTCAGGTTACTGACTGCAGTACTCACAACACATCCTCTATTGCTACTGTGCACTTTGGATCCTATTTCTTTGGTTTGCAGTGAATTTCATTCCAGTACTCCTCCAGCTTTATACTGAGGTTGTGCGTGGTCTTCCTGTACAAAATAGTGTTTTTCCATCAGACTAACTCAAGGGCATCATTTGAGGCAAATACCACTGGTGAGATAACCAATGTTTGTTCAGTGCATAGTGTCATCAGTGTCATTAAAGTCCTGTTTGTTGTGAGTAGGTTGGAGAAAATTGCACTCTATTACACCGATGACTCCCACACCTTTATTAACCTGGTACATCATAATCCCATAATGCTCTTTACTTTTGGTGTTATATCCAAAAGTGATTCATATACTCTTGTTCTGAATATTAAGTTAAGCAAAACTGAGACAGAAAGAGAGAAACGAACTACGTGTCTCTGTGCACTCCAAAAGACGACATGTTTTTAAGGATACAAGGAATGATGGCCTGTAGTTGTCTTACGCAATATGAGCCAGGCTTTTTGATATCAGCTGGCTCTTCACTCTCTGTCTGCAAATTATGATTTGAATGCAAGGCTTCAGGTATAAGATGATACAGTATGCCTATTTATAAAAATGTTTAAAAAAAGATTGGTGAGAAAGATCACGGTGCTGACATTTAGTTAAACCTTACACTTTACATTGCAGTATTAATTTTAGAGTTTAATCACTTAATAAACAACATGTACTTAAAGTCAATATGAAATAAAAAATAGACCTTATTACTTTCTGAAAACATGTTCCTGATCTTATTATGTACTGTACATGTTTCATGCTGACTTTAATATGCACTTACATTGCCTGGCAAAAAATAAGTAGCTGTTTGGATTTAGTTAAGCAGATACTTAAGAAAACAACTAAGGAGATTGCTGAAATCACTGGAATTGGGTTGAGAACTGTCCAATGCATTATTAAAACATGGAAAGATAGTGGTGAACCGTCAGCTTTGCGGAAGAAATGTGGTTGGAAAAAATTCTTGAATGATCGTGATCGGAGATCATTAAAATGCTTGGTGAAGTCACATAGTACAAAATCAACAGTAGAGCTCACGGCTATGTTTAGCTTTTGGGAAAAAGTCTTTGGGATGTGCTGGAGAAGACTTTACGGAGTGGTTCGATACTCCCGTCGTCAACACAAGATCTCGGCCAAAAATTAATGCAACTCTGGATGGAAATATATGTTGTGACATTGCATAAGGTTGTCAAAACAATGCCACGACAAATGCGCGCCGTAATCAAAGCTAAAGGCGGTCCAACGAAATATTAGAGTATGCAACTTTTTTTTGGCCAGGCAGTGTATTTTGTGGAGCTGCTTGTAAATATCCTTTGTTAGTAGTATTATTACTATTTATTAATTATAATGAATTATATTTACATAGACACTGTAATGTAAACTGTAAAGTTACCAATGCGTGTTAGTGCATGACTTGTTCTTGTGAGGTCAAACCGAGCCAATCAAAGCTGCAGCGCTCACCCGTAATGAGTACTCACTCTCTGGGGTCATGCTGAGGCCACCATTACTCTTTTCACTGATGTGTTCTCTGATCATTATGTCGTATTTATCAATGTCAAAGTCAAATTCAGTGTCACCATTTGTGGTCCTGAAAAACACAGCATATACTGTATATAGACACATCACTCTTTCTGACCATCCATTACAGTCTATTCATTAATTCACATTAATTTATCTAGTCATCAGACCATGTATTTACTCATCCTTAATTTATAATCTTTTTACTAATCCATCCAATTTCCTCCATTGATCCATTTGTGCATGTATCCAGTAAGAGAGACGGAGCTTGCGTGCACAGTTTCCAGATGATGATGCGTGTTCCTGTGGTTCCAGCAGCGCTGATGGTGCGGAGTTCAGCAAACAGCTATTTCTCCGAGCTAAGGAGAGAGTGTGTGAGCATCGCCCTCAGCCTGGCTCCATCTTCCACTCTGGTGAGATTAAATTTCAGTGGTCAAAAGTTCCTTATAAATCCAAGAACATTAGGTCCATAGTATGGGAAATCCAAGCACATGTACAAAACCAGTCAAACACGTTTGGACACACCTAATCATTCTTTTTTATTGCTCTTTTCCACATTTTATGATAATAGTAAAGTCATCAAAACTATGAAATAACACAAATTGAAGTATGGGAATTATGTAGCAAACAAAAATCTTATCTTTTAGCTTTTTGGTTAGATCACAGCTCTGCACATTCTGGGCATTCTTTCCAATATGACCCTAAATTCAACCCAATTCTTCCAAATTACTGACAAGTCCCCCATGAGACATTTTTGTGTTACTGATAGTGTGTTGTACAGGCAACTTTTGTGACATGGTTTCTGGTCCTGTAGGAACCAGGTAGCAATTGCATTCACATAAAAAAATGGTGAACGTGATTCGGAGGTTGCATTTTCACTCTAAAATTACAGTTTTACTTCACTGATGGTGAGGCTTGGGGTTGGGGTTAGGGGGAAGAGTTAATAAAATATGCATTATTGTTGACTGTATCACATAATTTACAACTAAAATAAAAATAATTGGAGTTGGCCTAAACCCCTTCTGGAGTACCTCCGCCCCCTTCTGGAGCTATTCCGCCCTCTTTTGGAGTTTCTGCCCCCCTTTGGAGATCTCTAGGCTGCAGCAATACTAGTCTAAGCCTCAGACAGCATGCCCACAGACCGCTTATAGCACACAAAACTGGAAAACGTTTTCTCAATCAACTCAGCGCAGATCTGATTGGCTGGTTCGATGGAACTTCCGCGAGTAGATGCACACAGGACATTTTATCAGTCCACCTGGAAGCAGAGTTGTGTTCACAAGGTTCTACATTGATAAAATGAATGCTTTTGGGGAAGAAATAATCACAGAACTTTGCCCAAGTGTGCCAGGTTAGTGACATCAAATCTTTTAAAGATATTCAGAGTTTCGATTGAGGCACGTAGCAGAAAGTGAAGCGGATATCCACATGCAGAGCTGCATTTTCTGCTTTGTTTACTTAGTTATGTCTGTGAAATTCTCTATAATGAGGTTTTCTGTGCTGTACTTAGACTCTCTACACATTTTACGCTATTCATGTTTTCTGTGCAATCGCTCGCAGAGACCCGCGCAGGCATTATATAAATAATTTTTCCCCCATGTCTGTCTTTTTTTTATTGGTATGAAACATCTCCAATAACCCCTCTCCTAAACACCTCGTAATGACAAAACCGCAGTCATAGGTCTAACTACGCGAGACTACAGCAATACCTACTTCGGAAACAGGAATTCACACGTGCCCATACATTTAATAACACTTCCAACTTCGGCCACTGGGGGCAGTGATTCGAATTATGGAAAGCACAGACCGATTTCAGCAGCAAAACTTTTGACCTACTTTTGCCGAATTTCAACCAACTTCATGAAGAGTCCACTTGGGCTGCTTTTTAAACAGTACTAATTTATATTTGTCTACAAAATAATTTCACACATTTAAGAAAAAAAAGAAAAAAAAAAGGCCTTTAGATCAAAATGTTCTTAAGATCATGAGAAACAAAGTCAAAGTTGTCCAAACAGTTGGCTGTTATTGTATTTAATACTAAGTACAAAACACAGTTAACCAGGCTCTTTGCTTAGATTCACTTGTTTAACAAATCAGCAGTTCTGCTTAATCAGACTTTGTTTATCTAAAGTAAAGTCTATTTATTTAATGAAAGAAGAGTACTGGTTTTCTCCATGGTGTCTAAACGTGATGATGGGCATCATGACTCACTGGGCTCCGATGGCCTTGAGGTAAGACTGGGAGAGTAGACCCACACTCATGCTGTCTCTGGTCTTGGTGAAAACAATGTTATCTTTGCCCAAACGCATGGACCCTGATTTAAACCCACTGCCATACACGCCAGCTGGAATGTGACCTCTTGCAGCTCTCTTCTCACTGAAACCAAAGCTTGAAAATATCAGCAGAATGTGTTAACATGCATTATGAATAATATATCTAAACATAAATTCACAAACAGAAAACTTGTTTTAGAACTTATTATAATGTCTATCACATAGTCAAGTTTATGTTGCACTAATAAGTAATTGCATTCATTGTAATGTAGTGATTACAAGAAGCCAGTTATGTGTCCATAATATTTCTGGCAGTATGCCCTACCACTCAGTGTTGGTTTAATGTTATGACTTTTTAGTGCTAAGGACACAAGACCACTGTGTATTCCTTGAATTAACTGAACTCAACTTATAGAGTGATTATGAATGCAATTATACTGTAAGTGCTGGTGTATAGAAAAGTTTGAAGTTGTTTTCTCCATTATGTTTTTCTATCATAAAAGTTGTATTTTGAATTTGTCTGTAATTAGTTGTCATATAAGCAGATGTATAGTTCATACTTCCTAGAGACAAATGTTTGCATAGAAGCATGAAGTTCCTCAGCATGTCATGTTCTCTCTTTTAGTATTCAGCATGAGGACTAAACAGGTCGATGCATCGCTTTTTTAAAATGATGCTTTTTTTTTCTTGCCGCTTGCCCAGACCATGTCTATGTGACTTCGATATTTTACATAATGTCTGCATGAGAGACCACCCACTTTTTCTAGAATTAAAGCAATATTCCGGGTTCAATACAAGTTAAGCTCAGTCAGCAGCATTTGTGGCATAATGTTGATTACCACAAAAATTCATTTCGACTCGTCTGTCCTTTTCTTTAAAAAAGCAAAAATCGAGGTTACAGTGAAGCACTTACAATGGAAGTGAATGGGGCCAATTTGTTTTTGCTTATCAATTTATAAAAGCACTTACGTGAATTATTGTTAAAACTTGTGTATTATTTAAGCTGTAAAGTTGTTTAAATCGTTGTTTTTACGGTCACTTTAGGGTAACTTTAGAAGTAAACATCTGCATTTACTTTGACTGATTTTAAAACTTTAATACTGAATTTAAACTTTTCCTAAATATATTTTTGTACCTTTATTAAAATTTCTTACAACTTTTTATAAACATTGTTTCTTAGTCATTTATTGTTGTATGCATCAAGTGCATTCACACATTTTTAATTTGCTGCACTGAAAATGTAATGACTAAATTAGTGCATGCAAATGGACATCCTATAGTCATTTTTACCTGAGCATCTTGTGAAGTTTGGCCCTGGTCAAACCCACCCCATTGTCCATAAATGAAATGCAGTCCAGGCTTTTGATGCATGTCCAGTCTATCCAGATCTGTCTGGCATGAACATCTGGATCATAAGCATTATCAGTACACAAAAATGGCTTAAGGCTTGAAATCTAATTAAAGGTAGTGTAACCATGGAACTACTGGTGAAATGTTTTGAAATAAGATAAGCCTCATGCCAGGAAAAAAAAACCACTGTAATACATAATTAAAAAAAAGTTTCAAGGCAAACCCAAAGTTGTAAACAAGTCTGTTGTCTCTGTTTTATAAACTAAGCTGAACAAAAGGTATTGAGAGAACTCACCAATCAATTCAGCTATGGCACTGAATGGCCAGGTGTGACTTGTGGAATTAGAATGAAGAAATTTTGGACTGCATTTGTGGCATAATGTTTATTACCACAAAAAATAATTTCAACTCATCCCTCCTTTTCTTTAAAATCGAGGTTACAGTGAAGCACTTATAATGGAAGTGAATGGGGCCAATTTTTGGAGGGTTTAAAGGCAGAAATGTGAAATCTGAAGGACAACATACTGTTGTCAGTATTAAATGTTGGTATGAACTGGTAACCTGACAAAACATTCAGTGAATGCTCGGAAATCCTCTTTTTAGACAGGCAGGCACCCTCATTGTCAATGTAAAGACTTCAGACAAGGCGTGGATGTGTAGGGTCATATTCACGACTGCTGTTAAGAATTTAGCTCGCACAAATTTCCTAGCGTAAGATGCTACAGTTGTAGTTTTTTCTTCCAAACTATGTGGACTTCTCAATATATGCATAAAATACATCTTGAGCTCAAAAGAAAACAATACACCTGGGTGAGATAGATTATGAAACTTTATTTTGGTAATTCATAACATAGGTTTCTTTTCCAGACTAATAAGATTATTATTAGTTTTTGATTGCAGGCACAACACTCTTAATGGAATGTTCCAGGTTCAATACAAGTTAAGCTCAGTCAACAGCATATGTGACAATGTTGATTACCACAAAAATTCATTTCGACTAGTCCCTCCTTTTATTTAAAAAAAGAAGCAAAAATCAAGGTTACAGTGAGGCACTTACAGTGCATCTGGAAAGTATTCACAGCGCTTCACTTTTTCCACATTTTGTTATGTTACAGCCTTATTCCAAAATGGATTAAATTCATTATTTTCCTCAAAATTCTACAAACAATACCCCATAATGACAACATGAAAAAAGTTTGTTTGAAATCTTTGCAAATTTATTAAAAATAAAAAACGAAAAAAATCACATGTACATAAGTATTCACAGCCTTTGCCATGATACTCAAAATTGAGCTCAGGTGCATCCTGTTTCCACTGATCATCCCTTAGATGTTTCTACAACTTGATTGGAGTCCACCTGTGGTAAATTCAGTTGATTGGACATGATTTGGAAAGGCACACACAGTTAGTCCCACAGTTAACAATGCATGTCAGAGCACAAATCAAGCAATGAAGTCCAAGGAATTGTCTGTAGACCTCTGAGACAGGATTGTATTGAGGCACAGATCTGAGGAAGGGTACAGAAAAATGTCTGCAGCATTGAAGGTCCCAATGAGCACAGTGGCATCATCCATAAATGGAAGAAGTTTGGAACCACCAGGACTCTTCCTAGAGCTGGCCGCCTGGCCAAACTGAGCGATCGGGGGAGAAGGGCCTTAGTCAGGAAGGTGACCAAGAACCCAATGGTCACTCTGACAGAGCTCCAGCATTTCTTTGTGGAGAGAGGAGAACCTTCCAGAAGAACAACCATCTCTGCAGCACTCCACCAATCAGGCCTGTATGGAAGAGTGGCCAGACGGAAGCCACTCCCAAGTAAAATGCACATGACAGCCCGCCTGGAGTTTGCCAAAAGGCACCTGAAGGACTCTCAGACCATGAGAAACAAAGATTGAACTCTTTGGCCTGAATGGCAAGCGTCATGTCTGGAGAAAACCAGGCACCGCTCATCACCTGGCCTTTACCATCCCTACAGTAAAGTATGGTGGTGGCAGCATCATGCTGTGGGGATGTTTTTCAGCGGCAGGAACTGGGAGACTAGTCAGGATCGAGGGAAAGATGAACGTAGCAATGTACAGAGACTTCCTTGATGAAAACCTGCTCCAGAGCGCTCTGAACCTCAGACTGGGGTGACTGTTCATCTTCCAACAGGACAACGACCCAAAGCACACAGCCAAGATAACAAAGGAGTGGCTATGGGACAACTCTGTGAATGTCCTGGAGTGGCCCAGCCAGAGCCCAGACTTGAACCCGACTGAACATCTCTGGAGAGATCTGAAAATGGCTGTGCACCGACGCTCCCCATCCAACCTGATGGAGCTTGAGAGGTCCTGCAAAGAAGAATGGGAGAAACTGCCCAAAAATAGGTGTGCCAAGCTTGTAGCAACATACTCAAAAGACTTGAGCCTGTAATTGGTGCCAAAGGTGCTTCAACAAAGTATTGAGCTAAGGCTGTGAATACTTATGTTTTTTTTTTTTGTTTTTTGTTTTTTATAAATTTGCTAAGATTTCAAACAAACTTCTTTCACGTTGTCATTATGGGGTATTGTTTGTAGAATTTTGAGGAAAATAATTAATTTAATCCATTTTGGAATAAGGCTGTAACATAACAAAATGTTGAAAAAGTGAAACGCTGTGAATACTTTCCGGATGCACTGTACAATGGAAGTGAATGGGGCCAATTTTTGGTGGGTTTAAAGGTAGAAATGTGAAGTTTATAAAAACACTTGCATTTTTCTTCTGTTAAAACTTGTGTATTTGAGCTGTAAAGTTTAAATCATCGTTTTTATGGTCGTTTTAGGGTTTATGGTGTTCTGTCGTCAAGGCAAAGTTGTAAAACTGGATAACTTTACACAATAAGGGTAAACAAATGATGTTATCACAATAAAATCATGTTAACACACATATTGTTTACTTCTTGTGGCTGTACTTTTGAAATCGTGAGTATTGTAACGTTTAAAGTTTGGCTCCATTCACTTCCATTGTAAGTGTCATGCTGAAACCCAGATCTTTGATTTTCTTTTTTTAAGAAAAGGAAAGACAAGTTGTAAATAATTTTTGTGGTAATAAACAATAGGCCACACATGCTGTCAATGTAGCTTAACTTGTATTGAACCCTGAATATTACTTTAAGTTTCAACCCTGATCATGTTAAAATCCACTTAGATTCATTCTTTTCTGAGGATTAACTCAAGAATAAATTAGGTAAACAATGTTTGATCTCATTTTGTACCAACACACTCACACACACACACACACACCGGAGTTTTACATTTTTGGTCTCAATCATAGGACTGCTTAATGTCACACACAAACAAACAAAAATTTAGCAAATTTGGATATTAGAGTATGAATTTAAACAGAACTGTGCTCTATTAAACTTTTTTTGGCTATTCAATTTGTCTGCCCACAAAAACTTTGACCAGATTTTAAAGCTTTTACATTTAAGGCTATATTTACAATAATATGAAATTACACAAGACACACATAGTAACTTTTTGTATATTTTTTGAGTACCGGAGGTCTTCTATCAAAGGTTTAGACTGAAACTTTCTAGAAGTAGACTGTCTTGATTTAGAGGGGTAATTTACAACTGACCCCTCCAGCTCTGAAACACAAACATACACAACCTCTCTCTCACCAGGGCTGAACTTTCATCTCAGATACAAACTGCCCATGGGGCTCTTTGGCCCCTGCAGGTAGCAATGCTAAGTACACTGGAGTGACAGCACCCTCATCTGGTGTCTTGTGTGCATTTGGTCCAGCCATGTCAGTCCTGACCCAACCTGGACAGCAGGCATTGCACAGGATCTCATCTCCGGGCCTCTCTTTCATCAGATTTCGGGCCAGGATTCTATTTAAGGTGGTAAGGCCGGTTTTTGAGACTCCATATGCAGTGGTGGGCCAGCCTCTTTCTGAATGGAGCCCTTCCTGAGCATCACGGACAAATCGCTCCATCAGTCCCACCAACTCCTCCTCTGTGATGTCATCGCTACGGAAACGGGCCCGGAGTTCTGGACTGCAGCGGCTCAAAGCCATAGACCCCATCATGCTAGAGACATTCACCACCCGACCTAAAAGCATAATAAAAGTGTCTTATATAAAGGAGTAGTTCACCCAAAATGGAACATCTGTCATTATGTTTTTCCAAACCAGTATGATGGTAACGACTGACAGTTGATGATTGTTGATTTTCCTAGTCACTCTTTTTATATAATGAAAGTGAATGGACTGAGGCTGTCAAGCTCCAAAATGACAAAAAAGCACCATAAAAATATAATTTAAGTAGTCCATTTCTTGTGTGCTATTTTCCAAGTCATCTGCAACCATACAACAGCTTTGTGGGAGGAACAGGCTGAAATGTACGGATTTACTAGCTCTAGCTCTTTTTGGCATGTTCATGCAAGTTCATTAGAGAATTAGTGATGTCTAATACATGAACAAATAGTTCTTCTGATTCTGATGTTTTCGATAAATTGTTGATCCAGATCACAAAACTTGTCTGAATGGTTTGTTCACGAATCTGGAGGGGAAGATTATCAGTGTATAATTACTTAAATCACACAATGCTATCGTATGACTTGAGAAGAACTGGAATACAGGGCATGAGTCAAACAGGCCACTTTTATGTTGCTTTTTTTTATTATTTTATTTCAGAGTGTGAAAGCCCCAGTTCTCATTCACTTCCACTATATGGAAAACAGTGGCTATGATATTCTTTCAAATAATCACATTTGTGATTCATGGAAGAAAGAAATTCATACAGGTTTGGATCAACATGAGGGTGGGTAAATGGTTTTTTTTGTTTTAAGAGAAGAGAGCAAGATCTCATGGTGCAATATCCCAATTGTAAATTCATATTTACTTATATACTATTACTACTATATATAATTATATAATATAGTGCTAAATATTAAAAGCATACTATATAATGTAATAATACTATTTATAATAATATAAAAATAATACTATAATAATACTAAGTATAAAAGGTATGCTTTACCAAGTATACATTGTATATAATATATACTATTTATAACTTTTAATCTTGTGCAACCCCATGTACAACAAAACTGCAAACAAAAAATGACAACAAAACTACATCTGGAAAGAAACCTAATTAAATTTTACATTTAAACCTGTTTGAGTCAAAAGATTAGAGTCTCTAGTTTTAAAATTAGAGTGATTTATCGCGAATCGGCACGCTGCTAAACACAGTGTACACTAATGTATACTTCAGCACATTTCTTCCTTAGAAATCCTATATTTACTGTGCATTTTCACAGGTTCATCCACAAGCTGGAAAATTTTGCTTTCAGAGGCTTTATATGGAGTTAGGACAGTGCAGACAGACAGCACCCTGGAGGTTAAGTCATTCACTAAATAGGGAGCAAGGGAGCATCCTTAGCTCTTTATGCAGCTAAGTGCATACACTCTTAAAATCCGAACAAAAATTCAGTTTCAGGCTGCAGATTATGTTTGGACAACTCAACATGGTTGGCAGACATGGGACAATGATAATCAGTACATCGATTCAGAATGTATAATGTATAATTTTATTTTAACATGATTGGCAGTGATTGGACGATGCTGGCCATTACTTGTATCAGAATTAATTGTGCTCATTTCTGATTGGTAAAATACTTCAGCACTGGCTATCACTTGTTTGTTTGACAATGCAAAGAGAGAACATTGAGATGATGCTGGCCATTACTTTTAATCAGAATTAATTATGCTCAATTCTTATGTACTGTCTGTAACGTCTCAAAAACATAACCAACACTCCTGGAAACATAATCAACCATTTGATTTAAAAAAAATAAAAAATAAATCTGACTTTCTATAGCTTGGTATTATTTAACATTTCACAACTTAGTCCCGCGGTGCACATATGTGGACATACATTTTTAGGAAAACTATTTGCTCTAGAATTTATTTATTTTTTGCATGTTTATTAGATGCTGCTAGTTACAAATAAATAAAAAAAATGAAATGGAAAATGCACACAGCAGTCACGCTCGGGTCTCAGGAGGATATACTACCATTCCCATTATCTTGTGATTATCCTGTGAAGCTTTTGGAACTAATAACAAGTTCCTTGTGTATGCAACACACTTTGCCAGTTGATTCTGAGAAGATAAGACTGGAGAGGAGAAGAGAAAGAGAAAAACAAGACAAGCAGGTTCTGCAACAAATTCAAAAAGCACAATTGATGTGACCTACCTCCTGGTTTGATAATGGGCAAGAACACATTGCACACATCTCTAGTGGCAAAGAAATTGGTCTTCACTGTAACTTCTGCTTGGATCCCAAAGGGGGTCGTGTCTGCCACTGCCATGAAGAAATAAACAATTGTTTTAATTGCACAGAGTTTGTATTATTTTAAAGTTTGAATTCAAGCAAATGCTTTCGGTTACTTTTAAAGGCGATCCCAGCATTGTTGATGAGAACGTCCACTCCCCCATACTTCTCTATGAAGAAGTCCCGTGCCGTGCGAACGCTGTTTGGGTCATTGATATCCAGCTGATGGAAGAGCGGTGACAGCCCCCCTTCTTCAGATTGTCCACCGCCGCGGTCCCTCGACTAATGTCACGGGCTGTCAGGTACACATCCCCGGCATAGTCTTTGCACAGCGCCCGTACGATTGCAAACCCGATGCCTTTGTTTGCACCAGTCACCAGGGCTACTTTGCTGGTGCTCATTGCTTGCAATGTATCTGCAATAAAAGAGAAACTGTGAAAATTTGTATAATAACGAATTAATATAACCAACAAAAATATATAGCATAAATACTCGAATAAACCTTTATGCATGATTTTAAAGGAAACATACCGGCTCAACTCTGCAGCGAACAAGTCAGAAATGTTTCTACACTAAATTTTGCGTTGCAAACTACTGCGCATGCGTAGAAGAGTACGTTGACAATATGATATCTATAACATGTGCATCGACTTTGCCTGGAAGTAGCAATGTATATGAGCTATAAATAGGGGTTTTCCTGCGTTGGCTATGATTGGTTCTGACGGAATGACGTCACCAATTGGGTAATACGTGCTCTTTGAGCATGGGGGCTTATGGCAGCTCGCCCTTTCAAGGTAAAAGGAATCGTAAAGAAATAGTTGTGAATTTTGACATCATTTACTTACACTGATGCCATTCCTAAGCACAAGACCTATTCAAACCCTACAAGGCAAATAATGCTTTTTTTTCTGGTATATATACACTTTAAATGCTATGGGAAATCAAACTGATATTCAAAATAATATTTTTACTGTACATGTCATTAGACGAATTTACTGAGCTAGAACTGTGCTTGAAAATGTTTGTTTCATTCTGAAATATTTTCATCTGGCTCATAATAATTTACAGCAAGTCATCTCAAAAGTTCTGAAGGCAAACATGGCCAGTTTGTAGAACAGTAGGAAGACTTTGTCCATAATTTGTCAAATTCATAGAGGTTCAGATTTTTAATCCTTCATTTTAAATGGTAATTGTCCTTATGAATGTTTACCCTGCCATAGTTCTTCCACTGTTTATCTGGCATTTGTAATAATAGGTCCATAACTACAGTGGATGACTCCTCGTTACCTTGGTTAGGTCAATGTAGCTTGGCTTTCTAAAAAAAAATCCATTGATGGGATAACCTGGTCATTCAGTACCTTTACGTAGTCAGCTGACTTCATTTTATTGCTGCATAACATTGCTGAGCCTTGAACTGACCAGTTGAAGCAACCCCAGATCATAACACTGCCTCCAGAGGCTTGTACAGTGGGCACTATTCATGACGGGTTCATCGCTTTGTGCGCTTCCCTTCTTACCCTGATGTGCCCATCGCTTTGCAATAGCGTAAATCTGGACTCATCGGACCACATGACCTTTTTCCATTGCTCCACAGTCCAATCTTTATGCTCCCTAGCAAACTGAAGTCATTTTTACCGATTAGCCTCACTAACAAGTGGCTTTCTTTTGGCCACACAGCTGTTTAACCCCAGTCTTGTAAGTTCTCGTCACATGTGCGTGTGGAAATGCTCTTACTTTCACTATTAAACATAGCCGTGAGTTCTACTGTCGATTTTTTACGATGTGACTTCAAGCGTTTTAGTGATCTCCACTATCCTTCCAGGTTTTAATAATGCATTGGACAGTTCTTAACCCAGTTCCAGTGATTTCAGCAATCTCATTAGTTGTTTTCTTTGCTTGATGCAGGCCAATAATTTGAATTATGCATGAATTTCTGGAGCTCGACAGTCCCTTTGTCTTTCATTGGATGTAAGAACATCCTGTGGGTTTGAAATTATATGAGGGTGATTGAATGATGTCAGGATTTGCATTTTGGGGTGAACTATTCCTTTAATGCTTAATTTAGTTTTACCACCTTTGAAAGCCAATGACAGGGTGATTTCCTTGCCTGAGAATTGCTTGTTGACCACCAGCACTGTTCTTAGGAGTTACATGGGGGACTACATAAAGAGGTATTAGACTGATCATACACTTCCATTTCTGATATATATTCTGACAAGTATAATTTCATTTCATAAACATTTTATAAGAGAAATTCTGTCACAGTTGAGCTAAATGGGACATGACTGCTTTTTACATTCATTGCATAAAAGTAACTTCGCTTTCCTTCTCCCTACCTTTTAGATGGCATCCTCCTGTATCTCCTCTCCTGGCTCTTTGTTGTTTCCTCATCGCCGAGAGACATTGTGGAGATGCATCAGAGTGGAGTCCCTACATCAACATCCTCCCTAAATCCTACACATGCCTTTTATACTTCACCGATGACATCATTGACCTCTTGACTTCAGGTCTCCAGACAAAAAGTCTTTGAGCAGAAAGAATGGTTTCTGGAACTCTATTTGTCTTCACTGATGTTTTTCCACTCTCAAACCACTTTTCAGCCAGCCTGTGGAGAAGCTTTTTCTGTTGGTGCACTTTGTGGGCTTGGTGTAGTGTTAACACTCGTACAGTGTACATGGAGCATGCTCACAGCTACTATCTTTCCAGGGAGAAGGACGCATATGTACTTGCACCGTACCTTGACCTGCTTAATCACTGTTCTAATGTCCATGTAAGAGCTCCTGGATTTTACTGGGATACAGAGCCTGCTTAAAAGGGAATGTTCACCCCATAACATTTTCAGATACACTTTCCTTTGTTTACAGGTTGAAGCTAGCTTCAACAAAGAAACTTGCTGCTATGAGATTAGAAGTGTCCAAGGCTGTAAAAAGTTCCAGAAGGCATTCATCAGCTATGGTCCTCATGACAACCATAGACTGCTTGTGGTATATGGCTTTGTTGCTCATGGAAATCCCCACTGTGTAGTCTGTTGATTTAGGTAAGGAACATGCATATTAAACAATGTTCCAAAATGTAATCATTATTTGGGTAGTAGTCTGTGGTGATGGGGGCGTGGTCGTGTGTCTGTTTGTGGGAGAGAGGGAGTGGTGTGGTTGGTCAAGCTGGTTGACATGATTTCTAACAGCTGTTTCTCATTACAGTGATCGTGGAGAGAGCCCTTAAAAACAGCTGAACATGCCAGAAAAGAAAGAACACAAGTGTGCAGCGTTGTCATCTGTTTACATTGAGTGTTGAATCTATTGAGTATTTGTGAATGTTTATTTTGAGAGTGTGGATTACTGAACCGAGTGAAAACACTGAAAAGAGTGCATACGCTGTACATCAAGGCAAATAAAATAAATCTTTACCTGAAGTGTGTCACTGCACCCCGTCTCATCTCCTCACATGAACCCTGACGTGGTGTCACATAGACCAATTACATGGGAATGAATTTTGTGTAAATGTATTTAGGTGTTGTAACTGTTTCATTTAACCATTTTATTTTTCATGATTTCTAATCACTTTTTAGCTTTTTTGCAGTTCTTAAATAGTGCTGTGGTGTGAATAAATTTAAAGGAATAGTTCAGATTCTTTCATTTACTTGCCCTCATGCCATCCCAGATGTATCTGCCTTTCTTCTGCAGAACACAAATGAAGAATATCTCTGCTCTGTAGGTCCATGCAATGCAAGTGAATGGTTTCTTTAAGTGAATGGTGACTTTGAAGCTCCAAAAAGCACAAAGCCTGCAAAATCCCCAAATATAACACATTTTTCACAATAAATCTTGACATCAGCAGTCTCCTTGGTGATCATGATTTCAAGCTTGATTACATTTCCTAGTGCTTGAAGCATGTGTAGACCTCTAGATTGCCCAAGGAAGTGTAATTGAGATTGAAATCATGATTGTGCCTAGAGACTGCAATGGCAAAATGTACTGTGGGAAAAAAAGAAAAGTTATATTTTTGGTTTGTTCTCACCCAAAACTGGTTGGATCATTTCAGAAGAACTGGATTAAACCACTGGAGTCTGATGGATTACTTTTATGCTGCCTTTATGTGATTTTTTGGAGTTTCAAAGTTTTGGACCCCGTTCACTTGCATTATATGAGCCTACAGAGCGGAGATATTCTTCTAAAAATCTTTGTTTGCAGAAGAATGTCCTACACATCTGGGATGGCATGAGAGTGGGTAAATGATGGGAAAATTTTCATTTTTGGGTGAACTATCCCTTTAAAAGGACAAAGGTTCCATGTAGTCTCTCAATTAACATGAGGTCTATAACCTATGTTTTATAATTAAATTGATAGGTATTTATTAAAATATAAAAAAAAGTTATGTATATAATAAAGTTTTCAATAAGTATAGCATGTCACACTATAAGATACTGCTGACACTACTGGAAATGTAATGTCATCTACCCATTTGTTGTTATTTTAGAAACTCTAAAATTGTGTCTAGATGAAAGAAACAAACAACTAGCCCAAAAACTACACCTAAAGGACAACGGTTTTTTAAAGTGAGTTAGTTACATTTACAAATATGTTTTCGTTTGGGGGAAAAAAGCATTGTTTCGCCACATTAAAGCCTCTAGTCCATACTTCTAAAATTTCGAAAACACTCTCCATAACAGCATACTTTGGAAATGGTGACTTTATGAAACAATGACGTAAATGAAATGGTATAAATAAATCCTTTATACTTTCTCTCTTCAACAGAAACCTGACCTTTGGGATGGATGGCCCTTCCTGGCGACTAATGTCTGCACTCCGATTACTCTCTGAAACCTGAGCAATAGTGAGAAATTCATATTCTAAACGCATCATTTGCGTGTATTGAATTTGGATAATGCAAAATACATTCCAATCCAGCTATTTCTGTAATATTTTTACATGCATGTCTTTTTTTATTTTTGGGACTCTATGATCAAGCAAAGTCATGCAATTCTTTGAACACCGACTGTCAATGCTGTCTGCAGTTGTAGCTGGAAGAGTGTCCTCTTGGGGTCAGCAGTGAGCCAGGACAGGGAGGAGTGGTGCATTAACTCTGCCCTAAAGCTTTGTCTTCAGAGAGGTTACTGCAATGTCAAAGCACTAGAGAGGGTGAGTCTAATTAAAATCTATTCATTTTTAACACCGTCTGTGTGTAATTAAGAACATTAAACCAATTATAGCCTAAGTCTTTTCATTTGTACAGCTATCACAGCTCAAACAGGGTACAGACCTGTCTCGCCTAGAACAGCTCAGTGTGGTGGAGAGCCTGAGACAAGAGGAGCAAAGGATTCTGGAACAAACAAGAGCAGTTCTACAAAACCTCCAGAGACAATAGTCACCGTGGTAACTGTTGGGCACCAGGAACTAGGGAGCCAGAAGCCTCATGCTGTTACTGCCAAGATCTAAACACAAGCCAAGACTGAGTTAAAAGCCAACAGATAGAGCTAACCAATGTACAACAGCCCTTAACCCAACCACCACCAGATTTGTAGCAAAGATGGAGCCCAAACAGACTTGATGGAATAGTTCACCCCAAAATAAAAATGCATTCAATATGAAATATTTTACTCACCTGCATGTCATTCCAACCCTGTATGGAATATTTTCAGCAAATAACAATTTAAATTTCAGCCTGTCTCTGCACACAAAGCTATCATGTGGCATCTGAAGACTTTGTCATTAACACTCACTGAGCACTTTATTAGGAATACCTGTACACCTACATATTTATGTGATTATCTAATCAGGCAATTGTGTGGCAGCAGTGCAATGCATAAAATCATGCAGATACAGGTCAGGAGCTTCAGTTAATGTTCACATCAACCATTAGAATGGGGAAAAAACTTTGATCTCAGTTATTTCGACCGTGGCATGATTGTTGGTGCCAGACGGGCTGGTTTGAGTATTTCTGTAACTGCTGATTTCCTAGGATTTTCACGTACAACAGTCTCTAGAGTTTACTCAGAATGGTGCCAAAAACATCCAGTGAGTGGCAGTTTTGCGGATGGAAACACCTTGATGTTTTGAGAGGTCAACAGAGAATGGTCAGACTGGTCCGAGCTGACAGAAAGGCTACGGTAACTCAGATAATCACTCTGTACAATTGTAGTGAGCAGAATAGCATCTCAGAATGCACAACACGTCAAATCTTGAGGCGGATGGGCTACAACAGTAGAAGATCACGTTGGGCACTTTATTAGGACCATAGTGTTCCCAATAAAGTGATCAGTGAGTGTAGACTACTTATTGGACTTTTAAGGTACTTTTTGGAGACAAAACTTCAATCTTTTCTCCTACTTCTTGGGAACTGTGCACGAAGTGGACCGGAAGTCAAGGGAACATTTAGGACAATGGGGACCTAACAGATATGAATCTCCTCTTCAAACCAGAATGAGCTACATGGTGAGGTTTTGGTAGATTGAGATTACTGATAATCATTTGCATACCTCCGAGCATAGTGATGCTAATTATAGGTCAGTATTGTCTGTCCTTTTCTACCCAGTGCTGTTGATATTAGTGGGCAAGAGAAACCAGATCAAATTATGCTGTTAATAATCCACTGGAAATGCTAGAATAGAGATGTATAGAATGCCAGAACTAGGCCAAAGTTCCTCAATGAAATGTTTACATTAGCGCATGCTGGTGCAAGAATTTTCAGATGTTTACTATTGCAAAATTATATATTTTGTGCTTTGTGATGCATCTATGTTTTTTATATTGATATGTACTACCACAGTAGGTCATTGAGAATTAGTGAGCTTGATTTCCATTTAAGATGGCTTTTAATATGCTTTAAATGTCTATTGAGACTGCAAACTGACAACGTACTGACTTAAACACACACACACACACACACACACACACACACACATGAGATTGAGATTTATAATTACTAAAATTTACAGATTTATGAAAAACATATTTTTGGAGTCCACTTCAAAGCTTGACGACTATCCTCTTTCTGACTTGCTTTCTCTGAACCATCTCCATAGAGACGGTGGCTTCATATAAAGGCACAGGTTTCTCCAAGAGTGGCCTGCACAGAGACAAAGGTCAAAATTCACAACATTTATATTTTATGATAGAACTGATTTTACACTCTTCCTCTCTGCTTGACACACTCAGGAACTCATTTATACAGCAATTTTCCTATGTTCCCATTCTTTCATTTTTAACCCTTAAATTGTGTTCCGGTCAAAGCTGACCGATTAACTATTTACTGAAAACTGACGTTTGTATAACACAGTTGGAATAGAAAATGTAGATAATTTTCATAAAAATTTATTGGTTTTATTTCACTTTGTTACACCTGTGGTGTTCCCGGTCTAAAGTGACCGGCCATTGGAAATTAATGGATTAGTCTAAAAAATACAGAAATATTAAGTGTTTTGGAGCATCCCAATCATTTAGATGAGCACATATTTGGATGTGTGTTTGCACACTCAAAGTCCTCGGACATGTGCACGCACACACATGTTGAGCGCCATTTTGTGTATCATCTTTCCATGTTCACACTTTGAGGAATATTTCAAGATCTAATTATCATATTATATGGTGTTTGGGCTTTGTGTTTGTAAGTTACAATATGTAATTGACTATGTTATATGTATGTTTCAGGAAGTAATATGGAAAAACTTGACAAAAAAACACTCTTGTTTATTATATTTATGTGGGGGGGGGGGGGATTTCATACACTAATACTCACTGCAGTTTGGCCTCTGAGTGAAACAAATTTGCTCATTGCATTTAACTAATTGAGACCTTTTCAACGATACATAATACATGGCTATCTCAACTTTTTTATGTTTTTACCAACTGTGATAACAGTTTTGCAAATTATGAGAACACAACAATTCTAATTTGTCAGCAAATAATTAAAAGGCATTATTTAAGAATTGTTAGGATCAGCTATATGCAATGGAAAGTCCAGATTCTATTCTGTTTAGATCAAGCTAGTGATTATTAATTTATTACATAATTATTATTATTTAAAAAAAAATCTGCAAGGAGTGCCACCATAAGATCAGTTCAATGAATCCTTCAATAATTTTTTTTTTTTTTCTCAAAAAAGAAGTTGACAAAAAGATCTAATGCAATATCTTGGGATAATAAATGCAAAATGAGAGATTTATTAACAATCTCAGTGGGCCGGTCATTTTTGACCGGGAACACAAAAGTTGTTAGCACAAACATACACAACACAAGGGTTAAATTCTTTCGTAAACACAAAATAAGTCTATCTTCTTTGTTCCACATTGCTCACCTGAAAGTCCCTGTGGAAAGCTTCTCCACCACATCTTTCATGATATCTGAGAGTGAGCAGACTGAAGGCAGATAACCCAATTACAGGCAGGAAGCCACATGTCCTGTACATTGTTAACAAGGTCATTCCAGTAGCCTCAGGTCCCAAACATATTAAATTGTCATGGACAGGCCATATGCACACTGAGGAAGCCACTAAGCTCATTGCAACATAGAATGACTACAGAAAAACAGCTCTGATACTATCGCTGTTCTTTATTTCACTGGAATGTAAAATGTTAGTGTTTATCTAAAGAACAGAGATCTGCCTAGATGGTATCAGAAAGTCTTTGTTGTATCTTGGTGAATATCACAAAATCTGTCTGGGTCATATTTAACCCCAAAATAAAAAAAATAATTATATTTTGCATTAAGAAAACCTTATTTTATTCTGGACTGAAACATGGTTCAGGCATTTCTGATAAACACAGCAAAGGGCATATACTTACTGCTTTGTAGTACAACTGCACTAATCAGAGAGCTCGGTTAAAGATTAATGAAGTTTATATTAAAAGATACGAAGATATCTGCCTTGCTTGGCACGGGACGCTGCCCACACCTCCTCATTTAGGAATGAGACAGACGCTGCCTTCAGGAAGAGTATATGGCTGTCCGGAGGGTCAAGCTTAGGAAAAAGGGTGAAAATTAATTAAAGGAATATTCCGGGATCAATACAAGTTAAGCTCAGTCAACAGCATTTGTGGCATAATGTTGATTTCCACAAAAAATTTATTTCGATTTGGCTACAGTGAGGCACTTACAATGGAAGTGAATGGGGCCAATTTTTGGAGGGTTTAAATGCAGAAATGTGAAGCTTATAATTTTATAAAAGTACCTACCTTGATTCTTCTGTTAAAACTCACATATTATTTGAGCTGTAAAGCTGTTAAATCATTTTTACAATCGTTTTACAGTTTTAGGGTTTGTTGATATTACATCGTCATGGCAACAAAGTTGTAGAACTGCTTATAACTTTACACAGAAAAGGTTAGTAAGTGATGTTATCACACTAAAATCATGTTAACATGCATATTGTTGATGTTTTGTGGCTATATTTTTGAAACAGTGAGTATTTTAATGTTTACGGATTGGCCCCATTCACTTCCATCGTAAGTGCCTCACTGATATCCAGATTTTTGCCTTTTTTTAAAGAAAAGGAGAGGCAAATCAAAATACATTTTTGTGGTAATCTTTTTTATGCCACAAATGCTGTCGATTGAGCTTAACTTGTATCGAACCTGGAATATTCCTTTAATTTCAAGTTTAGCTAATCAAGCAGTAGTTATCACGTTACCAATAATATTCTAATTCAAGTAAGAAATGATGTATTCAAGATGCATTATGAAGAGATAAGGAAGTTAAAACATGAAGGAGCCACGCACCTGTAAGTTTTGTTGAGTGGTGACCCAGCGACCTCCAACCGCAAGTAGGGTAATGAGGTCATGTTTATGCGGGAGATGCATCTGTGCTTCTTGCTCTTCCTCATAGAGTCTCACTGTTTCGAAGAAAGGCTCAAAATGACAAACAGCTAAGAGCAACGCTAGCTCAAAACTATAATTTCCACCCACTCCTTAACATGTACATGATAAATTCATAAAAAGCCCATCTAAGTTGACTATATTGAAATTGTTAGAAAAGTCTCTTAAAGTGATGGTTAACCTCCTGAATCAACGATGATGTCCACTCCAAGTCCTCCAGTCTCTTCAAGGCATGAGTCCACAAAGTCTTCCTTTGAGTCCCACACTCTGATCACTCGAGCTGAACAAAGAGAGATTTGAATTTATGCATTTGGCAGACACTTTTACTGCATTCAGAGTATACATTCTATCAGTTTCTATTCAGTATTGCTTGTGCAATTGCTCTACCATTTGTGCTACAGGAGATGCAGTTCAATACTGATGGACCATCAGCTGACTATTAAGTATTAACCAAAAAAAAAAAAAAAACACACTATGAGCAACACTCTGAACACACTAAGAGATTTCTGGCATACATAATAACTTACCTAAAACTGATTCCTGCACACCTTGAGCGAATGCAAGCAATAGCAGGAAGAAATAAGTTTAAGGAGTCAAATGCCGCCTCAAGCATTCACAGAAGTGAAAAGATTAGAGAAAAGGCATTTAGAGACAGTAAAATGTGACAAAACTGTTAATGTAAGAGAGTACAACAAAAGCAAAATCTAAAAGACAAAATGAAAACTGAGAGGAACACTGAAAATAAAAAGGACATTACAGCACAAATTTGAAATATGAGACTGTGGTGCCCATGCCCTCAACAACAAACAATAACTTTTACATTAAAAGGGATAGTTCCCCCAAAAATGAAAATTCTCTCATCATTTACTCACCCTCATTCCACCCCAGATGTGTATGAATTGATTTATTCTGCAGAACACAAAGATTTTTACAAGAATATTTCAGCTCTGTAGTTCCTTACAATGCAAGACAACAGGGTCCAAAACTTTGAAGCTCAAAAAGCATATAAAGGCAGCATAAAAGTAATCCATACAAATCCAGTGGTCAAATCTATATCTTCAGAAGCGATATGATAGGTGTGGGTGAGAAGCAGATCAATATTTAAGTCCTTTTTTTACTATAAATCTACTTTTAAACAACCCTCTTATTCGATAAGAGTTCTTCTTTTTCTGTTTTTTGGCGATTCGCATTCTTTGTGCATATCGCCACCTATTGGGCAGCGAGGAGAAAGAAAAAAGGGAAGGATAAGGAAAGGAAAATAATAAATAAATTATATTTGCACAACAGCCCAGTAGGTGGCGATATGCACAAAGAATGCGAATCACCAAAAAACAGAAAAAGCAGACCTCTCATCGAATAAGAGGGCTGTTTGAAAGAACATTTATCGTAAAAAAGGACTTAAATATTGATCTGTTTCTCACCCACACATATCATATCGCATCTGAAGACATGGATTTAACCACTGGAATCGTATGGATTACTTTTATTCTGCCTTTATCCGGTTTTTGAAGCTTCAAAGTTTTGGACCCTGTTGACCTACAGAGCTGAAATATTCTTCTAAAAATATTCGTTTGTGTTCAGCAGAAGAAAGTTATACACTGAGAATTTTCATTTTTGGGTGAACTATCTCTTTAAGTCTATTGCTGAACAGACAGGATACCAACGTGATGGCTTTTTGTTCAGGAAATGAGCTGTCAGATCAAATCTACTACAGTAAATGTGAGAGAATAAATAAACAAAATTTTTTTTCAAGATTACAAGAGATGTACACAATTTAACTCAGCAGCCTGACATTTAGGTTTATCTGGTGTTTGTCAGGGACTTTTAGATCAACTCATGCCTCAGTTGCATGAAATGGAGAATCACCACTCACAGTGTAGCAATAGCTCGAAAGCCAGGCTTGGGTTCTATCCAGAACTGACACTTCATGGGTCAAGTATCTTCCATACCATTCCTCTCCACAATGATTCAGTTGAGCACTCACCCACATTCGGCCGGAGCTCTTCCAAAAACTTCTGGTCCTTGGGGGACAAAGCTGTAGCCAGAACCTTCACACCATGATAGTGGGCGAGCTGAATGGCCACAACTCCAAAGGGCTGCATGCACGCAACACATGAAAGTTCACGATAACAGAATTCAGAAGATAACAGAAGTGATGTGAAAGACATGAAACTAGAAAAGCTATGTAGCAATCCTGTTGCCTGGGACAATGGTCAACAGTTGGTATATAGTTTAGCAGTCATTACACAAAAAATAATTGTCCACAGAATGCCACAATTTACCCATTAGAAGTGTCCCAGAAAGCTGTGTAATAATATGACACAACAAAAACGTCTTAATGAATAAAAATGGTAATAGGAAGAATCAGGGAGTGGTTGACCTGTTGACCCCTGCATAGATACCTACACTGGCCCCATCCAGCACTAGTAGAGTTTGACCCGCAGCCATCCGAGCCAGAGTGTGGAGAGCTGTGTAGGCCCTGAGACCATCTTTAATTGCTGCCACTGCATCAAACCAGCTCACTTTCTCAGGCTTCTGAACTGTTATTAAAATGTATAAATATGGAAAAGAAAAAGACACTTAAAGGAACAGTTCACCAAAAAATTTAAATTCTCTGATCATTTACTCACCCTCATGCCATCCCAGATGTGTCCGACTTTCTTTCTTCTACTGAACAAAAAAAGATTTTTAGAAGAATATCTCAGCTCTGTAGGTCCATACAATGCAAGTGAATGGGTCCAAAACTTTGAAGCTCCAAAAAGCACATAAAGGCAGAATAAAAATAATCCATACGACTCCAGTGGTTAAATGCATGTCTTATTTCCAATGGCAAGATGTACAGTGAAAAAGGAGTTATATTTTGGTCTTTTCTCTCCCAAAATCAATTGGATCGCTTCAGAAGACATGGATTAAACCACTGGTTTTATGCTGCCTTCGTGTACTTTTTAGAGCTTCAAAGTTTTGGACTCCATTCACTTGCACTGTATGCACCTTCAGACCTGAGATATTCTTCTAAAAATCTTAATTTGTGTTCTGCAGAAAAAAGAAAGTCATATACATCTTGGATGGCATGAGGGTAAGTTAATGACATTACCAAATTTTAGCGGCAGTTGAATGTCCCATTAGGTAGTTCATCTTTAAAGGTGATGTGCACAATTTTTTAAATGTTAAAATACTTTCTCGTATCCCAACTTAATATGCCGAGACAGCTATGAGTAAGCCATTTGTAAGTTGTTTACCCCTGAAAAGCGTAAACACTCTGGAACTTTAAAATTTGAAGAGGTACATATCTGTTTGTTATCCCAATGTTTGCAATTCTGCACAAATTACACACTTCACCTTTCAGGAACTAGGTAAGACTTCTGATTGGTATTCAGTATGAATAATACCTAAATTATATTCATCAATAAGCACCATGGAACACAGGCCAGACAGCTCAACACCCAGAGGTAGAATCCCTGAGAAGATATGCAAAAGTTTATTAGAACACAAACTACAAAACAGCATTTACTAAAAAAGAGAATCTAGAAGTTCTTACCAACAACCTCATCATCTGGCTGGAAAAATGTCACTTTGGGTCCAACTGGGAAAAAAGTACATGCATCACAGCAAATGTCTGTTTATTACTCTGCAGTAAATGTTTACAGCTTTAAATGGTCATGCAAATCTTGAAGAACTACACCAGCAATTTCCCTTCCAACCGGGACATGCTCCATTCCAAGCTTCAGGTCCACATACAGCTGAAAAATATGTGGATGCAAAGATTCTATTTAAAATGATATTGTATAGCAGTGAATTGTGGTTTTTGCCTTTACATTTATTTACTTAAAGGTGCACTCAGTCATTTGTTCCTGATTAAAAAACTTTTACTCCACATGAAATTAATAGTCATTTTGAAACATACAGTATGTATAAAATCATGACCAATCACATTAAAATGAAGACTCCAGTTGTATCCGTAACCTTATAAAAGTAGTTTTATTCTACATGGAGAGGGTCCCCTCATGGGTGCTGCCATGTTAGAATCACATGACCAGCTGAATACTACTCGCTTAATCTCAGTAACCGCCCTAATATTAAACACTATCACTAGTGGATTAAAATAATCATGGCTGACTGTGAATAGTGAGTTTCTACAATGGCATCTGTAACTGAAATGTATTGTGTTTGAATGATGCTGCACCCACGCCGCTAGTGTCAGTGTAAATCCAAGATGACAAATTCAAAGCATTACTGTGTGCACCTTTAATTGCAGTGCAATTGCATAGGGATCAAACTTGAAATCTATCAGCACATTAAATTATTAGACATAACCACAAGGTACAGTATTGTTCAAAAGAAACCCATCACCTTAAAATCAACAGGATTTAGTGCACAGCTTTTTACTAGAACTTTGACCTGATGGTCACCAATGTTAGTGGGTACATCCTGTAACAAAAAGCAAGATCAAACAAGTTGAAACAGGAAAATGTGCTGTGGATCATTTTTAATTCCAGATCTCTTCAGGCAAAAAATGGATATGTCAATGCATGCTGGAGAAAATGCTCAGTGCGCTCTCACCGTCTCCTGAGAGAGAAACTTCACATCCCCCTGGTCAGTTTACAATAACGTCCTTTCATGGCAATTCTTCCAATTTAAAAACACCTGAAATCAGATGGAACAGTCATGATTGAAGGATTATAGTAATATGCAAAACTACTGAAATATTGTTGTTTTAATATGAATGTAATAATCTGCAATACAAACCCAGCTCAAAAAAGTTCACCACGATTTCATGTGTGTGCAATCTCTTTTGTACGTGAACTCAGAGTTCAAATATAAGATCCAAATCATGCACCAATATACATTGTTCTTGCATACTAGCTAGGGGGCTACTTTTCTTCCTCATAACCCCTCTACGCATAACGTGCTTCCGTTTAAAGCGCCACTATGTTGTAATATCAGATTGCGTTATGCCAAATACTATATTTGCATTTATCAAGCTTTACAGTTGACTGCGGTAGGATTTTGTTCATTTCCTGACATGAGCCGTTCTGCGTGACGTATGTGTCGTCAGAGAAAATAGAAAGATACACACATAGAAAGGAAACAAGAGAAGTAGAGTTTGCCTTACAGCATCATCCTAAGGATTATGTTAGATAATCTCCCTAACGAAAATCTACAGTTGATGGCAAATTTGCCGCAAACTTGTAGAAATCAATGGGCGTTTCCAAACCAGGATGGGTGTTTCTAAACTAACCAATGAAAGTGGGGAATCACAGTGTAGAAATCAATGGGCGTTTCCAAACCAGGATGGGCGTTTCTAAACTAACCAATGAAAGTGGGGAATCTCAGTGTAGAAATCAATGGGCGTTTCCAAACCAGGATGGGCGTTTCTAAACTAACCAGTGAAAGTGGGGAATCACAGTGTAGAAATCAATGGGCGTTTCCAAACCAGGATGGGCGTTTCTAAACTAACCAACGAAAGTGGGGAATCTCAGTGTAGAAATCAGTGGGCGTTTCCAAACCAGGATGGGCGTTTCTGAAACTAACCAATGAAAGTGGGGAATCTCAGTGTAGAAATCAATGGGCGTTTCCAAACCAGGATGGGCGTTTCTGAAACTAACCAATGAAAGTGGGGAATCTCTGTGTAGAAATCAATGGGCGTTTCCAAACCAGGATGGGCGTTTCTAAACTAACCAATGAAAGTGGGAAATCTCAGTGTAGAAATCAATGGGCGTTTCCAAACCAGGATGGGCGTTTCTAAACTAACCAATGAAAGTGGGGAATCACAGTGTAGAAATAAGTGGGCGTTTCCAAACCAGGATGGGCGTTTCTAAACTAACCAATGAAAGTGGGGAATCTCAGTGTAGAAATCAGTGGGCGTTTCCAAACCAGGATGGGTGTTTCTAAACTAACCAACGAAAGTGGGGAATCTCAGTGTAGAAATCAGTGGGCGTTTCCAAACCAGGATGGGCGTTTCTAAACTAACCAACGAAAGTGGGGAATCTCAGTGTAGAAATCAATGGGCGTTTCCAAACCAGGATGGGCGTTTCTAAACTAACCAACGAAATTGGGGAATCTCAATGTAGAAATCAATGGCGTTTCCAAACCAGGATGGGCGTTTCTAAACTAACCAACGAAAGTGGGGAATCTCAGTGTAGAAATCAATGGGCGTTTCCAAACCAGAATGGGCGTTTCTAAACTAACCAATGAAAGTGGGGAATCTCAGTGTAGAAATCAGTGGGCGTTTCCAAACCAGAATGGGCGTTTCTAAACTAACCAATGAAAGTAGTGAATTTCAATGGTTTGAAACGGCCACTGATTGGGAAAAGCCAATTTTTGTTATTTCACATGTAAAAAGCTAATTTACATGTGAAAATAACGAGCTGCAAATTTGCAGCAATTTTGCGGCTAGTTTAGTTTTTGTAAGGGCAGTAGCATCTTTTGCTTGTAGCAGGGGCAGACTGGGAAGAGAAATCAGCCCTGGATTTGGAATTAAAATCGAAGACTCCCGGTTCTTCCAATGGCCGGTCCGCTCCTGATCCCACATCTTGTCCCTGGTCATGTCCTTTCTCTCCCTCCACTGTACTATATGATGAAATGGAAAAAAGGCACACACAAAATTTTATTAATAATAAAAATTAGACAATACAAGTCATGAGTTTGCGTCAAGGATCTAGAAATACTTCCCCCAAGCTCTTATTCCTTTACAGTGCCAATCCCGATAACACACATATAACTCTAAGATGTCTGTTTTAGAACTTTTCATCTGGAAAGCATCACAATCTAATTAACATCTGCTAAACATCTTAAAAAGATCAGATTTACAAACATTCTAAATCGTAAACATCTCAAAGACATCTGCTGAATGTCTTATTTACATCCGAGACATACTTATTGACATACGTCTTATAGATGTATTGCAAATGAGCAAACAGCGTTAAAATTGCGTCTTCCAGATGTAAACACACACATCAGATAGACGTCTGGGTGATGTACTGGGTATGTCTCAGATGTCAATAAGACATTCAAAAGATGTCTTTGAGTCATTTAGAATGTTTGTAAATCTGATCTTTTTAAGATGTTTAGTAGATTTTAATTAGATTGTGATGCTTTCCAGGTGAGAAGATCTAAAACAGACATCTCGGAGATGTACGTGTGCTATCTGGGGAACAGATCTGTGTTTATGATGTGGTTTCATAATATCGCACGTACCTCACCCAGATGTCTTTTTGATGTGTGCTTTACATCTATTTTTTTAGGTTGTTTGCGCATCTGCAATACGTCTATAAGACGTTTCCTCGCGGATGTCAATAAGACATTCATCAGATGTTTTTAAGATGTTTAGCAGATGTTAATTAGAATACGCTGCTTTCAAGATGAAAAGACCTAAAACACATCTCGGAGATGTACGTGTGCTATCTGGGATGTGACTGCATAAGATTATTTAATTCTGTCGCTGTATACATTTTACTATTTATAGATTCACATAGTCGTGTGTTTCATTAATAAATGTCCCCTATATGCCCAAATATCCCCTATTAGTAACATCCTGACTGATTTGAATGAGGTTCAAATGGAGATTCTGCTTTCTGTGCCCCCTAGAGGAGGCCACATTTTTTAGCCATCATATTTAGAGCTATAAAACGTACCACTTTGTTTAAACATAAAACATTGTATGTATAATAACAGCAAATATCATTTGAAGTGATGCATTTGGATATGTGTAGTTGTAAAGACGTTGTAGAGACAGCAAACGTAAGAGATATCACATTTTCCTTAAGTTTGTGAGGCGAAACAGTTTATCTAGGCCGCATTGCGCCCCCTGTCTTCAGTACTAATTCAGACTCAGATGCCTGAATGACGTTTGTACGTTTCATTTTCCTCCTTTTTTACTTCACTACCAGCGAAGCTGTTCGGAGGAAGCGAGGAGCCTGGAGGAGCAAAGAAAGAAGCCTGGGATTTATCTCGCCTTTTAAAATAAGAAGGAAGAGACCTCCGCCTCTTATCCCATGTTCCTCTAGTTTATATCTCCACAGAGTGCTTGAGACATGATGGAAACTGAACGATGAGGTAAGAGTGTTCGTGTGTCGCGGGCCGATTGTCCTCTTTTTTGACAGTGACTGCGGCCGCTGCGCGAGCGAGTCATCAGCGGAATTTCAGAGCGCGCCTCGCGCTAGTTCAGTGATATATTCGCTCGCGCAACAGTCACTTTAACGTTCAGTTTACCTCTGTAACTATAGTAATACTTTCAATACTCGTTTATTCGCGAAAAGGGGCTTATTTAAGCCCTCTCTCTCTCCATGCAGAGATTGCAGCTAAACCCCTGCACTGATTTAGTGGTTCAGTTAGCACACCGGCTAACGGCTGCTGGTGTGTTTATGAGTGACAGCAGCTCGAATATTGAAGTCATGTGGATTTGTGGTAAAACTCGAGGATATAGTGGGGGGTTTAAATTGGACGCGTGACGTGCTGAGGTAAATGTGTGTTAAATTTAGGATGCAGTAAAAGTGAGTAACAGCCAACGTGCTGGTGTTGCTGTGAGATGGAGATGGAGATGGAGATGCAGATGCAGATGATAAAGATACCCTGATGGGGCAGTTTCAACACCAGCAGCCACATGCTGACCACTGCTTCTCTCTTATCTTCACTGCATGTGTATATAGCTGCAGGTCTCTAATCTCGGGTGTGCAAGGTAGCAGCATCTCTCTCATCTCTCCACATGGCTTCAGGTATCAATAAATGCACATGTGCGTGCATGACTACAGCTCTGTCATTTTCATACACGAATGGTCCTGTATGCTCATATGTGTGGATGCTGGCCTGGAGAATCAGAAAAACAGAAGTTCATTATCCTCTTCTTCTTATGTCTGGAGAAAGGTGGATAGGGCTGTTTCGCCTTGAATTTGGGTGACAGTCAGGGTATGAAATTCACTTTTTTGCCCACCAGACACAGTGGCTGTTCAATACCCAATTATTATAATTTTTTTTTAACAGCCACTTTGATTTTATATACTTCTATACACACACACACACACACTACTTTTTGAATTCTGATAATTTTGCAATATACAAACAGAGGCTAAAGAGTGAACAAGCACAGAAGAGAAACTTCTTGTTCAAGCATCATTAATGAGCCATTGCATGTCATTTGCTGTGTTAGGTAACGCACACTGTCTGGCCAAAAAAAAGTCTTTAGCTTTGATTACGGCGTGCATTCGTCATGGCATTGTTTCGAGAAACTTATGCAACGTCACAACATTTATTTCCATCTAGAGTTGCATAAATTGACGACGGGATTGTCGAACCACTCTGTAAAGTCTTCTCCTGCACATCCTAAAGACTTTCAATGGGGTTAATGTCAGGACTCTGTGGTGGCCAATTCATGTGTGAAAATGATTCCTTATGCTCCCTGAACCACTCTTTCAAAATTTGAGCCCGATGAATCTTTGCATTGTCCTCCTGGAATATGCCCCATGATCTTTTTCCATTGCTCCACAGTCCAATCTTTATGCTCCCTAGCAAATGTAAGTAGTTTTTTTCCGATTAGCCTCACTAACAAGTGGCTTTCTTGTGGCCACACAGCTGTTTAACCCCAATCCCGTAAGTTCTCGTCACATTGTGCGTGTGGAAATGCTCTTACTTTCACTATTAAACATAGCCGTGAGTTCTACTGTCGATTTTTTTTTTTTTACGATGTGACTTCAAGCATTTTAGTGATCTCCACTATACTTCCAGGTTTTAATAATGTATCACTCATGTGCCTACAACAATGAAAACCATTCACACGTCTGCCCAAAGTAAGATATGTCTATCATCGTTCTTTTGTCTGTATTCTGCCAAACAAACATTATTTTATACATCCATCTTTGCAGTAGTGTCAGTCATCATAAATTACAATAACAGAGTGTAATCGGCTCATATTTGGCCGCTTGGCGTGTCAATTTCAAACCCTGGTGACATTGTGTAAACACTTTTGGATTGTTGGGTCTTTACGGACTCTTAAGAAAAATGCAGCTGGACCTTTTGGCCCGTGTCATAAACATGGTTAGAAATGACATGATGGTGAGTAAATTATGACGGAATTTTATGTTTTTGGTGAACTGTCCCTTTAAGTGCATAAGCTCAAGTGGAGTTTATTGTTAGGCCATTTAGTTCATGAGTCATTAGAGGCTGTTTTCTGCAACCTCAAGTTTATCTGGCCACTTTCTCTCCCTTTCTCTCTTTCATCCATAGATTCACTCTGGTTTTATCCCCCATCCCCCACAGGTGTACAGCAGAGATTTAGTCTGGGGTACGAGATAAAAGGGATCTCCAATCCACCGTGCACAGCTCGGCAGTCTCAGCGGGATGTATGATAGGCCAGCTCTGTGTGTATGGCTAGTCTTTTTTTTGTTCACCGCTGATATCTGTACTGCCCTTTTGCTGCTCACTTTGAAATGTGTTTTTCTTTGTACGATCGTTGTCTCAGATGCAGCTTTTTGTCTGGATAATTAGGTTAACAGGAAGAGGGAGGGACCCTCAATCTTTCACCCCCAATGGTCTGCTCCATTAGGCCTGAATAATTTCTGTCATTCCTGTCTGTCTTTTGCCTGACAAGAATTTTCCCTGCACCTTTAGCATGGCTATGTATTCACAGATGCATAGTTATTCTTTGTGAACACTGGTCTTCTTGAGTAGGGGTGACTGCTCTTCGTTCTTTGTTTTTTGGTTTTTTGGAATGCAATATTCATTATAAAATAAAGAATTTATAATACACAATTTTGGAAGGAAATTGTAATGGGTGCTTGCCAATGCAAACCCCACTGCCACAATGCTAGGATGTTGTTTGTAGTTGCCAGGGTGTTGCTATGTGGTTGCTAAAGTGTTCTGGGTGGTTGCTAAGTGGTTGCATGCAAGATATAAATTGCATCCCTCCTTCAATGTTTTATTGCCTAACAGGAAATCGTAAGTGTCATCACTTTAAGTACCAGTAATGGCACACCTCTCGTTAACAAGCTGCATGGCTTACAGTATGTCATATGCATGTATGACATGATGATAGTAAATAGGGAAGCTTGCCTTACAGGATGTTCGGGGTCAGTACAAGTCAAGCAACAGCTTTGGTTGCATAATGTTGATGGAAAAAAACAACAAAAATGTAGACACATCCCTCGTTTAAAAAAAAAAAAAAAAATTGCGGTTAAAGTATGGTACTTACAATGGAATTGAATGGGGCTAGTCCATAAATATTAAATTACACACTGTTTCAAAAGTATAGCCACAAGGTGTAAGCATTATACTTGTTAACATGATTTTAGTATGGTCAAATTAGGGATTTACCGGTGTTAAAGAGTTTACCATATAACGGTATATCAGCATAATGTCATCATGACAACAAAGCTGTAATATTGGTTGTAACTTCACACAGAAGGTAAGTAAGTTGAACTGGGTAAAAAATATAGATTTTCCAATGCATTGCAAAAAAAGTTTTGAACGATATTGATTCTTAAATCCTAAGATCGATCTTTTACTACATGGGCTACTCTCTACAATGCAAGTAAATCGCTCACATACTGTATTTTGTGACCAAATTCTGCGCTATGCGACTAAAAATGTCTTTGATTAGCTACTGACAGCTGTATGTTCAGATTTCACTCATCAGTGAGTGAGTAGTATATTGCCGTGTGTTAAGAGTTAGTTTTATTGGGGCCTGGGTAGCTCAGTGGTAAAATACGCTGGCTACCACCCCTGGAGATCGCTAGCTTGCTAGTTCGAATCCCAGCGCATGCTGAGTGACTCCATTCAGGTCTCCTAAGCAACCAAATTGGCCCGGTTGCTAGGGAGGGTAGAGTCACATGGGGTAAACTCCTCGTGGTCGCTATAACGTGGTTCGTTCTCGGTGGGGCGCGTGGTGAGTTGAGCATGGTTGCCGCGGTGGATGGCATGAAGCCTCCACACGCGCTATATGTCTCCGTGGCAATGCGCTCAACAAGCCACATGATAAGATGCGTGGGTTGACTGTCTCAGACACGGAGGCTACTGGGATTTGTCCTCCGCCACCCGGACTGAGGCGAATCACTACGCGACCACGAGGACTTAAAAGCACATTAGGAATTGGGCATTCCGAATTGGGGAAAAAAAAAGAAAAAAAAAAAAAGAGTTGTTTATTTTTTGTCCAAAGACGAGATCCACACAGAAACTGTTTGTCATGAATAATCTCTCTTTTAATATCCTTTTTGTTCATTACAGTCAATTGTTGATCAAAAACAACACAAAACAAAATAGCACGGATGAGGTAAAGAAGCCGGTCGAGTCCTCTTTTGTTAATATACACTCATTTACAGATGATTACAGCACAGATTTTTAGCATGTGTTCTACAAATCGATGTAAATAGTATAAATTGTGCATTAAACAATAAACTTAAAAAAATATAATATATGCAATCATATTTATGAATGGAATACATTTTTTAAAAGCTAAAATGTGATCAAAATGATGAAAAAAATAAAAAATAAATTTAAATAAATATTTTTGAAATGTACCTAGTTAGAAGGTCCCCTGTATAATTAACAGCATTAGCTGTCTTTCACATTTAAACACAATGGACATTATAACTGAAATATACCCATAAAAAGGATTTGGAATTGAGAGCTTGTAAGTCGAAATCGAATAGGGAAATCTGTATCAATACCCAGCCCTATTAGTAAGCAATGAAGATCCAAAAATCATGTTAACATATATAATGTTTATGTCTTGTGGCTATACTTTTGAAACAGTGTGTATTATAGCATTTATTGACTAGCCCCATTCACTACCATTGTATAAGTAAACAAAGGAACGAGTCCAAATTATTTTTTGTATTAATCAACATTATGCCACAAATGCTTTCGATTGACCTTAACTTGTATCGAACTTGAAACATTCCTTTTACAAGCACCACTAACTAGCCTTTTTGCCACTTTAGTTACAAACACACATTCTTTAATTATTAGTTAACACACCGGTAGTTATAGACCAGCATGTCTTTTTTATTTGCATGTCTTCTTGCACAGAGTGGTGACTGTAACCTCGTCTTCACATCACAACAATACAGGCTCTCTTCCGGAAGCTGTCATATTCAGTCTGATGGATAATTCTTTTTCTGTATCGGCTCATATTCTGCTCTGACGAAACCAGCAAAAGTCATTGAAGATCAGCTATCTGCATGCACTGTTATAGCTGATCTGTTTTGCCGACCTCAGCTGCAGAGAAAGCACTTCTGTTTCTTGTGTTTATGGCCTTTCCGAACTACTTAAGAATGGAACAAATGATCTAAGATCAGATGTTGGACTGTGGGTTTTAACTTTGAGAAAAGGTTGGGGTGCTCAGAGATCAAACCGACTCCTTTATTAGAATAGCAGTGTAGAACTAAAGAAACAATTGCAAAAACATTGTATAGGTGCTTCAGTGTTTTATGAAAGAACGGTTAGGACAATTTATCATCAGTGATGATGAAAGCTTGGAGTTGGGTTTCATTTAAAGATGGATTCATCTGCCTGGGTGGGGTACATCTTTTTTGGGATTTGTTCAGTAGTGAATGTAACTTTGGGGGGTGTCAGTTCTACCACAAGCATCTGAATATCATCTGAATGCTCTGCGTCTTTTTGGAAAGCTTGCAGCGAGGTTGACTCTCACTTCTTTGTCTGTCATACCCTTGAAGAAATATCAGCATCTCTGCAGTAGTTTGGTTGATGTTGACAGAGTTGAACTTGCATTCATTCTGCAGCTCTTCAAATGACTGGTTGTGCAGTGAAAGTGACCTTTGGGGAGCTTGTAGAAAACTGTTCTTGCTCTTTGCTCGGACAGGGTTTTAGTTGTCTTGCAGTACACTACAGTACACTAGTCAAATCCAAACACTATCCAGGACAGACTGTTATGCTTTTGTGAGGAATGCAAAAACGTGTGTGGGTGCGTCTGGCTGTGTTGTGCTCATGGACGACCCCAAGCAGTCTTGGAAAGAATTTAGACGCGTGTGTGTGGTAAAAAAAAAAAAAAAAAAGACTATGGAGCCAAATGACTCTTTAGTTGCAATTACAGATTTGCTCAATTTAGATGGCTGTTCTAAAATGTCTCAAAAATGTTACTGTGATGGGGCGGCCCAGACACTAGGGCTGGGTGATGATACAGATTTCTCAATTAAATTCTATTCTGAGTCACAAGCTTTCGATTCAGTTCAATATCGATTCATATGAGTGCATTTCTCTTACAGTGTCTATTTTGCTTACATTTGAAAATATTCATTAATTTTATTCATTTTTCATCAAATTGGTCACATTTTAGCTCTTGAATTTTTTTTAAAATTCTGTCTATTCCATCAATTAATGTCTTTAAATTGCATATATTATGTTGAATATATATTTTTGTTAAATTTTTATTGTGTACTTGCGTAATTTTTACTATTTACAAGTGTTTACATTGATATGTAGAACACATGTCTCTTTAAGACTAACTGCATCAGCTAGTAAGCGCATATAACGAGAGATGACGTGCATAGTTTATTTAGCGCATCCATGTGTGTTTAGAATTAATTGTTTCGTTTTTATTTTATTTTTTTATTTTTATTTTTTTAAAATCAACAACTGACTAAAAAACAAAGGATATTAAAAGAGACATTATTCAATAACATATGAATCCGTGGATCTCTTCTTTGGACACACAGAATGAGTTCAACCAAACTTTTACTCTGAACACGCAGTGAAAGGACCTCTGTTCTAATAACGTATTCTCCACTATACTACTGTCACTGGTGAGTTAAATAATTTACTAGCCAGTGGCTAATCATAGACATTTTTAGTCGCATATCGTGAGATTTGGTTGCACATATGAGTGATTTACTTGCATTATAGAGGGTTGCCACATAAAGTGAAAGATATATCTTGGGATTTAAGAATCGATATCAGGATCGTTCAAACAACGATCACGATGCATCGGTAAATCAATGTTTTACCCAGCCCTACCAGACACAGCGAGTCCAAAATTAAGTGAATCCCTGATGCAGTTTATTGTATAATCCCAATTATAACCAGAACAAAACAAGATTTGGTACATAATGCAGGACTTTTAATTATAAACAAGCCAAAAATACATCAAGGACTCTTATTTTTAAGTGTCTGCACTTCCAGTTGTGAACTCACTGACTGCTGATTCGCTGATGATTCAAACTGCTACTTTTTCAGCTTATTAAAAAGACTGTTCAAAAGAGTAATCTGTTCGCAAATCAGACATCAAAGCGTAAGCAGCATCATGGCGCCAGTAGCTATGTTTCCATCAATTTTGTTTTATGCACATTTTGGGATATCGCATAAAAACTGCTGGATGGAAACACCAAGATGCGAATAAAATCTCCAAAATGCGTATAAAAAATGTATACTCTCGCTTGAGGTGGATACAATTTTTATTTGATAAGAAGAAATGCGCATAAACTATGATGGAAACACAGTTACCGAATAAACTCCTATTGAATTTGTTAGGAATAAAAGTTGCGCATCAAAACATGTGACTGAAAAACTCGTTCATAACTGGACTAACCAGCGGACCAATCATCGCATCTGAAATGCTGCTCTGGTCATCCTAAACTAACAGTGTCTAGAAAATCCAAACCCTACAAAGAGTTTGCAGAGCAAATAAGTCGAAAACAAACTTGAACTGTACTGAAGAGAAGGTTTATTGACACTTTTGTAGAAAGAAATATCTTATAGATCTGCACGGTATAGTCATAAGCACTCCCAGAAGTGTGTGACGCGCTGTTGCTGCCAAACATGAGACATTGTTTTGCCGATAATATGGTTTTTCGCATAAATTAAATTCACAACTTGGATGGAAACATTGTTAACTGATTTAATCAAAGTATTTTAAAAGAAGAGAAAAATGGGGACCTGGGTATTCAGCGAGTATTGACGCTGACTACCACCCCTGGAGTCGTGAGTTCGAATTCAGGGCGTGCTGAGTGACTCCAGCCAGGTCTCCTAAGCAACCACATTGGCCCGGTTGCTAGGGAGGGTAGAGTCACATGGGGTAACCTCCTCGTGGTCGCTATAATGTGGTTCTCGCTCTCGGTGGGGCGCGTGGTGAGTTGTGTGTGGATGCCGCGGAGAATAACTTGAAGCCTCCACACACGCTATGTCTCCGCGGTAACTCGCTCAACAAGCCACGTGATAAGATGCGCGGATTGTCGGTCTCAGACGTGGAGGCAACCGAGATTGGTCCTCCGCCACCCGGATTGAGGCGAGTCACTACGCCACCATGAGGACTTAGAGCACATTGGGAATTGGGCATTCCAAATTGGGGAGAATAATAAAAATAAAAAATAAGAAAAATAAACCTCTTCTTTACCAACTCTAGCCATTATCTTACCCCAAGTACGATCAATAATAATAACGATGCTTGCCTTATCAAGCAGCACTAATGAATATGTAAATCAAGCCTAGATAAAAATTTATCTAGACATGTCTTGAACTCTCAACCCAGATTTGTCTCACCTAGTGATAGCATTCCAATCCTATGACACCACCCCATTTTGTCCGCCCTCTCTGGGGTATGTTCTGATTCAAAGCGGGCGGGTCTGGATCTGGATCTGGATCAGTGAGGCTGGTAATGAATAAGAGTAAAACTAAACTTGACTGAGACGTGCAGATCCTCTCAAAACATTGGTTTGTTGGTGTTTCTAGTGTTTTCCGCGCAACGTTTCCCTTTCCTGGGCTTTCATTCAGATCGTCAGTGTTTGAGAGCATTGTCCTGAGGAAATGCTTCATTAGAATCAGAAAAGGGGTGACGGGTAAAAGTAGGTCAAATACTCAGACACACACACACGTACGGTCATTAGTAGGGCCATGACAAGGGCCAGATCTACTGTGTGACAGTGTCACTAGCTTTGCAGTGTTTGACACTGCTCTCTGCCAGTGAGTGTAAGAGAGAGTTAAATGGATGTTTTCAGTATTGAGTCAAGCTTTCTGTGGAGGGCTTAGTCCTCCATCTTGAGAAATACCCCACTGTTTCAGATTAAACCTCAGACAGTACAAACACGCCTTAGTGGAAAATGGCATTCAAACAAAACATATCTGTGCAAATTAAAATACCACTTGTAATGTCTGGTACTGTCATGTCACAACACTTTTTTTTAGAGGCACACACACAACATAGAAACTGTTCTGTACAAATGGGACAAATTGTACTAAAACCATGCTTAAACACATGCAAATGAATACTTCAGATAGTAATTGTGCTCTTGTACATGCACATTTTCTAAATTAAACTGCTTAGTATTAAACCATTAGATCCCAAATGAAGCACATTGTTGCATCAGCATTTTTCTACAGTTTACAAGTGGGGTGATGTGAAGGGTGGGGCAGAGTGATGCAAAATGTGAGTGTGGAACATCCCAGTTTCCACATGCCTTCTGTTTCTGTCCTGCTCTCTGCTAGCCCTTCAGAACAGTTATTAAAGAGCACCTATTATGGTTTTTAAACATTCCTAATTTTGTTTTAAAGGTCTCATACAATAGATTTACATGCATCCAAGGTCAAAAAACACTTTAATTTGCTCATAATTTAAATTGCAGCATTACCTTTTTTTCCCAGTGTCAAAAAGGACTCGTTCAATGATCCGTTCTAAAGGATTCATTCTAAACTCCTCCTTTCAGAGAGCCTACTCTGCTCTGATTGGTCAGATGTCCCAGTATGTTGTGATTGGTCTACCGCTTAGTGTAGTGTTTGAGGGTGGGTCAAAGCTGTTCGCGAGCAGCCAATGAAGACCAGAGGCGGGTTTTTTGTTACCAAATTACGTAGGTTAATACAGGAAGTAAGTCTGGAATTAATAACTCATTTCAGGTGTTAAGAATTGGTTCTTTCTTTTGGGAGTTAATAACTCCATTTGTTGTGCACTTTGATTTTTGAAACTTTGCAGAATTTTTTACATTCACAAACACCTATATAACACACTACATGAAAGGTAATATTTGAAAAACCATAATAGGTGCTCTTTAAAACTGTTGGAGTTGAAATAACAGGAATGGTGTTTAAGTGTAACAATCTGCTTTCTGTTTTAGTTATTGATAACAGTCAAGAAAACGCTCTGTCCCCACTGGCGGTTTCAAGCATTTTCCAAAAGTTTCTCGTCCACAATGAAATGTTTGCAAACTCTTAAATCCCCTTACTGCACATGCGAAAGATCGCCGTTCCATATACGATGTGAAACGCAATTGTTCTCATGTTCCGCCTCCGGACAGCAATTCCGATTAAACTTCCTGTTGCCCTTGAAGGAATGCAGTGCGAAAGTTGTATAAAGTAACATTTATCTTTAACAACGCTATTAAAGTGAATATCGGGCACAACAATGCTACTACGACGTGGGCAGCCATCTTGATTGTTTTGGGATGAATGGATCACATGACGACAAATACGTCATCGTTTTCAGATATCTCAGTTTACCCTGTTCAAACTACAACGCAAAGACGGCGTTTTCAGATTTATCCACTTGGAAGAGCATTTTCAAAATTCTCAGTTTACGCTGTCAAAAATGCCTTCATAGTGTGAACAGAAGGCCTTGAAGATGTGTTTTCAGATGAAAGCGTATTAGTGTGGATGTGACCTTAAATGACACCCTCATATCGTTTCAAACCTGTATGACCTTCTCTGCCATAAATTAGTCCACACAACGGGTGTGTTATATTGGAAGTTTTCTGAAGCCATACAATAGTTTTGTGTGAAGAACATCCCAAAATTTGGGGATGGGAATCTAAGGAATTTAACGATTATGGTTATGATTCCTCTTGACAATTCTGGTTCCTAATGATTGGTTACATTACCGATTCTTTTAGTACTTCTACAGTAACAGTTTTTATTTTGTTTAGAGTTGGACATGATGAAAGTCATAACTTGCACATCAGTAAGATTAATTTATTAACCACTCTGATTGATGTACAAGTGTTTTTGATTCTCGGTAGGTTTACAAATCGAGAACCTGTTCTTGTACAGAACTGGGTCTGTTAAAATGTGATTTTCATGACTTTTGGTACCGTTAACTGTTCCCAAGCATAGTCCGCATAGGCAGTTTTCAGACTGAACACCGTATGAAATATTGACATTATTTCCTCCAGTGCAATTCAGCAGCTGAGCTGGTTCTTTTTTATCTGCAACACAAAACATACAGCACTACACAACATTCCAGAGCAAATGACTCTTATGAGCCAGTTATTTTTAGCGCAACCAGCACAGTCCAATTCCGAACGAATGACTCTTAAGGCCCCAGCACATCTACGGAGAAGTGCTTTTTCGATCTTCGCTCAGAGCCAAGAGGAGTTCAAAACACCTGAGCAACAACATACTGTTTGTGAACATTCAGACATCCGCCACAATTCTGGGGGTACATTTAATTATGAGGACACTCAAGACTACATGTAAAACATCAACTAATATGACATTAAAATGTGTTATCAATTACTTTATGCCTCATTCTATGTGTAGAATTCACATGAGATCAGTAAAATATGCTTTTTTTTTTAACCACTCGATGAGGATTTTAAGTAATATACATGCGGTGGAAAATGCACAAAGCGTCTTGTTTAGTTGCTAAATTTGCACCAGCTCGCTAAAAACTGATATTAACTGACTGAACGCCTTGAACGGGAATTAGCTGCCGGCCTCAAGGTAGGTGGAGTTCCAGGTCACACCTACTGACGACGTGAACCAATGGCAGTGAGAAGATGTTTAGCAGTCGGTAAGAAGTTTTACTAAAATTTTGCCCAGGCGACCTGAAACAAACACAAAAACACCTTCTTTTTGGCTAAATTTTGTTCTAAATCACATCAATGTATTTCATTCTTTGATTTCATAGGAAGTATACTGTGTAGAAGTACTACAAAGAATTGTTAATGGATCCAATAGTCAGGAACCTGAATCATCAAGAGGAATCATAACCAGAATCGTTAAATTCCTTAGATTCCCATCCCCAAGTTTGGGGTGTTCCTCACACAAAACTATTGTATGGCTTTAGAAAACTTGCAATATAACACAATTTGTTGCTGTTGATTCACTTCTGACCTTTCACTATTTTAATTCTGGTTCCTTTAGCGATCGCAAAAGCATCATCAGCATTTTAGTGAGCGCTGTAATCTCAGAGCTGTTATGTACTGTGTGTTGTATTTATAAAACTCTTTCAGTTTGAGTTTTATTCAATCCCGCTGAGGGAGCAGTGAATTCCATTATGCATGTCAGGACGGGAAAGGAAGAAAAGGGGAGGAGGAACAGAAGGGAAGAGATAGGGCGAGCAGTCTGGCACTGATTAAAATATTTGGCCAAGGTGCCCCTGGGTGTCTCTGCTGGAGACGGTTTACGTGTGTGCACGTGAATTCTCCAGGACTGCGTTTACACAGCTGGGAGATAACTGATCCCATACTGAGGCCTTCAGATATCTCCTCCATCCTCCTGTTTCTCTCTCTTTCTCTGCCATAGTCTCAGGTTTGGTCTGCTATGGTTAGATGGGTCAGCTGTTTTGTGTCCTTGTGTGGCAGTGGGGTTACTTTTAAACCTGAATTACATCTCAACAAATCAGGGTTTTGTCTGTGTTTGAGTAAGAGAAAAAGAGGGAATTTGTTTTTGGGAGGTGCTTTCTGTTTTGTCCTTCCTCTCACAGTTAGGTGTCTAACTTCTTCCTCTCATTAGGTGTCTCAAGGCAGTCTCTTTTCCCCTGTTTAACTGTATAGTGATTTCTCATGGTGTCTTTATGCTGTGTTGCAGGAGTTTGCTGCTGGACGGCAGCTGACGGACTGAACCATGGCTCAGTTTCCCACGCCCTTCGGAGGTGAGAGCTGCTGCATGCCTTGACTGACTGTTGTGTGTTTGTGGGTGGATGAGTGTATGGAGGGGTGTGTTTTTGTGAGAGAGAGTGAGAGAGAGAGACAACCAGAGAATGAATTGGAGTGAGTCAGTGAATGTCTGAAAAAACTTTGTCTTCTGTTGATACATTGTTTTTCTGGTTTTTGCAAGCTTGTATATATATATATATATATATATATGTGTGTGTGTGTGTACAGGTTTTGCTATACTTGTGAGGACCAATTATTGAGAATCAACCTGTTCTGTGAGGACATTTCTGATTGTGAGGACCTTTTGGGTGGTTCTCACAAGGGAAATGGCTTATTAAATTGTTTTTTTTTGAAAATGTAAAAATGCAAAAAGGTTTCTGTGAGGGTTAGGTTTAGGGGTAGGGTTAGGGTTAGGGGATAGAATCTATAGTTTGTACAGTATAAAAATCATTATGTCTATGGAGGGTCCTCACAAGTATAGCAAAACCAATGTGTGTGTGTGTGTGTGTGTGTGTGTGTGTGTGTGTGTGTGATAGCTATAGTTTTGGGACCAATTTGCACCCAAAAGTGAGCTTAATCGGACAAACCCTTCCTTTGGGGACCTTTTGGAACGTCCTCATTTGGAAAAATTATCCATACATAAATAATGATTTTGAAAATTCTAATAATGCAAAAAGTTTTCTGTTAAGGTTAGGTTTAGGGTTAGGTTTAGGTGGGTTAGGGTTAGATTATAGTAATTATAGTTAGCTGTATATAAAACAGTAGAAGTTAATGGTCTGAGCAAACGTGAGTGTGTGTGTTAAATCAAGGTCGACCGATATATTGGTTTTACCGATTAATAAGCGGCGATAGTTGCTTTTTGGAACTAGTTCTGTTTTTGTTCCTCCGTGGACACAAAATTATAGTCCCTGGTGTATTTTGGGCTTGTTCATAGTTAAAAGTCCTGCTTTATGCACCAAGTCTTATTTTTTCCTGATTATTATTATTGGGATTTTTGTTGCACAATGAACTGCATCTGGGATTTTATTCATTTTGGACTCCTGTTGTCTATATACCTGTGCCCGTCACAGTAAGAAAAGACTGAGACATTTATAACATTCAATAAATTAAAAAACATATCGGCCGATTAATCTGTTATCAGAATTATCCACCAGCTTAGTTATCGTATCGGCAAATCCAATATCGACCTCTAGTGTTAATGTATTTTTAAAAGGGTAGTATAATATTCTCTGAGATGTTTTTCATTTTAACACTACAACATTTCGGTTGGGTGAATCTTTTGAAATAATGTCCAAACCTTTAAAAAAAAAAAAAAAGTACATTTAATTTTGTGACAGTTAAGCACATTTGACTGACTGTGTTTACATGAACATCAGAAAACGGCTTTTTGTGAGAAAGCAGGTTATTGCGAGAAAGCAGCATTCCCGTTTACATGCACTGTAAGCGGCGTACTCTTTACTCCCGTGTACATGCGGCTCGGTTGGTAAGCAGCTTTCTCTACAGCAACGTAATTTCCCCGTGACGCTTGTGTAAATAACAAACATGGTATTTGAGGAAGACTTTGCTATTTTAATCTCCATTGCTTCGCTTGTATTTCTAGATCATCGCAATTGCTCTCCGGGATACCCCCAGTGTACGAGCGTATATAAGCGAACATGAGGGACCATTGATATTTTACATTGGTGTGTATAAATGGGTATAGTTTATAGTGAATGTGCTTTTCCTACTGTAGTCCCAGAAATGTTGAATTATTTCCTCTGTGTTGACTTGTTGTTGGGCTCCATCCTACTCCTCAAAAACCTGTTAGAATGCCACTTATGTGATTACATGGCCACGTTAAGCTGCGTTATCCGAGAGAAACCTAGGTGTGTTAAACCGCTTTCTCTTTATCCCTCTCTTTATAAACGGCGTAAAGAAATCGGCGTTCTCGTTAACATAATGTTTCATAATGCCGCTTTCTGCAAAAACCCTGGAATAAACAGTTTTCTTAAGTGCATGTAACCGTGGTCACTGTCTTATCACCATAAATTCAGGACAATAAATACTACTATGATGGATACCTACAATATTATTTTACAGATCTACTGTACAATTTAAATAATAGATCTTTTTTTCTGTTACAGTAATCAGAATTAGACTCTTATTTACTTATTACGCCTAAATGTCACGAAAATATTGTCACAATAGTACAGATTCGTATTTTTTCTTTTGATGTTGGGGTGAAATATGATCCCAAATATTTCTTTAAAGCTTTCGTGAGATTCCCCCAGTTAGAGTTGGCCTGTGTGTGTGATTTAAAATTTGTTCCAAGCTGTGGTCTGCCCCCTTTATGAAAATGTTGACAAGTTAAACCCTTGTTAAAGCAGTGCACTGATGCCTGTCTGATATGTCTGTCTCTCTCTCTATAGTGGGGTCCGATACATGGGTAATATCTGTGGACGAGAGAGCCAAACATGACCAGCAGTTCCACAGTTTGGCCCCCACACCTGCTGGCTTCATCACAGGTAAACACACACACACACAGTTGGTTTTCTTGCAATCAAAAGGTGCTATGGAAAGCTCGGAATGCTCATTAGTGCTGATGTTGTCAAAAACCTGATCTTGATGCTCTCTGAAATTGTAAGATGCAAACAAATCGTTTGATCCCTTTGAATCCTGTAAATCTGCCAATGACAACCAGCAGTCCAGTCAAGCATATTTATTCCTTTCATTTCTGAATATCATACACAGAGGGGAAGAGCAAATGCCACATCTACACAGTCAAATTTAACAGCTAGAAACATGAAAACATGACTGTGCCTTCCACTTACCCATCATCCTCCTCAAAATGCCATGCACATTAATATTGTCAATGACAGTCTGTTAAAAGCATACAACTTCCTGTTTTCTGCTCACAGCGGGTGGAAATGCACTTAAACTGGCCTAGGCTCACAATAGTCTTGAACTAGTACAGAGCTGATTTATTCTGTATGAATGCAGAATATTCTGTATAATCTGAAATTAAACAAAGGAAATCTGTGTAAACACAAAATACAGTTTTTAAATGATAATGTTATTTATTGAAGCAAAAAAGTCCAATACCAACTGGGCTTGTGTGAAAAAGTATTTGCCCTCTAAATCCCCAAATCTATGAAACTGCATTCATAATGGGGTTCAGCTGGACTTGTCACACACAGGCCCGATTACTGCCAGCCCTGTTCAATCAAATCAACACTTAAATAGAACTTTTTCTGCAGCATGAAGTTAGCTAAAAGGTCTCACCCAGTAGCACACTATGCCAAAGTCGAATGAAATTCCAGAAATGATGAGGAAAAAGGTGATTGAAATACATCAGTCTGAGAAGGGTACAAAGCTATTTCAAAGGCTCTGGGACTCCAAAGAACCACAGTGAGAGCCATTATCTCCAAATGGAGAAAACTTGGCACAGTAGTGATCCTTCCCAGAAGTGGCCGACCTTCCAAAATTCCTCCAAGAGCACAGCGACGACTCATCCAGAAAGACATAAAAAAGCCAAGGACAACATCCAAGGAACTGTAGGCCTCTCTCGCATCAATAAAAGTCACTGTTCATGACTCCACTCTCAGAAAGACACTGGCCAAAAATACCATCCATGGAAGAGTGGCGAGGCGAAAAACACTACTAACCCAGAAGAACATTAAGGCTCGTCTGAATTTTGCCAAAACACACCTTGATGATCCTCAAAACTTTTGAGTGAATGTTCTGTGGACTGATGAGTTGAAAGTGGAACTGTTTGGAAGACAGGGATCCTGTTACATCTGGCGTAAATCAACACAGAATTCCACAAAAACCACATCATATCTATAGTCAAGCATGGTGGTGGTAGTGTGATGGTGTGGGGATGCTTTGCTGCTTCAGGTCCAAGGTGACTTGCAATAATTGAGGGAAACATGAATTCTGCTCTCTACCAGAAAATCCTAAAGGAGAACATCCGGTCATCAGTCCGTGAGTTGAAGCTCAAGTGCAACTGGATTATGCCGCAAGACAATGACCCAAAGCATAGGAGTAAGTCCACCTCTGAATGACTCAAAAGAAGCTAAATTAAAGTTTTGGAGTGGCGTAGTCAAAATCCTGACTTGAACCCGATTGAGATGCTGTGGCAGTACCTTAAATGGGCAGTTCATGCTCGAAAACCTCCAATGTGGCTGAACTAAAGCAGTTCTGCAAAGAGTGGGCCAAAATTCTACCACAGCATTGTGAAAGACTGATCTCCAGTTATCGGAAGCATTTGCTTGCAGTTGTTGTAGCTAAAGGTGGCACAACCTATAAAGCTATTAAGTTTAAGGGGGCAGTTCGTTTTTCACATGGGTGATTATAGATGTTGGATAACTTTTTTGCTTCAATAAAAAAAATATATATTTGAAAACTGTATTTTGTGTTTACTCAGGTTGCCTTTGTTTTATATCTCGTTTGAAGATCTAAAACAATTTAGTATGAAAAATACACAAAAATAGAAGGAATCACAGAATCACTCAGAAATAGACGGCTAAGGAGCTTGATTAGGGTGAGGCATGTTGATTTCCACACAATTCACATCCTATTGTCATGGCATATATGTTTTTGTAGTCTCCAGTTGAAACATTGATTTTCTTTTTTTTTTTTTTTTTTCTCCTCTCTCATAGAAAGCCACCTTTCTCTTTGGACTTTAAGAAAATTCCAGAAGAGTCTTAGTACTTCTTTCTCAGGCTTACTTTACTTGTGAGAGAATGACTGATATGTCAAACTTACACTGAAAGGAAAGCCCTTTGTGCAACATAGATAGATGCTTAATTTACTTGTAAACAGCCAATCAAAATCACAAAATGCAAATAGTAGTCTAATTCCAACTTGTTCCAGCTGGACTTTGGATGTCTAGTGAAGAGATGGCACTTAAGGGTTTCCTGTTGACCAGTGGGTCTCAAAGAGCCTCTTTGTGTTGACTGAAGGATGACTGGAACAGTGAGTGGCCCACAGTCAGGCAGGCATGGATAGGAAATCAGTTTTTTTGTCTCTTAGGGTATGTGTGCTAAGACACCTGTTATCAAGAGGAATAGAGTTTGATAGGAGGTGAAATGCTTCAAATAAACTGCATAAAATGCTGTGCCTGATGTTTCAACAAAATTTACACAAAATGATTCTGAAAAAGTATCACAGTGTTTTTCTTGATCAGATCACAAGCATGCAGATCATTTTAAAACTAGGCTTTAAAATTTTCAGAAGACCTTTCTGAAAAATCACCACCAGACACCAGCATTTCTGTTTTTATGTCACTAAAGTGCGGTTAACCCTTTCAGACGTACCGTCACACATATGTGACGGTTAATAACTGGGTCCCGCAGAGTAGCATCGCACATATGTGTTTCTGCAACAGCCAGTTACGTTACAAGCTGCCAGATTCAAATCGGCTTTCGCGCCGACACAGGCTTCGCTGGTCAAGCGTCTGTTGTTTGTATTAGCTCAAACAGTTACTCATACAGTCTTTTAAACCACAGAATAAGTATATTTTATATACATATATCCAACTCATCACCAAAGTGCCATGATAAAAAGTTTACAGCTCTTATATGCACAGTCAGTACATCAAACGTGATCTTCCTCCGATGCATGCTGCCATTTGTTTACATTAGTAGTGGTTGTCATTTGTCAAACAAACAGCTACTCAGAGTCTTTTCAAGCACATAATGTTTATTTTACGTAACAAACAGCCAAATTGTCACCAAAGTACCACGACAACAGTTCACAGCTTGTATATACACAACCATCATATCTCATCATAACCAGCGATCTTCCCATGCATGCAGCCACATCTGCTGATTAGGTGCAGATGCGGTTTTCATTCACACAAAGAGCAACTCAAACAGTCTTTTCAGGCATATAATATGTTTTTTTGTTTTTTTTTTCTGAAAAAGAACCAAACTATCACAAAAGGACCACAATAACAGTTTAAAACTCGTATACTCACAGTGAAAACATGCTGATCGAGCATGATGCATGCAGCCAATTCTGTTTACATTAGCGCTTGTCTCTCTCTCACACACACACACACACACACACACACACACACACACACACACAATGTCTGAGAAGTCATACAGTGCATAGGCAAACCGGACTGCTGATATTATTGGTTCATTTGCTTTTTTTACAGCTATAAAAACTAAATAAAACAAACAGTACAGCAGACATAACCCATTTGTTCACATGTTTACTATATTATATACATTTTATTTTTATTTTTATGACAAGAAATCAAAAATGAAAAAATAATTAAAATATACTCGTCTACACTCTGCTCCCCTCTACCGGCTGTGCAGTGTCATGCAGAAATAACTAACTCCAGGGGGCACTGCAGAGAAATTTAGACACTAATCATGAAAAGGTTAATAAACACTTTTGTTGACAGAACCATCTATATGAGATTTTGTAACTCTCTTTATAATTATATTAACAAAGTTTTACAAGCATTATAAATCTATTGTAGCATTTTAATGTCACAACATTTCAAACATGACATTAATTTTGGGTTAAAGGGATAGTTCACCTAAAAATTAAACTTCTCTCATTATTTACTCACCCTCATGCCACCCCAGACGTGTGGGACTTTCTGTCTTCTGCAGAACACAAATGAAGATTTTTAGAAGAATATCTCTGCTCTGTAGGTCCATACAATGCAAGCGAATGGTGACCATACCTTTTGAAGCTCCAAAAAGCACATAAAGGCCACATAAAAGTAATCCATACAACTCCAGTTGTGTAATCCAAAACTTCAGAAGCGATATTATAGGTGTGGGTGAGAAACAGATGAATATTTTAAGTCCTTTTTTACCATAAATCTCTACTTTCACTTTAAAAATGTGGAAAAAATGTGAAAGTGAAAATGGAGATTTATAGAAACAATGATTTAAACATTGATCTGTTTCTCACCCACACTTATCACTTCTAAAGACATGGATTAAACCACTGGAGTCATATGGATTACTTTTATGTGGCCTTAATGTGATTTTTGGAAGTACAAAGGTCTGGTCACCATTCACTTGCATTGTATGGACCTACAGAGCTGAAATATTCTTCTAAAAATCTTCATTTGTGTTCAGCAGAAGAAAGAAAGTCATACACATCTGGGATGGCACGAGGGTGAGTAAATAATGAGAGAATTTTCATTTTTGGGTGAACTATCCCTTTAATGTTACATTTCAAACACATTTATTTTGGGTTAAGGTTCATTGACAAACTGGAATGTTTATTATAGACCTAATTATGGTTTGTTTCCCCTCTCATATTCACTCTAGGTGACCAGGCCAGGAATTTCTTCCTCCAGTCAGGTTTACCTGCTCCCATCCTGGCCCAGATATGGTACGCAATTCCTATAAGTCATATTTTTTTCTAATACAGACTTAATCCAGTATGTGCAAGTGATCAGTAATTAGTGCTTTTAGTAATAGTGTGGGTTACTTACAGTTGAAGTCAGAAGTTTACATACACTTAGGTTGAAGTCATTAAAAATGTTTTAACCACTCCACAGATTTAATAATAGCAAACTAGAGTTTTGGCAAGTCGTTTAGGACATCTAATTTGTGCATGACACGAGTAATTTTTCCGACAACTGTTTACAGACAGATTGTTTCACTTTTAATTGACTATATCACAATTCCATTGGGTCAGAAGTTTACATACGCTAAGTTAACTGTGCGTTTAAGCAGCTTGGAAAATTCCAGAAAATGATGTCAAGCTGGTAGACAATTAGCCAATTAGCTTCCGATAGGAAGTGTACTGAATGGGAGGTGTACCTGTGGACGTATTTTAAGGCCTACCTTCAAACTCAGTGCCTCTTTGCTTGACATCTTGGGAAAATCAAAAGAAATCAGCCAAGACCTCAGAAAAAAAACTGTGGACCTCCACAAATCTGGTTCATCCTTGGGAGCAATTTCCAAACACCTGAAGGTACCACGGTCATCTGTACAAACAATAGTACGCAAGTATAAACACAATGGAACCACGCAGCCATCATACCACTCAGGAAGGAGATGCATTCTTTCTTCTAGAGATGAACGTAGTTTGGTGCGAAAAGTGCAAATCAATCCCAGAACAACAGCAAAGGACCTTGTGAAGATGCTGGAGGAAACAGGAAGACAAGTGTCTATATCCACAGTAAAACGAGTCCTATATCGACATAACCTGAAAGGCTGCTCAGCAAGGAAGAAGCCACTGCTCCAAAACTGCCATAAATTTGCGAATTCGACAAGAGAGAAACTTGATCGATTCAAGAAATGCAAGAAACTCTTACATCAACGGAAGGTCGCTTTTGCACTGATGTTCCCGGCCAAATTGAGAATAGATACTAAGGATGGCCGTAAAGTATTTACATGTCCACAGCAAGCATTGTCCTTCATGAAGTCAATGGATTTTGCGGTACTCACATTGCAGCCAAGTGAGCCTGACTCACTGAACATTCACTTGACCGTCTGAGGAAGCTGCGCGCCTTTTTTGTTTCTTTTTACGCTGGTTCCGCCTAGCGGCTGGAGTTTGTTTTGTGGAGTATTTCTTGCAGGACATTGGAGTGATTTGGTCATTTGTTGCACTCATGTAGCAGTTGAATGGGTCGGCTCACTGAATATTCATTTGACTGTCGAGGAAACTGTCTTTTTTTTTATTTTATATATATATATATATATATATATATATATATATATATATATATATATATATATATATACAGGTGCATCTCAATAAATTAGAATGTCGTGGAAAAGTTCATTTATTTCAGTAATTCAACTCAAATTGTGAAACTCGTGTATTAAATAAATTCAATGCACACAGACTGAAGTAGTTTAAGTCTTTGGTTCTTTTAATTGTGATGATTTTGGCTCACATTTAACAAAAACCCACCAATTCACTATCTCAAAAAATTAGAATATGGTGACATGCCAATCAGCTAATCAACTCAAAACACCTGCAAAGGTTTCCTGAGCCTTCAAAATGGTCTCTCAGTTTGGTTCACTAGGCTACACAATCATGGGGAAGACTGCTGATCTGACAGATCAATAATTGACACCCTTCACAAGGAGGGTAAGCCACAAACATTCATTGCCAAAGAAGCTGGCTGTTCACAGAGTGCTGTATCCAAGCATGTTAACAGAAAGTTGAGTGGAAGGAAAAAGTGTGGAAGAAAAAGATGCACAACCAACCGAGAGAACCGCAGCCTTATGAGGATTGTCAAGCAAAATCGATTCAAGAATTTGGGTGAACTTCACAAGGAATGGATTGAGGCTGGGGTCAAGGCATCAAGAGCCACCACACACAGACGTGTCAAGGAATTTGGCTACAGTTGTTGTATTCCTCTTGTTAAGCCACTCCTGAACCACAGACAACGTCAGAGGCGTCTTACCTGGGCTAAGGAGAAGAAGAACTGGACTGCTGCCCAGTGGTCCAAAGTCCTCTTTTCAGATGAGAGCAAATTTTGTATTTCATTTGGAAACCAAGGTCCTAGAGTCTGGAGGAAGGGTGGAGAAGCTCATAGCCCAAGTTGCTTGAAGTCCAGTGTTAAGTTTCCATAGTCTGTGATGATTTGGGGTGCAATGTCATCTGCTGGTGTTGGTCCATTGTGTTTTTTGAAAACCAAAGTCACTGCACCCGTTTACCAAGAAATTTTGGAGCACTTCATGCTTCCTTCTGCTGACCAGCTTTTTAAAGATGCTGATTTCATTTTCCAGCAGGATTTGGCACCTGCCCACACTGCCAAAAGCACCAAAAGTTGGTTAAAGGACCATGGTGTTGGTGTGCTTGACTGACCAGCAAACTCACCAGACCTGAACCCCATAGAGAATCTATGGGGTATTGTCAAGAGGAAAATGAGAAACAAGAGACCAAAAAATGCAGATGAGCCGAAGGCCACTGTCAAAGAAACCTGGGCTTCCATACCTCCTCAGCAGTGCCACAAACTGATCACCTCCATGCCACGCCGAATTGAGGCAGTAATTAAAGCAAAAGGAGCCCCTACCAAGTATTGAGTACATGTACAGTAAATGAACATACTTTCCAGAAGGCCAACAATTCACTAAAAATGTTTTTTTTATTGGTCTTATGATGTATTCTAATTTTTTGAGATGGTGAATTGGTGGGTTTTTGTTAAATGTGAGCCAAAATCATCACAATTAAAAGAACCAAAGACTTAAACTACTTCAGTCTGTGTGCATTGAATTTATTTAATACACGAGTTTCACAATTTGAGTTGAATTACTGAAATAAATGAACTTTTCCACGACATTCTAATTTATTGAGATGCACCTGTATATAAGAAATCATATAGTTGGCGCTTTAATGTATCCCTTTAGAAAAATCCTGAATTCCAAAAAATTTTAAAGGCTGAAATCAATGTTTATATGGAGACCAACTGGTCCTCAGTATCCTCTGTGGTCGTGACTTGGGAGGCACTTAAGGCAGTTCTTAGGAGTCGGATCATACTGTATGCCTCATTCATCAAAAAAATCCAAAGCACGAGAACTCGTGGAGTTGGAAGGGAATATTAAAAGTGCCGAGGCAGAGCTGAAGTGCCGAATGTCATCTGATGGCCTCAGAGAATTAACCCAATTGAAATACAGATATAATACTATTTTGTCTTGGAAGGTTGAGGTTTGGCTATTCGGGGCAAGACAGTCATACTTTGAGTCAGGGGACAAAGCAGGGAAGCTTTTGGCTAGATATATAAAGCAGAGAGAGTCTTTTTCTACCATTCCCTCAGTGAAATCTGCTGATGGTGGAATTTTTACCTCGGTCATTGATATTAATAATGCTTTTAGAGAATTCTATCTTGATCTCTATAGTTCCATGTCTTTGTCTACTGATGAAAATATTGGAAACTTTGTGGAACCATTAGAACTCCCTAAACTGACGACTGAGCAAAAAAATTCTCTTGATTCTGAGATTACCTTGGAGGAGCTTGGTGAGGTAATTAAGGCCTTGCCAACAGGCAAGGCTTCAGGGCCAGATGGCTTTGCCATTGAATTTTTTAGATCTTATGCTACAGAACTGGCGGTTAGCCAGTTTTGACAGAATTGTTTAACCATTTAAGTAAAGTTATGACATCTTTTATACATATAGATCAGGTGGGTTTTATTTGGGGCCGCAGCTCTTCTGATAACATTAGGTGTTTCATCAATATTATGTGGTCAGTGGCGAATGATCAGACTCTGGTCACTGCCATCTCACTTGACGCCGAAAAGGCATTTGATATGGTAGAATGGGATATCTTTTTAAGATTTTGGAAATATACGGGTTCAGGAATACTTTTATTGGATGGATTAAGCTACTTTATAGACACCCAGTAGCAGCGGTACAAACAAATGGATTAATTTCAAATTATTTTACTTTGGATAGGGGCACCCGGCAGGATTGCCCTTTTCCCCCATTATTGTTCTGTCTTGCTGTGGAACAATTAGCAGCTGCAATAAGAAAGGAAAATGATTTTCCAGGGGTGGTGGAAGGTATGGCGCATAAGCTTTTGCGTTACACAGATGATGTTTTATTATTCGTCTCTGACCCCACTAGATCTATGCCTTAACTCCACAGAATTATTCATTCCTTTTCCAAGTTCTTAGGAAACAGATTCAATTGGTCTAAATCCAAAGCTTTGGCTCTGACAGCGTACTGCCCAGTAACGGCTTTTCAGCCAGGCGCCTTCCAGTGGCCCAAACAGGGCATTAAGTATTTGGGTATTTTATTCCCAGCAAATTTGTCTGATTTAGTTAGTTCATTTTGACCCCTTAATAAAAAGGTTTTCGAGCGATGTGGGCAGGTGGGCTTCATTACATTTGTCTATGATTGGGAAGGTTAATGTTATTAAAATGAACTGTATTCCAAAATTCAACTACCTGCTACAATCTCTCCCTATAGATGTCCCCCTCTCTTATTTCAAGCAATTTGATAGCATAGCGAAGTCCTTCATTTGGAATGGTAAATGTCCCAGATTACATTTCAGTAAGCTGCATAGGCCGTTTGACAAAGGTGGGCTAGGCCTACACAAGATTTTTTTTTTTTTATTATTATGCATTCGGTCTCAGACATTTGGCTCATTGGTCACTTCCACCTGAGAGAGCCCCTCCCTGGTTTTGTATTGAACGGGAAGTTCTTGCCCCTATTTCGCCATTGCAAAGCCTTCCTATCAAACTAACCGGAGAAGTAACACCCCGTTATCTCACATTTGCACTCGGTATGGACAAAAGTGTCCAGTGTGTTTAATTTGGACATTTATTTAAATGTTGCCTCGAGCATATGACTGAACCCAAAATTATGTATTAATAAATCCCCTTTCTGCTGGACAGAGTGGATTGTGAGGGGGGTTGCTACACTCGGTGACCTATATGAGAGTGGAGTGTTGAGATCCTTTCAAAATTTGGTTCAACATTTTGGGATTCCCAGATATCAGTTTTTTAGGTATTTACAGCTGTGCCACCTGCTCTGTACTATTTTTGGGAGTAGCATACAACCCCCTAAAGCAGACACTCTGGGAGTGGTGATTACTGCTTTTGGAAAAGGTCATGAGGTATTACTCCCTGCTAATTCAGAGTCTGGGGGACTGAGCTTTAACTTCTATCAAAAGATTTTGGGAGAAAGATTTAAACTTGGTAAACTTGGGAGTGTGGGCTAGGATTTAAAAAAAAAAAGTCATGTCTGCATCTAGAGATGCAAGGGTGCGTCTTATGCAGTTCAAGATTTTACATCGATTCTGTTGGACCCCCTCTAGATTGTATAGGCTTGGTCTTAAAGACATACCCACCTGCTGGCAATGTCAATCAGAAGATGTAGACACAACCCATATCTTTTGGTGGTGTGTTAAGATCCAAGAATTTTGGTTGAAGGTTCAGAGTTTTATGTGTTATGTATTGGGCACTCAAATTTCATTTAGCCCCAGACTCTGTATTTTAGGCGATGGGGTGGTCATTAATATAGAGAATAAGCACATAAAAAATTTGGTCCTAACCAGCGTCATGATCGACAGATAAATGAGACGTAGACGTAGTGTGTGCGGAGGCTTCACGCTATTCGCCGCGGCATCCACGCACAACTCACCATGCGCCCCACTGAGAGCGAGAACCACACATTATTGCGACCACAAGGAGGTTACCCCATGTGACTCTACCCTCCCTAGCAACTGGGCCAATTTGGTTGCTTAGGAGACCTGGCTGGAGTCACTCAGCACGCCCTGGATTCGAACTCATGACTCCAGGGGTGGTAGTCAGCGTCAATACTTGCTGAGCTACCCAGGCCCCCAACATTTTACTTTCTTAAAATAAAGTAGTGATCCTAACTGATCTAAGACAGGGAATGTTTTCTATGATTAAATGTCAGGAATTGTGAAAAACTGAATTTAAATGTTTTTGGCTAAGGTGTTTGTAAACGTCTGACTTCAACTGTAAGTGTATACATTTAGAAATTGATTGTGTAGCATGTTCCTAATCCTGAATGATAATAATCAATTAAATAGAATAACATGATGTTTAACTTGTCTGCCAGTGAAAATGTTACTTTTTCAAATGGGAGGGGCAACATTAAAGAGTGTGTACCATTTTTCGCAGGGCTCTAGCCGACATGAACAACGATGGAAAGATGGACATGCATGAATTTTCCATCGCCATGAAGCTGATTAAACTGAAACTGCAGGGTCACCCCCTCCCTCCTTCCCTGCCGCCCTCCATGAAGCAGCAGCCCCTCTCCATAACCCCACAGCCACCCTTCGGTGAGGATGCCCACAAACTAGCTTGATAGCTTCACTGAATGTCACAGATTAGGTCTTAGTCCAGGACTACAGTAGACTAGACCTAGTCTCTGTTGAAGATCCTGGTTCATTCACTTAGATTCATAAAAGTTTCCTTATAGAAAGTGTACGTCATAATCCTGGCCAGTTAACAAATCCATCAAGTTTTTGGTTAAATTTTTTTAAATTAAAGTGTCATAAGTAAAGGCTTCTGAGGATTCAAACTTTATAAATATAAACCTTAGCAGACAAGATCTAGCTCTTTGTCACTGTACTCATGTTTCTGATTGTTTTCTGCTGCAGGGATGCCTAGTATGGGTGCCATGCCAGGCCTGCCAGCAGTGCCACCCATGCCCTTGCCCCCTCTGCCAGCAGGTGTGTCTCCTCCGCTGGTGGCATCAGTAGCCCCACCCGTACCATCCCTGGCCAACGGAGCACCTGCAATGATACAACCTATGACTGGATTTTCCCATCCATGTAATCTAAACACACTCACACTTACTTAGACCTATTTGGACTGTTTAATAAGCATGCTAATTTATAAGTGTTTGTCTCTGTCTCTCAGCTGCTGTACTCAACAAAACCTCTTCGTTCAACCGTTCCAGTATCAAGCTACAGAAGGGCCAGTCTGTAGAGTTACCCAGGTACATACATCCGCTCATTTGCATACACTGACACTTCACGCAACATTAACAGACACTTGATAGATGTTGACACACCAACATTGTCTCTCTCTCTTTCACGCTCTAGTGCTCCGGCAGCTCCTCCGCCTGCAGACTGGGCCGTGCCTCAGTCCTCCCGGCTCAAGTACCGGCAACTCTTCAACAGCCACGACAAAATGATGAGTGGTTATCTCACAGGTACACCCTCTGTGACATAACCGTCCATACTCATAGATAGTGATCGAACGATGTGGGTTTTTCAATGGCCGAAACCTAGAGAGCTGGGTGGCTGATGGGGGATTTAATACTGATATTTACTGTATATTTATTTAATGATAACAAATAAGATGTACACAAAATTGCGAGATTTAAATGAACACTTATTTTACTTATTATTTACTTAACACTTTATCAAAATATTCATAACTAAAATTGACCAACATAAAATAGAAACGTTTTGGCATTATGACCAAAACTAAAAAAGTGCTTTGAAATTTGCAGACAAATCAAAAGTCTGCCGTTTCGATAATTTATTAAAAAGTTTGTTCTGCACAAATTATTGTAATCGGTAAAAACATAAAACTGATAAAAGAGCCAAGTGTCATATGTCGTTGGAAAGCTCCCAAAGAGACAAATACAATCGGCCTATTTATTTTACTCACAGACAAAAATATAGCGAATAATAGCTTAGTATATGTCTTTGAAATACATGCTACATGTAAACAGGTGTTGCTTATATGCCACATTTGCGCTTATAACTTTACAGAAAATAAATGGAACATAAAATATCACATACCACTACTTGGAGGAGGTGATTATCTTTGAAACGAGCTTACACACAACGTAATCTGATGCATAGATCATTAGATAATCCACACGAAGCACAATGTGCTGTCTGGCTAAAAACACGTTAGCTTTCCTGGATCAGATGACTTCATCAGAAATTATGTAGTACGTTGTCCAGAGTCATGGAACACTAAACCAATGGTATTAGGATTCAGATTGTTGCAACTAGAGGTGGAAGTCATCCAAATATGGGCAGAGAGGATTGTTCACTAATTACATAAGCCACCAGGAGATGGTGCCAAGTACATGTCACAGACACAATGATGACTCAAATGGCACGGAATGGAACTAAATGAGATCTCATTACTCATGCCTGCATGCTTTCGCGAGAGAGCATACCATTAGTCATTGTTGTATGTGCATGTGTAATTAGTTCTTATGTACAATTATTATGTTTTATTTGTTTCAAGACATTATTGGACACTAGGATAAATTATTTTTGTAATGCTATAACGTTTGATTGCTTTGTCGTATCAACACAAAACTTTTCTCAGTTACAGGTGACAATTGTGAACAAAACAAAAGCAGTTTTTCAGAGCTACCTTATTTACACCCTGAGATATCTAATGTCAAATCAGAAAAATAAGTTAAAAAGTTTATTTTTTTTTAATTTTTATTTTTTTGGTTCAGTTTTTATTTTTCAGCAATTTCTTAGGCAATTAGCTGTGATTTTATCACTTTGCACAGTATTTTGCTTTCATTGAGGATAGAAAAATAACTTGTTACCTCATTCCTAATTATGACAACATGTTAAATGTTACACTTACCTTAGCCACCATGTTGCCAGAAATCTTAACTTGATGTAACAGCTGGAAGGGTTCAGTAGTATCAATGCTGTCCTTAATGGCGTGGCCATAAACTGTTGGTTGGTTTTCATTAACCTTAAAGAGTTGAGAATATTTTAGGTTTCATCAGATAGAAAAGGTTGAGAAGTAAAGGATTCTCATTCAGGGAATTTAAAGGATTTTGTTTAATTTGATGTGCTTGCAGACCTCAGAGTACTCGTGATGAGTAACAGTGATTACTCAGTAAACATTACAGGAAGCAAAGGGTACTGATTCAACATACTCAACAACTTCTGTTTCACTTTTGTTTCCTGCATGTCTTTCTCTCTCTTTTTGTGCTCCAGGTCCACAGGCCAGAACTATTCTAATGCAGTCCAGTCTACCGCAGGCCCAGCTGGCCACCATCTGGTGCATGTCCAACATATTCTTACTGTGACTTGGTCTCGCATTTAAAACCTAAACAAAGCTCAGTGTGTTCTGAAATGTATATCAGTGTAAACATAAGGTCAATCCATCTCAAGTGGTCCAATAATTGTAAAGTTGGTTGCTTGAACATTTTTAATTTTCAATTTTTGTATTTATTGATTACCTCTATGTATTGGTATTGCAAAACCACCAGTTTTTTATTTTTATTTTACTCAGTTTAACCACGAAGGCCATCTTTGTGTCATGGCACACAACAAACTTTGGTTATACAGCTGTTTACGGAAACCTCAATATCTCTGCTCAGGATGGTCCTACCTCCTGAACAAGAATGTGCAAAATGTTTATAGGTACATGTACCTTGTAATGTGCTCTAGAGATCAGTTTTTGTTCCAAGGAGCTAGGACCATCCTGAGCCGAGATATTGAGGTTTCCGTAAACAGCTGTATAACCACAGTTTGTCATGTGCCATAACACAAAGATGGCCGTTGTGGTTAAACCAAGTAAAATAAAAATAAAATGTGGTGGGTTTGCAATACAAATACATAGAGGTAATCACTCAAAATAAAAAAAAAATAGGAAAATTAAAAATGGTGAAGCAACCTGTATTGACCACTTGAGATGGACTGACCCAAGGATTATTATCTGGCTATTGTTATAAGTTCATCAGACTGATTTTTGTTTAACATACTGTTCTTGAGATTTTTGTATTGCCTTTGACATGCACCGCCTCTTTCTCTCTATAGGAACCTGTCAGATATAGACCAGGACGGGAAGTTGACGGCAGAGGAGTTTATTCTGGCCATGCACTTGATTGACATGGCCATGTCTGGTCTGCCCCTCCCCCCTTTATTGATCCCTGACCTTATACCTCCAACATTCAGGTGAGATACCCAACAAACACCACAAAATTTCCTTACGCAAAGACATTTTCACTAAACTGCTTGATCAGTTATCACCATATTTAGAATTAAATGCAGTCTCTTTTGTTTTAAAAAAAGAATTTTTATTGCAGTTATGGAAATTGTTACATTTACAGGTCAGGTTGTAAATATGTGTTTCTTTGTGGCTTACATTCACTTGATTTCACTTGACATAACTGTATGTTTGGTTCTTTGTGGTTTTGTATAGGAGAATTCGTTCAGGTAGTGGAGTGTCTCTGACCAGTATGCACTCAACTGACCTACGGTCACAGGAAGAGCCCGGGGAGGAAGAGGAGAAAGAGCCAGAGAAAAAACTTCCAGGTGAGGTGTCAAGGGGCAATCCTGAATATTTTCCTCAAGGAAATTCACTTATTAGCCACCGCATTAAATATTTGTGGACTCAATCCTGAGCACCAATGTATCTTTTTTTGGTCACCTGGCACAGGGAACTGCTACATTTATTTATTTTGTGTAAATGTCTTAAAATCATCTTTCTGACCTCCCACAGTCACATTTGAAGATAAGAAACGCGAGAACTTTGAGCGTGGAAACCTTGAGCTGGAGAAACGTCGGCAAGCACTGCTGGAGCAGCAGAGGAAAGAGCAGGAGAGACTGGCGGCGCTGGAGAAAGAGGAGCAGGAAAGAAAAGAAAGAGAACGACTGGAACAGGAGAGACGCAGACAACAGGAGCTGGACAAACAGCTGGAGAGACAGAGAGAGCTGGAAAGACAAAGGGAGGAGGAGAGACGCAAAGAGATTGAAAGAAGAGAGGTGATGAGAAAGAACCCATCACTTGTCCCCAATCTTTCAACCCCTGTCATAACCATGTCAATTTCATCTGTGTAGAACAGTAGTTCCACCTGGCGCCTAGCTCGAGTCTGTGTTTGTAGCCTGCTAGCCTTTTTAGCATTGCTTATCTTTCTGTTTTCATTGTTAATCTTTAATCTCTGCCATTTTTCAGCACGCATCACTTTTTCCACATTATGCTCTTATCACGATTCAACTGCGTGCATTTTTCAGCGCGTGTCCACTTATATTTTTATTTGCGATTAAACTACGTTCATTTCACCACACGCACCCGTTTTCTCCTCTGTGTTAATGGATTATTGCATCGCTCTCAAAGCACCGCTTATCAACAACCACCATAACAGCAAACAATTGGTGAGGGATTCACATCGATCTCAAATCCATGCTGCCTGAGAAGCACCACAACAACAAACAATTGCGGTAAGTCATGGCATCAGCACACGTTATTGCTACTTGCACTGCATGCCACATGTTTATGATAGCTTCATCCGTCAGCTGTGAGGGATTTCCATGTGATAAATGTAGGAATTAGTCAGGCTGATGGAGAAGATTTACATGTTAGAGACGCATCCGAACGCTAGTGGTGGTCATTGAGAAAGAGAAATCTTTAGATATTGTTTCAGATGCTGTTAGTACAGCAAGCAACACACACTTCATTTCTGGCTGTAGAGCCCCTGCAGCAGGGCATTTGGGTGATGTCTCAGCAGCATACTTGTAGGGCAAAGCGATACCATTACTATTAAGATTTCCAATAGATTCTACCCACTCAGTGATGCACCCACTGAGAAGCCTGTCGGAAACGCCCTGGTTATAGGTGATTCTATTGTATGGAACGTGGAAATAGAGACTCCAGCCACCATAGTAAAATGCATTTTGGGTACCAGAGCATCTGACATCAAATTTACAAGTGCTGGCTAATGCTAAACATAGATTTTCTAAGATTGTTAGTCATGTCGGCACTAACAATGTCCGGCCTTGCCAGTCAGAGATCACTAAAGATAATGTTAAAGAGGTGTTTGAACTTGCAAAAACAATGTCAGACACTGTTATATGCTCTGGTCCCCTCCCTGCTCATCGTGGTGATGATGTTTGTAGTAGATTAGTGTCACTGAATGGCTGGATGTCTGAGTGGTGTCAGCAGAATAGCATAGGATTTATAGACAATTGGATGAGTTTTTAGGGTAGACCTGACCTACTAAAGAGAGACAGACTCTATCCCTCCAGGGAAGGTGCCACTCTCCTCTAGTAATTTGGTTTTAATAGTAATATTGTTTGACTAACTGGGGCCAAGGACAGGATGCAGACAAACTGTACTACTAATTGTAAATGAAATTATTACAGATCATAGTTCATATTCGCTAAACCTGGCTTAAACCGGATGAATATATTAGTTTAATTTAGTCTGCTCCCCAAGGTTATTGTTGTAAACATGAGGCTCGCCTGAAAGATCGAGGAGGGGGTGTTGCTTCAATTTACAGTGATGTTTTTGGTGTTACTCAGAGGTCAGGATATAAGTTCAATACTTTTGAACTAGTAATGCTTAATGTGACATTGTCAGATACAAATAAAAATATGTCGTCTTTTGTTCTTGCTACAGTATATAGACCACCAGGGCCATATTCTGATTTCCTTAGAGAATTTGCAGATTTTTTTGTCAGATGTAGTAGTTACTGCGGATAGAGCTTTAATAGTCGGTGACTTCAACATTCACATAGATAAGGATGATGATACACTGGGATTAGCATTTATCAATATTCTCAACTCTGTTGGGGTCAGACAAAATGTGATAGGATCATCTCATCGGCATAATCATATGCTAGATTTAATTCTGTCATATGGAATTGATGTTGATTATATAACAATTCTGCCACAGAGTGATGACATCTCAAATCATTACCTCATCTCTTGTATGCTGCGCTTAGCAAAGGTCACTCAATCTACGCCACGTTATCGATCGGGTAGAACTATTCTTTCGACCACTAAAGATAGCTTCACTAATAACCTTCCAGAATTGTCTCAAATACTCAGTAAACCAAAAAATGTTGAAGAACTTAATGTAATCACGGAAAATATAGATACAGTCTTCTCTAGCACTCTTGATAGTGTTGCCCCACTTTGATTAAAGAAAATTATAGAGAAAAGCTCCACACCATGGTACAATGAACACACTCATGTTCTCAAAAGAGCAGCTCGAAAAATGGAGTGCAAGTGGAAGAGTACAAAATTAGAGGTCTTTCGTGGTGCATTGAATGATAGCGTCTCTAGCTACAGAAAGGCTCTAAAAGCTGTCAGGTCTGCATATTTTAGCAAACTTATTGAAAATAACGGCAATAATCCTAGGTGTTTATTCAGTACTGTGGATAAATTAGTAAGGAATAAAGCTCCGACTGAACCAGATTTTTCATCGCAGCACTGTAGTAAAGATTTTATGAATTTCTTGAATAATAAAATTGAAATCGTCAGATACAAAATTGGCATTATGCAACCATCTGCAATAGCACCTTTGAAGACAGTGTCTCATATTATTCCCCACGAGCAACTTCAATCCTTTGCTGTCATAGGACAGGAAGAGCTAAGCAAACTTACCAAAACATCAAAATCAACAACATAAATGTTAGATTCAATACCGACCAAGCTATTAAAAGAGGTGTTTCCTGTAATATCAGAACCTCTTCTTAATATTATTAACTCCTCATTATCCTTAGGGCATGTCCCAATAAAATTTAAGATAGCAGTTATTAAACCACTTATCAAGAAGCTTGATACTGGAGAGTTGGCTAATTATAGACAGATCTCAAATCTCCCATTTATGTGAAAATACTAGAAAAGGTAGTGTCCTCGCAACTATGTTCATTTTTACACAAATAAAAATAAAAATGGTATTTATATGAAGAATTTCAGTCAGGATTTAGGCCCCATCATAGTACAGAGACTGCACTTATCAGTTTCAAATGACTTGCTCTTATCATCTGATCGTGGCTGCATTTCTCTTCTAGTGCTTTTAGATCTTAGTGCAGCCTTTGACACCATAGATCATGAAATTCTCTTGGATAGGCTTGAGAATTATGTTGGCATTTGTGGACAGGCATTAGCTTAGCTTAGGTCCTATTTATCTGACCACTACCACTTTGTCTGTGTAAACAAGGAATTGACAGATCAAACTAAAGTATGGATTGCCACAGGGATCAATTTTAGGGCCTGTCCTTTTCTCCTTATATATGCTTACCCTTTGAGACATAATCAGGAACTGTGGAATTTTTTTCACTGTTATGCCGATGATACCCAACTTTATATTTCCTCAAAACCTGATGAAATTTCACATTTCTCCAAATTAGCAGAGTGTATCAATGATATCAAAAATTGCATGGCTAGAACTTTCCTTCTGCTCAATTCTGGCAGAACAGAGTTACCAATTATTGGACCAAAAACCTCTAAAAATAAGACTAAATATAATTTGACTCTCGATGGATGTACTGTCACGTCATCTTCTACAGAGAAGAACTTATAATTGATAGCAATCTGTCCTTTGAAAACCACATTTCAAATGTTTGTAGAACAGCATTCTTCCATCTCAGAAATTTTCTACTGACGAAAAACTAATTCATACGTTTATGACTTCAAGACTAGATTATTGTAATGCGTTACTGGGAGGATGTCCTGCAGGTTCCATAAATAAACTTCAGTTAGTTCAAAATGCAGCAGCTAGAGTGCTGACTTGAACCAAAAAATATGATCATATCAGCCCAATCTTAGCATCGCTACATTGGCTACCTGTTAAATTTCATATTCATTTTAAAATACTTCTAACCACTTACAAAGCTTTGAATGGTATAGCTACAGAGTACTTATGTGTCCTTCTATCACGCTATATTCCATCACGCTATATTCCACCACATTCAGTAAGATCGCAAAATTCTGGCCTGTTAATAATACCTAGAAAATCTAAATCCACAAATGGAGGTAGATCCTTTTCCTATTTGGCTCCTAAACTATGGAATAGTCTTCCAAAGATGGCTCACTCGGGAAACACTCGCTCAGTTTAAGTCTAGACTAAAGATGATTTTTTTTTTTTCAGCCAGACATACACCTAATTTATCTATGAACTCATAGTTATGCTGCATTAGTTAGGTCTGCCGGAACAAGAAACACTTCTCATACTCTGTAATCATGTTTTAAAGTGAATGGCATCTACGCTAATATTATTCTATTTGTTTCCCTCTCTTAACCTCGGGATACATATCCTGAGGTTACCAGAGCCTGCCAGATCCAGCTCTGGTCCTGCCTGATGTCCGACTCCACCTACTACGTGTTGCTGAGTGATGATGACTAACTGCAGCCAGTGCCAGCCAAATATCACTTCTGTCTACTATGCTGGACTTCACAGAGGATGAAATGATATCAGCATCAACCGTCAGACATGGGATACTTCACTGGACACTGCCTGAAACTTGGACTTAAGATGGATTCCACCGGAAATTAGTCTGCCACACGCTTAGAGTCGAACTGCAGTGCACCTTACTGACCTCTGCCTGCATCACCTTGGTCAAAAGATGGACTACACTCTTAAAGTAGAATACATAGATAATAAATTAATTGCAGTCTTCATCAGCCAAATGACAAAGGACAATGTGTCTGTTTGCATTACCGCAGTTAAATAAGAATGTAAATTCTAAGACATTGGTCATTAATCTTAAAGTTAATACAAAAGCTTTTTGTTTAAACATTGGCCCCAAACACTTACTTAGTTTACCAATTTCAAGTCTTGTCTTGTACTACACATAAATAACTTATACTTGCATTATATTCATGCTGTTAGCCAGAGGAGAACTGGCCCCCACGGTGAGCCTGGTTTTCCCCAAGGTTATTTTTCTCCATTAAACATCTTATGGAGTTTTGTGTTCCTTGCTGCAGTCACCTAAAGCTTGCACACTGGGGTCTAAATATAAATATAATTATTTTCTGTTATTTATTTTAAGGTGCAATTTACAATCATGTTTTTTTATTAAACCACACTATTATTACTCGAATATATTACTATATTACAGCCTTTTCTGTTAAAGCATAATTTTCTGTAAAGCTACTTTGAAATGTGTGTTGTGAAAAGCGCTATACAAATAAAAAAATGACTTGACTCTAAAAGGGCGATTTAGACAACTTTACAGCAGGGATAGTTCACCCAGAAATAAAAATTATCTCATCATTTACTCATTAACTCAGTACCACAGATGTGGATGACCTTTTTTCTTCTGCAGAACACAAACAAAGATTTTTAGGAGAATATTTCAGCTCTGTAGGTCCATACAATGCAAGTGAATGGTGGCCAGAACTTTGAAGGTCCAAAATGCATATTAAGGCAGCATAAAAGTTATCAATGCGACTGCTGTGGTTAAATCCATATCTTCAGAAGCGATATGATAGGTGTGGGTAAGAAACAGATCAGTATTACGGTATGTCCTTTTTTACTATAATTTTCCACGTTCACATTCTTCTTTTGTTTTTGGCGATTCACATTCTTTGTGCATATTGCCACCTACTGGGCAGGTTGGAGAATTTATAGTAAAAAAGGACTTAAATGTTGATCTGTTTCTCACCCACACCTATCATATCGCTTCTAAAGACATGGATTGAACCACTGGAGTTGTATGGATTACTTTTATGCTGCCTTTGTATGCTTTTTGGACCTTCAAAGTTCTTAAAAAAAAAAAAGAAAAAGTAAAGAAACTTTTAAACACTCAGTTATGCCTTGCCCCATAGACTTACATTTTAAGGGCCACAGATGCTAGTTGATTGTTTTAGCTACTGTACCTTTTAAGACTTCTACATGCAAATGACCTCATCTTACCTTAAATATCAGTGTGTTACACTTTACTTGTGAAAGTTGTAATGTACTGTATGTATACACAAATCAGCCACAACATTAAAACCACCTGCCTAATGTTGTGTAGGTCCCCCTTGTGCCGCCAAAACAAAACATTCTGTGATGCTACTCTTCTCACCTCAATTGTACAGAGCGGTTATCCGAGTTCCCGTAGACTTTGTCAGTTTGAACCAGTCTGGCCATTCTCTGTTGACCTCTCTCATCAACGAGGCATTTTCGTCCACAGAACTGCCGCTCACTGGAAGTTTTTTGTTTTTGGCACCATTCGGAGTAAATTCTAGAGACCTTTGTGTGTGAAAATCCCAGGAGATCAGCAGTTACAGAAATACTTAAACCAGCCCGTCTGGCACCAACAATCATGCCACGGTCGAAATCACTGAGATCACATTTTTTCCCCATTCTGATGGTTGATGTGAACATTAACTGAAGCTCCTGACCCGTATCTGAATGATTTTATGCATTGCTGCCACACAATTGGCTGATTAGATAAACGCATGGATGACTGTTGGTGCCAGACGGGCTGGTTTGAGTATTTCTGGAACTGCTGATCTCCTGGGATTTTCACGCACAACAGTCTCTAGAATTTACTTCGAATGGTGCCAAAAACAAAAAACATCCAGTGAGCAGCAGTTCTGCAGATGGAAACACCTTGTTGATGAGGGAGGTCAACAGAACGGCCAGAGTGGTTCGAACTGGCAGTGTCTATGGTAACTCAGATAACCGCTATAACCGCTAATGCTATTCTGAGATGCGGGTCGGCACGAGGGACACCTACACAATATTAGGCAGGTGGTTTTAATGTTGTTGCTGATCGGTGTATGTGTGTGTAACCCTGTGTTTATTGTATGTGAAGGCTGCTAAGCGTGAGCTGGAGCGTCAGCGTCAGTTAGAGTGGGAGAGAACACGTCGACAGGAGCTGCTCACTCAGAGAAACAGAGAGCAGGAGAACATCGTCCTGCTCAAAGCTCGCAAGAAAACACTCGAGTTTGAAGTGGAGGCTCTGGTACATACACTTCATAAGCTTAACACTTCCATTTGTTCTGTTAAATGTCACCACATTTTAGAGATTCTTATGAATTGGATAGTTTGATTCCTCTGTTCTTCCTATCTTTTTCCTGCAGAATGACAAGAAGTCTCAGTTGGAGGGTAAACTGCAAGACATTCGTTTCCGACTTTCTACTCAGAGACACGAGATCGAGAGCACCAATAAGACACGAGAACTCCGCATTGCAGAGATCACCAGCCTGCAACAGCAGCTGCAGGTTTGTATTTGTCTGTTTATTCCTCACTTCCCTCTTTCCTAATCTCTCTCTTCAATCCTCTGTCTCTCACCTCATACAGGAGCATCAGCACAAGTCAGTGCTTCCTTTCAGTTTTCACACCATTTAAATGAGTCCCTCCTCTCCAGTTTGTGGTGTTGCGTTACGGTTAGCAACAGTTTTGGGGACGTTTTTTGCACATTGCATGCAGTACAGGAAACACTGGTTTACATCCATCCATTCTTGATACTATATACATGCTTACAAACAAATATACACACAATAAAGATATCAGTGTTTTGTTTTAGATCAAGTGATCTGTATTTTATGTCTCTTTTCTTTCTTTATCTCTTACTCTCTCAGGAGTCTCAGCAGTGGTTGAGTCGGTTGATTCCTGATAAACAGTGTCTGAATGACCAGCTGAAGCAGGTTCAGCAGAATAGTCTGCACAGTAAGAACACATTCCACCACACGGCTTTAAAGATCCAGCACTCTTGGCCAGTGTCTCGTTCAAATATTCACAGTAGAACAGGATATCTGAATAAATAATTTTGAAGCAGTCTCTGAAAGACTATGCTTCATCAATGTATAGCTGGTGGCCTGTTGAGTCTAAGTGGATAAACAGTCTATTAATAGATCATTTCTGTGAAAGACTATGACTAGTTTTGTGCTAAATTGTGAGTCTGACAAATTGGCCCGTTTGGTGTAACCATTTGTTGTCTCACAAACTATGCTTTAAATATAATTATTGAATTTTCCACAGGCAAAATAATTGGTTACTTTATATGCAATTAAAAACCCAAATTAATGCTATATAAAATGGTATATACTGCACAGAATCGAGCCTGAGTTGGTACACACTTTAAAACACACATATTGTCATTCACATGTGACCTCATGTCTCTTTGGGCCCTTTTATACATTATATAAAAATCTAAACTCCTATTTGCTGGTGTTCAGTCAGTGGAAATTAAACAGGACTGTGAGGTGGTGCCACCTGGGGTTCTACGTTCTGCCATTATTATCACCTCAATGGGTTTCTGTTATAAATTGGTCAGATTAAATGTTGATGATCAGCCCAACATGACTTGAAATTCAAGCTTGAAATTCAAGATACAATTAAAGGTGTGTTCAATGTCCTCGCCCTTAACGCACCCAGATAAAGAATTTGTAACACTTCAAATAAAAACTGTGAACTGTGATCAGAATTACTGTGCCCTCATTTTCACACAGGTGTCCTAGCAGAGTAACCACATTAGCTATGGACATGTTTTACAACCAGCAAGTGTCCAAATAGTTTTTATCTTAATTTTGAGCTGTATGATCTATTGGTTTATGATATAGAGCCTAATGAACGTATTTTTGTGAAATGTTTTGCTTGAGAAGTGGGCTTGTTGCGTGTTTTTTTTGTTTTTTTTTTAAATGCAGTGCATTCAGAAAGTATTCAGACCCCTTCATTTTTTCACATTTTATGTTGCAGCCTTATGCGAAAATGCTTTACTTTTTTTTTTTTCACATCAATCTACACTCCATGCCCCATAATGACAAAGCAAAAACCAGATTTTTGATAACTTCGCAAATCTGTTAATTAAGAAAAAAAAAATGAAATATCACATTGACATAAGTATTCAGACCCTTTGCTATGACACTTGAAATTTAGCATGCAATTTCTCTGGATCATCTTTGAGATGTTTCTACACTTTGATTGGAGTCCACTTGTGGCAAATTCAATTGATTGGACATGATTTGGAAAGGCACACACCTGTCTATATAAGGTCTATATAAATGCATATCAGAGCAAAAACCAAGCCATGAGGTCAAAGGAACTGCCTGGAGAGCTCAGAGATAGGATTGTGTTGAGGCACAGATCTGGGGAAGGCTACACATTTTTTTTGGCTGTATTGAAGATTCCCAAGAGCACACTGCCCTCCATAATTCTTAATTGGAAGAAGTTTAGGACAACCAAGACTCTTCCTAGAGCTCGCTACCCGGCCAAACTGAGCAATCGGGGAGAAGGGCCTTGGAAAGAGAGGTGACCAAGAACCGATGGTCACTCTGGTTGAGCTCCAGAGATCATGTGTGAAGATAAGAAAAACTCGCAGAAGGACAACCATCACTGTAACACTCCACTGATCTGGGCTTTATGGCAGAGTGGCCAGACGGAAGCCTCTCCTCAGTGGAAGACAAATAAAAAAGCACCTAAATGACTCTCAGACTGTGAGAAACAAGATTCTCTGGTCTGATGAAATGAAGATTGAACTGTTTAGCCTCAATTCCAAGCGTCATGGGTGGAGGAAACCAGGCACCGCTCATCACCTGCGTAATACCATCCCAACGGTGAAGCATGGTGGTGGTAGCATCATGCTGTGGATGTGTTTTTCAGCTGCAGTGACTGGGGTACTGGTCAGGGTTGAAGGAAAGCTGAACGCAGCAAAATAAAGATAGCATTTATGAAAACCTGGTCCAGAGTGCTCAGGACCTCAGACAGGGCCAAAAGGTTCACCATCCAACAGGACAATGACCCTAAGCACACAGCCAAGACAACGCAAGAGTGGCTTAGGAAGAACTCTGTGAATGTCCTTGAGTGGCCCAGCAAGAGTCTGGACTTGAACCCAATCGAACATCTCTGGAGAGACCTGAAAATGGCTGTCCACCAACAGTCCCCATCCAACCTGACAGAACTTGAGAGGATCTGCAGAGAAGAATGGCAGAAAATCCCCAAATCCAGGTGTACAAAGCTTGTCGCATCATACCCAAAAAGACTTGAGGCTGTAATCACTGCCAAAGGTGCTTCAGATAAGTACTGAGTCAAGGGTCTGAATCCTTGTCAATGTGACATTTCAGTTTTTTCTTTTTAATAAAGTAATCAGAAATCTGTTTTTTTTGTTTTGTTTTGTCAATATGGGGTATGGAGTGTAGATTGTTGTGAATTTTCTTCTTTTTTGCTGCAACATAACAAAATGTGAAAAAAGAAGCGGTCTGAATACTGTCTGAATGCACTGTAAATGGCACTTGGTTTTAGGGCTGGGTATTGATACAAATTTCTGATTCAATTCTGATTCACAAGCTCTCGGTTAGATTTGATATAAATTCTTATGGATATATTTCTGTTTTAATGTCCCTTTTGCATACAAATAATATAAATTATATCCCAGCTAATGCTGTTAATAAGGCAGGGGACCTTCTAACTAGGGACATTAAGAGAATATTAATTTTACTAATTATATTTTATTAGTTTTTCATTATTTTGCTCACATTTGAGCTTTTTAGAAAAGAACAATAAATATGATAATATATTGCATGTATTATTTTTTGTTACATTTATTATAACATAATTTGTACTATTTACAGGTATTTACATTGATTTGTTGAACACGTGCTAAAAACCGGTACTGTCTCTTTAAGAAAACCGGCATTTCTGTAAAGATCCTCTGTAAATGAGCGCATGTTAATGAGAGAGGACTCTTAATGGCTTCATCTCATCCGTTCTATGTGTGATTAGCATTAAATGTTTATTTTGTGTGTTTTTTTATCAACAACTGAATGTAGAGAACTGAAAGGGTATTAAAAGAGACATTATTCAATGGCAAATGGGTCTCGTGGATCTCGTCTTTGGACACACATTAAACAGAACAACTTTTACTCTCAACATGCAGTGAAAGGATCTCGCTGCTGAATACTCCAAAACTATGCCACACAATTAGTGGTGAGTGAAAGGTAAACATTTACCAGCCAGTTGCCAAATATATACATTTTTAGTCGCATAGCGTGAAATTTGGTTGCTAATGCGAGGGATTTTCTCTCATTGTAGAGGGCTGCGTATAGAGTAAAAGATCGATCTTGGGATTTAAGAATCAATATCGAGATCATTCAAATGCAGATCTACACTACCGGTCAAAAGTTTTGAAACACTTACTCATTCTTTATTATATTTTTTTTTTTTCACATTTTAGAATAATAGTAAAGTCATCAAAACTATGGAAAAACATAAATGGAACTATGGGAATTATGTTGTGACTAAACAAAATCCAAAATAAATCAAAACTGTGTTATATTTTAGCATCTTCAAAGTAGTCACCCTTTGCCTAGAATTTGCAGACATGTACTCTTGACATTTTCTCAACCAACTTCTTGAGGTATCACCCTGGGATGCTTTTTAAACAGTATTGAAGGAGTTCCCATCTATGTTGGGCACTTACTGGCTGCTTTTCTTTATTATTTGGTCCAAGTCATCAATTTCAAAAAATGTTTTTTTTATTTTTTTATTAAATTTTAATTTTATAATGAAATAAATTAATATGGTGGCACAATTATATTTTTGTCTACAAAACTAATTTCAAACATTTAAGCATACGCCTTCAGATCAAAAGATTTTTAAGATCATGAGAAACATTTCAGTCAAGTGTTTCAAAACTTTTGACCGGTAGTGTATATTTTTACCCACATCAACTGGGTTTGATATTTTGCTATCTAATGCAATACCATTCATACATTAAGTGTGGCTTAAGTGTCAAAATACTGTAAAGGTTGTTTTTTATATTACATTTCTTCCAATTACAAACTACTACTCATTGACATCAGTGTAAATGAGTGACAAGTGAAGCTGCTCTTTATTGGCTATACAGTTTAGGATATCATGTTTTCAGGATTGATCTTTAATGCTTATCCGATTGTCTCTCTTTTGTAGGAGATTCCTTGTCCAGTCTTCAAAGAGCCATAGAAATGAAGGAATCAACCAAACAGCAGTTGCGAGAACAGCTGGATGCTGTGGAGAAGGAGACGCGCTCCAAACTACTGGAGATTGACGCCTTCAACACGCAGCTGAAGGTACCACTGAAAATTCTAAACAGAACACTAAGTGACAGCCCTCCTATTGCACCTAGACAATAGCCTTCAGAATTTATTACCTTGGTTACTTATGATACTTTTATGTTTTGCTTTTCATTGTGTGTGCGTTTGTATGAAAGAGGAAGTAAGAGAGAGAGAGAGAGTGCATTTTTAGATTTATTGGTCATTCACACAAACATACTTAAAGGGTCCAAAGTCACAGTAAATATCAGAGGTTGACCGATACTGGAAAAAGCAGAAAACTGATTAATCGTCCGAAAGTTTTTATATTAGATTTAAAGAATGTAAAAAAAAAAAAAGAAAATATCAGTCTACCTCTTGTAAAAAATATTGGCAAATAATTTTAAAAAACCTACCGGCATAGATTTTTGCCAATAACCGATAGTTCCCAGAAACAACTATTGGCACTGATATATCGGTGTATCCCGGCGCGGACTGGCCATTGGGAAAGCTGGGACTTTTCACGGTGGGCCAGCCGTGAAATGGGGCCGCATGGGCCGCCGCATTATGCAGAACGCGCCACAAAATGCCGTTGCGATTGGCGGAAGGGGGCAGCGATATGCAGAAAAGGACAGCAAGGACCACCACCTCCAACACTCAACAACTTTTGTGCCAGTTTCTATGTAAAATCCCGGGCCGAATTTTCTTCCCAGTCTGCCCCTGGGTCTACATCTAGTAACATATAGGCTTTGGCAAGTAAATGTTGGCCAAACTGCAAAATAATGCGTGGTTGAATTATTTTTTTTTATTTTTTTATTGTTGTTATTATTATTATTATTTGATACTCTCATTTCAAGAAGTCAATGGCTGACAAATTCATCCTTTGGGGAGAATTTACCAGAAGAACTTTAACTAGGAAGCCAGTTTTAATGTCATAACTCCAGAACAGAACATGTTGCACAGAAAAAATGTGACGTTCTGAAAGTTTTTGTGTGAGGTCCTGTTTAACAGAGATATGCTGTGATTGGCACATTGACCTGTGCTGTCTGCTGCAAATATATGAGAAAAACAGCTAAATAATTCCTTCGTCATAGGGACAACATTATATATCAAGGAAATAATGCAAAATACATCCTGGTAATGGCTCAGAGTTAATTTTGGACCCTGCCTACACACAGTGGATATGATAAAACCAAGACGACATTCTTGATGTCGTCTTTGTGCATTCAGTCAGAATTAGAGTAAATGAGAGTGAACAGGAAAGCATGTTCAGTACATCACACAACCTCTTGTTCCTTTTTCACTGTATCTGCATGTTGCTCATCCCACCCCTTGTCTTCCCCACACTCCTCATCCTCCGCTCCTCCTGGCCAACTCCCTCCCAACTACCCCTCTTCCATGTTTATGCGGCTTTGCTGGCCCTCTTTGTTTGTGCTTCCTCCTCCTTCACCCATCATGGTGGTACAGTCTTTGGGGCTGTTCTATCAGACCCACGCTGCCAGGATGAAGAACATGCAGTCGGAGCTACTATTTGAAGAGCTGAGGGGGCGACAGGTAGACAACCCAGAAATGTTGTTACCCTCTCCAGAAAACTACCACCATTAAACTGTTACCCCCTACTCACAGCATTGTGCTTTCTGCTGCCCTTTTACGAGGGGAGTTAAAGTGTTAGTTCACCAAAAAATGAAAATTATCTCATCATTTACTCATCCTCATTCCATCCCAGATGTGTATGACTTACTTTCTTCCGCAGAACACATTTAAAGAAAAATAGAAAAATACCGTAACTCAGAAGGTCCTTAAAATGCAAGTGGACAGTGATTAGACCTTTTAAAGCTCCAAAAAGAACAGACTGTCAGCATAAATGTCATCCATACTCCGCTGGTTAAATGAATGTCTTCTAAAGCTAAACGATTGCTTTTGCTGTGAAAAAGATCAATATTTAAGTACTTTTTAACTATAAATCATCGCTTCTGGTCAGCAGCAGTATGCACATGTGTCGTAATCGCATTGGGATGTTCACGTGAGAACAGACGCTTGTGCGACACACCCAGAAGAGCGGCGCTGTTACAGCTGAGTAGGAGGAGTGCTGTACAGAAGCTTTGTTGGTTTTGGTTTAGATCTTTATTTGTATATTTTTTTTTTTTTTTCTTTTCTCTTTTCTCTTTTTGGTTTGTTTACTCACAATGGTGCATCTGTGTGCTCATACTTGATGTCTCAACTGAGAGAAAAAAACTTGAGGTTACTTCCGTAACATGCCAATGCGAATACATCACATGAGAGACCGCATGAACTCTGCCCTCTTGTGAATGCGCATAGTGCTGCTGACTGGAAGCAATGATTTATAGTTAAAAATGTCTTAATTATTGATCTTTTTCACACCAAAAGTGATCGTTTCGCTTTAGAAGACATTAATTTAACCGCTGGAGTTGTATGGATGATGTTTATACTGACTGTCTGTGATTTTTGGAGCTTCAAAGGTCAGATCACCATCCACTTGCATTTTAAGGACCTACTGAGCTAAGGTATTTTTCTTTTTTTCTTCAAATATGTTGTGCTGAAGAAAGAAAGTCATACACATCTGGGATGGCATCAGGGTGAGTAAATGATGTGAGAATTTTCATTTTTGGGCAAACTATCCCTTTAAGAGTAGCACGCTTCCACTTGTGTCTTGACTTGACTACTTCCCTTTACTATGAAAATCTGAAATACTTATGGAGGATTATAGTGAAAGCCTGTTGCTCACACTAAATTATCAGAGCAAGGAACTGGCTTTACTTGGGTTCAAATGTTTTGTCTGGTCCGTTTGTTTCTCGCTCTATACTTAAAGGATTATTTCACCCAAAAATGAAAATGTTGTCGAAACAAGGGTGAGTAAATGATGACAGAATGTTCAATTTTGGGTGAACTGTCCCTTTAAGATGATTATGAATAACTTACTGTGAGCCAAGTACAAATCAGGGCAGAGTACAAACAGTGATGAAAATGATGATCATGGTGGTGGTGTGACCTTTGACCCCTCACCATTTGGGTGGATCTGTGTCTCTTGCAGTCAGGGAGCTCGGCGGACGAGGTGGTGTTGGACTGTCTCGCAGCACTGCTGGCCTGTTTGAATCATATACACTTCTACTTCCAGGTCATCCCTCCCTCTCCCCCTGAACTTTGACCTCACCCTACATCTCGCTCCCCCCTTTTGTATGCCTCACTGCACCTCCTCCAGCTCCCTTTGAGAATCCCGTCAAAGCAGCACTGTACCTATTCTAAACCTTAACGTGTCGACAAAAGGCTATTCCTTGTTTTTGCACTGATCTGAGACTAGTTTTGCTCTTTCTCTAATGGACAGGTTTAAATTCTGAGAATGGAAAAGCTGGTCTTAAATCAGCGTTATTAACGCATAAGGTTGATCATGCTGCTTTCCTTTCAAGCCTTGTGCTGCACTGTCAATTGATTCCGCAAGCAAACCAAGGCAAATCAATGAAGCTAACTACCTTATGCATGAACCCGGACATCATTTGTTTATGTTTTAAATTAATTATTTATATTATTATGTAACTGCATAATTTAAAATTATTTTGGAAAACTGAGCTTATATTACATCTATTATTTCAATGTCTTTTTACATTTACATTCTGGTCACCAGTTTCATCAGGGGCGATTAAAACTCTCCATGACACAACATGATTTTGAACAGTTTCCAGACTGTGCTGCCAAAACAGCGCCAACCCGCATCTCAGAATAGCATTCTGAGATGATATTCTTCTCACCACAATTGTACAGAGCGGTTATCTGAGTTACCATAGACTTTGTCAGTTCTAACCAGTCTGGCCATTCTCTGTTGACCTCTCTCATCAACAAGGCGTTTCCGTCCACAGAACTGCCGCTCACTGGATGTTTTTTGTTTATGGCACCATTCGGAGTAAATTCTAGGGACTGTTGTGCGTGATCCCAGGAAATCAGCAGTTACAGAAATACTCAAACCAGCCCGTCTGGCACCAACAATCATCCATGCGATAATCTAATTAGCCAATTGTGTGGCAGCAGTGCAGTGCATAAAATCATGCAGATATGGGTCAGGAGCTCAGTTAATGTTCACATTAACCATCAGAATGGGGAAAAAATGTGATCTCAGTGATTTGGACCATGGCATTATTGTTGGTGCCTGACTTGTCCGTCCATTTCTTTAAAAAAAGCTAAAATCTGGGTTCCAGTGAAGCATTTACAATGGAAGAGAATGGGGCCAATCTGTGAATGTTAAAATACTCACTATTACAAAAGTATAGCCACAAGACATAAACAATATGAGTGTTAACATGATTTTAGTATGATAAAAACACTTACTAACCTTTTCTGTGTAAAGTTATTGCCAATTTTACAACTTCGTTACCATGACGTTGTAATGTCAACAAATCCTAAAACAGCTGCAAAAATTACAATTTAAACAACTTTACAGCTCAAATAATACCTGAGTTTTAATGATGAAAATTCAGCATTGGTGTAATTGATATTTTAGTTACATATTATTCCATTCACATCAGACAGTTACTTGATTACCAGGATGTTGATGCCTTTATGTGATTTAAGAACATCCTGCAAAACATACCCAGCAAAATTTACACGAGCATTGTCTTAAATAGATAAATTGGTATAAGTGGCATTTACTAGAGAAATAACTGTATCAGTAAATCTTGTTTGAAGCAGCAGACCTCACATTTACAGAGTGTGAACTTTAGAAGCCATTCAAAATTACATGTCTGGTTCATGAATTCTAAACACTCACGGCCTCTGACACTGCTTCGGTGTGTGCATGTATGTGTGTGTGTGTTTTACACTCAAATAGCTAACTCAGTATCCTTCTGGAGTCTGTATCTGTTACCAAACCGCTTGCAGTGATTTTATGAATGTTTAAATACATGCAAATTGTGCTTATGTGACATTGAGCAGAAATGTTTCGACACTGGCAAAATCGTAGTAGGCTTATAGCATAGTAGTTTTTCTAGTCTTTATGCAATAGATGTGCAAATCTGACTCCTCTAGAAAACTTGCTTATTGGTGGAATGTTATGACATCACCAGTGGTGTAGTCAGGGCCATACGCACGTATACGCCGTATGCTTTTTTCCCAGAGCTGTTTGCGTATAACGACTTCTAAGGATCAATATTTGCGTATACCCTTGGTATACCCACTTGTTTTGCTGCTTCAGAAGTCCATAATCTACTGTTGTGTTAGTTTCCCTTTAACTTTATTGGATGCTGTTTTGTTGTAATTGGTGCATTATCACTTGAATTCTGCCATTCTCCGTCCCTGACAATCATTGTCACCGCCATCATCGACTGAGGGAATTTATGACAGTGAGTAGAAAGAGAGCATCACCTTCATGCTGAAGCAGTATCAGGTAAAATTAATTAACAAAATATGCCAAACATCCTGTAAAATAAGGAATCGTCCTGTAATTAAGGGAAAAAATTGTGTTGCGTATGAAATCCATACACGATGCCGTATGTCCCGGATTTTAGCGTCACACACCCAAACTGCTGAGAATGTTTCACAAATAGAGAGAAATTGACCTGAAACACACACACCTTTCGCGTGAGTTGTGTGAGATTTCAGCTGTTGCTTTACACGGACAATCAGTGACAGTCAGCGAGTATTTTCTGTCAGAAGCAAGATAATTTTGTCAAAATCATATAGCATTCGAGTGCATGTTAATTGTGTCCCACCATTGGGATTTTAACACCAGTAAGCGCACCTATTCATGACATGCCATTACATTTTATTGCATATGTCAGAGCTCATTCTGGAAGAGAGGGAAGAAAAACTGCATTACTGCATTAATTCAAAATAAAAGTACAGTAGTACAGTTGTAGTTAGAACACTTAACATGATTTTCTTACATTTCCCTTATGATAAACACTATTTACTGCCAAAACAATGACACTAATCCAAGGAAAAATACACTGTTTTCATGTTAAGCCTTTTCTCTCCCTTTCTCTCTTCTTCCTGGTCGTTGTATTAAAGCATTTTTCATTGTAAGTTTAGTAGGTGACATTCACACTGAACGCGTTTTTGTGTCCATCCGAGCTGTTTTTCAATGTAAAGCAATGTCTCGCACAGGAACGCCTGTAAATATGGGTCATTCCTACAGTTCTGTGTCATTTAAGTCCCCATTACAAGTGTGTGTGGTATTTATATTGTTGAATTTCTCCCGATTACAATTTTGATAGGCTTGTTAAAAAAAATAAAGACTTTTTTTTAATAATGTTTCACACTTCTGTTGGCTTAAAAGTTAAATTTTAAATGATTGAAATCCTTTTCTATTGCACTGCCTCATTTTCTCATGTCCCAAAAACTTCAAACATGTATTCATTTGTGGTAAATATGTAATGTTAACACTGATAGTGGAGTTCTTTTGTGTCTCCCTTGATTTATTGGGCACCCTGTTGTGTCATGATACTGTGATCTTTCATTAAAGATATACTGTATGTTAGGAAATTACCTCACACACACTGGAGGTGTACATCACCCATTCTGCAAAATTACTTAGAGTTATTTGAAGTTTATATCTCTATTGTTTTATTTATGTTTTCCTTTATTTTGTGGTGTTAGTCATATGTGGTCAAGCATAACATGTCCACCCTGTTATGGGAAGATATATGGGAAATTAATATAATTTAAAATTTCAATATACAGTATTTATGTTAACAGAAATAATATCGTAAATATTATTTAAGAAATATGTTTCCTAGATATCAGTCACAGACCATGTAGTGGCTAATTTATCCATTGAATGTCCACCCTGTTATTGTCCACCCTGAAGCTGCCCATTTGACTGGATGGACGTCTGAATTTTGTAGTAATAGAGCTTGACCAGAATGACTTATACAATCTTCAATATGTCCCTGTAACGATGAAACATGCGTTTTATTTTTCAAAAGTTTGAAAGCCGGATTGTCACCGAATTGTAGGAATGACCCATTTACAATATGTACTGAGTTGCAGTTCTGCCGCTCTCTATACGCTGACCACGCAGTCTACAGTAACAGTAAAGTACAGTCTATAGCAGGGGTTGGCAACCTTTTTGACAAGGAGTGCCATTTTTTATTTTCCTGGTCAATAGCTGGAAATCTCAAGGATTAATAGTGGTGTGTACTTCACGTGTTGTTTTCCGAAAGCAAAAAGAAACAAATGAAACACATAATGTAGGCTGTCATCCGCGCAGCCTGACCGAAGCAAAGTGGGCACATTTACTCACATGATTAACCGAACGTGAAGAGCTGCCGGCTCGTGATGTGCGAAAGGTTTGCATGTGCTGCACAAGTCTGTTGGGTATACTGCAGTCTCGTCACATTTTAACTTGTTTAGCCTCCCATTCAGCTCATGAAAACGCTGCGTGATCATGAGAAAGGATTACATCAAGATGTAGATTGGAATGCAGGTGCGGAATTTATATAAATAAAATAGTCTACTCTCTCGCCATTGCTGGCGTGCCAGTGATTACCCCACTGCTTGCCATAGGTTGCCAACCCCTAATCTATAGTAACAGACACACCCGAACCCTCCCCCCCAGTCAGACGAACAGGGACTGGGCAATAGTAAACCACTTTTTGGTAGGACTACACCACTGGACATCACATAAGCAGTAGTGTTTCCATTGGTTTGCTAAAACACAGTCCACTTCTCTTGAGATTTCCGTGTTGTGCCTCAAACTCTTGTGACTTCTGTGAGTTATCCCCAGCAGGCATTGCAGCCTGCCTTCATGAACATAACTGCTGTGCATTTTTCACCACGCAAGTATGCGAAACATACAATTTTTAAATATAAACATGAACATTTACCAAAGTGTTGGGACAGTTTTAGCTGTCTGATATTAGTGGTTTACACCCTTTATGCTTAAAGGTGCATTCAGTAATTTTTTTCCTCATTAAAAACATTTAACTCTTAAATACATTCATTGTAATTTTGCATTATATGTAGTAAATCATGACCACTCACATTAAATTGAAGATTCCAGTCATATCAGTAACCTCATAAAAGCTGTTTTATTCTACATAGAGAGGGTCCGCACATGGGGGCTGCCGTTTTAGAATCACATGACCAGCTGAATACTACTCGCTTAATCTCAGTATCCCTCCTGTTATTTGACACTTTCACTCACTGATTAAAGTAATCATGGCAATTTCTACAATAGCATCTGAAACTGAAAACTATTGATTTTAAATGATGCTGCATCCAAGCCGCTAGGTGTCAGTGTAAGTCCAATATGACACAAAGACAAAAGTTACTGAGTGCACCTTTAAATTTCAAGAACAGTTACAAGAGGGCCTGGGTAGCTCAGCAAGTAAAGACACTGACTACCACACCTGGAGTCGCAAATTCGAATCCAGGGCATGCTGAGTGACTCCAGTCAGGCTTCCTAAGCAACCAATTGGCCCGGTTGCTAGGGTGGGTAGAGTCACGTTGGGTTAACCTCCTCGTGGTCGCCATAATGTGGTTCTCGCTCTCGGTTGGGTGAGTGGTGAGTTATGCCTGGATGCTGCGGAGAATAGCGCGAAGCCTCCACACGTGCTAGGTTTCCGTGGTAACGCACTCAACAAGCCACGTGATAAGATGCACGGATTGACGTCTCAGACGCGGAGGCAACTGAGATTCGTCCTCCGCCACCTGGATTGAGGCGAGTCACTACACCACCACGAGGACTTAGAGCACATTGGGAATTGGGCATGCCAAATTGGGGAGAAAAGGAGAGAAAAAAAAAAAGAACAGTTACAAGAATGCTGTAAATCTTTAAGAAAATACAGTTGGGCACATTAAGAAGTGGTGCTATATCCTACGAGTCCTCTGTATCATTTATATATTGAATCTAACATTTTCTAAATAATTTAAAAGTTCTAAAAATCTAAAATAAACAATAGTAACCACTTTAATTTCTAATAGCTTTGTAAAATGATCACATATAAGCTATAGTCTGCATGGCCCACAGAGTAAAATAGGGTTCCAATCAGGGTCAAAAATTAACATTTTGCCACCTGCCAATGCCTGGTGAGCTAAGAAATTTTATTAACAATGAATATTTCATAATGACTATGAAAATGCATTTTGCCATAAAATGGCTTCTAAAAAGTTACCAGCCAGTAGATCCAGTAGCAGGCGAATATTTTTGTCACATTTATCGCATAACAAGTGTTAATTTTGTACCCTGGTTCCATTATTTTTGGAAAAATAGAAACTAAGTAACTGAGACTTCAAACATATTGTCCCGAAAGCTGCGCACTTATTAGGTGCGTATGTGTTTGAGAAAGAGTGTGCAAACTGAACGAGCCCCGTTGCCCCCTATACTTCCCCTTACCTATCCTCCAATATCCAATCATGCTTTACAGGAGCTGCGAGAAATCCACAACAAACAGCAGAGGCAGAAGCAAAAGGAGTTGGAGGCTGACATCACCCAGCTGTCACATGACAGGAAGTCCACAGAGCAACAAGAGTCCAGGTGTGTTTGTATTTGTGTGACATATGATTTGTTGATGCCAGTGGATTGTAGCATTTAGTAGTGTCAATCAAACATCTAAACAGACCTTCACGTTCTCTCTCTTTCCTCCAGGTTGTCAGGAACAGATGAGGGTGTGTCTCCGGCATGGAGAGATGAAGGTTTGGGTAAAGTTCCCACTCCTCCTGTGTCCCATGCCTGGATGAGCCGAGTGAGTGAAGAGGAGAACCAAAACAGAGCTGACATACAGGACAACCTCTCTAAACTCTTCACACAGCAGCCAGGCAAACTGCAGGGCCAGTCCCCTTGGTCTATGGCAGGTGAGAGAACAAAGAATATTTAATTATTTATATTTTTACGTTTGTTTTTAGCTTGAGTCAGAGAGAGATGAATTGGATGATTTTTGTAGCTTTTTTTCTTTTTTTTTTTTTGTGTCCATATTGGGATGCGTTATGTTGACCCTTAGTGTCATAAATCCACATAACTTTTTTATTTGTCTTTGTGTGTTGTAGATAAGCTCCCGGTGACTGGTTTTAACCAGGAGAAGGTAAAAGTGGTCTACTACAGAGCACTTTACCCCTTTGAGGCCCGCAGTCATGATGAGATCACCATCCACCCTGGAGACATAGTGATGGTAAGATAGCTGTCTGTTGTAGTGTGTGTGTGTGTGTGTGTGTGTGTGTGTGTGTGTGAGTGTGTGTGTGTGTGTAAGCAGATAATTAGTTACAACTGGTTTTGTAATAAAGAAAATATTTGCATATTCTGATGGTCATTCTGATGATCTAATTGGAGAAAATATACTCCAATTAGCTTTCTAAACATACTTCTTTGTAAATCTTCTATGATGTATCTAAAGAATTATAAATGATCATAATCTTTCAGCATTTTTTTTATTTGGAAAATTATGCACCAGGATCTGCTGATAAAAAAAGTATATCTAGTAAACATTGTTTAACAAATTCAATATACTTGACTGTTACTGTAATTGTTTTCAGTACTGTTTTCTAATCAAGTCCTTTGGGTAACACAAGGAATCGTTTCAGCGCTAGAGTATGTGCATTTGAATTCTGACGTGTACTTGCCAGAGAGCGTGTGTGATTTTCTGTCTTGTTGTGCACCTGAGCACACAGTTACTGACCTTTGACCCTGCCTCTGTCCTTTCTGTGCTCACTCTGCCTGAAGGTGAAAGGGGAGTGGGTAAGTCTAGGTTTTCTGCCCCTCATCTGCCTTTGTTTCTAGTTTGTCTTTATCCTTTTTGTTGTTCTCTGTATTGTTCTTCTGTCACTGGCCTAGGACTGGCCCTGTACAGAGATCATAATATACACTCACTGAACACTTTATTAGGAACACCTGTGCACCTACTTATTCATCTGGCAGCAGTGGAATGCATAAAATCATGCAAATACGGGTCAAGAGCATCAGTTAATGTTCACACCATCAGAATTGGGAAAAAATGTGATCTGACCGTGGCATGATTGTTGATGCCTGATGGGCTGGTTTAAGTATTCCTGTAACATCTGATCTCTTGGGATTTTCATGTACTACATTCTCTAGTTACTCAGAATGGTGCCAAAAACATCCAGGGAGCGGCAGTTCTGCGGACAGAAGCGCCTTGTTTATGAGATAGGTCAACGGAGAATGGCTACACTGGTTCGAGCTGACAGAAAGGCTATGGTAACTCGGGCAACCACTCTGTACAATTGTAGTGAACAGAATAGCATCTCAGAATGCACAACACGTTGAACCTTGAGGCGAATGGGCAACAACAGCAGAAGACTATGTCGGGTTCCACTTCTGTCAGCCAAGAACAGAAAGCTGAGGCTGCAGTGGGCAAAGGCTCACCAAAACTGGACAGTTGAAGACTGGAAAAACGTAGCCTGGTCTGATGAATCTCGATTTCTGCTGAGACGCACAGATGGTAAGGTCAGAATTTTGCACAAACATCATGAATCCATGGACCAACCTGCCTTGTGTCAACAGTCCAGACTGGTGGCTGTGGTGTTATGGTGTGGGGAATGTTTTCTTGGCACAGTTTAAGGCCATTAATACCAATCAATCATCGCTTGAATGCCACAGCCTATTTGAGTATTGTTGCTGACCAGGTGCATCCCTTCATGGCCACAATTTACCCATCATCTTAATGGCTACTTCCAGTATGAAAATGCTTCCCAGTCATCTGATCTGAATCCATTCCAATAGAACACCTTTGGGATGTGGTAGAACGGGAGATTTGTAGTATGAATGTGTAGCTGACAAATCTGCAGAAATTACGTGATTCAATTATGTCAACATTGACCAGTATCTCAAAGGAATGTTTCCAACATCTTATGGAATCCATGCCATGGAGAATTGAGGCTGTTTTGAGAACAAAGGGAGGCCGTACCCAGTATTAGTATAGTGTTCCTAATAAAGTGCTCAGTGAGTGTATATGGCTACATGTCCGTATCTGTGAGTCTTTTGCAGAGATTTAAGAGGCTCAATGTTCATCGATGCCTCTGGGGTTTTCTGCCAACCCATGACCACATACACCGATCAGCCACAACATTAAAACCACATGCCTAATATTGTATAGGTCCCCCTCATGCTGCCAAAACAGCGCCAACCCGCATCTCAGAATAGCATTCTGAGATGATATTCTTCTCACCACAATTGTACAGAGCCGTTATCAGAGTTACCGTAGACTTTGTCAGTTCGAACCAGTCTGGCCATTCTCTGTTGACCTCTTTCATCAACAAGGCATTTCCGCCCACAGAACTGCCCCCCAATGGATGTTTTTTGTTTTTGGCACATTCGGAGTAAATTCTTGTGTGTGAAAATCCCAGGAGATCAGCAGTTGCAGAAATACTCAAACCAGCCCGTCTGGCACCAACAGTCATCCATGCGTTTATCTAATCAGCCAATTGTGTGGCAGCAATGCATAAAATCATGTTGAGACAGGTCAGGAGCTTCAGTTAGTGTTCACGTCAACTATCAGAATGGGGAAAAAATGTGATCTCAGTAATTTTGACCGTGGCATGATTGTTGGTGCCTGACGGGCTAGTTTGAGCGGGTTGACGCCGTTTTGGCAGCACGAGGGGGACCTACACAATATTAGGCAGGTGGTTTTAATGTTGTGGCTGATCGGTGAATAACCCATTTTCTGAATCAAAGCAACTAATTGAGTCCTTCATGTTAAAACCATGCAAAGTGATTGTGCACTGTGTATTCTGATTTGTGTGTTTGTATGCTTTCCTCCATTGTGTACAAAGGGGTATGTTTTACTGTTCAAACTCACAATGAAGCTGTTGTGGTTGCTTTAGATTACATAATTCTTCATCATTCAGAAATCTTTCCATTTTGTGTGCTTTCACATTCTCTGTTTCAAATTTACATTCTCAACAGTGTTTTTCTCATCAGGTGGACGAATCTCAGACAGGTGAACCTGGATGGTTAGGAGGAGAGATTAAAGGGAAGACTGGCTGGTTCCCTGCCAATTATGCAGAGAAAATCCCTGAATCTGATGTTCCTCTTAGTCTGAGGGCCAGTGCCGCTTCTAGCTCCACCCCTAAATTGGGCTCCCATTTGACAGCCACACCCTTGTCGACTACTGCTTCACCCATTCAACCAATATCCACAGAGCCTGCATCAATAGCCCCTCCCTCTTCAGCCACAGCCCCTCCAGGCCCCGCCGCCGCCTCGTCCTCAACATCCAGTAACTGGGCAGATTTCAACACTACGTAAGTTTACTGAAATTGTGCACATATTTGTTTCTTTGTTTGATTGGTTATTTATTTTTTCCCCTTCACTTGCTTGCAAATCTGCATTTAAGTTTAGTTATAAAAAAAAACAAATGTTTGTGTACTTGCAAAGACTTTTCATGGATTAAATGGATCATTTAAATCTATTCAGATGGCCGTCTAACTCTGCTGTGGAGAAGCAGGACAGCGACGGGTGGGACACGTGGCCGACTCAGCCCACTCAACCCTCACAGCCATCCCTGTCTGTGCCCAGCGGAGGGCAGATGAGACAGCGCTCTGCTTTCACCCCTGCCACTCTCTCTGGCTCCTCACCCTCACCTGTACTCGGACAGGTATTTGAGTGATTATTCTCTCGAATGCTTGCTCTTTCCCCAAATGCACTTTTAAACTATTTTTTAAATTGTAGTTTTTAACATCACATAAGATTTATGGTGATAAGTTCTAAAGAAATTATTAAAGCAGTATTTTTGGTTATTTTTAACCTAATATCTATGTGCTGCATTTTTGCCATGCAGTTTGATTACTACTGATAGACATTTGAATTTGTCCTTTAGAGCTTATAAGGGTAGTTGACAAATATTTTTGGGAAGTAGACAAGTCTTGTGGTGTGACATGCTATACTCTATTTTTTGGCATGAAGCCTCCACACGCGCTATGTCTCCGTGGCAACGCGCTCAACAAGCCATGTGATAAGATGCACGGGTTGATGGTCTCAGATGCAGAGGCAACTGGGATTCATCTTCCGCCACCCGGAATGAGGCGAATCACTACGCGACCACGAGGACTTAAAAAAGCGCACTAGGAATTGGGCATTCCAAATTGGGTGAAAAAAAATTTTGGTAAATACAGCCTCAGATGAACAACAACACATGATTCAGTAGCTTGTAGAATGACCATTAGCAGACATAACTTCAAGTAATAATTTTCTGTATGACTTAATCAGTCTCTCACATCATTTTGGAGAAATTTTGGCCCACTCTTCTTTACAACGTTTCTTCAGTTCATTGAGGTTTGCGGGCATTTGTTTATGCACAGCTCTCTTAAGGTCCCACCACAGAATTTCAATCGGGTTGAGGTCTGAACTTTGACTGGGCCATTGCAACACCTTGATTCTTTTCTTTTTCAGCCATTCTGTTGTAGTTTTGCTGGTGTGCTTGGGATCATTGTCCTGTTGCATGACCCAATTTCAGTCAAGCATTTGCTGTCAGACAGATGGCCTCACATTTGACTCTAGAATACTTTGGTATACAGAGGAGTTCATGGTCGACTCAATGACTGCAAGGTGCTATGGTCCTGTGGCTGCAAAACAAGCCCAAATCATCACCCCTCCACCACTGTGCTTGAAAGTTGGTATGAGGTGTTTGTGCTGATATGCATAATGCTGTGCATTATGGCCAAACATCTCCACTTTGGTCTCGTCTGTCCAAAGGACATTGTTCCAGAAGTCTTGTGGTTTGTTCAGATGCAACTTTGCAAACCTAAGCCATGCTGCCATGTTCTTTTTAGAGAGAAGAGTCTTTCTCCTGGCAACCCTTCCAAACAAACCTTACTTGTTCAGTCTTTTTCTAATTGTACTGTCATGAACTTTAACATTTAACATGCTAACTGAGGCCTGTAGAGTCAGAGATGTAACTCTTGGGTTTTTTGCAATTTCTCTGAGCATTGCACGGTCTGACCTTGGGGTGAATTTGCTGGGACGTCCATTCCTGGGAAGATTGGCAACTGTCTTGAATGTTTTCCACTTGTGAATAATCTTTCTCAGTGTAGAATGATGGACTTTAAATTGTTTGGAAATTGCCTTATAACCCTTCCCAGGCTGATGGGGAGCAACAATTGCTTCTCTAAGATCATTGCTGATGTCTTTCCTCCTTGGCATTGTGTTAACACACACCTGAATGCTCCAGACCAACAAACTGCTAAAACTTCAGCTTTTATAGAGGTGGTCACACTTGCTGATGATCAATTAATAAAGGGCATTTGATTAGCAGCACCTGGCTACTACTTAGCCTCTTAATTCCTATGGAAGCACTAAGGGTGTACTTCGTTTTTCACACATGGATTCTCCATTTTGGCTTTATTTTTGTTAAATAAATCATGACACGGTGTAATATGTCATGTGTTGTTGTTCATCTGAGGTTGTATTTACCTAATTATAAGACCTGCTAAGAACCAGATGATTTTTTATTATGTCCTGATACGTAAAACTATAGAATTCAGGGAGGGTGTACTTTCTTTTTCCCATGACTGTGTATGTATGTGTGTGTGTGTGTGTGTGTGTGTGTGTTATATATATATATATATATATATATATATATATACACTGTGTATTGGTAGGCCTACATGTTTTTTGTTTGCATGCAAAATTTGTACTCTTTAGAAGTATTTACATTAGGGATGGGCAATTTTTATGGTGGTGAGGGCCAACATTTTTTCTCTTTTTTCCCAAGGGGCCGGATTACAAATATGCACACTCACATTGTTCACTCCTTACTCAATTTCGTAACTATTGTGGGTAATCTATGTAATCTAATGCAATGTTTTTTTTATTATTTTTTATTTTATTTTTTTTTATTAACTATTAAAACTAATATATACAGTACAATATACAATTCAAATCAACAAATTCATGTTCAGTTGACAAGCAGTTTTATTTCAACAATACATATTATCAAGAAAATTAAATGTCTCATTTGTATTGTCTGCACATTTCCAACAACGATTCTGTTTTCACCCCACCTCAGAAAACTTTTATAGGTGCTGATTCAAATAAACATTCAAAGTTAAAATACAAATATTATCACAGAAATTCAAATATTAGCATCAAAAACAATTCTCAATACAACAACAGAACATTTGAGTGCATAAAGACAAAACATTTCCGCACCACACCACCCCCTCAACACACACACACACACAGACCAATCAGTTCCAATGTGAAACACATTCTCACTGTTGACAAGTATTTTCAACAATCTGATAGGCCATCCATCACAATAGCGTTTCCACCTCTGATCTTTCATGGCAGATTTCATAGGTTTCTCTGTGAAAATGGTAAACTGATGAACTATTTCCCATTACGACTTGAAAACGCAGTTTTTGTAGTAAATCTTTTTGGTTTCTATTACTCATTTTGGCAAACATGAACTGTTTAGAACAAGCAAACTCTCCAGGTCGATAGCAGTAATAACATCCTAGCCTGAGCGCAGTCTTCACATTAATCTTGCTAGTTCCAGTACCTTGTTAATGCGTAACAAGGTACTGGAACTTTATAAAAATGGAAAAGGATATAAAAAGATATCCAAAGCCTTGAAAATGCCAGTCAGTACTGTTCAATCACTTATTAAGAAGTGGAAAATTCGGGGATCTCTTGATACCAAGCCACGGTCAGGTAGACCAAGAAAGATTTCAGCCACAACTGCCAGAAGAATTGTTTGGGATACAAAGAAAAACCCACAGGTAACCTCAGGAGAAATACAGGCTGCTTTGGAAAAAGACGGTGTGGTTGTTTCAAGGAGCACAGTACGACGATACTTGAACAAAAATGAGCTGCATGGTCGAGTTGCCAGAAAGAAGCCTTTACTGCGCCAATGCCACAAAAAAGCCTGGTTACAATATGCTCGACAACACCTTGACACGCCTCACAGCTTCTGGCACACTGTAATTTGGAGTGACGAGACCAAAATAGAGCTTTATGGTCACAACCACAAGCGCTATGTTTGGAGAGGGGTCAACAAGGCCTATAGTGAAAAGAATACCATCCCCACTGAAGCATGGTGGTGGCTCACTGATGTTTTGGGGGTGTGTGAGCTCTAAAGGCACGGGGAATCTTGTGAAAATTGATGGCAAGATGAATGCAGCATGTTATCAGAAAATACTGGCAGACAGTTTGCATTCTTCTGCACGAAACCTAAGCACAAGGCCAAGTTGACCCTCCAGTGGTTACAGCAGAAAAAGGTGAAGGTTCTGGAGTGGCCATCACAGTCTCCTGACCTTAATATCACCGAGCCACTCCGGGGAGATCTCAAATGTGCAGTTCATGCAAGACGACCAAAGACTTTGCATGACCTGGAGGCATTTTGCCAAGACGAATGGGCAGCTATACCACCTGCAAGAAATTGGGACCTCATAGACAACTATTACAAAAGACTGCACACTGTCATTGATGCTAAAGGGGGCAAAACACAATATTAAGAATGAAGGATATGCAGACTTTTGGGTCATTTTAATTTTTTTCTTTGTTGCCATGTTTTGTTTTATGATTGTGCCATTCTGTTATAACTTACAGTTGAATGTGAATCCCATAAGAAATAAAAGAAATGTGTTTTGCCTGCTCACTCATGTTTTCTTTAAAAATGGTATGCATTTTCTCCAAGGGTATGCAAACTTTTGAGCACAACTGTACATACAGCAGGGGTCGGCAACCTTTTTGACATGGAGTTCCATTTTTTTATTTTCCTGGTCAATGGCTGTGCTGAAACATGCAAATGTATGCAATTTTCCACTTGTGAAAATGTTTGTTTAGCATTTTTCTAAATTAATCATTTATTTTTCATTACAAATTATATTATCAGCATAACAGTTTGAGTGAAAATTTTGTGCAAAACCCGTTGATTATGATATAATCATGATCTTGCATGTGAATTTTCACAGAGCATCATGTGAAAGTGCTTTAATGAAAGAAAACCTGTCCTTTTGTACAAAATGAGTTAACACAGTTAATGTCACAAATTTGCTTATTTGATTACTGATCACGAAATTGTGTGGAATCTTAAATATTTCTTATATTATGCCATTGTAATCATGTAATCACTAGCACACAAGCAACGGCGAAAGAGGAGTAGACTATTTTATTTATATGAATTCCGCACCTGCATTCCAATCTACATCTTGATGTAATCCTTCCTCATGATCACGCAGCACGTTTTCATCAGCTGAATTGTAGGCTAAACACTATTAAAATGTGACAAGACACACACTGCGCATGCAAGCCATTCACGCATCACAAGCCGATCAACTATTTAGCCCTTTTCTGTGAATCGCACCTGCAAAATCCTAAAACGTTATTTCCAATTTTAAGTTATATTTTGAATAGACTTTTGAACCCCATGATGTGGGTTTATGTTTAATCTTTGATTCGTTTAATGTAATTTTGAGTGTGACTATGGTTTAAGGAGGGTGTACCTGTATGCTGGGTTGGAAACCTCAAGGATTAATAGTGGTGTTTTTCTTAGTACTTCACATGTTGTTCTGAAAACAAAAAGAATCAAATGAAACACAGAATGTAGGCTGTCATCTGCGCAGCCTGACCAAAGCAAAGCGAACACGTTTACTTGCGCGATTAACCGAACATGAAGCGCTGCCGGTTCGTGATGTGTGAATGGCTTGCATGCGCTGCACGGGTATGTTGGGTATACTGCAGTCTTGTCACATTTTAACTTTTTGTTTAGTCTCCCATTCAGCTCATGAAAACACGCTGCGTGATCATGAGGAAGGATTACATCAAGATGTAGATTGGAATACATTTGCGGAATTTCATATAAATAAAATAGTCTACTCCTCTCTCGCCGTTGCTGGCGTGCCAGTGATTACCCCTTCCATAAGTTGCCGACCTCTGACATACAGTTTGTAAACGTCATATGACAGTTCATTAGTTGACAGAATTCGAGAGTCAGATTCACTTTTAGTACTGCTGAATCATGCTCTGAGGTTTATACGGGAATATGCTCACAGCTTGTAGAAATATTAAATGTGATTTTATCAGCCCTTAGTGCTTTCAGCATTAGCTTTTTTACATGATTGATTTCAATGAGTGTACTCCATCTCTTTTTCAGGGCGAGAAGGTGGAGGGTCTACAGGCGCAGTCTTTGTACCCGTGGAGAGCAAAGAAAGACAATCACTTGAACTTCAACAAGAGCGATGTGATCACCGTACTGGAGCAGCAGGATATGTGGTGGTTCGGGGAGGTCCAGGGACAGAGAGGCTGGTTCCCCAAATCGTACGTCAAACTCATCTCTGGGCCTGTCCGGAAATCGATGAGGTGTGTATTAGTGACGGATGGATCAATAGCAGGATGGGGTGGAACTGAGAGTGGAGTTGCACATCAAACGAGAATAGGAAAGACGAGAAAATTCATCAATGAAGTGAAACTAATCCCCTATGAATATTGTCCAGTGTTTTTCGTGCCAAAACTGATTATATACAGTCCTAACCCTATATCAAAACACATTTTCATTAGGCTGTGCAGAAAGTTTATAATCATTATTCTATGTGTAATACAAATTTGAATTTTAAGGATCTGTTTGCTGTTTTAATGTTTAGCCCGTAGGATGATTATTGTATAATTTGATATTTAGCTCAGATTTTGATGTTAAACATGTGAATGCTGTTGTTCTGTTTCAGTATCGAGTCTGGCTCCTCAGACAGCCCTCCCAGTGTTAAGAGACCCAGCCCCTCTCCAAACAAACCCACGGATCTCGGGGAAGGTAGGAAAACACACAAACACCACAAATAAACACATATACTATATATACATGCTCATAATGAGTTTTATCACTTTCTCTCTTTCTTTGTACCTCTTTTAATTGTTTTGAATATATGATTTTGGTGTGGCATTACAGAGTATGTGGCCATGTATACATATGAAAGCAGTGAGCAGGGTGACCTGACCTTCCAACAGGGTGATATCATCACAGTCACAAAGAAAGAAGGAGATTGGTGGACTGGCACAGTGAGCGGGAAGACTGGAGTTTTCCCATCCAATTATGTTAAACTAAAAGAATCTGAGGTAATGTCTTGAAATCCATCTATAAAAGCATCATGAGCATCATTAGTGAAAGAAAATACTTTATATGCACATTTCCATAGAGCAGGGCTTCCCAAACTTTTTTTTTTATGTCAGCTAAACCCCTTTTACCTTAATAATTTACTTGAAGTAATCCCCGCTCTTTTAAAGGTGCAATATGTAAGATTCAGAAACCCTTGTTATTAATGACACCTGTGGCCGTTAAGTGAACTGCAGCCAGCTGCCACACTCCATAGGGACGCGAGCATCGGCCAAAACGATGACGTAACGTACAAAGAGACAATGTGATTCACCGGCATCATGCTGACAGATGAGGTAGCGTAATCAAAATTACACAGTTATGATTGTTTTACTACAAACTTTGAGACTGTATATTATATTTGACTCTCCAGTGCTGGAATAGGGCTAAAACAAAGTGTAGATATAGGTCTGACTATGCGAGACTGTAGTTTGAAATAATCACTTTTCTTTGCATGATACATTGACTGCATTTATACGATAGCCTATGTCGGCGTTAGCTAGCTAGCCAGCTTTATCAATAGCTGTTAGCTAAATTTGGTTGATGATGACAGTAGCTGTTTATAAAATAGACTGTACATTATAAATATGTTGACACAATTCAGTATTGATGTGATTCCATCATTTTGATATATCGATGCACTATTGTTTTATAATAATAGAATGTATATATTTTCTGAATAACCAAGTTACGTTACACTAATGAGTGGAGCTTTTTGCATTATCTTGAACATTGTCTAGCATTAATTTAATGTGTTATTGTAGTTTTCCTTGCTGAATAATTACATATTAACATTGTTTATGACAGTTACTGTGCAGGCAAGATCAAGTTAGCTAAAATTACACAGATCAATCCTTACGGCACTATATTTCACATGCTTTGCAGTTACGTAAGCTTACCTGTCTAATAAGAAGAATGCCAATTCAGGGTCGGTTTTGATCCCCAAAACCGAACGAAGGTCCCTCCAGGAATCAAATGTCCTGCCGATGTTCACTCTAGTTTTCGCTTGACCACGATCATGTTTCTGCTTAGCATGTTTTTTTTTGGGCTTACTCTGAGTTTGTGTAGGAGTCGGTGTTGTGTTTGGAGCCAGACGTTTGCTGGATTCCATCTCTAAGATAACGTTACCTAGTGTTGCAGTTTGTTATTGCTGTTGAATAGCGTAAGAGAATCTATTACTGTCTGAGGCAAGGCTCTCGGGAGCGCACATAAACGTCACATACTTTGGATTTTCCCAGCAAAATCGACCTGCTCCCTTCGCGTGAAAATCAGTCTACAGGCCTTAATAGGCAACCTAGGTAGTCCGGGAAGGGCTAATTTTTTAGGTTGCGTTACAAGCCGTTCACACATTGGCAAAAAAATGGCGAATATTACATGAAAATTGTTACATATTGCACCTTTAAGTATTGTCAACCTTTCTAAATGTTTCGAACCTTTACATTTTAATTAACCTTTATTAAATATCTATGATTTTCTTATAATATTTATACATTTTATTCTATTTATTTCACCACATCATATAATCCTTATCCATCACATTAGTAAAATTTACAACAAAAAACTTGTTAACTCTTTAAGCTCGGATAAAAAAATAATAATTATCAAAATATTAATAGCTAGTCTTGACTAACACAAAATAGGTGTCATTTGAAAGCTTAGAAGCTCTACTCTCCGATGCATGCAGCCATTATGACCAAAACTGAACAAGCGCTTTGAAATTTGCAGACAAATCAGAAGTGTTCCGTTTTGATAATTTCTAAAAAAATATTGCACTGTATATATTATTGCAGTCAGTAAAAACATCAAACTCGTCAAATAGCCATGTGTCATATATTGTAGAAAAGCTCACGAAAAGAAGAATACAACCAGTCTATTTGTTTTACTCACAAACAGAAACATAATAGCTAAGTATATGTCTTTGGCAGTTATGTTGTTGTTGCTTATATGCCCCGTTTTCGATTATAACTTCACGAAAAATAAACTGAATATAAAATATCACATGCCATTAATTAGAAGAGGTGATTATCTTTCAAACGAGCACACACACAAAGGTAATTGGATGCACAGATCATTAGATAATCCACACGAAACACGTTACATATGGCCACCAGGAGATGGTGCCATGTAAATGACACAGATTCGATGCAGACTCCAGTCAAAAGGCACTCATTCTGTAAAATCTCATTACTAAAATCATGACTGCATGCTATGCAAACCTTTAGTCACTGTTGCATTTGCATGTGTAATTTTTTTATGTACAATTATTATGTTTTATTTGTTTGGAGAGGCTTTTGGACACATGAAGATGGTTTTTGTAATGCTATAACTTTTGTTTGCATTGTGGTATCAACACAAAATCACAGTTGACTGTTTCCATTCCGGGCCAGAATTTCTGTTTATGTTTTGGCCTGTGTGATCCCGCCCACTGCCCACTCACCAGTAGTATTTCGACACCGCCGGGTTGCCAGATTTGAACAAGTTTTCAGGCAAACAACACTGTGTGCTGCAGCCATGGAAGCCAGCAAACGATCTGATGTAGTAAAACAAGGATAAATATTGGAGATGCCTTTGGAAGATGGAGACAGCTTAAAGCCCAGAAATCCTTTAAAACGGATGCTGAGTTGGCTAATTTGCATGTCAACATTCTGGCAACCCACATGAGCTTCGAGTCTGGGGCGGGGCAGTCAACTCTCCAATATTTTGAATTTGGACTGTAGTACCCATTTCAAATGCTTATTATCAATCTTACGTATAGCACCTTTAATTTTGAGTATGCTGCTGAAATAGGATATCTTTATGAACACCTTCAGAGCATAAATGGTTAAATGGTCTTTTTATCTGTTATTTCTGTTTTCATTTCCCTGATAACTTTATAAACATGCAATTTCAATATTTAGTCTATATAATATCCAATATTTCCCTTTTCATTGAAGTAACAAAGCCAGGGCTGTAGCAACCATTATAACTCGGGGTGGGGTTGTGTCCCCTTTACTTCTAGAAATATTTTTAGGAAATTAGACATTGTATTTATATTTTTAGGAAGTTATACATTATATTTTAAAAGTTTCAGTAGCCGTGCAAGAAAACAGTAGCTAGCCACCTAAACGACATATTTAAGACCCAGCCGAAGCCTCTGTCAACCGGTCGGCTCTGCAGTGAACCGAACCAACGCACAATTGGTTAACTGTGCAGGCCAAGGAGGTACAGCCATCAGCTATTGCTTTCTGGACTATGGGGCAATCAATGTCAGGTTAATGACTTCAAGGTTATTTTTCAAATATGATTGCATTGCTGATAATGAAAGTAATTTGAATGTCATAACATTGTATTTAGAGTAGCGTGTAATTTACTTTTGCATTAAAAAGTGTGTATTTCTCATCAGGTTAGAGCGCTCACTCTCTAGCGTTGTCTCTTTCAAATACATGTACACCGCATATGCACGAGAGAGAAAGAGGGTGAACCTGCATAGACACAATTGATGTGTTGGTTAAAGTTGTGTTCTTTCTGGGGTTTTTTATTTGTCAAATGACGGACAATGTTTGGATTTATCCGTCAATGTTTTTAAAATTTGGTAAATGAACCCCCATTTGGGAAACCCTGGCATAGAGAAATAGTAAAAAAAATAATTTATTAAAATCAGAACAGTAAAATCATCTGAGTAACTCATATTTTCAAAAAACCTTTAGTTTTAATGTCTGGCTTTTAGGTAGTTTTCACAACATGCAAATGATTTAGTCAAATAGACACTTTTACGTTTTGAATGTTAATTTATACCTGTTGCACAGCCTGTGTTGGAGCATTTGTATTGTAGTCAAATAATGGATGGAAAGTTTTAAACCAATGAAATCAGTATAACAGCGTTCTTTGTTCTGTCTCTCTGCCTAGGGTTTGGGATCTGCTGGAAAAACGGGAAGTTTAGGGAAGAAACCAGGTGGGTGCTGATAACCATGCAATAACACTACTGTGAAACCTTGAAATCTCTACCATAAGGATTTCATGTTTGAAAATGGTTGTTGTCTAAGTAACGTTTCAGAATGCTTTCTTTGGTTTAAAGTAGAGGTAGACCGATATATCGGTTTTACCGATTAATCTGTGCCGATAGTTCCAAAAAGCAACTATTCGGCACCGATTAATCGGCAAAAATCTATGCCGATAGTTGCAGATTATTTTTTTTAGTATTATTTTTCCTCCCTGTTCCTCTGTGGCCGGCTTTGGAGGATTCTACAGTTAGAACAGCTTGGTTATATAACAGCAGCCTCTAGACGTCAAATAGAAACAATCACTGACACCTCATGGGGATTTACTGTATCTAAATCTGTCATCATTGACAATATATTAATCCATATTTTGTTATTTTTATTAGATAATTAAGTGTTCTAAATTGAAGCAAGGTCATGCAAAGTAAAATGTGACTATATAAAAATGTGCCCCATGGGCACATACATCTTATCTCCAACTCATATCTTGTGAAAAATAATAAATCGTAATCCTCATTAAACCTAATTTGGTAAATATGTATATGAGAGATTGATCCTATAGTCCAGCCCTTCTCTCCTCTTACCTGTGTTTCTCCTCTGTATTCAGAGATTGCCCAGGTGATTGCCCCTTACACAGCCACCGGGACAGAGCAGCTCACTTTAGCACCTGGCCAGCTCATTCTCATTCGCAAGAAAAACCCAGGAGGCTGGTGGGAAGGAGAACTTCAGGTCTGGAAAAACACAAACAGACATGCTATTAAATACACCCACACTTTGTGCCACATTAACACAAACCTTTTACACCTTTTGCATGTTTTTCTAACAAAATACCAGAAAAGCTTTTGATATAATCACTGTAGTTATAGAAACAGCATGTATTTGACTCTCTGTAATGTTACCTTTAGTTATTTGTAGGTTTTAATCAATTATGACATTCATTGTTTGTTTCAGTACTTGTGTGTTAATATCGATATGGCTATTAGCGAGACATAACCACTGTCCTTCTGATTTTCTTGTGTTTAGATTTTGTGCTGAAACTGATTGAAATTCACTTAATCATCCACTGCTCTTTATTTCTGCAGGCAAGAGGAAAGAAGCGTCAGATTGGCTGGTTTCCAGCTAATTATGTGAAATTATTGAGCCCCAGCACCAATAAAACCACACCCACAGATCCAAACCCACCCAAGCTGCCAACACCCAATGCAGGTACAAGCCAGAGAACTTGTACACAAAAAAAAAAAAAAAAAAAAAAGGGGGCCTCCCAGTGTGTCTCATTGAATGATGTCTTAATTTTTTTACTTAATGAACGCTTATTTACTCATGTAGTTTAGTACAGGACTAAGTCTACAGGGATGTGCAAAGGTAAATAGATACCATAAAAGCCCCAATATACTTCCGGAGAAGTTCTTTGTTCTTCGTTCAGGGGTAAAAAGAAGTTCGAAACACCCAAGCAACGGTATACTGTTTTCAAACATTCAGACACCCACCACACCGCTGTGGGAGCAGTTTCGAAGTACATTTAAATATGAGGACGCTCAGTAAAACCTTTACAAAAGTGACATCAAAATGTGTTACCAATGACTTTATGTCTCATTCTACGAGCAGAATTCACTTGAGGTCAGTAAAAGAAGTTGTTTTATCCACTCGATTATAATTTAAAGTAATATATATGCAGTAGAAAATTTGTCTTGTTTACATTCTGAATTAATGACGCTAACACACTATACATGGCCATTATATGAGCCGATTACACTCTGTTATTGTAATTTGTGATGACACTGATACTACTGCATATATTGGTGTATAAAAGAGTGTTAATGGGAAAATACAGACAAGAGAATGATAGGCATACATATCTTACTATGGGCAGATGTGTGAATGGCTTTCACTGCAGAAGGCACATGAGTGAAGCAGCATATAAAACAAAAAAGTGAATGTGCATGTAAGAGTATTTGAGTAGATTTGATTCCTTTTGTAGACTGCATAGTAGAAACGCATGACATGTTCTTGGAAAATGTAGGTAAATTTGCTCCAGCTCGCTAATAACTGCCACCGGTGTGTTCATGTTGACTGATCTTGACTTACTGAACAGCGTGAACGGGAATTAGCTGTCGGACTCAAAGTAGGGGAGTTACACCTACCAATGATGTGGACCAATGGCAGTAAGAAGGTGTTTAGCAGCCAGTAAGAAGTGTTCCTAAAAGTTTGCCCTGGTGAGCTGTGATGAACCACCAAAACGAACTCAATTACACATTTGCTAAATTTGTTCTAAATAATGTCACACCCGTTCATTGTTCGATTCCGTATGCAGTATATCGAGGCATTAAAAGGGTGTTTTTTCAACATGCTCGCATGCATGGATAGTTGGATCCTGATTTGAACAATGCTGATTAAATAACTGACCTAATTTTGTCAATAACTATGCTGTTATTTTTCCAGTAATTTATTCAAAAAAAAATTCAGAAATTGTGATTGTCAATTAAAATACCCCAAATATCAAAAGCTGGTGTGGTCATTTTCCTACATCAGAACATTTTGCCAACTCCTGATTGCAGAACTCCCTCAACTTTATAATGTTTAGGGCTTTCTAGCATTCGTGCAATTTTTTTTTTATTAGATCCCCAGTATTGTTGAATTGGCCATGAAATGTCCATTTGTCGAAATGTCAAACCTGTACATAGATTACACTGTAATATCAACATACTTTTTACCCATGCAATTTGCATCCAGAAAACCAACCACAGTTTAAATCCATAAATATTTAAAGCTGCTGAATTTTTCCATGTTGATTCTTTTCTGCAAATAGGCAAGAGTTGGAGTTGTAAATTTTATGCTAATATATTTGAAAGATGTGTTTTCGTGTACCTCAATTGATGATGTATTGATTGTCTGTGTTTGCCCACCACAGTGTGCCAGGTGATTGGCATGTACGACTACACGGCTCAAAATGATGATGAGCTGCCTTTCGGGAAGGGCCAAATCATCAACGTGTTGAGCAGAGAGGATCCTGATTGGTGGAAAGGAGAGCTGAATGGTTCTGTCGGCCTTTTCCCATCAAACTACGTCAAGCTGACCACCGACACAGACCCCAGCCAACAATGTGAGTCTTTTCTCCTCTCTTACACACACTTTCACTATACTTCTCTCTATCCTGCCTAATTGAATTTCAGATATCATATAAATTCAGTTCCCTTTGCAAACATGTTCAAGTTGGAAAATTAGATCCAGTTAAAGAATTTGTTCGCCCAAAAATGAAAATTCAGTCATTGTTTACTCACCCCTGTTTTGTTATAACCTTATATGACTTTCTTTTTCTTAACACAAAGGGAGAAATTGTGAAAAAAAAATTGTGATCAGTGATCGCAGTTTATGGTGACCACCTCTTCAAGCTTCAAAAGAATGCAAAAGTATAATTCAGAAGTCTAATAAATTATTCCATGTGACTCATGATTGTTATGAAAGCATATGATAAGGCTTGGCGAGAAACAAACCGAAAACTAATGTATTATTTAGTGAAAATGTTCACTGACCCTTGATCACCTGTGCACGTTCATGATAGGGCATGAGAGCAAGAGTTCATGCAGCCCCCTCACATTGTGGCATTCAAGCGAAAACCTATCCAAAAACAGGTCCGCCGCAGCGATATAACAACAGAACACAGCACAGCTGAACAGAGAACAGAACTTACTAAACATGTCAGAGTTTATAGTCGAAGAATTAATGCATTTCTATGCCCAGCCTTGTTTTTTTTAATGGAGTACTCGGAAATCAAACTGAAACACAGAGGAGGCTACAGGTAGCCACAGTCACATCATGTCCTAACCTGACGGCAAACAACACACGATAAAAGGTATATTTTCTATGGTAATCAGAGTTTTTGTCCTAACCAGCCATGATGTGTGACCGTACATTCTATTGATAGCTTTTCTATTTTCGGCATCGCGCGGGTAACTCCGTCCGCTGTGAACTGGCACCGGTCCAAAAACTTTCAAAAAAATAAGGCTGGACATAGAAATGCATCAGTTCTTCGACTAAAAACTCTTCAGACATATTTAGTAAGTTCTGCTTTCTGTTTTGTGTGCAGCTGTGTTGTGTTCTTTTGTCGCTATCACTGTGGAGGACGTGTTTTTAGATAAACAAATGAGTTTTTCTTAAACGCCCCAATGTCACAAGGGGGCTTCGTGAACTGTTGCTCTCGTGCCCTATCATGAATGCCACAGGAGATCAACAGTCAATGAACATTTTCACTAAATAATACATTCGATTTTGGTTTGTTTCTTACCAAACCTTATCGTATGCTTTCATAACTATCATGAGTCTCATGGAATAATTATTAGACTTCTGAATTATAGAGGTGGTCACCATAAACTGCCATTGTATGATATCACTGTGTACAAATTTTTTTCACAATTTATTTTTTTGTGTTAAGAAAAAGAAAGACAGACATATAGGGTTATAACAACACAGGGGTGAGTATACAATGACTGAATTTTAATTTTTGGGTGAACTATCCCTTTGAAGTCTATAACACTTCCATAATAAACATTGCAGCCTATTTGAGGACCTTCTCAAAGTTAGCTTAAGTTATCTCCTCGTGGTGTGGTGAGTTATAGAGCATCCAATGACCAGTCCTTATCCTCTACCACACTGAAGCCCCTCCTTTCCAAGCAACCTCTCACCTCCATGTTGTAGAGCATTACGTAGAACGACCTCATCTCTCTCTCTCAGCCTGCATGCTCGTGTCCTTGTCATTGTGGTGTCCTGTGAAAAGTGTCTTGCGGAGTCCATTTAGTTCTCCTAGCTCGTAAAGATTATTGCACATTGTGTTTTTTTTTTTTCTTTTTCTTTTTTTTTTTTTTTTTTTTTTTTTGTTTTTTTTTTTTGCTTATGTGCTGTGTTTTCCTCTTTCTAGGACTCTTATGTTGCCCATATCCCACTCAGCCTTGAAAGTCCTCAAAGCGACCCACTATCCCTTAAACTGTGCCCAGCGGGATGATGGGAGATGGAACATTGATCATGTGACTGCCCCCCCCCAGCTGGCTTTGTGGCCAGAAGAGACAAATACTACAGAGAGCAATCATTAACAACAATATTCCGAACCCTAGACACTCGGCAAAATTTCCAGCCAGCATCCTTCGCATTTAAGCAATTGAATAAACAAGAATGCCTACTATTTGAAGGATTTCTTTCCTTTTTTTTTTTTTTTTTTTTTTTTTACAAATTCATGAAATTAATCATTCACACTGAATTTGTATTATGAATTAAAACACTAATCAAATGAAAATGCTGGATAGTGGGTCCTTTTGTGGCTTTCTGTGATGTAGTCCCAAAGCCCCGCCTCTGTAGGTAAAAAGCCGTTTTGAAACGACCAATCAAAATGGTTCCATTCAGTGTTAAGTTCCACCACTCCATCTTATTAATGCATGCTTTTTGCTCCTTCAAGCTCTGCCCCTCCCTGATTCCACATTGGATCATAGCACCACAGAATGACCCACTATTCATGAGTCATGACGTAACGGGGTGCAGTAACAAACATGTGTCATAACTTACGTGCTTATTAGTGTCATTGCAAACTCATTAGAGCTCTGATATGTGGATTTGAGACTAAGTGATGTGTACTGCATATCCGACCAATTACAATATCAAGATTTCACATTAAACGGCGTACTTTTCGCCATTTGGGATGCCAAAATTAAAAACAAGTCACAATAAGTTATCTTTAAATATGTCACATTTTAAGTGTCGACAAAAGGTCGGATATGTTTGGACTTCATGTAGAATACTATTGTGTGTCATTCAGAACAACCCCCTCCCCTCACCTCACCCCTCCAGTACACACAGGTGCTGTCAATCAATTTGACGGACAGGATGGACTTTCATCCATTCATCCAGTCCAGTCACATGCCTCTATGTGTCATTGTTTGTTACATGTTCACACCAAAACAGTGGATGAATAGATTTGTGTTGTGTGCTTGATTTTTTTGTTTCATGTTTGTTTAGTAGTGTCTGTGTGACAGGGTTGAGAATTGGTGATGCAAACCAAAAAATAACTGCATAACTGCCACTTAAGCATAATGGTACAGTGGTAGACAAATGTACGTACACGTTGTATTGGGAGTAATGCACGTGTGACGGGTTCCCTCACCTATTCAGAAGAATAATTGGGGTTTCTGAGGGTTAAATGTTAATTTCCTGTATAATTGTATTTCCCATGTAGATGAATGAATGCTTTGGTTTTGTATTCTTAATCTTTTATCGTTTACTGTCCTTATGTTGATTGAATTTGCAATTATTTCTGAAATGTTGATGTTGCTTTAAAGAACACTATATTTCAAGTTGCTCTTAATAAAATGGCTAACTATTTTTTATAATGATCAAAAATTGTTATGCATAGTGTTTTAAAAAATAATATCCACTGTAGTATGTAGTCAAAACAGTCCTTTTTTCGGAAAACGTACAAATGTAAAACAAAAAATTACAACTTTAGACTTTTTGTCGGATTTTGAAATTTGTCATGCTTTGACTGAAACTTTATTGAACTGAGCAAACAGCATCAAGGGAAAATTAATCTACTTGAATAATACCCTTATAATCACAAATGCTTATGAATAACTAGAAGTTTACAATAAATAAAAAAATAAAATAGACTGGGATTTTCTTTTAAATGAATTTCATTAGATCATCCAATGTGTTTTTTTCTGCTTGTTAGAAAAAACACGGCATTCATTTATACTTTTGCAATATTGTACGGACAACACATGAGCTCTGATTTCATTTCTATTTTTTATCTGCCTCATAAAAGTATTGTAATTTTAATGCTGAGAAACAAAGACATGAAATTCCCTTCCAAGTTTATTCCATAACTGTGAGGTTTCTTATGTTCCACCGTGTAAAAGTATTGGAGGTTTGCTGCTTTATTATTGGCTGGATGGACTCTCCATCATGTCCACGATCAGTCTATTGGGAGGTTTTATTTTATTTTAAATGAACTAGAAGCATTCTTGGATTACAGAAGCACAAATGCTTCATTCTCATCCAATATCTGCAATACTGTGTAAAAATGCATCTGTTCCGAATCTTTCACAACAGTGTCCAAAACATTATCTATTGTACTATCAAAAATAAAATGAATGTACAGTTAAAACCTCAACTATATACAACAGCTCCTAGCTTTAAAGAAAGTGTCATACAACCTTTATAAATAAAACTTGATGTATAACCATTAAAGAAATCCATGGCAACTGCAGACTTGGTCGTTTATTTTCAATCTGCTACCAGATAAATGTCATTCTCAAAGCACTGAATCACTCAAGGTTTTTGAATGCACAGTATCATGCAAGCCACATCTTGGGGAAGTACAGAGGAATCGGTATTTCTTGAACAAAGTGCCGGCATGCATTTTAAATTTGAAAATTAAAAATGTTAAAGAAAGAAATTAATTTGCTTTATTACATGGCCATCTGGAATACTTGATTCAGATTGGTCGAGCATTGATCAGCATTCTTCAGCCAGATATAATGACCACTAAATTTTACAGTTTTTATTGTCTGTTTATTTTATTATTTTGTAAGAAGCCATGTAATAAAACAAAAATGAAAATGTTCTCATGATTTACCCAGATGTGTTTGACTTTTTCTTCTGCAAAACACAAACGAAGATTTTTAGAAGAATATTTCAGTTCTGTAGGTCCATACAATGCAAGTAAATGGTGACCAGACCTTTCAAGCTCCAAAAATCACATTAAAGCAGCATAAAAGTAATCCGTACGACTCCAGTGGTTTAATCCATGTCTTCAGAAGCGATATGATAGGTCTGGGTGAGAAACAGATCAATATTTATTTATTTTTTTATATTGAAATATTGAATTTTTCTTACCCGAGGTGATTGCATCGCTTCAGAAGACATAGACTAAACCACTGGAGTTGTATGGATTACTTTTATGCTGCCTTTATGTGCTTTATGGAGCTTCAAAGTTCTGGCCACCATTAATTTGCATTGAAAGAACCTACAGAGCTGAAATGTTCAGCAGAAGAAAGAAAGTCGTACACATCTGGGATGGCATAAGGGTGAGTAAATGATGAGAAAATGTTTATGTTTGGGCGAACTATCCCTTTAAGACGAAAGTGCTTTTAAAGCATTCATTTTCATTATTATACTAACTGTCCTAAAGTGAGCAATACGATTTTGTTGTATTGCTCACTTTAGGATAGTAGTGCTTGATTTTTGTCTACTTCAGTTACAGCTTGATTAACATGCTGATTAATTATTATCATATTAATCTAAGCCTGTGTGATTTGACTGTGCACGACCTCTGTACATTCTACAGGGTGTGCCGACCTCCACCTCCTTGACATGCTGACACCAATGGAACGGAAGAGACAGGGTTACACACATGAACTTATCGTTACAGAGGAGAACTATGTCAATGACCTGCAGCTAGTCACTGAGGTAAAGCTAGCAGGAAATGAGTTTAAATGGACCACTAGCCAGGCAAAGTTTAACAGTATAGTCATGGTTGTTGGCTGCGTAATGTGTATTATCTATATTTTATGAGAATATAATATAGTTTATGGTGCTGATCTCACAAAGAAATGCCACAGTCATATTTCATCCCCAAAATTAATATTTGCACAAAGAAAATGAAGCCTATTTTGAGACCATTAAGATTTTTTGCATTGTGACATTATTTTCGTGCTAAACAAATCTGAGTCTCATTACTGTAATATAGTTATGATAATCACTCTGTCTGGATGCAATTATTTATTAATTAACATCAGAATAAATTAAAGTTAGTATACAAATGCTACCTTTATGTATACTTACAATTGTATTGTACCTACAGTTGTATTGTTTTCGTCATTATAGTAATGAGATTGAGATTAAACTAAGAGTTGAGGGGAGAATTGTGCTTAATTGTCATTGGAAAAATGTCATAATGCAACAGGTAATCATCAGTTATGAATGATGTTTTGGCATTAAACTTAACTCAGGGGTGTATATTCCGAGGGGGATGGGGTGGGGGGGTGGAGGTACCCCCCCATTATTTATACCATGATCAGTGAAAACATGTAAATGCTTCATGCTGCAAATGTTCAAGCCAAATCTACGCCCTTGATACAGTTACTTGACAAGCTCTGTCCATAGCTAAAATATTTACAAAATAAAAAAAAGAATATTTAAATACTGTGTTATGGTTTGATTTCAGATCTTCCAGAAGCCTCTGCTGGAGTCGGAACTGTTGACGGAGAAGGAGGTGGCCATGATCTTTGTCAACTGGAAAGAGCTGATAATGTGCAACATTAAACTGCTCAAGTACGCCCCCTTCTGGTTGATATAGTGAAGATATTTTGACTCTTGACCTCTAAATAAGTTCATTAGTCAAAATGCAATTAACCCCCTTGACTATCGTCCTGCTTTAAGCTCCTTTGTTATTCGAAGCCAATAATGAGATTGCAGTATATTAGAGTATTTATTAAAGTAATGCAGTGTCAGGTCATTAAATGAAATATTCACACTTCACAGCTATTAGAGAGATGGTTAGACAAATCTTAAAATAGATTGAATGTAATTCCATATTATGGTTGTTTTGTGGCTAGCCATAATGCTCCTCTCTGGTCTCCAGGGCGCTGCGGGTGAGGAAGAAGATGTCAGGTGAACGCATGCCGGTGAAGATGATTGGTGACATCCTGACGGCTCAGCTTCCTCATATGCAGCCGTACATCCGCTTCTGCAGCTGCCAGCTCAACGGCGCCACCCTCATTCAGCAGAAAACAGACGAGGTTCCTGAATTCAAAGAGTTTGTTAAGGTGAGACTGACAACCAGTCATCAGGGTGATATATTGTGATGCTTAAAGGAATAGTTCACACAGAAAAGAAAATTCTCTCATCAATTACTCACCCTCATGCCATCCCAGATTTGTGTGACTTTTTTTCTTCTGGTGAACACAAAGGAAGAATTTTACATATATAAAAAGCTTATTCATAGTAGATTTTTACATCTACTATGTTGGTGTTTGCCAACATAAAATACAGTGCTAGGGCATTGTGGATGGTTGCCAGGCCGTGAGGAATAGTACACAAGTATCATTTCATCCATTGTAGTAGCATAAATAGTGAGGGACGAGTTATGTGCTGAAGTTCCTTTATTAGGATACAGTGGCAAGAAAAAGTATGTCAGCCCTTTGGAATTACCTTTATTTAGGTGTTAATTTGTCTTACAATCTGCTTTTATCTTAATCTAAGTTACAATATGGATTAAAACACAATCTGTTTTAACTAATAACACACAAATTATTGTATTGTTCTTGTGCATATTGCATACATAATTCAAACATTCACAGTGTAGGTTGGAAAAAGTATGTGAACCCTTAGGCTAATGAAGTCAACAAAAGCTAATTAGAGTTAGGAGTTGGCAAACCTGGCATCCAATTAATGAAATGAGATTGGAGGTGTGGGTTAGAGCTACTTTGACTTATAAAAAGCACTCAAACTTTTTGAGTTTGCTATTCATAAGAAGCATCTGCTGACACGGCCTCACAAAAAAGAGATCTCAGAAGATCTAAGATCAAGAATTGTTGCTTTGCATAAAGCTGGAAAGGGTTACAAAGTTATCTCGAAGAGCTTAGATATTCATATGTCCACAGTTAGACAAATTTTCTATAAATGGTGATGATTTAGTACTGTGGCTATTCTCCCTAGAAGTGGCCGTCCAGTCAAGATGACTCAAAGGGCACACTGCAGAATGCTCAATGAGGTAAAAAAGAACCCTAGAGTGACAGCTAAAGCAAAGACTTGAAGGAATCATTGGAACTGGTTAACATCTCTGTTCATGAGTCTACTATACAGAAAACATAAAATTGGCATGTCCATGACAGGCATGTCCATGACAGGACACCACGAAGGAAGCCGCTGTTTTCCAACAAAAACATTTCTGTGTGCCTGAAGTTTGCCAAAGACCACCTTGACATTCCACAACGCTACTGGGAAAATGTTTTTTGGACTGATGAAACAAGGTTAAATTGTTTGGAGTATGGTGTCAAAAGGGCACCGCATACCAACATGAAAACATCATCCCAACGGTGAAGTATGGTGGAGGGAGCATCATGATTTGGGGCTGCTTCTGGGCCTGGACCGCTTGCCATCACTGAGGGAAAAATTAATTCCCAAGTTTATCAAGATATCCTAGAGGATAATGTCAGGGTGGCTGTGCGCCAGCTGAAGCTAAGTTGTGTGATGCAGCAGGACAATGACCCTAAGCATCGAAGTAAATCCACTACAGAATAGCTTAAAAAAACAAAGATCCACCTTTTGGAGTGGCCCAGTCAGAGCACAGTCCTTAACCCAATAGAGATGTTGTGGAATGAACTTGAGAGCCATTCACAGCAGACATCCTACATGGCTGAAGCAGATCTGTAAGGAAGTATGGTCCAAAATTCCTTCTGAACGTTGTGCAGGTCTAATCTGCAGCAACTGGAAACGCTTGATTGAGGTTATTGCTGCCAAAGGAGGATCGACCAGTTATTAAATCCAAGGGTTCACTTACTTTATCCACATTACTGTGAATGTTTAAAGGGATGTGTTCAATAAAGACATGAAAGATTATAATTGTTTGTGTGATGTTAGCTTAAGCACATTGTGTTTGTCTATACTTCACATTTTATGACAAATTAATGCAGAAAACCAGCATATTCAGAGGGTGCACATACTTTTTCTTGTCACTGTATATAGAGATAATAATAGTGATTCTTGCCTTAGCAAGAACCCCTAATGATTTTAGTTGTTTCTTTGAGTAACAGTTGTATTGTAGGCATTTATGGAATGTTTGTATGTTTTACAGAGGTTGGCGATGGACCCCCGTTGTAAGGGAATGCCCTTGTCCAGTTTCCTGCTCAAACCCATGCAGAGAGTCACCCGATACCCCCTCATCATTAAAAATGTACGAACAGCCTCTTATATGTTAAAATAAAACTTCCTAATCATCAAGAATCAACATACCTTGTCACAGATATCATACTCTTTCTAAAGCACACATTAACACCAGTATTATGAATCTGCAAACATTGCACATTTATCATCAGGCAGGCCCTTCATCGCACTTCTCTACTCTCCCTGTACATAGATTCTAGAAAACACTCCTGAAAGCCATCCGGATCACAGTCACCTGCGGCTGGCTTTGGAGAAGGCAGAGGAGTTGTGCTCGCAGGTCAATGAAGGTGTGCGTGAGAAAGAGAACTCAGATCGGCTGGAGTGGATCCAGGCACATGTGCAGTGTGAGGGGCTGTCAGAGGTATGATAACCCACACATAGTGTATACACATATTCAGAGGCTTTGTTCACACTACACATAAATACGATATAATCTATCCACACTGTCATTTTGCAAGTGTTGAAATCGCACATTATATATACTATATTTCACATTAAGGTGTGCTCAAAATTGCTTATACATTCATCATTCAATACAGTGTGCAATGTTTGGGAAAATGAGTGAATGCAGACACAGCTGTAGACTTTACTGCACATTGCATTTGACATTACATACACGTCGCATCTCTAATGACGAAATCACACAGTCAGTATTTAGACCGTAGTTTTCAGATTAAATACTTTTCACTAGATTATATTTCCATATTGTCCAAATATGTTGGAAAGTGACCGAATTTTCCCCTCGACACCACTGAAATGTATCCATCATAAACAAGTAAAAGTTCTGCTTTGAAGTTGTTCTCATGATCATTTACATGTCGGTCAAAACTCAAGCTTTTCTCTCTCTCTATTTACAGCAACTCGTGTTCAACTCCGTTACAAACTGCCTGGGCCCTCGGAAGTTCCTGCACAGTGGTAAACTCTACAAAGCCAAGAGCAACAAGGAGCTTTTCGGCTTCCTGTTTAATGACTTCCTGCTCCTCACACAGATTATCAAACCTCTGGGCTCGTCTGGAACAGACAAGGTCTTCAGTTCGAAATCCCACCTGCAGTATCGCATGTACAAAACGGTGAGACATTCACTCAGATCTCATTTACATGCATTAACCTTTTGATTGTTAATATGATATTTGATCCTTGACCTTTGACCCAACCTCTGCAGCCCATCTTTCTGAACGAGGTTCTGGTGAAGTTGCCCACTGATCCTTCAGGAGATGAGCCCATATTCCACATATCTCACATCGACAGAGTCTACACCATACGCGCTGAGAGCATTAACGAACGGTATTTACATACATGCACACACCATAAATGACAGTATATTTTTAGCACATCAGTAGTACCTTAGGCTCTCTTTACCTTCCCTCTAAAGCCTTATTCGGACAGGATTAGTTTCATATGGTGACGTGGGGTAATGTAATAATTACCAGAGCTTCTCAGTCATTTTAATCCTGTGCGAATCGATCATGTCAGTAATTTTTCCGGACCTTTTACAGACTGCGCGTTCCCAAGGCAGTAAAAATTGCAGCGTGTTTTACCTACTATAAAACGCCCTTACATACATACACACACCATAATTTACAATGTATGTTTAGCACATCAGTAGTACCTTAGGCTCACGTTACCTTCCCTTTAAAGCCCTATTCGGACGGGATTAGTTTTATATGGGGACGTGGGGTAATGTAATAATTACCAGAGCTTCTCAGTCATTTTAATCCTGTGCGAATCGATCATGTCAGTAATTTTTCCAGACCTTTTACAGACTGCACGTTCCCATGCCAGTAAAAATGACTGCATGTTTAACCTACTATAAAATGCCCTGTAAAAATAACCTCTAGTAATATTAATCCAGTGCAGATTGAATTGTTGGTAAAAATCTGCATTTTCAGCCCTTGAGCCCTTTAAATATAGCTGTTTCTTAAGTTCTCAGAGTGTCTGAAGTGGATGTTGGACAAGAGTACTTGCCAGAAAATTTAAGATGAGCTTCACAGCTTCAGAAAACTCTGACTGTTACAGTTGTACTAATGCATGTTTTTCTCAAGCTTTTTATGCTGTTGAGTGTTTATTTACCCATATAAAAGAGAAATGAGCAGTTTTTGATTATGATTTGAGCAGAGTGAATGCAGGAAATTGTGTTGAGCCCCGTGTTTCAGAACATATACAGATGAGCCAAAAAAAATATGACCACTCACAGGTGAAGCAAATAACATTGATCATCTCCTAACAAGGCCACATGTCAAGGTCTGGGTAGATTAGATGGGAAGTGAACAATCAGTTCTCGTAGTCAACGTGTTGAATGCAGGATAAACGGGCAGGAGTAAAGACCTGAGCGACTTTGACAAGGACCAGATTTTATGGCCAGATGACTGGGTCAGAGCATCTCTGAAAAGGTAAGGCTTGTGGGGTGCTTCCAGTCAGCAGTGGTGAGTACCTACCGACAGTAGTCCAAGGAGGGACACACCACAAACCGGCTACAGGGTGTTGGGCGCCTAAGGCTCATTGATGCATGAGGGCAATGAAGGCTATGCTGTCTGGTCCGAACTGACAGAAGGTCTACTGTGGCACAATTCACAGAAGATGTTAATGATGTTTACAGGAGGAATGTGTCACAACACTCAGTGCATCACACCCTGCTGCGTATGGGGCTGAGTAGCCGCAGACCGGTCTGAGTGCCCATGATGACTCCTGTCCACTGCTGAAAGCACCTACAATGGGCACGTGAACATAGGAACTGGACCTTGGAGCAGTGGAAGAAGGTTGCCTGGTCTGATGAGCCCTGTTTTCTTTTACATCACATGGACGGCCATGTACGTGTGCACCATTTACCTGGGGAAGTGATGGCACCAGGATGCACTGTGGGAAGACAACAAGCCGGTGTATGGAGTGTGTTGCTCTGGGTAGTGTTCTGCTCGGAGACCCTGGGTCCGGCCATTCATGTGGACGTCAATTTGACACACGCCACCTACCTAAACATTGTTGCAGACCAGGTAGCCCCCTTCATGGCAGTGGTATTCCCTGATGGAAGTGGCCTCTTTCAGCAGGATAATGCACCCTGCCACACCACACATTGTTCGGGAATGGTTTGAGGAACATGATGAAGAGTTCAGGGTGTTAAATCTGGCCCCAGATCTCACTCTGATTGAGCATCTGCGGGATGTGCTGGACCAACAAGTCCGATCCACAGCAGCTCCACCTTGCAACTTACAGGACTTGAAGGATCTGCTGCTAATGTCTTGGTGCCAGATACCACAGGACACCTTCAGGGGTCTTGTAGAGTCCATGCCACAGCGGGTCGGCGCTGTTTTGGCAGCACGCAGATGACCAACAGCACATTAGGCAGGTGGTTATAATGTTTTAGCTCATCAGTGTAAATTCCGGAGGGACAAATAAAATTACATAATGTGAAAGGATTGTTCGTATTTTTAATTCAAGTGTGTAATGTAAGATTACAGGCTTGTTAATGTCACCAGTTCGGTTGCATTTAGCCAGATATTCCAATCAATTTCTTCTAATAAGCACAGATGCAGTATATGCTCATGTTTAATATTTCCTGCATAATTAATCAGCACAGTATACATTTTCTAAAAGGTCAGTAACATGTGACAGCAGTGTGCAAACGCTGTAGCCACACCCATCTCTGCGATTTTTACAGACATCGCTTATCCCATGCGAATTGATGGTAAATATTAGAAATCTTGGGTTAGTGTTTGATGATCATTTGAACTTCACAGACCACATTGCAAGAACAACCCATCATGCAGATTTGTTGCGCTGTACAACATTAGAAAGATCAGACCTTTCTTATATGAGCATGCTACACAACTCCTTGTCCAGGCTCTTGTTATATCTAGACTGGACTACTGCAATGCTCTTTTGGCAGGACTTCCTGCATGTACAGTTAAAACTCTACAACCGATCCAGAACGCAGCAGCACGATTGGTCTTTAACGAGCCCAAGAGAGTGGACGTCACACCTCTTTTCATCAAACTGCACTGGTTGCCAATGATTGCTCCCATAAAATTAAAGGAATGGATGCTTGTCTACAGAACAACCACTGGCTCCGCACCCCCCTATCTACACTGGCTACTTTAAGTCTGTGCCATCCAGAAGCTTAAGATCAGAGGGTGAGCGCCGCCTCAAGGTATCATCTCACAGTGGCACAAAATCACTTTCCCGGACCATTTACATCATCCATTCCTCGCTGGTGGAATGACCTTCCAAACCTCTACCAAGCAGCTGATTCTCTAGCCTGAAGACAAATCTCTTTCGCGAGCACTTGTCCCAATCCTACTAATGCAAAAACTGTCTTTCTCTACTAAAATAAATATATATATATATATATATATATATATATATATATATATATATATATATATATATATATATAAAATTCATTCTTATTCACTACTGTCTCTCACCTTCCTCTCTACTTGTGCTTCTCCAAGCAATTTGCAGCCTAGTATTACAGCACTTCTCTTATTACTGCCTCCTTAGGATGAATCGTTTCTATTGTACTCCTCATTTGTATGTCGCTTTGGATATGCATAAATGTAAATATCCAAATAGGGCTTTACACTCACTCAAATAAAGACTACTTATAAGAACAGTAAACACATCAATGAAGGTCACCATTTACTTATCATAAAACCCTGTATTATTTTCTTATTAAACACTTAAGGTATTTAGAAGAATGTTGATGGAGTCAAGCTTCAAAAATGACAACAAAAAAAAACATGATAAAAGTAGTGCTATTTTTCACTTTCACTTTTATGTTCATTTAAATATGGTGCATTAAGGTTTTACATCAATGATGCTAAATACCATTGATTCTCATGCGTGTTTTGGAATGTAGCGTACAGGGTTAGGGTTAGGCTTAACCTAACCCTAACCTAGCCTAACCCTAACCTAACCCGTATGGACTATTTTTATGGTTTCTGTCAGTTTGGAGCTTAACTTTACTTTCATTGTATGGGAATGTGAAGCAGAATAATTCTGCCTAGCATATTGTGTTAACACTAATTGTGTTCCACGGAAAGTCATATGGATTTTGAAATGACATGAGAGTAAGTAAATGGTTTTTGGGTTAAAAATTACTTTAACGCAGGCTCTAAATAAAACAAGCCAAGAGTATTCTAAACATTGTTACATACACAGACATTTTCAAGGAGCATATACATGGATCTGTCATTAAAGCTGTTAATCACACATAGCTACATGATGTTCTCATGTTCCATCCTTTAATCCTGCAGGACTGCATGGGTGCAGAAGATCAAAGCTGCTTCTGAGCTCTTTATCGAAACAGAGAAGAAGAAGAGAGAGAAAGCTTACCTTGGTCTGTATCACAGATCTCTCTACACACTTCATATTAAAACTATACTGCAGTAATAAAGCTTTGAATGTACTGAGCATTAGTTCGGTGTTCATAATATGATTGCAGTGAGGTCTCAGAGGGCTACAGGTATTGGACGGCTAATGGTGAACATTGTTGAAGGCATTGAGCTGAAGCCCTGCCGTTCAAATGGTAAAGTCATGTTGAAATATAAATATTGGTTTATATTTTAAGGGTACTTTTACTGGGCTATAAGGATCATTGACTGTACATGTCCATCGTGTGTGCAGGTAAGAGTAACCCGTACTGTGAAGTGACGATGGGCTCTCAGTGTCACATCACTAAGACGCTGCAGGACACCCTGAATCCCAAATGGAACTCAAACTGCCAGTTCTTCATCAAAGACCTGGAGCAGGACGTGCTATGCGTCACTGTGTTTGAAAGGGATCAGTTCTCCCCGGATGGTTAGTATTAGGGGTGGGCAACATGACCAAAATTGAATATCATGTAATTTTTTTTTTTAATATCAAGTAATTTAATTTCACGGTTACTGGATTATAATCGATAATAAAATCCATATGGTTATTAAAATATTAACCAACCAATTTTAAACCGTTGTGTTAACTTGAGTGAGTTAACTCACTTTTACTCTGGTGCATTTTTGTGCTGTAGCCTGCAAAAAATTGGTCTCATTTTTCAGAAAACCCCCCAAATAAAAAAAAAATACTCCAAATATTCATAAATAATATTGTATGTGCTTGTGATTTTATGAGAAACAGTTCAGATTTTTTTGAAAAAAGAAAAAAAAAAAATGTGTTGTCTTAACTTTGTAAGCATGTAATTCTGTTTCTGTTCACTCTACCTCACTTTGAAAAGTCTCATTTTATTCCACTAGATGGCAGCAAGCACTAGAATATCACAATATACAGATCTGAAATGTAGGTGGCACTTTAATGCATTTTAGCCCTCACAGATGTGCTCGTCCATAGACATTCAGTCTAATTTTCAGTTCAAGCACCACCCATTATGGGGCCTGGGTAGCTCAGCGAGCAGTGATGCTGACTACCACCCCTGGAGTCAGGAGTTTGAATCCAGGGTGTGCTGAGTGACTCCAGCCAGGCCTCCTAAGCAACCAAATTGGCCCAGTTGCTAGGGAAGGAAGAGTCACATGGGTTAGCCTCCTCCTGTTCACGATATAGTGGTTCTCACTCTCGATGGGGCGCATGATAATTTGTGCACGGGGAATAGCATGAGCCTCCACACGCGCCAAGTCTCGACGGTAGCGCACCCAGCAAGCCATGTGATAAAGATGTGCGGGCGGGCTGGCTGTCTCAGAAGTGGAGGCAAGTGAAATTTGTCCTCTGCCTCCCGTATTGAGGTGAGCAACTGCACCACCGTGAGGACCTGGTGAGCATTGGGAATTGGGTATGCCAAACTGGGGAGAAAAGGGGATAAAATTTAAAATTAAAAAAGCACCACCTATTATTTCATTGAATATCTCGGCCGCTGATTGAACTAGAAGCTCAATCTAGGTGTCAGCTGAAAACTGAGATTCTCTCCTTTGTGATGATATTTAACATTTTATCATCAATAGTCGAAAACATATTTTTCTGATGATTTGTTTTGCATGCTTTATCTTCTGGATGGCAATGTTATATCTAAGATATAACATTGGATTATTCAGCCAAGCAAGCTCACAGACAAGTAAAAAATGTAAAAAAAAAAAAAAATTGAGAACTCCCTAAAGGTAAAAGCATATATAAAGTTTTGGGCTACTTGGGGCTTACAGCAGCTTTTATTGGAGATAAAAGAGATGTTTGTATTAAATCACTTACAGAAACCATATTTCACTTTATTTTTTTGAATATCTTTCAAACTGTGGTATTAGGGCAACAAAATTAAATGTACAGTCACTGAGAATGAGTTTTAATTTGATGCAGTATATGACTTGTCCATTTAGGTGCTATGTGAAGGACTTTTATTTTCATATAAATATTTTTACCCCATTACCTCAAGGGGGCGCTAGTTTTCAATGCGAATGTTTTGAGGCCTTATTTTGTTATTTTAAGTAACATAAATGCAGAAGTGATGTTATCTCTGAAAAGTTCAGATTCTACATTTTCAAATGATACCTCATATGCCTGACTTATGTATACAGAGACTTTAACGTTTTAAGCGTAAACTTTTTTGCGATATAGCAAACTTTTTTGCGTTAAATATTTTATAAATAAAAGGTACTTCATTTGATTTTTTTAATTGATCTTTTTATTCGGCGCTTGATTGACGCAAACCAAACGATAAGGTTATTCTTAACAAATGAATGAATAAGCGCATTTACATGCACGTTCTTACACCGATTATGCTTAATAAACCGACAACGTATGTGTTCATGTAAACGCATTACAGCACTTTCCTTTACAGTCATAAACGGCGTAAGAATAAACCGATCGACACAGGTAGATTATTGTCCAATATTTCCCGATTTCGCGTTGCATGTAAACGCCTTCTTCCTAAACGTTCTTACTAGCTGTTGTGCACATGCCTCTTCTCGGTTTGACGTCAAAAACAAAATAACACGATTATTTTAAATCTCATGTAAACGCGGTTTTCTTGCTTTGTCGGATTTTTTAAAAAAGCTGATTTTTGGGAGTTATCGGCATAACGTTGTGCATGCAGACACGCTCAGTGATAAGTCTGACATCAGTGCATAAATAGCTTCACATTATGGAACACAAGTTAAAAACAAAAGATTCAAACCAGTAAAACTTACATCTTGTCTTATATATGACACATCCTGCTCTTTTGTTTTTTCATATTAAAGGGAAGACACACTAGTCTTTGAGCATGTAAATAGACCAGGATATAATGTAACATGGGAGTGCTTCTTATTTTAATAAATAATACACCACGAATGAGACATAATATTATATTCAGAATGTTAAAATATACCGTCTACTCGCTTTCCTGCAAGAATAAAAACCATCTTTGAAATAAGTATTATTTGTATTCAGCCAAGACGTCAGTGTGTGATGTTTCGGTCTTCTATTAGTCTTCTCGTCGTACGAATTCGCAAACTTGAACATTCTTTTGCAGCAAAATGCAATATTTCTAAGCGTGAGCTTGCATTTCTGGTCTCCCACGTTCGGATGCATTTGAATGGGAGTGAATGGTTTGCAAAGTGTAGTGTGACCATGGCTTAACTTCATTTTTCTTTGCCGCTCTCAAGTGTAAATGTATAGCAGTTCAGCCATGCAAAGACACAAACCACACAACAACTTATGTTTTTTTTCTCTCTCTTTTTTATCTCGCCCTATTCCTCTTCTTTCTTGTCCTGGTAGATTTCTTGGGCAGGACGGAGATTCGGCTGGCCGACATTAAGAAGGACCAGGGCTCTAAAGGCCCTATCACTAAGCGTCTGCTTTTACACGAAGTCCCTACGGGAGAAATTGTGGTCCGACTGGACCTTCAGCTCTTTGACGAACCCTGACCCATGTTGTATGACCTGACCTTTTGACCCCCAGATTCCATATCCGCTACTCCTCTGTGGTGAAAGCCCACCAGCCTAATGTGACAATCCCACTCCACCCAGTATCATGAGTCGCAGAGTGTGAATGTGTGTATTGTGCAAGTTTGCAGAAAGCTGCAACAGTCTTAATCTGTGATCCAGATTAATTTTTATGTCCTTGGTACCATTTAAAGACAAGTCTAGTGTGCGAGTGTAAATGAAGGATGTACTGTAGTTGAATGGTGGACATCTCAGGATGCTGTAAGTCTTAGAGTCTCTATACATTCTGATCAGAGAGCTACTGCTTATAGTAAAAATACTCCAGGAACAGGAGTGCCTCAGAACTCTTTATTCTAGAATGCACAGATTCATTCTAGAATAAAGACACATTCCAAGCGATGTGCCATTCCAGTGAAAGTCTCATTATAGTCTTAATGGTTGTTCAGCATTTATTCCATTATTTCAATCATTAACACTAAAAACTAAACCCAGGTTTTGATTAGGGAAACCTCTCTAGTGTCTAAAACAACTCATTTATTTGTTTTCATTTCATTTCACTGAAAGATATTGGTGACAATTGAACATTTGAATGAAGTCTAGATGTTTGTTTTGAGGGTCAATTAAACCTGAGCAAGTTAGGAAAAATAAATAAATAAAAATCAGAGCGTTTTGGAACTATTATTTTAATATATGCTAAATTAATTAGGGGAGGTTTTTTTTTTGTTTTTGTTTTTTTAACATGTACTAAAAAAAAAGACTAGCAGAATATCTCTGAAACGCTCCTAAAAGGCCATTATGATAAGCTCAAATAGGTTCCAGCATGAGTTTATAGGTCTGAGCAATAATTCAGCACATTTATTTTCATAAAGAGATTTTTCAATTTTACCCTGATGTTTTTAGTTTTCAGAATAAGCTATTTAATATATAGTGCTATATTTAAGTTAATACTGCATAACAATTGAGTTCACAGTTTGGTTTAATGTATTTTGATTTTTTTTTTTTTTAATTCTTGTGCTGTTGTAAGGCATTAGTGATAAACACTGTAGTACTGTCATATTTGTAAAAAGAGAGATCTCAAGAGTTAATATTTTGTTGAACTGTGTTCTTATTTGCTTTTTTTTTCCTTATTTGCAAAGAATAGCAAGATGGAATATAGTGTTACAGGTTTGCAAGGTTACAGTACGTAGAAATGGTATTACAACAGTCTGTTCAATCCTAAACCAGAGAGCAAAAGGGATCAATCGTAACTCATATCTGCTGAAAAGTTCTCCAAATATGTGCATCATAGAAAGAGCCAACTGTTTATGATCAAATGTGGCTGTGTGGATTTTAAAAATTTTTGTTAGTTTGCACCCCAGTTATTGCACTACTGAGCCTGAGAAATGTGTTGTTTCCTTTTAGACTGTAGCAGGGGATCTGTATCATTACATTTTTGTGTATGTTGTTTGTCAAGATGCAATACACATTACATTAATATTCCACTGCTGTGCAAGTGAGATGTCAGAGTGATCAAGGTGAACAGCTATTTTGGGGCCAGCAAGTAAGTCCACTTGGTCTCTCTGTGTTTGTCTATGCGTGAGAGAGTGATTCTGAGTGCTTTGAATGGTTTTTGCTGGGTCACTTTCCCAAACCCCCTCTCAAAGAATATTTTAGATCATGCAAGGGGACATAGTCACATGTTTATCTTCAATCCCCTCTTCTCTTTCTCTCCTGACCTCCGCAACATTGCCCCATCTGATATCTCGCACACTGAACATTTAAACCCCCCCCCCCATTATTTTTTAATAAGCAAAATCCCATTGATTCAACAGTAATATATGTCTATGTTTAAATCTTTGAATGGAGTATAATATATTACAACCTGAGAAGTAAATATGTTGATGACAGCGTATTGTTATCAATGTAGAAGCAGTGTGTTGTCTTAATGTTGCAAATAAAACTCAATTGGACCAAGGCAAATATGGTTGTCCAAAACATTATTATTTGTCATAGTATTGTTGCTTACAGTATTTCTCATTTTAAAGTTTACTACAATGGTTTACATCAAGGAATACACTCATTTGGTAATATGATACATAGGTAGTTTCAATTTTTTGCATAATTTAAAAGGACAGTTCACCAAAAATGAAAATTCTCTCATCATTTACTCACCCTCATGCTATCCCAGATGTGTATGACTTTCTTTCTTCTGCTGAACACAAATGAAGATTTTTAGAAGAATATTTCAGCTCTGTAGGTTCATACAATGCAAGTGGTGACCAAAACTTTGAAGCTCCAAAAAGCACATAAAGGCAGCAGAAAAGTAATCCATAAGACTCCAGTTGTTTAATCCATGTCTTTTGAAGAGATATGATAGGTGTAGGTGAGAAACATCAATATTTAAGTCTGTTTTACTATAATATTCTCTTTCCTGCCCAGTAGGTGGCGATATGCACAAAGAATGTGAATCGGCAAAAAAGAGAGTGGAGATTTGTAGTAAAAAAGGACTTAAATTAAATTTATCACACATATATACAGTGAAATACTTTTTTTCACATATCCCAGCCAAGCTGGGGTCAGAGCACAGGGTCAGTCATGATATGGCACCCCTGGAGCAGATAGGGTCAAGGGCCCAACAGTGGCATTTTGGCAGTGCTGGGGCTTGAACCCCCAACCTTCTGATCAGTAACAGAGCCTTAACCACTGAGCCACCGCTGACCCTTGGACAGCGTTTGGATTAGCCACGCTCTTTATACAAATCCCACACTCCAAAGATACCAAATAAGCTTGGTTACCAAATAAGGTTGTCAAAAACAACAGCAGCAAAATTGCGCCCTCAACTGACAACTGTTATGAGTAACATGGCATAAAAGTGGCATTATGCCTCAATTCGCTGCAACTATAATATTATGAGAATGTGCAAATTGATTGACAGGCACATTCTGTCATTGTCTGCGGACCATGGAAACATTTTTGTTTGCTGTTTACAGAGCCTAGAGCTGTCACAGAGACGTGAGATATCAGGACACTTATTTCATTAATATCTCTTAGGGAGTAGTAAAAAAAAAACTGCATACCTTTCCATGAAAAATCGCAAAAAGTAAACTGTGTACGTATAACAAGCACTTTCCAAGGAGGTACAGATTGGTGTCCCATCACTTTTTTTAAAGCAATAAAGTCACAAATCCCATATATAACATGTTTGATCAACTTATCTAACATAATACATAGCATGAAAAGTGGGTAGTTTTAAACACTTAAAATATCTTTGGACCCCCCTGTCCCACTTCAGTGGTCCTGACAGGGTCGGATATGGGGGTGCTGGGGTGGGCTTTGCCCCCCAAAATTATCCCTATGCTGCCCCCCAAAAAAGTATTAAGTTGTCCTCATACAATGCAAACCTCATATCCGGTCAATATAAAATGAAACATCAAATATAGTATTGATAAGTAGTTCTGATAATTTTGTAATATCTTTATGGTTTCAGCACCTCTTTTCATTGGCCTTTTGTTGCAAAACATCAAAAACTAGACTCTTTTATGGTATAAAATGGCAGAAATCTATATTGCAAATTAGTTGACTATGTATCTCTTTTCAATCATAATTTCTTCAGTTGGAAGGTTGTCGGATTCCAAGGACAATTACACCATTGGTGGCTTTCAGCACCAAAGTAAATAATGTCAACAAGTCTGTCAGATATACAAGCATAAGTAAAATAATTGACAGTTCTTACATAGGTATATAGAGTTGTTCAGCCGTGATGTCAATAATTGAAACCCACGCCGAATTAGCCTTCCGTGTTTGCTTATAAATTGACGGTCAATTTGTAGGTGAACCCGGAAGCCTAATTTGCCATAGGTTTTCAAAATGAGGTTTTCACTACCACCCCTGGAGTTCGCTAGTTCGAATCCCAGGGTGTGCTGAGTGACTCCAGCCAGGTCTCCTAAGCAACCAAATTGGCCCGGTTGCTAGGGAGGGTAGAGTCACATGGGGTAACCTCCTCGTGGTCGCTATAATGTGGTTTGCTCTCGGTGGGGCGCATGGTGAATTGAGGGTGGTTGCCGCGAAGCCTCAACACGCGCTATGCCTCCGTGGCAACTTGATCAACAAGTCACGTGATAAGATGCGCGGGTTGACTGTCTCAGACGCGGAGGCAACTGGGATTCGTCCTCCGCCACCCAGACTGAGGCAAATCACTATGCGACCACGAGGACTTAGAGCGCATTGGGAATTGGGCATTCCAAATTGGAAGAAAAAGGGGAAAAATACCCCCCAAAAAAAAAAAAAAAAAAAAAAATGAGGTTTTCAATTTATGAGTAAAAACAAGGTCTGTGGAAAACATTACTTGATGATACATGGGCGTTTTGTTCTACAACATAAATTACACACTTTTATACCTCAAATGTAAATTTTGAAGCCGTCATGTGTTTGTATGTGTTATTTTTTTTAAATGTATGCAGTTCAATATGGCTTCAAATTTCAGGTTTGAGGTATGAATGTGTGTAATTTATGTTGTAGAACAAACCATCCACAGCCATGGTGCCTGGTTTGTTCTGTTGTAGCCCATCTGCCTCGAGGTCTGACATGTTGTGAATTCTGAGATGCTATTCTGCTCACTACAATTGCACAGAGTGGTTATCTGAGTTACCGCAGACTTTATGTCAGCTCAAACCAGTCTCCGTTTCCGTCCGCAGAACTGCCGCTCACTGGATGTTTTTTGTTTTTGGCACCATTCGAAGTAAACACTAGAGACTGTTGTCCGTGAAAATCCCAGGACATCATCAGTTACAGAAATACTCAAACCAGCCCCTTCTGGCACCAACAATCATGCCATGGTCAAAATCACTGAGATCACATTTTTTTCCCATTCTCTTGGTTGTTGTGAACATTAACTAAAGCTCCTGAACCATATTTGCATGATTTTATGCATTACACTGCTGCCACACGATTGGCTGATTAGATAATGACATGAATAAGGAGGTGTACAGGTGTTCCTAATAAAGAGCTCGAGTGTATTATAAATGCCATTTATGGTGTTTAACCCCATGTTACTCAATATTGAGGTACCTAGGAAAACTAGACGTTTTGTATTCATTTTTGCACAGAATATATAAAGGGTTGTTTCTACTAGTACCTGTGCTCTACTATTCACTAAGTCTGCAGCATGAGTTATTTTTCTAATATTGCAGTTTATTAATTGCTACAAGTATTAATATTGTGTGTTGTATTATATTTACCTTAGAAAACGCAAAACCCAAAACTATCCTTGATATTGCTAAACTACTGCAGCAAAAGACTAGAGAAATTAAAGAGTGGAAGCAGGCTGTGATCGCTGCCACTGCACTAAAAGCTGTTGCAAGTACTACCATACCTGCCACACCAAACCAATCTGATGCTAAGGTTGATGTCACAGCCACCTTTATTCCCACTGCAAAAGTTATAAGTGTGATCAATATCCCTCCAGCAAAAGATGCTGTGCAAGTTTTGTCAATAGCTACCACTCTTGTGGATGAAAGACGATCTCAAGGCGTTGCAGATATAGGAGCAGTAGCCAGGCCTACAACTAATGATTCTTCTCAAACTGAGGCTACCACAGCCCCCGAGGATGCCCATGTTCTTCAAGCAACAGCAAAGAATAGAACTGTCTTTGAAACTAAACCTTCCCCTAATGCAGCACCTAAAACAACCCACGTTGCTTTTGTCAAAGATGTCATATTCAAACGATGTTACCCAAAACCAAACAGAGATGTCTCTTGACATTTCAGATGTAAAAGATGCAGGACCTCAAGTTGTTGCAGTTAATTTAGTAGAAGCACCACCTGTTAGTGCTTTAGCTTCAGAAGAGGCTTTGAGTCAAGGTGATATGGCTAAAGAGGAGAGTTTGGTTTCTGAACTCTCTTTGAACAGATGCCACAGAAGTCGTTCCATCTTATGGAGAAGTCACTTCTGTATCTGAAGATGCATTTGTTTCTACATTTACACAGGAATTAATTGCTAGCGTTGAAACTGTGTACACTCCTGGTAGTATGGCTACCTCCAAAGTTATGGCAACTCCTGAAATGTTATTTTCCCATGGCTGAAGCAACCAATGCCTCAACTTATGTAAATGTGGCATCTGCACATGATCCTACAAAGCTTCTTTAATCCACACATTCTCTAGAGTCTCTTGCTGCCACTTGAGGATGCTATGTTGTCTTCAATTGTCCATGCAGAAAAAACCATCTTCTAGCCAAGAGATTGGGTCTTTTCCACTGCTGAAGCCGTTAGGTCTGGTGAAGTTGTATCCCTTCCAGGAGATTGCAGTCGCTGACCCCATCCCAGAAGACTTTTCACCTGAGCCAATTGAGGAACCTCCCACTGTTAAGACTATATCAGCTTCTGTAAGCGCTGCTGAAAAGGTTGTCTGATTTGACAGAAACAGTTGGAGATCCTGCAGTCTCCAATATTTTAACTGATCTGGTTCAAATGCAAACCAAAGTGTTAGAGAAAGAGGTGCACACAGATGTGGTCAATGCAACTGTGCCTTTCCCAAATGGCACAGCTGTTTCTGATTCCAAACTAGATATTGCCACTCCTGAAGCTACAGTAGGGATCTCTAAAGTTTCAACCCTTCTAGAAGTTTCTCCTGAAGAAGTTGTTGCGACCTCTTATGCAACATTAGAAAAAGCAGAGGTATCTTCACCTGAACCAACTGAGGAACCTCCTGTTGTTGAGACCATATCAGCCTACGTAAGTGAAGCTGAAATGGTAGCTGGTATAGCAGAAGTGACTGGCGATGCTCCAAGCTCTAATCATTTGAAGGACCCAGTTCTAGTGCAGTCTGAGGTTTTAGAGGAAGAGGTGCAGACAGATGTAGGTGGAGAGTCACCTGAAGGTATGCCACTTTTCCTGCAATCAACACCTACATCAAACCATATTTTCCAAATAAAGAGTAATCCTTAGATTTTTGCAACCTCCTTCATTTTGGTAGACAGTTTCTGCTCGATATCACGATATTGTAAGACAATGTGATAAATTACCATAAAGATAGCATCCTAAAGCTCATGTTTATATACTTTATAGCTATAACCACATTATAGCCAGAGATTTAATTGTTATTGAAATAGGTTTACTCATAGATTTAAATCTTTCAGTTTTGCCTTTTAAATATGCTTTTCTATAAGAAGTTTGTACCTTGTTGTGCTTCATATTATGCTTCTGTTATTCCCCCTCCCCCACTAAAATGCTGTAGTTTGGTGTTGATGAAAATACACAAGTTTGTGCATGGTTTATATCATCTTATTCTTTCTTTACAGTCCATTTGCATTCTGTTTTTAATTTAATGTCTAGTTCTAACATCTGGGATACACCGCCTTATTTTTCTCATAGACCACATTAACCAGTGCTAGCTTTAGAAGTGTTTAATGCAGACAGGCCATGCCATTAAAACATGAGGTAGTGTATTGTACATCTTATCAATCTAAAATATGTCTGAATATAAGAGCTAACTTTCTGTAACGACAAAGTGAAAGTGTATTTTATGTATACAGCCTCTGTAAACATTTTCTCATAACACACATAATTGATTCTGCTTATCTGTGTTGAATCAACGTGGGTTTCTTTGTAGCAAAGTCTTGACTCGGAAAATCTGGAGACATTTTATCTCTTCACTTATTCTGATCTTTACCAAGTACCCTGGCATCCTTTATCATGAATATTATTTGGGTTGATTTTCATAATGCAGATAATTTGTGTTTATCATTTTTTTATCATTTATTACTAGGTTTGAATATTGGTTCATTTGAATTTCAAAAGGCATTGCAGCGAAGTAGAATTATAACAAGAATTCTATCTTCAAAAATGCTCAATGCACAAATAATTTAAGCATTCTGGCCCTGATTGCTATAAATTATTAGTAGACAAAGTTGAATTATATTATAGTAGTAGAATTCATAGTTATTAAAAGTTATGAGGTCTCCTGTGCTTGTCTTGCTTTCTGCGGTAAAATCTGCACTTCAGTTGGATCCAATACAGAGACTCTTTCTTGATTAGATTCATGAATACTCCACAAAGAGCCGGTATGAAATACATTTCATAAGCCAAATGACATTAAAACATTCCATTCATAACAATGGATTTGAATATGAATAATCCTGCCCCATTGAGCGTATGGTGGTCTTTTATATGCTGGATCAGAGTATGAGAAAGCTTTCAATGAAGAACTTGCCAAACTCCAGAGACTCTACAGGGGTGGAGACTTAACAGCGTTCCCAGAATTTAAGTTCTCTGGTATGTGTCTGTGTGTGTGTGTGTGTGTGTGTGTGTGTGTGTGTGTGTGTGTGTGTGTGTATATATCATTTTATTTTATTTATTTTTTTTAAATTTAACTATTTTTGAGTTGACCCACATTTGGGTCAGTTATTAGGCATGTTTAAGTTTGGATGATCCAGAATCATTAGTTTCTGATTATTTAATGTTATTATTATTATTTATATTATATTATTATATTTATTATACAACTGGATGAAGGCAGCTCAAAATGAAAAGCACCAACCATGGCATTGAAATATCTAATTCACATTATGAATATTATATTTTAAGAGATACTTATATTCACTTTATATACTGTTAACTTATTTCTGCAGTGACAGAACTGTACACGACTGTAAAAAGCAAGAAAAGGAAAGCAAAACAATAAAGTTGTTTGCACCATTTTCAAATATTTTGATTAGTTTATATAACGCTATGAATGACTGCTGAAAATTACCAACCACTGTACACATTTATAACATATACACACAAATACACATTTTTAAACATGTTACGTGACCCCCTCATAGAAGTCTCTAGGGGCGAGCACTTTTTCCCCTATACCGTAATGTCTCCTCCCACATCATAAATATTCATGAGGAAAGTTGCCTGCGTGCCGTTACGTTGTGACGACATGGAAGTACTGCGGGTCCCGATTGCTGCAGCCGCTTGTCATTGTGACGAAGATTGGCACTAAGGTAAGCTGTCACTCAAAATCTTCTTTTCCGACTCCCTATCAATCAGGCGATCTGGGCCGCGCTTTTAAAATGCACGCGCCACATAAGATCGAGGTTTGCGCGGGAGGCGCGCGGTCTGGATGTTTTGGGCTGAAATCGGATGTTTGGACGGCGGTTTCGGGAGAGATTTTTCTGGCTCGACACAGTCTAGGCCCAGTTCTTTTTTTTTTTATGATCTTTTGTAGAAGTGCGAATGGCGATGGCGGCAGCGCTGGTGGGGAGGGATAGCCTGATGTCCCTTTGATTGATAGGCGATTATGGGCAGGCATTTTATTATATTTAAAGGGACAGGGGCGATTTTTTAAAATAAGTCATCGAAAACGTTTTATTCGAAGCGGAAGATTTTTTTTCCATTATGACGTAACATTTGGACTATTAATTGATTCTGTAGCGCTTCGAATAAAAACTATATATTTACATGAACATATGGAGTGGTTTAGACTACAAGCTCACTACAAGCATGGCGCCTACAGTAATAGAGTATGAGAGACCGTCTGATACATGACCACGGTTGCCATTAACTTAATGATTCCCTGCGATTAATTAGCAAATCGAATTTGGGAACAAATGCACATATTTTCAGTTATTCTTTCTCAAATTCAAAGTGAACCACTCATTGAAATCCTACTGCAGTGTTATTATTTTGCTGTTACTATTTATATCGCGATACTGTATTTGTCTGGTCGCAAACGAGTAGGTGTGTTTATCAAATTTCACATATTATATGTCTGATACTGCACAAGTTAATCAATAAAGAATGACTTTATGCATCTTTTAGAACAATGTTTCGTTTTAATGTTCATGCAGACAATTTAATGAACACCCTGTATTCATATTCCCTTATACAGTACATTTAAAGCACTCTTACACTCTTATTATTTTTTTTATTTTACTAATTGACGCAGTGGTGTATTATATTCACAGATAATACTCCGCAAGTAACATTCAGTTTTCATTATACAGGAATTTTTTATTTTATTTTATTTTTTTATACATGTTCTCTTGCAGCTCTTCCAAATAAATGTTTCTCATTGTTGTGGCTGTGTTGGTTTAGTGGTGCTGAAGTTCAGCTTTAGAGAATGCCCAAGCGTTGTCCAAGGCAACAGTAACTATGATGACATCCCCATCAGTGTCCATGGAGGATTACCAAGAGGCTGAACAGGTTTGTGTTGCCAAAGGGCTAGTGCTTCTTTTATACTGCTCATGGAGAACTACTTTTGTTTTGTGTTTTAATGAGCTAGGAAAAGTAATAGAAATGTTTACATGCACTCACTGAACACTTTATTAGGAACACTTGTACGCCTACTTATTCATGCAATTATCTATTCAGCCAATCGTGTGGCTGCAGTGCATAAAATCAGGCAAATATGGGTCAGGAGCTTCAGTTAATGTTCACATCAACCATCAGAATGGGGAGAAATGTGATCTCAGTGATTTAGACCGTGGCATGATTGTTGGTGCCAGACGGGCTGGTTTGAGTATTTCTGTAACTGCTGATCTCCTGGGATTTTCACGCACAACAGTCTCTAGAGTTTACTCAGAATTGTGCCAAAAACATCCAGTGAGCGACAGTTCTGCAGATGGAAACACCTTGCTGATGAGAGCGGTCAATGGACAGGGTTGGGAAGGTTCTTTTAAATAGGGATGTCCCGACATGTTTTTGACCCGATCGGGTCGCAAACGCTGCTATTCAATTAGATAAATATATAGTTGGCATGTACGGCACACATCAAATATGATGTGTCGTTTTGTGCCGACGCCGGCTGCTCATACCTTTTAAAGCTCCTCCTTGGTTCATACACGCGCTCTGTAGCAAATGACAGTGAACAGAGCGCAAATTCACATTGAAGTGCGCGGCACATACACATTGAAGTGTGAGTACATACTTATTTAATTAAATGGCAGCCTTTGTGGTTTAATAATCACTTTGAGTCACGTAAAGACTGGCTTTTCGGACTGAAAACCTTCCATCATCACACAGAAACGCTTCAAAATAAAAGCTCTGTCAAAATAAATGCTCAATTTAAATAAAAAAATTATGACAAAAATATATTACTACTGTAAAGTTATGTAATATTCACTGTATTACTACTACTACTAATAATAAGAAGAATAAAGCAATAGTAATTGTATTTTATTTAAGCAATATCTCACATCTGTGATGCTCTGTTATGGAGCAATTTATTTGACAAAATATAGCTAATGCTGTATTTTGGACTGTGCTGTGAGGTTCTGTATAAAAGCACTTCATTTTATAAAAATAATACAGTATTATGTTGAAAATTAATTGTTATATTTTCATTTGATTAAAGTTTGAATGAATTCATTCTTAAATGAATGAATACACCATTTTGATGATAAAATTGAAATAAACTGTTGAGATTACACAGATTGCAGAATACATGCTGTTAAATGTCATTTGTAACGTATTCCATTAGATTACTCAAGACCAGTAACGTAATCTAAATACTTTGGATTACTTAAACACTGGCAGATTTTTTTCACTTGTTTTGACTATAAACAAGTGAATAAATTAAGAAAATAAACTTCACTGTAAAAACACATTTTCTGAAAAGAAACCTAAATATCTTGTACAGTTTTGCTACTCAAGGAACTGTATCTTGTTTTAAGGATTTTAAGATATTTTTACATGAAAATTGTAATTCTCATTAAGAATAAAATGTTTGCAGTTCATCTTTGCCCTAATATCAAAGATCTTACTAGAGAAAAAAGTTATGCTTTAACGTGAATTTTCTTAATAGAATTCATTATAAAAAAATAATCATGCCTGGTAACAGATGCATGCAAAGGCAAGAAATAGCATTTTAGCTTAGCATAAAGCTAAATGTTCACATGGCAATCTACACAAGGCTTACTATTTTTGCTGCTCCAAACTACAAAACCCCACAGATTGTACACAACCACATCATTTTCTGATCGTATGTGGATTCTGTTTATAGAATGAGGCAGTAAAATATATTATTTGTAGCTTTCTATATGAGGTTAAAGGCAACATTGGTTAGCATTTCATGTAAAAATACCCAAACAGCATAAACATTGTCAAGGCATGTAATCGTATATTTATTGGATTTATGTTTCGTCTGTCAAAGCGTTTCAAACTGTTTTGTGTTAAGCTGTAGAAACACGTTGTATCTACTCTATTAAGCTCCCAAGGGAAAGCTCCTAAATGATGTCATATTTCACTCACAACCGAGTGAAAGTGCTCGTATGAATGAAGCAAATCATAAGTGTTTCTGTGCTGTTCAAACACTCCTCGGATCACATCATTTATATGGATAAATGTTTTCCAACTAAACAGACTACAATAAAAGGCAAAGTAATCTCTTCAGTAATTAAAATACTTTTTGAATCTAACTGTACTTTGATTATGTAGTGGAATACAGTTACTAATATTTAGTATTTTAAATACGTAATCCCGTTACATGTATTCCATTACTCCCCAACCCTGTCAATGGAAAATGGTCAGACTGGTTGGAGTTGACAGAAAGGATACGGTAACTCAGATAACCACTCTGTACAATTGTAGTGAGCAGAATAGCATCTCAGAATGCACAACACGTCGAACCTTGAGGCAGATGGGCTACAACAGCAGATCACATTAGGACCATAGTGTTCCTAATAAAGTGCTCAGAGAGTGTATGTACATCTAAAAGTCTAGATCATCTCTTTAAAATTTAGAAAACTGCATTGTGTTGCAGGTGATGGCAGATAAATACTCATAAATCAGGATTGTTTAAAATGAGGCTTATATTGGACTCCATAATCTTTTAAATAAATTGTGCACATCTTTATATATTCCAGTACAATCAACAAATAAGTTGCTATAATCTCCCATCCTGATTTCTTTTGAATTCTGAGAACTCTATGGAATCGGATGGAGAGATAGAGTGACTCGAGACTAACCCGAGTTGTTCTGGCAGTCATTTTTTACATTTCCCCCATTTCAATCAACACTATTGTTGCACTCCATCACATGCACTCAATCATGTGGGCCTGTCCAACTATAAAGTTAAAAGAAAAAAAAAAGCTTTAATGAGAAAGCATAGCAGCAAAACTGGGGGTGAGTAGCTCACTGTTGTAATATATTATAATTTTGGTAGCACTTTACAGTAAGTTTGCATTAAGTATCAGTGCATTAAGTATCATGAACTAGCAATGAGCAATATATTGTTTACAATATTTATTAATCTTCATTAATGTTTGTTGATAAAAATACATTTGTTTATTGTTAGTTTGTGGTGCATTAATTAATGTTAACATATACAACTTTTAATTTTAAAAATGTATTACTATATGTTGAAATTAACATTCAGGTTCATAACTGCTGTGAAAGTATTGTTCATTTTTAGTTGATGTTAACAAATGGAACCTTATTATAAAGTGTTAGCATAATTTTAATATATGAAAGATTATTCTATGTTCATTATGCAAATTATGAAAGAAAAAAATGGTAAGTGATTTACACAGCCAATAAAATATATTTGGAGCAATAAATCAGTGCGGACACTCACCAGTTTTTTCTTTGTTGACTGCATTGTGTCTTGCACCTGTTGCCAACTTGGGTTGAATGTTCGTATCTTTTTTCTTAATTTTTCTTTATAATTATGCAAATTATCCTAAGATATGAGAGATACATGCTCTATTCTGCATTTTCAAGTCCCAAAAGCCACTTAAGGTCTGCTAATTCTGTATCTCCTTATTTTCCCCTACCAAATTCTGAAACTAATGTGGAAAGCCATTGTGTTAAATCTGTGAAACCTTTTTTAAATGTGACAGACGATGATGAAGTAGTCAGAGATGTTAGAGAGATACCCTTTTGTGAAAATGAGGTTTTATTACATGCTCTGAAACCTCATGTCGACCCTGAAGGTATCGTTCACCCTGGGGTCTGTACTATGAAAGAGGAGCTGTGTTTATGGCCCACATATGGACATTAGTGCCCGAAGACATGGCGGCTGACAACGCTATCTTCCACATACCTCACCCAGCACAAACAAACTGCCTTCAACATTTTCTTTATCTATTACTCCCCCTTATTCCCCATTCCGTTGTCCCATGCAGATGCAAATGGGGCAACAGACAGCGGGACAAGCAGAAGCAAGGTTAGAGGAAGAGGAGAGAGAGGAGGAGGAGAGCAGCTCAGCGCCATCTGAGCCACAAACTCCTATGGAGCTCTACAAGATGGCCATTTACAGGTAAGACATTTGTTTCTCTTTGTCTTTTCACTCTCTCACTTTCAAATTGGGGACATGTTTTTGAGGTGTAGTTGAATATTTATGCATAGCATCCGGTGTGAATCTTCAGCTAAACAATGTTTTTGTTGACTTCAGACATCCCTTGTTTCCTCTGTTGGCGTTGCTCTTTGAAAAATGCGAGCAATCTACTCAGAGCTCCGATTGCGTGACTTCGGCCAGTTTCGATGTGGACATCGAAAACTTTGTACGGAACCAGGAGAAAGAAGGCAAGGCTTTTTTCAGTGAGGACCCCGATTTAGACAATCTGGTAAGTGGCTTACTACCTGTAAAAGGACACTTGCCTTTAAAGTGTTACCATAGATTGGGCCCTTCAGATGGGCAATGGATCAATGATTTGTCGCTAGTATATCAGTCTGCATTTTCAACTTGTAATAGAATTTTCAAACCAAGTCAGACCCTGAAATTAGACAACCAAGAAGGAGAGCTGATATCTGATTATCTCCTAAGATGATTCGCTTATGTTTTCCTCTTTTGTAAGTCGCTTTGGATAAAAGCGTCTGCCAAATGAATAAATGTAAATGTAATGTAAAATGTAAGTGCCTCACTGGAACCAAGATTTTTGCTTTATTTTTTTTTAAGAAAAGGAGGGACGAGTTGAAATTATTTTTTTGTGGTAATCATTATTATGCCACAAATGCTGTCGATCGAGCTTAACTTGTAGTGAACCCGGAACATTCCTTTAACTGGTTTTAAATGGGCAATGCTGGTGTGTTACTGGCACAAGCTGGTTACAGTGTCGAGAAAAAGTATTTGAACCTTTTTGAATTAGCTGGTTTTCTGCATTAATTGGTCATAAAATGTGATCTCATCTTCATCAAAGTCACAAGTATAAACAAAGCACAGTGTGCTTAAGATAACACACAAACAATTATAATCTTTCATGTCTTTACTGAACACATCCCATTAATCATTCACATTGTTGTGGAAAAGGTAAGTGACCCACAGGCTAAAGATGTCAACAAAAGCTAATTATATTCAGGAGTTAGCAGACCTGGCATTCAAATAATGAACTGAGATTGGAGGTGTGGGTTAGAGCTACTTTGACTTATAAAAAGCACTCAACATTTTTTAGTTTGCTATTCACAAGAAGCATCTGTTGACGTGGACCATGCCTTGCAAAAAAGAGATTTCAGAACTACGAGCAAGAATTGTTGCTTTGCATTAAGCTTGAAAGAGTTACAAAGTTATCAAGAAGAGCTTAGATATGTATCTGTCCACAGTTAGACATATATAAATTGAGATGATTTACTGCTGTGGCTACTCTCCCTAGAAGTGGCCGCCCAGCCAAGATGACTCAAAGGGCACACTGCAGAGTGCAATGAGGTTAAAAAAGAACCCTACAGTGACAGCTAAAGTATTGAAGGATTAATTGGAACTGATTAACATCTCTGTTCATGAGTCTACTATATGAAAAACATTAAACAGGCATAGTGTCCATGGCTGGAAACCACAAATTGTTTGGGAACCTGCAGCACTACGTATGGTGTAAAAAGGGGACTGTATACCAAAATGAAAACGGCATCCCAACAGTGAAGTACAGTGAAGGGAGCATCATGATTTGGGGCTGCTTTGCTGCTTCGGGGCCTGGACTGCTTGCCAAACAGAATGGGGTTCTGGGTATCTCAGCAAGTAAAGATGCTGACTACCACACCTGGAGTTGCAAGTTCGAATCCAGGGCGTGCTGAGTGACTCCAGTCAGGCTTCCTAAGCAACCAATTGGCCCTGTTGCTAGCATGGGTAGAGTCATGTTGGGTTAACCTCCTCGTGGTCGCTATAATGTGGTTCTCGCTCTCGGTGGGGCGCGTGGTGAGATGTGCGTGGATGCCACGGAGAATAGCGTGAGCCTCCATACGCGCTACGTCTCCGTGGTAACATGCTCAACAAGCCATGTGATAAGATGCACGGATTGATGGTCTCAGACACTGAGGCAACTGAGATTTGTCCTCCGCCACCCAAATTGAGGCAAGTCACTATGCCACCATGAGGACTTAGAGCGCATTGGGAATTGGGCATTCCAATTTGGGGAGAAAAGGGGAGAAAATATATATATATTTTTTAAAAGATATCCTTCAGGATAATGTCAGGGTGGTTGTGTGCCAGCTGAAGCTCAGTAGAAGTTGGGTGATGCAGTAGGACAATTACCCTAAATATCGAAGTAAATCCACTACAGAATGGCTTCAAATAAGACATTCCAACTTTTGGAGTGACCCAGTCAGAGCCCAGACCTTAACCCAATAGAGATGCTGTGGAATGACCTCAAGAGTGCCGTTCACACCAGACATCCTAAAAATATGGCTGAGCTGAAGCAGTTCTGTAAGGAAGAATTCCTTCTGAACGCTGTGCAGGTCTAATCCGCAGCTGTCAGAAATGCTTGGTTGAGGTTATTGCTGCCAAAGGAGGATTGACCAGTTTTAAATCCAAGGGATCACTTACTTTTTCCACAGTACTGTGAATGTTTAATGGGATGTGTTTATAAAGACATGACAGATTAGAATTGTTTGTGTGTTGTTAGCCTAAGCACATTTTGTTTGTCTATACTTGTGACTTTGATGAAGATGAGATCACATTTGATGACCAATTAATGCAGAAAACCAGCTAATTCCAAAAGATTCACATACTTTTTTTTGCCACTGTATTTTTGCAGGTAGACCAGCTTGACCAGTATAGCCACGATGGGTGACCAACCAAAACCAGCATGAATTTGCCCATATCATGCTTTATACTGATCAATAAGATGGGGCCAGTTAATAATTATATTTACTGGTGAACCAGCACGGACCAGCTGGACTGTTTTATTATTTTTTTTTCCCCCAGCACATGGGTTTGACAAAATGTGGGGGTTTCTTGGGCCAGGATTGTGTCAGTAATGTATAACTATGGGTTTGCATCGAGTTTGGGTTCGTAGTGAATGAAAATATCAATATTTCATATTTTTATTTCAAACGTAACTCATTCTGAGCATGTGCACAAACACTCTGTCCATCTGGGTGTACTCATTCAGATGGTGAAGGCCATCCAGGTGTTGCGGATTCACCTTCTGGAGCTGGAGAAGGTGAGCGACCTGTGTAAAGATTTCTGTAGCCGCTACATCGCCTGCCTCAAGACCAAGATGAACAGTGAGACTCTGCTGAGCGGGGAACCAGGAAGCCCCTACTCCCCAACACAGACACAGGTACAAACAGAGACCCCCTAAATCTGTCTCCAACTTTACTCAGATGACTATCAAACAAATTAATGTTGTGTGTATTCTCTTCTCAGCCACTAAGCTCATTCTCTGGAGCCATGAGTCCTCAAGGTATTGTAGTACCAGCATCTGCCTTACAGCAGGGCAATGTTACTGTCACAGCTGTAAACCCCACACAGGTGGTCACAGGTGTAGTGATTTTTTTACTGTTACACTTTCCCTCTGTTTCTGTTTATTTCTGTGTATCTTTTCTTGTCTCTCATTTCTCCATATATTGACTGTGTTTGTTTGTTTGCCCAGGTGGTACAGTATATCAGCCTGTTACAGTTGTTACTCAGCAGGGGCAGGTGGTCACACAGACTCTGTCACCTGGAACAATACGCATCCAGAACTCACAGGTGAGAGATGTCCTCAACTTCCACACTCTTTCTGGAGATGGCACATATTCCAGCATTAACGAGTGAAAATAAAGTTTCTTTGAGTTTCTCCACATTGTTTGTAATCAGGATATTAATATATACTTTAAATGAACATTAAGTGTACTTCATGTATTATACTGTTTATGAATAATAATTGATTATGAAGCATTAAGACACACAGACTCCAGACACTCGTGTTTGTTTGCCCACAGCTTCAGCTGCAATTAAACCAGGATCTGAGTTTTTTCAGTCAGGAGGACAGCTCGTCTAAGGCAAAGAGAGGCATCCTGCCCAAACATGCTACCAACGTCATGCGCTCTTGGCTCTTCCAGCACATTGGTGTAAGTCAGTGTTGGAGGTTGGTCTAGCCTAAAAGCCAAGTGGCAAAACGACTTGCAGACAAAAATGACAGACGCACCTATTTTTGCACCTAAACAATTTAAACAAAGTATGACCCAAAGTTTTTGTCTTGGAGAATAGTTTGCATTCCTGAACGAAAGCAAAATGCACTCTGGTCATTCACATGCTTTAATGCAAAATAAAAATAAAAATGTCCTTGATCTTTATAACAAATCGAATACTCGATTAATCTGCAAGATTTAGGTGAGAGAAGCCATTTCAATGTTGCCAACAGCAGGCAAAGGCACAAAGAAAAATCAAATTGCAATATTTGAGTAGTGTTTTTACCAGTCAAATATTTAAAGCTGAATGAGTACTCGATTAATCAGCAAGATTTAGGTGAGAGAAGCAGTTTTGATGTTGTCCACAGCAGGCAAAGGCACAAAGAAAAATCTAATTGCAATATTAGAGTAGTGTTTTTACTAGTCAGATATTTCAAACTGAACAAGTACTCAATTAGTCGAGTACTTGTGCACATCCCTAGACAGCAGACAGATGAATATATTAGCACATGCCCAACCAAATTGTCTGGTGAAGGTGATTTAATAGTGAAAAATACAATAGGATACAGTACTGTGCAAAAGTTTTAGGCACTTGTGAAAAATGTTTTATAGTGAGGATGTCTTCAAAAATAATGCCATAAATAGTCTTCATGTATCAATTAACATCATACAAAGTCCAGTAAACATAAAAAAGCTAAATCAATATTTGGTGTGGCCATCTTTGCTTTTAAAACAGCCCCAGTTCTCCTAGGTACACCTGGGCACAGTTTTTCTTGGTTGTTGGCAGATAGGATGTACCAAGCTTCTTGGAGAATTCACCACAGTTCTTCTATCTCTTTAGGCTGTCTCAATTGCTTCTGTCTCCATGTAATCCCAGACTGACTCAATGTTCAGTGGGGGGCTCTGTGGGGGCAATGCCATCTCTTGCAGAGTGCCCTGTTCTTCTATTCTAATCTTTAATATTTGCAAAAGTAATGTATGGGAGTCTAAAATGTATTTTTCCAATTGACACTAAAGCTGAAGATATAAATAACCATCTTAAGACAAATGTTTTTGTGAAACATCTTAAGTGTCTAAAACATTTACACAGTACTGTGTGTGTGTGTATATATATATATATATATATGTATATATATATGTGTGTGTGTGTGAAAACCAGAAGATAACTCTTTTTTTTTTTTACTGACTTTAGCACCTTCCCATGGTAAAACTGGGGAGGGAACTGAAATCTAATGACAACCCAAGTTTAACAGAATACAGATTAATTCTCAAGCTGAGGAAAAACAGCTGAGCCAACAGTTCCTTGGTTTTCCCAAGTTGTGTTTTGCTTTATACAGAATTTTTTTATTTTTATTTTTTATTTTTATTTTTATGTATAACTGAGAAAGTGGTATGAGGTGTGGATAACTGACACGTGAAGCACATTCACATTCACACTCTCACAAATGTCAGCTCCTCATATGACTGGGGCTCTGGAGAGGGCGCTAAAAGATCAAGAGCCGAAGAGCCTGGCGGGGGGAGATTGTCTGTCAGGCATTGCTTTTGATGGGAAGCCCACAGAGAGACGTTGTTCTAATGAAGTAGAGAAAGTTGAAAATAGGGAGAATGTGTTTGACCAAAAGATATAGGCGAGAAAAGAAGGTAGGCAAGAGACTCAAGTGAGTTTAAGAAAGTTCTTGGCTACTATTTACCTCCTTTAAAAGAGTTAGTTCACCCAAAAATGAAAATACTGTCATTATTTTCTCACCTTAAGTTTGCTCCAAACCTGTATGACTTTCTTTCATGAAACACAAAAGGAATAATTTTACACGGCTTTGCAATGCTTTCCAACTTCAACAAGCATAAAACAACACCACAAAACCACAGAAGTAGTCAATGCAACTCATGCACTATATTTCAAATCTTCAGAAGTTACCGAAATTTAAGTTCAGATCTTATTTCTTTGTCTTTCAGCACCCTTATCCTACAGAAGATGAGAAGAAACAGATTGCCCTGCAGACCAACCTGACCCTGCTGCAGGTTAACAACTGGTGAGTTATTAGAATAGTGTAAAACAGACGCCGGAAACATCTTGAGACCCAGGTAGGTCAGTGTACATGTCTTGATAACTTATGATTGGCCGAATCTCTTCAGGTTCATAAATGCACGGAGACGAATCCTGCAGCCCATGTTAGACGCCAGCTCCTCAGACACACCCAAGAGCAAAAAGAAGACGCCCCAGACACGCCCCCTCCAACGCTTCTGGCCCAACTCCCTCGCCTCTTCTGTTTGCCAGCAAAAAGTTACCATGGAAGACGGTACGGCCAAAAAGAACCTCATAAATGAGAGCTATGTCACAGAGGTTACGTTCACACAGTAGCAGAATACGGTTGTCAGACCTGTTTTGAGTGCTTAATATGGTTGCAGTCGCACAAAGGACGGTTATTTACGAGTGTGACAACCGCATTCTATAACCAAATTGGACAACTAGTTGTCACGTCATATAATGTGAAAGCCATGCTGCACTGTACACGAGCATGCCTGTCACTGCATGAGCTGCGTGTCATCCGAAGATCCAACCGCTGTCTTTCACTGAAGCTGCATGCGATTACGAGCCGCACGACTAATGCTGTGCTCTGCACACGGTTAAAAAGCATTCAAAGCTGCTGTCGGCTAATATTGATCTGATGAATGAACTTGCACTCCATTTGGACTTGCCATTATTGTGATAAGACATCCCGGTGTGATGGATGTCGCCATCTTTTATATTTACATTAGTCACTGTCACTATGGTTACAGCTGTCAGAATACTGTTGTGACTTCAGTTGTTCATTCATACAGACAGTATTCAAGCCGCTACTGTAAGATGTTGTATGAACAGGACATTTCAAGTCTCACACCTGTAAGTAAATGCGGTTGTCAATCCCAAACACTTACTGCGTGAACGTGGCCAGAGTATTAGTTTAGTTGAGGGAACAGTGGTTTATACATTTTAACTAGATTTGTACATTTCTGAAGAAAATGTGAGTGGTGCTTGCCCATGCAAAACTAACTACCATGCTGCTAGGGTGTAGTGGGTGGTTGCCAGGGTGTGTTAAGCAGTCGCTAAGGTGTTCTGACTTTTTCTTAGTGTGATACTGTCAGGGTTCCCACTGTGATGAAAAACTGGATATATTGGGGAATTTTAAAGGCCTGGTAAATACTTGGAAATTGATCAAATCTTAAAAGTAATGTACATTTCTATAATGAATGTACATTTTTCTTGTTTTCCACTGGTCAAAAATATCTCCTCCACTAGATATTGCTCTTGTGAAGAGTAATGGCGCGGTCACATTTACCTTTGCATGGCGAAATTCCACGGGCGAAGAAGGCGTGGACGGAAGTTGAGCACGTGTGAAACCAGCAATAAACTAATTGCCAAGCACCCTCTTTTAAATGTTGCACTTAATACTCTGGGAGAGTGTAGTTAAAAAGAAACTCACCTCTAAAATTATATCTTGTCCATAATGAATATTCATCGTAGCTGTGTACGAAGCACCGCCCACACAGAGGTCACTGTCAAACCAAGTAACTTCCTGTTGGTCAGTGCACAAGTAATCTGTGAGGGTAAATCCTTCACCAACGGAAGTCCGTCGAGCAAAATTCAAGATCGCGTGGATTCCAGTTGAGGTGACTGTGATTCGGCCGCGGAAATATTTCAATGCGAAGGCAAATTGAAGACCGTGCCATAAGGGGCCGTTAAGACTAGAGGTAGACCGATATATCGCTTTCACAGAATAATCTGTGCTGATAGTTGCCGATATTTTAAATTTTTTTTAAATCCTCTGTGGCTAGCGCTGGAGGATTCTTCGCCATCGGAAGTCCATCGAGTGAAATCGTGTGTTTTCTCGTTGAGATGACTGCATATCAGCCGCTGAATTTCGCCATGTGAAGGTAAATGTGACCACGCCTTAATGCTGCACTACCCTATTGCTCTCTAGCGACATCTGTGGTTGAAATTTTAAATTGCAAGCAATTTGCGGAAGAATACTTTACGTGAATCGTGTTTCGGCACTGCCTTTCTGGTGGATGAATCTCATGATTTGAGCTTTGCCTGTGTGTGATAATGAGATATTCAGAGCCGGAGTCATAATGTGCTGTTTTCATGTTGATATAATGTTATGTAATTAAACATTTAAAACTTAAATATTACTTGCTTTGATGAAGATAAACAACACTCGTATTCACATATTTTCAATGAATGAATTTTACACTTATAGCGCTTTTCTGACACTACATTCAAAGCACTTTTACATAGAAAACAGGGGACTAAATCACCTAAATCACCACCAGTATATTTTAATATTATTTTTCAAGTGTTTAATCTACTATTGATGTTTGTATTGTACTACACATCAATTTAAGAGGTGATACTCGTGATATGGCTGATACGAGTTCAATGGAAGACTTTATTATTGTTATATTATATTGTACAGCCTCAGTTGATAATGCAAGTGAACCGTAATACTACAATAGTATTTCTATGCACTGCACACAACCGCAAACTAAAATATAAAACAAGGATTCAGTAATGATGGGGATAAAATATACTTTATTAAACATGAAAATAATAAGCTTAAAACTGCAATATAACAGTTACAAGAAGTCAATTTCAGAAGTCATTAATATTTAAGCAATATCACACAAGCAAGTGTGTGATATGGCCCTACATCAGCACTGCTGCGGCCTCGTGCCATAGGTAATCACAGCAGTGCTGATTTAGGGCCATATAGCACGATTGCGGGTGTGATATTGCTTATATACAACAGTTCAGTGAACAAGTAAATAAAAATAAAAAAATTAGGAAAAACTGAGGATGGTCATAAAAAATGCATTTGTGAATGGAACTACTTTCTTACACGACGGATCAGAATCTGCCATTGCTTGTTCAAACCAAATGATGCATCCAAACCTTCATTCTAACAAGTTATTGGAGAAACAAGGGTGTGTTTTTGTGTGTGTGAGAGAGAGAGAAAGATGTGTACGTATGGAGCATGTGCGATCACCTGTTGCCAATCTCAAGCAGAGATGCAGTAGTGTGTTAGTCAGCTTTCTGAAGATAATGTCATTTTGGTCAAATTCATCCTATTTTCTCACTGGAAAATTAGCCGTCCAAGCAGGGGTATTCCTCCCTATTTCACGTTAGCTGATGCGCAAGAGTCATTCTCTATAGAAACCGCAATCTCCTCCGCCATTTTGAACAGTATGTCCTATCCAATGTGGAAACTCGGGTAAGAGGTAAGTACCAGGAGTTTGTGTAACTAATCAGTCTGTTGTGTCTCTCTGCTGTGAGCCTTAATGCTGAAGTTGTTAGTTTAAACCTGTTTAAAGCTATTTCCTAGCTTTAGTAGTGTAGTAGTAATACGAGTGATCACGTAATGCTGATGAATGAAAACACTGACTGACGCTGACTTCACGTCACCAACTGGCTCATATTACACACAAAAATGGTCTTTTGCCGCCACCTGCTGGCTAAAATATGTTAAGTCACAAAATTAAAGGTAAAGAGACACATATAGTAGCACTGCTCTTACACTTACACGGTACGAACACAAGTGGAGTGATACAAACAGTGAAGCATCGGATGATGAACTGTGTGAGTGCGACTGAATGAACTGTAGTTTCTTCTTTTTTGGCTACTTGTAAACTAAAACAGTACATTACCGCCATCTACTGTTTACATAGGAACAAGACAGCCAGTTCTTCTTTCCTATGTTCACTGACATGACATAATAATGCAAGGATGTACGTCATAAGCCAGCGATTTCGCATCAAATTGGACCCGACAGCTCATAATACAAATAATATTTATAGGCTTGCCATAGTGAATCGGGGTAAGGTAAAATCATTAGTTTTGAACACTGGTTGTTTATGTACTCAATCAATAATGGCAATTTGTTAATTTTTAACCAAAAAAATCTTACATACTGCAGCTTTAAGAGCCCGTTCAGATTAGAGGTAGACCGATATATTGGTTTCACAGAATAATCGGTGCAGTTTCCGATATATATATATATATATATATATATATATATATATATATATATATATGCGCGCAATTATATAGAAATGTGCCCTGTCAGCACATACATTGTTTCTTTAACTTCCTATCTTGTGAATAATAATAAACCCTATTTCATATTAAACCACATCTGGTAAAATTTTTGTAATATATATATATATATAGGCAAAAAAAAAGGCTTAATTTGAAAACAATAATAAAAAATATTTACCTTAATTTGGCAAATACTTAAATACAGAGCATTGTAATGGAGCCAAGTCTCCTTCATTACAAAATAAAAGTCCCCCGTGTGTTTCGGGCTTATTTATAGTTTAAAATCCCAGGTTATGCACTAAACCTTAATTTTTGTCTGGTTATTATTGGGATTTTGGTTGACTAATGAACTGCATCTATTCATTTTGGACTTTTGTAGCCTCTATGTCTGTACCTGTCACAATTTGGAAAGACTAAGAAATTAAAAAATAAAACTATCGGCTGATAAATTGGTTATTGGCTTTTTCCACCACCTTCGGATGACCTCTAGTTCAGAGGTCTTTACAAAGAAAAACAACTGAAAAGCAATGCAGACGGATGGGAAAATGAGTTTGGTGTGAACGGCCCCTAAAACTTGCTCAAAGGCCAAAATTATGTCTAATTTGTAAGAGAATCATTCTTTTGGGTCAGTGATGGGACAAAACGGCTCAAAACAAATCAGCCTACATGATTCAATTGTGAATTGGTTTGAATAAAAAATATTTATAAAAATCTGTGTCGAATAATCAAACACTTGGAAAGGTCATGGAAAAGTCATTGAATTTCATAGGTCAAAAAGGGTGGGAACCCTGTACAATGCAATTACTAGGATGTTCTGTGTCATTTCTGGGTGGTTGCTCACTGCCCAAAGTTAAGACTCTTGATGATTCCGATATCATTTGGGTCCCTCTTTTAATGTAAGTCTATGGGATCTTTCGCCCATTTATCGCCTGCCAAGTAAACATTGTCTACTTAGAAAAGTAATAGTACACTTCTTCTCAAGAAGCCACAGGATATGAGGTATCATTCATGTCCATAGCACAAAAGGAGCAGAACCCCAAGTATGAGCAATAGTAATAGCACCTTTTCAAGCACAGCTACGATTATTATAAATGCATTAAAGAAAAATGAAGTTTTTGCCTGTTTTAGCAAGGTTAGAAAAGTTTTGGTTGTCCTTTCCAGGTACCACGGTAACAGTCGGTGTGGGTGAAGACGGGCTGCAGACGCTCTCATCGGATGGAGCTACGCTGGCAATGCATCAGGTCATGATGGGAGGTCACAGTGAGGAGGATGATGATGATGATGAGGAAGATGATGAAGAAGATGATCCTTCTCACTCCGACATGACCAGGCTGGGCCTGGAGACTAGCGACTCGCTGTAATACAACTACACACACACTCTTACGCTGACAGTGATGTGGAGAAAGACATTTATCAGAGGAGTATCAGAGCACTAAGATGAAAGACAGTGGAAGACGGTAGGTAGACATGAAGAGCGAGAGACACACAAACAAACAAACAAACCTCAGCTGATGTTTTGAAGGTCACTGCACACATCCTCAAGTTGTCAAACAGCTTGTTTGGAGTACAGAGAAAGGGCTTAAAGCCATCACACACACAAAAAACCCACACATGCACCTGTACAGAGTCAAAATGAAGAGCACAAGTCCACAGTCATTCTCTCGCGCGGTCGAACACAAGCAGCATTTCCTTCGCAGGAACTGCAGTTCTGCGACGCAGTTAGCTGAGTGCACTTTTTTTGTATGATAATGTAAACTTAGTGTTCAAAGCACAGTTTGAAAGAAGCAAAGAGGAAGAAATAAAAAAAACGTTTAAGGGATAGTTCACCCAAAAATGAAAACTCATCATTTACTCACATCTTTCCAAACCTGTATGGCTTTACTTTCTTCCGTGAAACACAAAGAACGTACAATGAAAGTGAATGGTGACTCAGGCTAACATTTTGCTTAACATGTCCTTTTGTGTTCCATGGAAGAAAGTCATACAGGTTTGGAACAACATGAGTACTGGAAATAATGACAAATATTTTAATTTTTGGGTGAACTTTAGCTTTAATGCTGAATGATATGGCTGTACTTATCCTAATTGTCTCGGATACTATGACAGTGAGATTTCGTCTTATGCATGCCTGTGTTTGCATTAATTGCCAGGCACCAGGAAAAGAAGGAACTATTTTTATAGTACACTGTCATAAATGATTGGTGCCAAAAAAAATTTTTTTTTTTTTTTTTTTTTTTTTGGCTGTTGTTTGCTATGTTTTGTAAGGAATGTATGAAAAAAAATAAGAAAAAACACTTTTAATGTGGTTCCCCTGTTTTTTTTTTTTTTTTTTTTCTTTTTTTGGGGGGGGGATGTGGTGTTTGGATTGTGGTAACTACTTATTAGTTAAATACAATGAAAGAAATTCCAGAAAAGTTATCGGCTGGAGGCATAGACTCAGAAGCCTTAAATTTTTACATTTCTAATGCAACAGTGTGAAACGTTCTCATATTTGTTTGAAACATCACTGATGTCTTGTGCAATCGGGATAAAACATTTCCAGAAATTTGCTAGGTTGTGATAATATTTATGATATTCAATGCCTGCAATTTTATTGCTTTTAATGGTTACATTGAAAAAAAATCCTGCAGAAGTGGAATACTGACAGATATCAACAATGCTTTATATTTATGTAAATTTTTGGCAGAAGGATTCAAACTTTATTTTTTATTTTTTCTCCTGATTTATCTTGGACGTTTCCTAAAGAAATGTTTTTTCAATATCTAAAGTTTGATTGCATGGGTTTTGGTTTATTATTGTAAAGAAACGTTCACTATTATTTTTTAACACACAGTAGATTACACAAATCTATCACACAATGTAAAGCCCTTGAAATTTGTACCGTTGACCAGTTTGAATTATTAAATTAACTCTCAATGGTAAGTTTCGTGCATGGCATATCAAGGTTTTTAAAAGCCGATATAGAATATGAATTTGATATGGTTTGCTCCAATTTTTGTACTTTATTTTATGACCTAAAATTCTTTCTTTACAGATGTCAGTTCATTAATTGAACTCATATATCCTGTTTTATTGTTATTTAGCATATTCCGTGCTTTAGGTTGTCTGTTCTGAGCGGCTTTTCATTTGCATGAATAGTCTTGTGATGCCATCAGTCAGATGACTAACCCAAAAGCAGACAGTCAACTCCGTTAGCTCAGCATGGTGGGTTTAAATGCTAAACTTTGTGCTTTAAGCATTTTTTCTTTGCTTCTATAATCGCTTTTCTCACACACATAGAAACAAACAAACACACACAGATTTGCCTTTCAGACTCTTCATTTTGTAATAAAAAACACTGTACCTGAAGAACATATGTTGTGCTTGATTTTCTTTATTTTAAATGGAGTTCTGTTGTGCTGCATTCATGATAGGGGCCAGAGATAATTTTAATGTAACCTTCACTGACTCTGTCTGCTGCACAGACAAATAAATCATTTGACTTGGGGGTACAATTGTAATGTAGATCATGAAAAGATCATGGGTTTTTTTTCATCAGTTTTCACACTGTATCTGTGGTTTTGTGTTATACTTTTTCATATCATTATTTCTGAGGAACGTTTTGTGTATAGAATATGGACATTTTGGAGGAGCAGAAATAGAGACTCAAAAACTTCAGTAACATATGACATAAATATCTACATAAACAAATTTGATGAAGATTATAAATATTAAAGCATCACATCCTAAGTGTGTGTACAATTTTTGGCCTTTAATACAAAAATATACACTCAGATATGCATGGAGCCAGTGATAAATATGCAATGACAAAATAAATGAATAATTTGGTCACAAATAAATTAATAGTGCAATAAATGACAAATAAATTGTCAACTGTGCATATTTTTTATCAGTGTCTCTGAAAATGACTGTACCATACATCACTATATGGCATTTTTCTCTTATAAAAGCCATATTTGCCTACTAGGCCATGTAAAACATTACATATGAAAATTCTTTCAGTTTATCAGATCCATGATTCAGCAGGAGCTCGTCCACCATGAGATGCTGACTGATTCTGATCCTCTTCTTTCTAACAAAAAAAAAAAACATGAGAAACTAGATTTTCATTTTCTGAAAGAAATAGTAGAGCTGAAAACATTATTATTAGCTGTCTGATTTTTTTTTGGTGTGTCAGATCTTTTCAATGAATTGGGTTTCTCCATAACACAAAACAGATCTGAACGATTCATTCACGAATCAGAATGATCCGACTTTGAGTTCACATCTTTGACTCACTGATCGGACATAAGCGATTTATGAGCTTATTGGTTTCTGAAGGAATAACGACTTAAAGGAATAGTTCACCCAAAAATGAAAATTCTCTCATCAGTTATTCACCCTTATGCCAACTCAGATGTGTATGATTTTCTTTCATCTGTTGAACACAAATGAAGATTTTTAGAAGAATATTTGAGCTCCGTAGGCCCATGCAATGCAAGTGAATGGTGACCAGAACTCCAAAAAGCAGATAAAGGCAGCATAAAAGTAATCCATAAGACTCCAGTGGTTAAATCAATGTCTTCAGATGCGATTCAGTTGGTTTCGGGTGAGACCAGACCAAAATATAACTTTGTCATTGCAGTCACTAGACACAATCATGATTTCAAGCTCCTAGTGCTTGACGCATGCGCAGAGTGCTAGATTGTGCTATAGGAAGTGTAACTGAGCTTGAAATTATAATATTCCATCCAAGTGATGTAAGAACTCATAAAAGAGCTGCTTGTGTGTACGCATCTTTTTAAAGATGTCGTATCACAAGTGTTCCTGTGAGTGACACATCGCTCCGTGAGACCAATATGAGAGCTGCGTTCGCTATCTGGGCTGCACCCACACCGAAACAGCTCTCAAGGAGACAGACTGCCCTCACTGCGAGGACATGAGTCTCAGGACGCTCCGCTCTAGGGTCGCCCACGTTCTGAAGGACGATTCCCCCTCCCATGCCCTCCCAACCGTTTCCTCTGTGTTAAGTCTTGAGGGACCACATGAGGAACGGTGGGGCCGTGAGGTAGAACTGGAAGAAACCGAGGAGGATCTCGCTCCGGCGCAAGCCCCATGAGCCCCTCGATCATCCCACGCAGTGTCCTCGCCAGTGCAGTATGCACATGATGACTCGCCCCTCTATGAATGAGTGCGGTGTGGTCGTCTTTGGTGGTGTGGTCATCTTTGGCGGGTCTGATAATGATAACGTTGCTGTGTCTCTCACAGCATCGGACATGGGTCCATGGAGGATGCTGCAGCCCCTTCCCCCAGCGAGGGGGAGGAGCGCGCACTGGCCACTGACAGAGAGCTTCTTCGCATCCTCACATGGGTGGTTGAGGAGCTTGGTTTTGAGTGGTCCCCTCCAGAGGAGCCGGCAAAGTCTCGCCTAGATGAGTGGTTCCTGCAGGCCGGCCACTGCCAGAAGGCAGCGATCCGGAAAACTGTGCCATTCTTCCCGGAAGTCCACGGATGAGCTCACAAAGACCTGGCACGCACCCTATTTGTCTCGCGTCCAGATTGGAGCTGCGGTTCAACGGCATTATACCGTCCATGGTCCCATCACGAGACATGCTGCTGTTACAGACAGAGATTCACAATCTCCTCGCGAAAGACGCAATAGAGAATGTTCCAGACTGCCAAACTCACAAAGGTTTTTACAGCTGCTATTTTCTTGTTCTGAAAAAAGACGGCGGGCTTCGGCCGTTCCTAGATCTGAGATGATTGAGTTGCACGCTGGAAAAACGGCCATTCAAAATGTTAACTCAGAAACAGATCTTATCGCACATCCGCCCACGGGACTGGTTTGCGTCAATAGATCTAAAGGACATGTACTTTCATATCCGAATTGTACCTCGCCACAGGCTTTTCTTGAGATTTGCGTTTGAAGGGATGACATATAAATTCAAAGTCCTTCCCTTCGGATTGTCTCTGGCACCATGCACGTTCACGAAATGTGCCGATGCTGCGCTCGCCCCTTTGAAGGTGAATGGCATGCACACTCTAAATTACCTCGACGACTGGCTATTACTGGCCTGATCAGAGGCTCTGCTATACATGCACAAGGACACGTATATACTTCGCCATTTGAACAGCCTGGGTATCAATGTCAACTGGGCGAAAAGCAAACTTTTCCCCAGCCAACAAATCTCCTTTTTGGGGGTTCGACTTGACTCGTGACACATGAGCATGTGTACGCACCTCATGAGGGAGCTAGACCATTCACCAGTGTCTGTCTCAGTTCAAACTGGGAAAAACATTTCCACTGAGGTCTTTTCAGAAAATGCTGTGTTTTATGGCGGCAGCATCCGCTGTCATAACGTTAGATCTCATACATGTGAGACCTCTCCAGTGCTGGCTCAAACACCATGTACCGAGACACGCCTGGCGTCAGGGGCGCATGCGCGTCACCTTGACTCGCCGCTGCCTGGCTGCTCTAGCACCATGGACAGCTCCAAACATTTATGAGCAGGGTGTGATGCTGGGTCAGGTTTTCAAATGAAAAGTGGTGACCACGGATGCATCCAAGTTGGGGCACACCGTGCGATGGATGCCCGGCTTTCGGCACTTGGACAGGTGCAAAATGGCTGTGGCACATCAACTGCTTGGAAATGCTAGCCATTTTCTTAGCGATGAAAGCTTTCCATTCCGACATAGTGAATCATCACTTTCTGATTCGTTCAAACAATATGTCAGTGGTAGTGTACATAATTCACCATGGCGGCACTCGATCACTAACCATGAGCCTGGCGCAACGCCACCTCATGTGGAGTGTGCGCCATCTCCTCTCCCTGCGTGCGACGTATGTCCCAGGCCGTTTGAACTGTGGAGCAGACATGCTGTCGTGCCAGGGGCCAATGGTAGTGGACGCCTTGGCCCACAAGTGGCTGACGTCACACATATGCGTTTCTCTCGATACGTCTCCTCCACGTTATCATCAACAAAGTCCGTGAGGACAAGGAAACGGTTCTGTTGGTTGTGCCAAAATGGCCCAACCAACCATGGTTTACAGAAATGATGGAGATATTAGGCGGCCCTCCATGGGAAATACCGCTGAGGGGGATCTGCTCTCTCACGATTTGGCATCCCCAGCCAGAGCTGTGGAATCTACCCGTATGGCCCCTGAACAGAGCGCAATGAACAAGCCAGAATTGGCTCAGTCTGTAATAAACACAATTTTGCAGAATAGAGCGCTGTCTACGAGACACCTCTATGCACTAAAATGGCATATGTTTACAGATTGGTGCTCTTTACACAGCAAAGACCCAGTAAAATGCCCCATAACAGAGATCCTTACATTCCTTCAAGAGCGGTTGGACGCAGGTCTTACTCTGTCAATGCTTAAGGTTTATGTAGCGACCATCTCAGCATTTCACGCCCCAGAGGCTGGCTCCTCTATAGGCAGACACGATCTAATCATAAAGTTCCTTATGGGAGTGAGGCGCTTGAACCCCCCTCGCCCTGCTACTGTTCCAACATGGGACTTAAATCTGGTGCTGAGGGTGCTCACGAACCCCCCATTCGAACCATTGGAATCCGTTGAGTTACGTGTGCTCACTTTAAAGATGTCACTGTTGTTGGCTCTGGCCTCAATCAAACGTGTTGGTGATAGACAGGCGCTGTCAGTTGACACTTCATGTCTTGAATTCAGTCCGAGGCTTTCAAAAGCCACCATCAAACCCAAAAAAGGCTATGTGCCTAAGGTGCTTTCCACGCCCTTTAGGGCTCAGATAGTGCACCTACAAGCTTTCTCTTCTCCACAGTCTAATTCGGATGAGAAGCAGCTAGCGCATTTATTTTGCCCCGTGCGGGCATTGCACACGCATGTGGGGTGAACTTGCCAGTTTAGACTTTCAGATCAGCTCTTCGTCTGTTATGGAGGATGCACAAAAGGCATGTCCATCTCCAAACAAAGGCTCTCTCACTGGATCGTTGATGCGATCACCCTCGCTTATGAATCACAGGGTGTGAGATGCCCTATTGGCGTAAAGGCGCATTCAGCCAGAGGCATGGCCTCTTCATGGGCATGGACAAACGGTATATCCCTGCAGGATAAATGCTCTGCAAGGTTTTATAGCCTAGACGTGGTGTCCATTGCTTCATGAGTCTTTTCTGTCAAGAGAGTTTACTATTCCAACACCCGGCGGGTGACCCCGAACCCCTTATCACGGGCGGGCTACCTGTTATATTTTAATACAGTCGCCTGTGTAGGCCGCTACCCAATTTACTCCCACTAGAAGTCACAAGCACTTCCAATAAAAATAATAAAACCTCCCTCCCTACCTCTGGTACAAAGGGGTTAAATTATACTGTGTGTATTATATGACTCATACACATCCTCAGACTAAGATTAACTTCCCGTCTGGTTTTCACCATGTGGGGTTATTCATTTTCATACACACTAAAGAGATATTAAACTAAGTCATGGCCTGATGGGCCTGTGAACTTATATACATATTCTTCTAAGTGTTTTATACCCTGGTGCATCTAAGGGTATTATGTTACGTAGCGCGGCATGATGGGACTCCGTTCCCCAAAGCGTTCAGCAATGTCTCCTGAATTGAATCGATAGGGAACGTCTCCGGTTACTCTTGTAACCTCGGTTCCCTGAGATGAAGGGAACAAGACTGTAACACATCAATGGAAAGGAGGCAGCGAAAACCGGCTTGATAATATAAATAATATTTAATGATTAACTAAAACATAAGCACAAACACACACAGATGTCGGACAGCTGTCCGTAACTCTCTCTCTGTCGCACTGCCATCTCCAGTCGGCCTTTATCCCTCTCGGGCTAATCAGCCCAAATAGGGGCCAGGTGTGTGGAATCACGACCCGGCCCGGCCCTGCCACATTCCTCCCCTGTTCTCTCAGGCTGGGGAGCCCCCGGCATGACATACCGCCCCCCCCCCCCTTTTTTTTTTTTAATAATCTAATACTGTACTCATTATTGGACTTACTGTAAACGTCTCATCTGTAGTATGTGAGTCTATCCACTGGGAACTTACTACAACCTTTGGAATGTGAAAATAACATTTTGGTGAATTTTTATTTAATTTAAATATTCTAATACTGTATTCATATTATTGGACTTACTGTAAAAATCTCACTTGTAGTAGCTCAGTCTATTAACTGGCAAACTACTACAACATTTGGAATGTAAAAGTATACTTTTAATGTTTTATGTTTAACTTGCACATCAACTGTATGAGTGATTGGACACCGCCTGTTTAATAGTGAGTGGAAGTTTCAGATGGTCCCTTAAGTATGCTAAGCAATGAAAGCGCATTTTCAGTTATTATTCTGCAGCCACACCAACTGACAGTTATGAGTGCAGTGTATTATGTCTGTATATTATAGTTATATACAATTTATATTTATATACCATAACATCAAGCCAAGTGTGTGAAATCTTTGCAAATTTGCCGACGGCATAGAGTGTGGGTACGAGAAACCGAATATCCATAAAATATCAAACCTAAATCTAACTTTACTGTGCTCGGGGAGTTTAGGTGTGAGGGACTTGATCACCATGGAAATTATGCTAAAGGGAGTTCATGAATGCTTGTCTCTCAAAAGCTTGACCAGTGAATTTAAAATCAGCATTTACACATAGCCTTCACATTTGTCCGATAATAAAAGGCTCACAAAACTGTGTGTAATGAGGAAGTAAGCGCAAGTTTCGCGCACGAGACATTAAGGACATGCTTATTAATATTATACCCTTACCCAAACCCCTTATCTAAACCTAACCGATCAGTAGAGTGTATAGGAAGCTTTTGTGTGTGACAGAAGCAATTGTTGCATATTAGATGGAAATGATGTCCAGTGACGTCATTGGCTGTAGTGAAAGTTGTACGAATTTATATGAATTAGCCAAATTTAGAAAAGTCGTATGAATCCTAACGATTTCACCGTGAGAGTGTGTAGATCTTGTAACTGAACAACACTCCCCAATCTCATTTACTCACTCTGAGGCCTAAGGTAACTGTTTTCATTAATTAATAAGCAAAGTGTGTGCAGTTACCCACTGGCCTCATTCTTGTGTTTTTGTGGAAGCTTTTGGGCGCATCTGTATGAGGATGTCTCTTCTCTCGTATTTGTTCAGGTTATTAAAGTGACCTTCCCCCATTTTCATGGTAGCAGGATATTTACTTTGTTTCCTCAAATTTGTGATTGTGTGAGAACCTGATGCCAATTTCTTTCAGATAGTCAGCGATTAATAAAAGATTTTGGTATTTTGCTACATTTAGTTACTCAGTGAACAGAGCTACAGTGTTCCCACAAAAGGATTTTTTATACTGTACATACTGTATGTTTAATTGACCACCAGGCAGACATCCCTTTAGGTGCTCATAATTAAATGTAATTAATTGATTGTGTTCAATTTTTTTATTAAATCGTTTTTAGGACTCCACCATCCCCATGTAAATACAGTGTCAAGCAAAAGTATGTGGTCATAAAATGTGATCTAAGTATATAAGTCACAAGTATAGACAAACAGTGTGCTTTAGCTGTGGATTAGACCTGCACAATAGACTTACCACAGTATCATAATTTTCACACCGGTGCGGTGTTCACATTCAAACCTACTAACACCGGTATTACCGCTGGTTGGACGCTAAGTGGTACTATGGGGTAATTTCCGTTAAGCAGCAGCCTACGCAATAACGCAAGGCAGCTTGATTTCAAACTTTTAACTTTATTTTTTATTTATTTTAACTAAAAATTCAAATGAAACTGAAAAAAAAATGAAGTGCAATTCACATGTGTGTTGTTCAACTTTTTGAAAGATAGCTTTTCTACAGTTGTGAAGGGCAGCATCTCTTTGGCAACGAATCAACTTCATCAGTGCATCCGGGCTACCGGTCGGATATTTAGTTGTCCGGGCAAATACATCACTTATTGTGGGTTGTTGTGGGTTTAATGTTGGTGTTTTATTACCTTTCATCCCAGGACCCAGTTTAGCTGCTTCGGAAGGGTAATGACTTTGAATGTGTGTGAATAAATTTGTTTTGTTCCCTCTAGGTCTGGGCGATATGCAAGAAATATGTTCACAATATTTTTATAAAATATATATATCAAGTAGGATTGCGTGGTTTACCGGTAATAACGAAGTATCGCGATACCAAAAAAAAAATGTAAACGATATCATCTTGTTGCTAATTTTGGTACCATATTACAGTATGCTGTCATCAGCAAAATGCTATGAGAAGTGAAAAATCTGAGATGAAATCAATGACAAATTGAAAATAAAATTAAAACTTCTGGATAAGGCCAAATGTCAGATGTAATTTAATTAAATAATATACAGTCACATGCGCGACACGCTACAGAATGAACAAGAGGTGCCACTCTGCTCTGTCATATGATACACACAGGGCTGCACGCATGCGCACACACTCCACAAACGCAACACGCTGCTGGTGTTTAATTTTCATGCAGTGTGGTTTTTAGACTATAAACGGCTAACACTTAAATGAACACCTCCAGTGCAGCTTGGTGATTTCAGCTGAAGAGTTTCGATGAGAGTATCCCAGCATTAATGGGAAGCGTAATATAACTAACCCGTCAGTAACAGGAAAAACTGAAAGGTCTGTCAAAATAAAAGTCCCGCTTAACTGGATGCGTGAAATTGAAGACAGAAAACTACTGTATAAAAATGTAATATTCAAGAAGTAGCAATAATACTATAATAACAATTATATAATATTAAATGGTTGTTTTATTATTATTATTATTATTATTATTATCTGTACGCAATTTCACAAATGCAAGTGTTTTATCAGCATGTTGTGATTCAGCCATAGCAGCCTTGTACCACAGGTAATCAGATTTATTTTTAATTAATGTTTTCATTAATACTGTGAAGCACTGTTGTGCAGCATTTTATTTTACCAGACCATCATAAACCAACCTGAACCAACAATAGACCAGCATAAACCTATCACCAGCATAAATAAATCTGGATCAACACTATACCACCAAAATCAGACAGAACCAGCACCAGACCAACATAAACCAGTCTGAAGAAGCACCAGACCATCCTGAACCAGTTATCAGAAACTAGACCAGCATAAATAAATCTGGATCAGCACTATACCAGAATAAATCAGCCTGGACCAGTACTAGACTATCATAAACCATTCTGGATTAGCACCAAGCCAGCATAAACCAATCTTGATGAGCACCGTACCAGCATAAATTGGCCTGGACCATCACTAGACCACTGTAAAAAAAAATCTGGAACAGCATTATACAATCATGAACCAGAATGGATTAGCACCAGACCATCATAAACCAGCCTGGATCAGCATTAGACCACCTAAATAAGATGGAACCAGGACCAGACCAGCATAAATCAGTCTGAAGAAGCACCAGACCATCTTGAACCAGTGTTTATCAGAACCAAACCAGCATAAACCAATTTTGATGAGCACCGGACCATCATAAATCAGCCTGGACCAGTACTAGACCAGCATAAATAAGTCTGGATCAGCACCAGACCAGCATAGACCAGTCTGTATAAGCACCAGACCATCTTAAACTGGCCTGGACCAGCACTAGACCAGCATAAGACAATTTTGATGTGCACTGTGCAAGCATAAACTGGCCTGCACCAACACTAGACAAGCAAAAACCAGCCAGTCGAGAAAATGACCTGGTCCTATTTTACTCCAAAATCAAAACAAACAAATACAAAATTTCATTTTACATATAAAAAATGAAGCCTAGTTTTAGGGCCATTGAGATTTTTTACATTGTGTCATTATTAATTTTCATTAACGTAATGCGAATTAAAGATACAGTGCATCTGGAAAGTATTCACAGCGTTTCACTTTTTCCACATTTTGTTATGTTACAGCCTTATTCCAAAATGGATTAAATTCATTATTTTCCTCAAAATTCTACAAACAATACCCCATAATGACAACATGAAAGAAGTTTGTTTGAAATCTTCGCAAATTTAAAAAAAAAAAAAAAAAAAAAAAGAAAACACGTGTACATAAGTATTCACAGCCTTTGCTCAATAATTTGTTGAAGCACCTTTGGCACCAATTACAGCCACAAGTCTTTTTGAGTATGATGCTACAAGCTTGGCACACCTATTTTTGGGCAGTTTCTCCCATTCTTCTTTGCAGGACCTCTCAAGCTCCATCAGGTTGGAGAGCGTCAGTGCACAGCCATTTTCAGATCTCTCCAGAGATGTTCAATCGGGTTCAAGTCTGGGCTCTGGCTGGGCCACTCAAGGACATTCACAGAGTTGTCCCGTAGCCACTCCTTTGTTATCTTGGCTGTGTGCTTAGGTTCATCTTCCAACAGGACAACCGCCCTTCGCCCCAGTCTGAGGTCCTGAGCGCTCTGGAGCAGGTTTTCATCAAGGATGTCTCTGTACATTGCTGCATTCATCTTCCCTCGATCCTGACTAGTCTCCAAGTTCCTGCCGCTGAAAAACATCCCCACAGCATGATGCTGTCACCACCATGCTTCACTGTAGGGATGGTATTGGCCAGGTGATGAGCGGTGCCTGGTTTCCTCCAGACATGATGCTTGCCATTCAGGCCAAAGAGTTCAATCTTTGTTTCTCATGGTCTGAGAGTCCTTCAGGTGCCTTTTGGCAAACTCCAGGTGGGCTGTCATGTGCCTTTTACTGAGGAGTGGCTTCCGTCTTGCCACTCTACCATACAGGCCTGATTGGTGGAGTGCTGCAGAGATGGTTGTTCTTCTGGAAGGTTCTCCTCTCTCCACAGAGAAACGCTGGAGGTGAACGCTGGTCACCTCCCTGACTAAGGCCCTTCTCCCCCGATCGCTCAGTTTGGCTGGGTGGCCAGCTCTAGGAAGAGTCCTGGTGGTTCCAAACTTCTTCCATTTACGGATGATGGAGGCCACTGTGCTCATTGGGACCTTCAATGCTGCAGAAATTTTTCTGTACCCTTCCTCAGATCTGTGCCTCAATACAATCCTGTCTTGGAGGTCTACAGACAATTCCTTGGACTTCATGGCTTGGTTTGTGCTCTGACATGCATTGTTAACTGTGGGACCTTATATAGAACGGTGTGTGCCTTTCCAGATCATGTCCAATCAACTAAATTTACCACAGGTGGACTCCAATCAAGTTGTAGAAACATCTAAAGGATGATCAGTGGAAACAGGATGCACCTGAGCTCAATTTTGAGTGTCATGGCAAAGGCTGTGAATACTTATGTATGTGATTTATTTTGGGTTTTTATTTTTAATAATTTGCAAAGATTTCAAACAAACTTCTTTCACGTTGTCATTATGGGGTATTGTTTGTAGAATTTTGAGGAAAATAATGAATTTAATCCATTTTGGAATAAGGCTGTAACATAACAAAATGTGGAAAAAGTGAAACGCTGTGAATACTTTCCGGATGCACTGTATATTATTTAAATTGTTACATTTTTATACTGTACATAATTTCAGATGATTTTAATTAAAGTCATTGTACAACAGCATCTTTATTACTGTAATATAGTAAAAAATAAAAAAGACTGTTAAGGTATTGAAAATGAGAATAGTAAAAGTAAAACATCCATTATGTGTAATGGTAATGAGAACTGGGTTGTAAAATTTGCTTTAGTGTCCTGAACGTATGGTCACAATGTAAAAAATCGAAATGGTCCTAAAAGTAGGCTTCATAAATAGACTTCAGTTTCATTTTTTTTATTGATTTGAAGTTAAATTTGACAGGTTTTGTGAGAAATTTGCAACAAGAATGTAATAGTATATGTTTGTATTCCACTTACCCGTAGACACAGTGAGCAGCACTGACTATCCACTGGTCACTGATGATTGATCCTCCACAGAGATGCTGGTTCTGGTAATGCAAGCTAACCTGCCATGGGACCTGCCCAGGGCTCGATAAATTTCCTCCTGCAATACGACTCCTGGTAGGTGGTGTGGAACCACAATCTACATAACAGAAAATGAAACTAGATTAGTATATTTTCGGGAAATGGTGATGCTTGCCCATGCAAAAGTCATTACCATGATGCTACAGTGTTGTGGGTGGTTGGCAGGACATAGCTATGCGGTTGCTATGGGTTACTGAGGGGGTTTTAGTGCATTGCTACTTGGTTGATAAGGTGTTCTAGGTGATTGCTAGGGTGTTGCTTACTGGCACAGGCCAAAAGAGCCCACTCAAAGTCTCTATGATTTTCCGGTCCGTAGACATGGCTCTGGTGCTTACTTCAATGTAAGTTTAAGGCATTTTTAAGGCAGTTTTATTGTCCAGCAGGTCCAATCACTTAGAAATGTAATAGCACAGCTCTCCTCAACAAGCAGCACAATTTGAGATATCATTAATGTCCATAGCACACAAATAGTGTGGGATGAGTCACATTCTGAAGTTTAATACTTGTTAAATCCCGGAGTCACGTGACGCCATGCGAGGTTCGGACGTGTGAATGGCGAGCTCTGTGCACTTTGCTAGTTTTGATACTTCTAATGATATAAACCGGTTAGATTCGATACACCCTGACCCATAACTGTTCTAGGAAGACAATATGTCAAAGAATTCAAAATCCTCAGGCTTTGGAGACATTAAAAGTCACTTACGTGCTCAAGCTGACGCCCCTCCGGAGGCCTCGAGCCAGGGAGTCGATTTGGCTGGAGAGATGAAAGAAATTCGGTGAGAATTGCTGAACGTATCAGCAATGCTGATGAAGGTCATTGCTGACTTGGAGGATCTTGCTGCAATATGTCGATCGATCACAGCCATGGAGATGAAATTCACTGAGATGGTTACAAGAGTTGGGGATGTCGAAATGGATTGATTATCTGGAGGCATCAGAGAGGGAATTAGCTGCTAATCCGTTAGCAACCAAGGCGGATTTGGAGCGGGTCTGGGAGAAGTTGGAGGATTTGGAGGATCGTAGCCGGCAGAATAACGTCCGAATTGTTGGAATTCCTGAGGGAGCAGGGGGTCCGAATATGGTGGAATTCCTGGACGGGCTCTTTCCGAATCTGCTTGACATAACAGGCCATAACAGCTCACAGGGTCCCGGCTCGGCGATCCGCTGAGGGAGACAGGCCCTGATCAATTCTGGCCAAATTTCTGAGATCATCACACAAATATGTCGTGTTACATGAGGCGAGGAGTAAAGGAAGGCTTTCTTGGAAGAACCACAGCATTTTCTTGTTCCCAGACTTTGCGAATTGGACAAGAGAGGAACACATTGTGGCAGCGGGGGTGTGGTCAAGCATTTCTCCGGAGAGAGAGAAAGCGGTAAGGGCACTTACACTGAGCTAAATTATGTCTAACACCTGTCTCTAATTTCAGTGAGCACAGGGAGAGCGGCATAAAAGAGCCACACCGCAAGTAGACGAGAGAGAGAGCCTGGGTACCAGAGATCATATTGTGAAGCCGAGAAGTGATTATTGTGAAGCTGAGATCAGTGTGGTTATTAAAAAGGATCTTACCTGTGAGTAGAACAACCTGTCTCCTGTGTCCTCCTTAAAGACTGTCCCTTACACACATCAAGTGAAAAAAACATCAAAAGAAGGTCGCTTTTGTACTAATGTTCCTGGCCAAATTGAGAATATATACTAAGGATGTCCGTAAAGTATTTACATGTCCCCAGCAAGCCATGTCCTTCATAAAGTCAATGGACTGAGTAAGTCATTTTGTGGTACTTGCATTGCAGCCAAGTGAGCCTGACTCACTGAACATTCACTTGACTGTCCGAGGAAACTGGTTGCCTTTTTTGTTTATTTTTGTGCTGGTTCCACCTAGCTGCTGGAGTTTGTTTTATGTAGCAGCACTCCTTCGGGACAGTTTTGTGGATGAATCTGTATGTTCTTTGTGCTAATGCCTCCTATTGGTTGGAGTTTGTTTTGTAGAGTATTTCTTGCAGGACATTGGAGTGATTGGATCATTTGTTGCACTCATGTAGCAGTTGAATGGGCCGGCTCACTGAACATTCGTTTGACTGTCCAAAGAAACTGAACAGACTTTTTTTATTACATTTTTTTTGTGTGTGTGCTAGTTCCGCTAGAGGCTGGAGTTTGTTTTGTGGAGGAACACACCTTCGGGACAGTTATGTGGATGAATCTACACATTCTTTGTGTTTATCCCGCCTATTGTTTGGAGTTTGTTTTATAGATTATCTTCTGTTGTGTAATACTGTCTTACAAAATTTGTATAGAAACACCGGACTTGAGCAATCCGACGGCAAAGTTGTCGTGGGGGCTCTCGTAGGCGTACATGGACTGTTTGAGTTTAGAGGGATGGATGCCGGTTGGTGCTGTCGTGCGCAGGGTTAATGTTTTTCTTTTTTCTGTTTGTTTGGTTCGGGGGGAAGTTTGGAGCTTGATTGTTGCACTGATGTGGAATGTGGTCTTTATAATTTTATTTTTGACACACAATCTATTTTTTCTAATATGTAAAAATGTCAAATGTTAGTATGAGTGGGGGTCACATGACACCATGCAAGAAGCAGACATGTGAGCAACGAGCTCTGCACACTTTGCTAAATTTTTAATTATTTTTATGTTATAATCTGGTGAAATTTGATACATCCAGTTACACATTTGCTTTTTGAGGCAAAACATGGCAAAGAAGTCAAAATCCTCGGGCTCTGGAGACATTAAAAGACACTTACGTGTTCAGGATGAAAGTCCGGACAGGCCTACAGACCGGGGACTCGATTTGGATGGCGTGGCAGGAGAGGAGATCCAGCGTCAGTTGTCCAACATGTCGGTGATGTTGACGGGGGTTCTTGCTGACTTGGAGGATCTCGCTGTAATATGTCGATCGATTACGGCGATGGAAATCAAATTATCTGGGATAGTTGCAAGAGTGACTGATGTTGAGAGACAAATCGATTTTCTGGAATCTTCGGAGAGGGAATTAACTGCTAATCCGCCCGCGACCAAAGTTGATTTGGAACATCTGCTCGAAAAGCTTGAAGATCTTGAGAATAGAAGCCGCAGGAATAATGTTCGAATTGTTGGAATTCCTGAGCATGAGGAGGGCAGAGATATGGTGAAATTCCTAGACGAGCTTTTCCCGAGTCTGCTCGACATAACAGGCCACAAGCTGGAAATCGAGCGAGCTCCCAGAGACCCAGCTCACAGATTTGCTGAGGGAGACAGGCCCCGATCGATTTTGGCCAGATTTCTGAGATCATCTGATAAAGATCTTATGATGCACCAGGCGAGGAGCAAAGGGAAGCTTTCTTGGAAGAACTATAATATTTTCTTGTTCCCGGACTTTGTGAGTTCGACAAGAGAGAACCGTGATCGGTTCAAGGAATTTAAGAAACTCTTACATCAGCGAAAGATCACTTTTGCTCTGATGTTTCCGGCCAAACTGAGAATAGAAATGAAGGACGGTCGGAAAGTATTTACATGTCCCAATCAGGCAAAGTCTTTTATTGAATCAATGGGTGAGTAAACCATTGGGTGTTTCTCATGTGAGTGGGTCGACTCGCTGTCCTTACTCTGGCTTTTGAGGAAGCTGGGCATCATTTTGGTTTCTTTTTACTTTTTGCGTTGGCTCCGCCGAGCGGCTGGAGCTTGTTTTGTGAATAACACTTTTCCTTAAAGAAACTTTTGCATTGATGAAAGATTACATTTGCATTGAAGTTCCCGGCCAGTTTGAGAGTGCACACTACGGATGACCACAAAATATCTACATGCTCACACAAAGGATGTCTTTTATAAAGTTGACGGATTGTGTAAGTCATGGTATATACTTTTATGCGGCCTCCGAATGAATTGACTCAACCATCCGAGGAACCGGGATGCCGTTTCTTTTTGTATTGGTTCTGCCTAGCGGCCGGAGCTTGTTCTATTGAATAACACTCCTATGGAACAGCTGTGGATTAATCTGTTCGTTCTTCGTGCATATTCCTCCTGCTGGCTGTAGTTTGTTTTGTTGAGTATTTTTACGGGACATTGGAATGATCACGTCATCCGTTGAACTCATAACAGCCGGCTCACTGAACATATCTGAACGGTTTTATATCAGCTGGAATTTGTCTTGTGGAAGATCACACCTTTGAGACAGTACTGTGAATGAATCTACACATTCTTTGTGTTCATTCTTCCTATTGGCTGGGGTTTATTTTACAAAGTATTTTCTGTTATGTAATTTTGCCTCACAAATTTGTGAGTTTATGCCCTGGTGAGTTTAGAGGTGTTGCCACATACAGAGAAAAAGAAATCATATAGTTGGTGCCTTAATGTGTCCCTTTTGCAAAATCCTGATTTTCAGCAAATGTTAAAGACTGAAATCAGTGTTTATATGGAGACCAACTGGTTCTCAGTATCCTCTGTGGGCGTGGCTTGGGAGGCACTTAAAGCGGTTCTTAGGGGCCGGATCATACAGTATGCATCATTCACCAAAAAAATCCAAAGCAAGAGAACTCGTGGAGTTGGAAGGGAATATTAAAATTGCCGAGGCAGAGCTGAAGCGCCGAATGTCATCTGATGGCCTCAGACAATTGACCCGATTGAAATATAGATATAAAACTATTTTGCAGCGGAAGGTGGAGTTTTGGCTATTCAGGGCAAGACAGTCATACTTTGGGTTGGGGGACAAAGCAGGGAAGCTTTTGGCTAGATACATAAAGCAGAGGGAGTCTTTTTCTACCATTCCCTAAGTGAAATCTGCTGGTGGGGAAATATTTACCTCGGCCGTTGATATTAATAATGCTTTTAAAGAATTTTATCTTGATCTTTATGGTTCCATGTCTTCATCTACTGATGAAGATATTAGGAACTTTGTGGAACCATTAGAACTCCCTAAACTGACGACTGAGCAAAACAATTATCTTGATTCTGAGATAACTTTGGAAGAGCTGGTGAGGTAATTAAGGCCTTGCCTACAGGTAAGGCTCCTGGCCAGATGGTTTTGCCACTGAATTTTTTAGATCTTATGCTACAGAATTGGCTCCACTTTTGTCAGAAGTTTATACGGAATCATTAAAGAATGGAAAGTTTCCACCAACCATGACACAAGTCTGGATCAGTCTGATCCTTAAAAAGGACAAAGATCCAAGCAAGTGTAAGAGTTACCGTCCAATTTCACTGATCCAGCTAGACGTAAAAATATTGTCAAAAATTCTGGCTAACCGATTAAGTAAAGTTATGACAACTCTTATACATATAGATCAGGTGGAGTTTATTCGGGGCCGCAGCTTTCCTGATAATATTAGGCGTTTGATCAATATCATGTGGTCAGTGGCGAATGATTAGACTCTGGTCGCGGCCATCTCAGTTGATGCCGAAAAGCATTTGATATGGTTGAATAGGATTATCTTTTTAAGATTTTGGAAATATACAGGTTCAGGAATACTTTTATTGGATGGATTAAGTTACTTTATAGACACCTGGTAGCGGCGGTACAAACAAATTGATTAATTTCAGATTATTTTACTCTGGATAGGGGCACCCGGCAGGGTTGCCCTCTTTCCCCATTATTGTTCTGTCTTGCCCTGGAACCATTAGCAGCTGTGATAAGAAGGGAAGATGATTTTCCAGGGGTGGTGGTGGGAGGTATGGCGCATAAGCTTTTGCTTTACGCAGATGATATTTTATTATTTGTGTCTGACCCCATTAGATCTATGCCTTGCCTCCACAGAGTTATTAATTCCTTTTCTAAATTCTCAGCACACAGAGTCAATTGGTCTAAATCGAAGCTTTGGCTCTGACAGCGTACTGCCTAGTAACGGCTTTTTAGCCGGGCACCTTCCAGTGGCCCAAACAGGGCATTAAGTATTTGGTCATTTTATTCCCAGCAAATTTATGTGATTTAGATAGAGTTAATTTTGACCCCTTAATAAAAAGGTTTTCGAGCGATGTGGGCAGGTGGGCTTCATTACATTTGTCTATGATTGGGAAGGTTAATGTTATTAAAATGAACTATATTCCAAAATTCAACTACCTGCTACAATCTCTCCCTATAGATGTCCCCCTCTCTTATTTCAAGCAATCTGATATCATAGCAAAGTCCTTCATTTGGAATGATAAACGTCCCAGATTATATTTCAGTAAGCTGCATAGGCCGATTGACAAAGGTGGGCTAGGCCTATCCAAGATTTTGTTTTATTATTATGCATTCGGTCTCAGACATTTGGCTCATTGGTCACTTCCACCTGAGAGAGCCTCTCCCTGGTTTTGTATTGAACAGGACATTCTTGCCCCTATTTTGAAATTGCAATGCCTTTCTATCAAACTAATCTTAGAAGTTAAATTACACCCTGTTATATCACATTTGCACTCGGTATGGACAAAAGTGTCCAGAGTGTTTAACTCAGACATTTATTTATGCACCCCACCCCCCTAAAGTGGCAGATACTCTGGGAGAGGTGATTACTGCTTTTGGAAAAGGACATGAGGCATCAGTGTAATTCTCCCTGTTAATTCAGAGTTTGGGGGATGGAGCTTTAACTTCTATCAGAGATTATGGGAGAAAGATTTAAACTTGGTATTGGAGGAGGGAGTGTGTGCTAGGATTCTAAAAAACATCAAGTCTGCATCTAGAGATGCAAGGGTATGCCTTATGCAATTCAAGATTTTACATAGATTCTGTTGGACCCCCTCTAGATTGTATAGGCTTGGTCTTAAAGCCACACCCACCAACTGGCAATGGTAATCAGAAGATGGAGACACAACCCATGTTTTTGGTGGTGTGTTAAGATCTAAGAATTTTGGTTGAAGGTTCAGAGTTTTATATGTGACATATTGGGCACTCAGATTTCATTTTGCCCCAGACTCTGTATTTTGGGCGATGGGGCGGTCATCAATATGGGGGATAACACATAAAAAATTGGGTTCTGGCCAGGAAGTCAGATGGAGCTTCCATGGAAGTCAGATGGAGCGACCTCTTTTCTGGAGTGGTGTGAGGAGATGGGGAGGGTGGCAGCTTTCGAGGAAGTGTCAAGTAGAAGGCTGAGGTTTTGGGATTTTTTGATAGGAAATAGGGCAATTATTTAGTGTTTTTGGGGGACTCTCGGGGAGGGGCTGTGGAGAGAGAAGTTTAGTTTTAATTATGTATGATTATTATATTTTCATGTTGTAGCAACGTTGTTGTGCCTTATTTTCACTTTGAAAGCATTGTTAAAGATAAATGTTACTTTATACAACCTTCACAATGTATACCTTACTCAGAATTGCTGTCCGGCGACTGAACATAAGGACAATTGCATTTCAGACCGTACTTGGAACGGCAATTTTTTGCATGCACAGTGAGGGGAGTTAATCACTTTTGTACATTTCAGTGTGGACAAGAAACATTTGGAAAACACTTGAAAACGGATGTGTGGATGGAGTGCATTTTGAAAATGAAAACGGCGTTTTCAAATGTATCCGGATAAATGTGGGCAATAGTAATTAATTTTTTAACAATAGTGATACTTGCCTTAGTAGTGCTTACTAATGATCAAATAATGCCATATCAGAATGGTTGAAAACTTTCTTAACTTCAAAAACAAAATATACATTTTGAGAGACAGAGTAAAATTTGTTTATTTGATCAAAATGTTTAATTAAAAGAAAAAAAAAATATTAGCCACTTACCTATACATTTGAGAACAGTCACTGTGCCAAAACTTTGTCTTTCTGTGAAGACAGTCTTTCTGTGAAGATGGAAATGTTTAGTGGCGTCAGTATCTCTGTCTGTACCACACACACAGTCACAATGTTCCCATTCTGCCTCATTTTTATGCCTCCATTTACTATTGTATTAAAGCAAATCGATCTTAGCTGCCATGTCAGACTGAGCCACAGGTCTCTCATTTATCATCCATCCTTTTTCATTATTTCAGAAAGGAGTCGATGTCCTCTTTCTTTTTTTAAGGCACATTATCCCACAGACAGCATCTGCTTAAAACACCATCTTAGCTGCTAAGTACAGTGCTGTGAACAGTGCATTTCTTCTGTTTTTGTGTATATCTCACAATGGTAAATTGTTTAAAAAATTCACACAAAATCTAACATAAAACGAAGGCAATCTGAGTAAACACAAAATACTGTTATTTATTTTATTTATTTATTTATTTATTATTCCCATTTTCCCCCTTAATTTGGAATGCCCAATTCCCACTACTTAGTAGGTCCTCGTGGTGGCGCGGTTACTCACCTCAATCCGGGTGGCGGAGGACAAGTCTCAGTTGCCTCCACTTCTGAGACCGTCAATCCGTGCATCTTATCACGTGGCTCGCTGTGTGTGACACCGTGGAGACTCACAGCATGTGGAGGCTCATGCTATTCTCCGCGATCCATGCACAACTTACCACGCACCCCATTGAGAGCAAGAACCACTAATCGCGACCACGAGGAAGTTACCCCATGTGACTCTATCCTCCCTAGCAACTTTTTAAGATTTTGGAAATATACGGGTTCGGGAATACTTTTATTGGATTGGATGTATTAAGTTACTTTATAGACACCCGGTAGCGGGTGTAGAAATTATGAGGAAAAAGGTGACTGAAATACATCAGTCTGGGAAGGGTTACAAAGCTATTTCAAAGGCTCTGGGACTCCAAAGAACCACAGTGAGAGCCATTATCTCCAAATGGAGAAAACTTGGCACAGTAGTGAACCTTCCCAGAAGTGGCTGACCTTCCAAAATTCCTCCAAGAGCACAGCGACAACTCATCCAGGAAGTCACAAAAAAAGCCAAGGACGACATCCAAGGAAATGCAGGCCTCTCTCGCATCAATAAAAGTCACTGTTCATGACTCCACTATCAGAAAGACACTGGCCAAAAATGGCATCCATGGAAGAGTGGCAAGGCGAAAACCACTGCTAACCCAGAAGAACGTTAAAGCTAGTCTGAATTTTGCCAAAACACACCTTGATGATTCTCAAACCTTTTGGAAGAATATCCTGTGTACTGATGAGTCGAAAGTGGAACTGTTTGGAAGACAGGGTTCCCGTTACATCTGGCATAAATTAAACACAGAATTCCACATAAAGAACATCATACCTACGGTCAAGAATGGTGGTGGTAGTGTGATGGTGTGGGGATGCATTGCTGCTTCAGAGCCAGGGCGACTTGCAATAATTAAGGGAAACATGAATTCTACTCTCTGCAAGACTGGTCATCAGTCCGTGAACTGAAGCTCAAGCGCAACTGTATTATGCAGTAAGACAATGATCCAAAGGAGTAAGTTCACCTCTGAATGGCTCAAAAGAAGCTAAATTAAAGTTTTGGAGGGTTAGTGGTGTAGTCAAAGTCCTGACTTGAACCCGATTGAGATGCTGAGGCAGGACCTTTTAACGGGCAGTTCATGCTCGAAAACCCTCCAATGTGACTGAACTAAAGCAGTTCTGCAAAGAAGAATGGGCCAAAATTCCACCACAGTGTTGTGAAAGACTGATCTCCAGTTATCGGAAGCGTTTGGTTGCAGTTGTTGCTGCTAAAGGTGGCACAACCAGCTATTAAGTTTAAGGGGACAGTTAGTTTTTCACAAGGGTGATATAGGTGTTAAATAACTTTTTGGCTTCAATAAAAATATATATACAGTACTGTGCAAAAGTTTGAGGCACTTGTGAAAAATCTTGCATAGTGAGGAAGTCTTCAAAAATAATGAAATAAATAGTTTTCATTTATCACTTAATGTCAAACAAAGTCCAGTAAACATAAAAAAGCTAAATCAATATTCGGTTTTTCTTGGTTGTTGGCAGATAGGATGTTCCAAGCTTCTTGAAGAATTTGCCACATTTCTTTTAACTATTTAGGCTGTCTCAATTGCTTCTGTCCCTATATGTATATGTAACAGACTCGATGATCTGTGGGGGGATTTGTGGGGGCCATGACATCTGTTGAAGGGCTCCCTGTTCTTCTATTCTAATATTTTCTATTTGCAAAAGTAATGTTTGGGAGTCTACCATTTATATTTCCTATTGACACACTAAAGCTGAATATACAGGTGCATCTCAATAAATTAGAATGTCGTGGAAAAGTTCATTCATTTCAGTAATTCAACTCAAATTGTGAAACTCGTGTATTAAATAAATTCAATGCACACAGACTGAAGTAGTTTAAGTCTTTGGTTCTTTTAATTGTGATGATTTTGGCTCACATTTAACAAAAACCCACCAATTCACTATCTCAAAAAATTAGAATATGGTGACATGCCAATCAGCTAATCAACTCAAAACACCTGCAAAGGTTTCCTGAGCCTTCAAAATGGTCTCTCAGTTTGGTTCACTAGGCTACACAATCATGGGGAAGACTGCTGATCTGACAGTTGTCCAGAAGACAATCATTGACACCCTTCACAAGGAGGGTAAGCCACAAACATTCATTGCCAAAGAAGCTGGCTGTTCACAGAGTGCTGTATCCAAGCTTGTTAACAGAAAGTTGAGTGGAAGGAAAAAGTGTGGAAGAAAAAGATGCACAACCAACTGAGAGAACCACAGCCTTATGATTGTCAAGCAAAATCGATTCAAGAATTTGGGTGAACTTCACAAGGAATGGACTGAGGCTGGGGTCAAGGCATCAAGAGCCACCACACACAGACATGTCAAGGAATTTGGCTACAGTTGTCGTATTCCTCTTGTTAAGCCACTCCTGAACCACAGACAACATCAGAGGTGTCTTACCTGGGCTAAGGAGAAGAAGAACTGGACTGTTGCCCAGTGGTCCAAAGTCCTCTTTTCAGATGAGAGCAAGTTTTGTATTTCATTTGGAAACCAAGGTCCTAGAGTCTGGAGGAAGGGTGGAGAAGCTCATAGCCCAAGTTGCTTGAAGTCCAGTGTTAAGTTTCCACAGTCTGTGATGATTTGGGGTGCAATGTCATCTGCTGGTGTTGGTCCATTGTGTTTTTTGAAAACCAAAGTCACTGCACCCGTTTACCAAGAAATTTTGGAGCACTTCATGCTTCCTTCTGCTGACCAGCTTTTTAAAGATGCTGATTTCATTTTCCAGCAGGATTTGGCACCTGCCCACACTGCCAAAAGCACCAAAAGTTGGTTAAATGACCATGGTGTTGGTGTGCTTGACTGGCCAGCAAACTCACCAGACCTGAACCCCATAGAGAATCTATGGGGTATTGTCAAGAGGAAAATGAGAAACAAGAGACCAAAAAATGCAGATGAGCTGAAGGCCACTGTCAAAGAAACCTGGGCTTCCATACCACCTCAGCAGTGCCACAAACCGATCACCTCCATGCCATGCTGAATTGAGGCAGTAATTAAAGCAAAAGGAGCCCCTACCAAGAATTGAGTACATATACAGTAAATGAACATACTTTCCAGAAGGCCAACAATTCACTAAAAATGTTTTTTGGTGGGTAGTGAATTGGTGGGTTTTTGTTAAATGTGAGCCAAAATCATCACAATTAAAAGAACCAAAGACTTAAACTACTTCAGTCTGTGTACATTGAATTTATTTAATACACGAGTTTCACAATTTGAGTTGAATTACTGAAATAAATGAACTTTTCCACGACATTCTAATTTAATGAGATGCACCTGTATAAATAACCATCTTAAGACAAATGCTTTTGTGAAACAACTTATGTGTCTAAGACTTTTGCAGAGTACTGTATATATATTTGAAAACTGTATTTTGTGTTTACTCAGGTTGCCTTTGTTTTATGTTGTATCTTGTCTGAAGATCTAAAACAATTTAGTATGAATAATACACAAAAATAGAAGAAATCAGGAAGGGGTAAATACTTTTTCACAGCACTGTATAAGATAGGGCAGCCGTTCTAACATTTCAGTGAATTATAAATTGTCTTTCTACTTTATGCCAGAGAAACAGAGAGTGCCTCTGTACTGACTGCTTTTTTAGATATCAAAGAGACTTCTGAAATGTGATCTCGTCTTCATCAATGTCACAAGTATAGAAAAAATACAATGTGCTTAAGCTAACAACACACAAACAATTATAATCTTGCATGTCTTTATTGAACGTATCCCATCAAACATTCACAGTGCTGTGGAAAAAAGTACGTGAACCCTTCGATTTAATAACTGGTCGATCTTCCTTTGGCAGCCATAACCTCAACCAAGTGTTTCCGGTAGCTGCAAATTAGACCTGCACAACGTTCAGAAGGAATTTGGACCATTCTTCCTTACAGAACTTCTTCAGCTCAGCCATATTCTTAGGATGTCTGGTATGAATGGCTCTCTTGCTGTCATTCCACAGCATCTCTATTGGGTTAAGGTCTGGGCTCTGATTGGGCCACTCCAAAATGTGGAATTTCTTTTTTTGATGCCATTCTGTAGTGGATTTACTTCAATGTTTAGGGTCATTATCCTGCTGCATCACCCAGCTTCTACTGAGCTTCAGCTAGTGCACAGCCACCCTGACATTATCCTGTAGGATTGATAAACTCCCTCAATGATGGCAAGCGGTCCAGGCCCTGAAGCATCAAAGCAACCCCAAATCATGATGCTCCGTCCACCGTACTGCACTGTTGGGATAATGTTTTCATGTTGGTATGCGGTGCCCTTTTTATACCATACTTAGTGCTGCGTGTTCTTCCCAAACAATTCAACCTTAGTTTCATCAGTACTCAAAACATTTTCCCAGTAGCATTGTGGAGTGTCAAGGTGGTCTTTGGCAAACTTCAAGCACACAGCAATGTTTTTGTTGGAAAGCAGTGGCTTCCTTCATGATGTCCTGCCATGGACACCATGCCTGTTTAATTTTTTCCGTATAGTAGACTCATGAACAGAGATGTTAGACAGTTCCAATGAATCCTTCAAGTCTTTAGCTGTCACTCTAGAGTTCTTTACCTCATTGAGCATTCTGCAGTGTGCCCTTTGAGTCATCATGGCTGGATGGCCACTTCTAGGGAGAGTAGCCACAGTACTAAATTGTCTCCATTTATAGACAATTTGTCTAACTGTGGACCCTTTCCAGCTTTATGCAAATAAACAATTCTTGATCGTAGGTCTTCTAAGATTTCTTTTTTGTGAGGCATGGTCCACTTCAGAAGATGCTTCTTGTGAATAGCAAACTCAAAATGTTTGAGTGCTTTTTATAAGTCAAAGTAGCCCCAACCCACACCTGCAATCTCCTTTCATTAATTGGATGCCAGGTTTGCCAACTACTGACTATAATTAGCTATTGTTGACGTCTTTAGCCTATGATTTTCCAAACTACACTGTGAATATTTGAACGATGTATTCAATATGTATAATAACACTACAGTAATTTGTGTTATTAGTTAAAACTGATTGTCTTTGTTCAATACTGTAACTTAGATAAAGATCAAACCAAATTTTAAGACATATCTATACATAAATGCAGGTAATTCCAAAGGGTTCATATACTTTTTCTTGCCACTGTACTTTAGACTGATTCCAAAGCACCCCTGATTAGATTTTTAAAGGCTAAATAATGCTGATTTCAACTGTTGGTTTCTACAAACATCCCTACAGACCCCTAACAAAATTGTAAACAGAGATTAGTCATTTCAAAAGTTCTATGCAAGCAGGTTTGTAAGTTTGGGATCACCTGATGAAGGAAGCGTTGTGGATCTTGAAGGTTTCTAGAAAGGCTCGTTGGTTGATGTTAATAGCACTAGATCGTTCTGGAAAATGGCTTCAATGGAGGAGATGGGAATAGCATTAGAGCTCATGTAGCTACAATCAGAGCAAGACAAAGGAACAAAAGAGCAATACTATTAGTTATTCAAAAGCTATTAAGAAACAATCAGATAACACTTGAAAACATTAATGAACACAATCAGAAAACGGCTTTCCACTGATTGCACTGTAACTGACAGTATAATTAAAAGTACACTCAGAAATAAAAGTTACATTTAGATCAAATACACCAATTCTCGCAAGTTTTATTCAAATACTGTATTTAAAAGACACACAGACATATCCAACACATGCACATTTGGTCTGTCTCACTCTTTATTCACTTTCATTCATCTAAAAATATGAAGAAAACAATCTAAAACAATAATTTTACAAATTCACATGCCCATATAAAGTAAACCGATTTGGCTTGCAGTCCACAATGGATTGGAACAAACTTCGCTTTATACATTGCACTTAAAATAACTTAAATCTTAAATCAACTCGGGCCAAGATACACGACGTAGTAAAGGCAAACAGTGATGTCAAAGTTATTTAGACCTTATAAGAACAGAGCTCTAAAATTAAAGGATAAACAAAACAATATAGATGGTTAAATTTTGACCTACTTTTGGTGAAAGTGTTTGTGATTTTTTTTGCGACCCTAGAGACGATTTTTCTTTCTTTCATTTAATGGCAGACTGATTTTAAGTGGATTAACTATGCAGGTAATGAGGCCACCGGGAACAGAGAAACATTATTATTCATAGACACATGCACACACACACACACACATACACACACACACACACAAGGAGATTATCAGCTTATTTCTGAGTTAAAAAGGGAAATCCCTGCTCTGGTCTGGGAAATTATTTATATTTAAAGACATGTAGAATAGAAAATATGCTAGCATTGACACAATAAGCGAGTTTACATGTACGATATTAAATGGTTTTCCTCTACCAGGCTGAGGTCAGAAAAAATGGTTTAAGCAAAAAATGCTCGGCATATGTAGATTTTGCAGGCCAGAGATCTCCAAATCTCCAGACTCTCCAAAAGAGGATGGGATTACTCCAAAAGGGGGCATCGTTTACACACATGGTTAGGGTTAGGGCAAGAGTAAAATTAGGAGCGCTCTATAAATTTGCTGGTGGTTTGGAGCTCCCACCCCTTTTTGCAGCTCTGCTAACAGCTATATCCTTTTTAGATTTTTGCCCATTACCTCGATTTTGTGTTGTATGTAAACACCTTTACCAGCGTTCTTACTGGCTTATCTAATGTGCGCAAGTGTTGTGCGCAACATGACTCTTTATGTTTTGATGTCAAAAGCAGAGAATAACTGCAAATGATTTTAAATCTCATGCAAACATGGTTTTCGTTGTCTGAATTTTTTCAACAAACTGATTTTTGGTCGTTTTTAACATACTGCACATGTAAACATTCTCATAATGACGTAATGCTCTATAGACAGTTTGGTGATAGTCCGATGTAAAGTTCACACCACTGTGGGTGTTTGAATGGAGACTGAAAGTCCATATTAACTGTGCCATTTGCAACAATGGTTTCTGTTTTTATGGTGTGGAACTCCATAGATATATTTGCTTGTCCCAAAGGTGGAATCTATCTGCAACTCACCCACTGAAATAAGAGAGACTCAAGATAGCACATACTGTAGTAATTCATTGTACCTGTTGTATCCCAATTGTCTGCAGGCTAAGGAGCTCAGGTTGGAATTCCAACCTTCAAAACACACAGTCCTCCATAAACCATATAGACGGGAAAAGACTGAGAGTCTCAACCCACCACAGTTGAGTTCATCTTCTCCATCTCCACAGTTCTGGACTCCATCACACACAGCTGTTCTACTGATACACCGAACTGATGACACACAGCGGAGCTTTCCTGAACAACTATCCAGACCCACTAAGGAGAAAAACAGACTGTCACAAACACAATTACACACATACACTAAACTTAAAACAAGCAACTGTTACCAGAGGGGCCTCTGTGAGCCACAGAACAGGGTGGAGCTCATTAAACATTTACAATTAACACTGCTCAAGATGAGTTTCATTAGCAAAGACGGGCACTAACAGACTTGCCTTCACATACACGACCACACTCACCTCCCAAACCAATTCCTAGAGCCAGAATCAGGGCTATTAACAAACCCAAACTAATGAGCAGTGCTAGCAATCTGTGAGATATGTACGGCCAACACAAAGATTTCAAGTCTGACAGGTCTTCTTCTAAGAGAGATAGAGAAAGACAGAGAGAGAGAGAGTAAGAGAGGGAGAGAGAAGTGGGTGAATGACATCAGCCTGCTAAAAGGCCAGTGCTGCCAGCGGTGTAAGACTGATTAGATCAGATTCAGCACCTCAAGTGGTTGTCCTCTAACCCTGATCTGTAATCAACTGTGTAAGCACAGGCCATAGCTTTGCTGAGATTACAGTCTAATTTTACTTACACAAACTGACAGAGCGCCATCAAAGCAACTACCTTTTTCTAAGAAACTAACTGCATTTCTTGAAATGTTTGCTTTGACTTCACTACCAAAAAGTACTATGGTACTACCACAGTTATTTGTACTGTGGTAATCAGGTAGTACTTTGGTATTTTTAAGCAGTAAGGTATGAATGCCTAATTGCTTATATAAAATAGTAACTACATAAAGATGAAACAAATTTACATAAATTTTTTTTTAAAAAGTAATCTTTTTAAGCGTTTCGTTAAGTGCCATCTTTCCAGCTGGAACGCTGTATTGATCAATAAGCATCCAGAGTCTGTTTTATAATTTAAAATACCATGGAGTATCATTGGTAAGAACCACTGTTTTAAAAACCATTGTACTTGTACCACAAATTAACCATGGTGTTACTATAATAAAACTGTAGTAACCATGTTTTGGGAAGAATTATGAATTTTTATTACCATGTTTTGGTTTACCTGGGTTAACACTATAGGTTTACTACAAATATAATGGTTAAAATATGGTTACTGTTGTAAAACCATGGTAAATGTTGTGATTACTATGGTTTTACTATAAATATCATAGTTGAACTATGGTTACTCTAGTAAATGATGGTTAATTTTTATAAGGAGAGAGAGGGTGTCTCAGGGTGTGGCAAATGAAAAACAACCTTGTCAAACTCCATTATAATATAAAAGTGTCTCAAACTCGCAAGGACACCAGCAAGCACTCTGACATGAAATACCGTTCTTAATGCTTCCTTACCCGCCTTGGCTTCCTCCCTCTGAAACTGGTCGCTCTGTCTCTTCTGCTGTCTGGGAAGAAGCCATGACTCTCCTTTCATCTGCTCTCCATCTTAGATGAACTAGTCAAATGTGAGATGACAATAACACCAACCACTTAGGATGTAAAAAACTGGCATCATGAATGGGATTCCAGGGCACTCTGTCTGTTTAATCCTTAACTGGAAAAATAAAAAGCTGACAAATCCAGAGTTATGTATTCCCAGTGCCTCCAATTACTCAAACTAACCTTGTTCCTAACTGCCTGTGAAATTACTTTTTGACAGATTGAGAAATTAAGGGACTAACTGGAGAGCTATACAACTGTCCTTCTGAGTGACATCTATCTCTCTCATGTTCCTCCTCTTCCTCTCTTTCTGCCACACCTGTTCTCGAGCACAAAATGACACCTGAGCAGGTGTGCTGCAGCATTTTGTCGTGTCACTACAGCTGTGGATCAAGTAATGCTGGACGGTCTCTGCTTCTGAGATCCGGTTACACTGCAGGGGTCACACAGGAGCAGGAGAAGGTCATCAGTCTATGGGCTGTTCCCTAATTGTTCACTATGTTTAGGACCAGTAATCATTTATTTAAGGACCTTGGAAGTTTCTAGATCAGCTTTTGATTCTAAATTAAAATCGAAGCATATGATTAAGACATTTATGCAATATTTATGGTGTAGTATCTTTTTGCTACAACAAACCTATTACATAAATTATCTGATGAAGTCATATAACTTTTTTTTTTCTTATTTTTGTTAACTTGGATTTCTAGTCTTTTATATGGAGGAATGGCAGCTGGACTTGTTCAAACTGTTAGTCATATGGGTCCTGTCTCAGTGAGTCAGAGAGAGTCATTACATCAGTCTGTTATGGAGAACCCTTGTGTTTTGATCCTCTTTTAGTTTTCCATCATGCTCTAAGAGTTGTATCTGGTGTCCTGGTGTGTGTATGTACTTAGTTAAACTTTGTGGACAGTATTGTCCCCAAAAGTGAGCTAAACCTAAACAAAAACCTCGCTTTGGAGACATGCGGGGACATCCTTAATTGGAAAATCCATTCATAAATAAAAACTGTTATATTTTTATTTTTTATTCTAAAAATGCTAAAAGTTTTTGTTTAGGGGTAGAGAAAGTCTATAGTAATTACAATAAGCTTTATATAATAAAAATAATATTTGGTGTATCCCCTTTTAGATACCTAAACGTATGTAAGTTTTTACAGGTTTGGTTATACTTGACAGGGCCACAGTTAGTTGTTCTTCACAATTTGAAAGGTTCATAAATTGGCCAAATTATGCTTTAAATTTACTAATAATGATATCAGCAGGTTTCTAACCCAACCCTTTCCCTGACCTTAACCATGAGTGGAAGTGAGGACCCCTTTTGGAGTTGGTGCAACCCCCTTTTTGAGTAGATCCGCCCCTTTAGTTATAGACCCGCCCACTTTTGGAGACTCTGCAACCATTTGGAAATCTACTTGAACAGCATCACATACATGTGTGTAAATGCAGACTGTGGTCCTTGTACATACATGTAATGACGCCATTTTACCAGCAGACGTCACTAAAATGCTTTAATGCGTCTCTGCAGATGCATGACGCATCGTTGTTCGGGGTTTTAGGCAGCTGTTCATAGTCAGCGCCTTCTCAGTTGCTTTGGGTGAAGTGGGCACTGTGGCAGCGATGACTCAAACGCTTGTGTGATAACGGAACCGTTTTTTGCGCGGTTATAATCCGTTCCTCCCCCCTCTTGCGTGTAGTCACGACTACGGGATAATCTGAAACTCGTCTGATTTACCATCAAGAAAGCAGCATTATATAGAATGACAGAAAAAGAGACTTGAAAAAAATCTGGAAATTACTCCATAAATATTTAATTACAATCAATTAGATTAAAAAGATTATTCATAAATATTTTTTCCTGTAACTATTACCTAGAAAGTACATTAAACTTTGATATTGATGTATCTTGTACATTTTGTGCTTTTACACCAATAAACCTTTTTTTATTATTATTTATTTTGCAGTTGCTCTTATTCATTGTGTTAGTTGGTCAAACTTCTGCTAATTTGTTAAAGTATATATTATGTCCAGTTTTCAGCTTTGCTTTAAAGATGTTTTGTTTGGTTTCTTTAATTATGACACTTCTCACTGTAAAAAAAAAATTAAATATATATATATATATATATATATATATATATATATATATATATATATATATATATATATATATATATAATTTGATTAATCGGTTTCTCCTTTTAGGTAAACACTATACACAAATCTAAGTATGGAAAGAACAAACCACTGTTTATAATTTTTAAATAAATAAAAAAACAACAGTACTTGAAAACAATAACAAATATGAAATGTCGTAAGTAATCATTTTAATGTCTTTATATAATGTATTCCCTGGCTGTATAGTGTTCCTTCTTCTTAATGTTGTATTGTTTAAATAGCAAAAAAACTAAAAGATACAAACACTGAGACAAATGAAAAACTGTACAGGCCCAAACATTAAAGGAATATTCCGGGTTCAAAACAAGTAAAGCTCAGTCGACAAAATTTGTTGTATAATATTGATTACCACAAAATTAATTGTGACTTGTCCCTCCTTTCCTTTATAAAAAAGCACAAATCTGGATTTCAGTGAGGCACCTACAATGGAAGTGAATGGGGCCAATCTGTAAACGTTAAAATACACTGTTTCAAAAGTATAGCCACAAGACGCAAACAATATGTGTGTAAACATGATTTTAGAGTGATATAATGGCTTACTAACCTTTTCTGTGTAAAGTTACAACCAATTTTACAACTTCGTTGCCATGATGATGTAATGTCAACAAACTCTCAAAAGACCTTAAAAACGACGTTTTAAACAACTTTACAGCTCAAATGATACATGAGTTTTAACAGAAAAATTAATGTAAGTGCTTTTATAAAATTATTCTGCCTTTTCACATTTCTGCCTTTTTTTTAATTATTATTATTATTATTATTATTTTCTTTTTCTCCCAAATTGGAATGCCCAATTCCCAGTGCGCTTTTAAGTCCTCATGGTTGCGTAGTGATTAGCCTCAATCTGGGTGGCTGCCTCTGTGTCTGAGACCATCAACCCCTGCATCTTATCACGTGGCTTGTTGAGCACATCGCCACGGAGACACAGCACGTGTGGAGGCCTCATGCCATCCACTGCGGCATCTGCACTCAACTCACCATGCGCCCCAGCAAGAACGAACCACATTATAGGGATTATGGAGACGTAGCGCATGTGGAGGCTTCACGCTATTCTCCGCGGCATCCACACACAACTCACCATGCGCCCCACCGAGAGCGAGAACCACAAACTATAGCGACCACGAGGAGGTTACCCCATGTGACTCTACCCTCCCTAGCAACCTGGCCAATTTGGTTGCTTAGGAGACCTGGCTGAAGTCACTCAGCATGCCCTGGGATTTGAACTAGCGAACTCCAGGGGTGGTAGCCAGGGTCTTTTACCACTGAGCTACCCAGGCCCCTATGTTTCTGCCTTTAAACCCTCCAAAAATTGGCCCCATTCACTTCCATTGTAAGTGCCTCGCTGTAACCTCAATTTTTGCTTTTTTTTTTTTTTTTTTTTAAAGAAAACGAGGGACGAGTCTAAATTAATTTTGTGGTAATCAACAGTATGTCACAAATGCTGTCGACTGAGCTTAACTTGTATTGAACCCAAAATATTCCTTTAAAGGACACCAGTATTTTCAAAACTAACTGCTCACTAACTGTTGCAGAAAACTCTGCCTAGAAGCATCTGAAAAAACTTTCTTGAGCAGATTTCTTGACAGTAATCACAAATGGTTCATTAATAGAGTTAATCATGTTTTTAATAGGCCTACTCTAAAATACATTCTAGTATTTTAAACATACCTATTCTAACATTCTAAAAGTTGTAATGTTTTCATTCCAAAAAATTCCAAACATAGCTATTGTAATGTCTTTTTTCTAAAAAAAAATCATTCGGACATTCTAAAGATGTCTATTCAAACATTCTGACAACTACAACGTTTTTTTGTTTGTTTTTTCGGATTCTAACCTTTTTATTCACCTTATTCACGCTAGCGCCATCTTTGATTTATAATGGGAATGACAACGAGGCTCTGAGGGATAGAATTACAGTCTCTTCAGTGGGCTGTACTGCAGTTTAAAGTGTTTTTGGATCATTCCGTGGACAAAACATTGATAAAATATCTGTCCAAGAACATTCAGTATACAAAGAACTCTAGACAACATGAGTTGTGGAAAATCAGATGTGATCTAGGAGCTTTATACAGCTTTATACCGTTCGTGCCGTTAAAGAGACAGGAAGCCTATCACGCACAGCCTCGTTGTCATTCCCATTATAAATTAAAGATGGCGCTAACGTGAATAAGTCTATTCTAAAAATTCAAGCATTTTAACATTCTAAAACCATTAATGTTTTTGTTCTAAAAACATTTTAACATTCTTAAGACGACTATTCGAATATTCTGACAAGTGTAATGTTTTTTTTTAATTTTTTTTCCTATAAAAAAAGAAACAAAATAATTTTAATGTTTTTATTCTAAAAAAATACAAAATGTTTTATGTTATGGGTAGGGTTAGTCTAATTATAGTTCTGTAATATCTGTCATATCTATATGCCTTCAGTGAGGCATATCGAGCCAGACAAACAGCTCTGACCTCTTGAGTTTAGACTTCACAGTCAGGCTAGGCTACAGACCAAAGATAACAAGATGAGTGGTTTCTGAAGCTAACTGCCCACTTTTCCGAAAATAGTTAAATCCTAACCTGAGGCTGTGTATATGAGTCAGAATTGTTTAGCTTCAGCTGATATATATATATATATATATATATATATATATATATATATATATATATATATATATATATATATAATTTATTTTTTGCATTTTTATACAATAAATGTTAGCTATTAAATAATAATTTATGTTTAAGGATGTAATTGGGCATTATTATAATATTGTTTGTAATTTAAATTATATATCAAAGTAATTTACTGTAATAAAACAATAAAAGACAAAGACAAAAACTGAGATTTAAAAGTAATATGGCAATAGATGTACATTTCAATATACAGAATTACGTTTGTAGTGTGTTCATTGCCTCTAATGAAAGAGGCGGGATAAACATGACAGGTTATCGACACTGGTGACGTCAAACATCACCCATTCATGGCCTGACGTCACCGCTGACTGCGATAATGATTGGATGTTTTCAGAGCGCTTATATGAAGAATTTATGAAGATATACCAGCTCCCTATTCCCTTTAAAGAATATAATTATGTTATTAAAGCTATTCCGTTGGGTGTAAAGCATTTGATGAAAACAAGTTACGAAGGGGGAAAAAAAACAGCTCCCCCAACTCTCTTTAGAAGGAGTTTCTTTACTGAGTAAAACCTGTAATAATAAATTCATTCGTCAGGTATTACACTCTCAAGAGGACAATTCTACTGGAACTCTTTCATTAACAACATACATTGGAGAAAAGCATGGTTGTTACCTTATAATTACTGTATGTCTAATAAGGTCAAATAAGTGCATTTTAAAATCTTGCACAAGATTTATCCTCGTAACCTACTTTTGGCAAAATACTCTCATGTGAATAACTCGTGTACCTTTTGTGAAAACAAAAGTGAAAGTCTTGCTAATATGTTTTTCTTTTGTGATATTATATCTGCTTTTTGGCATGATTTAAGTTTCATTCGTTTTTCTCCAAGTTAAAGTTTAATTATGCTTTTTGTACCAAAGACATTATTTGTTGAAAACAATAATAGATCTCTGGGAAACACTGTCAATTTTCTTATTCCTTTTGCTAAATGTTATATACAAGGATAACTTCCTTATCCTTTAAAATGACCTAGATTTGCAGAGGTCAAATTAGAATTAAAATGCTTAATAAATACTATGAGATACATTTACAATAAAAAAATGTATAGCTTTTCTTACTTATGATTAGATCTTCCCTGCCTCCTGAAGACTATTAAAGTATTTTTTGTTACATTGTTATTTCCTTTTTTTCTGTTTATCTCTTATTTTATTTACTTATTGTACATTGTTAATTTATGCATTTATTTTACTCATTGTATACAAGTGATGTATACATGCAATATCTGTTAAGCCTTTTTTGTCTTAAATAAAAAAATAATAAAAATATTTTCAGAGCGTGTCTGTTCGTAGGACCCCACAGACCCCTGATTTTGCTTAATTTTTGCACTAATAAATCGCTGTTGACGATGTTGTGTCTTTTGCATTGTTTGCAAGAATTGCATTGTTTTTGCAAAAATACGTAAAACAACATTACTAAATACATTTTCTACAATTCAGACTCAGTATATCCACTGCTCATGAATTCCTCAAGAGACAGAACCCCAGATTTTCTTGAATTTTGCTTTTGTTTATGTGCAACATTACTGCTGAAATCCGCGCTTTTTAATAGGTCCCTTTTTACTATCTGAAATGCAGGATAAATATAGCATTCAGTTCCAAAAAAAGCAAACACAAGCGCGCGCTGCACGACCGTGGTGATGTCAGCGAATTTTAGGTGCCCCTCACGATGCCTGAGTAGTTGCGCTCGCCAATGAGCGTCTTCAGTGTGAATGTCCTTCATTGCACTGTCTGGCTCCTGAACCCATCACGGATGCCAATTTAGATAAAAAAAAAAAAAAAAAACAGAGAACAGAAGAAACGCATCGCTCCGGTTCGCCGCCGCTCCTCGATCGCGTGACATTCTGGAGCGTTTAAAACAACTTTAACTGCGCGCGACATGGAGTGCCGAGTGCTGTCGATTCAGAGTCATGTCGTGAGAGGATACGTGGGGAATAAATCGGCATCCTTCCCGTTACAGGTGAGAGCATCGTTTATAGGAGGCTCGAGACCGCGAGCAATGAGCGTGGAGTCAAGATAATCATGTTAAAGACTCATGACAGCATGCTGATGGGTAAAAGAAAGGTCACATGGTCAATATCCCCTCTTTCGATGGCTTGTGACATGCATGTAATTTATGTGCAATTTGATTGTAGATACTTATGCAGTAAGCATTAATCTGAATATAGATGATTTGAAGGAACTTTACAATAGAATTGCCCACTGTATGATTGTTGCAGTGATGCGCGAGGCTCAATGCTAATACATATAGTAACTTGGTTAAGTGATTGCCATATCAAAACTTACTCGCGTTTGGAAATAAAGCGTGCATTCTCATAACAGTGGTTGGCAGCAGGTTAAATGGGAACAAACCCATTGCGGTGAAAACTGCAGCCAGCGACACGGCGGCTGTTATTACCGATAGTGACACTGCCGTTAATCATCTCCTGAAATGATTCGGGTATAATTGAAGCTCTATTTCTAAAAAGACCTTTGGCATGAGGGATCGCGCAGCGTCCAAACGATTAAACCAGGCTTATTAGCTTTTGAATGGCTCCAGCTGTCATGCCGTCTTATGAGCATTTTATGAGCCCTTCTGCATGCTCGAGCTGTCTTCTCACGTTTCCAAGACTGACGTCACAGCTAGGGGGGACTCAATTACAGCAAAATCGTGACATTTTTTCTTTCTTCCAGTGTTCGGTGTTTAAACTTTTAGTCAGCGTGTTTCGATGGGTAGAATGATTTAGAATTAGATTAAAAGATGTAAAGTACGTGATTGTCTGTGTTTCTGCCACAGACCACAGTGATTTTTGCATTTCTGGTTCAAAAGCTTTTATGTATGTGTAGCTTTCATAAATGGAATGTGTTTCTTTGTCAGGTTATGGGGTTTGAAGTGGACTCGATCAACTCAGTTCAGTTCTCCAACCACACAGGTAGGCTGTACTGACTTAAATAACTTTCTGCTGACAAATTTAGTAAAGAACAGGTTGCCACATCCAGAGTTTAAGTAGTTATTCAGTTAGGCTACGTACACATTAATCCGGATACATTTGAAAACTGCGTTTTTGTTTTTGAAATGCTCTCCATCCACACTGCCGTATTCAAGCGTTTTCCAAATGTTTCTTGTCCACACTGAAATGTATGAAAACGCTTAAATCCCATGACTGCGCATGTTTAAAATTGCTGTTCCATGTACGGTCTGAAACGCAATCGTTCCTCGTGTTCCATCACCGGACAGCAATTTCAAGTGAACTTCCTGTTACTTTGTACAACCTTCACACTGCATTCCTTCAAAGGAATAGTTCACCCAAAAATGAAAATTCTCTCATTATTCACTTACCCTGATGCCATCCCAGATGTGTATGACTGTCTTTCTTCAGCAGAACACAAATGAAGATTTTTAGAAGAAGTTAGAGCTCTGTCAGGTCCTTATAATGGAAGTACATGGGTGCCAGCACTTTGATTGTCCAAAAAGTCATATTTTGGCAGCAATAAAGTAATCCACACGACTCCAGTCGATCAATGAATGTCTTCTGAAGCAAATCGATACATTTGTGAAAATAAATATATTGATAATTAAAATGTTATTAACTTTTTAATTGAATAATGAGAGAATTTTCATTTTTGGGTGAACTATTCCTTGAACAACACTATCAAAGTGGACTGAAGGCCAAACCATAGAGAAAAAGATGCATTTTCAAACAAAAACATATTAGTGTGGACGTGGCCTTAGAAACTGATTTTGTGAGGCCAAACAATGCAAGTTTTAAAGTGTTGCAGAAGCATACTTTCATTGATGAGTTTCACTGATGAATGTAATATATTGTGTTGTCATAAGTCATCTTTTCACCTCTCTTGACCTTTTGTCCAACACCAAGCAAGAAAACAATCAACCTTGTGTTTAGGGCTGGGTATCTCCTGGCACCTGAACATGATACATAATGCAATACACGTGCATACACATTATTTAATATATTGCGATACATAATTTTATTAAATTACGAATCATTTTCAATTCCAATTCATTTGGGTATATTTCAGTTATATACTGATGTGTGATGAAGAGCATGTAGCTTGAAACATCACATTTTTTGTCTCTTGATGAGCTCATTAAATTGATTTGGAAGTAACAGTGTACCAAGTGTGTTGTGTGTTTACATGATATGAATACACATATAGTTTAATATAAATATTGATACATAGATCTATATTTATACAATATCATGAGAAAAAGTATCGCAATATATCTAGTCAGTTGTTGGACGACTAGTCGATTGGTCGACCTGACACATCCTTATTTCAAATACCAAGAAAGTTGTTCCTTGTATGAGTTTGGATGCAGCTTCTGTTAACCCAATGCTGGTATACACACTGTCATGTTTATCTGTCACCGCTAAACTTCCCAAACATTGATACTGGAACAGCCTCTCTTAGACACATCAAATTTCAAACCGCACAAGTATAGTAACCCTGACTGGTCTCGGATCAGTAGTCAAAACAACACGTGGCACAACTTACTCTAGGCTGTTGCCGTGTGACTGGCCTCTTTCTTCGCTTGGCTGGTCTCTTGTCCTCAGGGCTATAACGTTGTCTTTAGCCACTTGAGTTTGTTTTTATGGAATCAGTTAAGCCTGTTGAGGGAGGCGGACTTAAACACTGCTGACTTAATATTTTCCAAACGGTAGCCGTTATCAGCTTGGTTATAAGAGTAGCAGGGGTCTGAGCGCTTCACTATGGAGAGCAGTAGAAAGATTTTTTCTGGATTTGTGGACTTGTGGTCTAATGGAAGCTCCAAAAAGTCTGTGGTTGCATATTACTTTTTTTTCTGTGGAACACAATGTCAATGTTGATGTCAAGTTTATTTATAAAGCACAATTTATACAACAACAGTTGACCAATGTGCTGTACAACAACAACAACAACACAAAAGGAAATGGTAGGCAGAATGTTGGTCTCAGTCACCATTCACTTTTTATTGCATTTTTTTTTTCCGTACAAAAAAAATGAATGGCGACTGGCACTTTCTGACCCTACCATTTTGCTTATCTCATTTTGTGTTTCACGTAAGAATGAAAGTCAATGGTTTTGGGACATTATGACATTTGCAATGTAGTGTAAGTGACAGAATTTTCATTTTTCAGCTAACTATTCCTTTAAGCCTGGATTTGTATGTGGAATGAGTCTACAGCAGTCCCATCAGTATTGTTTTCAACACTAATAATTGTTATCAGGATAAACTGATTTAGAAGTGGCTGGAGTAAGTATTGGAAATCAGAGAGCAACACTATGAAGAAACACACCTTCAAAAAATAAATAAATAATAAAGATCATTAATGTAGTACTGTGTGTATTTTTATTACCTCGCATTAATTTATATTCTAAGCTGATTAATTTTGTGTGTGGTTATTGTCTCCCCTGCTGAAAAGACTAGCGCTAACCTGCACTAACCAGCGCAAACCATTATGGAACAGCATTCATGATGGTCTAAGCTGGCCTTTTAAGCCAAGACATGAGTGTTTCTGAACACAAGACAGAGGCTATGTTTGGGATAGCGTACTACTTTACAACTCTTACTAATGCTGTATATAGTATACATACTGTGCACAGTATGCACATTTTCTGTATGCATAGAATTCCCGGATGAACAACTGCATTTGACAAAATGAGCATTAGAGGCTACAACTGAGCTTACAGCGTGGAACACAACTCAATGCGTTTGACTAATCTTCCATTTCTAGTGTGATGAATGAACCGGAAGTAATGTCAGCCACAATTATTAAGGCATTTTTACACAAAATTTTATTAAAAATGCAAAATAATAGTTTTTATTTCCAAGATGATAACTGGACGGCACTCGTTGGAATGTGTTGAGGTTATGATCTGTAGTATACTACTATTTAAAATGTTCATTGTGTAATGTTTTACTAACTACTTTTAAAAAAACTTTTTTTTACTTTATTTTTCCTGTTTTAATTTGCAATAATAACTGGAAATTATACAGCTATAATATAACTACATGAGAGCTACTCTATTTTTATTAACAGACTTTTGCTGGAAAACTGTGGCATATGAAGTAAAACGTTACTTATTGGTTTCTAATTTTTAACCCAGTTTTACTGATGTTTCCAAGACTCATCACCAGTCATTCTAGCAATTTCGACGAAACCTCATCTACAGTATGTTAGCCTAGTAAGATGCTGTTACCTTGTTGAAAATTTTAAATCAGCAGAATTTGCAGTAACAATGTTCATTACATTTCATAGGTTCATGAAAGTCTTGAAAATACATGTACAATTTCCAGTCAGGTCTCCTAAGCAACCAAATTGGCCCGGTTGCTAGGGAGGGTAGAGTCACATAGGGTAACCTCCTCGTGGTCGCTATAATGTGGTTCATTCTCGGTGGGGTGTGTGGTGAGTTGAGCGCGGATGCCGCGGTGGATGGTGTGAAGCCTCCACACATGCTATGTCTCCGTGGCGATGCGCTCAACAGGCCAAGTGATAAGATGCGCTGGGTGGCAGTCTCAGACACGGAGGCAGCTGGGATTCGTCCTCCACCACTCGGATTGAGGCGAATCACTACGCGACCACGAGGATTTAAAAGCGCATTGGGAATTGGGCATTCCAAATTGGGTGAAAAAGGAAAAAAAAGAAAATACATGTACAATTAATGATCAACAAACATAAGTTATAGTAACGACGCAGCACTGACCCAATAGGGCAAGTGACAGACCTATCAAGTGGCCCTAAACTCTCACACTGTCCCCAGGCCAAAGGGCCATCCTTATCATTAGCCGCGTTTCCAATTTTGGGACAAATGAGGGTGTGCCAGGGCCTGTTGCGTGCCCACTGTGACTTCGGGGCTTCATCTTGCCTCCTTGGGGCTTCCTGGGGGCCAAGAGCTAAGCACCTATGGCCTGCGATTACACTTGGGCCTGATCGTGCGCCTTGGGCCTGATCGTGATTTGGTGTGAAATAGAGTATCTGCATGATATGTGTGGGAGAAATGATTTGGATTAGAGGTTTGAGTGTGTGTGCTTCCCTGCAGAGAGGCATTGCAGAAATGCGGCAGTAGAAAATGATGATGACAGAAGCCGGTCTTATCACAAAGATTCCCCTTTGCAGTCATCTTTCTCCCCAAAACACACACACACACACACACACGCACACACACATCAAGACTACAGTGATGTGTCTTTTTTCATCCAGCCCCTCAGGCTTTCCTCTGTCCTGTTTCTTAGCAACAAGAAACACACCATGTGGCTAGCTTGGTGACTCACCTGAATTGTGACATCACCGCTCCCGCAGCAACAGTAATGGCCTCTGACGAAACAGTGGGGCTTCTGTCCAAAGCTCATATATGCAGATGGACTAGCAGGCGCATGTGTGTGTTTAAGTGTGACAGTGGTCAGATGTCTCCAGAAGAGATCTTCATACTTACAGCTCATAGCCACTGATGATAAATGACTATCATCATAAAGGACTCATCAGTGGTCATTCTTTTTACATGACAACTGGATTTCTACATATGATTTTTATTGTTGCTGAGTCTTTGTGCTTGAACTTTGATCTTTTATTATCTAGGTTACTCGCATTGGAAGGGACAGGTATTAACTGCAGATGAGCTCCACGTCCTCTACGAAGGGATCAAACTGAACAATGTTAACCACTATGACTATGTACTAACAGGTGAGTTTCAACGCATTTCCATAAACATATCTTTCACACTGCTGTAGATAATCTTTGCATACATGCATCATGTACTGAGCCCATTATGTGTCTTCATTAAAAAAAAAAAGTCTTGATTGCATTCTTGAACTTGTTTGAATCTGCACATAATGCAGAACAGTTAATTTCTTTATTAGGAGTCATTCCATGTCAACTCAACCAGATGTTCCTGGCTCAGAATTTTGATAATTTTTTACTGATGAAAGAATCGTTTTCACAATGAAACACTATTGCATTATGATTGTAGTTGTGTGCTTTATTGAGTGTAAAGCACATAAAGAGCCGTTTGCTAAACAACGTCTTTTTCAAGATGGTGTTTCACAAATGTTTCCACCTTGTGAGCAATTATTTCCCTCGAATGGGTGAGAGATTGCAATGGCAAGATGTACAGTGAAAAAGGGGTTATATTTTGGTCTGTTCTCACCCTAAATCAACTGGATCACCTCAGAAGACATTGATTAATCCACTCGAGTCGAATGGATTACGTTTATCAACTATCATTCACTTGAATTGAATGGACCAACAGAGCTAAAATATTCTTTTAAAAATATTAATTTGTATTCAGCAGAAGAAAGAAAGTCATATACATCTGGGATGGCATGAGTAAATGATAAGAGAATTTTAATTTTTGGGTGAACTAATCTATACGACTCCAGTGGTTAGATATATATCTTGTGAAGCGATAGTTAAAAAATGGACTTAAATATTGATCTGTTTCTCACCCACACCCATCATATCACTTTTGAAGATATGGATTTAAACACTGGAGTCTTATGGATTACTTTTATGCTGCCTTTATGGGCTTTTTGGTGTTTAAAAATGTTGGTATCCTTTCACTTGCATTGTATGGACTGACTGAGCTGAGATATTCTTCTAAAATCTTGTTCAAGAGGAAAAAAGTCATACACATCTGGGATGATAAATGTGAGACGTTCAGTAAATGAGAGGTTTTATTGATGAAAGGTTTTAAGTTTGCAACAGGCTCAAATTATTCTGTGTAAAATCAAGGTCTGTTGAACCACAGAACAATATTAAACAACTAAGACCATAATACCTTTAAGTAACGAATCGAGAATCTCAGCAAGTTCACCAGAAGTCTTTTCCGATTCTATCTTCTGATGAGATATAAGTTCATCAGCGAAGACTGTGCCAATCCAGTTCAGCATACTTTTTTGGGGGGATTTTTTTTCCCTTTTTCACCCAATTTGGAATGCCCAATTCCCAGTGCGCTTTTAAGTCCTCGTGGTCGCGTAGTGATTCACCTCAATCCGGGTGGCGGAGGATGAATCCCAGTTGCCTCCGCGTCTGAGACCATCAACTCGCGCATCTTATCACGTGGCTTGTTGAACGCGTTGCCACGGAGACATAACGCGTGTGGAGGCTTCACGCCATCCACCGCGGCATCCGTGCTCAACTCACCACGCACCCCACCGAGAATGAACCACATTATAGCGACCACGAGGTGGTTACCCCATGTGACTCTACCCTCCCTAGCAACCGGGCCAATTTGGTTGCTTAGGAGACCTGGCTGGAGTCACTCAGCACGCCCTGGGATTCGAACTAGTGAACTCCAGGGGTGGTAGCCAGCGTCTTTTAGCACTGAGCTACCCAGGCTCACACACACTTGTTACTTACTTCGGAAACTTGTACCATGAAAACAACAAAATACATCCACCTTGTTCAAACTAGGGTAGGAAACTAGTCCAAACAAGTCCTTTTAAGCTCTTAATATTGTTTAGAATGAGGAGAAAAACAAACAGCATATAAGTCTATCAGTTAAATTACACAACAGTAACCTTAAAAAAAAAAAAAGATTATTTAATTTAATCTAAAGATTCACAGGCTAACTCCACTAAACAAAAATTCCTCAATGTTACAATGCTTGTAAATGTAGAAATTGTACCTCTGTCGATCCACCAAGGAGCTGCTTAAGTTAATCACACACTTCATCATTTAAAATAATATCCTGTAGATAGACAAAACGCTCTTTAGATAACTTGCTGTTTGTTTTGTATTCTGCATATCCTAAAATATCATAATTAAACTGAAGTTAAACTAAGAGGTTACTTCAGTTACCTAAACCAGCAACTTGCTGTATGTCTCCTTCCAACATTAAGTACTGTTTGGGATATTTATGTAAATACACCTACATTTAATATTTGTGTAGTTCCCATATTACAAAAATAATAACAGAAGTTATGACTGAACTTGAAATTACTTTTGAATCCACTCGGGCAGCAGCGAACATCTTGATGGAGGAAAAGCGCGCACTCAGAGACGGCATGTGTTTGAACAGAAGTATATTCCTTCTCCAAAATAAAAGTCCTCTAATTAGAAGCTACATGCATGTAAACCTTAAAAACATGCAAACCGACTTTTTCGTGTATGGTTCAATAAATAATTAGATATTATATCCAAATTAATATGCACAACAATAAAGGTGTCTGTTCCAGCTCAATATTTTAAAGATTTTAATGTACTTGCTTTACTTATCACATAAAAATGTTAATTGATTCTTTCAATACACCGTAAGTTGATTTTGTTCATTCAGGCCAAATCTTTTTAATTGGCGTTATACGTTGTATTTTGACAGTATAGGGCAATGCAAGACAGACACAGAATTTAAAAAACAACAATAACCGTTGTTTGTACTTATTAAAAGAAGGCAATCTGGTCAAGTTATAAGGAGTCATGGAAATCCATTTAAATAAAGTATATAAATTATTTGTTAGTCAAATGAACTACAATGATCCTGCAGTGCTCCCGTTAAAACATTAAAATAGTTTAATAACTCAATATAATAAATGCCAATGCAATTAGTCAACAAAATGTATCTCTTCAAATGGAAACACTTGATGACTGCTGCTGACTGTGTCTCAACTGTTTACTTCCTGCTGCCAGTTGCCCTTTTTGAACGAACTTGATTGAAACAAGCTCTTTCAAAATGAACACATCAAGTTAAGCCAAAGAGTCACCTATTCAAGTCAGTTTAACATGATGCAGTCGTGCTTGAACAAGAAACTTGATACAGTAGTGTTAAATCAAAATTAATTGTTTAAATAAAGTGAACAGCCTCCAAAAATGATTTTTTGGAGTGAATTATTAAGGCTTTTTCAACATGATTCTCAGTGGGTGCATCGCTGAGTGGGGAGAATCGATTGGAAAACCTAACAGGAGCGGGAGAGTGGTGTCGCTTTGCTGAGCGAGTATGCCACCGAGATGTCACCCAAACGCCCTGCTGCGGGGGCTCTTTCTCACTGACCTCCACTAGTGTTTGGATGCGTGTCTCTTAACTTATTAACCTTCTCCGTCAGCCTAATTCCTTACCTTTATCACATGTGAATCCCTCACTGCTGACGGAAGAAGCTATAGTAAACATGGCATGCAATGCAGGAAGACATAACATGAGTGGATGCCACGACTTACCGCAATTGTTTGTTGTTGTTATGGTTGTTCTTGAGCGGCGAGGGTTTGAGTTCAATGTGGTTCCTGATCAGCAGATGTTTGAGATTGATGCAATAATCTGTGTAAAACACAGTGGAGAAAACGAATGCACGCAGTCGAGATGCAAGATATAGACAAGCGGAAAAAGAAAACGGGTGCACGCGGTAAAATACACGCAGTTGAAACAGCACAACATGACACCGACATGACTGGGTTTATGATTGCAGTACAAAGGGTTTATGAACTGCAACTATTTATTTTTAAGTATATAATTTCTGGGTGTGTGTATCAGCTGCATGGCCAATGCCGGTGTTTGCCAGTTGAGTAGCGCCAACAAATTGAGCAGCTGCAACGACTCTGTAAAAATGACAAAGCTCTTTTCTCATTGGTCAGTCAGTTTTCATCGCAGTCTGAAGAATAAAAAATCGGACACTCTCCGAAAAAAAAGAAAACTGTGGATAGCTGTGGATAGCGTCATCGGAATCAGTTGTTACCATTCAAAAGCTTGTTCAGAACTAACAATCACACCGAAAAAACTGGTTTGTTGTGCACAGGCCTTCACATTTATAATGGCACAATGGTTCGACTTAAACTAAGAGATACTACTCCATTATCTATTCAAATTAAAAGTATATAAATTTCAAACTTATTGTGACAGGGTTGATATAATGTAGTGTTAGTAGGGTAAGGGTTAGTAACAATAAATAACTATACTTTTCATGGCTGTAACCACATATTTAGGACTGGATGCAATAGTTTAAGAATCGGCCATTACAAAACCCCTATTTGTTGACCACTAGTCTTAAGATTGGGGAGAACATCCCCCTATGGTGGTCCCCCAATGTCTAGGGTGGTTATGGCTATTGTACTTTGGGCCTAAGGTGGGAAAACATCACTTCTTGAATAGGGTTTGGAACCAAACATTTTTTTTTTTTTTAAATACCAGAACCGAAAGATTTTCATTTTCAAACAATGAATCTTATTAGCCGGTTCTTTTGAACCTACTGCACGAAACATACAGCGCAACCAGCGTAGAACGATTCCCAAACAAATGAATCTTATGAGTAGATTCTTTTAAAATGTCAGACTTGAAATGAACCGATAATTGTTACTGTATGTGTATTTAAGGCTTGTCTCGTGCTTGTGAGACAAAGTAATTACTAGATAGTTGTTAATATGACAGTGTTTTTTTTAAAGATGCACATTATGAGCTTTGTTTAATTAGTGCAATGTTTTTTTGAATGAATGAATAAAATGTCTTTTTAATAAAGACATTTAAACAGACCATTTGGAAGAAACCTGAATCGTTAAATTCCTTCCCATTTGACCCTTTTCACAGATGGTTATGACAAATTTCTTTGTAATTTAGAAACGTTCATTTAGCAAACATTTAATTTTTTCATAAAAAAAAAAAAAAAAAAGAAAATAGTCACCAATGCTGTGATGGGGTTTTAATATAGCTGCTGAGAGAATGACAGTAAATTTAGCATTTTCTTTCTTCCTACTGCCATAATTCACCACTCTCTAAATTTTCTGCTCTTATGGAAAGTCTTGAAAATGTAATAGTGTTTTTTTTGTTGTTTTTTTTTGCTATTGTTGTCAATGGGAAGACAAATATAATATTTACTGTGTCTCCCATTTACTGCTGTAGAAGTTTACCCCACTATACGATACTTCTGCTTTCCAAAACAGGAAATGTTAGAAGGGTCCATTCTTGAAAGTTCAACAGTAACCTTTTCAAATGAAACAACATTTTAGTGCACAAATGGCACTCTGTCCAGACAGTGACCTTTGCACTTATGCTGAGTAATACTATATTAGTATGGTGGTCAGTGTTTTGTTTTTGTGTTTTTCTCCATTTTCTCTTTATTTTTTATAATGTCTCCCCTTTTCTCCCCAATTTTGAATGCCCAGTCACTAATGCGCTCTAAGTCCTCATGGTGGCGTAGTGACTCGCCTCAATCCGGGTGGCGGAGGAAGAATCTCAGTTGCCTCCACGTCTGAGACTGTCAGTCCGCATATCTTATCACGTGGCTTTTAGCATGTTACCGTGGAGACGTAGCGCGCGTGGAGGCTTCACGCTATTCTCCGCGGTATCCACGCACAACTCACCATGCGCCCCACTGAGAGCGAGAACCACAAATTATAGCGACCACGAGGAGGTTACCCCATGTGACTTTACCCTCCCTAGCAATCGGGCCAATTTGGTTGCTTAGGAGACCTGGCTGGAGTCACTCAGCACACCCTGGATCTGAACTCACGATCCAGGGGTGGTAGTCAGCGTCAATACTTGCTGAGTTACCCAGGCCCCAGCATTTTTAGGCCTTCTAAGAGAAAGGCTTTCTCAATTTGCCCTGGCAAAAATCCAGAGCCAAATATTCAAGAGTCAAGCCTTTCAGAACAAGATTAAGTTTTTGGTAAGAAAACAAATTCAAAACATGCTCCTCTCTGTGTTGCTGTAGGTTACACTAGAGATACATCATTTCTGGAGATGGTAGTTGATATTGTACAAGAGCTGAAGAGGGCCAATCCTAATCTTGTATATGGTAAGTCTCTTTCTCTCCTTCTAAGCTGATATACAGTACCAGTTAAAAGTTTGGGCATGCCTACTCATTCTTTTTTATTACTATTTTCCACATTTTAGAATAATAGATAAGTCATCTTAACTGTGAAATAACACAGATGAAAGTATGGAAATATTTAGCAACCAAACAAACACAACAACATTATCTTATATTTTGGCTTCTTTAAAGTCACCACCCTTTGCCTAGATTACAGCTCTGCACACTCTGGGCATTCTCTCAACCAACTTCATGAGTTCAGATATGAGTTTTGCAAAGAAATTTATACATAACACAAGTTGTTTTTGTCTACAAAACTAATTTCAAGCATTTAAGCATTTGATCAAAATGTTTTTATCGTCATAACATTTCAGTCAAGTGTGTCCAAGCTTTTGACTGGTAGTGTACATGCATAGATAACATATCATCAACATGTATAATAGACTTGCCACGGTATCATAATTTTCACACCGGTGTGGTGTTCACATTCAAACTGACTAACACCGGTATTAACGCTGATTGAATGCTAGGGTGGTACTATTTTCATTAAGCAATAGCCTACACAATAATGCAAGGCGGCTTGATTTCAAACTTTGAACTTTATTTTTTATTTATTTTAACTAAAAATTCAAATGAAACTGAAAAATCTGAAGTGTAATTAAGATGTGTGTTGTTCAACTTTTTGAAAGATGGCTTTTCAACAGTTGTGAAGGGCAGCATCTCTTTGGCAATTTCATTTGTGCATTCTCTCCATCACGGGCTACCGGTCGGATATTTCGTTGTCCAGGCAAATACATCACTTATTGTGGGTTGTTGCGGGTTTAATGTTGGTGTTTTATTACCTTTCATCCCAGGACCCATTTTAGCAGCTTCGGAAGATTAATGACTTTCAATGTGTTTTAGAGTCAATATTTAAAAAAAAAATAATAATAGTAATTTTTTTATATATATATATATATATATATATATATATATATATATATATATATATATATATATCACAATATCCAATTACATCGTCAACCCTCCAGCTGAGGGATCGGTGAATATTCTTGCTTTAGTGATTTTGCATTGAAAATTAAATTAATTTATTTAAAAAACGAAAAATTTCAAAATTGCACTTCAAACTAAATGAAAAAGCAATTAAAATAACAAAGTGGTAAAAAAAACATATATACAGTTGTGCTTAAAAGTTTGCATACCCTTAGAGAATTGGTAATATATGTACCATTTTTAAAGAAAATATGAGTGAGCAGGCAAAACACATTTCTTTTATTTATTATGGGATTCATATTCAACTGTAGGTTATAACAGAAAGGCACAATCATAAAACAAAACATGGCAACAAAGAAAAAAATGAAATGACCCCTGTTCAAAAGTCTGCATACCCTTAGTTCTTAATACTGTGTATTGCCCCCTTTAGCATCAATGACAGCGTGCAGTCTTTTGTAATAGTTGTCTATGAGGCCTCAATTTCTTGCAGGTGGTATAGCTGCCCATTCATCTTGGTGAAATGCCTCCAGGTCATGCAAAGTCTTTGGTCGTCTTGCATGAACCGCACGTTTGAGATCTCCCCAGAGTGGCTCGGTGATATTAAGGTCAGGAGACTGTGATGGCCACTCCAGAACCTTCACCTTTTTCTGCTGTAACCACTGGAGGGACAACTTGGCCTTGTGTTTAGGGTCATTGTCGTGCTGGAAAGTCCAAGAGCGTCCCATGCGCAGCTTTCGTGCAGAAGAATGCAAATTGACTGCCAGTATTTTCTGATAACATGCTGCATTCATCTTGCCATCAATTTTCACAAGATCCCCCGTGCCTTTAGAGCTCACACACCCCCAAAACATCAGTGAGCCACCACCATGCTTCACAGTGGGGATGGTATTCTTTTCACTACAGGCCTTGTTTTTTGTGGCATTGGCGCAGTAAAGGCTTCTTTCTGGCATCTCGACCATGCAGCTCATTTTTGTTTAAGTATCGTCGTATTGTGCTCCTTGAAACAACCACACCGTCTTTTTCCAGAGCAGCCTGTATTTCTCCTGAGGTTACCTGTGGGTTTTTCTTTGTATCCTGAACAATTCTTCTGGCTGTTGTGGCTGAAATCTTTCTTGGTCTACCTACCTTGGCTTGGTATCAAGAGATCCCTGAATTTTCCACTTCTTAATAAGTGATTGAACAGTACTGACTGGCATTTTCAAGGCTTTGGATATCTTTTTATATCCTTTTCCATCTTTATAAAGTTCCATTACCTTGTTACGCAGGTCTTTTGACAGTTGTTTTCTGCTCCCCATGGCTCAGTATCTAGCCTGCTCAGTGCATCCATGTGAGAGCTAACAAACACATCGACTATTTATACACAGACACTAACTGCAATTTAAAAAGCCACAGGTGTGGAAATTAACCTTTAATTGCCATTTAAACCTGTGTGTGTCACCTTGTGTGTCTGTAACAAAGCCAAACATTCAAGGGTATGTAAACTTTTGATCAGGGCCATTTGGGTGATTTCTGTTATCTTTATGATTTTAAAAGGAGCCAAACAACTATGTGATAATAAATGGCTTCATATGATCACTATCCTTAAATAAAAGACAGTATTTTTGCATGATCAGTCATATTTTCAAAATCAATGCCAAAATTTCAAAATTTCTGCCAGGGTATGCAAACTTTTGAGCACAACTGTAACCACATTTCCATTTACTGTCAGGCAAGTATCCGTCTATGATAACGGTGGAAAATGACTAATGCATATTAAGATCTAAAAACAATTCTAAATGTAAACATAATAATTATAATGATGATAACAATCACTGAAATATAAATCATGGTTCGAGGTGAATGTGTTTTATATTATTTAATGATTTAATCACAGATATATAGGCTATATATAAAGTGACCCTGCAGAGTTGCGTTCACAACGAACTGCTCTGTGGAAATAAAGCGAACTGAACTCAAAGCAACTCCTGAGCTGAGATGGTCTGAGGTCATTTACAGCATTCTTATAGACGATAATGTTCTTGCAAAAAAAATTCAGAAGGTTGAAACAAAGAAAGTGTGAGAACCTTTTACATACGTGTGTTCCACGAGACTGCACGTCTCCAAACAAACATGCGCAATAGACGGCTTTTCTGTCATCTGTTCTCTTAAAAATATAATAAAGTGTGTGTTTCTTCAAGTGCGTGTCTGTGTGTCTAACAGCATTTCTTGTGTCATTCCGAATCCAAGACGTCTTACAGTTACCCACCATGCACATTATATTCACTACCTGCAATTAAACGTCTTCTGTCAGTGTGCGTACTTTGCTGCCTCTGTAATTTGATATGTTGTTAAAGAACATTTGGCTTTCAATGCGTTATTTAGGTTCATTTATCATGGGTAGCAAACTCTACATTAGGCAACTATTTTTTATTTAAGGCTATTCTATTCGTTAGACTATTGTATTGATATTGGAAGTTCCATTCATAATGTTTCCACCGGTATAAAATTTCACATCGGTGTTGTCCCTTGTAAAGGGTGTAAAACCGGTAACACCGTGGCAACCCTAATGTATAAAAATGTCTTTACAAACAGTATTTAAGAGCAAGAAACATGCAGCAAAACAGCACAGAAAGCATCAGTAGGCACGTATACTCATTGAAGGGTCATGAAATTCCAAGACACGTTTTTTATGTGTTAGCAGATACGTGCAGGTTGCACATAATTGAAAACAATGACAGCACTCATTATGTCTATTTTTAAGGGGAAAGTGATTCTTTTTTCATTATATTGAGCCATTTCATTCTTCCAGTTTAAAAACTAAAGTTGAAGCAATGTCACAAAATATTAGGTATATGCATAAAATCTGAGTTGTAGTTGGTAGTAGAGTGCGCTAATCATTAGATTCTGAGGGTTTCTCCATATTATTCATGAGAAGGAACACTTCCATCCAATCACAGCGCTGCCTCATGCATGAGCTCTCATTACAGCAGAGAATTCAAACTCATTCACAAACATAACAGTGGTTCTGGGCAGGTGCAAAACTTCAGCAACACTCGCGGAACAGAAATGAGTGGCTTTTACATGAAACACAGTGGTGAGATCAAAATTACTCGTCAGAATAGACCGCAATCCATAACCGCACCGAAGCGAGCATATTTGGCCTGCCGCAGTTCTGCTACTCTAGCGCCAAACATGAAGCAGCTGTTTATGAGGGGAGGCTGTTCTGTTTAAACGATGCGCATATCCTTGCGTCTTCTCCGTAGGTCTGATCATGGGCAGAATAACACGACAGCTTGTTCAAGAGCAAAAGACGATTATGAAAACCGAACATTCAGTCAAAGCTCTCTTTTTTTTTTTTTTTTTTTTGTATCCTTTATATCGTGCTAAAGATTCAGGGATTCAGGCCTACATGGTTTACCTGCGTTACATCGTCATGACAATGGAGTTAAAAATACTGGATAACTTTACACAGACAAGGTTAGTAAGTGATTTGATCACACTAGAGTCATGTTAACACTCATAATGCTTAAGTATTGTGGCTATACTTTTGAAAAATGGTGTGTATTTAATGTTTTGTGCATTGGACCTGTTTACTTCCATTGTATGTGCCTTAAGGCCTGTTCACACCAAATTCGTGACAAATTTGCAAGATGAACTGCTGACGAAAGGTCTATTCACATCGAGACCGTAACGAATAAAATGAAAAACAATTTCACCCCTGTACAGTAGGTGATGCTGTTCCACAAAGATTTATTCTGGTGCATTCAGCTGTCAATCCATGAGATTAATAAATTTAACACAGTTAAGGCAATTATTTACCTAATTTGGCATGAATGTTTCATTATGTTCTTGCCATGTTTTTGATGCATTTAGAGGAAAAAATAGAATGTGTGATTGAGATGAATAAAGAACGCTGTTGCATCCCGTGTCTTCTGTCTTTATGCATGTAGTTTGCAATAAGTATATTCCAAATGAACTCCTGAACGCAGTTTCTCTTTTTTTAATGTATGATAATATAACACAAGGGTCAGTGATATATATATATATATAATATATATATATATATATAAAATGTACATGTGAAATAATGTACATTAAGTAAGGTATAGCATAAAATATGATACATAACAATAATAATATAAAAGAAGACACAGCATGGTCTTTATTTAATTATTGCATCTTTGTATTGAATTCAGAGTTTCTTGTGCATCACGAGAAAAAGAGCACCGTTACAGGAATACTTTTGTTTTATCCTTGCAATAAAAATAGCAGTGAGGTTCAGCAATTTGTTTGTCTACAGTAGTAGTAAAATATTGCAAGTAAAGAGTCTTTTTATTATTTTACTATGAGCTTAGTCCAAACAAATTGTCAAACCTCACTACTGTTTTTAATGCATGGATAATATATACACACTATATTGCCAAAAGTATTCGCTCATCTGCCTTTAGACGCATATGAACTTAAGTGACATCCCATTCTTAATCCATAGGGTTTAATATGACGTTGGCCCACCCTTTGCAGCTATAACAGCTTCAACTCTTCTGGGAAGGCTTTCCACAAGGTTTAGGAGTGTGTTTATGGGAATTTTTGACCATTCTTCCAGAAGCGCATTTGTGAGGTCAGACACTGATGTTGGACGAAAAGGCCTGGCTCGCAGTCTTCGCTCTAATTCATCCCAAAGGTGCTCTATCGGGTTGAGGTCAGGACTCTGTGCAGGCCAGTCAAGTTCTTCCACACCAAACTCGCTCATCCATGTCTTTATGGACCTTGCTTTGTGCACTGGTGCGCAGTCATGTTGGAACAGGAAGGGGCCATCCCCAAACTGTTCCCACAAAATTGGGAGCATGGAATTGTCCAAAATCTCTTGGTATGCTGAAGCATTCAGAGTTCCTTTCACTGGAACTAAGGGGCCAAGCCCAGCTCCTGAAAAACAACCCCACACCATAATCCCCCTCCACCAAACTTCACAGTTGGCACAATGCAGTCAGACAAGTACCATTCTCCTGGAAACTGCCAAACCCAGACTCGTCCATCAGATTGCCAGATGGAGAAGCGTGATTCGTCACTCCAGAGAACGCGTCTCCACTGCTCTAGAGTCCAGTGGCGGCGTGCTTTACACCACTGCATCCGACGCTTTGCATTGCACTTGGTGATGTATGGCTTGGATGCAGCTGCTCGGCCATGGAAACCCATTCCATGAAGCTCTCTACGCACTGTTCTTGAGCTAATCTGAAGGCCACATGAACTTTGGAGGTCTGTAGCGATTGACTCTGCAGAAAGTTGGCGACATATGCGCACTATGCGCCTCAGCATCCGCTGACCCCGCTCTGTCATTTTACGTGGCCTACCACTTCGTGGCTGAATTGCTGTCATTCCCAATCGCTTCCACTTTGTTATAATACCACTGACAGTTGACTGTGGAATATTTAGTAGCGAGGAAATTTCACGACTGGACTTGTTGCACAGGTGGCATCCTATCACAGTACCACGCTGGAATTCACTGAGCTCCTGAGAGCGGCCCATTCTTTCACAAATGTTTGTAGAAGCAGTCTGCATGCCTAGGTGCTTCATTTTATACACCTATGGCCATGGAAGTGATTGGAACACCTGAATTCAATTATTTGGATGGGTGAGCGAATACTTTTGGCAATATACAGGTGCATCTCAATAAATTAGAATGTCGTGGAAAAGTTCATTTATTTCAGTAATTCAACTCAAATTGTGAAACTCGTGTATTAAATAAATTCAATGCACACAGACTGAAGTAGTTTAAGTCTTTGGTTATTTTAATTGTGATGATTTTGGCTCACATTTAACAAAAACCCACCAATTCACTATCTCAAAAAATTAGAATACATCATAAGACCAATAAACAAAAACATTTTTAGTGAATTGTTGGCCTTCTGGAAAGTACGTTCATTTACTGTATATGTACTCAATACTTGGTAGGGGCTCCTTTTGCTTTAATTACTGCCTCAATTCGGCGTGGCATGGAGGTGATCAGTTTGTGGCACTGCTGAGGTGGTATGTAAGCCCAGGTTTCTTTGACAGTGGCCTTCAGCTCATCTGCATTTTTTGGTCTCTTGTTTCTCATTTTCCTCTTGACAATACCCCATAGATTCTCTATAGGGTTCAGGTCTGGTGAGTTTGCTGGCCAGTCAAGCACACCAACACCATGGTCATTTAACCAACTTTTGGTGCTTTTGGCAGTGTGGGCAGGTGCCAAATCCTGCTGGAAAATGAAATCAGCATCTTTAAAAAGCTGGTCAGCAGAAGGAAGCATGAAGTGCTCCAAAATTTCTTGGTAAACGGGTGCAGTGACTTTGGTTTTCAAAAAACACAATGGACCAACACCAGCAGATGACATTGCACCCCAAATCATCACAGACTGTGGAAACTTAACACTGGACTTCAAGCAACTTGGGCTATGAGCTTCTCCACCCTTCCTCCAGACTCTAGGACCTTGGTTTCCAAATGAAATACAAAACTTGCTCTCATCTGAAAAGAGGACTTTGGACCACTGGGCAACAGTCCAGTTCTTCTTCTCCTTAGCCCAGGTAAGACACCTCTGATGTTGTCTGTGGTTCAGGAGTGGCTTAACAAGAGGAATACGACAACTGTAGCCAAATTCCTTGACATGTCTGTGTGTGGTGGCTCTTGATGCCTTGACCCCAGCCTCAGTCCATTCCTTGTGAAGTTCACCCAAATTCTTGAATCGATTTTGCTTGACAATCATAAGGCTGTGGTTCTCTCAGTTGGTTGTGCATCTTTTTCTTCCACACTTTTTCCTTCCACTCAACTTTCTGTTAACAAGCTTGGATACAGCACTCTGTGAACAGCCAGCTTCTTTGGCAATGAATGTTTGTGGCTTACCCTCCTTGTGAAGGGTGTCAATGATTGTCTTCTGGACAACTGTCAGATCAGCAGTCTTCCCCATGATTGTGTAGCCTAGTGAACCAAACTGAGAGACCATTTTGAAGGCTCAGGAAACCTTTGCAGGTGTTTTGAGTTGATTAGCTGATTGGCATGTCACCATATTCTAATTTTTTGAGATAGTGAATTGGTGGGTTTTTGTTAAATGTGAGCCAAAATCATCACAATTAAAAGAACCAAAGACTTAAACTACTTCAGTCTGTGTGCATTGAATTTATTTAATACACGAGTTTCACAATTTGAGTTGAATTACTGAAATGAATGAACTTTTCCACGACATTCTAATTTATTGAGATGCACCTGTAGTGTATATATATATATATATATACACAAGGCAGTAGTTCTTTATTTGTGGCTGGTTAGTTTAATAAACACTGTATAAGGCTAATTCAATTTTGAAATATTAAAACTGACTACTTTAAGGGATTGCCTTGTTTATTTGTTTAAACTTGTCTAATAAAGTACATAAGGTTGTACTTTAATCATGGATTTTATTTTTATACAGTAAAGCCCTTTATTATATTTTGCATTTGCCCATATGAAAATGTACCATATTTTTTTATAGTTTAAACAGTGGGATTTATTTGTAACAAGACTAAGGTAACCTCAAGTAAAACCAAGCATGGATCTTCACTACCATGATAAAATGTAACATGATTTCTATAAAACAAACTTTGACATTTTGTGAAGAAAAACAGCATCCTAAACACATTTAAAACTATAAATACAAAATATAAACATTTATAAACTGCCATAGTTGTAAAAAAAAAAAAAAAAAAGAATGATATTCCCTCACTCCCCTAATGTAGCCTTTTATAAATTTAATAGAGCTATAGTAGTAATATCATATTTAGAATTAATATATTTCTGCCTAAAATACTAGTCAATACAGTTATTGTTACTATAGTAAATTCATGATAAAGGTGGTGATGTGTGAAAGGTCTGTTAATTTATGTCTGTGCATGTCTGTGTTTTATCAGCGTCAATGCTGTTTTGTCAGGCCGTTTAATGTTGTTTAAAACCGAAAGGTTTGCACTAGATAGTTCTGTGCCGAATTCAAATGTTTCCATGACTCACGCCGTGCTTCTCACTGGTCCTCGCAGCACTGTAATGATTATACTGCGAGGTTAAAAGCTCGAGACCAGTCCGTGAGATGCGCGAACGCACCTGTTCTGCGCTCGCGCTGCTTTATCCATTGATCCGTGTAGCGAATATCTCTGTTTCATTCCACTTTTGATGTGTTTGCCATTTGATGTTGCTTAACAGAAACCGGCAGCGCATAAACAGAGAGAGAGAGAGGGAGAGTTTGCCAACTCTGTAGTCGCACTGGCGGAAAAATGACTTGTGTGTTCCACGAGTCTATGATTTCAAGTCCAAGTCAAGTCTCAAGCCAACTGTCGAGTCGCAAGTCAATTTTGTTTTGTGAATTATTTGTGACTCGAGTCCGAGCGCAGACTCGGGTTTCCATCTCTGGTGTGTACATATTAAATAATGCACATTAAGATAAAACACCAAGCAGGCCCATGTTCTTTAAAATTAGGTATCAGCCCATTAAATATATTTTCTGAAGAGGAAAGAATGTGTTTACTGCTTCTATATATTATTTATTTACTGCATATTTGTTGAGTTTTCGTGCACGAGTAAAAGAGCACAGCACCTCTGTTTGCCGTTGATTAGCGCCACCAATGGCCTGGATTGTGCAGCAGCAAGGACTCTGGAAAAATGACAAAAAGCTCTTATCTCACTGGTCAGTCAGTTTTCATTGCAGTCCGTAAAAAAAAAAAAAAAAACTTCAGATTGTCAGCGGGCAATTTTCCAGTGTGAATGGTGGGAATACATGGGAATCCATTGTTTACTAGTCAAAGGCTCGTTCCGAACTAACATTCATACTGAAAATTCGGTCTTGGTGTAAATAGGCCTTTACTGCATGCAGCTGTTTTCTTTAGAAAATGAGGGATGAGTCGAAAGTATTTTTTGTGGTAATCAACATTATGCCACAAACACAGTCAGTAGAGTTTAACTTGTATTAAACCAGAAACACTCCTTGTAAGAATAAATATCAATGAATTAATGTAAAGTCTCAAAGCAGTGCTGCTCTGCTCTTTTCATTCTCAAAAGTTTGAACAAAACATCTAAATCTTTTTGCAGATTTGCAAAACATTCTATTGTCTGCTCTCTTCACACTTTTGCCTCTCTCTTGTGTTTTCATCTCCACTCATAATGTGATGTTCAGCCATCTCTGTTTTGAGTGTGTTTTAGAAGTGAGTTGTAGCTCTTGACCCCCTTTCCACCCCTTTACCCTTCCCATCGTTTCTCGCCCATTTGAACGATTGGTGCTGAACTAGGGTGGTTTCGTGACTCTAAACTTATTGTAAAGTATAACCTGATTTTCTCTGTTTTTCTTTCAAGTTTGTGACCCTGTCCTAGGTGACCATGGTTCAATGGTAAGCTTTCCTGAAAACTTTGTAGTCTTCTCTTTTAAATCTCTTTCCCTCTGTCTCAAAGCATTTCATGATAAAATATTTGTGATGTGGACAATTTAGAATTTGCAACAAGATGACATTTAAATTTCATTGCACTGTGTTATCCAGCTCTTTTTTTTTTTTTCAGTATGTTCCTCAGAATCTACATCCCGTGTACAAGAATAAAGTGGTACCAGTAGCTGATATTATCACACCAAACCAGTTTGAGGCTGAGTGAGTAGAATATATTTACTCTGCTACGTTGTGTGTGTGTGTGTGTGTGTGTGTGTGTGTTATCTTGAGTGTGTGATTTGGATGATTCATTGCTGCAAACATCAAACCTGTAACCCCTCAGTGTCGCAGTAAGATTGCTGATGAAACAGTGGTTATTTAGTGGCCTCTGCTGGTCAGTTTTGGCTTTACACTGACATTTAGTCACTCGCTGCTGCTGCTCAAATCACACTGGTGGAGAATCATCTCTTCTAACAATGTCCAAATTAATTTTTTCAGGTTGTTGACGGGTAAGAATATCAGCACAGAGAAAGATGCTGTTGAGGTGAGTTTTGGTACACACAAAGACAAGAAACGCCTTTGCAGAATGCTGACTTACAAACAAGTAGGGCAGCAGTATTGGATGCAAATGACCTGCAAAAAAATCTTTGGATTTCTTTAGGCTTCGGCTATAATTTTCTTTTTGTTATGTGCATTTGGACCCTTTGGAGTTATCTACAGTATCTTCTTAAAAACTATTGTAAATTTGGAGACAATAAAGCACAACCATCATCAAAAAGCTATTTCAAGCAAACTCAGGCATATGCTGCTGGTTATGTTAACTGGCCTCAGTGAAGGTCTCTGTGTTTGTGTGTTCAGGTGATGGACCTGCTGCATAAGATGGGTCCAGACACTGTGGTCATCACCAGCTCTGATCTGCCCTCGCGTCTTGGAGACAGATTCCTTGTGTCTCTTGGCAGTCAGCGCATTTGTAAGTATGTGTGTGTACTTCCTGTGAAACTCAAAATTTCTCTGTCAAATGCAAAGCTGTCAAACTGCTGAAGAGTGCAAGATAACATCACTGCATGTAGAATTGTCAGATAAGCTGAAATATTTGAGTTGTACTACTTTGAACCGCCTCTGTTGACATTATATGGTAGTCAAAGAATCTGAACAGGAATAAATTATTTATTTTGTGCATGTGTACATAATATTTCAGTGATGCCAGATGGAACAAGGACGACCCAGCGGATCCGAATAGAGGTGCCAAAAGTAGACGCAGTGTTTGTGGGGACCGGTGATCTATTTGCTGCTATGCTGCTGGCCTGGACTCATCATTACCCAACAGACCTGAAAGTACACCATATATTGCATCATCATTATGTTATAAATGCATCACAGTAATCATGTTAATATCATTATTTTTTATATGGTATTTTATTAGTCAGAGACTAGGAGTATCAGTCTGATTTTAGTGTTAATTATACTTTAAGACTTTAATATGCTCAAATAATTAAACTAATCAAGTGCAGTATGTAGACTGAGGAGTTCAAATCCTAAAATACTTGATTGTCTGCTATCTCTTTACATCTTTTTCCTTTTGTTTCCTTGTTGTTTCAGACGGCATGTGAGAAGACTTTTTCAGTTATGCACCATGTTATCCAGAGGACTATCTCTTATGCCCATGGTAACACATCAGCTAAAAGCTGTTTTTTGTGTGTATGCTTCTATATATAGAGTGGATTTAGAGAAATTAGCCCACTTTTTTAAGATGTTCCCGAAGATAAAAGTGGTCCAATTTACCTAAATTCACAAATACAGTGCCCCAAAAAGGATTTGGATATTTAACACCTTAAAATGACGGGGCTAGAAGTTTGTAATTAGTTTACATTTAAAATGTAAAAGTTCCTGGCTACAAAATAAAATCACATATAAAACCGTTTGAAAGCTTAGAATCTGAACTTTTTACAGAACTCGACACTTTTGCATTTATGTTACATAAAACAACAATATAAGACCTGAAAACCCATGCATCACAAATGAGCACCACTCTGTGGTAATGATGTAGAAATATGAATATTAATCCTTTAAGCTCGGATTGACTTGCTGGCGGACCCGCAGAGAAAAAATTATTATCAAAATATTAATAACTACAGCCTTTCTTTGAATCTCCGCTCTCTCCCTAACAAAACGGACAAACTACATTTCCTCACCCACACAAACAAGGACTTTTCAACCTCTGCTGCCTTGTGCTTCACAGAAACCTGGCTGAGTGAAGCCATTCCGGACAGCATGTTACATCTGCCGGGCTTTCAGCTGTTCAGAGCGGATCGCATCGCGGAGTTAATAGGGAAAACGAGAGGCGGTGGAACATGCTTTTACATCAATGAAAGTTGGTGTATAGATGTAACAACATTAAAGATGATGTGCTGTCCTAATTTGGAAGCGCTCTTTATTAACTGTAAGCCTTTCTACTCGCTGCAGGAGTTTTCCTCGTTTATTCTGGTGAGTGTGTATATCGCTCCAAACGCGTGTGTGAACACAGCTCTGCAACAGCTGACTGATCAAATCACAGACATGGAACAACAATACCCAGACTCACTTATTATTATTCTTGGGGATTTTTAACAAAGCAAACCTCACATGTGAACTGTCCAAATACAAACAGCACATTACATGCCCAACCAGAGACAGAAATATACTGGATCACTGCTACACAACAATAAAGGATGCATATCGCTCTGTCCCTAGAGCAGCTTTGGGACTATCTGTTCACTGTTTGGTTCATCTTCTTCCAACCTACAGACAGAAATTAAAATCTGCTAAGCCTGTAGTAAGGACTGTAAAGAGATGGACCAACGAAGCAGAGCTGGAACCACAAGCCAGCTTTGACTGCACTGGTTGGAGTGTTTTTGAGGCTTGAGCTCACAGATACTGTAACATCATATATCAGTTTCTGTGAGGATATGTGCATTCCTACTAGGACTTATTTAACATTTAACAATGACAAACCATGGTTTACAGCGGAACTCAGGCAGCTTCGTCAGGTCAAAGAGGATGCTTACAGAGTTGGGGATAAAGTCTTGTACAATCAGGCCAGGAACACACTGAATAGGGGAATCAGAGTAGATAAAAGAAGATACTCTGAGAAGCTGAAAAACAAGTTTTCAGCTAACGACCCTGCATCAGTGTGGAGTGGCGTGAAACAACTTACGAATTACAGGACTCCTACCCTCAACCCTGTGGTGCACCAACAACTGGCTAACGACCTGAATGTGTTCTACTGTAGATTTAAAAGGCCCAGTCTCACACCCCACACCCACTCTGACCTTCACTTCACACAAACAACAACACCTCCTGCAACCCCCCTCCTCCCCCCTCCTGCTACTCAACCTGCACTTAAGATCTGTGAAGATGATGTGAGCCATGTCTTTCGAAAACAAAGGATAAGGAAAGCACAGGGCCAGATGGCGTTTCACCTGCATGTCTTAGATCCTGTGCTAACCAGCTGGCCCCCATCTTCACACAGATCTTCAATAGATCACTAGAGCAGTGTGAAGTCCCATGCTGCTTCAAACGTTCCACTATCATCCCCATCCCAAAAAAACCAAAATTCACAGGACTTAATGACTACAGACCTGTTGCCCTGACATCTGTGGTCATGAAGTCATTTGAGAGACTGGAGTTGGCCCACCTGAAGGACATCACTGGACCCTTTCTAGATCCCCTTCAATTTGCTTATCGAGCAAACAGGTCTGTGGATGATGCAGTCAACATGGGATTGCATCATATCCTGCAAAATCTGGACAGACCAGGGACATATGCAAGGATCCTTTTTGTGGACTTCAGTTTGGCTTTCAACACCATCATCCCAGCTGTTCTCCGGACTAAATTACACCAACTATCTGTTCCCATGTCTATCTGTCAGTGGATTACCAGCTTTCTGACAGACAGGCAGCAGCTTGTGAGACAGGGGAAATTCACTTCCAGCACCTGTACAATCAGCACTGGTGCCTCCCAGGGATATGTGTTCTCCCCACTACTCTTCTCCCTCTACACCAACAACTGCATCGCCAAGGACCCCTCTGTCAAGCTTCTGAAGTTTGCAGACGACACCACTGTCATCGGCCTCATCCGAGATGACGATGAGTCTGTATACAGAAGGGAGGTTAAACAGCTGGCTGTCTGGTGCAGTCAAAACAACCTTGAGCTGAACACACTCAAAATGGTGGAAATTATTGTGGACTTTAGGAGGAATCCCCAACACTGACCCCTTTCACCATTCTAAACAGCACTGTGGCAGCAGTGAAGTCATTCAGGTTCCTGGGCACTACCATCTCACAGGACCTGAAGTGGGAGACCCACATTGACTTCATTGTGAATAAGGCCCAGCAGAGGTTGTACTTCCTTCGCCAGTTGAGGAAGTTCAACCCGCCACAGGCGCTGCTGATACAGTTCTAATCAGCGGTCATTGAGTCTGTCCTCTGCACTTCAATAACTGTCTGGTTTGGTTCAGCTACGAAATCAGACATCAGAAGACTACAAAGGACAGTTCGGACTGCTGAGAGGATTATTGGTTGCCCCCTGCCCTCCCTCCAAGAACTATACACTTCCAGAGTGAGAAAAAAGGCTGGAAAAATCACTCTGGACCCCACTCACCCTGCCCACTACCTTTTTGAACTGTTGCCTTCAGGCCGACGCTTCAGAGCTCTGAGCACCAGAACCGTCAGGCACAGGAACAGTTTTTTTCCCCCAGGCTTTCCATCTCATGAACAGTTAAAACTGCCCCTTTGAGCAATAATTAATGTGTAATACACAGCTTAGTCTTTTTATATTATCCAACACATCCTACCACTTTTAAATGTCTTGTTGCTGTTTTTTGTATTGTTGTGTACTGGAAGCTCCTGTCACCAAGTCAAATTCCTTGTATGTGGAAGCATACTTGGCAATAAAGCTCATTCTGATTCTGATTCTGATTCATAACCAACAAAAAATAGGTATCATTTTAAAGCTAAGACGCTGTACTTTACAATGCATGTAGGCATTATGACCAAAACTGAGAAAAGAGCTTTTTTGAAATTTGCAGACAAATCAGAAGTGTTCCGTTTTGATAATTTATTAGTAATTATGCATTTTACTTATTATTGTAATCGGCAAAAACATCAAACTGATCAAATAGCCATTTGTCATATGTTGTTGGAAAGCTCTCGAAGAGTAGAATACAACCAGACTATTTGTTTTACTCGCAGACAAAAATATAGCGAGGTACATGTCTTTTGGCATACATGTTACATGTAAACAGTTGTTGCTTATCAGCCGTGTTTTTGCTTATAACTTCACGAACATAAACAGAACATAAAATATCACATACCATTACTTCGAGGAAGGGATTCCCATTAAAACAAGCCCACAAACAATGTAATCGGATGCAAAGATCATTAAATACTCCACACGAAGCACAAAGCACATAATGTACTATCTGGCTAAAAGCACGGTAGCTTTCCTGGATCAGATGACTTAATTGGAAATGTTGTACGTTTTCCAGTGTCATAAAACACTAACTCAATTATATTAGGATTCAGATCACTGCAACCAGAGGTGGAAGTCTCCAAATGTCGGCAGAGAGGATCTTTTACTCTAATTACATAAGGCTTTTCTTTTTTCTTTTTAATTATAAACAGCATTATAAACAACACCTGTACTCTCTTTGCTACTGTAGAGAGCAAACTAACTAACCCCCCAACACAGCTTCCCTGTGAAATGCTCTCTGACAGCAGATGCAACGAGTTTGCATCATTTTTCATGAAGAAGATCATTTATATTAGAATGGCGATCAGCTCGTCCTCATGTTGCGCTGAGGTTAAACAGCACCCACTACAAAATCTTCAGAAATTAGTCAATGTCTGATTTTGAGGCAATTGATGGCAAAACCGTGTAAGAAATAGTACAGCATCTTAAACCGTCAACCTGTTGTCTTTGACACACTCCCCACATAATTTCAAAAATGTGTTTAACTGTCTCCTCATGTCTTTACACTGCCTTCCAGTTACATTTACAATTGATTTTAAAGTACTATTACTCGTTTATAAATCACTCAATGGTGTAGGACATAAATATGTTTTAGATATGCTTGTTGAATATAAACCTAACAGACCTCTCAGATCATTAGGATCACATCAGTTTGAAATGACAAGGGTTCACTCAAAAAAAGGTGAGACAGCATTTAGCTATTATGCCACCCGCAGCTGGAACCAGCTTCCAGAAGAGGTCAGATGTGCTCCAACAGTAGCCATATACAAGTCCTGACTGAAAACACATCTTTTTAGCTGTGCATTTATTCACTGAGCACTGTGATGCACTTACCGATTGCACTGCATCATTTTATTTCTGTATTTTTCTTTATTCATTTTAACTTTTTTTAATTAATTTTATATTTTATTATTTCTTGTTCTTAAATGGTTTTAACATTTATTTTATCTTGTATTTTCTTTTATCTTTTTTTATGTAAAGCACTTTGAATTGCCTTTGTTTGTTTGAAATGTGCTATATAAATACACTTTTTGCTAGGACATAGAGCAAACAGAGCCTGAATCACAAACTTTCAAAGACAAGATAAAAATTAAATTAAAAAAATTGTTCATCTTTTTTTGCAATTAGTCTATTGTATATGTGTAAGGTGAGTTTAAATTTGGGCTTGAAAAATTCCAGGTGGCAACCAAAAAATTTTATGTGGTGAACTAAACCTGTGGTTACCCTGCTGTGACACCTGCGTGACTTCACAAATCCATTAAAATCATTGATACCAGCTAGTTAAAAGTCATTGCAAAAATGGCTCAGAAAAGGGAAGTTAGTTCTGAGTAAAGCTCTAGTGTCATTTGTTTGTAGATGCCACTTAGTTTGATATTTTGTTCTCTAATCCAATTAAATTCATACATTTTAAGTGTAATTTAATCATCCAAATACTTTTTGGGGCAGCTGTATGGGTGTATATGTAAACAAGACAGAGCGTGAATATTTCACTTGTATTATTTGATTGAATAACTTTCTTCACTGGCTCGCTCGCTCTCTCTCTCTCTCGTTCTTATACTCTCAGAGATGGCAGCCCCTGGTAGAAGACCCAGCCCGGCCCAGCTGGAGTTACGGATGGTCCAGAGTAAAGCAGACATAGAGGATCCAGCCATAGTGATGGAGGCCACCGTTCTATAGAGCCGCTGCCACATCTCATCCACACATCATCCTCCGCTCACAGCTGCACAATGTATAGATGTCGTACATTTTGATATGTAATGTGACATTGCCTTAGAATCTCAACCAGAGCAAAACAGTACCATTTCAAGAGATTCAACAGGGTACAGCCAAACAAGCCAGAGGGCGAGAGTGATTAAAACAGAGAAAAAAGAGAAGGGGAGAATTGAATGCGAGAGATCATCAGCCTCTCTCGTTCACTCTTTTTATCCATTATTACCATTTCTCTCTCTGTCTTTCTTCTGAAGCTCCTCAAGAACTCCTGTTCGTCCTGCACATAAAGCCCAGTCACTGACATTTCCAAACCAGGTCAGTTATGTACCTTAACTGCCATTGTTCTAGTGAGGACCAAATAAAAAAATTATTGACGTCAATATGGGTTAACTCTTTGCATTTCCACTCCTGTACTATTGAGTGAGAGGAGCAACGATTGTTGAGCGTTTTTGAACACAAAAATCAAGAATTCTCTTGATAAGATACCTGTACCTACCTTGAAAAGATGTTGTATGGCCAAACTCCAAAATAAGCAAGTTCGTTGTTAGGTGTGTATTACAGACCCAAAGCACTAAATTGTGTGAAAGAGTCCAACATGTTTCTGAATTCTGTGTATTTTATTGTTTTGTGACTATTTTCTCCCACAAAAGGGAGATTTTATTGAAGAGATGCGCTGCTGTATTGTGTGACTTTTATGTTTTTGGTGAGAAGATGTACTGTAATAATATTTAGGCCTTGCTCATGTTTATGATTTAATTCTCTTTCCATTGAATTCATTTTACATTGAGCATTTATAAATGCGGAACTTCTAGCATTTCACCTTGTCATTTTTGTTTGTCAGCGTAATTATTAACATTGTCATCTCATTTCCTTTGAACTGATTGTATTTGCATCAATAATCTACTTGTTTGTACAGGCAGAAAAGACTTTAAAAAGTAGTTTTAACTTTTTATTTGACAGTATTTTCATATCTTATAAGAAAAGACTTGTAAGAAGTCTGTTAGTGGAATACTTCTTAAAAATGCCTTGAGGAAAATAGCTCTGTATATGTGCTAGTCTGGTGACCTGCAACAAATTCTCTCCCTGTGTTGGAGAACATGGTGCTTATGGTTACAATGTTGTGAAAGAAAATAAAAGGCAGATGAGCTGTATATTTAATCAGACTTTTTCTCCTTTGTTTATTCAATGAGGAGATTCAGCTTTTCTACATTACAATCTGATTAAAATCATCCATGTGTTCATTCGCTGATAATTTCTTACGTTTTATGTGTTCACTCCTGATTCATTCTGGGTGAATCTCACAACATGTCCACATCACATTTCAGCCCATATTTAAAATGAAAAAAATATGTACTTTGTATTTAGCATAAAGAAAATTAAGTCAATTTTAGGACCATTAAAGGAATATTCTGGGTTCAATACAAGTTAAGCTCAATCGACAGCATTTATGGCATAATGTTTATTACCACAACATTTTACTTCGTCCCTCCTTTTTAAAAAAAAATAAAGCAAAAATCTGGGTTACAGTGAAGCACTACAATGGAAGTTAATGGGGCCAATCTCTGTTTCAAAAGTAGCCACAAGATGTGTTAACATGATTCTAGTGAAAAAATCACTTACTTTTCTGTGTAAAGTTATATCCAATTTTACAACTTAGTTGCCTTGATAACGTAACACCGTAAACCTCTTAAACCCTAAAACGACTGTAAAAACAACGATTTAAACAACTTTACAGCTCAAATAATACACAATTTTTAACAGAAGAATTCATGTAAGTGCTTTTATAAAATGATAAGCTTCACATTTCTGCTTTTAAACAAACCCCCCCCCCCAAAAACATTTTTTTGACCCATTCACTTCCATTGTAAGTGCCTCACTGTAATTTTTGTTTTTTAAAGAAAAGGAGGGATGAGTCCAAAATATTTTTTGTGGTAATCAACGTTATGCTACAAATGCTGTCGATTGAGCTTAAAGAGACCCTCATGCCATCCCAGATATGCTGAACACAAACACAGATTTTTAGAAGAATATTTCAGCTCTGTAGGTTCATACAGTGCAAGTGAATGGTGGCCAGAACTTTGATGGTCCAAAAAGCACATAAAGGCAGCTTAAAAGTAATCCATGTGACTCCAGTAATTAAATGCATACCTTCAGAAGCGATATGACAAGTGTGGGTGAGAAACAGATCAATATTTAAGTCATTTTTTACTATAAATCTCCACTTTCACTTCAAAATTCTTCTTTTGTTTTTGGCGATTCACATTCTTCGTACATATCGCCACCTACTGGGCAGGGAGGAGAATTTCTTGTAAAAAAGAACTTCAATATTGATATTTTTCTCACCCACACCTATCATATTGGTTCTGAAGACATGGATTTAACCACTGGAGTCTTATGGATTCATTTTATGCTACCTTTATTTGCTTTTTGGAGCTTCAAAGTTTTGGCCACCATTCACTTGCATTGTATGGACCTACAGAGCTGAAATATTCTTCTAAAACTCTTCATTTGTGTTCAGCAGAAGAAAGAAAGTTTTACATCTGGGATGGCATGAGGGTGCGTAAATGATGAGAGAATGTTCAACTTGTATTGAACCTGGAATACTCCTTTAAGATTTTATTTTCATTGCGACTTCGTTATCATGAGAAATAATTGAAAACCGGAGAATAATACGATGATTTTAAATCTCTTATAAATGTAGGTTTATTGTGTTGTCAGGTTTTTGGAAGTTATCAGTGAACTGGTGTGCATGTAAACACACTCATTTTATTTTATTTTATTATTTGAATAAGTATAAATTAAAGGCTGGAAAACAAATACTACCATTATGTATAACTACTTAATAATTTGAATAATATATGAATATTGTTCTTGTATTAAAGTAATTAAGTTTTATACAATGCGGTAATGAGAATTTAAGGTGCGAAATATGCGTAATTGTCGTGAAAATGTCACAATGCAAAAAAAAAAACAAAAAAAACAAAATATATATATATATATATATATATGAATGGTCCTAAAATAGGTTTCATTTACTTTAAGCAAATAACAGTCTTTCATCTCTTTCTTTTGATTTTTGAGTGAAATATGACCCAGCCATGTGATCTTGAGAAGTTTCATGAAATTCACCCTTCATATTTGGAAATAGCACTTACATCTTATTTTCTTCAGCAAAAAAAAAAAAAAAAAGATGGCCATGTGCAGGACTAATCAGGGGTCGGCATTGCTCTGAGGGGCACGTGCTTCAGCTTTCTATGAGTTACTGAGCTATTATCGAACTTCTTATGTGTATTTGTACATTGTAAGTGTACGTATGTGTGTGTACTATATGTGTGAATGACAAAGGATGGTTCTGTTGTAAGTGTGAGAGTATTTGTGTTCTTTGAAGGAATATGAGGGTGTAAAAGGATCAACTGGGGGGAGGGGAGATCAAATAAGGTAAAAATCTAGTTTTTGTGAATACTGACAATGAGGTGGCATACAGTTGATAACGATATCAGTGATGATATCACTGTCTCTGAGTCAACTGTGCTGGTACCATTTGTTTTTGGCATTGGCCCAAGATGCCACTTCTGCCTGAAGATGCCTTGGGGAGCAATTGACCTTATTATAGTAGCAACACTTGATTTTGTCTGGAAGCCCATGTTATCTAGTGTATAAAAAGAGGTCAAGTGTACTATGTGTGAAAGGGATAGTTCACCTAAAAATGAAAACTCTGTCATCATTTACACATCCTCAGGTCTTTCATGGTCTGTGAAAGATACAAAAGGAGATATTTACTGTAGAGCAGAATGTCCAAGCTGCTCTTTTCCATACAATGAAAGTGAATGGTGACCACTGCTGCCAAATAAGATGTTCCTCACACAAAGCTATCATATGACTTCAGAAGTCGCAGGGCATACTGTAGTACAACTCCTTGTCGCCATTAACTTTCATAACATGGTTAGAGAGCAGTGTGAACATTCCTTAAAACTTCTCCTTTTTTGTTCCATGGAAGAAAGAAAGTCATATGAGGGTTGGAATGACATGACAGAATTTTCATTTTGGGGTAAACTATTCCTTTAAAGTAGAATTTGTTGAGCATATTCACAGACCAGCCACTGCCATTGTGCGATTAAAGGAAATGTTTTTTAGAAAAGTGTGGGGAAGTGTAACGGAAGTTTGATAAGACCAGGGTGGTTTGACGTAAGAAACTCTGTCAGATCCTGATTAAAACAAAAAAGTTGCATTTCGCTCTCTTAGTGGGCAGCCAAATATTTTGACTGTTATCACAGTGATGTATATTGCATTCCCTGAGGGAAGTGCTGTGAAGAAATTCTGGGGAGAACTACAACATTTTTGTTTGTTCTGTATACATAAAGTATGTAAAATATAGAGTGGTCTGTGGACATTGTGTGTTGTAAGACTGTGGATTAAAGATGAGCAAATGACGCTGAGCTCATTCTAGTGGACTGGAGCTTATATTGTCTAGGACAAAACTTTCCACTACCATTATTTAGGCCATTAACAGAGTTAGACGAGATCGTTAGTACATTAGGTTCATTATTGCTGTTCTTTTTTTGATCTGATGGGTGTAAATAATATGTCATTACTCCATATGACCTCTTGTTGTATTGCTTGGACCTAAACCCCCACCAAAACCAATCTGATCTCCTGTAGTTCATTACTCAAATCTGTATTTTTAGCTGCCTTTCATTGCAAGGCACAGAACTGGCTTTGTCTTACAGTATGTACAATACACATTTAGACAGCATATCAGCATAAATAGTTCTCAAAACATACAATAATTCTTCACAATAGTTGCAACTTCCATTTCGCCAACTCTTGAAATTAGTGTAGGTTCATTTTTTTTATTTTTTTTTTTGGTAAAATTTTGTGGAGCACAGACTTATGAGGTACAATACAGAATGGATTCTGTGCTTGATGAAGTGTGAAATGGAATAACAAAGGACCTCTTGAAAATTATGGAATTTGACAGAAATTATTCATTGTGTGAATCATTATTACCATCAGTAAAATGAGTTTTTCACAGTGAATCACTGTGCTCACTGTAATGTACTTTGTTACTCAACAGTAATAGACAAATTTGTGGCAAGAGTACATGAGAATACACTTGGAAAATGTGTCCTCTCAAAAGTACATACAGCCCTAAATATGAATTTCAGTGACATCATAATGTTCAATGATATGTTGCCAGAGTAATAATTAGAGGCACCATTTTATTCCTTTGTAAATATGTCTAATAGTGACACGTCAGTGCTTCATAATTCATTTAAGTTTCATCTCTGTTGACATAGTTGCTATCAGAAATCTTTTTTGTTTATTTGTTTTCTTTTTACGTTCTAAATGGGGTCAGAAATACAATACGAAGTAAATGTTTGTTAAAGTTTTTAGTGCTTTGTTTTCATATTTGGAATATTTTATAATATGTAACAATAAAGATTGCAGTGTACAAATCCACATTTATAATGTATGTATGTTATAATGCAATAAAAAAAACTAACTTATATTAAACACTGTACATTTGTTTGTGTGTGTGTGTGTGTGTGTGTGTGTGTGTGTGTGTATGTGTGTGTGTGTGTGTGTGTGTGTGTGTATGTATGTGTAATTACATTATTATTATTATTATTTGTAGATAAACATACATTGCCTATTTCTTTACAAAAATACAATTTATTTTTATTTTATTTAGTTATTTTTTATGGATGAGAATGACTGCATAAAGGAAAATTTGCTATTAAGTATAAAAAAGCTACTTTGAAAAAGATCGAATATCAGATAGCTTTGCTTTATTTAGCATTTTTGGTTTCTACATAAAACCCCACTGAAAAAAATATATCTTTGGCTGAACTTGATTCAATCATGGACAGTGGTTCCACATGTATAAAATTACTATGTAATCTCAACACAAACACTTTATGTGGAAGGAACCTGGCTGAATTGGGTAAACCCAACAAACTTAGGAATGTAAATGTAACTTAAATACATTTATTTAGGTTCTGTATGTACTTAATAGTGAAAATGAACGTTAGCATGCTAAATAGATGCTGGTTGAAAGCACTCATATTCATAGTTTTGACGATTTAACTATTATTCTAGAAAGTGGACAGTAATAATGAAGAATGAGTCTTCATCTTTGGATTTTCTGTACTTAACCAAATAATCATTCAAAAAATATTGTAATTTATTTTATTTGAAACATTATTCACATTTTAGTAAACTCTGTTATTGTCTGGTGATTCTACATCACTTGACATAAGTTAGGTTAACCAGGAAAAATTACGAGTCTAAAACAATCCCAAATGTATTTAATTTAGCTCCAGACTGACTTAAGGTCAGCGTCTTACAGCAGACTGATGAAGCGGAGGGGAGGGGTGGAACTACAAAACGCCACTGTTTCCTGTCGAAAAGCGGTGGTAATCGGACAGGAAGTCCCATGGATCTAATGTGTGTTTATGCGTGTATGGATGGTGACATACGGACACAAAGAGTAGAGATCATCTGAGCAACACTCCAAAGGCTTTCACGCCAGTTTTCTACAATAATACTATTAAGACTATTGCATTGCATCTCATTCAACAGAAGAGTGCGGATTCTCCACGCAAATTCTCTGATGACATTAAAGCAGGTATTTAATGCACGCGCATGCAATGTAACTCGCTAAACATGATTAATAACCAATAACTGCTGTTATTAACATTGACAGGCATATGTCTGCATCCGGCGCCTGTTACTGTATTTTCGCCGTCTTTGCATTTGTATTTTTATGCTTTTTTGATGCAGGGTTTGTGCTCGCGTGCCAGCGCTCGTGCTGCAGTGGCCAGAGATGACTCTTCATACAGCCCCTTAAATAGCTTACTACTCACTAGTGCAAGCCAGTATGACAGCTGAGGGAACACCCGTTAAAGAGATGCATCTTCCTCGATTTGCATTATGTTGTAAGATTGGTATATGCAATTTGATTCAGCAATCGTTTGCATTTGCATGGCTTAGATGTATGTTAAAAATAATAGGTGTTTATGAATCGGTTGCCGTGTGTCATGCCCGACCTGCGCTCACGTCATTGTCGTGCGATTACCGGGGTTACTAAAGTTCAGATGCGATGCCAGGCTATTGTAGTCTTAAGTATTTAATGCACAATAATTACGATTAGTACATGTTTTAATATAGTGCTGGTGCATTTATAACTGTTCCTATTATAAAGGAATAATTATAATGATCTGTAATTTTTAAAAGGCTCTTTTACCATGTGTAATTATAGTGTTGTAGTATGTTAGGCTTTATTATGGTTTTTCCAAAATCCTTAAACAAATGCCAAAAATAAATGTAACTCCTTCTACATCTTTCAAGCTATGTCCACCAAACTCGGCACAGACCTTCAGGCTGTTCTAGAATTGTGTTCTTTATCTTTTATAACTGATCGCACATACGTTTTCTTTTTTTTCTGTAGCGAGCAATCAAAAATCCTGAAGACATACAGTGACTGATTATTCAAACAGGCCAAGACTATTCAAACTCCACCTGTATAAAAATAGTTCACAAGTAAACAAACTTACACAAGGCTATCTATTTATCTGGACATCTAGACATGTCATTTTTGTAAGCCATATGGCACACCTCTATTTGCTAATCCTCTTTTATTACAATTTGACCTCCACTGTTTTTACGTCCTTTGACAGCACCTGATTTTAGCCGTTTAATCAGCCAATAGTTTTTCAAATTGATTTATAGAGTGTTTAAAAAAAATCTTAGTCTTTACTATTATTTCTGCATCCCAGAATCAGTTTGTTTAACCAAAATCCCAGTTATAATCAGAAATGAAGATGAAGATTTGGTGCATAACTGGCACTTTTAAAGGGTCATGACATACATTAATTTTTAATAGTTTTAGTATCTTCCCTGAGGTCCACGGATAATGTTAGTGAAGTTTTTTTTGCACCAAAACAGTAATAATTTTGTAATATATGATAATTTTCCACCCTGTCTCTGGCCCTCTGTCTGAAACACTCAGTTTTGTCCTAAGCCCATCCTTAAAACGTAAACGTAAATGCCCACTGTTATGATTGGCTAACAGCATGCAGCCCCTCGAAATCAGCCATATATATGTTTTTTTTTTTATTGTTATTATTATTATTTTTTCTCCCCAATTTGGAATGACCAATTCCCAATGCGCTGTTCGCATTTCATATCATGAAGAAAATTGGCAATACACAGCTTTATTAATAAGAGAGAGTTTGTTCATGGTAAGAAGCACATAGGCTTCTGTGTGTGAGGATATACAAACAAAAATATTGTAATACTTCTAAAATAATGTCTGTAGCTGTGTAGTATGGAACTTTAGTTGAAACCGGCTGTTATTAGGTTTGAAAATTGATGATCATTGATCATCATGTGTGTGACCTATAATTTTTATATTATTGTTCTGTATTATTGTTTTCAGCAACTGAAGTACCTTATTTTGTTGTGGATGTCTCAATGTGGATACTGGATTTGCACTTTTCAGAGAGCTCAATAAAACTGAGCATTTGTTGCATAGGTTGCATTTGTGAGATAATAAATATAACTGATTGTGTAAAATAGTTACATTACATGCCCAACCAGAGACAGAAATATATTGGATCACTGCTACACAATAATAAAGGATGCATATCACTCTGTCCCTGGAGCAGCTTTGGGACTCTCTGATCACTGTCTGGTTCATCTTCTTCCAACCTACAGACAGAAATTAAAATCTGCTAAGCCTGTAGTAAGGACTGTAAAGAGATGGACCAACGAAGCAGAGCTGGAACTACAAGCCTGCTTTGACTGCACTAATTGGAGTGTTTTTGAAACTGTAGACACCAATCTGGACGAGCTCACAGATACTGTAACATCATATATCAGTTTCTGTGAGGATATGTGCATTCCTACTAGGACTTATTTAACATTTAACAATGACAAACCGTGGTTTACAGCAGAGCTCAGGCAGCTTCGTCAGGCCAAAGAGGATGCTTACAGAGTTGGGGATAAAGTCTTGTACAATCAGGCCAGGAACACACTGAATAAGGGAATCAGAGTGGATAAAAGAAGATACTGAGAAGCTGAAATACAAGTTTTCAGCTAATGACCCTGCATCAGTGTGGAATGACATGAAACAACTTACGAATTACAGGACTCCTACCCCCAACGCTGTGGTGGACCAACAACTGGCTGGCGACCTGAATGTGTTCTACTGTAGAATTGAAAGGCCCAATCTCACACCCCACATCCACTCTGACCTTCACTTCACACAAACACCAACACCTCCTGCAACCCCCCTCCTCCCCCCCTCCTGCTACTCAACCTGCACTTAAGATCTGCGAAGATGATGTGAGCCGTGTCTTTCGAAAACAAAGGATAAGGAAAGCACAGGGCCCAGATGGCGTTTCACCTGCATGTCTTAGATCCTGTGCTAACCAGCTGGCCCCCATCTTCACACAGATCTTCAATAGATCACTGGAGCAGTGTGAAGTCCCATGCTGCTTTAAACGTTCCACTATCATCCCCATCCCAAAGAAGCCAAAAATCACAGGACTTAATGACTACAGACCTGTCGCCCTGATGTCTGTGGTCATGAAGTCATTTGAGAGACTGGTGTTGGCCCACCTGAAGGACATCACTGGACCCTTTCTAGATCCCCTTCAGTTTGCTTATCGAGCAAACAGGTCTGTGGAGGATGCAGTCAACATAGGATTGCATCATATCCTGCAACATCTGGACAAACCAGGGACATATGCAAGGATCCTTTTTGTGGACTTCAGTTCGGCTTTCAACACCATCATCCCAGCTATTCTCCGGACTAAATTACACCAACTCTCTGTTCCCATGTCTATCTGTCAGTGGATTACCAGCTTTCTGACAGACAGGCAGCAGCTTGTGAGACAGGGGAAATTCAATTCCAGCACCTGTACAATCAGCACTGGTGCCCCCCAGGGATGTGTGCTCTCCCCACTACTCTTCTCCCTCTACACAACTGCATCGCCAAGGACCCCTCTGTCAAGCTCCTGAAGTTTGCAGATGACACCACTGTCATCGGCCTCATCCGAGATGACGATGAGTCTGCATACAGAAGGGAGGTTAAACAGCTGGCTGTCTGGTGCAGTCAAAATAACCTTGAGCTGAACACGCTCAAAACGGTGGAGATGATTGTGGACTTTAGGAGGAACCCCCCTTCACTGTCCCTCCTCACCATTCTAAACAGCACTGTGGCAGCAGTGGAGTCATTCAGGTTCCTGGGCACCACCATCTCACAGGACCTGAAGTGGGAGACCCACATTGACTCCATTGTGAAAAAGGCCCAGCAGAGGTTGTACTTCCTTTGCCAGTTGAGGAAGTTCAGCCTGCCACAGGCGCTGCTGATACAGTTCTACTCAGCAGTCATTGAGTCTGTCCGTTGCACTTCTATAACTGTCTGGTTTGGTTCAGCTACGAAATCGGATATCAGAAGACTACAAAGGACAGTTCGGACTGCTGAGAGGATTATTGGTTGCCCCCTGCCCTCCCTCCAAGAACTATACACTTCCAGAGTGAGGAAAAAGGCTGCAAAAATCACTCTGGACCCCACTCACCCTGCCCACTACCTTTTTGAACTGTTGCCTTTTGGCCGACGCTTCAGAGTTCTGAGCACCAGTACCGTCAGGCACAGGAACAGTTTTTTCCCCCAGGCATCCATCTCACGAACAGTTAAAACTGCCCCTTTGAGCAATAATTAATGTGCAATACACAGCTTAGTCTTTTTATATTATCCAACACATCCCATCTCTTCTGCCATTACATTCCCTTGCACTGTACATAACCTATTTGTATTTAGATTTGCACTACGTATGTGTGTGTGTGTATATGTATATATTTATATTCATATATGTGTTTATGTATGTATATAAATATATGTGTATGTGTGTGCGTGTGTGTGTATATATATGTGTATATATATATATATATATATATATATATATATATATATATATATATATATATATATATATATATATATATATATATATATATATATATATATTGTCTATTGTGTATTCTATGTATACTTCCTTCTTTTCAATATTTATCAATTTATTTTTTTTTATTCAATTTTAATTATTTTTTTAAAAGTCTTGTTGCTGTTTTTGTATTGTTGTACACTGGAAGCTCCTGTCACCAAGACAAATTCCTTGTATGTGTAAGCATACTTGGCAATAAAGCTCATTCTGATTCTTCTAATATCGTTTCATCTCAATCGCAGCCCCATTAATTAAATCGAAATCTCAGCAGACTTTGAGATAGCCAGCGATTCAACATTTTCCGATAAGAGAATCGATATAAGAACGTATTGTAATGGAACTTGAGATTTACACCTGCTATCATGCTGATTATTCAATTCATTTCACAAAGGTCTGTGTGTCATACTGGTATGCAGGGTTTGCCAGCATAGTCTAATCTGAGAAGGACAGAGGTAGAGATGTAAGCCGACAGAAGGTATAATGAGTGAAAGTGAGCGAGGATTAGAGAAGCAGAATGAATAATAAAAAAAAGGAATGCCTCTGAGGCCATTTTATGACATGCAGGACCATTACGCATTGTGTTCTCTTTTTCTGCAGTTGTGCAGTCATGGCTTTGGGTCACAACCTGCCCAGTCGTCTTCATCACCACCTCATCTAAATTGGATATAGGGCCCTGTCGACCTTGTATACCCAGAGAGGGTTCACATATTTGCTACAGGGCCAAGGAGAAGGTTATTCACTATATTAAAACAACTGCAAGACTCCAGAACCATTACCAAATCTTGTGTGTCACTTTCGTCTTGTAAATGCCAAAGGGTGGCTTTGAAAATGTTCCTTCTAGTGGCTAAAGCAAGTGACAACTGCCCTGTTCTGCTTGGCTCAATCCCATCCATCCCAGTTTGCTTGAGGTGGATGAAAATGCAATGTGACTTATCCAGGGTGCTGCTCCAGAGTGCTAATCATTGATAATCTAATACAGAGGAGATTAGGGAAGAGGAGGGAACACAGGATGCTGAGAATGGCTCTCGCTGGCTTAGCGAAAGGCTGCCACAATGTCCATTCTATGCTCTAAGACTGGTGCAACTTCGTAAGGAATTGCCAACTGGAACTTTTTGGAGTTGGGCTAGCATTTTGAAACAACGCCTATTTGGAGTTCTAGTTGAAAATCTTGGTCACTTTGGATACGTGCACTGTTGGTGTGATCTTGAGTGACTCCGCCTCTTCCTTTTATGGGATTGAGTTTTGTTCTTGCTTGCATCATCATAAGTGTTCTCTGCCAGTGGGATTAACATTAACATGTGGCAGTAACGAGAGCGGCAGATTCTTCATCTTGAAAATATTCTGGTACCTTCGTCTTTTTGAGAGGATATCTGGGCCATACATTTTCAGGAACCATTCCTGGAATATCACTCGATGATCTCAAAGCCTTTTGAATCCGAACCACCTGTCTGTCTTTGAACTAATCCAGAAAAGGCCAATTTCTAAATTTTTCTGCTTTGAAAGCCAACTGCCAGAAGCAAAGATGTTGAACCAGGGGGCTGTGATGATCTTCACGGGAATCTGTGGGGCATTAGTGATCATGGCGGTGGCCTACTATGCCTACTGGTGAGTCCAGTTAATGGTCGTCCAAAGGGGCCATTGGATTAATTAGTTAACCTGGTCCTTACCTAGAGGGTTATTGGATTGAGCACAAGAAAATGTCAAGTGAGAGACCTGCATGCCTTAATCTTTAATTTGTTAGTTTGTCGTTACTTGTGCCCCTGTAATGTTTGTGAATGTTTCGAGGGCTATGTTGACCACCTTTTGCATTTTTATATTTAGTCATTTTGCAGACACTTTATACAAAGGGACTTGTGAGTAACATAAGCAATTTGTCAAACGAAAGTCAACAATATATGCAGTATCATGCTGCCAAGTTCCCTGAGGAGCTAGGTTTTGCTCAGGTGTCTATGGAAAGACTGAAAGTTTCCTTGGTGTCTCTTCTCACGTTTTCGTTTTTTTTTTTGTTTTTTTTTTTGCTGATATTCTTTTGACCTTTTGAAAGTGATTGCCGTTTCTTAAATTTAGTGAAAATTTTTTGCCATTTTGCTCAAGACTTTTTAGTCAAAGTTTACTATCCAAATGATGCATAACAAGACTTACTTGTTCATTTTTGTGAGTGTGTTCTTACTCTTGAGGTTTCTCCGTTCCATTGATTTTTCTTTGAGTAATGTGAGGATTTAAGCTTTGTTACTTTCTTTTTGAGGGGTACGTTGTGGCCATCTTGTCCTGTTTTTAGATGGCCCCCGGCGGGCTGGTGATGGAGACCAGACAGCTGTTGCCTCCTAAGCAGATTTATCCCTCCATCTCTAATCTCCCCTCTCTTTCTTGTCTCCTTTGTAGTCCTCATGCTAGCAAACACAGTAGTGAACTAGGAACAAGCTATAAACTACAATATTTCTAGGGTGTTTCTGGCCCACATTATATTGCTAACTGCAGATATCTCCGCGGGTTCATAGATCTAAGGTTATGCAGTAAATCATAATGCCTTTAAAGAGGATAGTCAACAGTCTTGAGTTAAATGGTACCCTTGAAGTGATTGCACTAAACTCTAAAGGAATAGGTCAACCCAAAATATTATTTATGATAAATGTATCATTGTTAACCTCATCATACCGTCAAAGCTTCTTCTGTGGAACATTAGATGTTTTCAATAGAATGAAAGTGCAAATATGACAAAGAAAAGCACCATAAATGTATCATAATAGTAATGCATATGACTTGTGTGCTTTATTCCAAGTCTTCTGAAGCTGTACAGTTGCTTTATATGAGGAACACAGCGCCATGAAACCATTATTTGCTGAAAAGCTTCCCCTCAGCTGTAGCCACCTTAACTCATATGTGTGCAGCAAAAAAGATGCATAGTGCCACATTTAAAGATTTGGTATATAGCACACTCAAAGGCCTTTGCACACCATAGGTGGCGCAATTATGAGAGGTGAATCACAGATGAATGGTGCTTTCACATAGAAAGTGATGCAAATATTCACCGTTAGCACATTCATGCCTTTACACTAGGTACTGCTAATCTGCAAGAAATTTTACCCCGGTATGGTAGCTCAATGCACCTTTGAGCTGGTCTGCCCTCCTCCTATGGCCGGATGAGAAGAAAAAACACTTGACAAGTTTACAAAACAACCAAGACAAGCAAGAGTTTTCTAGTGAGTAGATAGAAAAAAAATAAAACTGATTTCTCTACCAGCTGTAACAGCAATGACAATTTGGTTGTTAATTTGCTCAAAGAAAACATTCGGGACACTTCACAAACTATTTCAATTCACCTGCTGGACAAATTGAGTGACAGTATTATCATGTATACACAGTCTGTGGGGTGATTAGAATCCAGTGTAAAATATAAGATTAACGGCTAGACATGTTATCATTTGGAACAAGAGTGATTATATGCTACTGCCACACATACTATATATTTGTGTTATTTGCATTTGCATGGAATCACTGCGTAATGCACACTCATTATCACGGTTAAAACAAATGTTTGATTTTATCTATTGCCTTGTAAATCTACTTGGGTTATACATTTGCTCAAAACCCTGCATGTTATGAATTAAATGTGAATAAATTTAAACGCTTCAAAAGTCTATTTAATGCGCACAATAAAACACAAATCCCAACCAACAAAACCTGTCTTCAGTCGACCCATTATTAGATACTTTGAAACTTATAGTTGTGTTAAAAAAAATAGCAGTACAACATCAGTAACCTGATGAACCACTGTTATTAGTAGTAGTGATATTTCTGTATTGCAAATCATTTACTTGTAGATGTAGTAGTGTAATAGAAAAACAACAGACCCAACTGTCATGACATGCACGCTGCTTGTTCCGAGTAATTGACTCATTCATTGAAAGGGCGTGTTCAAAATAAAAGCAGTGTGGAGTTTAATTAGAGAATTCATTCATTCTGTGAAAAAACAAGTGCCATTAATTGTCCTTTACTAAGGAAGAAGGGAAGACAAAATGATCTCAAATGCTTTAAAATGGCAACAAAAACCCGAAACGCAGAAGAAAACGAGCAACTACTGTTAAAACGTATCGAAGAATAGTCAGAATGGCAAAGATTCAGCCAATCATCACTTCCAGAAAGATCAAAGATGATCTAAAATTACCTGTAAGTACTGTTACAGTCAGAAGACATATGATTGAAGCTAAGCTATCAGCAAGAAGCCCCATAACGTACCATTGTTGAAAAAACGGCATGTGCAGAATCGTTTAAAATCTGCCAAGGAACACATCGATTGGCCCAAAGAGAAATGGCATAACATTCTGTGGACTGATGAGAGTAAAATTGTTCTTTTCGGATCTAGTGGTCATCGACAGTATGTCAATGTCAGTCGACCCCCGGATACTGAATTCAAACCACAGTACACTGTGAAGACAGTGAAGCATGGTGGCGCAAAAATACGGTGTTGGGCCTATTTATCATATACCAGGGATCATGGATCAGTTTGAATACATCAAAATACTACAAATAGAGATTATGTTGCCCGAGGAGGAAATGCCCCTGAAATGGGTGTTTCAACAAGACAACGACCCCAAACACATGAGTAAGTGAGCAACATCTTGGTTCCAGACAAAAAGGATTGAGGTAATGGAGTGGCCAGCTCAATCCCCTGACCTCAACCCCATTGAAAGCAAAACCCAAAAATTCACAGGAACTGTGGAATGTAGTTCGTTCATCCTGGGAAATACCTTTTTCCATGTTTCTAGGTGCCAGAAGTTGATTGACTCGATGATGCGCAGCAGTTATCAAAAACAATGGTTATGCAACTAAATATTGAGTTTGAAGAGAAAAATGTCGACACTGCTATTTTTTTGAACAGATTAATATTCCTTTTCTTTGCTTCCTGTAAAAGAATAACGCAGACTTGATCAAATTTGTTAATGCTTTGATTTGGAATTGAATGTGTAATGTTTCCACTACATTTGAAATATGGAAATAAAAGCTATTAAAAAATATTTGCACATTATTCACTTTTAATAACGCACTTCTGTTTATTTGAACACAACTGTAACTGTTGTCAGTGACTGTAAATTTTAGCATAGCAATAATGATTCAATAATTTTGTGGGGACACCACTATGTTTTTGGTATACAAAGGCATTTTGATACTCAGACATACTGTATGTATATACAGAGTGCACTGCAAGTCACAGCAATAGTATTAATATTATTACTATTTGTCGGGGAAAAAACATTAGATCTGTAAAGTTGTTTAATAAAAAAGGTGATAGAAAGGCAACGATGCCGTGATATGTATTATATTAGAGATATAAGACAACCCACGTAAGGTTTAAGTTTTTTAAAGAGGTCGCATATGAGAATTATTTTATTTGCATTAAATACGCATCCTCATTGCTGGTTCATGATGTCTTCCTTGAGTTTCTTCAGCGTTTAATTTCAGTGATCAAAACAGCTTTAGCGCCACCTTTGGAATAGTTTTGGCTCTTTAAAAAACGTTTAAATTTTTTTTTCTCCCCAATTTGGAATGCCCAGTTCCCAATGCGCTCTAAGTCCTCGTGGTGGTGTAGTGACTCGCCTCAATCTAGGTGGTGGAGGAAGAATCTCAGTTGCCTCCGCATCTGAGATCGTCAATCCGCGCATCTTATTACGTGGCTTGTTGAGTGCATTACCGTGGAGATGTAGCGCATGTGGAGTCTTCACGCTATTCTCCGTGGCATTCACGCGCAACTCGCCACGCACCCCACCGAGAGCGAGAATCACACATTATAGCGACCACGAGGAGGTTACCCCATGTGACTCTACCCTCCCTAGCAACCGGGCCAATTTGGTTGCTTAGGAGACCTGGCAGGAGTCACTTAGCATGCCCTGGATTTGAACTCGCGACTCCAGTGGTGGTAGTCAGCATCTTTACTCGCTGAGCTACCCAGGCCCCCCCCAATGCAGCGGCTCTTGACACGTGATCCAAAGCTCATATATTATTGGCCAGGGCATTTCATCGGCCGGCAAAGAAAAAATAAATTGAAAAACTGTAAAAAAAAAAAAAAAAAAAAAAAAAACTTTCTTTGGCGAAGGTGTGAATGGCTTGTTAGGAATCCATTGAAGTTTTTTTTTCAGCATGAGTCGTATGGACCACTTTTATCATGCTTTTTACTATCTTTGAACCTTAAAAGCCCACATCCCACTTCAATTTTTTTTCCCATTTGTACAGCGCTTTTCACAACACACATCGTTTCAAAGCAGCTTTACAGAAAATTATGTTGTAATGTCTAAAGTCCTCACTGAGCAGTTTAAATGAAAAACGAGATTGAAAATCATGCCTTTAAATCATTTGTCTTTAGGCCCCCAGTGAGCAAGCCAAATGCGACTGTGACAAGGAACCCAAAACTCCAAGATGTTAGTTATTGAAGAATAAAATCCTTGCAGGAAATCATGTTCTGTTGAGGATGCCAGTTACCCTCTGACTATACAGCATGAATACAATGCCAATATTAGTTATCTATGTGTAATACGTAATACATAAGTCATGTATTCATTGAGTAAACTGAGTAGATGTTGGTGGGCAATGTTTAAAACTAAAGGAACTTTAAGATTAATGATTAAGTGTCTTTGAAGTCCATCCCAAATTGACTGGAAGTGCACGTAGATGCATTGTCCTTTGTTATTTGGCTGATAAAGGCTTTAGTTGGCATTCATTTTATTGTCTTTGTATTTCATTTTAAGAGAAGTGATGCTCGCTGTTCATATGGATTGTGGCTGATTGCAGTTTTTTCGCTGTGTAATCCATTCTAAGACCAAGATGATGCAGGCAGTGATCATTGAGGTGCACCTTGCTTGTGGCAGTTCATTTTCGGTGAAGTCCATCCTAATGGTCATTACTAATTTATGTCCCGATATAAGGACATAACCTCTAACTCTCCTTTATTCAGAGCTGAACAAAAGCACGCTCCATCTGTCTGATGTCTTTAGTGCTAATGGTCTCAGTTGGCGATAAAGGTGGAATGGGAACAGTGTGTGTGTGTCACTGTATTAGCCCACAGTTGCTCGTATTTCTTGTTGGCTCGGCGTGTACTCTGCTCAGACAAGGTGATCAGGTGATTTTTTTTTTTTTTTTTTTAGGACACTCCCTCAAAATGTGCATATACACACACATTACTTACACACTATTAAACTGGTGGTTTTCACATTCATTCTTTTTGCTTCTCCTGTGTTCTCGAATGTACTCTTTTCTTTTTACCCATTCCTCTCTGTTAATGCGAGCACAACCCACACACACGCGCACACACTTTGGTAAGATTCCAAAGTTTATTTCAGTTCATGCAGTGGTGGCTTGGAAGACAGAGTTCAGCTCTTTCCTTTCCCACCCTCTTTCTCTCTTTTTTTACTCTGTCTATACTAAAGTCATAGCTAGCACAGAGCCTGTGGAGATTCATCAAAGGTTAGTGGTGTCCATGTTGTGTTTGTCTTGGCTCATATGAGCTACTGTTGATCGAAGAAGTAAAGCTTTTGTTGGTTTAAACTCTTTCTCTCTGGTTTCTAGCTGACCTCTAGTAACATGATTGTTCTATGAGTTGACTGTGTTTGTTTGAAATTACTGCACATATATGCAGTAGATTTGGCTGCTTTACTGTTATGCATCACTATATAGTAATGATTCACAGCAATAGTGGACTAGCTGAAAGTTTAAATATTAGAATAAGAACAGTAATAACGAGACTTTTGATGCTTGCCCTTGTAAAACTCACTCGAGTTGTGGGTGGTTACCCCACTATGCATATGTTAAAAAATTTTGGGTGGTTGCAAGGTGGTTACTTATTGGCCCAAGTCTTAAGAGCCCAACCCAAGTCTCTATGATATTTTGGTACCTAGATATGGCTCGGGTCACTCCTTTCTGTTGCCCATTCTGTTCCACTAGGCGAAAATCAGTCGTAAGTCTGATCATTTAGAAAAGTAATTAAAAGCTTCAGATTGGGTATAGACTCTGGCTTGAGATTTAGCATTGTATATGACATCATTCTGAGACTAGGCCTGGCTTAATTCACCACAACCATTTTGTTAGCTACTTAGACATTAATGTCTGGCTGAAATTATGGACTATTGGTCAAAACAAAAGAACTGTCTCACATTGTCAGCTACACATCGTGGGTAGAAGGCAAAGGTATCACATATAGGATGTGTCTCTGCGGTGCAGGTGGCAGTCCAAAGCTTTGAATCTTGTCAACGTACAGACAGAAGTTACAAAGGTATTTGCACTTCTGCAAGAATGAAAAAATTACGTTGATGAGTTTGCAGGTTATTGTATGAAACTGGTGTAACTGCACAAATTGAACAATAAAAAATGATGTTAAGCAGTGCTTGTTAAGACATGCACTATCAAATTGTTTGAGTATTTGATATTAGTCATCCAGTGCTTTCGTTTGCAGTTGCTGTCTTGTTATCTGATTAAGCAGTGTTGGAGATTAAAGCTTGATAAGCTGTTTGAATTGATTTGAAACTGGAGACCTTCAGATTCTGTTAAAATGTTTGTGTGATACTGTGTGGTTGTTAATTCACAGTGGGGTTTTTGTGTATGACTGAAGTTATGTTTAGGTGCTGGAGTGTTATGGAGGACTGAGACAGAGCAAGAGGGAAAAAGAGAGAGAGAGAAAGAGAGCAAGAGGGAAAGAGAGAGAGAGAGGGAGAGAGAGAGACTGAGACTGGAGTTCCTCCAACTGGGTGATAGGGTGTGCGTTTGTATGTAGCATGCGAATGCAGTACAGCAAGTTAATTTTTGTTGCAGAAGGGTCTGTGGTCATGAACTCTCACCTACTTGAGGGACAATTTTTGTATCTTGGAGCAGGGTGTGAAAGTAAAATTAAACTACTGAAAATGTTGTTGCTGTTTTTTTTACTGCAGTGCAAGTTTTATTCTTGACTTGAAATCCAAAACCAGGCTAAAATATGTTATTAGATAGCTATTGTGTCCTGAATTCTCAAATGTTCTCTTTTTTTTTTTTTTTTCTCTCTCAGGTCGGTGGTACTAAGTGAAGGGCCGTGTAAAAGAGGGTTGTAGAGAAGAGTCCACCGTGGTAAGTTAAACATCTACCAGTAGCCTAATATTGATCAAGATAACTTGATAACATAGCAAAACAACGAAACTTTTTAGAGGCTATTCAAAATGCGCAATCGCATCTCACCTATCATAATAAATCATTATGAACATCTAAAAATCACGTTTTTTGTTTGATAATACAGTGGCAAAAAAAAAAAAGGTATGTGAACCCTTTGGAATTACCAGCATTTATATATAAGTGTGTCTTAAAATCTGGTTTGATCTTCATCTAAGTTACAATAATGAACAAACACAATCTGTTTTGACTAATAACACACAAATTATTGTATAGTCCTTGTACATATTGAACACATTGTTCAAACATTCACAGTGTTGGTTAGAAAAAGTATGTGAACCTCTGCTAATGACATCAACAAAAGCTAATTAGAGTCTGGAGTTGGCAAACCTGGCATCCAGTTAATGAAACTATATTGGAGGTGTGGGTATGAGCTACTTTGACTTATAAAAAGCACTCAAACATTCAAACGAGTTTGCTATTCACAAGAAGCATCTTCTGATATGGACCATGCCTTGCAAAAATGAGATCTCAGAAGACATACAGTCAAGAATTATTGCTTTGCATGAAGCTGGAAAAGGTTATAAAGTTATTTCAAAGAGCTTAAATATTCATCTGTCCACGTTTAGACAAATTGTCTATAAATGAAGACGATTTAGTACTGTGGCTGCTCTCCCTAGAAGTGGCCATCCAGCCAAGATGACTCAAAAGGCACACCGCAGAATGCTTAATGAGGTAACAAAAAAGAGCCCTAGAGTGACAGCTAAAGACTTGAAGGAATCATTGGAACTGGTAAATATCTCTGTTCATGAGTCTACTATATGGAAAACATTAAACAGGCATGGTGTCCATGGCAGGACACCATGAAGGAAGCCACTGCTTCCAACAAAAACATTGCTGCACAACTGAAGTTTGCCAAAGACCACCTTGACATTCCACAACGCTAACGGGAAAATGTTTTGTGGACTGATAAAACTAAGGTTAAATTGTTTGGGAAGGACACGCAGCACTATGCATGGTGTAAAAAGAGCACCACATACCAACATGAAAACATCCCACTGGTGAAGTCGAGTGGAGGGAGTATCATGATTTGGGGCTGCTTTGCTGCTTCGGAGCCTGGACCGCTTGCCATCATCGAGGGAAAAATGAATTCCCAAGTTTATCAAGATATCCTACAGGATAATATCAGGGTGGCTGTGCACCAGCTGAAGCTCAGTAAAAGTTGGGTGATGCAGCAGGACAATGATTCTAAACATCGAAGTAAATCCACTACTGAATGGCTTCTAAAAAAAGGAGAATCCACATTTTGGAGTGGACCAGTAAGAGTCCAGACCTTAACTCAATTGAGATGCTGTGGAATGACCTCAGGAGAGCCCTTCACACCAGATACCCTAAGAATATGGCTGAGCTGAAGGAGTTCTGTAAGGAAGACTGGTCCAAAATTCCTTATGAACGTTGTGCAGATCTAATTCGCTGCTCTGGAAATGCTTGGTTGTGGTTATTGCTGCCAAAGGAGGATCGACCAGTTTTTAAATCAAAGGGTTCTCTTACTTTTTCCATAGCTCTGTGAATGTTCAATGGGATGTGTTTAATAAAACATGAAAGATTATAATTGTTTGTGTGTTGTTAGCTTATGCACATTGTGTTCTTCTATACTTGGGAGATATGATCACATTTTATGACCAGTTAATGCAGAAAACCAGCTAATTCCAAAGGGTTCACATATTTTTCTTGCCACTGTATATCATCTGTATCAAATATATATATGATAATAAAAAAAATATATTTTTTAATTGCAGCATGCATTAAAGAACTTATGCTGGGGGATTAGTCAGTACAAGAAAAACTCATATGCGAAGGGCAAAAATGCCCCTGAAATTAAACTTTAGTGACTTCTTTTGTATTTTATTTGTAACATGTAATATATTTCTAGGCCTAAGTAAACGTAAGGTAACACTTCTGTTAAGATGCCAAGTGGACCCAATTATTGGCCATTGGCTGATTAATCAGCCTTGATCATACTGCACGGGAGTGCTGCTTTAATATGAAATGTACGTAATTGATGTAAAAAGATGGATATGCATGTCTTTTTAATTTGTGGTTTACTCCTAAATTATTTGAATGTGTTTTAATTTGAGCCCCCTCTCTGGTCTTCTCTTTCAGCAGTGCGTGAGTGCGCGCGCGCTCGAGTGTGTGTGTGTGTGTCTGTCTGTCTGTGTGCGGAAGGTGCTCTTAGTCATGGGTGTGGTGGCGTGGCTTAAGAGTCTGTTCATCCTGCAGCTCTTGATTGGCTTTGTATTTGTGGTGAGCGGCCTCATTATCAACTTCATTCAACTGTGCACGTGTGTGCTGTGGCCCATCAACAAACAGCTCTACCGCAAGATCAACACCAGACTTGCCTACTCTCTATGGAGCCGTGAGTATTTTTTGTGATCTATATTGAATATGCTGTACACAAAGTTTGCATATAGGTAGATGACATGTCCTGTGGTGTGAAATGCTATACTACCATCTAAAACCATTTTAACCAAAACGTTGTTAATTCTTTTATAATTGTAATGCAATATTTAATAACCACATATACATTGAGAATACATGAATCATTTGCACAGATAAAAAATGAATATTTTAAAATAAACTAGGCAATAAAGATCATGTAATGTATCAGTGTCACATTTATTTATTTGGCATCATGAACTGTGCAATGTGTGTTGCAAGACGTCAAATATTATAATGCAAACTTTGAGGAATTCTGTCTTTTTTGCTACAATTATGCACAGACTTTTGTACATACGCAGGATATAATGTTTGGGTGGTACTTTACAAGGAACGTGTATTACATAATTAGGCTACTTTTTAAAGTAACTTTTATTATAGTGCTGTCAGTCAATAAAAATTTTATCGCGATTAATCACGTACATTTTTGTAGTTAATCGCAATTAATCGCAGAGTTTGAAAGTGTTGAAATTGTATTTATTTCCATCTTAGGAAGAAAACAAAACAATATGTAGCAATATAATGCTTTATTAACATTTTCCAAACAAAGCCTTCCACAATATAAACATACAAATGCACTAAAATATCACCAATTCAAGTCACATCAAACATTTCCCAAAGTCTTAGTGGGAGTTTGACTAATTGAAAGAATTAGTCCCCACATAGGTTGCATATGCATTGCAATGGGCATTAAATCTCTTAAACTCTCATCCTCCACAATATTAATCTGCCAGTAGACTGCGGCTATCCACTTTGTTACAGCAATCGTGAAGCTGCATTCATGATTCGCATCAGGGCAGCAACACCAGTATTGAGTGCCACTTTGAACTCACCATGCGCCTTACATAGGCTGAAAAATACTTGATTTCTGTCACATGTCCCATCTGGGCTAGTTTTGTGCATTAAATAGTGCTAAGAGATCCTTTCTCCATTATTTTATCACTGACAGGGAAGCGCTACCAGAGATTCTTTTATTTAATGAGATAACCTCCGCGGCTCTATCATTGGAGAGAGCGTAACGGTCAACTTTAATGTGTTAAGACAGTTCCGCCCATAGAACGTCTATGGGACCGCCGCGTATGCGAAGCTTGTAGGCTAACCTTGGTAGAAGGGCTCTGGCACTGTAGTGTGTGCATCAGTGTAATGACTCTTGGCGGACACATTACAAAGGTTCCACCCTTCACACCAGTGTTTATTCTGTATTAACGATAAATGCGTTAATCGCGATTTAAGAAAAATTAACGCGTTAAACTTTTTAAATTAATCGCATGCATTAACACTAATTCTGACAGCTCTACTTTATTAATATCATTATTATTATTTGTATAGTGCCTTTTACTATTCAAGTCTATACAAGGAGTATGTGACATAGTGTGTGTACTCCAAGCAAGCACAATGCAAGAAAATTACTTTTGAAATAATGTTTTTAACATTCTCTCCCTCTCCAAACACAAGAGTTAGTGATGTTATTGGAATGGTGGTCTGGCACAGACTGCATGCTGTACACCGATCAGGCCACGGTGGATAAGTTTGGTAAAGAGCATGTCATCATCATCCTCAATCACAACTATGAGATTGACTTCCTGTGTGGCTGGACCATGTGTGAGAGATTCGGCGTGTTGGGGGTGAGTCCTGAGAAATGGTGAAGACAATGTTGAGGGGGCACGAAATAGGATTGGGGCATAACGGATATGCATATGACATGTGTAGGCCTGTCTCAAAACCTAGTCTACTGCCTACATAAATGGCATTGTAACCAAAATGGAACCATTTCAGTGTCTGATTTGAGGTGCTAATCCTAGGCTGGAACTTTGTTAATAGCCACTCAAATAGCACTCGTAAATTGAACTTGTCTTGTCATTTGTCATCTCCCTGCTTGATCATTTTTATATTGCATTAGATTTGAGTAGATGATGTAAATTCTTCTCTTTTCCTCTTTCCCTCCCTCCTTATTTGCATTCCTTCTTTTTCTCTGTCTTTATTTTTCTATTTGCATCTATCCTCTCTTGGTCCAGAGCTCCAAGGTCCTGGCTAAACATGAACTGCTGAAAGTGCCTCTGGTGGGCTGGACGTGGTACTTCCTGGAAATCGTCTTCTGCAAGAGGAGGTGGGAGGAGGACAAGGAAACTGTCTTCAGCGGGCTAAACCGTCTCAAGGATTACCCAGAATACATGTGGGTGAGTATACTAGCCAGTTAGGAGGATCCACTGACCTGATAATTAGAGCCTTGAAGAGTAAAGCTCTTTCTGTTTAACTCATTCATTTACATGTTAGGGTCCGGTATGACAGCAAAATTAAATAAATAATTATGCAATGAAATAATTAAATCTATCTTGAAATGTATCTACTAATGTACATAAAAGTGTTTGATCAAAATTCATTGTTAATTTTGTGTTATATTCCTTCATAAAGAGAAATTTGGCTAGATATTTGTTTTATCTTTGCCTGTGTGTGTATATAAAAGTAGTTATGATCACAAATAATCACATTTTACTTATTTATAGCAACATTTCATGCTACATTTAATTTATATATTGTCAGTTATATACCTCCAAAAAGAGAGTTTTTACCAGATATTTGTGTTTTTGCCAATGTAGATAAAAGTATTTATGATCACTATTTATTGTGTTTTCATTAGTGCTTTGGTCAATTAAAATTTTTAATCACGATTAATCGCATAATTTGTAGTTAATCACGATTAATCGCAGATATTGAAAGTGCTGAAATTTGACACTATATATATATATATATATATATATATATATATATATTTCTTTTCCTGTCAAAATGTATTTATTTCCAACTTAGGAAAGACAACAAAACAATATGTAACAATATAATGCTTTATACTGTGGAAGGCTTTGTTTGGAAAATGTTAATAAAGATAGAAATGCACTAAAATAGCACCATTTCAAGTAATATTAAACGTTTCCCAAAGTCTAAGTGGGAGTTTGACTAATTGAAATAACTAGTCCCCACATTAATCTGTCGGTAGACTGCGGCAATTTGCTTTTTAAGAGTGCTTGCAAACAAAAATGTCACATTCTGCATTTTGGTGATTAGTTAAGACTTAATGTGCTTCTGTGGTAATTAAAATGTGCCTTACATAGGCTGAAAAATACTTGATTTCTATCACAAGTCCCATCTGGCATTGTTTTGTACATCAAATAGCATTAAGAGGTCCTTTCTCCATCATTTTATTATGGAAGCGCTGTTGTGTGTAGAGATTATTTTATTTACTGAGATAACAACCTCTGTCACAGCATAGAGCGTAACGGTCAAGTAGCGTGTTATGACAGTACCGCCCATAGAATGTCTAATATATTTTGTCTTTTATATACCTCCATAAAGAGATATTTTACCTGATTTGTATTTTTGCCAGATATTTGTGGTGTTTTGCCAATGTATAGAAGTATTTATGATCACTATTCATTGTTTTATTTGTAGCAACGTTTCATAGTATATTTAAGTTATAAATTTTGTCTGTTTTATACCTCCATAAAGACAGGTTTTTCCAGATATTTGTATTTTTGCCGATGTATATAAAAGTATTTATGATCACAATTCATTATATTGTTGCTGCAAATAAGAAAAAATACATGCTACATTTTAAATATATTATTATGTCAGTTATATACCTCCATAAGTTTTCAGCAGCTGAATTTTTGCAGTCAAATTTATAATTGTACGGCTAACCACATTCTTGACTGCTACCCTAAATCTCTAAACTCCCTCAGATTTTTCATAATGCTTTAGAAGTCATTCTTAATAATGGCAGTTTTTTTCACCTATACTTTAATATTTAGTCTTATTCTTTTATATGCTGGATGATTATGTATTGTTGTGTGTAGAAAGTAGTCTGCCAAGTTTAATTGGTATTTACATAGCATTGTTGTAGTCAAGACCACCTAAACCGAGACAAAGTCAAGACCAAGACCAGAGTGTATTGAGACCGAGACAAGACCAAGACTTTAAGGGGTTAAGACCAAGTCAAGACCAAGGCAGTGCGAGACTGACACCCACACTGCATGACACACAATAAAAGTTAGGGGCTTTTCCACTGCACGGTACAGCTCAACTCGACTCTGCTCGCTTTTTGGGGGTTTTCCACTGTGGATAATATCTGGTTCCTGATACTTTTTTAGTACCACCTCGGTTGAGGTTCCAAGCGAGCCGAGCCGATACTAAATGTGACGTCAGAACCCTGCAGATCACTGATTGGTCAGAGAGAATCGTCACTACCAGCATCACTGGATTTGCAACACGGGACATCAACCCGCTAGTTTTAAAGTTAGCAACAGCGACAGCAATATCATTTGTTCACGCGACTTTCGAATTGTAAAAAGAAATGGGTGTGCGCAAAACCACGCCGTGGTCAATAAACGAGGTGCAGACGTTCCTCTCGTTAGCAACGAACGAAACGACGTGAAATGAAAAGGTCTTTCAGGAAGTGTCTCAGCTGTTGGCCGTACACGGCTACCAACGGACCTACCAACAGTGTAGGGAAAAGTAAAAAAACTTAAAAGTGACTACAGAACCGTCAAGGACCACAACAGCCAGAGTGGTTCAAACAGAAGAAAGTGGAAGTGGTTCGACCAAATGGATGCTATCTATGGCAATAGACCAGCGAGCAATGGGAGGGAGAGTGCCCTGGACTCGGCCAAGGCGTTGTTGGAGTCCACAATGGAGGATGGTACGTTTTGTTACGTTAACTCTATATTCTGCTTGAAAGTTTCGCTTTATTTAGTTGACCAGCTACTGGAAAGCTTGCTTCTAAAACAACCAGGCCAATATAACTGTTACACTTGTGTAAAATCACCATGCAACAACTGCTTTATGCAGCACAATGAGCTAGTAGCTAACAGCTAGCGGCCGTGTTATTGTTTATGGTCAGTAATGTTTGTGTCGCGTTTAAGGTGATGTCACAGCAGTAGAGGCGGCACAACTATGACAATCAGCCTATAATCCCACCCACGTTGAGGCGGCACTAAACTGCAGTGGAAAAGCAAGCTCAGAAAAGAAAAGCGTGCAGAGTCGAGTCGAACCGTAACGTGCAGTGGAAAAGTGCCAAAAGATCCACATTCCCATAAAAACAAATGAAGATTCCTCTTCATTCACCTCTTTTATTGCCGTGTGCGTGCATGTTTATGCTAGATCACCTAAATTGTGGGGCGCAACCAGCGGTCCCCATGAGGGGAATGGCTTAATAAACCTACTAAACGATGCTTTTTTTTTTTTTTTTTATGTAAAAATGCAAAGGTTTCTGTTAGGAGATAGAAATTATCATTAGATCTGTATAAAATGCATGGAAGTCTATGGAGAGTCCCCACAATGATATAAAAACAAGTGTGTGTGTGAGAGAGACACGACTTCAATTGGCATTCCATTGCACTTTTCCCAGTAGGAAGTTGGAAAATCCGACTTTCCGAATTAAATGGAATGCAGCAAGAGACAGATTGCTAACGTTAGCTAGCTTGCTTTGCTAGCATCACTTACACTTAGCTTATCTTTCTTTATGCTTCCTTTCTAAGTGCCGATAAAAGTTTGACATGGTCCCAGCTGTCTCTGTAAGCAGTGCATTGCAGAATTTACATACTACTCTATTTGCTTTTGAACGATTTTTTACCAATGGACTCTTTGTGGTTTAGGTCAGTGTTTCCCAACCTTTTTTCTGTCACAGCACACTTTTTACAATTAAAAAAATCCCATGGCACACGACTATCCCACATAACCATTGTCGATAGTTTTCCTTTTCAAGAACCTGGCAATGTTTTCTGTCTGTCTTCATAGCGTGAACTCGTAGTGTTTGAAATTCGGCTATGCAAAAAACGCAAGTAACATAGGTACGCTGTATAATGAGGTCACAGATTCCAAGAGCGCTAATTGGATAATGAAAAACCATGTCTTTTCCAATTTTGTATATTTGTTCTTGCAAATAAATTATTGCAACGGCACAGCAAATGATTTTTTTATTTATTTATTTACCGTATTTTCCGGAAATAAAGTTGCACCTGACTACAAGTCGCACCGGGTGAAAATCGCGTTGTTGATATAGAGAATAAAAACACAAGTCGCACGGACAGAGGTTGGATCTGGTGGGCACTAGGACCCGAGAGCAGTCGCCCGACCTCCATTCACTGGTTCAGATGTCAAACACGCTCCGTGAAGATTGCAGTACCTCAGAATATACACATCGAATCACAGTGTTTTTGGACTTGTTTAAAACAGGAGAATTTGCTTTTAGTAATTGTATGTAACAGTTTCTCATATTCTTTTTATATTTCATGAGAGAAACGTGACAAGTGAGCCACATCTGTTCATAACATCTGTAAATCTATGCTGTGCACAAATAAGTAAAGTAAAACAATACACCTGTTGTATTCTATTCATTCACTTGATTCAATGACTGAATGTTTTTACTATTGTGGGCATGTGAGGAGTTGTGTTTGACAGCAGTGTTGTGTTGCATAAAATACTTTGTAATGGAATATATACTGAATTGGCAACTTTAAAAACTCTTCTACCGTCTCTATGCTTTCACTAAAATACTGGGGAAAATTATTTATTTATTTATTTTGAGGAATTTGATAATTTTCCATGGCACACCTGACAATCTTTCACAGCACACTAGTGGGCACAGTGGTTAGGAAACACTGGTTTAGGTAGCCAAATTGTATTACAGAAGATTTGTCTGACAGCCACAGTTTCTTCTGTCTCCCTCATTCACTTTCTTGGAGTGCGTGTGAAGGGAGGTGTGGAGGGGTGACAGACATTAACAGTAACAAAAATTAAGGAAGTTTTACATCCAATCACAGTAATGATGTTAACAAATAAATCAAACAATGCACAGGCAGTTTAGTGATATCCCCACAGTTGTGGTCTTGTGTTTTGAAATAAAATCCAGAGTCCTCTTTGTCCGAGACTGAGACCTTCAAAAAGTCCGATCTCGAGTACTACAACACTGTTTCATAGTATTTGTTGATTTAGTGTTTAGTTGAGGGGAGTTGTATGTATGTATATACTGTGAGGGACTGTCAATTCAGTTCCGTGTTTGTTTTGTGAAATGCAGATCTGTGCAGTCTTTGCGTTTTATTTTATTATGCAAAAACATTTATAGTCTGTTTAATTTTGTTTTTTTAAATGTTTGCCATTTAAAAAAATTAGGCTTTTGTTTGGAATGTGTTAGAATGATGTAGTTCAGTGTTTGGTTTTAGTCTTTCTTTTTTGGAGTATGTAGCTTAAATTGTTTTTTTTTCTTTTTTTTTTTTGGTTTATTATTTGAATGTGGGTCAGTTTGACTAGACAGACCCCCAACTCCAGCAGTGAGGTCACTTATGGCATGGTTTAATTGTACGTTTCCATTGGCCACAAGAGGCATTACAATTACAAAGTGGGATTACAAAGTGAAGGTATTACTCTGTTTAACATTGACCTAATAGTTCTAATCCTCTGTGTTTGTGTGTATGTTTGGCAGTTCCTGCTGTACTGTGAAGGAACAAGGTTTACAGAACAGAAGCATCAGATAAGCATGCAGGTTGCTGAGAGTAAAGGCCTTCCCAAACTAAAGTACCACCTGCTGCCCCGCACCAAAGGATTCACCACTACACTGCAATGCCTGAAGGGAACAGGTTAGACAAATGCCCTCATAGTAACAGAGATGCTCTTACATGCTGAAATAATAGACAAACTCGTAGTAATCAGCCAATTAGAACACACCAATCACAAAACAAAATAGTAAAGTAATGGCCATGAATTAGGTATGTTAGACTCTTTTAAAAGCAAAAAACATTCGACTGTGTCATCGAAAATCCCAAGGCAGTGCAGGCTGCAATAGTGCACAACTTGATTCTGCTTGCAGTGACGCTGATAATTGTCTTCACAAAACTGACATTCACAGTAGACTCTTGACACATTGAGATGAGAAATTCCCAACACATTCACCAGCTCTGAGGTGAAGAGCATTGTCGTCTGGCACCTGCTATCTAAATTGAGGCTGTGACTGTAGGCTGTTTTTTCAGGTATAAATGGGACATAAACCAGTAGATACCAGTTTATCTCTCTTATTTATGCATGCAAGTGTATCTCTCCCTATCTCCATACAACTCCACAATATCATGTCATCACGATAAGTTCTAAATAAAGTTAAGTTGGTCAGGTGACCATTATAATCAGAAATTAATGAATTCATTTTATTTATGCAATATCACACAAGCAAAAGTGTGAGTGAGAAATTGCTTTTATACAGTGGTCGAGTAACTTGCATTTGAGTCACAGTATAGCCAGTTATTATGTCTATTGTGGCTGTGCTAACTAAGATAGTTCCAAACGAAGCCATAGCAACCATTGCATGTTGCTGAGCAACGTACCGACTGACAGTCTGTCTTCAGTGCCACAAACAATGAAGCGTCCCAATGCTGTTGTACTAAATATCAGCACTCTTGGAATGCTGATTGTCCAGTCAGATTAAAGGCCCATAACTTAACTGTTGTATAACTAACATAAATAAATACCTCCTTGTGCACTGGTCTTTTATAGGACAGCATTGAAAATTGCTTGTTTTAAAATTCCCTGTTCTTCATTATAATGAGTCCTTAGAAATGAACTCTCAAGATTAAATTGGCTGCAGATGGGGCATCACGAATCTGTGCATCCATGGTACATTGACTTTCATCATCCTGATTTTCATACCAATTTAAATGTTCTATTGTGTCAGTTTTTCCATCTGTCTTAGTACCTTAATACAAGTTATTCTGCCGTTAAAGAGATAGTTCACCAAAAAAACGAAAATTCTCCTATTATTGACTCACCCTCATGCCATCCCAGATGTGTATGACTTTTTATTCTGCTGAACACTAAAGAAGTTTTTTATAAGAATATTTAAGCTCTGTAGGTTCATACAATGCAAGTGAATCGTGGACAGAATGTTGAAGCTCCAAAATGCACATAAAGGCAGCATAAAAGTAATCCGTAAGTCTCCAGTGGATAAATCTATATCTTCTGAAGCGATATGATGGGTGTGGGTGAGAAACAGGTCAATATTTAAGTACTTATTTACGATCAAACTCCACTTTCACCTTTTGTTTTTGGCAATTCGCATTCTTTGAGCTTATTGCCACCTACTGGGCAGGGAGGAGAATTTATAGTAAAAAAAAAAAGATTAAATATTGATCTGTTTCTCACCCACACCTATCATATCGCTTCTGAAGATGTGGATTTAACCACTGGATTACATTTACACTGCCATTATGTGCTTTTTGGGGCTTAAACATTTTGGTCACCATTCACTTGCATTGTATGGGCCTACAGAGCTGAGATATTCTTCTATAAAATCTTTGTGTTATGCAGAAGAAAAAGTCATACACATCTGGGATGGCATGAGGGTGAGTAAATGATTAAATAATTTTCATTTTTGGGTGAACTATCCCTTTAACATTGAAACATAATTTACATTAGAAACATTGGGTCATTCCTTGTCGACTCATCCAGTAAATGCACAAATGATGATGAAAGCCAAAATATTAAAAGCTATGGATCAGTATTGACTGTGTAATCCATGGTTTTGTAGACTGGGGTAAATATATTAATTTTCACCAATGATTTTGAGCAAAACTACAGGTCAAAAAATAATTTGCACAGAAGGGTCATAATTTTATGTTTACACAGAGATAGGCTGGTCTATTACTACAATCTGTAGTTTTGCTTCAAATCATAGGGAAAATAATGGATTTCGCAGTAAATAGTGATTTATTTAGCTTTTATCATTATTCGTTTCTTTCTTCCGAAAAAGCAAGAACAAAATAAAAAATTTCAGCCGGGGAAGGAGGTTTCTGAAATTTGGTTGATATGACGTGTTCACGTCGGTTCAGTCAACCAATAACACTTTATAGTACATATACACCCATATTCAAACTTACATGTACTCTGCCTCCAATAACAAGATTTACATTGGTTCTACCATGTTTTTGTGACCAATACCATGGGAATACCATGTTTTTTGGACATGGTACGTGAATATAGTAATCATTCAGTATCATGGTTTTACCATCTGATAAAATCACTCTACCATAGTACTGCCAAGGTACTATTTTGTAAGGGGCTTTGTTCACAAAGACAAGCACACATCAAATGTATTTGTTTATGCTGTCATTTTAACAGTAAAAGCTGTGTACGATGTCACACTGAACTTCAAAGACAAGCAGAACCCCACCCTGCTGGGCATCGTTAGTGGGAAGACATACAAAGCAGATATGAGCATCAGGTGAGTCACGATAACAGCTGCAGAGTTGGTATTTGTTCATTTTAATCAGTAAAAGAGACTATGGTTTATTTACTAAATCTAAGAATATGAATTAATGGTATAATGATAAACTTTCTCTAGTAGTCACTAGAGGCATTCCGGCCATGTGTCTGCCTGTACTGGCTCCATGTTTCTCATACTCAAACTTAAAACCATTTGCATCTTACTGCTGACCTGAAATCTTAAACAATTGGATTAAGGTTATAACTAAGAGGATCTGTACCTAGTTAAGCACCTCCACACAGTTCTCTGAACTCTCATCTTCTGCATGAAGTTATAGTGCCCTCTAGTGGCATGTGTAGGGTGCTGTATTGATCCCTCATTATTATGTCCACAGGCGCTTCCCTGTTGAAGAGATTCCTGATGATGAAAAGGAGTGTGCTGATTGGTTACACAAGCTCTACCAGGAGAAGGTCTGAAACTCAAAGTAGCAATCAAGATTTTATTTAGATGGATAGTTCACCCAAAAATGAATATTCTGTCATCATTTACTCACCATCATGTTGTACCAAACTCGTATGACTTCCTTCCGTGCAACACAAAAGGAGATGCTAGGTAGCATGTCAGTCACTTTCGTTGTATAGTGACTAAGACTGTAAATGATGACAATTTTCATTTTGGGTGAACTATTTCTTTAATTACCAAATTAAAAGCTGATTGCTAGTTCGAATTGTTATATTTCTTGACATATTGGATTGATGCAAGTTGTAATTTTGTCTTTTTTTAAGGATGCACTGCAAGAGTATTATCAGAAGGAGGGATGTTTCCCCGGTCCCACCATTAAACCCAAACGTCGAGTTTGGACACTACTGAATTTTTTGTTCTGGGCTACAGTCCTGCTCTCTCCACTTATTAACTTTGCCTGGGATGTTTTTGTCAGTGGCTCTCCCCTACTCATCATTGGCTTCATGATCTTCCTCATTGTCGGTCAGTTTTGTTGATGTGATTATCACAGTTTAGAGTGATTTGAATTTTGGTCTAACTGCGATACTTGAGAACCGTAATTGTTGTGAAATTTAAATTACATTTTACTGTCCAAATAAGACACACATAGAAATGCCATGAATGGTGCATTTTTGTTTCTCATTTTCCGGTGTTATTGCGTTTTGTGAGCACTCTAAATGAACTCCGACCATCTTACTGACTCACACCGTGGACAGCACTCGGCACCTGAAGAGTGCATGAAGAGTAACCGATTCTGAAGCGATCTGATCTGCGCTCTGGATTCACTCAAAATTAAATGTTTGCATAATAGCGAATGTTCTTTGTCATTGCGGGTCCATATGCGCAGTGTTAATGACATGCAGTGACACAGAAGAGGAGACGCCAGCTTACTCTTTTCTGTCAAGATGATAGAATGAAGGAACATATTTTCAAATACACAGAATCTCAGAGGTCTTTATACAAAATAAGGGCTCATGGGACAAGTCATGAGATGAGTCTTTAATCGAGACTTAAGCTGAGTGAGTGTGTCTGAGTCCCGAATAATGCTAGGAAGGCTATTCCATAGTTTAGGAGCCAAATAGGAAAAGGACCAACCTCCTTTTGTGGATTTTGATATTCCAGGTACTATACACAGGCCGGAATTTTGTGACTGTAGTGAACGGTCTATATCACGGATTATAGCGTGATAGAAGGTCACTTAAGTACTTTGGAGCTAGATCATTCAAAGTTTTGTAAGTAGTTAGCAGAATTTTAAAATTGATACAACACCTAACAGGCAGCCAATGTTGTGCCAATAAAACTGGGCTGATATGAACATATTTCTCAGTACTGGTAAGCACTGTAGCTTCTGCATTTTGAACAAACTGAATCTTTTTTATTATTATTTAAAAAATAATTTGGAATGCCCAATTCCCAATGCGCTCTTAAGTCCTCGTGGTGGCGTAGTGACTCGCCTCAATCCGGGTGGCGGAGGACGAATCTCAGTTGCCTCCACGTCTGGGACAGTCAGTCCGTGCATCTTGAGCGCGTTACCGCGGAGACATAGCGTGTGTGGAGGCTTCACGCTATTCTCTGCGGCATCCACGCACAACTCGCCATGTGCCCCACCGAGAGCGAGAACCACAGTATAGCGACCACGAGGAGGTTAACCCAATGTGACTCTATCTACCCTAGCAACCGGGCCAATCGGTTGCTTAGGAAGCCTGACTGGAGTCACTTAGCACGCCCTGGATTCGAACTTGCAACTCCAGGTGTGGTAGTCAGCATCTTTACTTGCTGAGCAACCCAGGCCCCCGAATCTTATTTCTTGAGTCTGCCAGATGTCCACCCAGTAGTGCATTACAATAATCTAGTCTTGAGGTCATGAATACATGAATTAGCTTTTCGGCATCAGAAACAGAGAGCATGAGTTGTAATTTAGCGATATTTCTTAGGTGGAAGAATGCTGTTCAACTAATATGAGAAATGTGATTTTCAAAGGACAAAGAGCCTTAAAATGACGTGTGAAAGTGAAGAATTGGACAAATATATTAATATGGCATATAATATAATATGTAATAAACATATAATGTTTATTTTGTATTAACCGGCTGACTGTACATTATCACGCATTGAAATTGTTATTATGTGAGAAGAAAGAAATTGCTGAACAGCTGATTTACACCTCCGGCTGGTGTCGGATTTCTGGTGGTGTTTATTTTGCGAAAATGACTGACTGCTCATTATCCAGACTTTTGACAAGAAAACAAGTGAGTAAATTAGTTGAATTTATTTCACTAGCTTACTTGTAGAGATCGCAAAGTGATAAGAGAAGTAGGAAAGATGACTCATGATAACTGGTTTGATATCACTTAAAGGATTAATTCACCCAAAAATAAAAATTCAGTCATTGTTTACTCACCCCTGTGATGCTATAACCCTGTATGACTTTCTTTCTTTTTCTTTTCACAAAGGGAAAAATTGTGAAAAAATGTTGTGCTCAGTGATGTCACACAATGGCAGTTTATGGTGACCACCTCTTCAAGCTTCAAAAGAATGCAAAAGTATAATTCAGAAGTCTAGTAAATTATTCCATGGACTCATGATTGTTATGAAAGCATACGATAAGATTTGGTGAGAAACAAACTGAAATCTAATGTATTATTTAGTAAAAATGTTCACTGGCTGTTGATCTTCTGTGCGCGTTCATGATGGGGCACGAGAGCAACAGTTAACGAAGCCCCCTCGCAACATTGGGTGAAAACACGTTTTGTTTATCTAAAAACAGGTCCTCCACAGTGATAGTGACAAAAGAACACAACACAGCTGCACACAAAACAGTCTGGGCATAGAAATGCATCAATTCTTTGACTACAAACTCTTCAGACATGTTTAGTAAGTTCTGTTCTATGTTTTGTGTACAGCTGTGTTGTGTTCTGTTGTCGCTATCGCTGTGGCAGACCTGTATTTAGATGGACAAACGAGTTTTCGCATGTACGCTCCAATGTTGTGGGGTGGCTGCGTGAACTGTTGCTCTCGTGCCCTATCATGAACGCGCACAGGAGATCAACGTTCAGTGAACATTTTCACTAAATAATACATTAGATTTCAGTTTGTTTCTCACCAAACCTTATCGTTAGCTTTCATAACAATCATGAGTCCATGGAATAATTTATTAGACTTCTGAATTATACTTTTGTGTTCTTTTGAAGCTTGAAGAGGTGGTCACCATAAACTGCCATTGTATGACATCACTGAGCACAATTTTTTTTTCACAATTTTTCCCTTTGTGAAAAGAAAAAGAAAGTCATATATGGTTATAACAAAACACGGGTGAATGAACAACTGTTGCATACCTTTAATTCCCAGATGTGCGGTTGTTACTCAGACATATCAAAACGCTAGATGGTGCCATTGACCTGTCAGAATCGAGTATTCCAGAGAGCCGTGCAAAAATATAATATAATATTCAGGTTGGCTGGGTTCCTAAAACAACATTGTAAATGTAAAATGGACCAAGACTAAAGACCAAAAAGAGAGTCATATTTTAAATATTTGGAAATTTAATTTTTCTCCATGTCACTACCCCAAAGCAATATTTTCCAAGTTTTTAAAGCTTTAAAGGAAATCATATATCCCTATGTTATTGTATTATTCCAAGTTAAATACGAATAAATGACTTTCTAAGGTGTATGAAGCACACATACACCTTAAGAAGTATGACAATTAATCATTAGCTACATTTCATAATCGTGACAGCCCTAGTGGCGTTTACTTTTAAAAACCCCATGAAATCAAAATTATAGTTATGTGGCTATTAGTCCATGTCTGCTAGCTTTGAGGCCATCTATATGCAAGTGTACTCCTAAAAGTTGACAACTTTAGCTTTTATCAGATATACGCATTTCAATTTCACATTATTTATCTTCCTAGGGGAAAAAAAAGATGACATCTTGTATGCACAGGCACATACAGTTTTTGTCCAATTAAATGTTCTTAATTGAGAATATCCCCTCCCCCTAAATTATACAAAATTCAAAAAAGGCTTGCTTTGATAAACCATGAAATAAAAACAAGTTCTCAGATAAATTTGCACTCAAATATCCACTGTGGGACCATAGATCACCATAGCATCAGTAAACGAGTTGGTGACATGGGTCAGAGTTGATTGCAATGCTTAACTTTTTAGGCTTCAACTGCTATAACTGTGTCTCTTTCTCACTTTGTCTCTCTCTCTCCACAGCTTCTGTAGCAGTCCGCCGGCTCATTGGAGTAACTGAAGTAAAGAAGACAGGATCAAGCTATGGCAATACAGAGGCTAAGAAAGACAACTAAAAGTTTTCACTGTGTCGACACCATGTGGCCACTGTAACACTCACCCTGCAGTCAAGCCTCAGGCACTGAGCTGCTCTGTGTGCAGTTATTTTTACAAAAAAATATGTAATAAAAAATATATGAAAATTTTAAATCTCTTCAATGCAACATTGAGGGGGTATATAGGGATATAACTATAGATATAACTTGATATGCTAGTGTATAAACATTATGATCATTTGGGAAAAGCTGGGAAATCACATGGGAAATGGAGAAGAAAATGAAATGCTCATCAACTGCAGATCTGTGTCAACATACTCGTCTCCCCGGGCAAAAGAAAAAGATGACCTAAAGAGTGACCAATCACTGATACTAATCACCCTGTCAGTGACACTTTCCATTCTGTTTAACTCCGCCCCTTCATTGCATAAGACTCCGCCCATCAATGGTCCTTCATTTTCCCAAACAAACCACCACCTAGTGGAGAACGCCCACTTAGTGTACTAGAGATTGTTGTTCTGTACTAATATTTATCTTCTACCGAAGGGGACACATTTCATATAGTCTGTCCTTTGCAACATTTCCATGTCTCCACCTAAAATACCTCCATATCACTAGCCATTTCTTTGGACTTTGTTTGAAGCACGCAATGCTCCTACTGTCATGTTCACATACTGTCAGATCTTCACTCAGAGCCTAAAGCCACATTGAGTTGCTCGGACTGATTTTCTACAATCAGAATTTCACGTCACAGGACAAACGAACATGCTGCGGATGAGGAGACCTTCTTAGCCAGGCTGGCCATTTAGAGATGAGGTGGTCACACAATGGCCCCTTACAAAAAAAATTACTGCTGTGGACCTTTAACGGATCTCTTGCTGCTGGCAGGACATTGATGGAAACTTGTATCTTGTGACTAATATCACAACTGAAATGTATAGAAATGGGTTGAGCAGGATTTCTAAGGAAAAGCATGTCTTTTAATCGGTCATCTTTGATAACTTCTGTAACTACTCCCCTTTTTTCAAAACTATTCTCACTATGGGTTCTTGACTCCCTTTGCCTCCATTGAATTATTGGATATCGGATATATTGAATGAGGGAGACGACGCTTTACCAATGTACTCTGACTCTTTAATTTTAGAGTCCCCAATGTTGTCTACCCAATTAAAGGCCCATTGACCATGATTTATACACCTACCCTCTCTATCCATGTATAGCTTATGAAATATATGGCTAAAGAGTGAGGTATTGAGAAAGTAGCTGAATTACCAAGAAAAAAAAAACGATAAATCATGTCAATAACTAATCATGTAAATAAACTCTAGAGCTTTCTTTTTGACTTGAGGTTTGTCAGCTGTTTTGTAGTAGCATTAAACAATTCTGAAATGTTGCTGTGGCTATATGCTGACTGCTGACTTTCATTGTTTGCACTGTAAACTCTGATTCGAATGATGATATGTTCGTTGCAAGTGCTTTTTTTAAAAAATGTATCAACACCTTTATGGTGTTAACTTCTTTTTTTCACACTGTTTTAAAATTGTCAGAGTTTACAGTGCAACTTGGTGGTTTTATAGCTGTAAAAAAAACAAAAAAGAAAACAGGACAGATCAATGCAAGCCTTCTCAGAACAGATAAGAGTAGCTTTTTTTTATTTGGTGAGTGCATCTAAAGAGCCCTTCACCCCATAACGGTCCCGTGTGGTTGTGACTTGCACACATATTATGCAGCTTAACACAGATTTGCTGAACCTCAAATCATCATTCACTGGGTGTCATGGTTTAATGCTACTCAAAGCATCTGAAACGCTGTGCACTGTGATGTACACAACATTCGCACAGGGATTTGTTGGGGGAATGGTGAACTAATGGGAGTATTAATTTAATTTGTGAATGTGATTTTTTTTTTTTTTTTTTTATGTTTAGCTGAGACTGAATTTATTTGACATCTTTAATTTTTTTGTGAAATTCTCTTATTTGAAACGGACACTAAATATAAAGGAGTGTTTATTGATTTGAGTTTGAGTTATATGAACATTTTAGCAGTATGTGTAAATGAATGCTAGAACTGAAATTTAGTCTATTTTAAAAGACCTTTACAACTTTTTTTGGTATTTTCTTCCAGATTAATTAAAGCATTCAGGATGATTGGAATTGGAGTTGTTTTATTTCATTCTATGAACAACCAGGGAGACAAGGAATATGCTTTCTGAGTTTAAAGGGAAAGTTCACCCAAAAATTTTCATTCTCTAATTTACTCACCCTCATGTCATCCCAGATGTGTATGACTTTCTTCTGCTGAGCGCAAATTAAAGATTTGTAGAAAAATATCTCCACTCTTTAGGTACAATGCAAGTGAATGGTGGCCAGAAATTTGAAGGTCCAGAAACCACATAAAGGCAGCTTAAAAGTATTCTATATCTTCAGAAGTGATATTATAGGTGTGGGTGAGAAACAGATCAATATTTAAATGGGTTGTGACATGAGGAATCAAATTTTCCTTGATCTTTTGACATATCAGAAGTTATTGTACAATAAAAACATATTGTAAGTTTCAGAACTCAAAACTTCCTCAGTAGAAAAATAACATTTATTTAAACCAAGCTGCAAAAATGGCTCATTTGGAATTCGTAGAACTTGTGACGTCACAAGGACCAAATACATCTGCATATGCAACGCCTGTTTTTCTGTCATTGCGCACTTGGCCCCACTCACTGGTGCCCAGTCAGTCACACGGGTGAAGAGGAGAGAGAAATGGGGCCTGTCATGGGAGATTCATCCAAGTGGATTTACACAGTACACCATTCATGTGCCTGTCTGGATTTAAATGTTTTTTTACATAAACATGCACAGACAGAAGTCTTTGACCCCTTGATACATACAGTATCTCAAGCTGCTTTTAAAAGATGCAGTGTCAAGTTACAACTCTGAAGAGTAGAAGCTCTCTGTTATTTAAGGATGGGACCCTTAAAACACTTAGACATGATTGCAAAAACCATGAGTAAACCATTTCATTCATGAACATTTCATATATCATGACTGTGTGATAGTTATGGAGCTGACACTGTTTACGCCAGGCGTGACTGTTGACACAAAGTGATGCAATGGCTTGAGGCTGTCTACACCATTGACACAAACTTTCTAAACCATTTATTTGTGTTGTTGGCAGTAGTAGTACCACTGCCTGTAGCTCAAAATTGCATGCAGGTCTGGTCCCCATTCACTTGTTTTGTATGGACCTGCAGAGCTGAGATATTCTTTCTGTTAAGCAGAAGAAAGAAAGTCACATCTGGGATGGCATGAGGGTAAGTAAATGATGAGAGAATTTTCATTTCTGGGTGAACTATCCCTTTAAATATAATATAAATGTTAATTATAATATCTTATAATGATGATAAACAGATCATGCTTTCAAGTTGTTCACCCATGAATAAAGTAGATGGTCTGACATATTCAGATGTATTTTAACCAGAAGTGCAAACCAAGTGTGCAAAGCAGTTTAGAGCATTTATATGTAAGATGAAACCCCGGATTTTCAGGCCTCATATTGCGAAATGCAACCACTGCTTATTTAGATAAAATCAGCTGTCTTCTTTTGTCGTGAATCGTGTGAATGTGGTCGCATCCGGTCATGCGAATGTTTTTTTTGTTTGTTTTTTTTTTTTTTTTTTTTTTTACCATTAAACTGTCAAAACACAAAATAAAAGCAGTACTGTATGGTTGTTCTGTATTAATAAAACTATCACATTCTGTGTGAAGGGGCGTTCACACAGAATGCGTCAAAACGTCCGTCTAGCGCATGTTTACATAAGAAAAGCATTGAAAAACAGCGCGGACGGACGCAAAACAAGTTCGGAGTCAACGGCCCCTAATTCTCATGTTTGGAAACTGTTGATGCCTGTTGTGTTTATTCAAAATTAAATGTTTCAATCAAAACCTGTAAGGTGTGAAGCAGTTACCCCTGAATCTCCCCACCCCCAGTAAACAGTTTTCTGAACGCCTTTCAAATGAATTATAAGGCAGGACTATCAGGTCACATTTGCATGTGTAAGCAAGTGCTCTTCCATGCAAACACAACAGTGGGGAAGTCTCTCAAGAAACCGCGTGTGCTAGCAAAAACAACAATTCTTGTAAGACCAGAGCTCATACTATCACTCTGTTATCGGAGTCAAGGTCGCGACCTGTTCATGACCAGGTGAAATACCACTCAGAAATGGGACGCTGCTCTTTGACACATCAAATCGATGCGTTAAATATACTTTATGAACTGCGAGCTCATACGACGACCAGTGATGGAGAGTCGGGCCAGTGTTCCGAGACTGCTGCGCCAGGTACAGTACCTGTATGCCGGATTGATTTCATGAAAGCTCCCCGCAGGCTAAGGACGATCGCGGAGAGAGCTCGAGAAAGCTGCTTTACACGACTGGTCGAAATACTGACTAAATTGATAGCAACAGAGGAAGACATTATTAAAGATGTTTCTCATTACGAAAGCAGTTTGCTCAGGCACAAGGTAAGATGTTTTAAACTATGTTTTGTGTCCATTAACTTTTGATGTAAAACTACATTGGCAAATGTTACATTTATTTATAATAGCAGGTTAGAGTGGTTGTACATGCTGCATTGGTCCAAATAAACAGATCTAAATAAGCTGCAAATGTATATTTTACGTGACTCTGTGGATTATTTTTCATCAGTTGGGTTTTTGTGCTTTTAGGACAGTGTTGACCTGAAGAACATATGCTTGAGGATGAAGCTGGCTCTTGATGAAGGTGGTTCCCGTTTGGACAGAGACTTGAAGGAACTTGGCCACTGTCTTCAGCTTATAGTCAATAACATGCTTGCATATGTGCGAGATGAAAACAATCTGTCATTTACAATAGGCACTAACAGACTGAGGGAACTATCAAACTCCTTCCCTGATATCTAAAGAACAGTGGAAGTTGGCAGCATGAATTATAAGGAACTACCTCTGACGAGATGAAACCGATACTTCTGAAAAATAGGAGACACAAGCTTTTCTCAGGAAATTAACAAACTGTAAATTATCTATGAATGATCCTCTGTTCATATGTGAATATTTCTGGGCTCATACTAAATCTTCGAAACCATTGGTTTAAAGGTGCACTCAGTAATTTTTTCCTCATTAAAAAAGTTTTAACTCCTAAAGACATGAATTGTAATTTTGCAATATATGTAGGAAATCATGAGCACTCACATTAAAATGAAGACTCCAGTCATATCAGTAACCTTATAAAAGCTGTTTTATTCTACATGGAGAGGGTCCGCACATGGGGGCAGCCATTTTGGAGACACATGACCAGCCGAATACTACTCACTTAATCTCAGTAACCATCTTGTTATTGGACACTTTCACTCATTGATTAAAGTAATCATGGCTGACTGTGAATACTAAATTTCTACAATGGCATCTGTAATTGAAAACTATAAAATTATGCTGCATCCAAGTCGCTAGGTGTTAGTGTAAGTCCAATATGACCTGAAGACACTGAGTGCACCTTTAAATATTTGACCATTAAAATAAGTGTTTGTTTATTTTTGACATTTTTGCCTTTATTAGATAGAGCGACGGAACATGACCGGTGAGAAGAAGTACATTTGCATCCGGAAAGGCCTCTTCGAGATGCAACCGCACAATATAGTATAGTGTATCAGAGCTCTGCTCATAAGGCTACCCCTTGATAGAATTGTTTTTCTCCATAGTTTTGTTTTGTCATGCCATATATTTATTGTTTCGTGTCACTACTCCAAAAAGCGACATTCCATTCACTCATACCAGTATCATGAGTCTGTTCTACTGACTGTACAGGACAGGTAAAACAAGTTTTGTCACTGATGGTGCTCAATCCACTCTCAACTCAACGGGTGGGATGCTTGAACAAAGTCACACCTCAGGGATGGGTCTGGTGTGGCAGGCTTTGTCACCTGAGCTGGACATGAAGTATTGGGTGGGAGAGGGGCGTGTATGTGTGTTCCAGTGTTCTATCAAGTATTATGATGTCATACACAATTATGTTGCTACATGCTGTAATAAACTAACTGTTCGCATGTTTCTTGTTTTAAATTCCAAGTTTAAATTCTGTTGCATCATTTGCTTAATTCCTAAATCAGTGTACAACTTTGTTAGTGTACTGTACTAGTAAAAGTACCATCTCTTGTCACTAGATGGCGCACAAAACCAGCATATTACTAATGCAAACTCTCTCGTGCTCCACTCAATTATAAAGTGCACAAATATATATAATTGTTTTATACAGGGTTGGGGGTAACGGAATACATGTGATGGGATTACGTATTTAAAATACAAAATATAAGTAACTGTATTCCACTACAGTTACAATTTAAATCATTGGTAATTAGAATACAGTTTCATTCAAAAAGTATTTTTATAAGTATATTACTGAAGAGATTACCTTGCATTTTATTGTCATTTGTTTCATTTTATATTTAGTCTATTCAGTTGGAAAACATTTATACATATAAATGATGTGATCCAAAGTGCATCTGAACAGCAGTGAAACACTTTCTTATGAAGTGTTACATTCATACGAGCAGACAGAGAAGTAAGTTTGAAGTAAGTTTGGAGCAGAAGAAATAGAAATAAACCTTGTGTAAATTGTCAGCTTTACGTTAAGCTAAAATGCTATTTCTAGCTATTTTACATGCACATGTTGCCAGGCACAATCATATTTTTTTATAAAGAAAATTCATGTTGGATCATAATTTCTTTTTTCTAGTAAGACCTTTGATATTAGGGCAAAAATCATATTCTTGATAATATTTTTTTTTGATTGTTTTCCTGAAAAAATATCTAAAAATCCTTAAAACAAGATCAGTTTGATTTATCTTATTTTAGAAACAACACAGCATAAGATATTTAGGTTTTTCAGAGAATGTATTTTTAACATGTGTATTTTTTCTTATTGTACTGGCAGAACTTTTATAGTCAAAACAAGTGAAAAAATCTACCAGTGCTGAAGAAGTAATCCAAACTATTTAGAATACGTTACTGACCTTGAGTAATCTAACGAAATACGTTACAAATTACATTTTACAGCATGTATTCTGTAATCTGTAGTGGAATACATTTCAAAAGTAACCTTCCCAACCCTGTATATATATATATATATATATATATATATATATATATATATATATATATATATATCTTTGAAATATATGAAATGTCATTACATTTGATAAAATACAAAACTGTGTCATTTATTTTAAAGAAAAATAGCTTTACATATAGTGTACTGTTTTTAATGTTAACAAAATTATATGGGCACCTTCTGGCTGTCATATGTTAGTGTAATATGTCCATGTGATAAACTTAAGGCAAACTGACATCATGCTAAAAATCACCTTGACTCCAGTTAGTTAAAAGTAATTACTCATTTGTTTGCAAATTCCATTTGGTTTTATATTAAATTATATATGCAATGGAATTTATACATTTGAAGTGTGGCTTAAAGGGATAGTTCACCCAAAAAATTTTTGGCGAACACAAATATTTTTAAAAGAATATCTCAGCGCTGTATGTCCATACAATGTAAGTGAATGGTGGCCAGAACTTTGAAGGTCCAAAAAGCATATAAAGGCAGCATAAAAGTAATCCCCAAGACCCCATTTGTTAATTCCATATGTTTAGAAGTGATATAATAAGTGTGGGTGAGAAACAGATAAATAATTAAGTCCTTTTTTTACTATAAATTGTCCTCCCTGTCCAGTAGGTGGCGATATGCCAAAAATAAAAGAAGAAGAATGTGAAAGTGGAGATTTGTAGTTAAAAAAGGACTTTTGAACAACAAAGGAATATTGTTCTGTGTCTCACACACACTTATCATATCGCTTCTGAAGATATGGATTTAATCACTGGAGTCATGTGGATTACTTTTATGCTGCCTTTATATGCTTTTTGGACCTTCAAAGTTCTGGCCACCATTCACTTACATTGTTTGGACCTACAGAGCTGAAATATTCTTCTTTGTTTTTGTTCTGCAGAAGAACGAAAGTCATACACATCTGGGATGGCACGAGGGTGAGAAATGATGGGAGAATTTACATTTTTTGGGTGAACTATCCCTTTAAGGTGAGCTAAAATCATGCATCCACTAAAAACCACCTCGACTCCAGTTAGTTAAAAGTAATTGCAAAAACGGCAGGAGTTAAATTTGAAAAAAGGCCTAGCATAATTTGTTTGCAAATTCCCTTTATCTATGAAATGTAATTCATATATTTGAAGTGTGGCTTAAGTGTTCAAATACTTTATGAGGCCACTGTATGCAATTATTGTATAGGCAATTGTATATTCAGTGATGAAGTCTGCATAAGCTTAAGCTGCGAAGTGTGAAATTGAGAGAAAAAAAAAAAGTGTACACTCTGGGCATTCTCTCAACCAACTTTATTAGGGTACCACCTGGGATGCTTTACTATATATAAACTGTATTTATGGAGTTCCCACCTATGATGGACAGTTGTTGAATTTTTTTTTTTTTTTCCCTTTCACGATCCAGTCCAACTCATCCATTAACTCATCCACCTTTTCACAGGTAGAAAGCTTTTTATTCTAAGAATTTTATGATACACACATATAAGCAAAAAAAATCATAATCGCTATTACACGTAACAGAAAAAACTATAAAGGCTAAGTTTGCACAACTGTCAAAGATCGTTGTGCGATTATTTGCCACTTTCACGTCAGACCAATAGAGGTCGCCATATGCACATTTTCGATGCTTTGTGACATCACAGAATGCAACGGACACCGAAACATTTGAAACTGTATGGCAGCACGTGCCATCTGTTTCACATCTCAAATTGGTTTATTATGTGTGAATGATTCCTACACTTGTGAGTAATAACGGTAAGCTATTTTAGATTTGTTTCAGATTTAACATCCAAGAGGCAATGTGTTGATGATCAACTGAAACTGATTTACAAACTGCGAAGTCAGTTAAAACGGTCTTCCTCTCCTAAAAGATCACAAAAGATCAAATGCTTTCTTTTTGCCACCCGTCAGTTTAAATTGTTGATTTAAAAGATGGATATTTAAAATGCGTTTCACTGGGAACGCTTTATAGGGGTCCGAATTAAGAATACTTTAAGTAATTGTAGTAAATATGTCCTCTTCAGCCTTCAAAGGCATATCATTTGAATCCTGAAGTAGGCCTGTGGTGAACTGGTAAAAAATAAAATAAATAAATAAATGCAACAGAAGTTTTTCAAAGATGTTCATAATTTTCTGTGTTTTTATGTGATTTCTTTCAAGAAAAAGCACGAACAGTTGGGGTTAAAAGTCTCAAGAGTCCACTCGTGAAAGTGCTTTTATTTTGCAGTTAATATTTGAATTAACATGATTGACATTTTATTTTTAGCTAATTGGAAAAAAATAAAAAAATAACACAAGCTTCTGAATTTATTAGTATCTCATGATTCATATTAACAGAATGATCTGAACATGTTTTTGTGTGCTTCAATGGAAGCAAGGAAATGTGGCATTTCAGTGTTACGAATTTGCTTATTTGATTTATTACCTAGAAAAAGTGCAGAATCTTAAATGTTTCTTACTCATAATACATCATAGTGATTACTTTTTTTTTTTTTTTTTAAATCCTAAAACTTTCTGCTTATTTCCAGGTTTAAATTAGATTTTGGACTGACACTGCTGGATCCCTCTGTATAAGGTGTCTCTTTTTGTAAGTACACCACTTTTTTTAAAGGGACAGTTCAGCCAAAAATGAAAATTCTGTTATCATTTACTCACCCTAAAGTTGTTCCGAATCCGTATGATTTTCTTTTTAGGCACTATAACAGGGTCAGTTACTTTCAGATGCTCTGAAAGTGAATGGTCACTGAGATTAACATACAGCCTAACATCTCTTTTTTGTGTTCCATGGAATAAAGAAGTCATACAGGTTTGGGACAACATGACAGTGAGTAAATGTGACAGAATTTTCATTTTTGGGTGAACAATCTCTTTAAGGCCATCTGAGGAGTGTGTTTTCTGGCCTAAATGTTTGACTCTGTTCTCACATGTCTTTGTTGTGTACTGTTGCTTAGGCTTCGTGTCTTTTTTTTGCACAGGACTGAGTTGAACCCAGCAACCCCAGGCACATGGAGGTCTGAGTTGAGCCACTGTGGGCCCGTCAGCAGGCCAATAAGAAGCCAGCATGGCGGTTGCAGACAGCATCTGTGGGACAGAATGGCTGGGTTATTATGTCACTTCCTAAGACATGGTGAGACCAGACCCAGACAGATGTAAAAGGATGAGTGTCGTGTGAGTGAAAGATCAGAGGAGAAGACCAGGCTCTGTTGGGGGTCTATATCTGCCTGTCTCGCTCTCGCCCACACTGTCTTTCTTCGACACTGTCGACACTTCATCTCTTGTGTGTTTACTGTATATCTCCTGACATGTGCTTGATTGTCTTCTCCTTGCAGTCTTGAACTGATTTTTTCTTTTATCCTTGTTCTAGTTGTGTAATTTTCTATAATGATTAGGATTTTACCCTGCTTTCCTTAAAAAATATGACACATAATAACTAGGGAAGATTAACGTGGCTAGTTGTCACACTTTTTACTCCAGTTCATATTTAAAAAAGGCAGTAAATTTTTTTTAAAATAATTGCATTTCTGTAGGCACATACCTTAAAGTCTTGACTACCAAAAAAGTTATTGGCCATTTCCACCATCATTGCCCAGGAAGAAAAATGTTTTTTTGTTGTTAATTGAATACACATTGACCTTTTGTGACAACTTGTCCTAATAGTTGGGCATATTGTCCCAATGGGAACCTGACATTAAGTAACACATTATAGGCTATTTAATGTCTTTAAACAGTACAAAAAAATTATAAAGCTCAAAACAACAAAAATGTGAAAGGTAGAATACAAACTATGTCTTTGGCAACAGATATTGTAATTCATCGATTGTATAAAATTACACCATTTAAAATGCATGTGATGACCTGCTCCAAACCTGAAGTTTACCTATAATTCCCTTGCTTTGCTTCAAAATATTCCCTCATAATACACTAAATGCCTTCACTTAATGTATGTTTTTATTGTGTTTACAGAGCTATTACAAAATTATGATAAGAATGTTCCAATAAACAGTCCAATGTTTTTCCAATGCAAATAGCACTCATTAACCTCCCTTAGACTGCTATTGAAGCCTGTTGTTTAGAGTCTCTTGTCCAATATACATCTATATTTTCTCTATTGAAATCTAATACGGCTTCAAACGGACTCTATGGTCCATGCGTCCACTGACTTCTATGGACATATTCATGTACAAAAAGCAGAGTACGTTACCTGAACAAACAGCGCAATAGTGATGTGTGACATTTGCATCCTGGTCTCATGAACAGTACATGACCGTGGTAACATTTTTGCAAAATGAAATGATGTGCCTTATTACGCATTTGGATGCAGTTTCCCAGAGAAATGTCCAGCGGGGGCGCCAAAAGTGAGTGAAATGGTGTCGTAATCAGGCGAGGTTTAAGGTGTATATTAGATGGATGTTTTAATGTGTAAAGCGTACCTCCCTAACCTAAAACTTGAACCTAACCCTAACCTATAGTGATCTGAAGGGAAGTGAAATGTAGATGCAAAATAGACATTTTTACCCTTAACCACTGCCTAAACCTAACTGATAGTGTAAAAAAAAAAAAGAGAGAGAGAGAAATGAAAAGCATATTTTCTGAAGCAACCACGTAATTTCGTGTCACTTCTATGATACTTTAGTCTCAAGTGTCAGCTTGCGTGCTTGACTGGGCTCTAGTGTATAAATGTAGTTGAGTCTGTAATACAAGCATTAAAACTTATTGTTCTTCAAATGATGCGTTACAATAAAAGTGTTCTCATATCTTAACATAGCAGGGTGTGAGTAATTGTGTGAAAAATAAGTGTTAATGAAGTCATAATCAGTAATTTGTGTGACCGTGAATATAACGCAAAGTTGCTGTAGTGCCTCTAGTGTTAATTTCACCAGGAAACTGCAACAAAACGTAGAATTCGGAACGTTAAAGTCCAGTTTGCAAAAAGGTAGTTATAGTAACATTCATTGTATGAGACTAGGTTGAACATTTGACACTTTTATTCACTAAAATATTGAAATGCACCATGAAATATCTTATTTGTTGGGAAGCCATGTAGTCTTAAAGATTTTGCAACTGGAGGACAGAAATCACAAAAATTATTCTAATTTAAGACAGTTTTGAAATAGGTGTTTGAAACAAACATACAAAACTACTACTTGAGAAAACAAGCATTTGTGAAATTGGACTTTTGGTTCAAAACTTTATAGTTGCTGAGATGCAGCCTTTTTACAACTTCCTCATTTGACAACCAGCTCTGTTCTAATGGATCATATGGTGAGTTGCCAGTTTAGAATTAGGTTTTTCTTGTGGGGTCATATCGTTCCCTCATCTTTTTCTTTTTAATTCATCTCTTCCCTTTTCTTTCATTTCTTTTCCCTCTGATATAAGGCTAGATGAGGACTCTTGGGAAAACTGGGGGGCCTAACTGGAAGCCCTGAGTGTGTGTGTGTGTGTGTGTGTGTGTGAAACCTCTCCCTGTGAGTGGGTGGTGTGTGATGACCCCTTACTCTCCAGCACTCTTGATTCTACATGTGTGAGTGTGTGTATGTGGTGGCCTCAGCCCCCAGGCAGCTATCTCCGGGGCACAATCTCACGCTGAATAGAGCCTACACCGTTTTTCACTGCGGGGCTTTCCTGCACGCTTCAGTTTCAATGTGTGATTCATTACCCAGTCAGAGGGAGGGTGACGCATCCGTAAGTGATCTTATCGAACCCTGGTACCCACGCTCAGCCTTCCAGATGCTCCCTCCACTAAAGAAACAGCGTTAAAGGAGTTATTTTTAGTCCTGAGAATCTCAAAAATAGGCTCTGAAGGGTGTGGTTGGACCTCTCACAATCACGGCCTGTAAGCGAGAAGAAATGTGCTTGAATGAAGTCACGAGAAACTTCGTGACTTGTGTGATGGGTCATTTTGAGGTTTTTTTTGACACGTGTGAACATGTCTCTCTTAAAACTTAAAAAGGATAGTTCACCCAAAATTAAAATTCTGTCATGTTATTCCAAACCTGCAGGACTTTCTTCTATGGAATACTAAAGGAGATGTTAGGCAGAATGTTAGCCTCAGTCACCTTTCACTTTCATTGCATCTTTTTTCATACAATGTAAGTGAATAGTAACTCAGGCATTTAAAACAGTTGTTCTCCACTGGTTTTGCTTAAGGACCTAGATTTTACAAGTGGTGACCCAGCACAGTTCCAAAATTGCTTTTTGTACAAAAGTAAACAAAAATGTCCTTAAAAACAACCTTTAAAATCTGACCGAGATCTGAAAAGGCCCAACAATATGCACAGTTACTAACATGACATAGGCTGAATAGGAAAACTGACAATTTTGTAAAATATTTTGTAAACAGTCCTTTTCAGAACAGACCTGCAACCCATTTTTTGGATCACAACCCACCAGTCTACTGCCTTAAAGCATGCCAATTTAGCTCTCCAATTTTATCTGAATCTTTTACAAATTCACTGCACTTTATTATTTCTCTGGCTGGTCTTAAGACGTGGTCTTAAGATGGTAATACATCCTAATCTCTTGTCATATGCTGATCACCTTTAATTTTACATATGCAGACTTCTCAGATTGCACAGAATTGCCTTGAACGGTCCCTGTCTGATGTTGTCTTAAGAGGTTAGTCAAGAAGAGCCAATGTTCAGATTGGGGGATTTCATGTTTCTAAGCAACAGAAAAAGAACAGGTACAGTTAATGCCTTCTACTATCCCAAACTATTTATTTAGGTGTGTGTCACATGCACTGTTGTCATCATGGCATTTTTTCCAGTAAAAATCTGCCATTAGTTTGATCCCCTCAAGCAATACCATTAACATGATTACAGAGTAGCTCTGCACACATGCAGTCAGTCTCTTGTCTCATTTAAAAAAATAAAGGTTATTCAATGGTTCTTTGCAGCACTTATGGTAGCTATATGGTTCTTTGGAGATTAAAAAAAAGTTCTTATTGGCTCTTCAGATCAGCGTATTTGTTAAAAGGTTTTCCTAATGACATCGGGAACCTTAATTTTTAAGAGTATGTCCTGTAATATTCATCATTTTAGTTGTTGGAAGTTGGCTGTTTACTCTTAGAACCACTTTTAGCTTTACGGTTCTTGAGTTGTCTAGATAAATGGTTCTTCAGAAATAAAACAAAAAAGAAGTTCTTAATGTTACATTACAAAGCACCAGTACATCAATGATTTTCTAAATAACTTGTGGAACTTAAAAGGATAGTTCACCCAAAAATGAAAATTCTCTCTTCATTTTTCTCATCCTCATGCCATCCCAGATGTGTATGACTTTCTTTTTCTGCTGAACACAAATGAAGATTTTTAGAGGAATATTTCAGCTCTGTAGGTCCATACAGTGCAAGTGAATGGTGGCCAGATCTTTGAAGCTCAATAAGCAAATAAAGGCAGCATTAAAGTAATCCAATGGTAATCCAATTCGCATTCTTTGTGCATATCGCCACCAACTGGGCAGGGAGGAGAATTTCTAGTAAAAAATACATTAAATATGAATCTGTTTCTCACCCACACCTATCATATCACTTCAGAAGATATGGATTAAAAAGTCAAATGGATTACTTTTATGCAGCCTTTATGTGCTTTTTGGTTCTTCAAAATTTTGGTCACCATTCACTGCATTGTGAGGACCTACAGAGCTGAAATATTCTTCTAAAAATCTTTGTGTTCAGCAGAAGTAAGAAAGTAGTACACATCCGGGATGGCATGAGGGTGAGTAAATGAAGAGAACATTTTCAGTTTTGGGTGAACTAGTCCTTTAAAAATGTTCTTTTGGTTCTAATTTGAACTTTTAAGACTTGTATGGAACGTTTTTTAGAGTGTATGTCCTGTAGTGTTTGAGATCTGTGCTGTTAAAAGATTGGAGTTTGGCTTTTTTATTTAGACTATAATTCTCCTATAATACCTGCAGTGAGGATTTAAGTGTTATCTAAAGCAATTTCAAAGCACTTTTTTTTTCATTCTTCAAGTTGTTTGTGAAAGTGTTGCTGCTCATTTCCCATCAGTTTTGTCTCTGACTCTTTGTGAGTAAGTCAGTCATTATGAGAAAACAGGAAGCTCATGGCCACTTTTGTGCTTGGTCTCAAGGAAGGTCATCAAAACATCTCTTTAAATGTTTTAAAGAGGGGTTTGTGGCTACAGATTTAAAAAAAATTTTTTATGAATAACAGCAACAACAAAAAACTTGCCAGAGGCTATTTGCACTAAGTGTAAATAGCAACATAAAGCATCTTCATTGCATTAAGTGCAAATAGTGTTAGATGCTATTTGCACACCTAATTAAATACTAACATACAATCACTGCAGTGTGTTTAATGTGTTTATTTAGAGTCCCACAGACACCTAAACCTTATCCTAACCTTACCTTACAAAGATTTGCCATGTATTTATGACAGTTACAATAGTATCACCATGGTATTTTGTAGTAAAATCATAGTAACCACAAAATTAAACATGGATACTATATATAACACCGTACTACTGTAGTAACACCATGGTTAATTGCATTAAACTATGGCTTCTGCCATAAACATGGTTACAACAATATTATTTGAGTAAAACCATGGCTATTTGATCTGGATCTTTAATGTGTCTGAAATCAACACAGATGACAAGTGCAAACATCTGAAGCACCTTTAATACAGGTTATCCACTAAAATAATGAATAATTCTGCTTGACATGTTGCGTTTGTGCTTGCATTAAATTTCAACCACATCTATGAGCATGCCATTTTTTTTTTTGCACTTTCTTTGTCTTTTCTGACATTGTTGTGCTTGATTATCATGCAGTAACACACTTACATAGTGATTGATGTCGTCATGAAACAGAGACCCTCCCCTCCAAATCCGAACACAAGTAGTTACAGGAGATGCATTTAAACGACCAGGTGTAAACAGCCATGTGTCTCACCTGACCACATGTGATCGGATTGACCAAGACGCTTCGTAATACCAGGTGGAAATGGTGTCAAAAGCAATAGTTAACATGATGTAACAAAGAACGATACTTTTACAGCATTTAGCCTATTAAGCTTTGTTAATGTTAATTTCTACATCTACTAATACAATTTAATATGAAAAGTTGCATATATTAACATTAGCTATGAATAGATTATAAACTAACAATGAACAATTGTATATTTATAAATGAACACTAACCAAGATTAATAAATGATAATGTATATAACCTTATTGTAAATTGTTACCAGTTATTATGACTTGACTCCATCAGTGCAGGGTCACACATAACCAGCACATTTTTTCTTAGATTGTGTGTGTGTCTGATTGGTTTCATATTTGCATTATAAAAGCTGTGCGGTGCACTAAACTTAAAAAGAAGAATGACAGACAGTTATAGTCACACAATTGAGTTTCATTGTCTGCATGAGTCAAACGTTGGGAAGAACCCTATTGTCTGGTTGAGAAACATGATGTAATGCAATGTTGAGGTCATGCTGTGGTTGCCATGGCATCACCTTATGAATGCAAATGTGGGGTATCAAGCCAAGCTTTCAATCAGTTTCTCATAAGTCAATTAACCTTCAAGGGAATCGCCTTCTTTCTTTGTTCATGTATCTCGCATTAAATTGAGCCTTTGGAACTGTGGTTTCAGCGTCAAGAAAACTTCATTCTGGTTGCAAAATGCATCACAGTCTGACTAACCTGACCACAGAGATTGTAAGCCACAGACTAAATTTGAACACCTGTGAAGGGCTTGAAACTTTTCCAGGAATCTAGTTTATGAAAAACTGTTTTGTGTAAAGAATCCCTACACTGCAAAAAAATAAAAAAAAATACAAAATTCTTACTCCGATATTTTTACTGGAAAACAGGACAAAAATACAAAGTAAACATATTTAAAACAAGATACATTTACTGGGATAGCAAAATGACATATTAAATCTTGTAAATCTAACCAGATTTAGTGAGGTTTATGTATGCTTCACAAAAAAAAAAAAAAAAAAAAAAAAACTATTTACCAGTGGGGTTAAAAAAAAAAACCCTGTACTTTATTAATAGGGTAAACCATTTTATTTTTCCCATCGGCAAATAGCTTTTTTTTAAGCATAAACCTCATTAAATTCTGTTAGATTTCTCTGAAAATGAGGCTTAAAGGTATAATTCACCCTCCAAAAATTGTCATCATTTTCTCACCCTCATGTTGTTTCAAACCTGATTTTCTTTTATTTCTTGTGGAACACAAAAAGAGATGTTAAGCAAAATTACAAGCCTCATTCTCCATTCATTTGCATTGTATTGAAAAAAGATACAATGAAAATGAAAATAATGATGACAGAATTTTCAATTTTGGGTGAACTATCCCTTCATTATAATATATAATTTTGCTTATGTATGTATCATGTTTTAAGGATGTTATGTTTTTTTCTTTTTTACTGCAAAAAACAAACAAAAAAGACAACTTCCTTGGGAGTGTAAGCTGGTTTTTATTATTTTTTCATTATTGCTTTGTTGAAATCGGACTCTGATAAAACACTCTGTTGTTCCATAGTTTCACCCTATTGGAGCACCCATCCTATAAATGTTAAGTTCAACATATGCCGTTCGAAGTTCTTCTTTTACAACCATGACTTATTTTTCCACCTCTCTCAACCATTGTAGTTTAAAGAAAGCAAATCAGGTTACAGCAATCCTCTTTTTGGATTATTTTCATAGGGTTTGGGCGTTATAGCTTAAATCACTCCCTGCCTCTCAGTTTCACACACACACCAGCAGGCTCAACAAATGTTAAAATATAATTTATCTTGCAGTTTATATTGTGTATACTCCAGCCCTCAGGTATCTCTATAATGAAGCCTTCATGTCTAAAATCATCACTTCTTGGATCGGATTCTAACACTTCTCTGTGTATCTGCAATGCTGTACTCACTTAAACCCATGTGAAAGTGTTTAATTGAAGGCTTATGCACACTCACCGTTGCCCCTTGTCCCTCTTTCTGACACAATTGGACTGGCTCAAGGTGTCTCCTGGGAGACATTAGTCAGTGAAAAAGCAAATACCCCATTTTGAATCCATGTTTTCAATTTGGAGGCACATGGTTTGAATTAGGTTCATGCTTACTGAGGTGGGTGAGTGGGAGGGTTAGCCTTAGGAGAGAGGTGAGTGAGAGCTTCCTATACACCCACAGAAAAACACATTTACACTTTAGGAATCAGCTTTGTTTCAGATTCTTAGGGGATTTTGGAGTCAATAAGAGGTAATCATATGTATGAACAATGTGCTTAAAGTGAAACAGCTATAATGTAATGGTGCAGCTAACCCATCAAACCATTGTGTTAAAAGTCTTATAAACTAAAGAAAAAATGTTGTGTGAATCATATAAAGAGAGACTAGGACTACGTGTCACTCAGGAAAGTTGTTACAAAGGGCTTTATCTCAGGAGTCCAAGTACACAAATGTATGTTTTGTTTGTTTGTTTTAAACACTTAGTTTAAAACCCCCTTAAAGGGATAGTTCACCCAAAAATGAAAATTCTCTCACATTTACTCACCCTCATGCCATCCCAGATGTGTATTACTTTCTTCTGCTGAACACAAACAAAGATTTTTAGGAGAATATCTCTGCTCCGTAGGTACTCATAATGCAAGTGAATGGTGACCAGAATTTTGAAGTTTAAAAAAGCACGTAAAGGCAGCATAAAAGTAATCCATACGACTCCAGTGGTTAAATCTACTGTATATCTTCTGAAGCAATATCATAGATGTGGGTGAGAAATAGTTCAATAATTAAGCCCTTATTAACTATAAATTCTCCCTACCCAGTACACTCTTTTAAAAAAAAAAAAAAAAAAAAGGTTCTTTGGGATTCTATATAGAACCCTAGGGCTTTTTACTCAGCTCCAAGGAACCCAAGGTTCTATTTACAAAGATTTACAGAATAAATTGTCTTTAGGTTGACAATTGCTTAAAGCAAGTATATATGTTTGTATGTGTATGCATAAATTACACTATTGAAAGTTTTGTTTATAAATAGCTTTGAACACTACATTACTTTTGTATTTGCATTTCATACTGCAGAAAAATACAACTTTTACAATGTACTTCTACAACTTTGGGTTTGATTAGAAAAGAATAAATGACAGATGATCAGATCCAATGTCCTTTCTCTTTTAGATGACAGGTTTATCTCAATATTTATATACAGTCTATGGTATAGTCTGTTGTAACAAAGTTCGTAGTTTCAGGGCAAATGGAGGAGTCAGGAGGCAGCGGAACAGTCAACGTGAGTATTTTTATTACTCCTATAGCGTCAGACAAAACTTAAACAAAAAGGGCTGTTTGTGGCCAAATAAACACACAGGCAAGTCAAATGAGAGTTCACATTAATATTCGTAGTCACACAGCCGGGTTTGAGGAGCAGAATGACGTGGCAACGAGGAAGACCACCCCTCCTCCCAACGACCAGGTGCTATGTCTTACCACAGCTGATGTGAGGAAAACTCTGCGCAGAGTCAACCCACGGAAGGCTGCTGGACCAGACAACATTCCTGGCAGAGTGCTCAGAGGATGTGCAGACCAGCTGGCGAATGTTCTTACTGACATTTTCAACATCTCCCTGAGCAGCACGTCGTTCCAACATGCTTCAAGGCCACCACCATCGTCCCCGTGCCGAAGAAGTTTTCAGTGTCCTGCCTCAATGACTACCGTCCTGTTGCACTCACACCTATCATCATGAAGTGCTTCGAGAGGCTCGTCAAGAGGCATATCAAGACCCAGCTGCCCCCTCACTGGACCCCCTGCAGTTTGCGTATCATCCCAACCGCTCAACAGATGATGCCATCGCCACCACCCTCCCACCTGGACAAAAAGAAAACATACATTCGAATGCTGTTCATAGATTTCAGTTCAGCATTCAACACAATCGTTCCTCAGCACCTGATTGGAAAGCTGAACCTGCTGGACCTGAACACCTCCCTCTGCAACTGGACTTCCTGACTGGGAGACCTCAGTCATTCCGGATCGGGAGCAGCATCTCCACCACCACCATACTGAGCACTGGGGCCCCCCAGGGCTGTGCTCAATCCACTGCTGTTCACACTGCTGACTCACGACCGTGCAGCAATGCACAGCTCGAATCACATCAAGTTCGCCGATGACAAGACCGTGGTGGGTCTCATCAGCAAGAACGACAAGGCAGCATAAAGAGAGGAGGTGCAGCGGCTAACGGACTGGTGCATAGCCAACAACCTGTCTCTGAACGTAGACAAAACAAAAGTGATGGTTGTTGACTTCAGGGGAACATGGAGTGACCACTCTCCGCTGAACATCAACAGCTCCTCTGTGGAGATTGTCAAGAGCACCAAATTCCTTGGTGTTCACCTGGCAGAGAACCTCACCTGGTCCCTCAACACCAGCTCCATAACCAAGAAAACCCAGCAGCATCTCTACTTTCTGTGAAGGCTGAGAAAAGCCCACCGCCCATCCACACCACATTCTACAGAGGGACTATTGAGAGCATCCTGAGCAGCTGCATCACTGCCTGGTTTGGAAATTGCACCATTTCGGATCGCAAGACCCTGCAGCGGATAGTGAGGACAGCTGAGAAGATCACGGGGGTCTCTCTTCATTCCATCATGGACATTTCCACCACACGCTGCATCCGCAAAGCCACCAGCATTGTGGATGACCCCATGCACCCCTCACACAAACTCTTCACCCTCCTGCCGTCTGGCAAAAGGTACCGAAGCATTCGGGTCCTCACGGCCAGGCTGTGTAACAGTTTCTTCCCCCAAGCCATCAGACTCCTCAATACTCAGAGACTGGACTGACACACACACACACACACACACACACAAAAAACTTAACACCATCCGACTCCCTTTGCAATTTGCAAATTTAGCAATTATTGAACCATCTTGCACTGTTTGCACACATGCACTTTATGTAGTTCTGTGTAGTCTCACGTAGTTCTGTGTTTGTTTTTATGTTGTTTTATGTACCATGGTCCTGGAGGAACGTTGTTTAATTTCACTGTGTACTCTACCAGATGTATATGGTTGAAATGACAATAAAAGCCACTTGACTAGACTCTCTCTCTGCTTCCTCTTTCTGTGGACTGATGCCCTTGTCGGCCTTTTCAGGTCACCCTCCACCATCACTATAACGAGACACAGGTGTTAACGAAAATGACAGCCCAGGTGACGAGGCGTCCTGCTCTCCATCCCTGCAGACAGACACATTTCCACGCCCCCATCCCGACATCTATTCTTGACTCATAATTTAACAAAAGATGCAAATAATTGTTTATCATAAACAGCAAACAACTTGAGTGTGTAGCACTGTTTTTTCCCCCTCTTATCTACAATATACAGCGCGAAGGCACAGCTCTTGCGAGTGATCAAATCGCGCGAATATCCTATTTCAAATTTAAACAGTTACAAAAAGTCGGTTGAGCTGAAAGCTTGAGGGCGACATAACCTTGGTAAGATAAATTAATTTGTTGATTAATTTTGTTATTTTTATTTATTTTGACCTAAATCCTTGTTATTTATGACTAACACATTTATTTCAGCAAGCACAATGAATAAACGCTGATAAAACTGTTTCATCTAGGCCTGTGATATTCTCCGCCAGGAGGTTAGTAATTTCAAACTTGAATCACTAAAGTCTCTGTTGTGGATAGACCTACTAGTCTATGTTATAATTACATTTTCTTTGAATGTAGAAAACATGGGAAAAACTAAACAATTTGGAGCACATCACAGCACTGAATTAAACCAACTGCACTGATATAAATAGATTAATCAAGCTCTGTTCAAGAGTGTGAATATGTCAAATGTCCAAAGTCAAAGAGAGGAATTGATGGAACGTTTCAGTATCTCAACTTGTGAGTATTTGGTGTTTGTAGTTTTATTGTCATGTAGCCTACAAAAATATGATCATCATGTATTTTTTTTATTTTATTGAAGATGCCATAATAATTTAACATGGGTTTTAGAAAAGACCTTCACCTAACTCAGAGCACTTCTGAAGTTCTGGACATCAACATCATCAGAGACATGAGAAGTGGAGGTCAAAGGAGACATTTGACTTAAAGACAAACAATGTCATAAAAGGTACATATTTTTCTATTATTTTGAACTGCATCAAGGTTTTTATGATACTAAATAATGTTTAATTTCTGTTTGCAGTAGCTCTGGAGTGCAGCATTACTAGTTTGACCATCTTCATACAGATAAAACACAACACTCCTATTCATGTAAGTTTTAAGATGAGAGATATCAATTTCTTTGTTTTTTAATGACTCTGCATACTGACAGCAGGTCTATTAAATGTTTCAGATACTTACAGGGATCAGCACATCCATCCTCAACCTGATCTTTCATATGGTGTCAAGACCCCTCAGAGAGTGCAGAGAGTCGGCATCAAACTGATGACATGGAGATGCCTGAACTGAAGTAAAGTTTTGTTTAATTTGTCGTATCCAAAAGACCTTACTCAGTTTGTCAGACCAGTGGCAACAAAATGATTCTGTATCTGCCCCAGTGCTAAAATTGTTTAACAGCTTTTCATAGGTCAGTTTTTATTTATTTTTCACTTTATTAATCTTACTTATGGTTATAATGTTAACGCATAGTTAATGTTAAATGATTTAATGTTTATGATTTTTATTTAAATAATATTACTACTGATTAACTATTATTACAAACCTGTGGATTTATGAAGTCAGTTCTCATACCTATTGCATTATGAATTGTGTTAATTATTGCTTGTGGTGTTGTAAATACAAACTATTAAAAATGCTTTACTTATTTATACTTAAATGTCTTTTATATGGTTAATTCACTTAGTGATATATGAACTATTCAATTCGCATATCCATTAAACGTTCTTCTGGTAATAAAACAAAAAATAAATGTGAAAAATAAAACAATAGCCAAATGTTATGGTTGCATTTTGGGAACCCCTAAAAGATTCTGTATAGAACCTTTCAACCTGGCTCAAAGGGGTTCTATATAGAACCTTTTAGGGGTTCTAAATATGAAGCAAGCGATAGAACCCTTTAGGGTTCTATATGGAAACTTTTCTTCTAAGAGTGTAGGTGGCGATGCAAATCGGCAAAAACAAAAGAAGAATGTGAAAGTGGAGATTTATAGGTGATTACTGTTATGCTACTTTTATATGCTTTTTGGATCTTCAAAGTTCTGTCCACAATTCAATTTCATTGTAAAGACCTAAAGAAAATTTTTCTAAAAATCTTTGTGTTCAGCAGAAGAAAAAGTAATTCACATCTGGGATGGCACGAGGATGAGTAAATGATGAGAGAAATATCATTTTTGGATGAACTATCCTTTTAAATTAGATTTTGTTTTTTTTTTGTTTTTTTGTGAATTCTGTTCGCCAAACTAAAATTCCAGTATCAACATATGCTAGGATAATTGAAGCAAGGGTCAACTATACATTATATTTTAACTGAATTGTTGAATGGTTATTCATAAATGTCAGGTTAGAGTAAGTGAAGTTACATTTGTTTTTAATGTTATGATTTTATACAATTTATGAATGAATGTATATGTTGGCCACAACTTTGGTTTGACTTTTTTTGTTACTTTGTATATTTTTGCTGTTTCATTCATGTGCTTACACAGAATTTGACTTTCAAAAATAAACTTACCTTGAGAAACTCACTAGAAGAAAATCTGTGACAACTAGCCCTGGTCTCCCCTATAAAATGTTAACACCCCTGATTGTCCCCCAGTTTTTAATGTGTATTTCTATTCTTAGGTTTCTGTGAGGTGTTTCAAGTAAACCGTAATTCCTGTAATAACTGTGATTCATATCGGTTCCTCTCATTGACAAAACTACCACTTGAGTTGGTACCTAAATTAAGTTTTCAGATCTGTCTGAGGGATTAGGATTTTTTTTTTAATTTTTTTTTTTTTATTACTTTACCTGTGTTGCTCATTTAGAAAAAGCTTGAATCTGAAAATAGGCATGAGTGGAAGTCTGAAATTCTTGGATTACATCATCCTTTATGATGTCATTATTATTGGGTGACTTTGGCACGTTACCGAACGGGTGAAGTCAGGCAGAAATTTTGCTCTCGCTGCCCAGTACAAATCATTTATAACGGAGCCTCGGGTCACTGTATCCATACAGACAACTGTTAACTCCCCCAGCCCCCCAACCTCCATCCACTCTCCTTTCCTTTCATTACTCGTCTTTTCAAGGGGACAGTTGAGAGAGAGAGAGTGACGTCTTCTCTTTGAAAAATGGGGGGAAAATGGAATGGAAGCCTGTTGTGTTTATCTCTTGGGGACATCAAAATTGATTTACTAGTGCTCATTTGATTAACCTCAGAGTAAATGTTTATTGCTCAGAGGTAGCTCTTTCAGAGCTCAGGAGACTTAATGGAGTAAATTGAGTCAGTTATGTTTCATCTAAGTATCAACTTTGTCTCATGTTTTTCGTAAAATTCCATAGGAGAAATAAAAATATATGCAAATGAGACAATTGTTGACATACAGTAGGTGTATTGAGGTATGAAATTAATGTGGATAGAATAGTTCAGATAATTTGGTTTTGGAGAATTTGATGATATTGACATTTCATTGCAGACTTTGGTAACCTGGTAAATCTGAGGGGGGTGTGAGACATCGCTGGGGTCTCTTCTGAAACTCTAGAGGAAACATGAGATAAAAAAATCTGAGAAACTGACTTCTTTTGCTCTCTATTTAATCTCTGATTGTCATCTAGGAGAAGCAATTTAGATATTATAGAGATCTAATTTGTGATTCTTCTTTCCTTTAACAATCTTTTTGGGATCGTGTACGCTCTACTTCCCAAAAGCACACATACACATACATAAATTCCACCCTGTGAAAATAGCAGTGGCAGAGGTGTTTAAGAAGGTGCATGCTGCTGGACATCTCAAGCTGGAATCACATTTATTCTCATTAGATTCTGATAGTGACAGCTGGATGCAGGGGAGGCATGAGCCAAAGTCATAAAAAACAACCTCACTACCTCTTCCTGCCATTACCTCATACAGATCACATCACATCCCGTCAGCTCTTCTCCGCGCTCCACCATGGTGCATGCTGCTGTATGTTTTTAATGTTCAATCGTGTAAATTTCTTGCCTGTCAGGCTTACCGGCTACTTGTCAAATTAGTCTGCTGAGGAGAGAAGAAAATGGCCCGTCCTCAACCAGGTTTGGGGTTGGGTGAGCAATTTGCATATGTATCCCAAGATTACATGCAAGTCTCAAACTTGTCCAAAGCAAAAAACAAAAAATACACTTGCTGTATTTGCATGTCCTGTGTTAGTAGACAATTCTTAGGTTCTACCACACCTTTGCTCTCTAGGCTAGGGTTCCACTTTGTTGTGCACAGTCGAGTGCTCTAGCCTTTCAAAGTATGCTCTTTTGACCACGACCCTGCATGGACGCTTTTGACGCATGCACAATATGACTGCTTTGTGATACTCTATAGCACAGTCAACACGAGGTGCATGTGCAGACCATGTGGATGGTCTGTATGACAAAATTTGCGTTTTTACAGTTTTTTTCAATTGCTTGGTCAGAATCCATGTTTGATTCAATCCCCTGGCCCCACAGGTTTTTTTTTCAAATTGTACTTTGGTGACCGAACCATAGACGATTGCATCTTCAATATGAGAACCTCCAATGTTACTAGCGGCAGCTGTTTACTACTGTAGCCAGGTAGCAAATGATGCCAGCTTCACTGATTTATTAATGTTTTTATCCTTTTGCATTTACCATCAAAACTTTACATGTACAGAACAGCACTTCTGTTTGTCTGATGCGGATGCATTGAAAGATATGTGAAGAATGAAAATTTGAGAGATGCATTTTACTATAAATGTAAGAAATTAAATAATATGTTTGAAAGGCAGCAGGCAAAGATACAAATTATACATAATCAATAGCTGTTTACTTCCACAATTTAGGACGGATTTTACCTCAGACTACTTTATCAAGGGGCTTCAGATACGATTCGCTGGTGCGTACCTGAGTCCAGAAAACAGTTATTCAACCAAATTAAACAACTGAACTCTGACGTGAAACGATATCAGGTCCATACAAAAAGCTGTAGTGTGAAAGCACCCAGTAATTCTCTCTCATTTTCTTTCTCTGTTATTGTAATCATTCATCAAACCAGTTTTTTGCCACTTCTTTATTACCCTGTTGTAAATCAATCTCAATCCTCCCAGACTCTCAGAGAGCTTCTATTTCAGTTAACGGTAGTTAACAGTGCTTAGGCTTTTATTTGGCCAGTCGAAAAGACCCCCCCCCCCCCACCCAAGTTCGTTTATCATCCATAGTAAATATTTTGTCAGGATGCATTTTACAGATGGCTGTTTGTTATACAGCGACGGCAGAGGTTAATAGAGAGGGCTCCGTGAGATGAACTTGCTCTTTCCCCCGGGACATGCGTTCTCAGTGAGGGCCAGTGATAGATGAAGTAAGCAAAGGATCAGTTCAGGCCCATGTTCAATCAAGTGGCTTCATAGCTTCCATTACAGTGTGTGGACGCTTTACGGGGACCTGTTTTATGTTTAAGGCTGTGGAGTGTGGCATTGTTTTTATTGGAGAGCACTGACTGGTCATTAAAATTAGGATGATTGGAAATGTATGTTTTGAATTCAGTGTCAGTTTGGACTGAAATGAATGATAGATCAGATTCTGTTTCAAGACCTTCTTATATCCAAATGTGTTGCTGTTCCTAGACCTTTCTTTATTTCAGATCTGTTGCTTTTCTAAGACCTTCTTTTATCCTGATCTGTTGCTTTTCCAAGAGCTATCTATATCCAGATCTGTCACTGTCCCTAAGCCTTCTTAGTTACAGATCTGTTGCTTTTCCAAGAACTTCCTTTATTCAGATCTGTCGTTGTTCCAAGACCTTCCTATATTCACATGTTTTGCTCTTCCAAGTCCTTCCTTTATTCAGATCTGTTGCTCTTCCAAACCCATCCTATACCCAGATCTGTTGTTCTTTTAAAACCTTCCTATATCCAGATCTGTTGTTGTTCCAAGACCTTCCTATATTCATATCTGTTGCACTTCCAAAACCATCCTATACCCAGATCTGTTGCTCTTCCAAAACCATCCTATATCCAGATCTGTCATTGTTACAAGACCTTCCTATAGTCAGATCTGTTGCTCTTCCAAAACCATCCTATATCCAGATTTGTCGTTGTTCCAAGACCTTCCTATATTCAGATCTGTTGCACTTCCAAAACCATCCTATATCCAGATCTGTTGCTCTTCCAAAACCATCCTATATCCAGATCTGTTGTTGTTCCAAGACCTTCCTATATTCAGATCTGTTGCTCTTCCAAAACCATCCTATATCCAGATCTGTTGCTCTTCCAAAACCATCCTATATCCGGATCTGTCGTTGTTCCAAGACCTTCCTATATTCAGATCTGTTGCTCTTCCAAGAACTTCCTTTTTTCAGATCTGTCGTTGTTCCAAGACCTTCCTATATTCACATCTTTTGCTCTTCCAAGACCTTCCTATATCCAGATCTGTTGCTCTTCCAAAACCATCCTATATCCAGATATGTTGTTGTTCCAAGACCTTCCTATATTAGATCTGTTGCTCTTCCAAAACCATCCTATATCCAGATCTGTCGTTGTTCCAAGACCTTCCTATATTCAGATCTGTTGCACTTCCAAAACCATCCTATATCCAGATCTGTTGCTCTTCCAAAACCATCCTATATCCAGATCTGTTGTTGTTCCAAGACCTTCCTATATTAGATCTGTTGCGCTTCCAAAACCATCCTATATCCAGATCTGTTGCACTTCCAAAACCATCCTATAGCCAAATCTGTCATTGTGTCCAAGACCTTCCTATATTCAGATCTGTTGCCCTTCCAAAACCATCCTATATCAAGATCTGTCGTTGTGTCCAAGACCTTCCTATATTCAGATCTGTTGCTCTTCCAAAACCATCCTACGTATATCCAGATCTGTCGTTGTCCCAAGACCTTCCTATATTCAGATCTGTTGCTCTTCCAAAGCCATCCTATATCCAGATCTGTTGCTCTTCCAAAACCATTCTATATCCAGATCTATCGTTGTTCCAAGACCTTCCTATATTCAGATCTGTTGCTTTTCCCAAACCATCCTATATCCAGATCTGTCATTGTTACAAGACCTTACTATATCCATATCTGTTGCTCTTCCAAAACCATCCTATATCCGGATCTGTCATTGTTACAAGACCTTCCTATATTCAGATCTGTTGCTCTACCAAAACCATCCTATATCCAGATCTGTTGCTCTTCCAAAACCATCCTATATCCAGATCTATTGCTCTTTCAAGACCTTCCTATATCCAGATCTGTCATTGTTCCAAGAAATTCCTTTATTCAGATCTGTTGCTCTTCCAAAACCTTCTTATTTCTAGATATGTTGCTCTTCCAATACCATCCTATATCCAGATCTGTCATTGTTCCAAGACCTTCCTATATTCAGATCTGTTGCTCTTCCCAAACCATCCTATATCCAGATCTGTCATTGTTCCAAGACCTTCCTATAACCATATCTGTTGCTCTTTCAAAACCATCCTATATACAGGTCCGTTGCTCTTTCAAGACCTTCCTATATCCAGATCTGTTGCTCTTTCAAGACCTTCCTATAACCAGATCTTTCATTGTTCCAAGACCTTACTGGATATAGGAAGATCATGGAGGAGCAACAGATTTGCATATAGGATGGTTTTGGAACATAAACAGACCTGGATATAGGAAGATCTTGGTAGAGCAACAGATCTGAATAGATATGTTGTTGTTCCAAGATCTTCTCGTATTCAGATCTGTTGCACTTCCAAAACTTTCTTACTTGTCCAGATTCGTTGCTTTTCCAAGACATTCCTATTTCCCTTTGTGACATTTATGTCTATTTTTTACATCAATCTAGTGTTAGCACTGGCCTTTGTGTGCACCACAGCTCTGGGTGCAAATTTCAAACTCTTTCTCTCACAATTTTGAATAGTTTTTCAGGGATATTTAGGCTTTCTGATATAGACAGCAAACTTATTTCAGTAGTAGAGAGAAGACAACAGCAAACACTCACAGTATAAATGGCATAAATCAAAAATATCTTTTCATCAGCACATTGTTTTGCTTACTGATTGGATTGATCATCTAGTTATCTTTCTTTCTGTCTCTTGCGTGTCTCTTGTGTACTATCACACACAAAATCTATCATAAAAGCCAAACACACAAGACCATTGAGGTGTTTCTTGGGCTCAAGCCACATGCAGTGATGTCACTGTGCTTATTCTGTGTCTTTTGCTCTAATGTATGCTGACTTAAGCAGCTGAGAACACGCACACACACACACACACACACACACACACACACACACACACACATTTACACATTACCTAGAAGGTAGTATATTCAAGACACCAGTGTGTATTTATGTTGGGTTTTGCTTAGGAGAGGTATGCTGTATAAACTTATTCTTAACCATATATCTTATGTATAATATATATCACAATAGATATAGTATAACTTTATACAGTTTAGTGGAGTTGAAGCAGGAGGTGTTCTGTGAAGATTGGAGAAAGATTTAATTATCTCTCTTTATATTAGCATTTTAAAGGGTTTTGAGTGTATTTGTCATTCAGCTTTTATACAGTGTGTCACAGTATAGTTATTTTATACAGTACAATTACAGCAAGGGACAGTATCTGTAGAAACCTAATCTGTAGTATGTTTTGGAAATGTGGTATTTTATTAATTAAAGTACACTTCTGTTCCAGTTTTGTACTGTGGTATTTATGGTAATTTGACACTTAAATATTTTTTTATTGTGTTCTATCTAAGATTAACTGCTTCTGCTAACATTATTCTCATTTGTTTGTTGCTTTAGATCAAATCTGCTAAATGAATAAATGTAAATATTAAGGGTACAGTGGCGATAGTTCATGGATTGTCTGTTGTGCACTGTAAAAAATGTCTGTAATTTTAACGGTAAAAGACTGTAAAAATGCTACAGAATAAAAACTTTAATTGATTAACGAGTATTAACTGTAAAATATACAGTAAACTTTTTTATATATTTTAAAAGACAATAAAGTAGTTTTACAATAGAAATACATTTTTAGAAATAAAAATTAAGATTTTCCTGTATAATTAATGGTAAAAATTTACATTGTTTAACAAGAGAGTACATGTACTTTTACAGTAAATTATTGTTAAAATTACAGTAAAAAAAGCAATAATTGGGTGTTCCCATAATTCCCTGCATGACCCATCATATTTCATTATATTTTATGGGAATAGTTATGTTTCCTCTTATTTTTAATATCAGTTACATACATTGGGGTGTTCTGTTTTATATTTAATGTAGTGACACTGAGCACTGTCTCTACATGTTTATTGGTCATTGCTCCTGAAAGAGCCACTATTGGTGAACTTTATATCATCATGTGCTCTTCTGTAATTTTTACGGTGATTAACAATACCTTATAAAGTAAAAAGCAGATTTTTACAGTTTCAGAAGGTTAATATCAAGTTTATGACATTTTTTTACTGTAAATTTAACAGATAGTTTTTTTTGTGTTTTTTTTTAGAGTGCCAGTGTGGTCATGTAAATTACAAGTTTTAATCTGTAAAATGCACAGGTTGTTCTGTAAAGTTGTTTACATTTGTATTGTATTTTTTACATAATTATTCTGGCAACCACAGCTGCCAGGTTTTTTTTTTTTTTTGTAAAAACAACAGGATTTTTTTTACAGTGTGGGGTTTGAACTTACAACCATCCAGTTACCAGCCCAGACATTTAATCAAGACACCAGACAGTACACACAGTCTTTGTATAGTCTTATGCTATCTTAAAAAATACAGTAGCATTTGTTTCAAAGGTGCATGTGTGTGGGGTCACGTGACGCCATGCGAGGAGCAGAAGCGTAAACCACGAGCTCTGCGCACTTTGCTAGTTTTTAAAATTATTTTCATGTTGTAATCCGGTGAGGTTCGATACACCCAGTTACATATTTGTTCTTTGAGGTAAACATCCTCAGGCTCTGGAGACATTAAAAGACACTTACGTGCTCGAGATGAAACCTCTGACGGGCCTGCAGACCGGGGAATCGATTTGGATGGCGCGGCCGGGGAAATTCAGCGTCAGCTGTCCAACATGTCGTGATGCTGACGAAGGTTGTTGCTGACATGGAGGATCTCGCTGTAATACGTCGATCAATTATGGTGATGGAAACAAAATTCTCTGAGTTGGTTATAAGAGTGGCAGACGGATTGATTATCTGGAGTCATCGGAAAGGGAATTATCCGCTAATCCGCTCATGACCAAAATAGATGTGGAAAAATTTTTGGAAAAACTGGAAGATTTGGAAAATATGAGCCGAAGAAACAACGTACGGATTGTAGGAATTCCTGAGCATGAAGAAGGCAGATATATGGTGAAATTCCTAGACAAGCCATTCCTGAGTCTGCTCGACATAATCCATAAACTGGAAATCGAGCGAGCTCACAGAGTCCCGGCTCGCAGATCTGCTGAGGGAAACAGGCCCCGATCAGTTCTGACCAAATTTCTGAGATGATCCGATAAAGATCTTGAGTTGTGCGAGGCGAGGAGCAAAGGAAAGCTTTCTTGGAAGAATCTAAATATTTTCTTGTTCCCAGACTTTGCGAATTCGACAAGAGAGAAACGCGATTGATTCAAGGAATGTAAGAAACTCTTACATCAACAGAAGATCGCTTTTGCACTGATGTTTCTGGCCAAACTGAGAATAGAAACGAAGGATGGCCGCAGGGTATTTACATGTCCCAAACAAGCACTGTCCTTCATAAGTACATTGGAGTGAGTAATCCATTTAGTGTTTCTCATGTGAGTGAATTGACATGCTGAACATACACTCGATGGTCTGAGGAAGCTGGGCACCATTTTTGTTTCTGTTTGTGATGGTTCTGCCTAGCGGCTGGAGTTTGTTTTGTGGAATAACACTTCTCCTTCAAGAAACTTTTGCATTGACGGAGGATCGCATTTGCACTGTGGTTCCCGGCCAGATTGAGAGTGGATGCTGGGGATGGCCACAAAATATCTACATGCCCACACAAAGGATGTCTTTTATAATGTTGACGGACTGAGTAAGTCATGGCATATATTTTTATGTGGCCTCCGAGTGAATTTGACTCTTGACCATCCGAGGAACCGGGATGCATGTTTTGTTTCATTTTGTGATGGTTCTGCCAAGTGGCTGGAGTTTGTTTTGTGGAATAACACTGCTTCGAGACAGTGTGGATGAATCTGTTTGTTTGTTCCTTGTGCTTATGCCTCCTGTTGGCTGGAGTTTGTTTTGTGGAGTATTTTTGCGGGACATTGGAATGGTTACGTCATCTGCTGCACTCATAAACAGCCAGCTCACTGAACACTTGTTTGTCTATCCGAGGAAACTGAACGGATTTATATCGGCTGGAATTTGTTTTGTGGAGGAACACACCTTCGAGAACACACCTTTGTGTTTATTCTGCCTATTGGCTGGGGTTTGTTTTACAAAGTATTATGTAGTTTTGCCTTACAAAATTTGTGCAGAAGCACCGGACTTGAGTAATCCGATGGCAAAGTTGTCGCGGAGGCTCTCGTAGGCGTACATGGACCTTTTGAGTTTAGAGGGATTGATGCCGGTTGGCGCTGTCGTGCGTGGGGTTAATGCGCACTTTTTTCTTTTTTCTGTTTGTTTGGTTCAGCTGGAGTTCGGGGTTTGATTGTTGCACTAATGTTGGCATGTGGTCTGTATAATCTTGTTTTTGACACACAATTTATTTTGTCTATTATATCAAAATGTCATATGTTTATATGAATGGGTTATCTTTCTCCATATGGAATGTGAATGGGTTGGGGCACCCCATAAAAAGAAGGAAGGTTATTTCTTTTCTTAAGCATAAGAAATGTGATATAGTGTTTCTTCAAGAAACACATCTTTCCTCGCAGGAAGCTGAAAAATTTGGGAAGATATGGGGTGGACATATTTTCTTTAGTGCTGGCTCAAGTAAGAGCAGGGGAGTCATTACATTGATAAGTAAACATCTACAATTAAAATGTCTCAAACAGATTAAAGATAAATTAGGGAGAATCATTATAGTTTTAGCAGAAATTCTGGGGCAAAGGTTGGATTTGGCTAATATTTACGTGCCTAATGTTGATGATCAGGGCTTTTTTATTGATATTGAAGGGATGTTGCAAGCCACTGGCACCCCTCATGATATAATATTGGGAGGAGACTTTAATCTTTTGATGGACTCAGTCCTTGATCATAGTGGTTCTTAGGGGTCGGATCATACAGTATGCCTCATTTACCAATTATCCAAAGCACGAGAACTCGTGGAGTTGGAAGGGAATATTAAAAGTGCAGAGGTAGAGCTGAAGCGCCGAATGTCGTCTGATGGCCTCAGAGAATTGACCCGATTGAAATACAGATATAAAACTATTTTGTCGCGAAAAGTGGAGTTTTGGTTATTCAGGGCAAGACAGTCATACTTTGAGACAGGGGACAAAGCAAGGAAGCTTTTGGCTAGATATATAAAGCAGAGAGAATCTTTTTCTACCATTCCCATCTTTATAGTTCCACGTCTTCATCTACTGATGAGGATATTAGACAATTTGTGGAACCATTAGAACTCCCTAAATTGATGACTGAGCAAAACAATTTTCTTGATTCTGAGATAACCTTGGAGGAGCTTGACGAGGTAATTAAGACCTTACCTTACCCTAAGTCTCCGGGGCCAGATGGTTTTGCTGCTGAGTTTTTCAAGTCTTATGCTACAGAATTGGCTCCAATTTTGTTAGAAGTTTATATGGAATCATTAAAGAATGGAAAGCTTCCCCCAACCCCAGACACAAGCCCAGATCAGTCTGATTCTCAAAAAGGACAAAGATCCAAGCGAGTGTAAAAGTTACTGTCCAATTTCCCTGATCCAGCTAGATGTAACCATTTTGGCAAAAATTTTGGCTAACCGATTAAGTAAAGTTATGACACCTCTTGTACATATAGATCAGGTGGGGTTTATTCGGAGCCGTAGCTCTTCTGATAACATTAGGCATTTCATCAATATTATGTGGTCAGTAGCGAATAATCAGTCTCCGGTCGCTGCCATCTCACTTGATGCCGAAAAGGCATTTGATATGGTAGAATGGGATTATCTTTTTAAGATTTTGGAAATATACGGGTTTGGGAGTACATTTATTGGTTGGATTAAGTTACTTTATAGACACCCTGTAGCAGCGGTACAAACAAATGGATTAATTTCCGATTATTTTACTCTGGATAGGGGAACTCGGCAGGGTTGCCCTCTTTCCCCATTATTGTTCTGTCTTGCCCTGGAACAATTAGCAGCCGCGATAAGAAAGGAGGATGATTTTCCAGGGGTGATGGTGGGAGGTATGGCGCATAAGCTTCTGCTTTACACAGATGATATTTTATTATTCGCCTCTGACCCTTCTAGATCTATGCCTTGCCTCCACTGAATTATTAATTCCTTTTCCAAGTTCTCAGGATACAAAGTCAGTTGGTCTAAATCCGAAGCTTCGTCTCTGACAGCATACTGTCCAGTAACGGCCTTCCAACCGGATGCCTTCCAGTGGCCCCAACAGTATTTGGGAATTTTATTCCCAGCAAATTTGTCTGATTTAGTCAGAGATAATATTGATCCCTTAATAAAAAGATTGTCGGACAATGTGGGCAGGTGGGCTACATTACATTTATCTATGATTGGGAAGGTTAATGTAATTAAAATGAATTGTATTTCAAAATTCAACTACCTGCTACAGTCTCTCCCTGTAGATGTCCCCCTCTCTTATTTCAAGCAATTTGATAGCATAGCGAAGTCCATTGGAATGGTAAGCGCCCCAGGTTAAATTTCAATAAGTTACATAGGCCGATTGACAAAGGTGGGTTAGGCCTACCCAAGATTGTTTTTTATTATTATGCATTCGGTCTCAGACATTTGGCTCAGTGGTCACTTCCACCTATGAGAGCCCCTCCCTGGTTTTGTATTAAAAATGAAGTTCTTGCCCCTATCTCGCCACTGCAAAGTCTTTCGATCAAACTAATCGGAGAAGTTAAGTCACACCCCGTTATCTCACATTTACCCTCGATATGGACAAAAGTGTCCAGAGTGTTTAACTCGGATATTTATTTAAACGTAGCCTCGAGCATATGGCTGAACCCTAAACTATGTATTAATAAGTCCCCTGTCTGTTGGTCAGATTGGATTGTGAGGGGGGTTAATACACTCGGTGACATATATGAGAGTGGAGTACTGAGATTTTGATTCAACATTTTGGGATTCCCAGATCTCAATTTTATAAGTATTTACAGCTGCGCCACCTATTCTGCACTGTTTTTGGGAGTGGCACGCACCCCCCTATAGCGGCAGATATTCTGGGAGTGGTGATTGCTGCTTTTGGGAAGGGTCATGAGACATCAGTGTATTACTCCCTGCTAATTCAGAGTCTGGGGGAGGAAGATTTAAATTTGTTATTGGAGGAGGGAATGTGGGCTAGGATTCTAAAAAAACGTCAAGTCTGCATCTAGAGATGCAAGGGTACGCATTATGCAATTGAAGATTTTACATAGATTTTATTGGACCCCTTCTAAATTGTATAGGCTTGGCCTTAAGGACACACCCACCTGCTGGTGATGCCATTCAGAAGATGGAGACACCACCCATGTTTTTTGGGGGTGTCGTAAGATCCAAGAATTTTGGTTGAAGGTGCAGAGTTTTGTTTGTGATGTGTTGAACACTCAGATCTCGTTCTGCCCCAGACTCTGTATTTTGGGAGATGGGGAGGTCATGAATTTGGAGGATAGGTACATAAAGGATTGGGTTTTGACCAGTGTGATGATTGGTAGGCAGGTTATTTTAAGGGGATGGAAGTCAGATGGAGCACCCTCATTCCCAGAGTGGTGTGCGGAGATGGGGAGGGTGGCTGCCTTTGAGGAGGGGTCGAGCAGAAGGATGGGAGTTAGGAATTTTTTCAATGGGAAATGGGGCAGTTATTTGGGATTTTTGGGGGACTCTCGAGGAGGGGCGGTGGAGAGAGCAATTTAGAGTTTAGTTTTTAATTATACTTGATTATTGTATTTTTTTTTTTTAGTTTTGTGTTTTTTTTTATGTGTGTGTGTCTATATTCTATTGACCACAGGGGTGTGGGGTGGTAGATTGGTGGGGGAGGGGTTATAGTGGGGGTTTAATGTTAAAAGTGATTGATTTATTATATATATGTTGTTTGTTTCTTTGTGTTAACTTATGAATAAATAGAAATGTTAATTGCAAAGAAAACATTAGACATTACATTTCAATTTTAAATTCACTATTGTTTTATATAGAATTGTTCTATAGTCTATACAGTATTTAACACAATTACATCAGAAGTAACTGTAATTAAATTACTAGAGTAATCCCTTACTTAATTACTTAGTAATGCATTACACCCAACACTGTTCTGTATTCATTATGATTATCTTTAAACAACAGGAACATTTAGATAGCTAAAAAAAAAAAAAGAAAAAAAAAAAGGTGCACGTGTTTTTGTTTCCCAGACACTGAACTCTTTGCCTGGTTTAGACTAACCAAACTGTTTAAAGCATATTAGTGGTGGAGGCTTTTGGACCAGACAATCATGTGATGATTAAAGGAGAAGAATATTTCTTGAAGGTTTTCTCTTTTATACTGTAACTATGTTTACAATTTCATTATGTAGAGAAAACACTGTCCATTTAATTTAAGGAGAAAACCGCATCTCTTTGTGTAAGTTCATAAATGAGACTTGGCTCATTTCATTTAATCACTTCATGATTTCATAAAAGCAGTGTGGAAATCAGTTTTTCCATGATTTGTTTGATCGTAAAACACACATTAATCTTACCTTAAAGGGATAGTTCACCAAAAAATGAAAATTCTGTTCTGTCTTACCCTCTTGTTGTTTCAACCCTGTATAACTTTTCTCTGTGGAACACAATCATTCACTTTTCATCCAATAAAAGTAAATGGGAACTGAGGCTGTCATTCTGTTATATGAAAAAAGAAGGCCAAATCGGTTTGGAACAACATGAGGGTAAATAAGTGATGACAGAATTTTCCTTTATGGGTAAACTAATCCTTTAACAATCAAAGCTGGTAAAAGTGTTCTATTTAGAATGCTTTTAAAGTGTTTCTTTAAAAGAACAGTTGGATAGTGTAATATTTCAAAAATTTTCTGTCTCTTATTTTCTGTTTTCCCAGAAACACTTGAAAGTCTCTAAACTCTAAACATAGTCCAAGTTCCACCGGATTCTCCTGTGGGAGTTAGACATGCTTTGTGTTTAGTCTACTCTATGAAAAAAAGAGACAAAATGGCACAGAAAAAACAAGCATGCAAACACACACATTCACATGCACAAATAGAATTGAGTGGTCAAAAGTAATGCATTTGCCTGGTTCCATTTACCATGGTATTCACAGTGTGTGGGGTAGCGGTTGTGCATGTCTGTGTTCAGCACATCTGGCAGTGGCAATTGTCTTTGTATTCAGAGGTGTGTAGTGATGACATCATCCTCCCCTGGCCGGCACTGTGGGGGGTTATTTTGATTTCCTATGTTACTGTTTTGTTCTTTAACTGCCCACAGATCAGGACTTGTCATCTATGGGGGGATTTACACTTGGTCACTTCATGCATTTTTACTCAGTGGATAGCTGATCATGAAACCAAGTGTAAATGCTCTTCAAGACACATTCGAGACGCTTAGCAATTCAATCGGTTAGCATACAAAATTTGACTTGGCCAAGTGTAACCATGTGAACATTACCTTTTGTACTGCAATCACCAGAGCAATTTTAGAATTTGTTTTTAGTTTTAATGAGCCACATTAAGTGCAGCAAAATTTAACTGGCCAGCGTTTGCATTATCACAGAAGTATACTTATATATGCATATAGCGTGGGAATAGTAGATCAGATTTATGTCTGTTTTGTGGATACACATTTATGTGGCCAAAAGAAAGTGGAATGTACATACCCAATTGGGTAGCAATCTGATCAAAATATGAATTAGGTGATATTATATTCAATAATAATTCATATTATTTTTTGTTAATATTATTACAGTTAATTAATATTATGAATTAGTTTACTGATTAACAGAATATAATATAATAGAATAATAACTTCTAAAAGTTATAATGGTTGCTATGCTCTTGCCATCTAATATGGTCACACATAATGAATTGAGGGGGACTATCAGACAGTGACGTTACCAAAATGTTTGGTTATACACACAAATGTATTTTATTATAATTTTTAATGTTATATAATATATTAATATACTTTAACGTAAATATTTTACGTTTTAGATAATTCAATTGGATGGAAATTTTTTATGAAATTAAAATGTGTAAATCTTAAATAATGGCTTTTTAGAGTACTTGCTTAAAGCAATCAATAATTATTAATATTAATTAAGATTACACAATTCAGCTGAGTGACTCCAGCCAGGTCTTCTAAGCAACCAAATTGGCCCGGTTGCTAGGGAGGGTAGAGTCACATGGGGTAACCTCCTCGTGGTCGCTATAATGTGGTTCGTTCTCGGTGGGGCGCATGGTGAATTGAGCGTGGATGCTGCGGTGGATGGCGTTAAGCCTCAACATGCGCTATGTCTCCGTGGCAACACGCTTAACAGATTACACAATTCAATTTGATGGAAATTTGTTATGAAATTAAAATGCGTAAATCATAAAAATGGGCTTTTTTAGGGGACCTGCTTAACGCAATTATCAATTATTATTAATATTTGTTGATATTATTAATATTAATAAATAATAATAGTTATTATTAATTAGTTGACATATATAAAATAATATAATATAATATTAATTATAACTTAGCAATTTCTAAAAGTTATAATGGTTGCTGTGCTCCTGCATCTAATGTAGAGACGCATGTAATGAATTCAGGGTTACCATCAGTCAGTCACTTAACCATCATATTTTTGGTTATACCTGCTTAAAGCAATCAATGATTATTCATATTAATTAGTTAATATTATCTTTAATAATAATTAACATTAGTTAATATTATTATTACTTAATATGAATAAATATGAATTATTTTTATTAATTAATTGACTTATCAATATTATAATATAATAATAACTTGGAAATTTAATTTATAATTTAATAATAGTTGCCATGCCCCTGTATCTTAAGCTGGGGTCACACTAGCAGACACAGAACAACTCAGTTTGGGTGGGGGGTGTCACACTTAGTGACTGTTATTGCTGATCTTTCCCTCCTAGTCGGTGAGCCTGACATTTACCGATTAAAAATTAAGTCTCACTTAACGACTGCCTTTGATTTTTCTCAACGCTTCACTGTCATGCCCCATTTTCACAGCCAATTAACCTGAAGCTTTTTAATACACAGGTATTTTTCAATATTACTCCAAGAGTCTCCAGCATCTGCTATGTTAGATTGTTTGTCAAAGACATGTTCTATTGAGAACGCATAGCATAAAGAAATGGCATCCTTTTTTTTCACACATTTATTGTCATATTGTGCAAAGAGCTGGGCAACGAAAGTGTTTCACATGGTAGAAAGTGAATAATTCAAAAGTATACTGAAGTACCATGAACAAAATAAAACAAAAGTACAAACTTGTAAGGTATGCATATTTATACATAATATTGTATATATGTAGACTTAAGCATATTTATAAAATCTAAAGCTGTATACAGATATAAAGCTTATGTTTACGTTATATAAAATAATAAAAGACCCAAGTACTAAATGTAAAAGCTCTTACACATTTATTGTTTTTCTGCAGAAAAACTAAAATTGCTACCGTTCTCCAGGAAAAAACACTTTTACACATGAACTGCACTCACTGGTCACTGCCTTGGTGACGTGTACCCGCTCCACTCACAGCCAGAGATAAATTCAAGCAAGCCGGATGTGTTTTTTCAGTTCTTCAAGACATTAACTCAGCAGAGAGTCCCGATGGTCAAGTGATTAACACATCCCACTGAGAGATACTAATGTGTGCTTTGTCTCCCTTTACCTGGCTGGTGATTATGTTAATGTAGATAACACCTGAAAATAATTGGAAAAATCGGCTAGTGAGACCCCAGCTTAATGTAAACGCATATAATGAATTCAGGGGTACTATCAGTCTGACATTACCATGAAATATTTGGATATACCTGCCCAAAGCAGATTGGCTTTTTAGGGCTAACCGCTTGGCCCAAAGAGATGTTTCCTCCAATGTGAGCTCAAGGTTGGCAGGTGTTTGCAGAGGTTCCCTGTCTTGCACTTGTCTGTTGTGAGGTGGCCACAGATGTGTCAGTTCCACTTATGAATCATAGTGATTTAAACATGTCTTTTCAATCCCCCTGAGTGGATCATTCAGTGGATTAAGAGCAAGACGTTAAGACAATCAGTTTTATCCCAATGGGGCCCATTCCAGGGGTGACGTCATCGCCTACTCACGGGAGTGAGTCGGAACAGAGTATGTGAGTGTGTGTGAGGAGCAGAAAGAAAATGAGAAATAGTGTGTGAAATAGTGAGTAAAATGTGATCCCTTAAATTACTATCATTAGTTTCCACCAAATTATCATGGTTAGTACAGTTATTAGTCACTTGATAAGGCAATCACTATTACTGTTTTAAGTATTACATTTTGGTACCCATCCCACTCTATTTGTGCAACAGACGAAAAGATACTTCAGATCCTTCCTAAGGGATCAGACCTATGATTTTTGCCTAGGACAAGATAAAATGGGTGAGACCTGGTCTTATAAAATCACATTATTATATCTAAATTTTGCAAAATGATTTTAGTGTGGCTCATTATACATATCGTGACAGTTTCCTGCCGCACAACGACGACTTTCGTTGACTTTAACACAAATCACAAGTACAACGGCAGATAATCAGTTAATAAACACGTACTTTTTGATTTAATATTTTAGGGCTGCCAAAGTTAATGCATTATACAATATTATTTAAAAATGTGTAACACTGTTATATTTCTCAACGCAGTCTAGTGTTATCGCTATCTAGTGTCATTTTCATGTTTAATGAAAGCAAGTTTTAAAGGTTTTAATCTGTGTATTTTGGGTAATTGACAAATAAGGTTGTCCAAGGTGATAAAAATGTAAAATCGTTTAAAAATCAAGTTCGTATAAGAAATGTAATCTTTGTGCCCATGTTGGTTTAATACATTTTTGAAACATTTTATAGCATTTTCTAAAAAAATAAATATATTAAAATCTAATGACTTGAAAAATGTAAATTGCAGGGTTCCCACGGATCCTTAAAAAGTCTTAAAATGTCTTAAATTCAGTTTTCCAAAATATAAGTTCATAAAAAGTCTTAAATATCTTAAATGATACAACAAACGTCTTAATTATCATTTAAAGAGGTCTTAAATTTGGGGCGGAAAGACAGGAATCTTGATATGACCTAATGTGATTATCAAACTTCAAAAATTATGATCTGATTAAGTGCATGCGCTGCCTCCTTCAGAGTGAAAATGCAGCACTGTTGTATTTTCTCCAAGCACATGGGGGCTTGTGAGTGTTTCCAGCTATTGCAGAGGAGTTGACAGTCATTAAGCCAAATCAGAAATTTATGACAAGCGATCACTAATGATCAGCTGTTGATGATGCTGATATATTGTTGATGAAATATAACAATGTTTACTTTGAATTGTTTATATTGTAATATATTGTAGATTACTGTAGGAGTGTACATTTTATTTATGGTACACAAACCAATTTTAACGTGATATAAATGTGGAAAACATGTCTGAAGTATATTAAACTTGCATATAGGCTACCCTGTTTTACTGATAAGCAATGTTAAGGCCATGTTGAATGTGTGCCCCTGCCTGTTTAAGTACAAGTCTGATGATACATGACATTTCGCTTGAGCAAAACTTACCTGTCAGAGCATCTAAAAAGGAAACACCCTGGCGTTATATCTTTAATGCATCCTTTATTAAGGTTCAACGTGACGTAGTGAATCATAATATATGTGTCATGGTGTGTATCTTATCATGAAGAAAATCTGCGATTCAAGCTCTATTAAGAAGAGGGAGTTTGTTTTTTGTGAGTTAAAGTTGAATCAATGTGACCAAAAAGATGAGAGAGTGTAGTCTTAGCCCATTATACAATGCAAAAAAAAATAAATAAATAATAAAAATAAATTGGTTTTAGATTTGTCTTTTTTGGTTTGTTTTCCAATATAAGTAGGCTATCTAAAACTCCTTACGTACGTTTACTTTAGGAGCTATACTGCAGAAGAAAAAATTGTTATCAGAGAATGTTGAATATAATATTTAATAATTAAATATTTTAAAATATATAAAAATCCTTAAAACAAGATACAGTTGAAGTCAGTTTACATACACCTTAGCCAAATGCATTTAAACTCCGTTTTTCACAATTCCTGACATTTAATCGTAGAAAACATTCCCCGTCTTAAGTCAGTTAGGATCACTACTTTATTTTAAGAATGTGAAATGTCAGAATAATTGTAGAGAGAATGATTTATTTCAGCTTTTATTTCTTTCATTACATTCCCAGTGGGTCAGAAGTTTACATACACCTGGTTAGTATTTGGTAGCATTGCCTTTAAATTGTTTAACTTGGGTCAAATGTTTTGGGTAGCCTTCCACAAGCTTCTCACAATAAGTGGCTGGAATTTTGGCCCATTCCTCCAGACAGAACTGGTGTAACTGAGTCAGGTTTGTAGGCCTCCTTGCTCGCACACGCTTTTTCAGTTCTGCCCACAAATTTTCTATCGGATTGAGGTCAGGGCTTTGTGATGGCCACTCCAATCCTTGACTTTGTTGTCCTTAAGCCATTTTGCCACAACTTTGGAGGTGTGCTTGGAGTCATTGTCCATTTTGAAGACCCTTTTGCGACCGAGCTTTAACTTCCTGGCTGATGTCTTGAGATGCTGCTCATGATGCCATCTATTTTCTGAAGTGCACCAGTCCCTCCTGCAGCAAAGCACCCCTACAACATGATGCTGCCACCTCCATGCTTCACAGTTGGGATGGTGTTCTTTGGCTTGCAAGCCTCACCCTTTCTCCTTCAAACATAACGATGGTCGTTATGGCCAAACAGTTCAGTTTTTGTTTCATCAGACCAGTGGACATTTCTCCAAAAAGTAAGATCTTTGTCCCCATGTGCACTTTCAAACTGCAGTCTGGCTTTTTTATGGTGGTTTTGGAGCAGTGGCTTCTTCCTTGCTGAGCAGCCTTTCAGGTTATGTCGATATAGGACCTGTTTTACTGTGGATATAGATACTTGTCTACCTGTTTCCTCCAGCATCTTAAGAAGGTCCTTTGCTGTTATTCTGGGATTGATTTTCACTTTTCGCACCAAACTAAGTTCATCTCCAGGAGACAGAAAGCGTCTTCTTCCTGAGTGGTATGATGGCTGCGTGGTCCCATGTTGTATATACTTGCATACTGTTGTTGTACAGAAGAGCATGTTACCTTCAGGTGTTTGGAAATTGCTCCCAAGGATGAACCAGACTTGTGGTGGTCCACAATTTTTTTTTTATGAGGTCTTGGCTGATTTATTTTGATTGTCCCATGATGTCAAGCAAAGAGGCACTGAGTTTGAAGGTCGGCCTTAAAATACATCCACAGGTACACCTCCAGTTGACTCCAATTAACCTATCAGAAGCTTATTGGCTAATTGCCTAAAGGCTTGACATCATTTTCTGGAATTTTCCAAGCTGATTAAAGGCACAGTTAACTTAGTGTATGTAAACCTCTGACCTGCTGGAATTGTGACAAAAAATCTATCTGTAAACAATTGTTGGAAAAATTGCTCATGTTATGCACGAAGTAGATGTCCTAAATGACTTGCCAAAACTATAGTTTGCTAATATTAAATCTGTGGAGTGGTTAAAAGATTAGGTTTAATGACTTCAACCTAAGTGTATGCAAACATCTGACTTCAGCTGTACATTTACCTTAGAAGCAACATATAAGATATTTAGACTTGCTTTCAGAGAATGTATCTTGAATATGAGTATATTTTGTCTTTACTGCACTGGCAGAAGTGGAAAAAATGAAAGAAAAATACACTTATATACAAAATACACTTATATTCAAGATACATTTTCTAAAAACAAGTCTAAATATCTTATATGTTGCTTCTCAAGTAAATATATTTAGTTTTAATGATTTTTAGATCATTTTAAATGGAAAACAAGACAAAAACACTTGATAACAATAGGATTTTTGGCAGTTAATTTTTTTTACTGTATTAAATGTAATAAAAAGTATTTTTTCCTTGTAATTCAGTGAATGTCATTTAGAGATATTTTTAAAAGATGATTTTGTCCTCTATTGTTAGTAAGCACGTTTAATACAACCTTTTAAGTCGAGGCACAAGCTGAATAGTCGGTTAAGAGCTAATGATTAATCGTTGCAATAATCGCCTGAATATTCGAATAATCGTTCGAATAATCGTTAGATTAGTTGATCATCAAAATAATCGTTAGTTGCAGCCCTACTTCAGTGGCTGTTTATGACTTTATAAAGACTTATTTTTCTCTATATTACTCCATAGACCATTCTATGTTATGATATCGAGACACCTTTACTCTAACGCATCTTTTGAAAAATCACAAATTTTTACACTTGTATTACAGACCTGATTACAACCTCATTTTGCCCAGTTTTTGTGCCCCCTGCTGGACATTTCACTTGAAATGTGCAGCCAAACATGTTATGAAGCACATAATTTCAGTTTTGCAAAAACTTTGCAATGCTCACGTAAATTTCACGAGACCAGGCTGGAAACGTTTAACTTTAATGTCAGCATGAAACAGACGACGACTTCCACATTGTGACATTTTTCCGAGTGAAACAGCTTATCGAACAAGAAAAAAATTTAAGGCGGTGACTTGATTTTATCCATCAGTTGTTGATTGGATTGTTAATGTAGACAGACCTGTGAGTTTGCAGTCGACACACAGACACACACACCCTTTCCACTGTGCCCCACTACTTGAGAACTGTTGATCTAACTGTAAACTCTAAATGTAAATTCAAGCCAAGGTAGTTTGGGGTAGAAAACAGGATTTCTAGAGGGAAACAGCCGAAAATACACTTCTTCATCTCTGCATTATCTGCTTTGATGCTTGGTTTGTTTACATGACTCCTGAAGGGGCGGGGTTAAACTGACTAAAAATGTGGCTTCAATACATCAGCAGAGAAGAGTCAGTCAAGAGCAAGTTCTGACATTTTGATTAACGACTACAAGGTAAAAAAATTTTTTTTTATAAAAAAGCAAATATGCATGGAGGAATCATTCACAATAAGACCAGTAACATGTATTAATAAAATAAATAGTACATATTAAGTTCATGCCGACTTTAAGCCCCAGAAAACATCAAAATGTGAACTCAGAAATGTAAAACATGAAAAAAATGAAAATCATTAATAATAATAAGCCTTCTAGACATCCAATATTCCAGCAAACAGGGCAGTGTCCCATTCCCCAGCCCATGGAGAAATCTCTTAGTCAGGTTTGGAAAGTAAGAGGGACTCCCCACTCTTGGGAAACCACAACTGCAATTCCAGAGTCCCTGACTGGTTTCTGAACTCTGTTAAGATATCAGAATCCTGCCAAGCACCAGGTCAGCGTTAGGTCCAGATGGAACCTTGTTCTTCTTATCATACGGCAGAGAGCTCAGATTGCATTAACCCAGATGTGTTCAGTTATGCTGGGGGATCGAGTTTGTTCTTTGTTCACTGGTAAACTTTATTAAAAGTGACTGTAGTAAATAAAACTCTAAAGGCCTCTCATAAATACTCAATACTCATGTGAATCTCACTGTTAGATGTTTTATTTCAAATCTACCAAATCTACTTTTTATAAAACTATAACGTTGTTGACAAATTTGATAAACATTTTATAATAACATGGGCTCTTTTGCCAGTGAACAACCACCCAGAACACCCTACACTAAAATAAATGATTTTGTAGTGAAGTAAATATAGTACAAAAAATAAAGTACTTTCTAAATTGAATAAGTTAGTTTAAGTGTGAACTTGACATTATTAAGTAAATTCTATATTTGTACTCAATTAAAGCATGTAAAAATGAATGCTCTATCTTATAAGTAAATATTATTTATGATTGTTTATCTTTACAATGCGTCATCATGTATCAACCCTAAAGTAGAAAACTGTGCCATATTTATTTGCTAATTTGAGTACATTTCACTGGCAAATAAAATAAGTAAATTTTACTTAACTTTTCTAAGCTGTTGTTTCCAGCATGTAACAGACTTGAATAATAAATGAGCTTGCATGGTTTCACTGTTTGCAAGTTTATTTACAACCCTTTTTATTGTTGATTTTGTTGTTACGTTTAGGTAACTTCTTGTTTTGTGAAGTCTGAAGTTAATTTTCTACTCAATATTAACCATTCATGATCAAAATAATTGTTGATTGTCACCGTCATCTTGTTTTGTGCACCAAGTGTTGAGGTCTGTGTGCGCAGCTCTGCATCTTTTCTATTAGTAGTAATGCAAGATGATGTTGTCTAATAGACTACATAGCATGCATTAAGCTTCCCTGTGGAAGGCTTCCATTTGTCATGTTTGTACATGATTAAACATGCTTATAAGGAAATCTCAAAATATGACGTTCATATAAAATGTTCATTTAATTTTTAGTACGTTTATTTAAGTACCATGTAAATCAGATTTGTAGTAAAAGTTACTGTATAAACTGAAATGTTTAAGTTACATTTACTGACTCACTTTAATCAATATTATATCATTAAGTTAGTAGATTTGACTTAATTTTATACCATTAAAAATTGACTAAGAAAAACTGTGGGGAAAAGTAAATCTTACTAGTCATTTTTTTCCCCGTGTAGCAACCACATACAGTAGCAGTGTGCTAAAAAACATTTAGACACCTTAACAACCACATAGTACTGCCCTTGCAACCAGGTTGAGGTTGAGTTTTGCATGGCCTTTTTTCAACATAATTTCTAATACCTTAAGAAATGTAATACTTCGCGTATTGTCCGTTTTTATTGCCGCATAAGCCAAAAAAGCATTTCAAGACAATATCTAATGTATGCTTACATAGTAATCCTTCTCTTATTACATACAAACCCATTTTTCTGTACAGCTCCTTACTCACAAACTCGTTACAGTAAAGAACAACAATGTCCCCACATCTGGTGGGTCTTTAAATACGGTATGTTGAAGACTGTTAACAACATTTCTGAGTTGGAAAAAGGAAGCAAACAACACTCTTGAAATGATTTGCGTTGATAGCTCTGTTTAATGACAGCATCGGAGTCTCTCTGCTCTCTAATTTTTCCCGTGCGCGGTCCTCTCTGTCTCTCCCGTGGGGCATATGGGTCTGTTTGTTAGCACTCGTAATTGCAGTTGAGGGAGAGAGAGAGAGAGAGAGAGAGAGAGAGAGAGAGAGAGAGAGAGAGAGAGAGAGAGAAAACTGGCTGCAACAGTAGACGAGAGATGTAGAAAAACAGTAATTAGAGTTAGCAGTGGTGGAGAGCCAGTAAAGACTTCTTTAAGTCATCATAGACAATTACTTTAGACATATGTGAAAGATATAAAGTTAGAAAGGTGTGTTTACTTGTCTTACTAATAAGACAAAAATATGTTGATTTTGTTTTGGTAACTTTATTAAGAGGCAACTAATATCTAAGCCTTAAAGCTGAAGTGTGTAATTTTTGTGACGGTAGTGTTACCTAACTGAATAATCACTGTTTGCAAACAGATTCCAGAAAACTATATCTTCTATTGGTTGTACAAACAGATAGTCCCGCCCCCAAACTCACACCATTGGTTGAGCCAGCATGGGATACAAATTTTAACATAAAAAAAATTACACACATCAGCTTTAATACAGTAAGCAAGCAAGCATCCATATAGGAATTTGTTAGAAAAAGTATGTTAAGCATTTGGAATACAATAGATTTCTTTAAGATTTACTCATAATAAGTTTCATCATGCAAACATCCACATTCCATAAGGTTCGCTCACTTTTCTCACAAATGTAACCCTGTGTTTACATCACATACATTTAAATTATATCAAATTTGTCCGAATGTGATTTAAGTAGCTTGGAGTATTGTCTATAATTAACTATAATTAGCTTTACGATCATTAGTAGACGATAAATGATATTGAAGACTTTGTTTTGGCTGCTATTGTTTTTTTGCTTCATTCACACACATCAGATGTTTGCCTAACAAATTACTACCTGCTGCATCTGTCCAGAAGAGCAGCTAACTGTGAAGTCTGTCAAGACATGACTCATCTCTAATCTGCAGTACATGTCCGAGTCAAGTCTCAAGTGAACGTGATAAAGTCTCAAGGATTCTAACACTTGCTGACTCAAATTCACATCCACTAACCTCTCTGCTTGATTTCAACCCTCTCATTTCTCAGACTCTTGCATTGAGAAAATAATTTCATAATTTGTTTAAAGTGTAAAATAAATCCCATAAGCTAATGTGATAAAAAGATTCAAAAGAATGAATTAGTTATAATTATACAACATTTAGTTCCGGTCGTCTTATCTGATTGGGCGAGTGGCTTTCCAAGAGTGCTGATATAAAGTCCAACAGCAGTCCAACGATTCAATATTTGTATCACTCCACTGTGTTTGTAGCTTTTCAAATGGTGATGGGGATTATGATTTATCATTCATTTTGGTTTCATTCACTGATTCGTTCAGTGACCATTTCTGGAGATCAAATATGTATGCCAGTAGGTGGCGACAAATGGTGTCTTTTTGTCACTGAGCGCATTTACATGCACAACAATGTTCTGATAACTATCAAAAATCAGCTAATTAAAAAAACGACAATGTAAGAAACCCGAGTTTACATGCAATTTGAAAGCATCGGATTATTTTTATCTTATTGTTTTATGTCAAAACTGTCATGCACTCAACACTTGCGTGCATTGCATAAGCTGGTAAGAACTCTGATAAAGGTGTTTACATGCAACATGAAATCAAGGTAATGGGCAAAAATCTACCTGGTTTATGCTTAAACTGTTTATGACCTTACCCCGATAAAGGAATGCCATTTAAGGTGTTGTTCATAACCTTACAGGTTGTCAATTTACTAATCATAATATGTGTATGAATGTGCATGTAAACGCGCTCATTCAATCACTGACTCAACTGATTCGTTAAGAAATGACCAGCGAACAACTTAAAAGATTAGTTCAGAAACTCTGTTTCGTTTACGAACTAAATACTGCTAGTTCAAAGCTAGAGTATGAGAGCAATACGGAGAGCGGAGATGTGCTTGATTCTTCGGAAAGTGTTTTTGTTGGTGAAGGAATATCACATGAGCAAGAGTAAATTTTTGTATTGTTTATATCCTTACCAACATAGTCTAATGGCGAAAGGTGGCATTATCGTACGACTTAATTCAAACAAAAACGTATGACTTATACATCAACCAATCACATACGCTTCACGAACACACAGTCGGAACCTGGAAGTGTAGCTTTCTTCCATATTGCACATCAGGGCTTTTAACAGTGACTACGCTTACATGGACACCAGAAAGCGGTGTATTTTGAGAAAGCAGCATTCTCGTTTACATGCCCTGTATAAGCGGAGTACTCTTTACTCCCGTATACATGCAGCTCGGTCAGTAAGCAGCTTTCTCCACAGCAACGTAATTTCCACGCAACGCTTGTGTAAAAAACACGGCATCTGAGGAAGACTTCACTATTTTATTCCCTGTTGCTTCACTTTATTTCCAGATATTCCAGAGTTGTTGCTGTGTTTGTTTCCTTAACTTTCTAATGCATCCTGCAGCTGAATTGCGGAATAGTGCGGCTTCCCTCTCACTTAAAACTACTCCCAGAAATGTTGAATTCCTTCCACTTTGTTGACTTGTTGTTGGGCTCCATCCTATGACGTTTGTTATTTGGTCTGTTCATGTACATGCGCACTCTTCAGAAACCTCTAAGAACACCGCTTATGTGTTTACATGACCACATAAGCCACATTTTCCAGGAGGAATCTTAATCCCTGAAACGTGAAAGGAAATCTGCATTTTTGCTTACATGACGTTTCAGAATGCCGCATACTACAAAAACCCTGGAATAAACCGCAGAAGTGGTCATTTAAATCATGGTTATGTTTATGCTCTGGTAGAGTTAGGTGTTACACTTTATGGTTAGGTTTAAGGATGGGGTTTGGGTTGGGGCTAAAGTCAGGACAACACAGTTTTGGATTAACACGAAACAAACGCCACATTGGGAACTACAAGGACACAAGGGAAGCATCTCTCATTGGTGGTTGTATAGCTCGTACAACGAGAATGAACTTGTGGAATACGTCACCTCGTACTATTGTCATGAGATTGGGTTTATCCTTATATATCCTGTACATTGTTCTATGTAAGCAAAGGCTGAGGCTTGACACTGTAACTATCCACTCCGAATGAACTTTAATTGATTGCTCAGACTCTTGAAAAACAAGCAAGCCTTACTGGAAATGTGACATGATATTTTAAGGGCAGGCCTGTGTTAGAGGTCACCCATGTGGTTCTTATTGGTTCAAATACCTCTCGGATGATTAGTCTAAAATGCTAGACATTCTTTGTCAAATTGTCCCAACAATTTCCTGGCTGCCTAGTGTGAAGCGCGCCACAAACACGAGGCCACAGTGTTACAAATGCATTAGCACACCCCTCGCCCAGGGCCCCAATCAGCATTCCTTCCTAAAAACACTCCATTCTTTCTGCCCATATTTGGGCTACAGGGGAAGGGAATCCCTCGCAATGACTCATCGAGTTTCTCCAACTGTAGAGGGAGTTCACTGGATGGAACGAACATGACTTGTCCATCTGTGGAGTATAGGATGTACAGGGCAAACTCCCTGCTAAGTCATCTGAGCTTGAAAGGGAGCATTTTTGTGTGTATTTTTAAACTGTGACTTTTTTTTTCCCTGCAAAAGCTTGAGGAAAACCTTTTGCTGATACCCTGTTGGCAGAAGTCTCACATTTACATAAACACTGAATCGTTATTGTATTTAATACTATATTTACAATAAAAATAAATTGGGGCACTTTTTGACAGACATCTCTTTATCAAAAAGTGGCCTAATTACTTAAATTCACCCTATATATAGGGGGTCTGGGTAGCTCAGTGAGTATTGACGCTGACTACCACCCCTGGAGTCGCGAGTTCGAATCCAGGGTGTGCTGAGTGATACCAGCCAGGTCTCCTAAGCAACCAAATTGGCCCGGTTGCTAGGGAGGGTAGAGTCACATGGGGTAACCTCCTTGTGGTCACGATTAGTGGTTCTCGCTCTCAATGGGGCGCGTGGTAAGTTATGCGTGGATCGCTGAGAGTAGCATGAGCCTCCACATGTGGAGTCTCCTCGGTGTCATGCACAATGAGCCACGTGATAAGATGTGTGGATTGATGGTCTCAGAAGCGGAGGCAACTGAGACTTGTCCTCCGCCACCTGGATTGAGGTGAGTAACCGTGCCACCACGAGGACCTACTAAATAGTGGGAATTGGGCATTCCAAATTGGGAGAAAAGGTGAAAAAACTAAAAAATAAATTAAACAAATTCACCCTATATAAATAAGATCTACTTTTAAAGTTTAATGCTCTGTTTTATATAAAACAGTGATGTATACAATACTCTGTTAACTATACAGATAATCAGCCACAACATTAAAACCACAGACAGGTGAAGTGAATAACATTTATTATCTCATTACAGTGGCACCTGTCAAGGGCTGGGATATAGTAGGCAGCAAGTCAACAGTCAGTTCTTGAATTTCATGTGTTGGAAGCAGGAAATATGGGCAAGTGTAAGGATCTGAGCGACTTTGACAAGGGCCAAATTGAGATGGCTAGACGACTGGGTCAGAGCATCTCCAAAATGGCAGGTCTTGTGGGGTGTTCCCGGTATGCATTGGTTAGTACCTACCAAAAGTGGTCCAAGGAAGGACAACCGGTGAACCGGCGACAAGGTCATGGGCACCCAAGGCTCATTTATGGACATGGGGAGTGAAGGCTAGCCCATCTGGTCTAAACCCACAGAAGAGCTACTGTAGTGCAAATTGATGGAAAACTTAATGCTGGCCATGATAGGGGGCCTGGGTAGCTCAGCGAGTATTGACACTGACTACCACTCCTGGAGTCGCGAGTTCGAATCCAGGGTGTGCTGAGTGACTCCAGCCAGGTCTTCTAAACAACCAGATTGACCCGGTTGCTAGGGAGGATAGAGTCACATGGGGTAACGTCCTCGTGGTCACGATTAGTGGTTCTCGCTCTCAATGGGGCACGTGGTAAATTGTGCGTGGATGGCGGAGAGTAGCATGAGCCTCCCCATTCTGGGAGTCTCTCCGCGGTGTTATGCATAATGAGCCACTTGATAAGATGCGCAGATTGACAGTCTCAGAAGCAGAGGCAACTGAGACTTGTCCTCCGCCACCAGGATTGAGGTGAGTAACCGCGCCACCATGAGGACCTACTAAGTAGTGGGAATTGGGCATTCCATATCGGGGAGAAAAGGGGATACAAATAAATAAATAATTATAATCATAAAAAAAACAAAATTATAAAAAAAACAAAAATGTTGGCCATGATAGAAAGGTGTCAGAACACAGTGCAGCCGCAGACTGGTCTGAGTGCCCATGCTGATCCCTGTCCACTGCCGAAAGTGCCTACTATGGGCACATGAGCGTCAGAACTGGACCATGGAGCAATGGAAGAAGGTGGCCTGGTCTGATGAATCACGTTTTCTTTTAGATCATGTGGATGGCCGGGTGCGTCATTTACCTGGGGAAGAGATGGCAGCAGGATGCACCATGGGAAGAAGGCAGGCTGGCAGAGGCACACTACAAAAATAGTTTAGGAATGGTTTGAGGAACATGACAAAGTGTTCAGTCTGTTGACTTGGCCTCCAAATTCCCCAGATCTCAATCCGACTGAGCATATATGGGATGTGCTGGACCAACCAGTCCGATCCATGGAGGCACCACCTCGCAATTTACAGGACTTATAGGATCTGCTGCTAACGTCTTGGTGCCAGATACCACAGGACACCTTCAGAGATTGTGGAGTCCATGCCTCGACGGGTCAGAGCTGTTTTGGCGGCACGAGGGGGACCTACATGATATTAGGCAGGTGGTTTTATTGTTGTGGCTGATCGGTGTATGTTATACCATACCTTTTCTAAATTAAAACTATATCTATAACTATAAGTTATAATTTAGTCTTTATATACTGTATACACTATATACAGTATAGTGTGTAAAAATACTTCAAAACTATGTAATATATACATCTGATATGTAGTTTTTTTGTTGATGAAATACTGATGAATCTTAAACTATTTCCATAAATGTATTAATGATGCAGGGAATGTCTGTCTGCATTAGTAAATGTTGTCCACTTTGTATGTACAAATATCTTAATTTGATGTGCTTTTGCTCGTGATAATTTTAACATAAAGTGATTAAGTCGCATATTCTCTCTCTTCCCGTTCCTTAAAAGTAAATTGCAACAGTAGATAAAAACTATCCTGATTACCTTCACTCACTCGATACTCTTTCTGTTTCTTTCTCTGTCTCCCTCTCTCTCATTTTCCACACTTCACTTCTTTCACTGTTAACCATAGTGGATTCAAACACAAACAAACAAGCAACGCTAACGATTGCAATCACCGCTAATTTGGAGGCCCGGTTCTCCACCCCCACTCTCTTCTCCTGGACACGCTCCATCCCAGAAAACCCTTGGGGCTCCAGATGGGTGTACTGGCTGTCGTGAAAGGGAGAAAAGGACAGGAGGTGGTAGTTGGTGTTTCTGGAGGGAGTGCAGCTCTCTCTCTCTCTCTCTTTGCTTTGAAGTGAGCTGCTCTTTTAAAAGAAAAACTTTATAACAAAGGTAGTTTTAAATTAAAGATTATGTTTAACATCAGCCTTAGGACCGAATCAAAATTCAACCACAATAAAGCAGATCTCACAAAACAACTGAATATTTTTATTGTTTTACTGCTTATCTACATCTTTGTATTTGCGGTGTGTCTCACCCTCATGTCGTTTCATACCTGTAGGACTTTGTTTCTTCTGTGGAATGAGAAAAGCGAAATGTTAGGGAATGACTGCCTCAGTTCACTCTCATTGTACTGAAAAAGATGCAATAAAAGTGAAAGGTGACTGAGTCTGCCTGTCCCAAACATTCTGCTTTTTGTGTACGATGGGAGAAAGAAAGTCATACGGATTTGGAACAACATGAGGGTGACAGAATGAAAGAATCTTCATTTTGGGTGAATATCTCTTTAAATTGTCACAGCCATTGAAAATGCAAAAATGGCCCCAGCTGTAAGCATAAATGGAGGGTGGGGCAGAAGTTGTCGTAATTGTTGGGGGGGGGGGGGTGTTGCAGCCACTCTGCTGGGTTTAAAAAAAGTGTGCAAACAGAGCCCTGTCATTTACCATGGGCTGTGTGAATGCAACTCACAACTGTTCTTTAATTAACTCCTGCTCAGAGAGAGAGAGATAGAAAGAGCACTGCTCTGCCAAAGTTGACTAAATAGCAGAAGGAGAAAATAAAAACATTCAGTTCGTTTGAATCAGCAGAGTTCACGATGGAAGTCAGCGCACACATTGTCAGGCTCAGATTGTTTTTTAATGGTTTCAAATTCTGAATCTAATTCTGATTCAGTTCTAAAATAAGCCCAGCTGTAATTGAAACATAAAAAAACAAAGAACACAACATTATCCAACACTTTCGGCCCCATAGAGTTTTGAGACTTAACGTAAATCAAACAGTAGTCGGAATGAGTATTATAACAGTCTCAGGTGTCACAAACAAATTACTTGGTTACAAACCCTTGAACTTTCGAAAGATATAAATTAGTAGAGACATTTTCTGAAGAAAGAAGACATTTTTTTTGAAAATGTGAGTGGTGCTAGGGTGTTCTAGGAGGTTGCCAGGGCGTTGCTATGCAGGGTGTGCAAGATGGTTGCACCCAAGTCTTGATGATATTTTGAAGTAATAGCACACCTTTTCTCGCCACATCATTTTAAATATCAAAAACAGTGTAGGATGAGTTATAGGCTGAAGTTTAAAAAGGTAGTTCACCCAAAAATGAAAATTCTGTCATTATTTTCTCACCCTCATGTCATCCAAGCGTGTTTGACTTTCTTTGTATTTTCTCTGTGGAACACCAAAGAAGTTTTGCAGAATGTCCGAGCTGCTCTCTTCAACACAACAAACATCGATGAGGACCTGGGGCTTTCAAGTTCTAAAAACAGACTGATCACACTGTGAATTCGGCGAATTTGCTCCTGAAATCGGTCTGTGCTTATTGAAATTTGAAGCACTGCTCCCCCAGAGGCCAAAGCTGGAAGTGTTGTTGAACCTATGAGCATGTGTAAACTCCAGTTTCCTGATGAAATGTCTACAGAGTGGTGCCAAAAGCAAGTTTTATTTTTAGTTCTAAAGGGTATAATACAGTCAACAGGAATGCATATTTTATTAACTCTACCCCCAAATCCCAAACCTGTACCTAACCATCAGTGGAGTAAAAACATAATTTTAGAGCGAAAATGCAACCTCCAAATCGTGCTCACCATTGTTTATGTGAACACAATTACTTCCTGGTGCCCACGGGACTAGAACCCATGTCTTAGCTGTTGCTCACACAAGATGGAGGGAAATGTATTTGCACTTGAATTGATGCAGAAATGTCTGATGGGGAATGGCGTTTTTTTTCTCCCCTTTTCTCCCCAATTTGGAATGCCCAATTCCCAATGTGCTCTAAGTCCTCGTGGTGGTGTAGTGACTCGCCTCAATCTGGGTGGTGGAGGACGAATCTCAGTTGCCTCAATCCGCTGAGACCATCAATCCACGCATCTTATCACGTGGCTTGTTGAGCGCGTTACCGCAGAGACATAGCGTGTGTGGAGGCTTCACGCTATTCTCTGTGGTATCCATGCACAACTCACCACGTGCCCCACCGAGAGCGGGAACCACATTATAGCGACCACGAGGAGGTTACCCCATGTGACTCTACCCTCCCTAGCAACCGGGCCAATTTGGTTGCTTAGGAGTCCTGGCTGGAGTCACTCAGCACACCTTGGATTTGAACTCGTGACTCCAGGGGTGGTAGTCAGCATCTTTACTCGCTGAGCTACCCAGGCCCGCAAATGGCGCTTTTGAGTAATTCAGTTGTATATGCTTGATTTAAGGGTACATGAACTTTCAAAATGAATGTCAATTTCCTGTGTATCCATGTTGCCAAAATGGACAAAAAAGCACCATAAAGTATCATATAAGTAGTGCATACAATTGGGCAGTCTTCAAAAGTCACGATAGCTTTGAGTGAGGAACAGACCGAAATTTAAGTCATTATTCACTGAAAATCTTGCTTAACAGTCATGGACACCATTCATTGCCACGGCATGGAAAAGAGCAGTTTGGACATTCTGTTATAAAAAGAAAACTTCTTTTATGTTCCACAGAAGAAAGTCATACATGTTTCCAATGAGGGTGAGTAAATAATGATAGAATTTTCCGTTTTTGGTGAATTACTCAAAAAACCCTAAATAGTTAGGGGTTTTGAAAAATCTCTTATCCTCAGTATGAGCAAAAGTAATAGTAATGCTTGACTTTTCAAGCACCGCAAATTATTCTGAAGGAGTTTACAGCTTTATAGTAAAGTCTGAATATTGGAAGTGTGTTTATACATGTTGGAGGGAAGAGGTCCACATTAACCGAGCGAGAGAGAGAGATCATATTGAGTGGGTTTTTCACAGCCCTTTGGGATCTGCTAGGAATCAGTTTTAGTCTTTCCTTTCACACATGCACACTCTTTTCACACATGCACACTCTTCAGAGTGAGGTCATTACTGCTGGGCTTTTCAGCAACTCCCCTGACCTAAGTTACACTCGGGATCAAGCTGGCCGGTGTCAAGCATTCGTTCAATGTACACGATATGCATTAACTACATGAATGAGGCTGAAAGCTGTTGAAGTCAAGCTCTGTTCAGCAGACAAATGATTCAATCCAGTTCATCTGACAGACACGGGCCTCCCTTTAAGGACTATTGTGGGACAGAGTGACAAGAAAGCTCTTTGTGTTTGATTGACACAAGGTTTGATGGCCTCGTAGTGAATGGAGAGGTCAAAGGTCAAACTCAGGCCACCATCTATAGCCACTTGCAAACGAGACAAGCTCTGTTGGGGAACACTGAGATTTTAGCATAGCGAAGAAAGACTGCCTTTGTTCTGGTACAGAGAGAGAGAGAGAAAAAACTGCATCTTTTTTGGGCATAAGAGACCTTCAGAAGTTCTGTCCAAACACTATCCCTGCGTCCCAATCTGCACACCGAGATCTGAGATTAGAATTAGGGTGTTCCCAAATTATAGTATGTTGAAATGAATGTCCCAAAGTTGCCTGGATGGTCTACTATTTCCTGTAGATTTTCGAAGTGTGGATCCGTGAACACTTTTTGGGCTAACATTGCCCACAATACCTTGCTCGACGGAAGAGTTCGCTTCAGAAATGCAATTGTCATTCGTGAAATACTGCAAAAATGGTGGTGAGACCGACAGCGCACCATCAGTTCATCATGCTTTTACAACATATAATCAACATTAAACATTACGTAAGTTTAGTTGAACGCTGTGAAGAAAATCTAGTTTGTTCTCGCTGTAGGACGAAGACGCTGATCAACTCTTTAAATTGCAAACGATCAAGCGGCTCCATTTACAGTGATCAGAAAAGGGTATGAGTGATTAATAATCCCCATCTTATCATCATGCATTCTATTATTCCCCTCTACTGTATTTTTACTGCGTATTGTGGATGCTCTTGTGTGTTCTTAAGAGCTTCATTCTCGAAATAATCTTTAAGGAAAAGTGTCAGCTCCATATCGATTAAAAATGGAATTAGTACAAACAGAATATGAATCAAATTAACATAATTCTCTGTTTTCATTTTATTTTTGATATTTATTGTATCACTTAAATATATCAGAGGTCAGATTCTCTTTCAATGGACTGTTGGAATGATGTAAACAGTACGTGACGCTGCCAAAGAAAGAAAGAAAAAAACACTTCCGACATGGTATAACATTCAAGTTAAGTATATAATCCAAGACTTTTATTTTACTTGATGATGAATCATAAAATCGCATCTTTAACTTTAAATATAAATGTTATCTGTGTTACATTTCATCTACAACACAGTGTAAACGTCACAGATTGAATAGAGATAACGATAGGAAAAGAGATAAGTTTGGTTTGCATTAATAACTTTTTACTACATGCATCATTATATGAGAACATCAGTGGCTCTCCACACGAAAATCCCTGCGACAGATATTTAGTGATGTGCTATTTCTTCTCCAGTACTGTAGGACACATTGTAGAGTATCGTAAATGGAATGGAATGAGGAATAATGAACAATTGATAGTAAAAATGAAATGAGGAGCATGCATGTCATGATAACGGTATTGACAGGTCGATGTATGGTGACAGGATGCACATAACAATGTTGATAGTATGTCCCAATACTTGTATGCTTTTTTGATACACATTCAAATGTAGACACTTTTCCAACTCAAAAAGAGATTCAAAGTATCATAAAAGTAGTCAATGCGACTCATGCATCATATTCTAAAGTCTTCTGAAGGCATATGATAGGTTTTAGTGAGAAACAACCCAAAGTTTTAAGTCATTTTTCAGTGAAAATCTTGACATCTGTTGTGCTTTCACAAGTGCTATGAGAAAAGCTCATTCACAGTCAGTCTGTTTACATGTGCAGTTATTCCACTAGAAGTCCTCTGAACTCTTCAATGTTTATGGAGCACCACATATTAATGATAAATGCTTTAGTTTACTAGCTGCTTATGTTGCTGTACTTCAAAGAAGCCTGGATCACATTCTCCTCATCTCTACTTTTTCCTTCCCTCCTCTCGACTTCCCTCTCTCTCCCTCCCCTCCTCCCTGCAGGAATTCTGTGTAATTAGCATGTTGTTAATGGTCCGTGCGATTAGAGCCTTTTAGATAGTGAGGTTTTACACATTGGCCCAGTCTAATCACTAACAGGCCTGTGGAGTTGTTCATTTGAACCATGTGCAGAAGAGTAGCTGTGGAAAGAGAAGTGAGAGAGAGAGAAAGAAAGAAGGTCAGATAACGTTAAGTAAAGCATAGACCTGGCTGACATGTTTTTTTGGCTACATGGTTTTTCAGTGGTTCTTCCCAAGGGTTGTCTACCTACACTACTTAAATCAGTGTTTCCCAACCTTTTTTGGCTTAAGTACCCCCACAACACCATTAGTATGTCTCAAGTAACCATTCATCGATACAAAACCAAAGATGTGTACCAAAAACTGAATATTATTTTATGTTATTATTAAAATTGATTATTATTGATCAATTAGTATTGGTTTGGTCCATTGAAATCCCTATTATTGGAGCTGGGTGTTGATAAAGATTTCCAGATTCGATTCTGATTCACAAGCTTTCGATTCCAATTTCAATTAAATTCCGATTACTTAGGGTATATTTTAGTTATAATGTACATTTTGCTTATGCTTATGAAATAAATTTTAAATCAGCTAATGCTGTTAATTATACACTATGTAACTTGGTACATTATAAAATATTACTTTTACTAAATGTATTTTATCATAAGTTTTTCCTCAATTTGGTCACAAAAAATGTACAAATTCCATGTTTTCTATCAATACAAATGATTTCTTGAAACTGCATAGATTATATTGCATATATAACTATATATATATATATATATATATACTGTATAGTTACATGTTAATCATTTACATGCATAATTTGTACTATTTACAAGTATTTGCACTGATATGTAGAACAAGTGCTAAAACGTTTCTGTCTCTTTAAGAATGACGGCAGTTCAGCAACGGCAAGCGTCTCATCTGTGCTATGTGTGATTAGAATTAATGTTCTTTTTCGTTGTCTTTGATCAACAACTGGCTGTAAAACACAGTAAGGGTATTAAAAGAGACATTATTCAATGACAAATGGATTGCGTGGATATCGTCTTTGGACACATGCAGGGTTGGGGAGTACATGTAACGGGATTACGTATTTAAAATACAAAATATAAGTAACTGCATTCCACTACAGTTACAATTTAAATCATTGGTAATTAGAATACAGTTACATTAAAAAAGTATTTTGATTACTGAAGAGATTACTTTGCATTTTATTGTCATTTGTTTCATTTTATATTTAGTCTATTCAGTTTATTCAGTCTATTCACTTTTAAAAGAAGCGATCTGAGTTGCGTTTAAACAGCTGGAAAACATTATGATGTATTACTCATATGAGCAGACAGAGGGTACTCTCATACTGTTATCAATGAAAAGGTGGATCTGAAGCCATTGCAATGAAAAGAGTTAGAAACACTCTGATTTATGAAATATAAATCCAATAAATACACAATTACAAGGCTATATGGTTTGTGAATTTGTTGTGCGGTTTGGGAATTTTTACAAGAATAAAGGATGCTTAAATGAGAAATTCTAAACAATAAAGCCTGTAGCATCATATAGAAACCACAAATCATATAATGTTTGCATCATTCTATGAACAGAATCCACAAATGATAGGAAGAAGATGTTGTGTAAACTCTGTGGTGTTTTGAAGTAAGTTTTGAGCATTAGAAATAGTTTCTTGTGTAAATTGCCACACAACATTTAGCATTATGTCAGGGTAAAATGTTATTTCTATTCATTAGATGCACCAGTCACGATTATATTTTATAATGAATTCTAACAAGAAAATCCACATAGGATATTTTTTTTTCATTTAGTAAGACCTTTTTTATTAGTGCAAAGATGTACTGCAAAAATACCACTCTTAATAAGAATTTTTTTCCTGTAAAAAAGTATCTAATAAATCCTTCAAATAAATTTACTTTAGCTATACTGCATAAGATATTTAGGCTTTTCAGAGCAAGTGTGTTTTGTTTTACTGTACTGGCAGATTTTTTTTTTTCATGTTTTTCACTTGTTTATTTATAGTCAGAAACAAGTGGAAAAAATCTGCCAGTGCTAAAGAAATGAAATCTGAAGTATTTAGATTACATTACTGACGATGAGTAATCTAACGGAATATGTTACAAATTACAGTTTACAGTACATATTCTGTAATCTGTAGTGGAATACATTTTAAAAATAACCATCCCAACCCTGCCCACATTACACAGAATGAGTCAAACCAAACTTTTACTTTCAACACGCAGTGAAAGGATCATGGTGCTTAACTTCACATAGAGTCAAAGATCAGTGTTGGGATTTTAAGATATAGGGATTGTTCAAATGATGATCGTGATTAATCGAAAAAATCTATATTAGTGCTGGAAAATTTAATGCGTTAATTTCTGCGATTAATTGTTGACTATTTAACGCGTACAATTTCTTTTACGTAATTAATGCAGTATTTTTTTTTTCACTTTCTGAAAATTAACTAATGTTTCACCCTTTTCACCCTTCACCATTACGCGATGCGCATGTCCCAGGAATAACATACACAGGAGCAGATTTACTGTATGGAGAATAGAGACTTTTCCAGTAAGTAGTGAGCCAGGTGTGGGAGATACGGGCAAGCTGCCATATCTCTTCGCATCACCCGAAAACGCTCACTCACTGTCATCTGAACCAGTGAGAGTCAAAAACGAAACCGTGCTAGAGAGACCCAGTGTGTGCACGAAAGAGATTGAACGGCAACCAGAGATAATAATAATTTTGAGATATTAAACTTCAGCAAATTACACTTCAGCATTAAGTATGTGTATATCTGTATGTATAGTGTCTAATAATGCGTTGGCAATGTACACTTAAGTTTATCTTGTCAATAAAGCTTGATATTAATCGAATCTGACCATTTGATTCTTTTATTAAAAAGTCAACTGGAAAACACAAGAATATTTTGCCCATTGCAGCATGTCCATTGATTTTATGTCATGTAAACATATGCTTGAATCAAAGATTAATACCTGTAACAATGTGTCTTTATCCACAATTTTTTGTTTAAATAATTTGACTAACCAATTCCTTGCAAGCTCTTTGAGACAAAATATAAAATAAATATATTCATGATTATATTTTAATGTTTGTTTTAATGTACCATGTAACATGTTTAATCACTATTTATTACAGAAAACTTTGCAGAAAACTGTAATTAATTAGTTAAACATTTTTAATCAATTTGCAGCTGTAATGTACACTGAGGAGCCAAAACATTATGACCACTCACAGGTGAAGCAGGTAATGCTGATAATCTCCTAACAAGGCCACATGTCAAGGTCTGGGAAGATTAGATGGTAAGCGAAAAATCAGTTCTCGTAGTCATCATGTTGAGTACCTAGTAGTGAGTACCTACTGACAGTGGTCCGAGGAGGGACAAACCACAAACCGGTGACAATGTGTTGGGCGCCCAAGGCTCATCGATGCACGAGAGCAACGAAGGCTATCCCGTCTGGTCCGACCCAACCAAAGGTCTACTGTGGCACAAGTCACAAATATTTTTAATGATGGTTACGGCAGGAATGTGTCACAACACACAGTGCATCGCACCCTGCTGCAAATGGGGCTGCGTAGCCACAGAATAGTCAGAGTGCCCATGATGACCCCTGTCCACCATCGAAAGCACCAATAATGGACACGTGAGCGTTGGAACTGGACCTTGGAGCAGTGGAAGAAGGTTGCCTGGTCCGATGAGTCCCATTTTCTTTTACATCATGTGGACGGCTGTGTACGTGTGTGCCATTTACCTGGGGAAGTGATGGCATCAGGATGCACTGTGGGAAGACGACAAGCCGGTGGAGGGAGTGTGATGCTCTAGGCAATGTTCTGCTGGGAAACCCTAGGTTCGGCCATTCATGTGGATGCCAGTTTAACTCATGCCACCTTCCTAAACATCGTCGCAGACCAGGTACATCCCTTCATGTCGATGGTATTCCCTGATGGCACTGGCCTCTTTCAGCAGGATAATGCACCCTGCCACACTGCATACATTGTCCGGGAATTGTTTGAGGAACATGATGAAGAGTTCAAGGTGTTACCCTGGCCTCCAAATTCCCCAGATCTAAATCCGTTTGAGCATCTGTGGGATGTGCTAGACCAACAAGTCCGATCCATGGCGGCTTCACCTTGCAACTTGCATGACTTGAAGGATCTGCTGCTAATGTCTTGGTGCCAGATACAACAGGAAACCTTCAGGGGTCTTGTAGAGTCCATGCCTCGGCGGGTCGGCGCTGTTTTGGCGGCACATGGAGGACCAACAGCATATTAGGCAGGTGGTTATAATGCTTTGGCTAATCAGTGTATATTTTTGTAATAGGTCAGAGATTAGCAGAGTCATAAAGATAGTGTATAAATGATTGTTTATACAAATACATGATAATAATGAAAATAATGATGAAATAAGAAATTGCTAAAAGACTGCTAAAAATGCATGATTTACTGAATGCATTATACATATTTTTAGAATAGACTGTATGTTCAATAAATACAGCTTTGCTTTCATTAACATTCATTTTCAATATCAGATTTTATTTCCGTTCTTTTGACTCAGGGTGACAGATGCTGTAGAATCAGGAGTCCTGGCAGCAATACACCTCTCTTTCTTCCGCTCACTGTATCTCTTTCTCTCTCTCTCTTTCTTTCTCTCTCTTTTTGCCATTTCCCCCGTTAGTCCAAAACCACATGCTCCCCTGCTTGGCCCAATCTGGAGAGAGTTAGTGCCATCCCATTGGACTGGGTCAAGCAGGACTTTTGTGCTGATTTAGGATCAGCTTTGCTAATCCAAATACTCACATACACATTAGAAGAAAGACCACATGACTGATCACAGAATGATTTTGATCAAACCCTCAAATCTCTGTTACAGATCAGCCAGTCCACTGTGTCATGGGGTCATAACAAGGAGGACAGAAAAGACACTACATTGAATTGATTTATGCTGATACATACCATGGTCAGAAATGAACAAGGGCTCAGGGCAAATATGCCACCGAAATTAAAAATGTGGGGGCTTAACATGCCCACTAATGAATTCCTCCATTTCTTATTTGTAACATCAGATATATTTCTTAATATTCTATTCCTACACTGAGAAAATTTGAAGTGAGGTTTACTTAAAAAACAAAACAACCTAGGAAATAATTTCCATGCAGGAAATGCTACAGATCATATTTTTAAGTTAAGGCTACAAACAGTTCTTGGTGGCTTGTAGCCCTGAATTAAGCCATGCTTTTAAAAGTGTACTAGCATTTAAATGCGTTTTAAACATACTTAGTCATGTACCACATGACTCAGGGAAGCCTTTCACAGGGTAGCTTAATGCATGCTATGTAATCTATTAGACAACATCACCTTGCTTTAATGGCGATAGAAACAAGATCCAGAGCTACGCACACAGACCTCAACACTTGGTGCTCAAAACACGATGACAATAACAATCAACAGATCTTTTTTTTTTTTTATCATGAACCGGTAATTTTGAGTAGATAATTAACTTCAAGCTTCACAAAACAAGAAGTTCCTAAACATAAAAACAAAATCAACAATAAAGACTGTGTAAATCAACTTGCAAAAAGTGAAACCATGCAAGCTCATTTATTATTCAAGCCTGGTGCATGCTGGGAACACCAGCTTCTAAAAGTTAAGTAAAATGTACTTATTTTATTTACCTGTGAAATGTACTGAAATTAGCAAATAAATATGACAAGGTTTTCTTTTTTAGGATTTGTACATGATTACGCATTGTAAAGATAACAAAAATATCATAAATAATATATACTTATAAGCTACAGCATTAATTTTTCATGTTTGAATTGAGTACAAATGTAGAATTTACTTCATATTTTCATGTTCACACTTAAACTAACATATTCAATGTAGAAAGTATTTAATCTTTTCTGCTATATTTACTTAACCAAAAACAAATATTTGTTTCAGTGTAGTATACTAATTATCGCATGAAATTATTTGATGTTCTTTTAAATTTATAGGTAAAAGCTTATCTGATTATTCAGATTGAACATGCATTTAACGAAATTTATTAAATTGAAGTATTTGGCATAAAAAAATTGCATATTATTATGTCATATTGTGTATTGTTTCAAATAAATATGCCCTAAAAATGCCCTCAGAAAGGAAAAAAATGCCCCTGGAAAAACGAGTCCAGGGGGACAATTATTGCCCCTTAATAGAGGCGTTAATTTCTGACACTGATACATATATATAGATAGATAGATAGATAGATAGCTAGATAGAAAAATATGTATCTTCATTGTAGAAGGAAAATGAATTCATTTATACTGAAATTGGGCTTTTCAAGATTTAAACAGTGTTAGTGTATTAGAAAATGACTGACATTAAATTACTGATCCATTTTCACTGTTTTCACCTTTTTTTTTGTACACAACTTGTTTTTTGTGGCTCTCTGTTGGTACAAAACTGAGGAAATGGTTAGCGAGAGACAGTTCCACCCATCCCCGTGTCTTACTGTGTGTTTGTGAGTGAGTGTGTGTGTGTGTGTATGTTGACTGTTGATCGGTATGGCAGAAGAGTGGCACTGAGAAATGGAATTAAACGAAACCACCCCCTCTCTATCACTATCTTTCCATCTATTTATTCTTCTCTCTTTCTCCATGTACCTAGTTCTCTATCTCTCACTTTCTCTCAATATCGGCCACTTTCACCTCATCCTGTCCTGTTTTCTTCACCTGAGACAGACTCAAACCATTTCATTGTCTTCCATTGTTTCCCTCTTTTTCCATTTCTCCATCCCTCTCTCTTTTCACCTCTCTTTATCTTTCTGCTATGGATGAGTGAAGCAGCACCTTCTCTGTTAGGGAGAGAGGGATGCAGAGAAGGGGGTGGGGGGTGCATTGATGACACTACATGGTGAAGTCATACTCTATGACATCATCCTCTGGAGCAGAGCCAGCAGTCTCTCTCTTTCTCTCTCTTTACACCCTCTTTCAGAAAGAGCTGGAGTAAAAACTCTAGGAGTCTTTTGTTCCCACATTCCCTCACCACAAACAGCCCCCCTCCCCATTCCTCCTCCTTTCACAACTCTGTCTCTGTCTCCCAATCTCTCTTTCTTTCTTTCTCTCTGTCTATCTCTGTCTGTCTGTCTGTCTCTTGTAGAGCCCGAGGGCTTGTGCTTGTAGATGAGTTCTGGCTGCAGCACGATCGATACAAACACGGCGAGTTGTGTGTCCCTGGTTCCCCTCCCTCAGTCTACACACTCACACACACTCCCAGTTCATTTACAACTCCCTTTTATGCAACATGTGGTTTAGAGCTCAGCAGTTTGTGAAGTGCTTAAGTCCTCGTACAAGGACTTTCTTTGTCATTGCAATGTTTTTTGTTAATGTGAAGTTATTATGCTTCATTGTATACTCATCATCCACAATTACATGCAGGGCAATTAAAGCAACATATCAACAACATGCAGTTTAGTGCCTAACTGTTTGTGACGTATTTAAAGTTGTCGTACATGGACTTTCTTTGTCAATTAAATGTCTTTTGTTAATGTGAAGTTAAAGTTTTCATTGTACTGATCAAGTCATCATGCACAATCAAATGCAGGGCAATTAAAATAATATCAACAGTAACTAGATTTTTCAATTTTCAGAAGAAAATGTAAGTGGTGCTTGCCCATGCAAAACTTGCTGCCACAGTGCTAGGGTATTACATTTACATTTATGCATTTGGCAGACACTTTTATCCAAAGCAATTTACAGTGCATTCAAGGTATACATTGTATCAATTTGTGTGTTCCCTGAGAATCGAACCCATGATATTGCCATTGCTTGCGCCATGCTCTACCAGTTGAGTGGTTTTGAGGCCATGTCCACACAAATCAGTTTAAGTTTGAAACCTCCATTTTCAGTTTCCTAATATCACCATTTTCCAAAGTATGCGGTAGGGATGGGCATTTTCGAGTAATTTTGTTGTCGAGTACTCTAACCCACAAAAATGAGTACTCGATTACTCATAAATTAAAATGCACGTTAAAAATAACACGTGACACTTACCAAGAATGGTTTCAAAATAAGATAACTTCAACAAACTATGCTTTTCTTTTGGGGGGGAAATTTAATGAACAATATGCATTAATAAAAATGGAAAACAAAAAAGATTTAAAAATAACCGTAAAAAACATTTGCGGTCAGCCAGAGGTTACATAGAAACCAATACTGATGACATGCACAGATATAAACTGTTAGTCTATAAAGGCCATCACATTTTTAGAATTTCACATGTTATTATTCAGAAAAACAAGTGGTGAAAGTTTGCATTTTATAAAATGTACTCTGCCGATGTTCAAAGATTTAACACACATACACACATACTGGTCTTATAAGCTTCTGAGTTTCTCGTACTGCTTCGCATTTTCTTTCCAACAATATAAGCCGATCCTTGTCTGTTGGTTTGCATGACTCCAACAAGAACTGAATAAAAATAGAGTAGAATTCAATACGAATTAAAATATTACAAGTGTAGTCTTACTTGCTTTCAAAAGCACAGATGCCATTATATCATCTTCTCTCATCCAGCACCTCGACGACACACATCCACAGCTCCCCCCCAGTGGACTCAATTGTAACTGCGAGATTTGGTGATCGATTCAGAGGAAAAACAATTTAATTCAGCACTGCTCACAGCAGGCAAATGGGTAAAGAAAAATGAATTTGCTATATTCGAGTAGTGTTTTTAATACTGGAGTAGCTGGTGCAGAACGAGTATTACACATCATTAGTATGCGGTTATGGAGAGTGTTTTCGAAGGAAATGCCATTCAAGTGTAGATGAAAGGCATAAACAACAAAATTAATGTGATTTCAAATGAAAAGGTATTAGTGTGGACGTGGCCTGAATGTGCTTGCTAGGGCGTTCTGGGAGGTTACTATGTGGTTGTTTACTGGCTCAATTAAAAAGATTCCACCCCCAAGTCTCTATGATATTTGTGCAGATTTCTCCTTCAATTCAAGTGTTTTTCAGGGAGTTTTCTCGACTATTTTATCCAGCCTGATTTCATGAAAATTACGTGACTGTGGCGGCATTTTTGCATAATGCCATTTACGTGGTTCATTACACGTATCACGGCAGTTCCGAGGTGAAATGTCCATTGTGTGGCGCAAAAAGTGACTAAAAATTTTTCCCAAACAGGTAATGTTTTTAAGGTTAATGCTCTATCAAGTTTTAAATCAACAAAACTGACCACTCTAACTAAACCTTAAACCTAAACCTAACCGATGGTGTCATAGAAAGCAAATGTGAGATTGAGAATTGCTGAAGCAACCATGTTATTTTGTGGTGCTTCTGACACTTTTGGCTCACGTGTCGGCTCGCATGCTCTTCAGGACTTGTATCCCTGTCCTTAACGTTGCAAGTGCAATGCTCTATCAGTTAAGCTACTGCACAATTTGTTTACACTTAAATAAGCTTTTAAATGTGGTTGGTTATTTAAAGCAAACTTTTAAAATGAATGCCCTATAGTAAGTTTTAATGTCATAAGATAACATTGTTTGATGAACAGGGTGAAAAGTAAGTGTTTATGAACTGATAATCTGCCATATTTTTCATGATTAAAGGGAATAAAAGACGTTGTTGTAGCGCCTCTAGTGTTCATTTCTCCAAGAAACTACTGCAATACATTCAACTTCACTTGATACAAATATTTTTGCAAAATATATATATATATTAACATGTTTCTATGAGACCAGGTTGGTTTTATTGAAAATAATTTTATTGGTAAAATTGTTAGTCTGATTGCTTAGAAAAGTAATAGCACACCTCTGCTCAGGGTTTTATTTTCTCAAATATGTTGATGCGTTGATTCTTATGTGGTTATATTGTCTGCAAAAACCCTGCTCAGATTTTTATCAAGATGGTAATCTTTGTTCAGTCAGCAACATGAGCCAGTGGACACCTATAAAGCATGTTCAGTCCAACTATTCTGTGTGAAAACAGCAGGTTACACCCCCTGGTAAACCTCACCCCTTCATCTTCCTTAGATCTCTATGGGCACAGAGAAGAGCTGCCCTTCTAGTGCAGGACCTGAGGTCTGATTAACCAGCAGTTGCTTTTCTCTGCCTTATTAGGCTTATGCTGTCTCTCTTTCTGTCTATATCTTTCTGTCTCTCTTCGCTTACTCACCCCTTTTACTATGTAGCATGGAGACACATAACCTCTGTGCTCATGGTAAACTTTCAGTTGTGTGATCTGACATCTGTCAGGTAGTAGTGACATTTTATGCATGGTACTCTACAAAAATTGCCTATTGCACCTTTAAATTTAGATAATTTGTTTGTTTTTTTTACAATCCTTGTCTCATGAATTCGAGATAATGAGTAGTGTGTTCACAATTTCAGCAGAGGGATCATGCTGTCAAACTTGTTCTTCAGAATGCACTTGCAGAACCAGATCACCAAGGGCACTTCCAAAAAAACCTGCGATGGTCTTTATAGCAATAGAGTCACTTAGCACTATTTATGCAACATCCAACCAGCCTATTTTTATGATTTGAGAAATTCAACCAAAATTGACAAACAAAACTATATTGGTTTAAGAGGAGACCAGGACTAGTTGTGACACTTTTGTCAGTTTAGGTTTAATTTTGAAAGTCAGTTTCTGTATAAGCACATACCTTAAAATCTAAGCTATAAAAAAGCTATTAAACATAGTCCAAATTACACTGCTTTGTTCACACTGCAGAAAAATCTGATTATATGTATATATATTTTTTTCAAATACGATTTTTTTTAGACTGACTGTTTAAACTGCAGGTTATATGTGAACAGATTAGCTTTTTTTTTTCTGTTCTGACTGCAGTCGCTTTTGCTAGCATGTCCACATTAGTTGTCATAGTAACGATGCAAACCATTATGTTCACCATGTGTGAGAGTTTATGGATGTTTTTCAAGAGGGCATCCAAATATTAACACATTCATCAAAAAACGGGAGAGGTAACGATCCAACTGTGTTGCCATCATTATAGATTTCCCTTCAAAGTGCACTGTAAAGTCATCATTTATGCCATCTGGAATGCAGTATATTGTCTTCTTGTTGCAACACCTGACGAAACAACTCGTCGCGCACAACGAATGATGAATCTGATCTGACCCCACCCCATAGGACACCCACGGGCAGAAACATAGCCTAAATCGGCGCCTGTGACTGTTTTTTATTCTTCGTTTCGACCTCGCAATCATGATGATGGAAACTTTAATTGGTTGAAGAGAGGTCTTGCATGCTGTTATGGGCATTTTGCTTGAAACACTAAATGCTCCTTGTAAAGGGGACCTGACCTGACCTGACTGTGTTACGGTACAAATCCACTAAAACCTGTAATTTAGTTTCCAAATGTCCGGCTTCGTTCTGCACATATAATGATAGAGAGAGAGACAAAGTGCTAAATGTGTTGTCTTTAAAAAGTAGAGCCAAGATCTGAATAAGATCACATGGGGGCGACAGGCCCAAGCACAGAGCTCATCAATACGTTTGTTACTTCTAAAAGTTCTTGTTAAACTGCTCTGAAACATAATATAAATCAAATGCTGCACACAAACAGCAGTAATAAGATGGTTATGAGGCTGGATTACATAAGACAAAAACCCAGATGTGCTTCTGCGTACAAAATAGAGAACATTTACAATCGATATAGGCATGAAAACTTAAACAATTTACATGAAAAGTATATATAATTGGCCTCCCATATGTATATACATAAATATATAATAAACACTCACTGTCCACTTTATTAGGTACACCTGTACATCTTATTCATGCGATTATCTAATTAGCCAATCGTGTGGCAGCAGTGTAATGTATAAAATCATGCAGACAAGGGTCAGGAGGTTCAGTTAATGTTCACATCAACCATCAGAATGGGGAAAAATGTGATCTCAGTGATTTCGACCGTGGCATGATTGTTGGTGCCAGATGGGCTGGTTATAGTATTTCTGTAACTGCTGATCTCCTGGGATTTTCATGCACAACAGTCTCTAGAGTTTACTCAGAATGGTGCCAAAAACAAACCAAAAAACTTCCAGTGAGAGGAAGTTATGCAGATGGAAACACCTTGTTGATGAGAGAAGTCAATGGAGAATGGCCAGACTGGTTCGAACTGACAGAAAGTCTACAGTAACTCAGATAACCACTCTGTACAATTGTAGTGAGCAGAATATCATCTCAGAAAGCTTGTATATTTGGGTTACTCTCACCTTCCTGTCAGCTTTGACCAGCCTGACCATTCTCCACTGACCTCTGTCGTTAACAAGGCCTTTTCACCCACAGTACTGCCTCTCGCTGGATGTTTTTTTGTTTTTGGAACCATTGCCTTTACACTCTAGAGACTGTTGTGTGTGAAAATCCCAGGAGATCAGCAGTTACAGAAATAATCAAACCAGCCCATCTGGCACCAACAATCACGCCACGGTCTAAATCACTGAGATCACATTTTTTCCCCATTCTGATGGTTGTTGTGAACATTAACTGAAGCTCCTGACCTATATCTGCATGATTTTATGCATAGCACTGCTGCCACACAATTGGCTGATTAGAAAATCGTATGTATAAGTAAATGAACAGGTGTACCTAATAAAGTGGCCGGTGAGTGTATATATGCATTTACTGTATGTTATCATATTTTTATTTATACTTTTTATTAGGTTAGTGTACATATTGATATGATATTATACAGTAAATGCATGTATATATTACTATAAATGTATTACAATTTTAATACATAGTGTGTGTGTGTGTGTGTGTGTGTGTATACAGTATGTATTTTAATAGTAAAATCTAAAATATTAAGATACATTTATATATATTAGTATAAATATATTATATGTATATATATATATATATATATATATATATATATATATAATACTACATTATTGTGTATGTATAATACTTTAATATTGTGTCTAATAATAAATGTAATATTATTATTATTATTATTATTATATAGAGTATACAGGTTAAATATGCTTTCGCCCTTTAGTGTATTATTGGTTTGTTTACATTTGAACTTGCTGTGATTCATTTCTGATGGTGAGTCAGAAAAGATGACACACGTTTTACAGGTGAGCTAATAAATTCTCAAATTTTCACATACATTTTGATTAATGAATAATGCTGCATAATATCACTTTATTTATTTATGTTTTGTCAAATGGAAGTTTGTGGAAAGTGTTGCATTTGATGATTTTTTGGAAACAGAAAAGATAAATTAGTGTGTGTGTGTGTGTGTGTGTGTGTGTGTGTGTGTGAGTGTGTGACTCATTATTGATTGTGACTCATGGGTGCCATGCTTTTGGATGAAGAGCTTTCAAAAATACATGTACACAGACATGCACGATCAATGTCACAGTTCACAGCGTTGCAGTTCTGCATGTTAAAGCATTTCTACCTCTGCTAACTTAATTTAAAGGGATCGTTTACACAGAAAATGAAAATTCTGTCATCATTTAATCATCCTCGTGTTGTTCCAAACCTGTATGACTTTCTTTCCTCCGTGGAATAAAAAAAGATAGGTTATGCAGAATGATTTGCTTTTCAAATAGAAAAAGATGCAATGAAAGTGAATGGTGACTGAGACATTCTGCCTAACATCTCCACTGTTCCACTGAGAAAAAAAAAAAAGTCATATTGGTTTGGAACAACATGAGGGCAAGTAAATAATGACAGAACTTCCATTTTTGGTTGAACTCTTACTTTAAAGTCAGGTTACAAAAGTCTACATCTTCCTTTGCTTCTATAGTTTTTCACTTTGATTCATTTCTACACTAGTCGCAGTCTCTGCTTTGGCCCAAATCAGCATTTCACCAAGCGTCAGTGTCGTGAATTAGCATATCTGCAGGTTCACACTGTCTGGTCTCTCCTCATGTTTTGATGTGTGTGGGTGGAAAGGCAACAGGGTGTGCGTGTGACCAGTAGAAGAGTGCGTATGTGATGTGCTGGGTGAGTACAAAGGCACATTTACGCCTGTGTCCACCGAACACAAAGCACAGCCTTTCAGTCTACAGGCTGGAGAGAGCTCAAGGGCTCGATCGCCCCTCCTACTTTCAGACACAGCGTTCCATCCACACCTCTCTCTCTTTCTCCCACATGAATCCCCTAATGTTGGTTCTGGTCCATAAAGGGTCCATGTGGGGGCCGTTCAGGTCTGAATCTCACACATGCACGCATGGCCACATCTATAACACATGCTCACACTCAGTCCCCTCTTTCTCTCACTAACACCATAAAACTGCTGTGGACATTGTTCGCACTGATGATAGATAGATAGATAGATAGATAGATTGATAGATAGATAGATAGATAGATAGATAGTGACAAAAGAACCAATGAGGTTTAATGTGTTTGACGTATATTTGATCTGATAGTGAATGACTTACATTTTTATCTGTTCATCATAAAAAATTATTGCATGTCTTTAGAAGACATGGAATATGATGCACAAGTCACATGGACTAATATTAGGTGCTTTTTAAGCCTTAATGTTAGTCACTCTCAACTGCTATTGTGTGGAAATCAGTGATCGCGACATTCTTTAAAATATCTCCTTTTGTGTTCTGCAGAAAAAAGTCATACAGATTTGAAACGACGTGGGTGAGTAAATGATGACAGAATTTACATTTTTGGGTGAACTCTTTTTTCCCCTTCAAGTTGGGTTCAATTTTGGACCATCTACTAAACCAATCCTGTATTTATAAAGAGTGATCTGGAATCACCTCCACTGTATTGGTATTGCCATAGTTATTAACATGTGAAAACCCCTGAGTCAGCTTTGTATTAGAGGTTGTCTTACTGATTGTACCCGCTGTCCTCCACATGGCTGTGCTGTGGGCTGCTGTTAGCATCAGTATTGTGGTTCTGGAACCACACACACTGACCCTGGATTGGCCCAGACCTGCATGTGGCTGTGACTGCCTTTCATGATGAGATACTTTTCAAAACAAAATCAGTGGTTAAGAATAGCACAGTTCAAGCTCTGAAAGAGAAAAACTGTAATGACTGTTCTGTTAAGATGACACTGCGACAATATGTCAAAACTTATTGAACTAACAGCAATCACACACCAGTTCTAATGAAATTGCAAATCAAGACAACATTAAGAGTAGGATAAACGGTTAAACTTTCGTACACTTAAAGTCAAAATGAAATAAAACTGACCCTATTTTCTTTCTTATATATGTTCGTGGTCTGATGGTGCACGATTCATTAGTGCATGTTATTCTAAAGGTAATACTGGTTTGTCTTTGTAATCCTTTATCTAAATATAACAACTTGATCAGCCTTTAAAATGACTTTCCTCCTCTGATGACACCATGTAATAATTAACATTACTGGTCAATGTTAACCAGTGACCAAATAGCTATTTAAAAGCACCATTTTAGACTACTGAAGTAAGAAATGCAGCCTATCTAAAATCTTGCCAGTAGGTAATGCAGTAATTTAAAGGAATATTACAAGTTCAATACAAGTTAAGCTCAATCAGCTGCATTTGTGGCATGATGTTGATTACCACAAAAAAATAAAAAAATAATTATTATTATTGACTCGTCCCTCCATTTCTTAAAAAAAAGGAAAAATCTGTGTTCCAGTGAGGCACTTATAATGGAAGTCAATGGGGCCAATTTGTAGACGTTAAAACACACATTTTTTCAAAAGTATAGCCACAAGACATTAACATTATGCGTGTTAACGTGATTGTAGTGTGATAAAATCACTAACCTTTTCTGTGTAAAGCCAATTTTACAACTTTGTTGCCATGACAATGTAATGTCATGACCCCTAAAACAGCTGTAAAAATTACGATTTAAACAATGTTACAGCTCAAATAATATATGAGTTTTAACAGTATAATTAATGTAAGTGCTTTTATAACATTATAAGCTGCACATTTCTGCCTTTAAACCCTCCAAAAATTGGCCCCATTCCCTTCCATTGTAAGTGCCTCACTGGAACACAGATTTTTGATCTTTTTAAAGAAAAGAAGGGATGGGTCGAAATTAGTTTTTGTCATAATCAATATTATGCCACAAATGCTGTCGATTGAGCTGAACTTGTAATGAACACAGAATATTCCTTTAACATTAATGAAATAAAAGTTATAGTAATAACAGCAAATAATGGGTGTTTTCCAAACTGCATTTTTGCGCCCTTGAAGGGCACTTCTGGAAGGGGACGCCACTGGAAAGGTTGTTCCAAACGAAAGTAAGAAATTTACATTATTCACAATGGGGCCTTCCACAAGACTTTTAGTGAAGGCTACATTTAAACTGTAATGTCATGCTCTCTTCAGAGTGCCAACATCAAGGGCCATGTCTTTCGTAGTGAATAGGGCATAGGGGTGATAACTTTCGATTAGAATTTTCCCAATGATAGATATGAAAAGAAAAAGAAGCATTACTATTTGGATACATTGAGGGTGAACTTGACCTTCAGCCTCCATGTCCCGGTCAAAAAGACTCCTGTAAAGTGAGTTTCACTTGGAAATATGCAAATCAGTCTCATGACAAGTCATAATAATATAAAATCGTAAGAGTGAGGTCATACAAAAACATATGGCTTTTACTCCCATAGAGAAAAATAAACAAACCGTACATCATTGACATACATCGGTCATTTGTATTGCATAAATAAATATGGAATGAGAAGCCAGATTTGTTCAGACATTTTGTTGGGATAGGAAGCTAGTTAAAATGTGATGCCTTTATTGTATTAATTTGAAAGTCTGTTTGTTGATGGGTTGGCCTTTATAAGAAAAAAAATTGCACCTTTTCATTAAAAAAACAAGTCGTGTGATATCTTTGGATTTCTTAGTCTTATACAAATTATTATGAGTTGTCATGAGACTATGTTGGAAATACAGTATGTCACATTACGTTTCTTTTGCACAGCATAGTGAATGTTTCACATTTTATAATACACAATTTTCTTGCACATTCTGAATATTGTGTACTGTGCACTCTGCATCTTTTATAAATGGTGTATAGTGTATATTGTGTTCTTTATTTAAAATTTGTGGATTTTTTGAAGCCTCATTTTTGGGGAGCAAGCAACATTTTCACTTCAGTGTATGGGAGTGTGAAAATAAAGTGTTTTTTTTTTTTTTTAATGAGTTTTAAAGCTATTGGTAGTACAGGGTAGTAATAATTTCATATGGTAGTCATATTTAGTCCATACTAGTCCGTTCAAGTACCGTTATAAAAAAACAGGTTATAGAAGACCTGATAATCTCTGACCTTTGACCTTACTATTAAATGGTGGCTGGTCTGCTGATACAACAACCAGGTAAACTCGTCAATACACAAACAAACTGTCAAAATCTCTCTTTTATTGTGTGTTAGTGTGAGTTGTAGACTGATGGAGGGTGATTCAATCTGAACTGAGTGACTGCTCTAACAGAACAGCACCAGTGTCCTTATGGAAGCATCATCATCTCACCCTGTGGCCATCTGGTAGTGTGATCCTCTCTCTTCCTTTGTGCTCAGGAAAAAAAAAAAAAAAAATGCCAAGACTGAAATGAATGAGTTGACCAAAAAGGTATGTTAAATATTAGATTCTGTATCTGCATGATTGATAATAACAACTGAGTTCTGCTAATAAGCCACTTCTTTTCCATAATTTGTGTGATCAAAGAACTTATAATTGATGTACACGTGCTATTCCAAGCACATGCTTAGAGCCTACTTGTACATAGAGTCTCTGAATTCATTAATAATTCATTTTTACCGCCACCTATGCACTTCTGTGCAGTTGAATGGCTCTGTGAGTGGGGTGTCTGCAGCTAGTAAGTGTCATCATGTCTGTGTTGAAAACATGTCTGCAGGGTGAAGCATGGTGTGGCTGGCAAGCGTCACTAGCAAGTGCAAATGATTCGGATGCCAGAAAAGCATGCCCTGACCTGCACCAGACCCACACACACATACACACAAATATCTACACCTATCATGTCCTTCAGACTTTTTTGGAAACTACAAACAAATATACCTGCACACAATCTATTTATCGTTTTGACTCACTGATTCATACACAGACACATGCACACACACATACCCTTGCACAGCAGGTGCGTGAGAGTCAGTGAGTCGAATGAGTGAGTGGGTCAGAGGAGGAGAATATGTGTGGTGTCTAAGTCTCTGGTATTTGTTCTCATTCGCATGGAAGCTTTGTCATGCAGTCAGACAGCAGCTGAGCAGGGAGCTTACAGACAGCACGTCAATATACAGGGCGGTTGTGTTCAATTTTAAATTCTGTAGACACAGTTCTGAGAGATCCACAAGCTAGTGTAGCTTAAAAAGAGATCTGCCTTGTATGAATTTGTGACAGTATTTTTTAAACTTACTGAGAATAGCTATTTTTTTTTTTTTTTTAAGGGATATTTCACCCCAAAATGAAAATTGTTTCATCATTTACTCACCCATATGCCATCCCAGATGTGGGTGACTTTCTTTCTTCTGCTGAACACAAACAAAGATTTTTAGAAGAATATCTCAGCTTCGGTGGTCCTTACAATGCAAGTGAATGGTGGACAGAAATTTGAAAGTCCAAAAATCACATGAAGCAAGCATAAAAGTAATCCAAATGACCCCAGTGGTTAAGTCCGTATCTTCAGAAGCGAAATATTAGGTGTGGGTGAGAAACAGAACAATATTTAAATACATTTTTACTGTAAATCTCCACTTTCACTTACAGATGTGAAAGTGAAACTAAACAGGCACCACGTATGACTTTCAGTTGTAAAAGTGAAAGTGGAGATTTAGAGTAAAAAAAGGACTTACATTTTTATGTTTCTCACCCACACCTATTATATTGCTTCTGAAGATATAGATTTAACCACTTATGCTGCCTTTATGTGCTTTTAGGGGCTACAAAAGGTCTGATCACCATTCACTTGCATTGTATGGATGTATAGAGCTGAAATATACTTCTACAAATCTTTGCTTGTGTTCTGCTGAAGAAAGAAAGTTATACACATCTGGGATGGCATGAGGGTGAGTAAATGATGAAAGAATTTTCATTTTGGGGTGAAATATCGCTTTAAAAATCAGAAGCACTTGAAAATTGTGGTTTCTGCATAATTTTAGTCATGTGTCTTTAGCACTGGACTTGTATGACAAGTGTACTTAAAGATAATGCTTTTGAGCTAAATAAGCAACAGGTACACAACAATAAATCAATCACCCTCACCACCTTTTTATTATAATTATTTTTTTCACAACAGACTTTATCCTTTCTTTGCACATTAATTGTGTTCATCAGTATTCAATAACAATAAATACTTATTTTCAATTGTCACACTTTGTGCATAGAAAAGGGCTCAAGGTTAAGCAGTGAGGTACATCGATGACTGGAGCTTAAATTGCTGATTTTTGATGACAATTTTTTTATGATTTTTTTTATCACATATATATATATATATATATATATATATATATATATATATATATATATATATATATATATACACACACACACACACACACACACACACTCACTAGGCACTTTGTGGAACACCTGTACACCTACTTATTCATGCGATTATCTAATCAGCCAATTGTGTAGCAGCAGTGCAATGCATAAAATCATGCGGATACGGGTCAGGAGCTTTAGTTAATGTTCACATCATTCATCAAAATGGGGGAGAAAATCTCAGTGATTTTGACTGTGGTGTGATTGTTTGTGCCAGACAGGCTGGTTTGAGTATTTCTGTAACTGCTGATCTCCTGGGATTTTCTGCGGATAGAAACACTTTGTTGATGAGAGAGGTCAACGGAGAATGGCTAGACTGGTTTGAGCTGACAGAAAGGCTATACGGTAACTCAGATAACCACTCTGTACAATTGTAGTGAGCAGAATAGCATCTCAGAATGCACAACATGTCAAACATTGAGGCAGATGGGCTACTACAGCAGAAGACCATGTTGGGCACTTTATTAGGACCATAGTGTTCCTAATAAAGTGCTCAGTGAGTGTAAAAATGTTTCATCACTACATTCAGACTTTGATTAAATTATAACAACAGAAAACAATCTCTGAAGACTTTCTTAATCAATCTAATGTACAGTACCTTTTTATTGTTCTAATCATCGGTTGCATTATTGTGAGATTTTCTGGACTGGGATTGTGTCGCACTTGTCACACACACTCGGCATCATTCTCCATATATTCCTCTTGATAAAGCACTCCTTGACAATAGCTTTGGTTTGTAAAGACCTGCTGATACTTCAGATATCTTAGAGGGTGACACTGGTGTTAGTTCCTCTATTTAGCAGCATATCACAGTTAAATTAATGACAGTGAACAGTTCATTTTGAGGACAAGTCAATCTTTATCTCATTAAAATTGCATATATATATATATATATATATACACACACACACACACACATACACACACATACACACACACACTATATACTGTATACATGAATTAATTCATTTAATTAATAATTAATTCAGGAATTAACAAGGCCTCTACTGACCTGTCTTCCCCAATACAAGCCATCAAAGTAGATTAAGAACAATACAACACAAGGATATAGTCGTGCCCCTGTTACTTAAAGGTAGGTTGTTTTGTGTATGGAACTTAAGTTACTGAAAACAGGATTCATCTAAATTTGTGTCAGGTTAATCAGATGTCACTCTTGTTCTAGTCCGATCATGTTTTGGGTATATAATTCAGTACACAGACTCACACACCCTTCTGAATTCTCCTCAAGAGCCTGGATACAGTGGGGAATCTGGGAGAGAAGGCACAGGGATATGTAATCAAAGAGGGCAGCAACTATTTATAAATAGGCTTGGGTCGCTATCATCATAAAGTGAAGAGGAATCTGATCCTAGATCAGTTTTCCTGGACTTTCATGAATATGGCACACCCAGGATGAACCCAGAGAGGTGAAGACAGCCCTTTTGCTTGATGGTAAAGGAGAGACATGCAGCATGAGAGATGGATATGAGGATATAGATAGACAATCTGTGGGTGAGGGACAGCCTCACTTCTTTCAAATGTTTTGCTATGACAGGTGTACTGAAAAGACAGGGTGGCACAAAACTTTGTGGGTTAGATTATCACATTTAGGATGTATGTCAAACCTGTATTTTAATAAGTTGGTTTGAACTTTAGTGGTTAGTTACATTAATTAATCAGTGACCTAAAGGCAGTCACGGTTTCAGCCTGTCCAACTTCAACACAGAAGTCACTTCAGCTTGATTAATAAACCTGTGTCAAGATGTCAGTTGTGCAAACCTTAAATCCTTGTGTTACGTACATAGGACAATGTTTTTGTAATTTACACATTTCAACAATGGTTTAAAAAAATTAAAAAATTAAAAATAAAAACATTTCGACATTAGCCGTGCTTTTTCATTTCAGATCACATCTGTGTAAATTTTAGTTATACAGATTTGGCGCTCTCACACATCCAGCCCATAAAATAAACGGCTTAATTAATTAAGCTAATACAAAAACACCAGAAATGATTTCATGAATCAACATTTAAATGTTATTTTAAGTTCGGCTCGCAATTGTAAATGTTCTCAATGGCACAACGAATATAACAAAACAAAAACTGCACGTGATATCACACGGCATATACACAAGACATTTCCCGCCCAGAATGTAAGATACGACACATTTTCAAAGTATATTTACACGTTTTATCTTTGTATTAATTACTGTTAGGCTATATAGTGTCTCTTCGAAGATCGACGAAGGAAAAATCCAATGTAAACAGACATTTAAATGAGCTTTATCTGTAGATTGTGCCAGGATAACACGTCTAAAACTCTGTTTAAAATAGTACAAACATACACTCAAGCCTAACATTTCCTTTATGAAGCCGCATCTAATAATGCGATTGCACAAAGACGAACAAGATGGTCACCACATTCTCTTTAATATAATTCCTTGTCACACTAAATAAAACTCAACTCAAACAAACTCAATCGCTGAAGTCCGGTTATAGATATTAGTCAAACTTATCTTATTCAGTTTCAAATGGATTCCTAAAAAAAGCCATTTATTTTGTTATAGAAGAAAAAAAAAAAAACCCCCCCCCCCCCCCCCCCAGATAGGTTCTATCTTAAAAACATATTGTTTTAATCTCCTGAAAAGCCCGTTATAAGTAACAATTATAATTGGTATGGCGAAGTAGGAAATGTTTCCGTTTCAAAAATACACATACGACGCATTTTGACGTCACAGTGTCCTTCCGCAAAACGAATTCACTTGGATTTGTCAAATTATGACAAGAAGAATATCTTATTCGCACTATTCTGTGTATTTTTCACGCAAATATCTCAGCCAACATACGGATACCTGACCAGCTGTTTGACTAAAAATTACATTAATCATATTGGTCTCTTCCAGAGCAATTTTGAACTCTGTATACATCAATAGTAGCCTATTTTTTAAAACAAAAACAGAATCGGATCGTCTACATTGATGCGCTTTTATGCAGTCTGTTTTGTGTCCCAGTTTTCGTCATTTTACATCAATTCACGTATTTAACATAGGAGTAACATTTTAATATATATTCCAAAAGATGTTTCCAAAAAGTTCACATAATAATTAAACTAGGGGAATGACTGGTAAACATTTAAGATTGCATGTTTCTCATAAACAACTGACCGAATGTATTATTTAAATGATATATTTGCACATTTTGTTAGATGTCCGCAGTGTCATGTTCATGTTCTATTTGAACAAAGTCAAGTTCTATTATTTGAACCTGTTGCATATTGAAATTACCGGCTATTATTAACATAGGGCCTACGTGCGTCACGGGATCTACGATTGTGTCGTGAAACTGTATTTTTCTAATACACAGAGAGATCACATTGTCTTTAGTTATTTAGCACCAAATGCATTGTCAACAACCATGGCCACGGAGGTCCTCTTTGTTCCTGAAAGAAACTTGAATTGAGAAACAGGCCTTAAAGCTCCACTGATACGTTCGCCTGTGAGCCTATTTTACAAAAAAAGTCCGATTTTCTGTTATTTATCAAATAACAAAAGTTGTAAGTGTTTTACATAAGTAAATAAGGAATGCATTTGTGGCTACTAATGAACTAAATGTATTAAATTTGTAATTACTTTGTAGTGTTGCTTGTAATTGGCTACGCGTCGAATTATAGTACTAATTTTATTATAATGTTGTAAGGTTATATAAATGTTATCCAGAGACAGTTTACACAGTAACATGTTGGGCATTGGTTTAAACCAGTTGACCTTTGGTTTAAAACACGTTCACTCGCAAATTGTCCCAATGCATAATTGTTTTTCCCCGCTTTGTGTGGGTGCACACGTTTACTTCTCCCCCCTGTAACGATTTGTTTATCACAATCCCAAAAAGAACTGATTGGCTATGAGTTTTACTAAAGTGTATTTTTAGGCCAAGGTCAGTTCAACAGGCCCCGCTTCCACAGTCATAGCTCAAGGTGTCAAAATTAGCCTACTATTACGATCAGCACCTTACAATACATTTGTCTCATCTGCTAAAAGGCCTATTGCTTTAAGTATTAGCAACTCTTGAAAGTGAAATCGCTGCGCTATTGTCTTTGTGCAAATGAGCCAACAGTCTTAAGCGTGGTGCTGTTAAATGTGAATTTCACATAATCTGTCAATGCAATATTGAAAAGGATTTAATTATGTTTAATCACATATGCCAATTGAGATTATGTCTTGTGCAGAGCGGAGTTTTTATTGACTGCTGTGCGAAACAGACAAAGCGACAAGCAAACTTCGTGATGCAACTCTGCTGTAACTGGGGCAATGGTCCAGTTGATTCAAAAGGACGGACACGCATGCATCTTTATATTAAGTAAATCAATTCAACTGTACAAGCAACTGTATGCATGTATGTATACGTTGAATCTACTTATGTGGTCGAACAAAACTATGATTCAATGCCTTTTTGAATGCACTGTTAAGATAACGTCGTTTCACCTGAACTTTGGAGACCTGGATCATCACCTCGCACTGACAGAACAAATCCGCACTACCGCTTTCTCTCCGCTGTGGTCTGAGATTCAAGAAGCTTTATGGCCATTTTATATCGCCAAAGCATTAATACAAATATTGCGAAAAAGCTTTACATTGCCAAAGCATTTATGCACACACTGAGGTTCTCGTCGTGGCGCTTTGATGAGGACTTGCCTGGCACTTCGTACCCCAGCGAGCGCATATCTTGACCCGTATGAGTTCGGCTGTACAGTGAGGTGGAACACGTGATCTCATCTGATCCCGTCGATTTTGTTATAGGGTGGAGGGTCTGGGTTTTGTGTACATAAGGTCGTGTGCTGCTCGCTTCTTTTTTCTCTCTCTCTCTCGTACTCCAAGTGCCACCGCTCCGCCTCCTCTTTTCGCAACATTGACGCAATGTATAAATGCTGGAACAAAAGGACAACTTCCTTGAAGCTTGGCGTAATTGCAATAATAGAGATAGAGTAGTGCTTCGGTGACGCGCACGGATGGGAGTCCGGCATTCTACCGGAATATCTTTCCCGCGGCTTCTTTGGCTCGACGTACTCATTCAAATGGATTTGCACTTCTCCGGGGTTATTCCGACCATCAAGTAAGTACCATAAACCAGTCGTAGTGTCTTTGCATTTTCCGTATTCAATCTCTCTAGCTCTGCTCGCTCCTGGTTCATACGACGGACCAAAAGCTTTGTTGTTGAGTTGCCATCCACTGTGTGTGTGTTTTTCGCCCCTTGTGTTGGTTGTACGATATATCGATATTTGAGGACGAAAGTTGCAATGTTGTTTACGATTAATTATCTGGCTTATCTAACATTCCTGTATGTGTATCAACGGAAGTGGAAAACAACCAAGGCGAAAAGAAGGGCGCTAGTTTTTTGAATGAATGTTTATTTGTGTTTCGCGAGGGGTTTCAACAAAAGGCGTCGAATTCGCTCTTGTGGAGGTAATTTTAGAATTTACTCAAGTAAATTAAATAGATGTCCATTATACTTTTCCACGATACATTACGGAGAATTGTAAAGGTTGAATAGCGCATCAAAAGACCGATTCGGTCGCTCAAAAATGCATCATCCACCACAGAAAAAAGCTTTAGGGAAAGCCAAGCAGTGAAGTGCCGGTTTTTACGATATTCAGCTACAATGAAAGATGCATTCCGCTTCCATTCCGCCACTCCGAATTTATACGAGAATGTGTTATGTGTCTCAAAACCAATATTTTCTCACATGTTGCTCATTCTCACAGCTGAGCATTAACACGCACGCTTTATTTCAATAACTAAACTGTGTCTATGTCATTGGTTTTAATGCCCAGCCGTTTACTTTTGCGAACAAAGGACCGGGGGAGAATTTCGTGAGGTGGAGGACGACAGCACAAGAACGGGTAGACTGTTTACAATAATAACAGGATAGTCGTGACGTCGAGTGATAGACAGCGCTCTCAGCCAGAGGAAGAACTTAAGAGGCATCAACAACATTCTAAATTTGGACAGGGGTTACATCATCGACGTTAAAGCTGCTGGGGGGCGGGACTTCCGGCTGGATTTGAGTTCGTACCGCTGAAGCGCCTGCTCTCTGTTGTGTCTTTGTATCAGTTGCTGCACAACTGGCTTCCTCAGACGGAGTAATTGTCATAATTTTGGCCACCTGCTTTACTTACAGATGCTCGTGAAAGGCTAAACAATGTCGCAGATGCATTGCGTGGATCAAACCAGAGATTATTTAGCAGAGACGAGCCACTTCTATTAAAATGAATGGGAGAAATTGGAACGCTCAGCCACTGAGCTCTGAGCGCCCAACGGTCAACGGATGAAGAAAGGAAGTCCCGCCTTACAGTTAAACGAGCCAATCACCTTTTAGATACAGACATCACCTGTCAATCAACTGTATAGCGCATGCGCATTAGCTTTACAAGCTGGGAAAATTGCGGGTTTTCTTTTTAGCGTAATATGAGGTAAGGAATCACAATGTATGATTCCAGTATTGTTAGATTTTATTGCTGATTTGAAATACGTTCTTTGATCGTAATCTTGACCAACCGTTTGTGAGATTTTGGTCTTTCTCCATTCATGTAGATAGGAGCTGCACTGGCATGACTGGAAATAGCATCACGAAAGAGTTCCAAAGATGGCCGACAGTGGACTGACATGCTAGAAAGACTTTGATCAAACTCACTCTGTTCAAATCCTTAAAACGTTATCGCAGCTAAAGCTAACTTAAAAGAAGGAATGAACAAATATACATGATTCCAGCCATCCTGAGACTGTGTAATTTATAGATCAATGCAGTTCTGTTCAGTCAAAATGTACTGGTATTCAGGAGTAATAAGGATAGATATTGGTATGCCATCAGGGTTGATGAAATACCATTTTAAAACCCCATTCCAACAAAAAATTGTTAAATAGGATAAACTAAATTGTCACTGAGTCATTATTGCACCAGGACAATGAGAAAAATCTGATGTCTGACAACATACACTCAATATATGGATAAACATAGAGAAATATGCACTTGTGTCTGGTATTACTCTGCAGAAGTACAGTATTACAAAAACATATATGTAATGTAATTATAAAGTGTGTGGATGTCAGAATCATAACACAAATTTGTCTTAATGACTTGGTATAAAATTTTCCGTAAACAAAGACACTTTAAACAAATAGCATGATGGCACAGAATTACTTTTTTGCTTTGTCGACAAGTTCTGTGAGTTGGCGTTGAGTCTTTAAGGAATAATCTGTGACCTTCTTTTGTGTTTAAGGTCCTGCCTTTCCCCATCTGTTTATTTACCAAACTATTATTTTAAGATCATTTTTAGTTTTGTAAGGCCATGCAATCAGAGGAAATTCACTAATTCACCATTTAATAGTAACATCTCTCCCTCTGTGGTCGGACTCTAATAAATGAAGTTAAACCAAACAAACCAGCATGAGTCAGTGGCTGTGTCTTGTTAGGCCGGGCCACTTAACAGGGGTCAAAGGTTGCTGTTGTGTTCTCAGACTTGACTTGCAGGCATCTATTGGCTTTTGATGGATGTTGTTCCTTAAGTGTGTAGGCTTTGGCCTCGTCCCCTCACATGCTACCGCCCCCTCACATGCTACCGCTCCCTCCCTTGCACTAAAGAGATCACAGGGGTGCAGCTGCTTCAGATGGCTTTGGGGTGGGGCGAGGGGGGCTGTCCCCTCACATGCTACCGCCCCTTCCCTCGCACTAAAGAGATCACAGGAGTGCAGCTGCTTCAGACGGCTTTTGGGGGGTGTGGGGGGGGGGGTTCTAGATCCTTCAATGAGGGAACAAAACCCTTTCAGTAACACACACACACTCAAGTTCACCCCTTACAACTGCCCCTATTTTCACACCCCTACAAAAAACATGTTTGACAAGTGGAGGGTGAAGGAGTGCACAGCAGACACATTTGCAGATTTCTTTAAGGTGAACGTGTCACGCACCAGGTCTTGAGTGCAAAAGTTTGTAAATATTTAAATATCTTTTTGAGTCCATCAGACTGTATAATGAGATCTTATATGTTAATAAAAGGCACTGGCAGACAAGAAAGCACCACATTTCACCTGTCAGTGATCTAACAACTGTAGTGGGCCCCTAACCTAACTTGCTGACTCAGCAAATTTTAACAACGATGGCTCTTCTTTTCTTTTGTACTAATGTCCTCTTTAAGTCCTAATATAAATTGGCATTAAAAATTCAAATTCAAGAGATACTGTACATGCCTCTCACACCAACAGGAAACTTACAAAATGGTTTAATCGAATTAACACTCAAGTCTTTTTTCATTTAATATATTTTCTATAGTTTTCTCCCTGTTGTGTGTTTTTCAAGAGTTGTTTGAGGTGAAATCTGAAGCCAGATTTTTTAATTTAATTTTGAGAGTTTTCAGCTATGAATTTAGTGTGCCTGGACTTCAGTAACAACCTTTTTGTTGTCAAACTCAACTTGCATTATGAAAAAATGCATGACATGGTACATGAGTCCTGAATTAAGAAACTTAGTCAAGAGTATGATGTAGCTTGCTGTCTAAAATGTGCTGTCAGACAGGGCCTTAAACATGGGGCTAATCGTGTATTTCTCATACATTTTGCATTGTAAGTGCAAATTTAACTCATATTAAGTGTGAACTGTCAACAAAACTGGCCCTATACATTTTTGAAAGGACTTTGACAGTGTGTATCCAGTCACATACTCAGAAATACTCCAAAATGCTTTGTGCCGCATTGTATCTAACCACTGATTAACTGGAGAAAATATATATTTTTATTAGGTTAATGTCTTACAATAAAATAACAGCTCTACAATATTTATACCAATTTAAACTCTAACACTTTTCTCTAACGAAGTTGGGGTTCATGCTAAATTTGCTATTCGCCATCTGCTATGTACACATGTAACGTACATGACATTTAATTTCATTGTTGGTTACAGTCCTCACGAAGATTCTCATAATGATTAAGCCATGCAGGCATTTGTAGAAGTTTAGATAAAATATGTTAGATTGTCAATGTTGTAAAAGTGTCATTGTTTAGTGCCGATAAAATTAGCTTTTTTTAGAGCCTTGATGTCTCTGACATCATATCAAAAGGCTGTTAGTAAGCATGAAATGGGGTAACCCTTGTGTTGGCATCTCCATAAATATATTTTTGTGTGGATATCAGTGGGCAGCGTTAAGATTTGTCCGTTCAAGTGTGTCACAAAGCATTTGCTGAGAAAAACCAGGTCATATTCCCCTCTTTCTGTGCAGAATGGATATTTTACAGCACCGCTGAGACTGAACTATCAGTTTGCATAGGGCGTATGCAGAGGAACACCTTACATAAGTTTCTCTATAGGGAGCTGGCAGGGAAGTGGTGGATGAAATGGCTTAAATGACAAGCATTAGATAGCCACGGGCTACTTTTTTATTTTTCGAGGCTTCGGCTTCTGGTCTGTTCATATCTGTACGATTTGAACGCCTTCCCTCACTTGGCAGAGGCGCGCGGGTTTCTTTTCGAAATACTTACACACGGATTTTAACGTGCAAAAACAGAGAATGCAAGATTGTTTCGTATCGTTCTGATGGAGAGGAAAAAAAATCTTTCTATCTCCCACCTTCAAACCGCTCTCCAAATCCATGTTCGCATGCGCATGCGTGCTGGGGGCGGCTCTTACCGATTTGAACTAGGAGAGTCACTTTCGGCGCCATTTTCGAGTGAGCGGCGATAACATCAACACTGAGAGCGCGGATGGAGAGACAGTGCGCGCGACGCTTCGTCTTAAAAATATAAGACTTTGTATCCGAATGTGGAAAAACAACACGATAGGACCATATCGGAAAACAAAATCGCCTGACTTCTGGTACGGACGACCACAGAAGTGACCATTACGTACCGATTATGGAGCCGAAGGAGAAAAAGGGGGGCTATCGTTTTCAGCTGCGTATATAGAAAATCGGCGATATATTTAAAAAATAATAAATAAAAATAGCGCTGGGTGCGAGGAAAAATATAGAAAAATTCTGGAAAATGCTGCAGGGTCCTACGATTTGGATTCAGCAAGGCTGCGGCGAAGAATGTGTCATTTTGGTGTTTTTTCACGTCGCTTTTTGAGCGGGAGTGACAGACGTGCTGCTGGCGCAGATACACGCAGTTCAGATGCATCAGACACTGAACTCGGAACAGTCTGAACCGGTAAGATATCTCAAACTCGCCGGGTTTGTCATGTAAAAATGACATTTATTGCTAATTCGTATAATTGTTGTGAAACTGTCTTGAATTACGTTATTTTGGGAGGGGGGAAATACATTTGCGCCATTTTATGCGTCCAGCCTCGAAAGCCTGTGAGGATGAATAAAAGTTATTCGCAATAAAAGTGAGTTTGTTGCATTATGACCTGACGCTGACACAATGGAACGCGTTCAGTTCAGACGTCACAATGTAATATTCGAACTAAGTGTACAACAAGAATTTAACAGTTAATGTAACTTAGTGTTACATGTCAAATGTGTTAATTTATCAGCCTACTAGGAGGTACAGACTTCCAAATAGCATCAGATTTAGGCTATTTTGTGTGTGTTGACAGAGCGCGAGGAGCTGGAAGAGAAGAGAGATCATTGCTTTTCAGCTTTTCTTGGAAATGTGAATTGGAGTTCAGCAGTATGGTTGCAAGCACGGGAATTTCACCTTGTTATGTAAGTTAGTGGAATTACATGTGCCCCCGTTTTGATTATAGGCCTATTTTATTTTTATTTTTTCACAAAATAATCTACAACATATAGCATATTTATTTTTTAAACTTATTTTCAAAGTTTATTGTAAGTTTTCAGCAGCACTACTAACCATTTTAATGAGTGTCAGAAGCAAGGTTTACATTCCTGAAACAAAAAGCAACTTTTTGTGCATTTTTTGTACTGAACTGGATGGAAAAGTAAGCCTTAAACTTCTGTGGGGGTGGAATTGAAAATGTAGGCCCATGTCTGTTGTAGAATTGCTGAGTTGTGTGTTTCTCTCCTCACATTCAGTCTGCATGTGTATTGGATGTCTCTGGGAGGGCGTGCCACACCTGGAGATTCAAATGAGGCTTGATTTTTATAATATTGATAATTTTTTATATATTAAAGCTATAGACAATGAAACCAACAGACTAACAAATATAGGCTATCTTAAGGTATCCAACTGTTTTAAAATAGATTGTACCTCAAACGTCACTCAGCTATTTCTGCATTTGACATGAACAACTTTAGAAAAAAACTTTGCAGTTGCCATTATTCCCCCCTGTAGCTCTTTAAACCGCCTATAAGAACATATTCAAAATATTCTATTTCAGACTTGTTAGTTCCATTTCTGAAAGCCTCCTTCGGTTTTATCTTTCAGAAAGGACCTTTTTGCTGTGTGTGTTGTCCACTCACTCTGCAACAATATTTTTGAGGCCAAGTGTGATTTTAATCAGAATTGAAATTGATATATCTTTGGTTATCTCTCTCTACAGTGTCAAATTGATGATATTGTTGCCTAGTGGGACTGTGTGGATTTTTCTGCACTCACTGCACATTGTATTGTAGTTCAAATGAGCCACTGAACAGCTTTAATAATTGCAAGTTTCAAGGAGAAACTTTGATCACTTGAGCATCTATAATTCATGGTGTTCTGTTGGTAGTTGTACTGCAAAATCAAACTATCCATGATTTTAATGTAGGCCTCTAGTCTTTGCACACACTGCTGTGTAAGTGCTCAGTCACCGTTGTCTTGTAAAGAATATTTTTTCCAAACAAAAAAAAATGTAGACAGAGATCTCTTGGGAATTTCTTAAATCTGTCTGTATCTGTACATAATTATATAATTACAAAGTCAGAACTTTGTAATTGGCGTGTATTAAAGTGATTTATTGTAAAAATGGTTATAGCCAGTGGACTACTTGCCAATTTAACACATTCTGTATGTGCATTCATGAAAAACCATCACTTTAATTTAATAAAACACAAACTGAAAAGAGACACTTTAAATAGATTATTACAGTTAAACATAATTTACATACATACACACACACACACTTTTTTTGTTGTTGATGAAGTTGGATATATTTAAGTTGTAGTATGGCTTTCAGTCGTCTACAATAAGAAAAATATTGTCATGGTAATGAGCTTCAGTTATTGCTTGTCCAGTCACAACAATGACACCTATACTTTAACCACTGAATGCTGAGTCTGTCTCCAACCAGCCTCCTCATTCACATCACAAACAAACTTCTCTAAACACAAATAAAGAAAAACATATTTTTTAGATAATAATACTAATAGAATAGTCAGATGTAGAAATAATATAGAGTAGAATAAAATAACTAATTCATTTTCCAGACATTTCAAGGTCACACTAGTAGCATCTATGGTTGGTGTGACAACAAAAAATGCTTTTTCCCCCCGTGTGTGTGTGTGTGTGTTTATAACTGCATGTCAGAGTGTAATTGTGGTCATGAGGTGATCCGTCTACATTGTGGACGAGCAGAGGCTGGACACGACAATGATGACCCACTTTATATTAGTTTGTCTTCAAGTTAGGGCTAAAGGTTACACAATTATAAAGGGCATGTGTTTTTGTGATATCAGACAGCCTGAAAATGTTTGATGGTGTGTGTTAAAATAAGGATAATCCCAAAAGCATACCAACAAGACCTAGATTAATATGCATGCAGAGCCCACGTCTTAATTTGAAATAGTGGTGTATTTATTTGTATTTTATTAAGTTTAGGATAGTGCTATATGTTATTGCACATACATAAGTACTTGACACTAGAATATAATGTATTCAGTAACTAGAAGTAACTTTTTAGAAAATGCGACACTCCACAAGTTTTTTTTTAAAATCTTTTTTTATTTATTTAATTATTGGGGGGAATCCTCAAGGTCAGAGATAATGTTTGATATTATCACTCAAGGCCACAAGCCATTATATTAGGACTGGGGGCAGGTTGTTATGTTTTATTAACAGTGTATTATTTTGTATAACATTAATCTGCCCCTTTAAGCTCCATTTGCTGTATTTTAACCCAGTTGCAACAATTTTGTTCCCAAGAACAAATTCACAGAATTTTGGCCTGATAACCTTTGATCTTTGTTAGCGTGCTTGTCCTTTCTCGTTGTGCCTCTATGACCATGACATATTAGTCACAATCATGATAGTTCATTATGACTTAGTAGTTCATTATGACTGGTATCACACAGAAATACACTGCATGTGTTTCCCATCAAATATAAAAGGATTGTAGACTTGTAACCTCTTGGCCCCAGTCCAAATGGAAACCCTTATGTCTGTTTGATAGTAGCAATGCCTGTCACACAACTAAGACAGCTGATCCTGTTGGTCCCTGTGATAGCTTTATTTCCTGTTACTGCCTTGCGTTAATGGTTATGTAATATTGCATTTGACTCAGACCCATCCCACACTATATGAAAACTCTGTATATGTGCAGAGCCTGAGAAGTGCTTCCTGGTTTTGCTCTAATCGTTATTTTTGAATGCCTCAAAACATATTTAATTCTACTAATTTCCTCAAATGGAGGTAAATATTTTACCCCCAGTTTTCTCAAGTTGTAGGAATTCCATAATACTTATTAAGGTTGGGACTTTTGTTCTCACAACAACAATAAAGCTATAAATTGTAAATAACATGTAGTCCATGTTTAAAGATAGTCTTTACATTTTTGTGGTTTTGTACTACACATGAATTTTCTCAGGCTTCATCACTGGTGATATCCGTATTGTTTTTACAGGTTTTTTTTTTTGGAGTTTCACATTGGGTAATGCTTTGGTTTGGGATGTGGGGCTGTGCTTGTTTTTATAGTGCCATATTGACTTCAAAGGGAGATCACATTTTCATATTTTTAGTGTCAGTAGCTTCTGCAGATAATGTAACAGGCCTGCACTGTTCTATCTTATTGTTATATTGTCATCTCTTTGCTCTAAAAATGCCTGTAAACATTGTAAAGTGACTATTTGAAGATTGCAGGACGGTCACAAAATGAGTTTGAGGTTTCTGTTGTTTTTCTCTCCCTTTGTGTTAGCTCAGTTAGCCACTTAGTTATAGTGGGGCCTCCAAGATTCAAGGAGGTTGGTTGATGTTGTCTGTAGTAAAAGTAGAGAAATAAGAAAGATTTGCTTGCATTCTGTATTATCGTGAAACTCGAAGGTCAGTGTGCAAGCTTTAGATTAAATAAGTTGTTTGGAAACCGATCAGTACAAAACAGGATTTTTGGGCCTAACTCAGGCCTCTGTTTGTGTATGTTTGTTTGCCCGCCCAGCAGGATCAGAAGCAGTGTGAAAGGGCGTGTATATCTGTGTGTCCATTGTAAATGACAATTTAGATGTGAAACACAGAAATAAAAATCTCGATCTGAGTGTCAGTTACAAAGCTATCTGCTTGGAGGAACACAGTGCCAGCCGAGCTCCTGATGCCAAACACCAGAGTGCTGCCAGGGGTTGCCCCTATCTGAAAAATACAAAGGCAAATGCACTTGTTATGGGGACTGGTACTGTTTTTTTTTTATTTTTTTATTTTTATGCATTTCAAGTATTTGATATGTTTTACGACATTGGTCCATACACTACAAAAAAGCAATATAATGTTTATGCTGGCCTGCCACACTTTCTAAAAAACATCAAGCTTTTTAAATAAATTATACAGAGCTACCAAGTGCCATCTTTAGTGCCAATTAAGGATCAGGAATGTACTGTGTTAAAGACTAACCAAAAAATACAGTGAATTAAAAAAATAAGTGAAATGATTGCAAAATAAAAATATTCAGCTCACATATGTAGCATACCCTATTCTTTATCTTTTAGTTGTTTACATTATATTGGTTACATCTTCCCACCATTTTGAAAAATAATTACAAACAATATGTACTTACACTACTCGTAATTAAATTTGAAGTAATTTGCATTGCGACTTCTATTATGCATGGCAGTGGAGCAGAAATAAAAAATAATATAGAAAAATACTCTGGTTGTGCACAAAGCTGAAGAAATGTTGTCAATGGTGTGTAAAGTGAGATTAAAAACATCAGATTTGTTTTCTTTAGGTACAGGATTTATTGATTGCATCCCACTGACAGATCTTGTGTTTATATGTGTATTTTAAAACACTCGTGTGTTGTTGTACCCCCTTCGCTTGTAACTCGTGTAAAAGCAGTGAAATTATGGGAGCAGCTTCCCCTTTCTGTGGTAGGAAGTGAAGGTTTCTCTGCTAACTTCTGGCACACAGAGTTATAGGGAACAACACATCTAGCTAGTCTCGTAAAAATATACTAATCAGAGTAATCCCGTTACATCACCTTGCTATTAAATTTGGTTAGCAAATTAAGTATTTTATTTTTTGAGAATATTCTTTTTTATCTTGGCTCAAATAATACATCAGTGTAATGTTCAATGCACAGTACTTCAGTGTATCAGTAAATCTTATTTAGTCTAATGATCTTCTAAGCTGGTGAAATATCTGTCCACTCTCTAAATGTAATTCCCCATAATATTCGGACACTGTTTTTTTTTTCTTTTTCTATTTGAAATGTTCATTGCTGCGAGTCATTTCTGCCTGCATCACATCATCTATGAGCCTTTTATGCTTAAATTTATTGGCTGTTTGTAAAAGAACCCAATCTTGTGTCTTAAAAAAATTAAAAGGGTTTTATTAGTTCAAAATTAATGTAAATGGTTGCTATAAAATGAATTTCTAGTTTGATGTTGCTCAGTAGTTAGGCCAAAATGATGACTCATCATTTTTTTTATTACTATGCTTAAACTGTATTTTCAGCTCCAGTTTTTTTTTTGTTTTTTTTTTAATTGGGCCTTTTAAAAAATTGAATTTATTTGATTATTATCTGCATTACAAAAATTTCACATAAAATGTCATATGCGTGTGCTTGAGGTTTGAATTTCTTAATCTTAGTATCTAATGGACATGTGGTTTCTTTAACTTTTATTAAATTGTTTTTTTATAATGTTTTAAAAAATAAATATTTTGTAATTTGTATAAATCTTCATAGCTTTGCAACATTTCTGATGTCATTTAACGGAGAATGGTTTCCTTTTCACACACATATACACACACACACACACACAAATGTGAAGCCACACACCCTGTCATTTAAGAACATTTCTTCAAACCGAAATCTACCACAATCATTTCAATAATTCGCATAATATACAACCACAAAAAAATGCAACAGTCCACTCAAAAATACACTGGGTGCTATATAAAGGGAATATTTTTGTAGTTATTCCTGTAATTAGTTTAGGAACCTAAAAGTCAAAATATGTGCTTCATAAATTTATTTTTCTTTTCTCTAAGGAGAGGAGTCCTTGTAATGCACGCGTCATGAAAACGAGCTGTGACAAAGTCAAGCGACTGTAAGTACACTTATGATTAAAAGGTCTTAACTTTTTGTTTGCCTATGAAAATTCACCCGTATTAAAAAAAAAAAAAAAAAAAAATAGCTTTGGATAAATTATTTTCTCAAATGTGTAAAAGAAAATAGCAGTTTAAACAAAAATACAAGATTGTTATATACAAGGAAAAAATTAAGAGAAAGAGTACGGCATTCAGATGGAACAAACATCATAAGTAAATATTATAATGTGGTAGGTTGCAGGCTTTTGTCAGTGAACACTTATTTTTTAATCAGATGTCCATGGGGCCCTTTTCATAACCTGTAATTTTACCCTGATAGACAGCAGATGCTTCACTGTCCTACACCAAAAGTTTATTGTCAGTACTGGTTCACCTGGTACAAAAGCACACGAGTGTACACTGAATGTAACAGAAACCTGGGTGTGTTTCACAAAAACAGCTATCTTCAGAAATAGATCAGGGTAAATATTGCATGTTAGTCATGCTTCAAATTTTTTGCATTATTAATAGCCCACTTATTTTGCAATTTAAGTTATTTAAAATTATTGCTGTCACCCTCACCGCATAAGAGTCATTTCAAAGATAGTTTTGGACAAAACAGAATGAAACTCTGTTGTTGAGCTTACTCATATGGTTCTTTAAAAATTGATGTCCTGACTCATTATGTCTCTGAATTTACTTGCAGATCTTATATTGAATATGGAAATCATTTTATAGCCAATTCAAATTCAGTTAGACAGCTAAAATAATTTGTTTTCCCCTAACTGTCTGAACAGTCATAGGCTTTCTGAAGTTATCACCATTTGTGAAAAAAAACCCAAATAAAAGGTTTGTATAAAGTGACTTTATGTAGGTGCGCACTTACCTCTTAATGATTTACTTAGAGACAAGCAGGCATGTAGGTTGTGTAGGAATGTGAATATATTTTGTTTCTCACCTTACACTCAGAACAGGTACCCTGTTACCACAATCTGCCAGAGACTTAAGACTATGTATGTAGATTTTGTGTAGGATGTACTTTCCATGAACATCAAACCCATCTCTGTAGAATAGAAATGTGCTGTTAAAAATTAAAGGTTATAATTTTCTTTAAAAATTTTTGGGGGGTGCAATAATGAATGTAACTTTATACAAATATATGGGCTATGATGTGATGTATAGAAAAGGATGCTCACTTAAATTTAGCATTTCTCAAACTGAGCATTTCATGATGTAACTGTCAAACTTGGAAAACAACAGGGCAAGAAAATTATACATTTGACCTTGAGATTGCAGATAGGCAAGCAGTCAGCTCTTTCAGGGTCCAATTTCAGACTACAAGGAAGAACAGTCTTCATATGGATCCTAAAATATTTAAAAACAAATTACACTTGTACTTTTTAATACGTGGTAAGATTACTGATCCATGTCCTGCTGCATTTGCATAGCAGATTCAAACAGAAGTAACAGCCCACAGAGACTTGAGGATATCTCGCGCTATAATCAAAACTGCTGTTTGTTATTTTATTCCTATTTTTGCAACACCACTGTTGTAAGCAAGCGCAGATCTTTTCTTTAAAAAAAAAAAAAAAAAAAACTTGTCATTCTGGCAGCATTTAACTATAATATCTGGCCAGATTGATATTTAGAACTCCCTTGTTTTTTTTATCTTATTTTCAGGTTGAGAAACGCGGACCGTGAATGTGCGGTTGTGTGGACGCGCGCCTCGCGTGAGTGGGCGCGCGCGCGCGCTCTGTGCGGGACTTGTCGGTACTGTAGCAGCACAGAATGGTTTGTGAGTTATAACGGAGGTGCAGGCCGTACTGTGCTGCGGCAAGAGCGACAGGACAGACGCTCACTTCACATTCAAACGGGTGAGAGAGAGGAAGGGAAAAGTAGACAAACAGCAGCAGCAGCAAGACTACGCCTGTATGTGAGACTGTGAGTCTCCTGAACTTGGCCGTGTGACTTGACTGGCTGCCTGGCTGTAGCAGCACGTAAATATTGGAGTCAAAGCACTAGCGAATCCTCCAGTATTGACCGTGCTGCTGGAGTTAGGCGGGCCGTTTACCGTCCTCCGGGGTCCTTCATCTCTTCAGGAAAGCACGAGAAGTACGGTTAATTAACGATGTATGTAAATGCCAGTGTTTTTTATTTATTTTTTATGCTATTATGTACTGTGTACCTATGACATTACAGTTTGAATACCAAGTTTGATATTAAATTATTATATAACAAACACATTTGAATCTGCTTTAGGTAAAATCCATCTCTTTAATTATTCATTTATAGTTATACTCATATTTTTGTCGTGATTTCATTGTTGATAAATTTATGTACATGAACAATGCAATAAAGGAAAACAACATTAAAAACATTACAATGAGAACAACTGTATCAAGCCTAATTAATTAGTCAGTAGTTATGTATGCATCTGAAGATCCTCTCAAATAAACGAATCTACCACAGTTATGTCGGTTAAACTCAAAATGGTAATCGTTAGCAAACATCAATAGGCCCATATCTGCATTCACATGATCTTAATAATGAGCTGTTTTTTGAGTGTGATCCTCAACCCACATGTATATACAACTTATAATAATGAGCACTTTAATTATTAATTTTCCGGGTTTAATTCAAGTTAAGCTAAATCGACAGCATTTGTGGCATAATGTTGATTTCCATTCGTTCCTCCTTTTAAAAAAAAAAAAATATCGAGGTTACAGTACTTAAAATGGGAGTGAACGTGTCCGATTTTTGGAGGGTTTAAAGGCAGAAATTTGAAGCTTATAATTTTATAAATGCACTTACATTAATTCTGTTTAAACTTGTGTATTATTTGAGCTGCAAAGTTGTTTAACGCGTCATTTCTACAGTCATTTTAAGGTTTGTTGACATTACATCGTAATGGAAACGAAGTTGTAAAATTAGCTATAACTTTACACAGAAAAGGTTTTTAAGTGATTTTATCACACTAAAATATTTACATTCATATCCTTTATGTCTTTTGGACATTTGAAAAAGTTAATATTTTAACATTAAAAATAGGCCCCCATTCACTTCCATTGTAAGTGCCTCACTGTAAGCTCGAGTTTTGCTTTTTTTTTTTTTTAAATAAAAGTTGGAACGACACGAAATTATTTTTGTGGTAATCAACATAACGCCACAAATGCTTTCGATTGAGCTGAACTTGTATTGAACCCAAAACATTCCTTTAACTGTCCTGAACGAAGTTAAATCGATCAAGCAGTTCTAAAATATGTTTCATATTCCAGTGTTGGGCATCGATACTTACTGACATCAATAATATACCTTCCATCTTTATTTTCACACGTTGCACTCTGAACAACGCAGCATCGCCATCTTCTGGGAAACCTTGAATAGCTTGAGGTTTTCACATCGACTCCTTTTCTCCTTTTAAGTTAGGATTTAGGGGAGGGGTGCTGACAGAATCACTTCGTGGATCGGCCCCTTTTGGTACTTTGCGCTGTTTGTTTTGATTCCCGCGTTTCTTCTCGGTAAGGGTCGTTAATATCAAGTATATTTACACTCCCTCTCCGTAACACTCGTTACCCTCGGGCGAAACTATGACGGAAACCATCCTTCAGAACTATGTCCACCAACAGGCCAAGAACATTCAGAAAAGTTTTATCTGGATCAATTGCACAGCAATCTGCCAAATGGGCATAGGAAAGATGCCAATGTATTGGGGAAATCAAACTTTTGAGGGTACTTCAACTGGCATTGCCGAGACATCCACATGGCCAAAAATCACAGAGTTGCATCTGCCCTGAATACATTTTTAGTCCAAATTAAAAACGCATTTAGAATTGACTTCAGAACATTGTCAACCCAAAAATATGGCCACACAAAGACCCGCTTGTTTCAATGCACCTGAACCCGAACCTACAGGGCAGATTTCTGCTATTCATCTCAAGGATGGATGGCGAGGTTTGGTGGCGATGAATCGTATTTTTGGTCATTATGTAAAAAACTTCTAGCCTCCAGTCCTTCTAAAGTTGAGCTGCTGGATGAGAAGACTTTGAAGAAACTCTGATTATCTTGGATGGTGAAGTGCAACTCCAGGACCTCACATTGCTTATGGCAGTTGTTCCTACTCAAAAAAACATCAGATGTGGTTGAATTCAACCTCACGCAACAGTCTTTTCATGCTGACCAAGTAATTTGTCCACTTCTCAGGTAAGAATAAATAAAATGCCCAATCCCTTTCAATAAACACCTGCCCTGCTGGAAAATCCAGCTCAAGCTGGTAGCTGTGTTTTGGAGCATGGTAGCCGGTACAAGCTGGTCCAAGTAGGTCCTTAGCTGGTTGACCAGCTACCATGTTCCAAAAACCAGCTTGACCACCATGAGTTGGTTTGACAAGCTGGTAGCTGGTTTCCCAGCTTGGACCAGCTAAAGATCAGCTCATGACCAGCTAGAAACCAGCTACTATGTTCCAAAACATAGCTACCTGCTTAAGTTGGATTTTCCAGCAGGGTGGCCATTTAAAAGATTAAAATTTGTGTTTGAAGCATCCAGGATTCGTGCTTCACTTGAGTTGGATATCTCCATCTTGCTGACACTTGATTGGTGATTCATTCTCCAACATAGAAACAGTTTAAACCCTGACCTCCTATTATTATTTTATCTACTCATTCTCATAATCTCACTTGGTCTACTGGATATTTGATTGCTACTACATCAATGGTACACAAAAGGTGGCCTATTGGATGTTAAAACGGCTCTTTAACAGATGCGCCATTTATTCTTAAGGGCTATATAAGTTTGAATGTATATACATATTTTTAAACTTCCCCAACTGTAGGTTGCCAAACAAGTCATTTTGTTCGTAAAAGTCAACGGAGCTGTCTGTTGGGTTCCTTCGAAAATCTGTACTGAGAGAGAGGAAAAAAAAAAAAAGATTAATGAAGAGGAACTGTGCACGAAAAGCGTAAAGATTACAGGCATAAAGTTCCTGTCAGTCCATGCTGATAAAAGATCAATATTTATAGTCATTTTATTCCATGTCATTTTGATTGGTCAATGGTCAATAATGATTATGTAAGCAGTTAGTTTCATGGTAGGCGAATAACGGAAAAAGGCCTTGGGGGAAAAAATGGCGCCATTGGTACTGGTAATTTCTGGTATCTGACATTGTTTTCTCTTCTACAGCAATTGGATTAAAATTGAGTAGTTATAACATGAAAGCAAGAAAACACCCCTTATTTGATATAACCTTGACAGGCTTTTGACATCACCTCCACCTCCATTACATTAGCAGGTACTTGCATTACAATGTTACAAAATTGTAGAATATAAACATGACTGTATCTGCTGTCAAACCACGCAGAAATCAGCATGGGACAAAACAGGGCAGAAACTACGTCACTTTCTTCTGCTCTTACGTCACACCTCTCTCATGTTGATGAGACTCAGCAGTAGGTTATTCTTTCCCCAGGCTGAAAGACAGCTAAATACTGGACTTCAAGATATGCACTGAACACTCTCTGGAGCGGAAATTCATAGTGCACCCAAAAGGGCTGCGTAATTTTTTTCTTTTCTTTGTGAATGTGCTATTCTTGGCAGGTGAGGCGAGGTCGTACCCGGTAATTTCCACAGAAACATCATTTGGAGTGTCACAGCTGACCTACACGAGAAATGTGATTGGACAATTCTGAAAATAACGGTTTTGTTATCATTCAAAAGATCAGAGGCACGCAAGACACGCGCGCTCACGTTCAACGCCACATTGCTGATTTTAACTAGTATATTGCCGTAGGTTAACTGAAAAGAGACTATATTTCACAATATAACGTCACATCATCTATGTCATCACCTGCATCTCAAAAGCACTATATGGGAAATCCGGTAAAGTTATTTGAAGTCTGTGCCCTCTACAAAAAGTAATTAATTAAAATGTTCTCTCGTGATGACAAGATGGTATTTACATATACATAAGTAAACTTATCTTAACCGAAATCAGAAATGGAAAGAAAGGTCGTCAGGGAGACCATGATGAAATATTGTGCCCACTTTACCTTCTTTCGGTCCTTTTACCTCGACATCTGCTTATGAGTCACCCAAAGGACGTGGACGTTATGTTAGTAAGAATAAATAGTTTCTACAATAATGCAGTAATCCCATAAAAATTATGCATGTTGGGCAAAGCAGTTCCACCGCATAAGTGCGAACACATCACGCGCTCTTTTATTGGATAGAAACCGCGCGCGCCAGTTACCAGGGAGCTCCGCAAACGCAATCATGGCGCTTGTTGCTGTGCAGATTTCAACACCACCGAAATTCAAAAACAACAAACTAAAGTCAATAACCATGTCAAACATGACTGAAAGTAACACACACAAATTATCCAAACATTCAAGTTAAACGAGTCTTTGGGGTGAAGGTAAAAAATATAGTAATACGGACAGAGACGAATATTTTTCGTTTTTGTCAGCAGTTGGTCAGATGTAGAGGCTCCCTAACTTTTCGAGCGGCGAGGTTGTTGCTATGCAAAACTACACAGTTGTAACTGAGTGGTAGAGAGCAGGTTAAAAGCAGTTAAGGTCACATCGATTCTGATCAGTTTAGCGTTCTCACTCGCACACTGTGGCCAACGACGGAAAACAAATTGTGTTACATGGCCAAAAGAGACCACACGAAGTCTCAATTAAGTGACAGTATTTTCGCGTGTTAATATATCCGGTTTCCAGTCATAGTGGTTTAAGTTGATCTCTTAAAGAAATATTTCGGGTTCATTACAAGTTAAGCTCAATCGACAGCGTTTGTGACATAATGTTGTTTACCAAAAAAATAATTTCGACTCGTCCCTACTTTTCTTTAAAAACATTGAGGCACTTACAGTGGAAGTGAATGGGGACCAATTTTTGTAGGGCAGAAATGTGAAGCTTATTACTTTATAAAAGCACTAACGTTAATTATTCTGTTAAAAATTGTGTATTCTTTGAGTTGTTTAAATCGTCATTTTTACCATCGTTTTAGGGTTTGTTGACATTAAATCGTCATGGCAACAAAGTTGTAAAATTGAACTTAACTGTACAAATAAAAGGTTATTTTTATCACACTAAAATCATGTTAACACACATATTGTTTATGTCTTGTGGCTATATTTTTAAAACAGTGAGTATTTTAATGTTAACGGATTGGCCCCATTCACTTCCATTGTAAGTGCCTCACTGGAACACAGATTTTTGCTTGTTTAAAAGAGAAGAAAGCAATTCAAAATGATTATTATTATTATTATTATTATTATTATTATTATTATTATTATTTGTAATCAATATTATGCCACAAATGCTGTCGATTGATCTTAATTTATATTAATCACCGAATATTCCTTTAATAGTGCTCCCTCTTTCGGTCACTAGAGCTCGCTGTTGAGCTTTCTTGAAAATAAGAGAAAACCTCCCACCACGGCAGACTGTTCCACGTCATATCCGGTTCCCTATACGGACAATGAAAATGACCTCCGTTGATTTGGAGCACAAATAATCTCATATAGCAAATAAATAGCGCATAACTACACAGTTTAGCTTTTATGATATTATTGTCATAGAGACACCATCATGGCGGCTTTGTTTTCATGTTGTTTCGGCTGTTGTGGAGGCGGTAACAGTGGCCACGTAACACTGAAGGAAATGCCCACGGTTCAGCTGGACACTCATCACATGGGTGAGTGATATGATTTCCGATATTGTATGTTTCGTCTCCATACAACGAAATGTTATGATAGATTTGAATACATGACAGACAGATGTACGCCAACCCATTACCCTGTGGTTTGACATATGGAAAGATAATAGTCAAGTAATTCAGTGGGATAAGGCACAGGTGCTGTGGAGAAATGCAGGGCGAATCGTAATGTAGCACATTTGAAAATAATTAGTGTGGAATTAACTGCAATATCGGTGTATATTATTAGGGCACTGGTCAAGTACACAAAACTTTTGTGGTACCAAACAGCTTTGGCCTAATTGAATTGCTATGTGTGCTTTGTATTTATTGAGACAGGGACTCATTGCCTGACTTTTGCATGATATTTCAGGTACTGATGTTGTCATTGTAAAGAGTGGAAGACGCATATGTGGAACTGGTGGCTGCATTGCAAATGCTCCTCTACATCAAAACAAGAGCTACTTTGAATTTAAGATTCAGTCCACAGGTAAGAAGGGGCATATTTAAAGGGATAGTTCACCCTAAAATGAAAATTTTCTCATCATTTACTTACTCTCATGCCATTCCAGATGTGTATGACTTTCTTCTGCTGAACACAAATTAAGTTATTTAGAAGAGTATCTCAGCTCTGTACTTTGAAGTGCAAAAAGCATACAAAGGCTGCATAAAAGTAATCCATACAACTCCAGTGGTTAAATTCATGTTTTCAGAAGCTATATGATAGGTGTGGGTGAGAAACAGATCAATATTTAAGTCCTTTTTTACTATAAATTCTGCTGCCTGCCCAGTAGGTGGCATATTCACAAAGAATCCGAATAGCCATAAAACAAAAGAACAACTTCTCTTTGGAGAAAAAAGTGCTTATGCTGTGTTCCAGACGAAGTCAGAGGTGGGAGAATCCGAGTTGAAATTTCCCACTTCCGACCTCAGTGCGTTCTAGTCAATCGCACATCATGGTTACATGAATACATGCCAAATGCATAAACACATGCACAGTTTTCCAGATGCTAGTTAGCTGGCTATCTAGTAGCTATTTCATGAGCAAAATTGGTGAAAACGTTGGCATTGATTGATACACAAAAAATTCTTCTTAACATTCTTTTGTACATTTATTGTACATTGCATATACAGACATTTCCTGCAGGGAGAATATGTAAAAGTTTTTTTTATGCTTCACAAAACCCAGCTCCATTTTATGCTCGGAGGTCACAACATCTTGGAAATGACATCAACTGATGCTACTCACTGAAGTCGGGGTGGATCGATCTACCCCGTGTTTTGCAAGTCGGATGTCCAGTCATTATTTTTAAGTCGGACTTGGGAAAATCCCGAGTTGTCTGGAACGCATCATTAAAAGGGCTGTTTGAAAGCTGAGGTTTGTAGTAAAAAAGGACTTAAATATTGATCTGTTTCTCACCCACACTTATCATATCACTTCTGAAGACATGGGTTAAACCACTGGAGTTTTAGGGATTACTTTTATGCTGCCTATATGTGCTTTTTGGGGCTTCAAAGTTCTGGCCACCATTCACTTGCATTATGGACCTACAGAGCTGAGATATTCTTCTAAAAATCATCGTTTGTGTTCAGCAGAAGAAAGAAAACCATATGTATCTGGGATATCATAAGGATGAGGAAACGATGACAGAATTTTCATTTTAGGCAAAATTAACACTTTAAGCAAGCACAGCATGTAAGTGAAGGGCATTTATTGTAACTGAGATTAAATCAATCAATAATTAGTCAATATCATGATGTGTGGCTGCAGTGAACTTTGCCCCCTTGCAGGTGTCTGGGGAATAGGAGTGGCAACTCGGAAAGCAAATTTAAACCAGATCCCTTTGGGCAGAGACACGCACAGCCTTGTGCTTAGACAAGATGGCACTGTGTACCACAACAATGAAGAAAAGAACCGATTACCTGCTAACAGCTTACCACAGGAAGGAGACATTGTGGTGAGTTTCTCATTCAAATTGTATTTTGTTGCTTTAAAAATTTATTGCGAAAAAATATCTGGATTACCTGCTGTACGTAAGCAAAATCGATTTTCCAAAATAATAAATGTGTGTTTTGTAAAGAGAGAAGCATTTTATTCTGGACTCTGACTCAGTTTGGGATTTGTTGACTATAATAATAAAGTTGTGTAACTGTATTTTTATAGACTTGCTGAGGCCAGCGCTGTATTGTGGACTTGGCATAGTATTACCAAACATTTTCGAATGAAATTAAAACATCACAAACACATTGTCACATCAAATGATATTGGTATACACAGTTTAGAACCTCATCTGTTATATGAGAGCACTAATGTTTAATTAATAATGGCAGCAGCTGTGAGGGTTTTCTTGATTGAAATCTATGCCATGTCAAGGACACATAATACCTGAGCTGATGATTCATGATTTTGAGTAAAACATTTATCTAATTTTCTGGTTTCTCCCATGTTTATGTGTGCATAGGGTGTTACGTATGACCACGTGGAGCTGAATTTGTACCTGAATGGGAAGAATATGAACTGTCCGGCATCAGGCATTAGAGGAACTGTATATCCTGTAGTTTACGGTGAGTGTTGTGGAGATTACACGCCTCTTCTGTGGGTCCCAGCCAGAGGTTGCACTAGAAAAAATCTTTGAGTTGTTACATTTCCATAATGGTCTATTTTTATCCACCATTATTGTTTTAATTTCATAAGTACTAGGGCTACTTACAGGATCGTAACATCTATTATAATGGTATAATGTTAAAACAATTTTTTTTTTTACTTTGCTGATTACGTGCAAAAAATTTGAAAAAGTGCGTACATACATGTACAAGTTCACGGAACTTTTTAAATGGGACACATAAAGTGTCACATATGAGAAACCCACACATCTAGAGCTCAGTTACAGGTACCCCACTAAAATAACTGAAAATTCTATTCTAAATGTCATGTTTGCGCTATGTCATACACCAACAATATGCCAATTTTTTTGCACTTTCTTTTTGTTCATGCAGTTACACACTGGTGTAATGCAGAAACAATTGGTTTAAAGAGACACGTATTACCAGGTAGAGTATGGCGATAACACCTGTCTAGTTGGGATTGGATCGCTTAATACCAGGCAATAAACAGGGCACACGCACACAGCGGTAGAGTGAGAGAGATAGTGAGGTCAAAACTGATGCACTAGGTTAAAATGGTTTTCTTGTTTCTTCTATATCTGTCTGGCACCAACAATCATGCCACTGTTGAAATCACTGAGATCACCTTTTTTCCCCATTCTGATGGTTGATGTAAATATGAACTGAAGCTCCTGACCCGTATCTGCATGATTTTATGCATTGCCCTGCTGACACACAATTGGCTGATTAGATAATTGCATGAATAAGTAGGTGCACAGGTGGTCCTAATAAAGTGCTCAGTGAGTGTATAGTGTCTAATAATGCACTGGCAATGCATTTAAGTTAATCTTGCCAATAAAGCTTGATATAAATTAAATCTGCTCATTTGATCTTATTATTAAAAAAAGTCTGCCAGAAAAGTTTGCCCAACTTTAACAGCATGTTTTTTGGCATATATACATATACTTGAATCATTGATTTCTACCTGTAAAAATGTGTCTAATTAAATATCTGCAAATCTGAAAATTTTAACATGCACATATTTAAATAATACAAAATCTGGTGATTCACCAGTTTCTTGCAAGTATAAAGTAAATATATTTATAATTATATTTTAATGTTTGTTTTAATGTACCATGATTAATCACAGAAAACTATACAATTAATTAAATTTAGTTAAATGTTTGTACTCTATTCACAGCCCTAGTTTTTATATATACAGTTTATGTAGACATCAACACACTTTTTCATTTGTTTATCAGTCCTTTGATTTTATGTAAATCTGAGCTAATGCAATATTTTAAGGAGGATTTATAACTTATTAGTTATTTTACTTATTAGTATATTACTTAAAGTTATTTATAAAATAACTTGTGTCTCTTCACAGTGGACGATAGTGCAATACTGGATTGTCAGTTCAGTGATTTCTACCATCCTCCTCCACAAGGCTTCCAGAAGATTCTTTTTGAGCAGCAGATCCTTTGAAGTTCAGGACGTGCTGTATATACACTAAAGATGTAGACCCCACGGCCGGGATTTGAAGTGCTATGTTTATGACTGACATCTACCTATTGTGTGGCTTTTGTGGCCAATTGAAAGGACTCATGTGAAACTGACGCATACCTTTCTGGCCACTACCAGTACTCATTTAAAAAAAGTCATCTAGATTTCCAGGTCTGTGCACTTTGATCTAAAAATGTCAAATCAGACATCAATTATTTTCGCTTCATCAAACACTGTACATTATATGTTGTATTAACAGTGTACCATTGTGAACAAATATGCATTTTTTTATGCTTTTTAATATGCTTTTTTTTTTTATTTAATCAAAAACTGTTCATAATTGGGCAAATTACAACTGACAGTCATGACTTTAAGATTTTATATTTTCTGCTTTTCAGCTGAACAAAGTGATACTGACTAAAAATACTGTTATAAACTGTCAATTTTATTGTCTGTCTGATGATGTTGATGCATTTAAAATACCAATGTTTAACTGCACTCCTGCCCACACAGTATACATGATAAGGTTTTTGAAGAAATGCACATAGATTTCATTGCCTTTCCATATAGCGTTGCTTGTGATGTACAGTACATTACGTCTTATATCAAGATAACAGTGTGTGCACAACATTCTGTGTGACTTGAGACATATTGAGATGGAAAGGTTGTTTACCTTTAATATTGAATGTTTTTTCTTGGGGTTGAATGATAAGTGATCTTAATTGTGATTAAAATAAATAAATATATATATATATATACTGTATATATAAATTAATAAAACTTTAAAAATTACAAATTCCAATAATATTCACAATATTATTTTTTAATATGGGTTTTTGACGCATAACTGTCCATGGAAATTTTTGATCATCAATATTTTAGGATAAAATGTATTTGAATATATAAGAACAAGTGGATTTCTACATTTCTCATCATTTTGAACAGCTTTGCCTTCACTGGTTAATTTTCAGTGGTCCTGCGGTGTGACAAATTCATTTTTAAAAGCACAAATATCCCATGGAGTCTCTGCTAAATTGAGGTAATAAAAGCTTCATGTGTAAAAAATGATAAAACATTTAGCAAAATGCTGTGTAAAATACTTTCAGTGGGAGCATAGGCCTTTAGCAGGTCACACCCCAGAACATTTTCACAAGTATGTCATGTCAACTTTTTCATGTACTAATCTAACAGGTCATTTTGTGTCTTGTTTTGTCTTTCAGTAATAAAAATGCTTTTTTCATTTGTGCATTATTTTTACCTAGTGTTTTTTCCCCTTAAAGGAATATTCCGGGTTCAATTCAAGTTAAACTCAGTCGACAGCATTTGTGGCATAATGTTTATTACCACAAAAAATTATTTTGACTCATCCCTCCTTTTATTTAAAAAAAGATAAATTCGAGGTTACATTGAGGCACTTACAATGGAAGTGAATACAGACAACTTTTTTAAAAAAAATTTTTCCTCATATAAAAGGTTTTACTTCAAAAGAAATGAATAGTAATTTTGAAACAAATGTATAAAATCATGACCACTCGTGAGATAAAGAGTTCAGTCATATCAGTAACATTATAAAAGCTCTTTTATTCTACATGGGGCAGGGGTGCCTTATGGGAGCAGCCATGTTAGAATCACATGACCAGCTGAATACTACCTGCTTAAGGCCCAGTTATACCTGATACTGGATGGGCTCGTGCCTGGTCGACCACGTTGCCTTTGTGAGTATACTCTTCTGACTGCAAGCGAATACGAATGTGTTTGTGAATCAAGAAAATCTGTCCGGCGCGCAGTCAGGCCACGGGGTCTGGATAATGATGAAATTTATATCACTCCTACTGTGCATGGAGTGATCCGCAAAACGGATGCGTGAAGTATACTTTGGCCTTTAATCTCAGCAACTGCCCTGTTATTGGACACTTTCATTCATGGATTAAATGAAATTAACCCTGGTTTACTGTGCATAGTGAATTTCTACAAAGGCATTTGTAATTGAAAACGACTGTGTAAGAATGATGCAGCATCCACGCCGCTAGGTGTCAGTGTAAGCTAATGTAAGCTACTTCAACAAACTTCAAAAAAATGACTGTGCACCTTTCAAGGCAGAAATGTGAAGCTTATAATTTTATAAAAGCACTTACATTCATTATTCTGTTAAAACTTGTATTATTTGAGCTGTAAAGTTGTTTTAGGGTTTGTTGACACTACATCATAATGACAACGAAGTTGTAAAATTAGATATAACTTTATGCAGAAAATGTTAGTAAGTGTTTTTATCATACTAAAATCATGTTAACATGCATATTGTTTATGTCTGGTGGCTATACTTTTGAAACAGTGAGTATTTTAATGTTTACTGATTGGCCACATTCACTTCCATTGTAAGTGCCTCACTGGAACCCAGATTTTTTTTTTTTTTTTTTTTTTTTAATGAGTCGAAATAAATGTTTGTGGTAATCAACATTATGTCACAAATGCTGTCGATTGAGCTTAACTTGTATTGAACCCGGAATATTCCTTTAATTTAACATTGTGAATATCTCGCATTTCAACAAACGTCATCTAACTGGCATGCAGTGTTGGGTGAGTTACTCTAAAAAATTTATGAATTACTAACTACTAATTATATCTTCTACAGCGTAATTAGATTACTGTACTAATTACTCTGTCTGAAAAGTAATTGCATTACTTATTACTAATTACTTTCAACCTCAACCAGATGTTAAATAAAGGATAGGCATGCAACTGTTCTTTTAATTCTTTCAAATAAATCATATAAAATCAAATAAATTATTCCAAAGAATGGCCAAAGAATTTAAGGGGGCTGCATTAAATTAGAAAACATATATTTTAACATTAGACGTTACATTTCGATTTTAAATTCACTATTGTTTTATACAGAATTGTTCTATAGTCTATACAGTATTTAACACAATTACATCTGAAGTAACTGTAATTAAATTACTGAAAAAATAAGAGTAATACATTACGTTTTTCTTCAATGAAAAAGTAATTTAAGTACAGTAATTAATTACTTAGTAATGCATTACACCCAACACTGCTGTCATGTCCATACAGCGTTTTAACCTATCTCCACATACGTTTTTGGCGTAAAGCTTATACAGGCAGGTCAGCTGAGCGAAATTGCGCAAGCTCTACGCAAACCTGTGCCCCACTGCATAATTAAAAGACCTTTAATTACGAACCCCTCCATGAAGTGGTGTTAAACTGTAGTATGCATCCTTAAAACCTGTTATTAACAAAATGTGTCAAAAATCTAAGTTTTATTACAAAAGGTCTGAGTGTAGCTCCTCCTCCCGTCTTGTCGGCTCCGCACCGCCCCGGTACACACACACACACGCACGCACACCGTGAACTCCCCCCTCCAAAGCGGAGCGGAGCTCTGCACGTCGGTTGGGACTACAGACACACACATACACACAGAGCCATGGCCGAAAACGCCGGCTTGGAAAACCATCGCATTAAGAGCTTTAAAAACAAGGGGCGAGATGTGGAGGTAGGTCCGCCGGAGACTTTGGACTCTGTGCATTTTATTTAAACGGGGTTTCGTCCTCCTGGGTTTGGTAGTTCTTATGGGTTTATGGTGTTTGTGGATCCAGCAACAGCAGCATCATGCGGAGCGGGCGCGGCCTACACGCAGGCCTCTTTAAACAAACATTTCCCTTCAATATTTACCGCGTCTTCGAGCATTACACACGAACGCGAGCCGTTATAACTGATGAATTAGGACTGGAATATTATTTAGGGGTCGTTTATTATCTTGTTTCCGTGGCGGAGCTGTTTATTTTCCATTTTAAGTGTCGCTGGGCCAAAAAACATGCCTGCGTGCTAGTTGTTAACTGATTAGCAGGCGACAGCTCTCTACCGTCTCTACCATTCCGTTTATGTGCTTTTCTCCTAAAGTATACTTTTGACATTAATGTGTGTAAGATAAGTGCCTTGTAAATCACCAAAAAGCCTGAAATATAACCTGTGAAACTTGATGTATGCGACAGAGACCGGTGTATTAGCTAGCTGGCTAGAACTGAACTACCCAAACATCTGACCTATTTATCGCTTGTTTAGTTGCACCACGTTAGCACAACCTGGTGTGTTTGAACCTAATGAACCTCTTCACGAATCAGAGCTGATTATGGTGTTTCATAAAGCTTATAAAATGTCATTTTGAAATGAGTGCATTTAAAATCTGAACACCACCTCAATCTATGACCTTCAGATCTTCAAAGCTTCAGTGAAAACCTCGTAACGTTAGTGTTCTTGGAAGCTTACCCTAATGTAGGCTGCATAAAAGCGACCTAGAACTTATAGTAAACCAAGATGATGGATTTTATACTAATGCCACAAGACTGGACATCTACCATTTGACATAGTAGCTGTTTCATCCTGGTGATTTAAGATGGATTACCATAACGAACATGTGTAACCAGTCCTGCTCGAGCCTCTCAGAGCGGGATTCAAACCGGCGTCTCCAGCATGGGAGGCAGGCATGCTAACGAGGAGGTTAAAGGCTACAGCCCCTAGCATCAGTCGCTAGTGCGCCTCTTGAGGCCTGGGGATTGAGGTTTACACACTGCACAACTACCTACCAGCTGCCACTGTTACACTTACCCCCCTAAACCTCACTCCCATCCGGGTCACAGCACCACTGTAACCGGTCCTGCTCGACCCGCACTGAAAGGGATTCGAACCGGCATCTTCAGCATGGGAGGTGGGTGCGCTAACGAGGAGGCTAAAGGCTACAGCCGCTAGTGTCATTCGCTAACGCGACACTTGAGACCAGGGGATTGAGGTTTACACACTGCACAGCTACCTACCAGCTGGCTACCATTACACTCACCCCCCCCAAACCTCACTCCCATCCGGGTCACGGCACCATTGTAACCAGTCCTGCTCGACCCGCTCTGAACGGGATTCGAACCGGCATGATCACTGTCCAGTATGGGAGGCTGGCGTGTTAACAAGGAGGCTAAAGGCTACAGTTCCTAGCATCAGTCGCTAGCGCGCCTCTTGAGGCCAAGGGAGTAAGGTTTACGCACTGCACAGCTACCTACCAGCTGGCTACCGTTACACATACATACTCTCAACCCTTAATTAATAATGTTAGCAAAGAACAAGGTGCAGTGATTACACTTGCATACCCTTGGTGTTTTCCAAACGGCAGTTTTGCGCCCCTGAAGGGCACTGCGGGAAGGGGATGCCACTCGAAAATTTGCTCCAAACAAAAGTAAGAAAACATTTTTTTTCCACGAAGAGCACTTTTACAAAGACTATTAGTGAAGGGTACATTCACTCAGTGCTTTCATGCTCCTTTAGAGTGCCCACGTCAAGAGATCTGTCCTTCGAAGGGAGTAGGGCATAGTGATGATCACTTTCAATTGGAATTCGCCCCCCTGTTGCTACTAGACGTCATTATCATCTTCTGCCGTGGACACATCAGAGTAACTCCTGAGGCCTTCTTCAAGACTAATGGTGTGAAGTGACTGGGACTGCAGGGTGCTGGTGTGACTCAGCCGTCAGACACACATGGCTTCAAATGAAGCCAACAAAGCTGTCGCCATTCTGCAGCTATTCCTGGAATTTGCAAAGCAGATGCAGATTTGTCATCTTGTGTCCCCACAAGCACATGCACAGTCGGGCCGTTTACTCTGTATTTGATGTGGCCAGCAACGGACTATGGATCTGTGGGATTCTCCGGTTCATTAGCTGGTGGATTTGGCCCAAATACAAGGATGTAATCATAGCTAACAGAGGGAGTGACAAATACTTTTGTGTTTTGCTTTGCTAAATGGCTTTGGAGGGAAAAATTTGAACATGCAGCCATTTGATTAGTCTGTTTGAACAAAGTCTACCATATTGCATGCTGTCTTGATACATTCGACGTCACAGGACAGGTCAAAGAGTTCATGTAAACATATTTGCACACGCAATTAAAAAAACATCCTGGTTTTTTGCATGTGACAGTAGTTTTAGCTAAAGCATGCAATACATTACATTTTGTGTCTCCTAAATTTAAAAACAATATTAAAGGAATATTCCGGGTTCAATACAAGTTAAGCTCAATGGACAGCATTTATGGCATAATGTTTTTTTTAATTTCTTTAAAAAAAAAAAAAATGTCATGGCAACGAAGTTGTAAAATTAGATATAACTTTACACAGAAAAGGCTTGTAAGCATTTTGTACTCACGAAAATTTTCTTTTTTTGTCAACAATAATGAAGGCAAGACGAAAAAGGCGCATCATGACGATAATTAAACTATATTAATTCAAACATACTGTTGCAAAATATTATGAGAATAAAAATACAGCAAGATACTAACTGCACAAACAGAAGAAACATTTATTTTTATAAGAAGAAACATCTCTCGTTTCATCTAATCCAATAATCTAGTATGTTGGGTTTGTTCAGAAAGAGCTGAACAAAATTATCTTTACAAACAGGTTAATTACCTCACTCAAACGCATCCTATTGTACAAGTCTAAATACATTTTTGTTTTAATCAACAAACACACATGCTGTCCATGGAGCAGAACCTGTATTGAACCCAGAATATGCCTTTTAAAAAGTTACCCACTTGTTAGTATTGTTTTTACATTTAGCAGACAATTTTATCCAAAGCGACATTAACAGGTAAAGTCAAGGTATGCTTGTTATCAATAGGCCTATACAGTGCATTCAGAAAGTATTCAGACCCCTTCATTTTTGTCACATTTTGTTATGGGGCAGCCTTATGCTAAAATGCTTTAGTTTTCTTTTTTCACATCAATCTACACTCCATACCCCATAATGACAAAGTAAAAATCAGATTTTTAATAACTTAGCAAATTTATTAAAATGAAAAAGCTGAAATATCACATTGACATAAGTATTCAGACCCTTTGCTATGACGCTTCAAATTTAGCTCTGGTGCATCCCATTTCTCTGGATCATCTTTGAGATGTTTCTACACTTTGATTGGAGTCCACTTGTGGAAAATTCAATTGATTGGACCTGATTTGGAAAAGCACACACCTGTCTATATAAGGTCTTACAGCTGAAAATGCATATCAGAGCAAAAACCAAGCCATGAGGTCAAAGGAACTGCCTGCAGAGCTCAGAGACAGGATTGTGTCGAGGCACAGATCTGGGGAAGGCTACGTAAATGTTTGGCTACATTGAAGGTTCCCAAGAGCACTGTGGCCTCCATAATTCTTATATAATTCTTATTTGGAAGAAGTTGGAAACAACCAGGACTCTTCCTAGAGTTGGCAGCCTGGCCAAACTGAACAATCGGCCTTGGTAAGAGGTGACCAAGAACCGATGGTCACTCTGGTTGAGCTCCATAGTTCATGTGTAGAGATGGGAGAAACTTGCAGAAGGACAACCATCACTGCAACACTCCACCAATCTGAGCTTTATGGCAAAGTGGCCAGACGGAAGCCTCTCTTCAGTGCAAGACACATAAAGCACCTAAATGACTCTCAGACTGTGAGAAACGAGATTCTCTGGTCTGATGAAACGAAGATTGAACTGTTTCGCCTCAATTCCAAGCGTCATGTCTGGAGGAAACCAGGCACCGCTCATCACCTGCGCAATACCATCCCAACGGTGAAGCACGGTGGTGGTAGCACCATGCTGTGGGGATGTTTTTCAGTGGCAAGGACTGAGGTACTGGTCAGGGTTGAAGGAAAGCTGAACGCAGAAAAATACAGAGATATCCTTAATGAAAACCTGGTCCAGAGCACTCAGAAACTTAGACTGGGCCGAAGGTTCACCTTCCAATAGGACAATGACCCTAAGTACACAGCCAAGACAACGCAACAGTGGCTTAGGGACAACTCTGTGAATGTCCTTGAGTGGCCCAGCCAGAGCCCAGACTTGAACCCAATCGAACATCTCTGGAGAAACCAGAAAATGGCTGTCCACCGATGGTCTCCATCCAACCTGACAGAGCTTGAGAGGATCTGCAGAGAAGAATGGCAGAAAATCCCCAAATCCAGGTTTGCAAAGCTTGCCGCATCATACCCATAAAGACTTCAACTAAGTACTGAGTTAAGGGTCTGAATACTTATGTCAGTGTGATATTTCAGTTTTTCTTTTTAATACATTTGCTAAGTTATCAAAAATCTGTTTTTTGCTTTGTCATTTTGGGGTATGGAGTGTAGATTGATGTGAAAAAATAAATAATTTAAAGCATTTTAGTATTAAGCTGCAACATAACAAAATGTGAGAAAAAGAAGGGGTCTGAATACTTTCTGAATGCACTGTATATATGTTCCTTGGTGATCGAACCCATAACCTTGGTTTGTGAGTACTGTGCTCTACCAGTTGAGCAACAAGAACTCCCTGTTTTAGTAATGGTCTTTTTTGTTCTTTGAGATAAAAATTAGCCTTTGAATGATTCAAGCCGTATTTCTGGTGCCGCTGGATATTTGTGGTAGTTAAATGTGATCAGCTTATTTATTAGCTTGTTGTGGACCTAAGAGGAGTGAGACAGCATGTCTTCAGACCACTCTGGCAATGAGACAAGCACATACACACACACTGTGTCATTATGTTGGTCTCAAGAGTGCCAAGCTGTCATGTCACTGGCGAAGCATCGCTAAATTTTGGAGCGCTTCCTCTTGGCTCAGCCTTCTGTCATTGTGCTGTGACTCACACATCTCATGTATTTTATATGCATACAGTGCTAAAATATAAATGCTGGTTTAATCAATTCAAATATCAGTTTAATGTAGGGGAAAATGGCTTTCTGTTATCCAGGTGTTTTTTTTTTTTTAGTCGTAGTTTGTCGTTTGACAAAAATGCCCTTTTTAAATTTTGTCAATATTTTGTCATATTAATTTTAGTCAGTTATACTGTAAAATGGCATATTTTAGTCAAAAATGTAAAAGGTACAACAAAATATAACTGTCCTTGTTAAAAGCTATTGAAGTAATAGCTTTAAATGAATGTACTGGAGTATTAGCTACTTTTCAAGATACTGAAGAAGACACACTGAAGAATTTCTTGTAGTTATTGTGCATGTTTATGCATTCGCTATTTATAATGTTCAGATTGTACAGTCAGTTCCCTTTAAATCTGCATGTAACTGACAAAAAAGGTCCGTTACAGCTGTCTTTAGTCCTCCATGTTTCAAACAGATCACCCAAAATGCATTTTAAAATTGAGATTGAAATTCATTCACAAACTCATGCAGTTTATTCATGATAACATGTCAACAAACATGAAAAAATGGCTCGTGCTCGTTTTTTGCACTTATTTGCAAAGGGGGTGGGAGGGATCTGAAAATAACAATGGGAGATGTGGGTGAAGTTTTATTTTCTAATTGTTTTTTTTGTCTCCTGCTTCCTAATACCTTGCCCTCTGTGGCTCATTGTTGGTCTCTCACTCGTCAGGACAGTGCGCACACAAGATGTCTAGATATCAATCCGGTTTGAAATCTGTTATAGCGTCTGCGACTTGTCGCAGGAGTGCGCACACTACAAGTCTTGAGATCTGAGGCTTCTCGTCGCAGACCAGTCGCCAACTCAAAACATCAACGGAGACGAGCTCGAGTCGTTTAGTGTACACTAGCCTTTTGGCATATTGCACTGTGTTTAGCGTGTTTTTACAGAAACCGCATATTTGCAACACAATCTGACTAGCGCGTAATTTAAGTTCACCTGTTCATTTGCCTCATTGACTGTGCAGATGGTAGTTGTAATATCACATATGTTGTGGATATGTACAATAGTATGCATTTGAGTGAGGTAATTAACCCGTTTGTAAAGAGAATTTTGCCGGTGTTCAGCTCTTTCTGAACAAACCCAACATACTAGATTTATTGGATTAGATGAATCAAGAGATGTTTCTTCTTATAAAAATAAATGTTTCCTCTGTTTGTGCAGTTAGTATCTTGCTGTATTTTTATTCTCATAATATTTTGCAACAGTATGTTTGAATTAATATAGTTTAATTATCGTCATGATGCGCCTTTTTCGTCTTGCCTTCGTTATTGTTGACAAAAAAAGTTTCACGAGTAATTTTGTTGATCAGATTAGCAGTGCTGTTATCAGGCACTTTGAACGGTATTCCTGAAGATCTGATGTTTTTATTACTAGGGATGTCCCGATACGAGTACAGGTACCGATACTTTCTTTTTGGTACTTGCCGATACAGAGTCCGATCCCTTTTTTTTTCTGAATTACATATTAACAGTTTATTTCAATTTTATCATCAAAATTAATTCGTTAAAACTTGAATTGAATGAAAGTATAACAGTTAATTTTCAACATGATATATTATTTTTATCAAATGAAGTGATTTTATACAGAAACTCAGAGCACAATCCAAAATACAACATTGGAGATATTTTTGTCAAATAAAGTGCTGCATAACAGAGCATCACAGATGTGAGATATTGCTTAAATATAATACTATGACTATTGATTTATTATTAGTATTGCAGTGAATATTACATAACAATACAGTACTTTTTCCCTTTATTTTGGCGGAGCTCTTATTTTTAAGTGTTAGCATTGTTGTGACCAAGGAGCTCTGACGTTATGACGGTAGCTTCCTACTCGTGAGACTCAAAGTGATTATTAAATAAAATAAATATGCAGTCTGTATGTGCCTCGCACTATAAAATGAATTAGCACTGTGCTCACTGCTCACTGTCATGTGCTAAAAAGAGCGTGCGGGGGGGGGGCCTGGGTAGCTCAGCGAGTAAAGACGCTGACTACCATCCCTGGAGTCACGAGTTCGAATCCAGGGTGTGTTGAGTGACTCCAGCCAGGTCTCCTAAGCAACCAAATTGGCCCGGTTGCTAGGGAGGGTAGAGTCACATGGGGTAACCTCCTCGTGGTCGCTATAATGTGGTTCTCGCTCTCAGTGGGGCACGTGGTGAGTTGTGCGTGGATGCTGTGGAGAATAGCGTGAAGCCTCCACATGTGCTATGTCTCCGTGGTTATGTGCTCAACAAGCCACGTGATAAGATGCGTGGATTGACGTTCTCAGACATGGAGGCAACTGAGATTCGTCCTCCGCCACCCGGATTGAGGCGAGTCGCTATGCCACCATGAGGATTTAGAGCGCAATGGGGACTGGGCATTCCAAATTGGGGAGAAAAAAAACAGAGCATGCAATGCTCATGATGGTGTTTTCCATGTATGAGCCAAGGAGCTTTAAAAGTTATGATCACTTTATGTCTGCACAACACCGGCTCCACACATTCACAAGCACTCACATTTAAAGCGCTGCACATGCAAACTATATATTTATCTCATTAAAGGTGCACTCAGTAAAAATATTTTGTTTTTGTAATTTTGGACAGTTACTGAGATTGAGTAGTATTCGGCTGGACATGGCAGCCCCTATGAGGGGGACCCTCTTGATGTAGAATAAAACAGCTTTTATAAGGTTATTGATATGACTGGAGTCTTCATTTTTATATGAGTGGTCATGATTTTATGCATATGTTTCAAAATTACAATTCATGTCTTAGGAGTAAAACGTTTTCAATGAGGAAACAATTACTGAGTGCACCTTTAAATCACAGTTTTGTTGTTAAATAATCTCATTAGGACATGACGTGTTTTTAATTTGTGTGCTAAATGTTTACGTAATGACATTCATATGTCAGATGGTATCAGTTTTTGCCAACGGAGTATTTTTATGAGTACCAGTACATGATCACGGTATTGGACATGATTCTGATATACGTATCAATTTTGGGACATCCCTTTTTATTGCTTTGTTGAAATTGCTCACAGCACCATTAAGTAAAAATTTTTTGGCAAGGCATCTATCTGAATTAATTGTGATTTAAAGCATGTCGTATCACTCCTATCTTCCCTTCCCGAAGTGCTGTACTCTTGAACTCTTGCTCTGAGTAGCCAGTAATGCTTGGAACTTCCTGGGCAATTGCATGATATCTAAGGCTTCATTCAGAAATTAATGTGTTTGTATTTCATCCTTTTCTCATTCCCCTCCTTGTTTGTCTTGCTTAACTTTAACATCCTCTCTCATTCCCCCTCAGTGCCCTTTGGATTGCAAAAGACATGGTGTGGGTTTGCTGTAACATGAACTAGAATGCCTAGTCACAAGATCAAATCTGATCTGTCCCACCATCCTCACCACACTGCATCTGAAATCTCTACATCAGTGGCTGCTGCTGTTTTTATGGCATGTCTGTCCCCTTTTTCTCCTGTGTCCTGTAGAAGTATTTTTTTGTATGTTCCACTGTTAAAAATGGGTGGCAGATATGTGAAAGGCACAAACTCATTTAATCTTGCCATGTGAAAAGTGGACTGTCAACCATTTGTCACTGTTTATTGCATTTTGTTGGACCAAATATGTTCTGGTCATTCTGTCTGGAGCAGATGTGTGTTCTATTTAGTTTTGTGCAACAGTTCTAAAAAAAAAAAAAAAAAAAAAAAAAAAAAAATAGCTACAAAGTGTGATTGTCTAAATGGAATTCTCCCTGCAGGAGTGAGTGACAGCTCGGCTCTGCTGTCACCATGGCTACCATGGTTGGTTGCCTCTTTGTTCTGTTGGAGTGGCTAGATTTTGATAGCTATTTATGTTACATTTTGGTTGCATTAAACACATTGTTCATTATTAGAAGGTGTGACCATTGCCATCTATGAACATATTTGAGCTATATCTGTCTTTCAAAAAAAAAAAGTTCAAGTTTTGAAAGACTGTTACTTTTCTAAGCGACCATACTTACAATTTCTGTCTGGCCAACTGTAAAATGGGTGAAAAAAATACCATAAACTTACATTGAAGTATAGGCACTCAGTCCCTAAGAAACCAGAATATCATCGAGACTTGTGTGTGGGCTCTTTTGACTTGGGCCTGTATGCAATGACCCAGAAGACTCTTTACAACCACATAGCATTAAAAACACTCTGAACACCCTAACAATTAGGTAGCAATGTGTTAACAAGCACTTGGAACACTTTAGCAATTGCGTTAGGGCTGGTTAAAAATATTGATTTTCGATGCATCTTCATTTTGAAGACATCAATTCTTAAATCCCAAGATCAGTCTTTAACTCTATTACACAAAATTAATATACAGCAGCAAGAAAAAGTATGTGGACCCTTTGGAATTAGCTGATTTTCTGCATTAATTGGTCATAAAATGTGATCTCATCTTCATCAAAGTCACAAGTATAGTTAAACACAATGTGCTTAAGCTAACGACACACTAACAGTTATAGTCTTTAAAGAGGCCCTATTATGCTTTTTGGGATTTTACCTTTCCTTTAGTATGTAATTTAGCTGTTTGTGCATGTAAAAGTTCTGCAAATTTACAAAGCATAAAGTCCATGCAAAAGAGAGTTATTCTCTCCCACAGACAACACTACTCAAGAACTACAAGAAACGGCTGGATTGTAGTCCAGCCATTTCTTCCGTAAAGTATCTACGTCACCAAGTAATACATTTGCATAATGCCCGCCTAAGGGCTACTTTGGCCCGTCCGCCAGAATAAGTTGGCTTAGTGTTGTTGCCATGTCGAGAAGAAGCTGTTCTCTTCACTGCGCAAGCAAAACCTCTTTGTTGGACTTCCAAATGCAGACGAATTGAAGAATCGGTGGTTAAAATGTTTTTTTTTTTACCACTATTCCTCAGCAGTACAGTCACAACCAATGCCGGATTTTCAAGACGGTTACTCCTGAAAGATGGTGTAGTTCCCACTTTGTTGGGACAATCTGGCACTTCAGGATCACAACCTGCAAGTTTGCTTGATTATTTGTGGATTTGTCTGCTACTGAGTTCAAATACAGAGTTTTGTGTTATAGCTACGGTATACACCCAGTGCACAGCTGTAGACCTATGCTAACCTCCTAGCAAATGTTATTGTGTTGAAAAAGTTTTGCTAATCAGCTGCGGGCCCACTTTTACCTACAGTTGTGTAGAATTATGCAGAATGTTTGTCGTTGTTACTATCATGAATAGTGATCAAGTGTGGAGATGGATTTATTTTTACAAACGGTAATTTTACGTCTGCAATCCACGGTAGTGCTCGGCTAACTTGCTATGTAATGTTATTGTTTTGGTAAGGGTTTACTATTCAGCTGTGGGCCGGCTTTTACCTAAAACTGTAACAAAATGGTCGATCTCAAGAGTCTTATTTAATTATATAATTACAAGCTGTAATATTACGGCCGCTATCCACAGTAGTCCACGACTTACTTGCTCACTAACCGGGAGTAAGCCTCTATTCTCCGTTCATAGCTTGGGCAAAAAAAGTTTGGCTACACCCATTCCAGCAAAAGAAGAGTAACTTGCACTGTGTCTTTTACTTGAAGCTTTGTTAGGTTCACAATAATCAACAGTGTACTTGTAAGAAAGCTACAAAAGTAAAACTTACCACTGTGAAACGTCCTGTTCAAGTCGTGCTTGTGCTGGTGGTTCGGGTCAATCAGCTTGTTCTTCCAAACTTTCATAATTGGACTCAAACTGGTACGGCAAAAACCGAAGCCACTGTTACCATAGTTACAATAGTGTTTACAGCTGTTAAGGAATCCTGAAACTCGGTTATGGTAAGGGGCGTTACATTTCCGACACACGCTGTACATGGTTGATCAGTCACAACAGACTAGGCCAGCTGACCAATCAGAGCAGACTGGGTTTTTCGGAAAGGGGGGCTTTAAAGAGACAGGAGCTAATTCAGAGCGTTTGAGCCAGAGGATGAAAATAGGTTTAGCAGAAATGTACAGTATGAGAAAAATGTGTTTATTAAAGCATGTAAACCTATTCTAGTAGACCCCCAAAATAAAATCATGAACCTGTTAATTAGCATAATATGGGCTCTTTAATGTCTTCATTGAACACATCCCATTAAACATTCTTAGTGCTGTGGAAAAAGTGAACCCTTGGATTTAATAACTGGTCGATCCTCCTTTGGCAGCAGTAACCTCAACCAAGTGTTTCCAGTAGCTGTGGATTAGACCTGCACAGAACTGCTTCAGCTCAGCCATATTCTTAGGATGTCTGGTGTGAACGGCTCTCTTGAGGTCTTTTCACAGTTTCTCTATCGGGTTAAGGTCTGGGCTGTAACTTTTTTTTGAAGCCATTCTGTAGTGGATTTACTTTGATGTTTAGGGTCATTGTCCCGCTGCATCACCCAACTTCTATTGAGCTTCAGCTGGCGCACAGCCACCCTGACTTTATCCTGTAGGATATCTTGATAAACTTGGGAATCCATTTTTTCCTTGATGATGGCAAGCGGTCCATGCCCCGAAGCAGCCCCAAATCATGATGCTCTCTCCACCTTACTTCACCGCTGGGATGATGTTTTCATGTTGGTATGTGGTGCCCTTTTTACGCCATAGGTAGTGCTGCGTGTTCTTCCCAAACAATTTAAACTTTGTTTCATCAGTCATCAGCAGCTTCCTTCTTGGTGTCCAGCCATGGACATCATGCCTGTTTAATGTTTTCCATATAGTAGACTCAGGAAAAGAGATGTTAACCAGTTCCAATGATTCCTTCAAGTCTTTAGCTGTCACTCTTTTTTTTTTTTTTTTGACCTAATTGAGCATTCTGCGGTGTGCCCTTTGAGTCATTTTGGCTGCAGGTCCACTTCTAGGGAGAATAGCCACAGTACAAAATCGTCTCCATTTACAGACAATTTGTCTAACTGTGGACAGATGAATATCTAAGCTCTTCGAGATAACTGGTCGAAGAGTATCTTTGTAACTCTTTCCAGCTTTATGCAAAGCAAGAATTCTTTATCGTAGGTCTTCAGAGATCTCTTTTTTTTTTTTTGCAAGGCATGGTCCACGTCAGCAGATGCTACTTGTGAATAGCAAAATGAGGACAAAATTGTTTTTGGGACAAAATCCCAAGAGAGTCAAAGTAGCTCTAACCCACACCTCCCATCTCATTTCATTAATTGGATGCCAGGTTTGCCGCCAGCTGACTCCAATTAGCTTTTGTTGACGTCATTAGCCTGGGGGTTCACATACTTTTTCAACCTACACTGTGAATGTTTAAATGATTTGTTTAAAATGTACAAGAACAATACAATAATTTGTGTGTCATTAGTTCAAACAAATTGTGTTTGTTCATTATTGTAACTTAGATGCTCAAACCAGATTTTAAGACAAATGTATTCACATGCAGGTAATTCCAAAGGGTTCACATACTTTTTCTTGCCACTAAGTAAAATTTGTATAATTAACAGCATTAGCTGTGAGAGAATTTCTTTCATATGTAAGCAAAATGGACATTATATGAATCTGAATCAAATAGGAAAATATGTATCCATTTCCAGCCCTAAATTGCAAAGCAACACCGTGGCAACCTCTTACAACACTCTGGCATTATAGCTGCATATTGTGCACTCAGCTATGTTCTACTGTTCATATCGGTAAAGTACTAACCACACGATTTCTCTTGCTCTTTTTTTTTATTTTCAGACGATGCGAAGACATCGTAATGAAGTGACGGTAGAACTGAGGAAGGTAAGTGATTTAACAACCAGAGGTCTAGAAAGCTACTTCAGATGAATGCTATTTAAAGCTGAAATGGGCTACTGAACTTTCCATTATATTGCAAAACATGTGATTTTCAATTCTGATTCTCTATGGGTTTTTTATTATTCCAAAATAAATGGGGGTCTGGGTAGCACATCGAGTATTGACACTGACTACCACCCCTGGAGTCATGAGTTCGAATCCAGGGTGTGCTGAGTGACTCCAGCCAGGTCTCCTAAGCAACCAAATTGGACCGGTTGCTAGGGAGGGTAGAGTCACACGGGGTAACCTCCTCGTGGTCGCGATTAGTGGTTCTCGCTCTCAGTGGGTTGCGTGGTAAGTTGTGCGTGGATCGTGGAGAGTAGCATGAGCCTCCCCATGCTGGGAATCTCCGTGGTGTCATGCACAACGAGCCACGTGATAAGATGCGCGGATTGACAGTCTCAGAAGTGGAGGCAACTGAGACTTGTCCGCCACCCGGATTGAGGTAACCGCGCCACCACGAGGACCTACTAAGTAGTGGGAATTGGGCATTCCAAATTGGGAGAAATTTGAGAAATTTTTAATAAATAATAATAATTTAAACTGCACAGTTGTAGCAACAACTTTATCTGAAGCGAATCGTTGTTAGGTGTTTCAAACTGATTACAAGTGACTCAGTGAGCACTCAAGGTTTCAATTTAGTGTTCCATGTCAGAGGTCTGAATAGACCTTATTCATAGTTGTGTCATATTTGATTTTTGATGTGAATGAAAACGAGGCTGTGAGGGATATACTTGCAGTCTCTTTAATGGCATGCACTCATCAAACCTAATTTAACAGAACTCAGATTTTCTGGAGTTTTTGTCCACTGAAATGTTTTAGAAAAGTTTTTTGTTAGTATTTTATCAGTGGAACGAATCAAAACATTGAAGAGACTGTAAGTCTGTGCCTCACAGCCTTGTTGTCATCCCTGTTAAAAATTTAAGATGGCACTATACAGTGAACAAGGTCCATAGTTTCTCAGTTTCATTTGGGAGATGCCATTGGCAATGTTTACACAGCAGCAGAATGTGATTTGAGAGATGAACTCCCACCTTGATCGGATTATGTAAATCACCATTTTTGACATTTGTTTCAGTCACTGTAAATATGGTTACAGGTATTGTATTCATGGCTATTGCAAGAATAGAAAAGGGGCTTGACTTCAGTTATGCACTCATACTGATATTATTCAAGCTGATTCTGTAAGCTGTAGTTTGAACACGGCCATTCGAGAGTCACAATGGTCAGTAAATATGGTTGTCAATTCCAAACACTGACTATGTGAATGCAACCAAACGGTCCAATGAGCTGACCCACCTTCTGATGTGACTTGACGTGCAGTCAAGTGCAGCTGCGGTGTTGTGTTTGAGATGATGAGATTGTGTGGGCCCATCGCTGCAGAAAATAGAGGAGCATCTGTAGCTTAAAAAAGCCTCAGCGTGCTCTCTGGAGTCTCTACATGCATTACAGTAGATTTAAGCAGGTGATGAAAGATTGTGTGTGAGCATACACAGATGCTTTACTTCTGCCTCAGGATTTTTCTTTTCTGTATTTCAGGTAAGATGTGTGCATGTACTCTGTGTGGTGCTTTTGAAACAAGACATATCACATGATGAATAGTGACAGCTCCGATAAGGTTACCAATTTTGTAAACCTTAGAGATTGTGATTGAACACTAAATGTTCTGGAATGGTTACAAGCGACAGAATAATCCTACTATCTCTTTGCCAGCAGCTTACCTTCCTGCAGCTCTCAAATGTTTACCCACTCATCCAGGTGGAGGCATGTCAGAAACTAAAATTCATTTAAAATATCCCTCCACATTTACACGTCAATGAAGCCTATTCTGTGTTCATTGGCCGTGTTAAAATATTGGGGATCGATGTTGGCCTCCTGTCCTGAACGGTGCACTACAATGCAAAACCTTGTGCTGTTCCTGGAAATGTGTGGTGTCTGCCGCTCTGCTTATCCTTCTGAATGATCCCAACATTAGAAATGATTGGCCTAACTTCAATCTGACCTTAAAAATTAGCAGAACATTTCCATTTTTGTTTTGTGAACCTGTCACAATGTAATGCAGGCTTTGGAAAAAGAGGCTGTTATTAAGAAATGAGGCAGCGCAAGTTATGTTGGACCCAACAGCAAACCTGCAGCTTGTGTGTAAGCTCAGCAATGCTTCTTCATTGCACATGTGAAGAGAATGTGCTTATAATGCAATCTGGAAGGTACAGCAGCAAAAAACAACCTGTTTAAATCACAGGCTCAGAAAGAAGTTGAGAATGGTCATGGAAAAACTAAATTATGATTGTTTTTGACTAGGAATGGGCATTTTTGTCATTTTGTCTACTCGAGTACTTGAAGTAATTACTCTAGTACTTGAGGGAGGGGTGGGGGTGGGGCACTTAGACATGTACATATGTCATGTCTTTGGCTGCTGCATTGTGTCTTGTTGTTTCAACGTAAATTCATTAACATAGGCTGTTATAATGTAGTCTGTTACAATAAGTACAAAAAAGGGTATAATCAAAATATAATGCATAATATTTTGTCATTATGTGAAGACTCACTGGTCAGTTCAGTGTAACAATGCTCAGAACGTGCGTCTGTTTTTCCTTTAGGTTACTGTAATAAGCTTAGTAAGTGCACACCACTGTTTCTGAACTATCTGCAAACTGTAGTTTCCACGATGCCATAATCATCGCATTTTTAAAACGGTGTATTAAGTTGAACATAGTTTTGAAGACCCTGCATTGTTAAATTCAGCTGTGCTCCATCTAGATGTTTGAAAGATAGATTTCGCCTTGTGTGTGTGCGCACTTCTCCAGAGTGTAGAGCGCCATCTCTGCCCCGCACAGAAAGTCACGCTGCGCTCTGTTGGATTTTGTTGCTGTGATGATTCATGCTTCCTCCCATTTCACTTGGAATTTAAAACTTCATACAGGGAAAACTGCAATGGAACGCCACTTTATGTTGGACTTACAACTCATGCGGAAATCTTCAGCTCTGATTTCGCTGAGATGCAGGTGTGTCGTGCAAACATGTCGGCACTGAGGGAGATTTACAGTCAAAGATAAACCTTCACTTTTATTAAATAATATACATTGAGTCAAAGTTTCTACATTATATGGCAATAAATCCTGTTTAGCAAACGTGCAGAGACAGATTTTCAAAACACGTTGGATTAAACTTTCTTTTGATTATTTTAAATCTGTAGAACAAATGTTAGCATTGCAGCATCGTTTATCAGTTTGGTTGCTATGAGAAGTCTGTTGACAATCAAGGCACCGCTGAAAATGACAACGTAATTAATCTCAAAATTAAAAATAAGGCCCCTCTTTGATACATAGCATTTAGCTGTCAGGTAGTTGTCACTGAATTTCGAATATAGTGAAAAGTCACATCAAACATTTTCATTTTCGATCATCGTTTTCATGATCGATCATTGCTGTCACTTCTGAGTACTCGTGCCCATCCCTATTTTTGACACAAGAAAACCTTGACTGACATTTATAAGTGAACCTTGGCTTGATCTCCTCTCTGCTGTTGAGACATATCTGGTGGAGATCTGGTTTGCGCTTGCAGTATTTGGGTCACGCCATCCATGGTCACTGGGCCCCTGGTTGGCAACACCCCAAGAAGTTTTGTCATGAGGGGCTTCCCTTGTCAATAATCTCTCCCCTCCTCCCTTCCTGTTGGCCTGCTGACCAGGAACGCCATACCTTACTGGAACAATTAGCATTTTTATGGGGTTCTACATCTATTTGAAAACCAGTAATAAATTCCTATGTCCCTGCTTGATAAAGCGGCATGTCGTCACCAGATGCAAAGCTGCTGCAACAACCACAAAGTCTGTGACAATCAGGACAAATGGATTCCAGCATGCATCATTTGTGAGTGGTGGAAATCTACTGCTTTTGGGACATTTACGAGGGCTGTGAATCGATAAAAAAAAAATAAATAAAGTAACTAATTAATCGAACAGTTTTCTGTGTTTAAGCACGATTAATCATGGTACATTTAAAACAAACATTAAAATCAAATATATTTACTTTTTATAGTTTTTCTCAAGGAACTTCAAAGTCACTTATTTTAACTATTTAAATATGTACATGTTAACATTTTCAGAATTAATAAGACACACTTTAACAGGTATTAATCTTTGATACAAATATATGTATACATGCCATAAAAAACAGTGGACATGTTGTAATTAAATGTTTGGCAAAATCATCTGCCGTTTTTCAGTGGACTTTTTTAATAATGGGATCAAATGGGCAGATTAAATTCATATCAAGCTTTATTGGCAAGATAAATTTAAATGTACATTTCTAATGCATTATTAGACACCATACATACTAGGGGTATAATCATGGTTACTATATGGAAACTACAGTATTACTGTTGTAAAACCATGGTTAATTGTATCAAAACCATGATTTCTGCAAAGAAAACCATGGTGACATCAGTCATTGTTACTACAATATTACTGTAGTAAAACCATGGTTGAGTTTCGCTGGGTCTTTAAAAACCCTTTTCTCTAATTAATCAACATTTTAACTTAATACCTGCACTATTACGCTACATGGATTGACATAAAATGCATTTCAAACTCTACTGCACATACAGTATATTCAATATTGGAAGCTGTACATCACTATAGAAGGAACGTTGCTATTAAAATGGATACGAGGGATGTTGTGATGCGGCTTGAGTGTTTTAATCATACGCGGAAATCACACATCTTCGTCAGCGGAGTAGGGAAATGTATCGTTGGCAATGAACACCCCAATCGCTTTAGTTATTGTTTTATGCCTGTCTGAATCATCACCGAGTGCTTGCTTAAAAAAGAAAAGGGATAGTGTGCAGTTTTGGCTCATCTGCGGCTCTGTGCGTGCCGTACGCTATCTTTCCCTGGTGATTTCGGCGTAAATTATATGTCGATGTATTACCCGTATACGGCACTTGTGTCGAGCAATGTCTGCAAACAGTGCCTGTTTTGTAAACGTTTTTTGACCATCGCTGTTGTAACTGACTGAAAAAAGAAAATGTTTCCAGACAGGGACCTGAATAACGCAGGGTGTTTCTCTGTCAGCAGCTCGCTTTCTCCACTTGCCATTTTCAACTACACACAACCCTTGCAGAACAGTGATGTCATCAAGTTGACCCACATGAAACACAGGCGGAGTGTATCCATCTACAGATCTATTCAGGTGCATTAGCAGACATTGTAACTAAAGAACCAATTTCCTTCGGAAACAGCAAAATCTGTACATTATTCCAAATTTTTGGCTGCCAGTGTATATGTCAATTTTAGCCACAGGGAGTGAGGAAAATCATTAGTGAAAGAAAAAACGGATACTGCATTAATTGCGTAATTTTTTTTAACGCGTTAAACAGTCAACTATTAATCACTAAAATTAACGTGTTAAATTTCCCAGCATTAGTATTTACACAGTCACTTTGTGTCTGGATCCATCAGATTGCTATCCGATTGGATATGCACATTTGATTTGCACTTTGCCACAAATGAATCTCCACAAAAAGGATAGGCCTATCAATCAGTAAAAACGCATGAAGTAACCAAGTTATAATAAAGGCTGATGCTATTTGCATCCTGGTGCAAATACATGTAGTTGCTATTTACACCCCAGTGCAAATAGTGACATATTATTTTGCCCCCCAACCCTGGTACATATAATGGTCGATACTATTTGCATCCCTAATTAAATACCAACATACAGCATAGGGGCATTACTGCAGCGTTTTTATTGGTTAGGGTCCCACAGACACACCACATCAACCCTCACTCCTAAACCTAACCTTAACCTTCCTCTGGTGGTGGGGACGTGGTCGAGCGCCGGCTTATGAATGGAGAGCGAGATCGGGAGATGAGAACGGTAAGGATCATCACCTGTCATTGATTGTTTCTAACCACTGTTTGTCAACTGTGAGAGTTGGAGATGGATTTAAGAGCAAGCCAGATGCCAGTGGGGAGAGAAAGATGCACGCAGCAGTCTTCGTGTGCATTCAAAGTGAAGCTGAAAAGCGAGTTTGATTTCTTGTAAAATAAATTACCTTTTTTATTTTTTTATTTCACCATCTCCCGCTTCCTCCTTTTACCTTCACTTCGAACTTGTTACACTTCCTTTAAAAAACATTAACCATGGTTTTACTACAGTAACCATAGTATCACCATGGTATTTTTTGGTAAAATCATAGTAACCACGTTAAACGCTTACAATGCAGTTTCTCGTAAATTTCCAGACTATTGGGGTGCAAATAGCCGCGCTGTGAGGCAGGTGCTATTTACACCTGGTTTCAAATAGTCACTGTATAAAAAATGCCCCCTGCTTGTGTTGGGCTAGATTTGATGTGGAGCAAAAGTTGAGTCCCACAGCCTTGATGATGTTGATGCATTTGGTGCTGGATTGGGTGACACAGCAGGTCCTGTCCATATTAGGTGGTTACACAGTCAGCCCAGAGAAATCAGACAGAATGTTTGTGTGTTTGTGTGCGAGACATTCCTCTTTGCATTCCTGTTTGCACTTACATTAGAGTCACAGACTGCTCACGCTCGCATTACTTTCACACACATCCAAGAACAAGAAGGGACTTTTTGTGTGGATTACAAACTAAGTGTGGGTTGAAGTATCAGGTTTTATTTTTTTTTATTTTTTTGGAGCACTTGACCCAAACTCAGGGCATATCTGTCCTAATAAGATTTTGAGTGTGCATTCGGGCTGCTGTTGTCAGTTATTTGATACTTTTTAAGGGTTTGATATAGAACGCAACAATGGCCACACACTTTTATGTGGCTTTGGTTCCAAAGTATTTTTCAAATTCATTTTCTCCATTGGCATTCTTCAGTAGAGTGTAGGCATTGAAGCAAACCAGCCAACTTTGAGATGAATCACAACACTATTACAAGGGATGTCAATTTTCAGGAATTTTCATAATCAGTTGCCATTAACCCTTCCTCGGCCTTGCAGAACTTTTGGACCCATGTAGAACCATTTTAAAAACGGGTCAAAATGACCCGCAAGACCAAGGAAGGGCTAAAATGAACAATCAACTAATTGTTTAATCTTTAAAAACAAGTTGTTCCAAACCAGTATGACCGACTTTTCTCTGTAGGACACAAAAGATGTTGGGCAGAATGTTAGCCTAAGTCACCATTCACTTGTCATTCTTTGGAAAAAAAAGATGCAATGAAAGTGAATGGTGACTGATGCTAACATTCTCTCCAACATCTCTTTTTGTGTTCCACGGAAGTTCATTTTTGGGTGAGCATCCCTTTAATGTTAGAGACATGTTTTGCAGAGGTTTGTATTCCTGATTTTTAATCAACATTAAGTGCCAGTTTGATTTTTAATTGTCCTCAAATGTACAAAGTTTAAATAATAATAAAGTTTTAAATTTGTTGTGTCTTTATGAGGTCAAAGTCAGTTCATAACCATTTAGGCTTTTGTAATCTTGCAAGGCATGTATTGTTCTCATATTTATGTGACTTGTCAATCCGTATAGAACAAAAGAGATGAGCATCTCCTGAAGAAACGAAATGTTCCACAGGAAGAGAGTCTGGAAGACTCAGATGTGGACTCAGACTTCAAAGGGGTATGAGACGTTTCATCTTATTAATCCTTTTTTCTTTTGCAACATCCTTCCATTTTTCTCTACCCTTGTCCTTATTTTGTCTAAATGTATTTTATTCTGTTTTCTCCTCAGCAAAATGTAACACTAGATGCCATCTTACAGGTGAGGCTCTAATGTGTGTGCTTGTTATATGGTGGCAAGCAATAACTCTGATAAATAGTTGGTTTAGAGGGTTAGTGCACATGCAGTAATCCACTTCACAGTGTATGTGTGGGTGTGAGCAGCCCCTTCCTCCTGTCATTCTTCATTTCTACCCCCACGTCCTCTTTTTCTCTACAGAACGCCACCAGTGATAATGCAGTTGTGCAGCTCAGTGCTGTGCAAGCAGCGAGGTAAAGTGTTGCGATACAAAGATTTCCATTCGGTTTCTTTCTGAAATCGAAACATTGCAGAAGTAAAGTGGGTTGAGAATGCCGTTTTCGTGTTCCTGTAGAACTGAAATTATGTTTGATTAATATTAAATCGAGAGTAGAACACAAGCAGAACATTAACATACTCTGTGAATTAAGCATGTAATTATGTGCAATTAAACATGTTTTGCTGGATTATTTTCTTTGAGATTAATTGCATTAACAGCTGTTCGGTTACTGCTGGTATATGTTTGGAGTGCTGCCAGATGATGGATGGAGTAAAGGACTGATTTTCTTTTTTTTTTTTTTCTGTTCTTGCAGAAAATTACTCTCGAGTGACAGAAACCCCCCCATAGACGACTTGATAAAATGTGGAATCCTTCCAATCTTAGTTAAATGCCTGGAGAGGGATGACAAGTGAGTGTTTTTAGACTCCACTGAGAAAGAGTCAAATGATTTTAATATATATATGTGTGTGGGTGTTTAACAATAATTTAAAAAGCTTCAATTAAGTGTGTGCAGTTAGCATGTACGAGTGTGCTTTAGAGTTAAGGAAGTTCTCATTACATCTTGAATGATCGAAAAAGAAATTAATCTGAGAGAAGAGGGAAAGAGGAATGGTGGCTCATGGTATTTACGGACATATACATTTCCAGCTGACAGAACGGCACACATCTGGCAAAAACCCAACAAAGCAATCGATCCATCCTGTCAGCTGCGATCTATTTAGGCTGGTTGTAGGCACAGTAAGGATTTGGGGTGTGTTCGGTTGTGATACTTTAGGAGCACCCAAGTATTAGACTTGTCCTGAATCAGACAACTGCTCTGATAATACAGAGTCCCAGTGTTTCCTACAACATTATTTACTAGTGGCAAAAAATGTTTGATACTGCAAAAACTGTGAGATTGAAGCTTGAATTGAATATGATGAAAAGCATTGTTAAATATAACAAAAATGCAACAACTTTTTTTTAATTAATGTGTTGAGAATAGGGCTGTCGTTTTAACACATTATTCAGTGCAATTTAATTATATAAAAAAATGATGCGTTAAAAAATTAACTTGATTAATCATGTACCAGGCAGTGTTATTATAGTATAGAGTTCATTTATTATTTATTTTTATATTTTTTCAGTTGAATTTTAGTTTGAGTAGTTTTAGGGATTGACTAATGTATGGAGTACTTCTGCTGACTGAGTGAAAATGGAATAAAACGTAATTTATGGCACACTTAAGTTCCGGTGGTACTGTTAAACTTACCGAAATAGTTCATTTCTTTAACAGAGATAGTGTAATAATTATGCAAATATACATATTTAAAATATACGTCTTATTCAAAGTACTCACACATAGCACTCATCTGCTTTCTGCCAACAGTATAATCTGTTAAACACAGCTCACTCGTTTTGAAGACAGAGTAGGTGTGGCTCCGAACACCTCAACCTATTGTTGTGGTGCTAGATCTGACCGTTCAAAACTGCAGATGAGTTCATATTGCTCCTTGATATTCACATAATTTTGGGCAGAAAAATAAAACAAAAACTAAAAATACGAAAAGTAACAATGTAGTTTTGGCGTTTTTTAAATGTATTTTAGTTAGTAGTCAAGGCAAGATTTTTCGTTTCGTTTGAGTTTTTCATCTAATATTCGTATCTTATTTTATTATGGTTAACAAAAATGTTTTTTATTAGTTTTAGTTTTTGTTAACGATAATAACCCTGGTACCAGGACCGTAATAAGGAATATTCCTATAATCGGAGCAATTCAAGCTTGAAGTAGCACCTGTTTTCAGCAGGGGGCAGTAAGCGAAACTCCAGCTGTACAGACAACAAAACGACACTCAGGCTTGCTTGACACTAGTGATAGCAAATGATTTAAACGTGTTCTTGCATTCAAACACAGCTGGATGATGCGCAATTCCAAATACAGGGGTTTAACTTGACACGCCGAATTAAAATCGCCATGTTTATGATGTGACACAACCGAAGCGAGATGCACCAATTGCCCGTCTGACACGTGTACATCGATGTGTTCTTAGGAAAGCCCTTAAAATAAATGTATCTTGGACGGATTGATGAATTCAGTTGGAAAAATTGATTGCTGGTGACTGTAGGCCAATGATAGGCTTAAGTTTAATAATAGGAAAACAAATTATATATTGACTTCTAAAGCCACTTTTTGTATTGTCTTATTAATGCTTTACTTGTCTGCCACAATGTAATTCATTTCAGTTTTCTGAATTATTATATTTATTATATACTGTATATTATTTTTAATTATTTTATCATTATATATTAAATTATAATTATTTGAGGGCCTTTCTCAGCAATTACATATGTATGCGATTAATTTGATTACAAATTTTAATAGATTAACAGCCCTAGTTGAGAACATTTTAGACAAGCAAACTAAGCATGCCAGTACAACTGATAGCATGTTTAACAACTGATTCACATACTAAACTGAAATAAGTTGAGAACAGTTACAGAGTTTGTGTACTGCTTTTTGTTTAAAACCAGTGTTTGAAATGCCAGAAAGGGCAGGTCTGACAGCAAATGCAGAACCCTGTGGGAAACGTAGCTGAACCCAATTCAGAGCGTCACAGAAGATCATTCTCGATTCAGAGGGGGTCAAAATGGTTCAGGGGTAAAATGTTATATACCAGGCTCATTACTTACAAAACATCTTTCTCTATCAGTCCTTCATTGCAGTTTGAAGCTGCCTGGGCTCTGACTAACATTGCATCAGGGACGTCTGCGCAGACACAGGCAGTGGTCAAATCAAGTAAGTCTTTTGGATGGTTGTGGTGTGAAGTTGTGGTGACTTTGTCAGTTCTGTATGAAGTTGAATTGTCTGTTCTCATTTTCTCTCTGTAGATGCTGTCCCTTTGTTTTTGAGACTACTTCAGTCACCTCATCAGAATGTGTGCGAGCAGGCCGTGTGGGCACTGGGCAACATCATCGGTGAGTAACTGTTAAATGATGTCACAAGTAACTGTAACATCCTTAGGTGTTACTGTTTTTTCCTCTTCATTTGAAGACTGTTCACAACAAGAGCGAATATTCACCGTAAACAAGACATTAAATCATAGCTTTGCTGTGTTCTTATTCACACCAAAAGAAGATTTGTTGTCACATAAAATTGATCTCCTCTTGTTTGGAAGCAAAAACTAAATGTGTGAATGTGTGCGCCCAACCGCCTGTCAAATGAAGTATACTTTTAAAAAGCTAAGCATTCACGGCAGCACCGAAGTATACTGTGGGCTTTAGGTAGAGCTTTACTTGCTTGCCTTTCGTCCTTTTTTCTATCACTATTTTCAAACTTAAGTATTGTTTGGCTTTAAGCTGAAAGGTGCATTGTGCCACTTATAGTAAAGTAAATGTTTTCATTTTCTCTTTAAGCGAGATGAATATTTGTGATCCACTCGTGAATAGGTTTGCTTTTTGACATACACTTCACTTTTCCATTTTGTTCTATGCATGCATAGTAGAGGTCGACCGATAGTGGATTTTACAGATAACTAAGTTGGGCAGTACCTGCCAATAACCAATTAATCAACCGATAGTTTATAAAATTTATACTGAATGAAAAAACACTCAAAGTAAAATTTTGCTGAACTTTATTACAAAAATAAACAGAACTGACTAAACCATGAAAATGTATTGTACTTTTTTAAATGAAATATATAAATATTAATATATATGAACTAATATTCAAATTTTTAAGTCAGCTGATTTTTATATTGACGTTGTTCCTTAGTCCACAGGAGGCGCAATAATTATATAAACCGTTCAGCACCGTTATATTATTGCATAGAACATTTCTTTCCTGGCTGTTAAAAAAAGACCATTTCATTTTCAACTAATGTGAATAAAATAAGTTTTAGTCAGTCCATGTTCTCAAATGTTAAGTCAAAAGTAAAATAAGGGGGGAAAACGCTTTAATAGACAGTTTACATGGTGTTACACTTGCACTGATTCCTACTGCTCCAGATTCAAGTTTAATAATAACAGCGAAATACCACAGTATTTTTTATTCAGTACAGTTGTATGTAGAGTAGCAATATTCACAGATAGCAGTGGTATTCGGCTGAACTCGGTGGTGAAGCGGCTCAGACTATGAGCACAGGCCAGGGGCTGTTTAAACAGATGGAACACAACAGACTGGAACCGAACGCGAGAATCTCGAGACACACATTTCCAAGTTGAACATCTTTCCTGACAAAGCATTTAAACAACTCATTGCTTAATCTGAGAAAGGCTTATATGAGAGAAAGACGCAACGGCCAGAGACTTCCACCAACTGTAAAGAGCTGTTCACACTGAACGCTTTTGCAATCATCCATTTGCTTTTCTATGTAAACGAACGTCGTCTTTTCCCTTTGTTTTTGTTTATTCAGCGTCTTGTGCAGGAGCACTGTTTTTTAGATGATGTGTCTAATTAAAAAGAACTTTAAAAGCATATTGAGACTCCTGCTTTCTGTTAAACTGTATTTGTTGCGCTGTGTCTAGCCTTTTTTAGCGCAAGAATATGATCGAACTGAAGTCATCGTATTACAGTGAGGATAAAATTCTTTATTGAAATCAGATGTGTTTCTGATTTGTTTATATGTTTCGCTCAGCTGTATGAAGATATTAATTTACTTTCTCATGTCACTAGCTTTAAATATGCAACTTAAATGGCTAAAGAATGCATAAACATGACCAGCTGGATATAAACTAATGCAGATAGATGGTAATAGATGGTAACAATTGTGACATTTAAACATTTGGGTAGGACTTGCGTGTATTTTTGTCACATTGTTCTAACCGCTTGAGGTTAGCTTTAATGTTAGCGTCCTCTCAGACTTGTTGGCAAACATACTGCTGTTCTCTACGAATGCAGCATCTAGTCAACAAATTAATCACTTTATAATGATATGACAACATGTACTGTAGTGTACTGTATACATACCTTTTCGTTGTTGATGTTTTAAATCCGAATCTGAAGTGTTACGCTCCATGCAGAGTGTAGTCAAAACAAACATCACAAGGCATCAGTGAAGTGATAGTTTTTATTTCGCCTCTAGAGGCCGCTCTCATACTGAAAAAACGACAGAGGACCATTCCCAGCCGCTCTAGAACTGTACGCAACAGGGAAAAACTATCGGTGTGGATTTTTGCAGATAAACGATTGCAAAACCTATATATTGGTCGACCTCTAATGCATAGACCTTAACTGTAAAATCCTCAAAGTATTACTGGTACTGCCTCTGAATTGGATAAGTAACTATAACATGTTTTCATACTGTTGCTGCTACCTCTTTCTTCAGTAAGGCATTGATAATTTACACCTAAAGATTTATCCATAGATAATTTATGGTATGTTGTAAAAATAGTCCCCCCCACCCCCACCATTTTAAGACATCTCTTTGTTTTTTATGTCCCCTGTGCAGGTGATGGGCCTCAGTGTCGAGATTACGTCATCTCACTTGGCGTGGTCAAACCTCTCTTGTCATTTATTAATCCTTCCATCCCCATAACCTTCCTGAGAAATGTTACCTGGGTCATTGTCAACCTGTGCCGGAACAAAGACCCACCCCCACCCATGGAAACAGTACAAGAGGTGAGGAGTGTGTGTGCACAAATGAGAGTGGATAAATTTAGTTATGTATTTTTATTTTTATTTTATTTTTTTTTGAAGATGAAAGTGTAAAGAGCCCAATTATTATTATCATATGGCACTTGAAAGGTTTATCTGCTCTAGCTTTCCAGCAGGCTTGGGGACTAACGGAATACTTGTAACTGTGTTACGTAATCAGGACACACACAAAAAATCAGATTAGTTACATTTAGTAAAATTTGGGATTACTAACAGGATTACAATTTTTTATTTATAACAAAAGAAACAAAAGATCCTCGGCTTGCTTTAGAGTGGTACAGATATGCTTGGATGCCCGCTCGACATCTCAGGTTCTCTCTCGTGACTCACGTGAGTCCAAAGTGCCACTTAATGTTACATGCGCAAATAACACCTGTCTTGCATCACCGCCGTGCTCTCGGGGCAAACGAGGTAAAACCATTAAAAGGGCTTTTTCATCACGATGGCCACTGAAGAAAATTCTTGATTTTCATGGAAATTTCGACATTATTGTCTCTTCAAAGGAGAAAATGGAAAAAAATTACAGTTCAGTGCAATTTATGCCTTCCAGCTGTGAAGATGCTGTCATTTTCTAATGACCTTATATATCATTTAAAGAAACATTTGAAGGACCCACACAAATATCACGTTAGCTAGGATGGCTAAAATTAGTTATGTGTTTCATGATAGTGTTGCCATCCGAGCGTCTTTCGATTTGTTTCACGGAAGCAGGAATAGCCAGTATTGTGAGGCGAATTGTGCATCTTTGACGGTACAGAAGAAAGGAACATGTTCCGTGTATTAGTAAAGAAATGACGACCTCGCCGACAAACGGCCCGTATTCCTGTTCACAGGACACCTACTGTCGAAACTTCACTGTCACTTCACTTCTCATTTCCATAATAACTTCAGCTGAAAATCTAAAGTTGTTCTCTGAAATGCTATTATGATGTAATGACAACAGCAATAGGGACAGCATTTCTTCATAAAAAATAAATACATTTTTAAATCCAAATTGTACATAAAGTGTGAGAGTGTATGGGAAAGAGGCAAAATGTAAGTAAAGTGTTTATAAGTAAAAATCTAATTTGTAGATATACAAAAAAAAATCTACATAATATCATGTGTAAAGCCACAATTGATGCCCAGGTCAAAATTGACCCGTGAATGCAAAACACAGAAAGACCCCTGGAATCGCGATTTCGAATCCAGGACGTGCTGATTGACTCCAGCCAGGCTTCCAAAGCAGCCAATTGGCCCGGTTGCTAGGGTGGGTAGAGTCACGTGGGTTACCTTCCTCGTGGTTGCAATTAGGTGGTTCTCACTCTCGGTGGGGTGCATGGTAAGTTGTGCTTGGATGCCGCGGTGAATAGCATGAGCCTCCACACGCGCTAGGTCTCTGCTAACGCGCTCAGGAAACCACGTGATAAGATGCATGGACTGACTGTCTCAGAAGCGGAGGCAAATGAGGTTTGTCCTCCGCCACCCAGATCGAGGTGAGTCACTGCACAACCACGAGGAATCGGAGCGCATTGGGAATTGGGCATGCCAAATTGGGGAGAAAAGGGGATAAAATAATAGTTTTGACAAAGTCCCAATGTTTAGTTCCCGTACAAAAAACAATGTGGTATTGTAAAATTATCTACCTCACCCGGGTCAAAAATGACCCGAATGCAATAGGAGGGTTAAAAATACTGAGTGTGTGTGTGTGTGTAAAGCACTTTGTGTATGAAGTGTGCTATATAAATAAACTTGCCTTGCCTTGGGTGATTCTAATGAAACCTGTAAAGAAAACATCCTGGTAATATTTAACCCCAAATCACTGTGAAGAAAAAATGTAAATTATATTTTGCATAAAGGAAATAAAGCCTACTTTTAAGACCATTATAATTTTTGCATTGTGACTTTTTTTTTTTTTAAATCAGTGAAAATGAAAGTCAGTACAAAAGAGCACTACTATGATGTAGAAGTACTTTACAATTTAAGTAGTCAGATTTTTTTTACATTTGCAATAATGAGAATATCATAATGGCCATCTTTCTTTGCATTGCGGTAATGAAAGTTGGGGGATACTTTATGTGAACTGTCATGAACATAAGACCACAATGTAAAAAAATCTTAATGGCCCTAAAAATAGGCTTAGTTTTCTCTATTGAAAATATAATTTCTTATGTTTCTTTTGATTTTGGAGTAAAATAGGACATTTTCTTACAGGGGTTGTAACAATCAACCATCCATGTATCGAGACATGTCATTTTATTTTTTATAATTTGGTTTTAGTTTTAGTGTGTACCATATCACTCTTTATTTGCTGCAGTACACATCAGAAAGGCAGTGACCTGCTATAATGTGCATGGAAGTACTGCGATTTAATTGGTCAAATTGATCCACTTAGGTAGCCGGCTGTTTGACTGATTGATATTGTAAGAAGCACTTTATAAACTCTCATTTAAATCCACTGAAGCTCCATTAAAATGTCTTAAATCTCGGAGTGTTAAAAATTATATAATGTTTCGAGGATATTTTTCTTGCCTTGTAAGTCATCCTCCCTCTCTGAATGAACTGAAGTGTCATTAAACTTCTCTCTACTTAGTCTCTATTCAGTCAGTCTGTAAGGTGCAGATATTGTGCTGTGTAATGGAAATGCCAATATAACTTGGTTTTGCTCATTTTTCTCCTCTGGTCTGTGATGTGGAGGTCTAGCTTTGAGCTGAAAGGAACATATTGTACCTCCTGCTGCTATGAAATCATTAGACAGTGTGCTCACAGTGTGTGTGTGGACTATACAAACAACTGTTTCATCGATGGCTGGTCTAATGAATATTCTGTCTTACAGCTGATTTCGTGTTTACATGATGTTTATAATTTGTTGTTTCAACTGAAGCATGTCAGTTCCTGAAGTCTCTGTCTCTCTCTTTCCCTCAGATTCTTCCTGCCCTTTGTGTACTCATATATCATACAGATATTAATGTAAGTACACCAAAATGAATTTCTATGCACGTTTACCAAAGAGCCTGACTTTTATTTATTTTATATATTGCTAATTTGCTTTTACGTCACAGCCATGAACCACAATTTGCTACTTGATGCTTTGTGTATTTGGGGGAGGGACATTCTCATTTAGAGAGCACCTGATTGGACAAAACATTGTAGTGCAAGATGATTTATCAATATTTTTTATTGGTTTTTCTAGCATATAGATGGCCTTAAAGCTAAAAGATATAGAAGTCCCAAAAAAATCTTAATTTTGACACTATTTTCCTGACCAGCAGGCACATACATATTGCAATAATAATAATAAAAAAAAAGATCTCACTCTCATTAATGTAAAAAATGCTATATAAATCGTTAACTGTGTTTACATCATTTTAGGTGTTGTATTGCCTATGATTTATGCTCATTTAAAAAATATTTTATATATTATAGCAATTTGAGAATAATTTTCTTGATACAAAAATCTGTACTTTTGGTCACACTTTATATTAGGTGGCCTTAACTACTATGTACTAACATTAAATATATACAAGACTATGTTTTTACTGTGTAACTACATGCTATTCTGCAAAATATCCACATTTGTTGCTACTGAGATTGAGGTACGGGTGAAGTTAACTGTGTAACTACAGATGTAATTAAATGCAGGTACTTTAAATGTAATTACAATGCAACACCATGTATGTACATTATATACATAGTAGTTAAGGCCACCTAATATTAAGTGGGTCCATACTTCTTTTATTCATTTTTTTATTTTAGGTTTCAAGGGATAATTCAACCAAAATTGAAAATTCTCTCATTTACTCACCCTCATTTCATCCCAGATGTGTATGACTTTCTTTCTTCTGCAGAACACAAATTAAGATTTTTAGAAGAACATCTCAGCTCTGAAGGTCCATACAATGCAAGTGAATGGTGACCAGAAAGGTCCAAATAGGATATAAAGGCAGCATAAAAATAATCGTAAGACTCCAGTGGTTTTATACATATCTTCTGAAGCGATATAATAGGTGTGGGTGAGAAATGGATAACAGTTGTTTTTTTTACTCTAAATCTCCACTTTCACATTCTGCCACCTACTGGTCGAGGCTAGTCAGAGGTGGAGATTTACAGTAAAAAAAAGGACTTAAATATTTATCTGTTTCTCACCCACACCTATCATGTTTCTTCTGAAGATATGGATTACTTTGAAGCTCCAAAAAGGACATAAAGGCAGCATAAACGTTCTGGCCACCATTCACTTGCATTGTATGGACCTAAAGAGCTGAGATATTCTTCTAAAAATCTTTATTTGTGTTCAGCAGAATAAAGAAAGTCATACACATTTGGGATGGCATGAGGATGAGTAAATGATGAGAGAATTTTCAATCCCTTTAAATGTGGTACAGACATTTCTTAATGAAATTCTTCCTGCTACATAATGAAATCTGTACTCTGATTCAGCTTTCAAAAATCTTCTCTATTTTTTTTCTAGATTCTGGTAGACACGGTGTGGGCTCTGTCGTATCTGACAGATGGAGGTAACGAGCAGATTCAGATGGTTATAGACTCAGGTGTCGTCCCATTCCTTGTCCCACTGCTCAGCCACCAAGAGGTCAAAGTTCAGGTAAATACAATGCAAATCTGCAGTCATTTACTATGTAACAAAGTCTGTTTTTGAAAGCATCTGTGTGTGTGTGGTTTCTTCAGACTGCGGCGCTGAGAGCAGTGGGGAACATTGTAACAGGGACGGATGAGCAGACTCAGGTGGTGCTCAACTGTGATGTCCTCTCTCACTTTCCCAGTTTGCTCACACACCCTAAAGAGAAGATCAACAAGGTGATAACCACATACACACTAACACACACCACATCCAATATTTGTGTGCTATGGAATCAAGATGGTGAAGGTCAGACATTTTACATGCATTTTAAGTCGGACTAAAGCAATCATTTTTTGTATTTAATGTAAAAGTAGGACCGACAAACCTACATAATGAAATGGTAGCAAAAACCTGCTGTAACTCAATTATAACGCCGCATGAAAGTGTATTTGCCAAAAAGCTACCCAGTCCCAGATTTAAGCTTCATGACTCATGTTTGGCTCTGTTGTTCCCTGTAGGAGGCAGTGTGGTTCCTGTCCAATATAACAGCAGGTAACCAGCAGCAGGTGCAGGCAGTAATAGATGCTGGTCTCATACCCATGATCATTCACCAGCTCGCCAAGGTAAGACATTAGCTGTGTACCATTTTCAATACGTTCATTCTTTTTTCCTCCAGTATCGTTTTAGAATTAATAGCGTCTGAAATGTCAGACCCTTATATAAAGCTGCTGATTATGGATGGAGATTAAACTATGCAGTTAATCCTTACTTTGAATCGGAATGACCCTAGAGATGTTAGAGTAGGTTTCAGTATATTTGATAAGATTCAGTAGGTCATTGCATCAAAGCTATTGGATCATTTCTAGTCTATGTGCTGTTTAAGTTTGTTCTTGCACTATTTATTTTAAATACTATTATTATTATTAGTGGTTTTCTTAAAAAATGTAAAAATCTAGTATTATTAGTTTGTCACTATAACGGAGCCCCTCAGAGGACAGGGCAGAAAATATTTTTTCTGAAAAAAGTTTTGCGTTCCCTACCAATAAATTAACCATGGTTTTACTACAGTAACCATATTTTAACATGATATTCGTAGTGAAACCATAGTGATGATACAGGAAAACGAAAACTCTTATAATAAAAATCTTAATTTTGTGGTTATGGTTTTGCTATACAAATACTATAGTTTTAACTGGTTTTATTATAGTAATATTGTAGACTGTAGTATCCATAGTTCTTGGCGGAAATCATTTTTCTTTAGTAATATTGTAGAAACCATGACTGTTGTAGGCTAACCAATAGGGCTGGGTATTGATGCAGATTTCCCGATTGGATTCTGATTCACAAGCTTTCAATTCTGATTTCTATTTGATATCGATTCATATGGGTACATTTGTGTTACAATGTCCATTTTGCTTACATATAAAGGAAATCTCTCTCAGCTAGTGCTCTTAATTATAAAGGAACCTTCTAGGCAACCCTTTTAGGTACAATTCGAAAATATAAATTTTACAACTGAAATTGTATCATTAGTTTTTGTTTTGTTTTATCGAATTGGTCACATTTTAGCTTTTGAAAAATGTTCAAATTCAGTCTGTTCCATCAATTAATGTCTTGAAATTGCATATCTTATGTTGCGTATTTATTTTCGATAAATTTTGTTTACTTGCGTAATTTGTACTATTTACAAGCATTTAAATTGATTACGTTTACATGGACACCAGAAAGTGTGTTATTGTGAGAAAGCATCGTTTCGGTTTATAAGCGGCGTACTCTTTACTCCCGTGTACATGCAGCTAGGTCAGTAAGCAACACCCTTTTATGTGTTTACATGACCACATAAGCAGCTTTCTCTGGGAGAAACCTTGGTGTGTTAAACCGCTTTCTCTGGCATCATCCAGTAAACGCATATAATGAGAGAGGACATGCGTGGTTTCTTTAGGGCATCCATGTGTGAGTAGAATTAAATGTTGTTGTTTTTTATTTATCAACAACTCATTGTAAAAACAGAAAGGAAATTAAGAGAGACATTATTCAATAACATATGAATCCGTGGTTCCCAACTTTGGACACACAGAACGAGTTAAACCAAACTTTTTCTCTCAACTCGCAGATTTTACTTTGTGCTAGTAAGTGGCTTATCATAGACATTTTTCTTCACATAGCGTGAGATTGGGTTATACATGCGACTGATGTACTTGCATTATAGAGGGTTGCCACATATAGTAAAAGATCGATCTTGGGATTTAAGAATCAATATTCAGATCATTCAAACGAAGATCGCGATGCATCGGAAAATCAATATTTTTATACCCAGCCCTACTAACCATGTTTTGTTTTTTTGGCAGAAACCATGATTTTGCTATAGTGATATTGAAGTAACTACGTAAAGGAAGTAACCATGTTTTTTGGCTTGGAAAACAATGGTTTTAATATAGATTAGCCATGGTAATTATTGTGGTTACTCTGGGTATGTGGAGTAAAACCATAATAACCACAAAATAATTTTATTGCCATAGTTTTCATTTTCCTGTTTTATTACTATGGTTTTACTAGGAATATCAAGGTTAAAATATGGTTACTTTAGTAAAAACCATGGTCAATTTATTGCGAGGGCACGCAAAACTATTTCAGAAAAAAACAATTCTGTTGTGTGAGCATCTTCAGAAGTTATTCAGAGCAAATTTAAAAGGCTTTATCTAGACCCAGGGCTTGTCTTCTTTGGAAACTTGCGTACTAAAGTGCATCTGATCTGTGGTTAGTTGTCTAATATGCTTTATCTGTCCAAACAGGGTGATTTTGGAACACAGAAGGAGGCTGCGTGGGCCATCAGTAACTTGACAATAAGTGGAAGAAAGGATCAGGTGTGAACCGTTAAAGATGAAGACGAATCTCTGATTCTGGGTCACTTCCTTTTCCCTTCTTTTTCATTGGTTACTTTGCTGTGATTGGCAGGTGGAGTACCTGGTGCAACAAAACGTGATCCCGCCTTTCTGTAACCTGCTGTCAGTGAAAGACTCTCAGGTGGTCCAGGTGGTCCTTGATGGATTGAAAAACATCCTCATCATGGCTGGAGAAGAAGCCAGCACAATTGCTGAGATCATTGAAGAGTGTGGAGGTAATGTTACTGTAATACAAATGTATTAACTCACCTGAAATTTTCAGAAATAGCCATTTTTCACAGATTAGATTAAAAATGATATTAACTACTACATTTGGTCCTGAATAAAATGGTATATTCATCAAGTCTCTTGGGTTGTGTACTGATAAATAACCAGATGTTGCATGCCAAAGAATTAAATGTGTCTAGGATCACCACATTTACATACAATAGAACCCCTATTAAGAAAACAAAACATCAACTTCACTGATATTTTCGCATTAGTGAATATAGTAGCAGTACTAACTATCTTGCATCTGTCTTTCAGGATTGGAAAAAATTGAAAACCTACAGCAGCATGAAAATGAGGACATCTATAAACTTGCATTTGAAATCATTGATCAGTACTTTTCAGGAGATGATGTGAGTATATTTTGTCTGTACTATAGTTTTTGTAGTTTCAGGTGTTTGGTTCTTTGCACCGTGCTTTTAGTTGTTTTTCAGTAAGTTGCAGATTCTGTTCTGGAATTACTTATATGTATATGTGTATATCTGCCTAAATCTACCTTTCTTCTTTGCTTTCTCTCTTTTTCTCTCTTCAATCTTGTAGATTGATGAGGACCCCAGTCTGATTCCTGAGGCCACCCAAGGAGGCACATTTAACTTCGATCCAGCCTCCAACCTACAAACCAAGGAGTTCAAGTTCTAGACAACCGGAACTTTGAACTTAAGAATGGTGGGTTTCCCAGCTGCTCCTCAACCCTCCGCCACCTACTGACCCATCATCTATCAGCCACTCACTAACAAGATAAACCAACCAACCAATCACCATGCTCTGAAACTACACTCACACAGGAGAAAATGGCACTGAAGGATCTGAGTACCTGTCTCAAATGCCACTCAAGAAATGGATGGATCTCAATGACCTCAAGACATGGAAGAGAAAAAGAAAAAGAACATGACTTGTTCATTATACTTAAGTTGCCAAAACAACAGCAAAAAAAAAAAAAAAAAAAGGAAATATTTTACTCTTTCTTTCACTCACACTCATAGGAGAGCATGAACAGTAATAGGAACTTCTTTTGATGTACCAGCCATCATATCAGCCAAGGAAGAAGAAAGAGAGAATCTTGAAATTTAAAGGCAGGGAATTTTCTTTTGCTTTCCAGAAAATTTCCTTCACTCAAAACATTGTGCTTCTGGTGATGATCTTAGAGTTTTAGACAGACACCCAACTCAAGACATCCAGCTTCTACTGTGTTAAGCCATCGGACCCCCCTCCCCCATTCCTCTTAGATCTATGATCGAGCCTAAAATGGGTTATTCCATGGAATATTTTTTAAATGGGGGAGGGGGTGTCTCTAAATATGTGGTGTGCAAACAGAACTGAAACTATAACCACCAATTCTTGCTTTTTTCTCATTAAATCCTGAAATTATGTATATGTACAAAACACTGAAGAAAATGAAGAAAAAAAAATCACGTCAACAGATTACACAGAAAACTTTTACTGAAAGTTTGAACAAAGAAAATCTAATCTGAGACAGTCAAGCACCCTTATTTTCAAAGTTTTTCAGCAATTGTGTAGTGGACATTCATTGTGCCGATCTTTTTGGTTTGCAAAGGGAATATCGGACATTTCCAAGGAGGAACCTATGTGATATGGTCATCGTCAATTCGGCCAGGACTTTTAAAGGGCCGCCCCAACCTTTGGAAGTCCTTGGGGATAATCTTAACAGGTCTTTCTGCTCAAGAAGGGTGCTCTGGAAGCGCTCAATGCTCTGGGTTCATCTTTGCTACTTCCTGTCTGTAACCATAGTAATAAGTTCATTGAGATAACCCCAATTGTAACCAGTCGGAAGATATTTTCACTAAATCAGAACATTTCAGCACTCTGTAGTCAAAAAACCAAGAGAAACTTTGCAACAGTGATTGGATTGTGAATTCTTTTTTTTTCGTTTTGATCGGTGAAGCTTCCGCTTTGGCAGTTTTTTCAGTCTTACACACTTTTGGGTTTTCCTGTTTTATTGCTTATTGTTTTTGGAGAGCGATGTTCGCTTAATTTTGACTATACAAGCAATGGGAAAAGGAAATCCATGACGTTGCTGTTCCTTGTTTGTTTTGTTTGTTTTCATCTTAATTTGCTACAACTAAAAATAAATTTCTTGTGTAGGTATATAATGAGAAGCTACTACACTTAGATCCACTAGACATTGTTCGGATGCTACAGAACAATAACATTGTGATTATCGATTTACAGCCAATAGGGGTATTTTTTTTTCTTTGCTCTTTTTGTTTTAACCTTCGTTTTGTAATGGCAAACGATTGCCATCATTTGGAAAATGGGCTTTCTTACTGTTGTGACTGGACAATGTTTTTTTTTTTTTTTTAGTTCTTTTCCCCATGCATTCACTTGTAAAGGGTTGTATGGAGGAAAATGCATTTGGACTAAAGTAGTTGTGTTTGGGCCACAAACTGCTGAAAAAGATGGTAAGGAAGCTACAAGCAGCCCTGATGAATTCTGAATTAGCCATTTGTTGTTGAACAAAAAGAGAGGAAGAAAACAAGTTTAAAATTCATAAACTTACCTAGACGACTAGAAAAACGAGCCACTTTAAAGACTTTAAAGAAGCATTGCCTTGTATCAGAAATGGATACAAGCTTATTGCTTGTTGCAAGATTTTTACTTGCTGAAGAAATAAAAAGAATCTAAAAATCAGCGACAGATCGCATTTTGGCCTCTGATTGTTTGTATGTTTTTATAAATTTTAGAACTGAATTTCTCTTTAAGGTGGCTCATCAGTATTTTTTTCAACTCTTGTGCATATTAAAGATAAAGAATGAGTTGAAATTCATTGTGCCTTTTGTTTTTCATTTCAAAGCAACTAAAAAAAGGTTCAGAATACCTACCACGTTGCATTGGAGCTGCTTATAATATGGGGTCTTTTGGGTGTCATGTCTGCCTATCTCTGGACTTTACGATGAGACGTACTCTGGAGTAGATAATATAATTCTACTTAAATTCTCCTCTAGTCTGCTGGCTGACTTGTAATTGATCCCTTAACTTCCATTCTGCACCTTTCACATTCTTTTCATATGGATCACAATTGACCACAATTCTAAACCCACCTAATCTCCCCCCTTCGCACCTTTCTATGGTAACGCATCTTTCACCCATCACTCCCTCAGGACGTGCTTTATGTATCAATGAACCTAACCAAAATAAACTTGCTGTTAGCCATCCTTTTTTATTGCTCTCTTATGATTGAACCTCTGATACTTTTGTCTCTTTTTCTCTCTTTTACCTTTAGCCTTTTCTCCTACTACCCTTTCTCTCCTTTTAGCTCAGCTTTTTCTGAATTCCTCTTCTCTCTCTGATGTGTGCAATAGAGTTTTCTCATGCTGTGTTAAGTTTGTGTAGAGACAGATTGGTGTTAAATGACACTTAACGGCAGTAACCTGTATTTACACATTGTATAGTCCTATACCTGTACCATAAGGTGAGATCTTTATATACACCGAGCACTTTATTAGTGCCCGACGTGGTTTTCTGCTGTTGTAACCCATCCGCCTCAAGGTTTGACATGTTGTGCATTCTGAGATACTATTCTGCTCACTACAATTGTACAGAGCGGTTATCTGAGTTACCGTAGCCTTTCTATCAGCTCAAACCAGTCTGGCCATTCTCCGTTGACCTCTCCCATCAACATGGCATTTTTGTCCGCAGAACTGCCGCTCACTGGATGTTTTTTTTTTTTTTTTTTTTTTGGTTTTTGGCACCATTCTGAGTAAACTCTAGAGACTGTTGTGTGTGAAAATCCCAGGAGATCAGCAGTTACAGAAATACTCAAACCAGCCCATCTGGCACCAACAATCATGCAGTGGTCTAAATCAAAATTTTCCCTCATTCTGATGGTTGATGTGAACATTAACTGAAGCTCCTGACCTGTGTCTGCATGATGTTATCCATTGCACTGCTGCCACACGATTGGCTGACTAGATAATCGCATGAATAAATAGGTGTACAGGTGTTCCTAATAAAGTGCTCAGTGAGTGTTTATGATCATGGATATGGATAGTTATGATAGTTATGAGGATATAACTTTAGGTGATGGTCATATCCATTTTTATATTGATGTTATTCATAGTTATCCTGGTTTCATGCTCACCTTTAGATGGAAATGCAGACAACAACTGGTCATTTAAAATGATGTGCACAACCAGGCAAAAGTTTGGACTTCACTGAATTTGTCACATGATGTAAAAGGTTTATGGTTAAATGGTTGAAATATGTTTTGCAAGACTTTTCTGTATTTTTTATTTTTATGTTTGGCCATGTAGTGAAGGAAAAGCAACAACAGTGTCTTGCATACATGCAAACTAATTTATCATAGTTTTGAATGACTTCATTATTCTAACGTGGCGAGTAGGTGTGTCCAACAAAAGACTGGCAGTGTATTTACAGTTTAGGTGAATTTTTGTTTGTATTGTTTGTCATTCTTTTTAGCGAAATATTTGTTTATGGGTAACGTTCTGATAGTCACCGTTATAATGTCGTTCAACATACCACGATCTTTAAAAAGTTTAATTTGATGAAAATTAAACAGGGTAATCTAGTGGCGCCTAAACTTAATCTCTGCTGTATGACGTGTTAGAACTGCAAGTGGAGACAGTTCTGGCAAACCTATGGGTGCATAGTTCCACCGTTAGAACGATGGGCGGGGCCTGGAGATGTCATTTATTTAACTATTGAGATATAGAGTTATTGCATGAATGCTCTTGAGTCTCATTGCGCATAATGGCAGAAGACGGTGTGCTGCAAGAACCTGCACTTTTCACTAAAGTAACCGTTTATTCCCTTGTTGCCTGTGCTGCACAGTTTGCTGTTGGTTATGCTTTCGCGCTAAAATGGGGGAACAAGTGTTCGACTGTTGATCGGTGGGTCCTTGTTTGGTTATTTTACGACGCAATAGTTCATTTCACGCTGGTAAGTGCGAAAGTGCATCCGAAAATGCTGCCATTACGATTACTTGATATAACTGAGAAATCCCTGCTTTGCCTCCGTTTCATCGTATAGGAGGGACCCTTCGTCTACATGTCACTCGTTGGAAATGTTGCAACCTCTGACAATCTGTTTGCAGAGCTGTGTAAGTAAGCCGTGTTACTACATATTGCACATAGAGTAACATTTGTTCTGTGTGCCTTGCACTATACAGCTTTTCATTTGGTCAGGCGTAAGAAAAGTTTGACTGTGGTGTAGGGCGACATCTAGTGGTGATTCATGGTACTGCGCAATATACATCAACAGTGCAGTGCAGGCAAAACAACGATAAAGGAATAGCTCACCCAAAAAATTTAATTTAGAACAATTAAATTTGCTGCTACATTGCCATCCTCATATCATGCAAAGTGAGCGCGTAATCCCATTACCAACCTCATCTTTTAGCTGTTCTAAGCAGAACTTTCTCTATTTAATTTTTTTTTTCCATTTCCTTTTATTTTAACAGTTCTTTAGCTGCTTTTTCTTATATGATGTAAAGCATGTTATTATTTAAAATACTCTACAGGGAAGGAATATGGCAAGGCGGATGAACGCTGGTTGTACTCAGACCCAACTATAGTATCTCTAGAGCTTCTGACTGTGGTTTTGGATGGCTCACTGGCCCTGCTTCTTGTCTACGCCATCATTAAGGACAAACACTACAGGTGAAATTCTGGGAATGTATTGCTTGAGATTAAAAATGTTAGAGGCATGGCCAACCAAATGAAACCGAATGTTTCATCCACTTTAAAGGGATAGTTCACCCAAAAATGAAAATTCTCTCATTATTTACTCACCCTCATGCCATCCCAGATGTGTATGACTTTATTCTGCTGAACACAAAGATTTTTAGAAGAATATTTCAGCTCTGTAGGTCCATACAGTGCAAGTGAATAGTGGCCAGAACTTTGTGTGGATTTTTTTTTATTTATTTTTTATTTATTTTTTTGAGTTTCAAAGGCATGAAAAGTTGACGTAATCCAGACTCCAGTGGTTAAATCCATATCTTCAGAAGTAATGTGAGACAAAAATCATTAAGTCCCTTTTTACCATAAATTTTTCTCCCTGTAGGTGGTGATATGCCTGAAGAATGTGATTTGCCAAAACAAAAGAATGTGAAAGTGGAGATTTATAGTAAAAAAAAAAAAAAAAAGGACTTAAATATTGATCGGTTTCTCACCCACACCTATCATATCGCTTCAGAAGACATGGATTAAACCACTGGAGTCTTATGTATTACTTTTATGCTGCTTTTATTTGCTTTTTGGACCTTTTAAAATTCTGGCTTTATGAAAATCTTTGTGTTCAGCAAAGAAAAGAAAGTCATACAAATTTGTGATCGCATGAGGGTGAGTAAATCATGAGAGAATTTTCTTTTTTTGGGTGAACCATACCTTTAAGGCTGCCTCATGCACTTGCATGAACTATGTAAATTTCTCTCTGAACCAGGCACTTTATTCAGATCACACTATGTGTGTGCGAGTTGTACGGGGGCTGGATGACCTTCTGTCCAGACTGGCTAATCGGAAGTCCTAACCTCAACACGAACAACTGGCTGTACCTGTGGGTCTACCTGGTGTTCTTTAATGGGATCTGGGTGGTGGTACCTGGACTCCTCCTCTGGCAATCGTGGAAAGATTTAAGAAGAATGCATCGGTATCCAAAGAAGGATAGATAGAATCGGATGTAGTCAGATATAATTTTAGTAATTACAATTAGCCATTCAAAGTGAATTGACTTAGATGTAGAGAGAGAAAGAGAACTATTGTACTGCAGTTGATACATTATATGCATTTATTCCAGACATAGAGTAATAGAGGAAAAGCTGTAAGGTGTTCCTTTGCATAATTGCGGTGGTAGAGATAACTTGACACAATGGAAGATTACACCAAACCAGTGACTCATAGCAACATTTCTTTCCTTGTCCTATTTACATTCCTGTCATATAACACCAAACAATGAATCCCTTATGTCATATGTCTTATACACAGCTCTAGGAACAGTTTCCCTACTAATCCATACCAAACTATCTCATCCAGTATGATAGAAACCACAAGCTAATATAAATCGACATTTAAAAAGTTGTCAATTCATGCATCAAAACACCCTAGTGCTGCTCTTTAATTAATGCTACATGCTTGCCTTTTGTTGCAATTCCACTACAGTTCCATGTGTAAATAATTTACAAAAAATGAATGATTAAACAGCACCCCAGTGTTTGCCTCTTGCTGAATAAAGTTTTTATCACATAACTTAAATAATGGCATGATCTCTGGATACTGTACTATTTATATATAGTATGTACAGTATAATGGCACTTATTCTAATATATATATATATATATACATACATACATACAAACACACACAAAAAAAAAAAAAGAAAAAAGATTGGAGTGGGGTTTTTCTTCAAAAAACAAAACAATTCCCAGGCAGAAATTGCTAGTATATTTAACAGGACATATTTTCAAGTGAAGGCTACACACAATTCTTGTTGCTTTAATTAGAAATTCTCAAGTTAATTTTACTTTAATTTTAATTTACTCATGCCATCCCAGATTTGTGACTTTCTTCTGCTGAACACAAAGATTTTAGAAGAATATCTCCGCTCTGTAGGTCCATACAATGCAAGTGAATGGGGTCCAACATTTTGAAGGTCCAAAAAGCACATTAAAGGCAGCATAAAAGGAATCCATACAACTCCAGTGGTTAAATCCATGTTTTTAGAAGCAATATGATTGGTGTGGGTGAGAAACATCAATATTTAAGTCCTTTTAAACCATAAATTCTCCTCCTTGCCCAGTAGGTGGCAATATGCACAAAGAATGCGAATCATCAAAAACAAAAGAAGAATATGAAAGTAAAAGTGGAGATTTTTAGTAAAAAAGGACTTAAATATTTATCTGTTTCTCACCAACGCATATTGCTTTTCAAGAACTGGATTAAAACACTGGAGTCTTATGGATTACTTTTATGCTGTGTTTATGTGCTTTTTAAAGTTCTGGCCACCATTCACTTGCATTGTATGGAGCTACAGAGCTGTGTGTTCAGCAGAAGAAAGTCATACACATTTGGGATGGCATGAGGATGAGTAAATGAGAGAATTTTCATTTTTGAGTGAACTATCCCTTTTATGCATGCTATGTAGTTTATTAGACATCATCACCTTGCTTTAATGGTGATAGAAACAAGAACTTTTTTGATCATGAATAGGTCATTCCGAGTAAAAAAAGTTACCATGTGTAACATACAAAAATCAAAATCACCAATAAAAACAGTGTAAATGAACTTGCAACCAATGAATATGCTCATTAATTATTTAAGCCCAGTGCATGCTGGGAACACCAGCTTTGAAAAGTTAAGAACAATTTACTCAAATTAGCAAATAAATATGACAAGGTTTTCTACTTTAGGATTGAAACATGATGATGCATTGTAAAGATAAACAATAAAATCATTTGTTCAAGCTAGTGCATTCATTTTAACATGTTCAAATAGAGTACAAATGTAGAATTTACTTAATATTTTGAAGTTTACACTAAAACTAGCTAACTGAAAGTAGAAGGTACTTAATCTTTTCTGCTATATTTACTCCTCCACAAAATAATTTTTTCAGTGTATATAAAAGTATAATGTATAATATGTTTATATACACACATATATATATTTATATATATATATATACATACACCAATCAGTCCTAAAATTAAAACCACCTGCCGCCAAAATAGCTCCAACCTGCATCTCAGAATAGCATTCTGAGATGTTATTTCTTCTCACACAATTTGTATAGAGCGGTTATCTGAGTTACAGTAGACTTTGTCAGTTTGACCAGTCTGGCATAAACTCTAGAGACTGTTATGTGAAAATCCCAGGAGATCAGCAGTTACAGAAATATTCAAAGCAGTCCGTCTGACACCAACAATTATCCATGCGATTATCTAATCAGCCAATCGTGTGGCAGCAGTGCAGTGCATTCAATCAGGCAGATACAGGTCAGGAGCTTCAGTTAATGTTCACATCAACCATTAGAATGGGGAAAAAAATGTGATCTCAGTAATTTTGACTGTGGCATGATTGTTGGTGCCCGACGGGCTGATTTGAATATTTCTGTAACTGCTGATCTCCTGGGATTTTCAAGCACATTCTCTAGAGTTTACTCAGAATGGTGCCAAAAACAAATACATCCAGTGGGGGGCAGTTCTGTGGATGGAAATGCCTTGTTGATGAGAGAGGTCAACAGAGAATGGCCAGACTTGTTCGAACTGACAAAGTCTATGGTAACTCAGATAACCACTCTGTACAATTGTGATGAGAAGAATATCTCAGAATGCTATTCTGATATACTGGTTGGCGCTCTTTTGACGGCATGAGGGGGACCTACACAATATTAGGCAGGTGGTTTTAATGTTGTAGCTGATTGGTGTGTGTATATATATATATATATATATATCTATAGACTGGCGGCCAAAAGTTTGGAATAATTTACAGATGTAGCTGTTTCGGAAGGAAATTGGTACTTAATTTACCAAAGTGGCATTCAACTGATCAGAAAGTATAGTCAGGACATTACTGATGTAAAAAACAGCACTATTTGAAAAAGTCATTTTTGATCAAATCTAGAGAGGCCCCATTTCCAGCAGCCATCACTCCAACACCTTATCCTTGAGTAATCATGCTAAATTGCTAATTTGGTTCTAGAAAATCACTTGCCATTATATCAAACACAGCTGAAAGCTATTTGGTTTGTTAAATGAAGCTTATCATTGTCTTTGTGTTTGTTTTTGAATTGCAAAGATTTCATACAAAGGTGTACACTACAGTTTTCAAAGACAAAGGACAACTGGCTCAAACAAGGACAGAAAGAGATGTGGAAGGCCAGATGTACAACTAAACAAGAGGATAAGTACATCAGAGTCTCTAGTTTGAGAAATAGACGCCTCACATGTCCTCAGCTGACAGCTTCATTGAATTCTACCTGCTCAACACCAGTTTCATGGACAACAGTAAAGAGAAGACTCAGGGGTGCAGGCCTTATGGGAAGAATTGCAAAGAAAAAGCCACTTTTGAAACAGGAAAACAAAAAGAAAATGTTAGTGTGGGCAAAGAAACATAGTCACTGGACAACAGAAAATTGGAAAAGAGTGTTATGGATCTTAACCCCATTGAGCTTTTGTGGGATCAGCTAGACTGTAAGGTGTGTGAGAAGTGCCCGACAAGACAGCCACATCTATGGAAAGTGCTACAGGAAGCGTGAGGTGAAATTTCACTTGAGTATCTGGACAAACTGACAGCTAGAATGCCAAGGATCTGCAAAGCTGTCATTGCTGCATGTGGAGGATTTTTTGATGAGAACTCTTTGAAGTAGTTTAAGACGTTCTGAATTTTTTTTTCAAATTGTAATTTTTCATGTTATTAATGTCCTGACTATACATTGTGATCAGCTGAATCCACTTTGGTAAATAAAAGTACCAATTTCTTTCCATAAGAGCAAAATCTGTACATTATTCCAAACTTTTGGCCACCAGTGCATCTATATGTAAACAACATTAATGTTATAATGCAACAAAAACTATGATCATAAATATAGGCTTTATTTTCAAACAAAATATGATTTATAATTGGCGTAAAATATGACCCACACATGTTCTTGACAGGTTTCATGAGGTTCAATCACACGATGCTGTAGAACATGAAGGCATATAAATATTACATAATGTACAGCATATACAAAACTGTGCACAATTACAGTAGTTGTATCATGGCTCTTTGGCTTTCCATTTCAGTGAGATCAGTGCACCCTCTTCCCATCTTTCTAATCTTTTTAGTTTACATATGGCAACATGATCAAATATTTGTTTGATTGTGGTTGCAATCAAATAAAAGTAAGCAGTCCACATACTATATGTTTGAACTGGATTTCTTCGTATTCCCTGTCAGATAATGTTCTGTAAATGCCTCTGGCTTCGGTTCCTCATTACTTTTTTAATAGTTTAGCTATAGAGATGAAAGCTTGTTGGAGACCCAGTCCCTTAATGGCGCTGCAGGCTTGGATCTCCCACACCCGATCTGTGTATTTGTCCAACTCCAACAATGTAGACACCTCTCTGATAGTCATAGAGTTTGGCATGTCCTTTTTGTTGGCCAGCACCATCAGAGGAACTCCTTTTAAGTTCTCATCACTCAAAATCTTCTTCAAGGCTTTCTGGGCTTCTCCCATCCTGGCACGGTCACTGCTATCCACCACAAACACCAGTACCTTGCATCCTTCTAGGTAGTATCTCCAGTTGGGTCTCATTGTCCCCTGACCCCCAACATCCCACACGGTCAGTGAGGTTTTCTTGTCCAGCTCTACAGTTGCAACGTTGAAGCCAACAGTTGGTGATGTCTCCATCACGACACCTCGCTGTTGTCTGAACAATAAAGTGGATTTTCCAGCTGAATCCAGGCCCATGAGGAGAACCTGAGGAGGCTTACTAAACTTTTTAGACTGAAAGACTCCCATCCTGGTTTGATAAATCCCGTTGTCTGTTTTGAAGTTCTCGACACTTGTCTGTATTTCGTCAGGTTTGAAATGGCATCTGGCAAAAAATCCTTGATTACATTCTTCTACTTCTGTTTTCGTGGGAAATTGAATGCAACACAGAAGTGACACAATGCGACACACTGTAATCCCTGCGAGTTGCTTGGTACAACGGAAAATATACTATCTTAAGACTGACCATGTGATACAGCTTGACGAGTTAGTCCACATTGTTAAACAGGTGTGTCAACTTTACATACGTGACGCCCTGCCCTGATGCTGATTTCAAGTATATATTGCTGCAGCACAGAGATTTCCAAACGGGGGCGGGAACTTAAAAAGTGGGCGGAATAACTTCAGAATGGGCGGAGTTATTCCAGTAGGGGTTTGGGCCAACTCCAAATGGGGGCGACACTTCCACACACGGTAAGGGTTAGGATAGGGGCTCTGTCTGTCTTTGCTGGTGGTTTAAAGCTCCCGCCCATTTTTAGAGCTCGTCCTGCTGTTATATCCTTCTCGTTGCTTTGAAGATCCTTGAAATTGAACTGTCATTTGTTCCGGTGTTACGAGATTTTCGGATTCCGAGAAATGTGGTTGCAATGGGCGGGACTTACATGAATATTCATACGTTTCTTCAACGTGCGCGTGCAACTGAAAATGTCAGTCCACGCTCCTCAAATTTCAACATGAACACCTCTAAAATAGATGATTTTGAAACGGTAAGTTTCAGCGTCTAAGTTAAGTCTATAATTATTCTAACATTTTCAACAGTTTTATAGTTTGTAATATGTGGTTTTGATTAACCTGTACGTTTTGAACAGCTTTTCCTGAATGATTGCATACATGTTAGTGAGATTATGCATAAACAACTAAACTATAGCTGTTTCTGTTCCTCATTGTGCTATTTTGTTATATCTTGTTAGGTAATTATTGCTATATTTCGTAATTTGTGTAATTTAAAAAAAAAAGAATGTATTAACAGCAAAAGTGTAATGGTCACCACATGTAAATATGCACTACAACAATTCCTGTTAGAAGAAAAAAGTTAAGTAAAATACACTCTTTCAATATACATCAGAATAACAATATTTTTGAGAAATTTCAGTCTGGTTTTTAGAGAAAATCACATTACAGAAACTGCCCTTCTTAGGGTGACCAATGATTTATTAATGGTGAAGGATGCTGGAGAGTGCTCCATTTTAGTATTGCTTGACTTAACGGCAGAATTTGAAACAGTTGATCGTTCAGTTTTAATTGACACATTGAAGAGATGGGTGGGAATATCTGAGGTGGCTTTAGACTGGTTTGTTGCCTACTTGACAAATAGGAAATTTGAGATGTCCTCCTCTTCAAAAATGAATTGTGGTGTTCCGCAAGTATCCCTGTTAGGGCCAGTATTTTTTTCACTATATATGTTACAACTTGGTTCTGAAAATACAAAATTAATTGTAATTACTATGTGTAATTTGTCCTGGTCGTCCCACTCAGAGCGGGATTCGAAGCGGAGTCTCCAGCATTGTAGGCGGGCGCATTAACAAGGAGGCTAAATGCTACAGCCCCTAGCGTCAGTCGCAAGTGCACCTCTTGAGGCCAGGGGAGTGAGGTTTACACACTGCACAGCTACCTACCAGCTGGCTACCGTTACACTCACCCTCCTAAACCTCACTCCCATCTGGTTCACGGCACCACTGTAACCAGTAATACTTGAGCGGGATTCGAACCGGCATGGGAGGTGGCTGCACTGACGAGGAGGCTAAAGGTTACAGCCCCTAGCATAAGTCGCTAGTGCACCTCTTGAAGCCAGGTGAGTGAGGTTTACACACTACACAGCTACCTACCAGCTGGCCACCTTTACACTCACCCCCCTAAACCTCACTCCCATCCAGGTCACGGCACCACTGTAACCAGCACTACTCGACCCAGGAAGAGCGGGATTTGAACCAGCATGGGAGGCGGACGTGTTAATGAGGAGGTTTAAAGGCTACAGCCCCTAGCGTCAGTCACTAGTGTGCCTCTTGAGGCAAGGGGAGTGAGTTTTACACACTGCACAGCTACCTACCAGCTGGCTACCGTTAAATATGCAGATGACCTGCAATTGTATTTGTCGTTGAATCCCAATGATCTGAATAATTTAAATGTTCTTCAAGTATGTATAGTAGATATAAAAAATGGATGCCATGTAATTTCCTTCAGTTAAATACTGATAAAGCAGAGGTTGTTATAATCGGCCATGATTCTAAAAAAAAAACTCAGATTGAGTCAGCACTGAATCAGGTGGTCCCAAATATTCAGCAGGTGGTGACATGAACTAGGGCTTTTAATCATGTTACTGCAGTTTTAGCTTCTTTGCATTGGTTACCAATTCATTTTAGGGTTGATTATTAATTACATATAAAGCAGTACATGGGTTGGCGCCTGAATATTTAGCAGAACTTTTAAGACCTTATGAAACAGTTAGGCCTCTTAGATCTTCTTGTCATGAGCTGTTGGCTGTTCCCAGATCCAGATGCAAAACAAAAGTTGATAGTGTTTGTAGTGAAGGTCCCACGATTATGGAACAGCCTTCCCTGGTACATTAGATCTGCTGAATCTGTGTCTGTTTTTAAGTGTCATTTAAAAATTCATTTGTATAGACTTGCTGTTATTACTATGTCAATGTGCTGTTGCTTTTTTTATTTTTATTTGTTTTTATTATTATTACCTTTCCCAATCCCCAACCCCACCCTGATCCTCAACAACATCCCTGTGGTCACACATGATTATAGACACACACACACAAATCTGTATACAGTTGTGCTAAAAGTTTGCATACCCTGGCAGAAACTGTGAAATTTTGGCATTGATTTTGAAAATATGACTGATCATGCAAAAAATGAAGCCATTTATTATCACATAGTTGTTTGGCTCCTTTTTAAATCTTAATGATAACAGAAATCACCCAAATGGCCCTGATCAAAAGTTTACATACCCTTGAATGTTTGACCTTGTTACAGACACTCAAGGTGACACACACAGGTTTAAATGACAATTAAAGGTTAATTTCCCACACCTGTGACTTTTTAAATTGCAATTAGTGTCTGTTTATAAATAGTCAATGAGTTTGTTAGCTCTCACGTGGATGCACTGAGCAGGCTAGATACTGAGCCATGGGGAGCAGAATAGTATGGTAAAAAAGACCTAAGTAACAAAGTAATGGAACTTTAAAGATGGAAAAGTATATAAAAAGATATCCAAAGCCTTGAAAATGCCAGTCAGTACTGTCCAATCACTTATTAAGAAGTGGAAAATTCGGGGCTCTCTTGATACCAAGCCAAGGTCAGGTAGACCAAAAAAGATTTCAGCCACAACTGCCTGAAGAATTGTTCGGGATACAAAGAAAAACCCTCAGGTAACCTCAAGAGAAATACAGGCTGCTCTGGAAAAAGACGGTGTGGTTGTTTCGAGGAGCACAATACGACGATACTTGAACAAAAATGAGCTGCATGGTCGAGTTGCCAGAAAGAAGCCTTTACTGAGCCAATGTCACAAATGACAACAACTTGACATGCCTCACAGCTTCTGGCACACTGTAATTTGGAGTGACGAGACCAAAATAGAGCTTTATGGTCACAACCATAAGCGCTATGTTTGGAGAGGGGTTAACAAGGCCTATTGTGAAAAGAATACCATCCCCACTGTGAAGCATTGTGGTGGCTCACTGATGTTTTGGGGGTGTGTGAGCTCTAAAGGCACGGGGAATCTTGTGAAAATTGATGGCAAAATGAATGTAATATGTTATCAGAAAATACTGGCAGACAATTTGCATTCTTCTGCACGAAAGCTGCGCATGGGACGCTCTTGGACTTTCCAGCATGACAATGACCCTAAACACAAGGCCAAGTTGACCCTCCAGTGGTTACAGCAGAAAAAGGTGAAGGTTCTGGAGTGGCCATCACAGTCTCCTGACCTTAATATCATCGAGCCACTCTGGGGAGATCTGAAACGTGCGGCTCATGCAAGACGACCAAAGACTTTGCATGACCTGGAGGCATTTTGCCAAGACGAATGGGCAGCTATACCACCTGCAAGAATTTGGGGCCTCATAGACAACTATTACAAAAGACTGCATGCTGTCATTGATGCTAAAGGGGGCAATACACAGTATTAAGAACTAAGGGTATGCAGACTATTGAACAGGGGTCATTTCATTTTTTTCTTTGTTGCTATGTTTTGTTTTATGATTGTGCCATTCTGTTATAACCTACAGTTGAATATGAATCCCATAAGAAATACAATAAATGTGTTTTGCCTGCTCACTCATATTTTCTTTAAAAATGGTACATACTGTATATTACCAATTCTCCAAGGGTATGCAAACTTTTGAGCTCAACTGTATATAATAAACACACACATTAATAACTATACCTCTCTCTCCACTGCCCCTCCCCGAGAGCCCTCCAAAAACTCCAGATATTTGCCCCATTTCCCCACAAACAAGTCCAAATTCCCCAGTCTTCTAGATGACTCTTCTTCGAGCACCACTCTTGAAATTGGGGCGCTCCAGCTGACTTCCATCCCCTTAAAACTATTTGTCTGGTGATCATGATGGTGGTTAGGACCCAATTTTTTATGTGTTTATTCTCTATTTTGATGACCGCCCCATCGCCTAAAATACAGAGTCTGGGGCAAAATGAAATTTGAGTGCCCAATAAATAACACATAAAACTCTGAACCTTCAACCAAAATTCTTGGAGCTTAGCACATCACCAAAAAACATGGGTTGTGTCTCCATCTTCTGACTGGCATTGCCAGCAGGTGGGTGTGTCTTTAAGACCAAGCATATACAATCTAGAGGGGGTCCAATAAAATCGATGTAAAATCTTCAATTGCATAATGCGTACCCTTGCATCTCTAGATGCAGACTTGATGTTTTTTAGAACCCTAGCCCACACTCCCTCCTCCAATACCAAGTTTAAATCTTTCTCCCGTAATCTTTTGATAGAAGTTAAAGCTTTGTCCCCCAGACTTTGAATTAGCAGGTGTGTGTTGCTTTTATTACTCTGTGAATATGTTGGGTTTTACTGTGTGTTTTTTTATTTTATGTTTTGTGAAGCACGCTAAAAGGTGCTATATAAATAAAATGACTATAACTACATCCTCTGAAAACAAGTCTTAACACCTTATGGCAATTTTACTTTGTAAATGTAGGCCTACCTTAATATGAGAATACATTTGGAATTTAAGTTGGCCTTACAACATTCAAATGTGTTTTAACACAACATGATCTTTTGTCACAGAAAGTGATAATGCACTATCCTATGTCTTTCAAGTTATGAGGTTAGTTTAAGTTTTTGACAAATGGATGACATGCTTTGTTTTTCATGTATGTATGCTTAGAAAAAAATGCTTTCACAAAGTCCTTTGGAAATAAGTTCCAGGGGGCAAATATCAGCCGTTAATAAAAAGTGAATTTCCGACACATTCTCATGTGATGTCTATTTCAATGTCTTTTTCGGATTGAATATGGTAGCAGCTGTGGCTGGTACAACTGACAATGTGTGACTCAAGCAAATATGTAGGCAGTTTTCATATGTCTAGGGTGCCATGGCCCTGTTTTATTATATTTTTATCTGGAATACTCACCTAATCTTGTGTTTTATTTCACATATTGCTTTGGAGCTTTCCTTGTCTTTCCAATATGAGCTTCCTCTATTTTTATGGTAACATTTTATTTCACGACACTTATATTTTATAAAACATACTGGTATGGTATGTATTATGGGTGATTTGATCATACTTGCAAAATGACAATCTTAATGAGATATTCAAATGTTCAGCAGTCAGAACAGGGTTAACACATGGATCAAGTTTTAAGATGTTTTCACACCATATATCTCTTTGAAGACCATAGACAATGATATGAGATGGAAGTGGGATATCAGTGATTTTCACATAGGTCCACTGTGCAACTGTAACAGTTAAAAGGACGGGCAAAGAGGAGGCAGGAACTGGCTGAACAGTCAACATAAAGTTTAATGGTGAAACTCAACTTAAAACAACAAAAACCATAAGACAAACACACACAACGCGGCCACGTGCGTCTCCCTCTCGGCGTCTTCGGCTGCCCTTTATCTGGCTCTCCTGCTGATTCGCCCTGCACCCTCACGACCTGGCCACGCCCTCCTCCTCGTCACAGCAACATGCGATGAAAGAACTGACATCAGGGTCTATTTCATGTTCATGTCACTTGGCCAATATCTGTAGAGTATTTACAAAATGATCAAAAGAGAAATTAAGGGTGAAAAAATAATCACAAGATTAGGTTAGAAACATTTCTATTAATACAACGATACATTTGTGCATATTTATTTCAGTCAGCAGTGCTGTAAAGGCACTGATAGCAACTAAGAAAGAGACCCTCACAAGGTAAGAAGAGCACAACGAAGAATAACTAATATCTGTAGACTAGCTGATTGTCTCCTAACTAAAGGAACGCCTTTTAATCAGATCTGATCAAAAACGTGTTAAAATACTGCACGTGTTCGAAAATGAGAACTATAGTTTAGGCTTAACTCAGACGCTGAAACATACCATTTCAAAATAATTTATTAAGAGGCGTTTATGTTGAGATTTGAAGACCGTGGACTGACATTTTCGGTTCCACACGCATGTTGAGGAAACTCATGAATATTCATATAAGCTCCGCCCAGTGCAAATATCTCGAAACCGAAAATGTCGCAACACCGGTTTTTCTGGCAAACTTAACTTGAATGGTCAGTCAAAGAACATGCAAGTCGAAAGTATGCTGAAATCAACTAAATAATTGTAATTAATTATAAATAAATTATATATATTTATATTATTATTATTATTAAATAAATTTTTATTCACAGGGATGCCTATAAAATATTACATTGCCCAGACGTTGTTTGATAGTGTTAAGATGGAGATTAAATTATTTAATTAAGTGTTATAGATATTGTTTTATTTATATAAGTATTTGTAAGCTTTTTTCGTCTCTGTCTTTAAAAAATATATAGGCTAGCCTACTTTGTTATTGGAAGTTAGTAGAAGAAAAGGAGATTTTTCTTTTAACAAAAAAATATAATTACTATATAGTGTAACAACAAATGCATAAATAATAAAAAAATAATATGAAAATGAGATTTTTTATATATATATAAATATTAAATAAAAACAACAAATTGTAATGAATAATAAATATCTATAACTGAAAATCTTGAAATAAGCGTAACAAACAAGTGTTTTCCTAGCTTTTTGTTTTCAAAATTTACACACTGTCAATGTCAGATTTAAAATTTATTTAAAGGAATATCCTGGGTTTAATACAAGTTAAGATCAATCGACAGCTTTTGTGACACAATGTAGATTACAACTAAAAATAACTTAGAGTCGTCCCTCCTTTTCTTTAAAAAAAGCAAAAATCGAGGTTACAGTCAGGCACTTACAATTGAAGTGAACGGGGCCAATTTTTTGAGGGTTTAAAGGCAGAAATGTGAAGTTTATAATTTTATAAAAGCACTTGCATTAATTCTTCTGTTAAAACTTGTGTATTATTTGAGCTGTAAAGTTGTTTAAATTGCCATTTTATGGTCGTTTTAGGGTTTGTTGACATTATATCGTCAAGCAAGGAAGTTGCAAAATTGGTTATAACTTTACACAGAAAAGGTTGGTAAGTGATTTTATCAAACTAAAATCACGTTAACACACATATTGTTTATTTCATGTGGCTATACTTTTGAAGCAGTGAGTATTTTAACGTTTACAGTTTGGCCCCACTCACTTCCATTGTAAGTGCTTCACTGCAACCCAAATATTTGCTTTTTTAAAGAAAAGGAGAGACAAATCAAAATAAATGTTAGTGGCAAGCAATATTATGCCACAAGTGCTGTTGGTTGAGCTTAACTTGTATTAAACCCTGAATATTCCTTTAACTATTATTAAAATAAATGTTGGCTGTTTCCGGGACGTTTTCAGTAGACGCTTCTGTTTCCTCGCGTTTTTGTTTTGTTTTTTGGCGACGATAAATCCCGCCTCCTGGACCATCTCCTCGTTTCAGCCAATCAGGGAAGTAGGAGATGCTCATAACCAGTCTGTGATTGGACAATCGAGAAGACGTTAATGTAGCCGTAGCAACTGATCAGGAAACCAGCGCGTTTGTTTCCTCGCTGACGTGAACGCGCTTCGGCAAATTGAAAACACTGGAGAAAACAAACATCAGTGCTGAATATATGCGCTTAACGTCCTGTAGGCTCTAGGTAGGTCTTTTTGGCGTTGTCTTGATGAAAGCGTTGTCAGATTGTTTGTAGTGTATGTCCATGATGTATCTTTGCTGTAGCTGTCATGCTAACTGAGTGTTCAGTAACGCGTGTCTGCTAGAAAATACGTTTAAAATCAGTCTAGCTGATGTCGCGTTTTCTTTCACTTTCACATTCACATTACACACTGCCAGACAGCGCTGTGGGTTGTTTGTTTTTAGTATAATGTCTGTTTTAGGTTTCTAAAAGTGACAGGAATATACTGCTTATGTTAGATGAAGTTGTTACTATTATGGTGTTATGACAGTTGTTGCATTATAAAGCACTGTACTCTAGTGTTTCAGTGATTTATAGCAGCAAATGCTGCCTTGTTTGTGTTTTCTGCTTTATAATTAATCACTTCACATCAACGAATCAATTCAATATGTTCCATTAGCTCTCAAGAGGCAAGCAAATCTGGCATTATATATGATATGACATTCAATTTATTAATTTTCAAAGGCACAATTGTCTTCAGCTCTTTTCTCAAACCCCACCCCCTCACCACAAGGAGTATTGCCATGGTGGATGTCACTAAGTGGCCTCTCTTCACACTCTTGAGTGGACAGGAGCTCGCCTCCATAAGACAGGCATGCATTTTTGGAGCATATGCTAATGAGGCCATCTACATCACCCATGATAATGAAGTAAGCAGCCAACAGTATCTTTCATAAGTGGTCTGAGTTTGTCATAGATGTGCTGTTTCAGTAGATGCTCACAGGCGAAATGAAGAAAAACTGTATTGTTTTTTATTTGTGTGCCCCTACACAGGTGTATGCATTAGGTCTGAACTGCAGTAACTGTCTGGGCACTGGAGACAGTCAGAGCACCATTGTCCCTAAAAAACTGGACTCTCTGAGTGGGAAGAAGGTGGTCAGGATAAGCTATGGCAGTGGGCCTCATGTTCTGCTGGCCACAGAAGGTCAGAAGTTTTCAAATACTTTTTTGTATCAAATCAAAATTTGTGTTTAGTGTGGTTCATGGCTTGGACCTCTTTTATGAAGGATTGTTTGAAGTCCCTATGGAAACAATGAACAGTAAAAATACTTCTGGGGCCAAGACGGCTGAAAAACTGAGAAAGTTATTGCTGCAGGCTGCGAGGGGAAAAAAAAAAAAAACGCCAGCAAAGACATACAGAGCACGTAACCCAACCCTTACCCTAAAGCCCAAAGCTTACTTCGGTTTTAATGCAAACGAGGTTTCAACATATACTTAATTTGACTGTGCACACATACACAGGCAGTTGGCGCATGCGCTACGACTGCTATGAGATACTGTGCTATTTCTCCTCAGGAGTTAAGACCCATAAAGATGTCTTTATAGTCCTTCAGAATCGAGTTATGATGTGCACATCCACTGTTGTTGTTTCCACATTCGTCTCCTGTTGTTTAGTGGCGATTACATCTTCTAGCGCTTCTTCATGACAACGACGGCTCAACTGTGGGTGTTGCCACCTTGTGCACCCACTAATTAGTGCAAATAATTCCAGGTGCATACGCATACTGCGCGTTCAGAGTATGTATGGTTAGAAAAATCGGCTTTCACACGTTCAGTGCTCAAGCAATCTGCTGATGACTAAATTTGCATCACGCATTCTGTACGCAGATACTTAGCGTTTGCGTCTATCCAAAGTATACTTTGGGCCCCACCCTAACCGTGGGTGGAAGTGCTGCCCCCTTTTGAAATAGATCCAACCGCCTTCTTTCCCCACCCTATTTTGAAGACTCTGCCCCCATTTAGAGACCACTGGCCTGCAGCTACACCTACTTGAACATGAGCGGAAACTCCAAAAGAGGGCGGGTTTACTCCAGAATGGGGCGGAGTTACTCCAAAATGCGTTGCGCCAACTCCAGAAGTGGCTGTCACTTCTACACACGGTTAGGGTTAGGTCATGAGCTCCCTATATCTTTGCTGGTGGTTTGGAGCTCCTTCCCCTTTCTGGAGCTCTGCCTTCAGCTATATCCTTCTCATTGACAAAGGTTTTTTTTATTTTAACAAGAAAAAATTTGAGATGAAAAAGACTCATCATGGTCAAAATTTAACGATTTTATTAAAGCATACTGTTGATGAAAAAATAATACTGCAAAATATTAACAGTCCAAGATATAAACAGTAGAAACATCTAGAGAAACATCTGTTTATAGAAGAAGATCTTAGAAACTGATTCATCTAATTCAGTAATCCAGTATTTTGGTGATTCCCCCGCTTAAGCTGCGTGAGCTGAACGTGCTGAACACTGGAAAAATTAACCGCTTTAAAACAGGTTAATAATCTCATGCATCCTATTTATATATGATTAATCACTAATATCAACAAAATTTATTCAACAATATTTCAACTTACATCTGCACAGACTATGAAGCGAAAGAACAGGTGATCTTGATCTAAGTTACGTGCTAGTCATTTTATATATATACACACACACACACACACACACACACTCACATATATTAATACGCTGTTTCCGTAAAAAACGTGCAACACGCAATGCAATATCCTAAACTGACTAAACACTGAAAATGAATAACAGTCTCTAAAGCATGAAGAATTCAGAATACAGCAGGCTAACTTCTAAAGAGTAGCTAATACTTCGGTATATTCATTATATGCTATTATTATTTTAGGAGCTCAGGTTTTCACAACAAGGACAGTTGTACAGTATTTTGTATGCATCTGTTATGTGTTTGATTTCATTTTTATATTTACAATGTTTATGCTTTTTTTTTTTTTTTTTTTTTTTTTTTTAATTTTTGAATATTTGATTAAAGTTTGGTCTGTTAAAGTTTGCCACACTTTTTCATCATTTTGCACATTATCATCAGCTAAAAGATTGATTATTTTTGAAATGCCATTTTAGTCAGTGTAAAATTGACTAAAATTAATAAATATGACATGATGAAATATTAACTAATTTTAAAGGAAATTTATGTAAAAAGACTAAAACTATGACTAGTTTTACGTTAGTTTAACGGTGTAAAATTTGTTACACTAATCAGAATTAGAGCCCGACCGATTCACTGATTACCAATATCGGCCACCATATATTTAATTTTTGAGCTGGAATGAAAACAGACCTTTTCTATATGGATTTTTCACCGATTTTGTGGCGATATGACTATGCAAAGGTACTCAGAAGGCTGCTATCTTAAACAAATATTTTTATCAAAGAATATTATTATACATTATCAACAAATTCTAGAAATGAACACTGAGAAAATAAAGAATAAATAAAAATAAATAGCTAAATAAACATCAGTACTGTTTAGTATCAGTCAAATGCTGACCATTAAAATAAACAATTAATACAAATAAAATAAATAGCTAAATAAACATCAGTATTACTGTTTAGTATCAGTCAAATGCTGACTATATTAATACTGCCAAGTCAAGAGATAAACAGCAGCAGCGGTGTTACACCGTATTCTGCTATACAAGCTCAGGGGAAACTTTCAGCGGTGGAAAACAAGACTTTTAAATATTACATTTTATAAATGACATGACTGGAATTGTTTGGTTGAAGGGGGTACCAAACTGTGAATCCTGAACAAAACAGTTTGGTGAATACATGTTTACACATTAGCTTCCACTCAGCTGACAACAATGAAAGTAGCTACGTGATTAGCGAGTTGGCTATAAGCTCGTTGTCACGGAGAGTAAAAGACAGACGTTGTTTATTTTACTTTCCAGCATTGTGTCTCACCAACTAGGTAACAGCGTAGCATGAAATCAACACTCATCAGACACAATCCACCACCACACCGTTGTCTGCTGAGCTGCAAAAAGATGCTCTGATGTTTACGTTTCAATCTGCTACATTACTGACTGCAGTGACAAACTATAGCTTGCTAACAGCAAACAGACATGACTGACATGGTTGTCAGGGACAGGGTTAACGTTATATTAGTAATATTGAAAAGGGAAAATGATGGGGTCATTGTTTATTTACAGAATACAGAGTCCAAACGCTAAATAATCTGCTTTTCTTGTGTGCGTATTTGAGGTGATATAACTGAATACATTATGAGTTGTTTTTAAATGTTGAGGCACACTAAGCACATATCTTTGGCTGTTTTGCCTTTCTTCTAACTCAAGTCTCTTATTTCTTTGCAGAGGGGGAGTTGTATGCATGGGGGCATAATGGGTACAGTCAGTTGGGCAATGGAACGACCAATCAAGGTGTGTCACCCGTCCTGGTGTCTACGAACCTGCAGAACAAGAAAGTGACAGAGGTGGCCTGTGGGTCTCACCACTCTTTAGCGCTGACCCATGATGGTGAGGTGAGGCATGGAAATGTTTCAAGAATCCTTCACTTAGATCGATTTACCAGACAAAGGGAAGGTTTAGAAACATCATACAGTCTATATAGACAGTTTATACAGAGTATTTGTGGGGTATGGATGGTTTAGTGCACTTCAAAACTAGATTATTTAGCTCCCTTTCTCACACTGAGTTATTTTAAATTTCCTGCACAGCTTGTAAGTCTTCTAATTCTGGTTTATTTAAATTTTGTAAATGATGACAGAATATTTGTTTTTGGGTGAACTGTTCTTTTAAGACACGCTTCATAAGATAAGATGAACCGGAGATCAGCATAACTATGCAAAGACATGTCCATTTATTGTGGTTAAAACAGGGCCGTAACCACCATAGACATTGAGAGCGACATGTCACCCCCAATATTCATAAAAGTGGTCTACTGATATGGGGTTTTTCCATGGTTGATTATCAATTTATTACATTTGGGCCCCCCAATCCTGAACATGTGGTTACATCCTTGGGTTAAAATTATGATATACTGCAAATCTAATGACAATGATTTATCAAAATGTTTTACATTATAAGTTTTAATGTCAACGTTGCTTCCTGTCACATACTAATGATTAATCAAAGCCAAATCCTTCCTGTTTCTTTGCATACACTAAATTTTCCTTTTATTTATCTCTCAAGAATGACCCCAGCAGTGAGTTAAATATATATGTTGCATATTAAAGGGCATTTAGGTGGATTTAGGTTTGAAAAAACCCTCCTCTCTCCTCATCCCTCCAGTGAGTGGAGTTAGCCGCTTAGCCTCGCTGTGTTAGCTGTAATAAGGAGCTTGTGGTCTTGTTTGCTAATCTGTGTGAGCTTTTGTTTTCACATCTGCATAGAATCATAGACGATTTATTTATTTTTTTTAATGAATAGTTTATTCAAAAATGAAAATGTTGTCATTTACTCATCTTCATGTACCAAACATGGAACACTGACGCTAAAATGTTAGCCTCGGTCACATTCATTTTATTGCATTTTTTTTTTTTTTTTTGTACGTTGACTGTAGCTAAAGGTTTGCCTAACATCTCCTTAACATCCATGGAGGAAAGAAAGTCATACGGGATTGAAAGCTTGAGGGGATTTTGGGATGAACTATCCCTTTAAGCTTAATTAAATGTCTCAACTGCATACTTTGGCCCTTCCAACTAACTTTACTTTTATTTTAGCATGATCTTGTTCCTAATTGTGGATCATCTTAGGTGTTTGCTTGGGGCTACAACAACTGTGGTCAGGTGGGTTCGGGGTCCACCACCAACCAGCCGACGCCCCGCAAAGTGACTAACTGCCTTCAGAACAAAGTAATGGTCAGTATAGCCTGTGGACAGACCTCCTCCATGGCTGTGGCAGATAATGGCGAGGTAATGGATGAAATTAATCAATATATCTTCCCGTTTGTTGAAATACCCAATCTGCTACTCAAGGTTTTATTTACATTCAGTGTATCCGGAAAATATTCACAGCGCTTCACTTTTTTCCACATTTTGTTATGTTACAGCCTTATTCCGAAATGGATTAAATTAATTATTTTCCTCAAAATTCTACAAACAATACCCCATAATGACAACGTGAAAGAAGTTTGTTAGAAATCTTTGCAAATTTATAAAAAAAACAAAAACAAAACATGTACATAAGTATTCATAGCCTTTGCTCAATACTTTGTTGAAGCACCGTTGGCACCAATTACAGCCTCAAGTCTTTTTGAGTATGACGCTACAAGCTTGGCACACCTATTTTTGGGCGGTTTCTCCCATTCTTCTTTGCAGGACCTCTCAAGCTCCATCAGGTTGGATGGGGAGCGTCGTTGCACAGCCATTTTCAGATCTCTCCAGAGATGTTCAATCGGGTTCAAGTCTGGGCTCTGGCTGGGCCACTCAAGGACATTCACAGAGGTGTCCCGGAGCCACTCCTTTGTTATCTTGGCTGTGTGTTTTGGGTCGTTGTCCTGTTGGAAGATGAACCTTCGCCCCAGTCTGAGGTCCAGAACGCTCTGGAGCAGGTTTTCATCAAGGAAGTCTCTGTACATTGCTGCATTCATCTTTCCCTCGATCCTGACTAGTCTCCCAGTTCCTGCCGCTGAAAAACATCCCCACTGCATGATGCTGCCACCACCATGCTTCACTGTAGGGATGGTATTGGCCAGGTGATGAGCGGTGCCTGGTTTCCTCCAGACATGACGCTTGCCATTCAGGCCAAAGAGTTCAATCTTTGTTTCTCATGGTCTGAGAGTCCTTCAGGTGCCTTTTGGCAAACTCCAGGGGGGCTGTCATGTGCCTTTTACTGAGGAGTGGCTTCCGTCTGGCCACTCTACCATACAGGCCTGATTGGTGGAGTGCTGCAGAGATGGTTGTTCTTCTGGAAGGTTCTCCTCTCTCCACAGAGAAACGCTGGAGCTCTGTCAGAGTGACCATCGGGTTCTTGGTCACCTCCCTGACTAAGGCCCTTCTCCCCTGATCGCTCAGTTTGGCCAGGCGGCCAGCTCTAGGAAGGGTCCTGGTGGTTCCAAACTTCTTCCATTTATGGATGATGCCACTGTGCTCATTTTTCTGTACCCTTCCCCAGATCTGTGCCTCGATACAATCCTGTCTCGGAGGTCTACAGACAATTCCTTGGACTTCATGGCTTGGTTTGTGCTCTGACATGCACTGTTAACTGTGGGACCTTATATAGACAGGTGTGTGCCTTTCCAAATCATGTCCAATCAACTGAATTTACCACAGGTGGACTCCAATCAAGTTGTAGAAACATCTCAAGGATGATCAGTGGAAACAGGATGCACCTGAGCTCAATTTTGAGTGTCATGGCAAAGGCTGTGAATACTTATGTACATGTGATTTTTTTTTTTTTTTCGTTTTTTTATTTTTAATAAATTTGCAAAGATTTCAAACAAACTTCTTTCACGTTGTCATTATGGGGTATTGTTTGTAGAATTTTGAGGAAAATAATTAATTTAATCCATTTTGGAATAAGGCTGTAACATAACATAAAATGTGGAAAAAGTAAAGCGCTGTGAATACTTTCCGGATGCACTGTAAGAGTCTTTGTTGATGTACTGACTTTTATTGCATTTTAAAAGTGGACTATTTCCTGTATTCTGTAGTTCTCTACCAATTGTTGAAGGTGTGACACTTGCATCCTGCTGTATTTCTCAATGTAGCTGTGTTGCATGTTTATTAGTGGTAAAATATGTGTGTGTTTCAGGTTTATGTGTGGGGTTACAATGGAAATGGACAGCTGGGGTTAGGCAACAATGGGAACCAGCTGACAGCGTGCCGTTTGGTTGCGCTGCAAGGCCTCTGTGTGCTGCAGGTAAGACTTGGACAATCGCCTGTGGCAGAATAAGTTAGTTGTGCATGTAGGAAGGCCATAATAATGGTCAATTATGATATCATAATGAACTCTGGTTAAAGACTGTAAAAGATACATTTTTAAAACAAAAACAGAAAGCCTATTCCCTTCGAGAATGAAGCGTCAAAGCAACATACGTTCTTCACAAGCTTTTTTGTTAAACCAAACAAAGTTTGCATACCTGAATGACAGTGAAACATACTCCAGTCATTCACCTTTAAATTATGACTCATGAGACAATACAGATTTTTACAAAAACTGACCTACAGTAAGTGGAAAAAAACGCATCACTTTGTTACTTTAACCCTCCTGTTATGCAAGGGTAATTTTTGACCTGTTTAATAGTTAAAAACTAATCTTTATCTTTTATTTGTTAAAAATGCCATTGGATTCTCCACAACAATTAATGATACTTGTTTATATTTATGCAATGGGTGTTATTACTAGGGCTTTGTAAGGGTGTTGCTAGCTATGGTTATCACTTGTCAATCATCACAATTGCTGGAGTTAATCCTGAATTCCGTACACGCATGGAATGAAAATTTAGTGGTTTCACTCCCACTTTTAAATGCAGTTGTCACTCCTGAAATTTGTAGTGTTTACGTGGCCTTTAAGCTGTTTAGGGTTTTTCCAAAACCCCTAAACCAAGACCAAAATTTTCAATTGTAACTCCTCCTAAAGCTTTAAAACTACAACCACTTAATTTGGCACAGACCTTCAGACTGTTCTGACTCAGGTTGCTATGACTTTTCTAACTGATCCGACTTACGATTTTCCTGTAATGAATTATCATAAAATATCCCATTGACTTACATTAATGGAATGTTCAAACAGTCCAAAGAAAGTTTGTGATTTCAAACTCCAACTGTCAAAACATTTAAATGTAAACACAAGACATTTTATGCTTATATCTGTTAGTCCGACAGTCGGTTGGACTGTTGGTTGTCTATCTATCAACCAGGGCTTTGATTCCCAAAAGCTCACAAGCTTAAGTTGATCAAAGAGACCATTGGCTCCAATGGATTCTATGACCTACAGCTTACGATGCTTTTGGAAATGTTGAACAGAATGGTTGTTAGAAATTTTCTAACAAAAAAAAAAAGTCATTGTGATCCATGACTATGATCCATGGTTTTCACACTATGCTCTTGACATTAGACTTGACATGTGTAATGTTTTCTGGGTTCCAGATTGCCTCAGGTTATGCTCATTCACTGGCCTTGACCGATGAGGGATTGCTGTATGCATGGGGGGCCAACACTTATGGCCAGCTGGGCACCGGCAACAAGAGCAATCAACTCAGCCCTGTTCAGGTCATGACTGAGAAAGAAAGGTGAGGGGGTTTGGAAATAAATAATTTCTTTCTTTATTGGTTTCTTTGTGCCTTTTTTACTAAGTGACTGCAAACCACACACATTATGTTGCCTTAGAATTTGACCAAACTGCAGTATCTAAAGCCGCTTTCCCCCCCATCGGGCTTAACGGTTGTGAGCACATTGAGGAGCGGTTCCAGTTGCATTTCCACTTAAGCATGGTTCGGCACGGTTACAAACCATTCTTGGCACGGGTCATGCTCAACCTTACTGGTGTAATGGCTTTAGTACTTAGCGACTCATGATTGGCAGTTTGCCAACACCAAGGTCGTTCATTCATTCATACTATATGGAAAACATTAAACAGGCATGGTGTCCATGGCAGGATACCACGAAGGCAGCTGCTGCTTTCCAACAAAAACATTGCTGCGCACTTGAAGTTTGCCAGAGACCACCTTGACACTCTACAGTGCTACTGGGGAACTGTTTTGTGGACTGACCACAAAATTTCCCATTCACTTCCATTTTAAGAGCCTCACAGTAATTGTGATTATTTTTATTTTTTTATTTGTTTTGCTTTTCTTTACAGTTTAATATGGAGCTCTTATTAGAAAAGATCCATGATGTTGACATGTGCATTGTGTCAGTGCCATTGTACGTCATCCTAAAAAGATTTCCTGTTGTTCTGGTAGGAGTTTCCTGAAAGTAATCCTGTTTTTGAGTGTGTATAAGCAAGGAGTAGGTCAATGGTATCCTCCTTGTTGGGTCACTGCAGTTATCGCCGTATGTTTGCAGTTTGGTTTAAATTTCATTATGTTTAAATTAACTAACCCAGGAGTTACAGATGTTGGGAGATATGACCTTATTCAGCACCATATTTAATTTTTGATGGGAGCAAAAGTGAGGATGTGAGGAATAGGAGTAGAGTCAAAAACTGTTTATTCCAATATGGACCACTTGCATTAAAATAAATGGGAGAAATTGGAACGCCCCAATATGTTGGATGTAGAAAAGGAAGTCCCACCTTACAGGTAAAAGAGCCAATCACCTTTTAGATTGAGACATCGCCTGTCAGTCAACTCGAGATTTTGCGCATTAGCCGGACCAGCATGAAAAATAGCCTTTTTTTAATGTGACATAAGCTAAAGAAGCACAATTTATGATATCAGTGTTTTCATATTTAACTGCTGATTTGAAATATTTTCTTTGAATGTATTCTTGACCAACCATTTTGGAGATTTCTGTCTTTCTCCAAGTAGAAAGGAGCTGTACTTTTATGCTGCTTGTTTACATAGAAAATAGCTGCCTGGGAGCGTTCCCAAGATGGCCACCAACTGGAATGACTTGCCTTGAAATGGACTTTGAGTACAGTCTCTTTAGTGGCTTGGACTGTAAATTTGTGTTGATAGTTTAGCTGGCGAAACATTAAAAATAAAATCCAAAAAATGTTAAGTAGGCAGAAAACATGTTGTGAAAATTAGATGTGATCTAGGACCTTTATACAGCGCATGTCACTGAAAAGGCTGTATCTCTCAGCCTCGTTTTCATTCCCTCCAAAAATAAAATCTGGCGTTACTCTGCATAAGGTTTACAAGGCTTGTGTAAGAACTTGTATTTAGGCCTTTGCTCTTTTAACTAATATACCCCTCCCCCTTTCCTATTCTGTGCCCTCTTCTGTCTGTATCCTTCCTCATGTCCCTGCTATCCTCCACCTTGGCCTTCTCCATTCCTTCCTGATCTTTTGGCTCCACCTTCTCCTCGCTCCACCAGGATTGTGGAGATCGCCGCCTGTCATTCTACACACACATCAGCGGCAAAGACGCAGAGTGGTCAGGTGTACATGTGGGGGCAGTGCCGCGGACAGCCCATCGTGCTGCCACACCTCACGCACTTCACCAGCACGGATGATGTCTTCGCCTGCTTTGCCACACCTTCTGTTATGTGGCGACTGCTCTCCATGGGTAAGTTTTGTGTTTTCCTCTCTCAGTGTCCTGAGCTTTAAAGGAATGTTCCAGGTTCAATAGAAGTTAAGATTAATCGACAGCATTTGTGGTATCTTTTTCAAGAAAATGCAAAAATCAAGGTTACAGTGAGACACTTACAAAGGATGTAAATGGAGCCAGTACAGAAACATTAAAATACACACAGTTTCAAACGTATAGCCACAAGGCGTAAACATTATACATGTTAACAATATTTTAGTGTGATAAAATCAGGGATTTACCACCGTTACAGCATTTACCAGATTACAGGGTTGACTGGTGTACGCAACAAAGTTGCTATATTGGATATAAATTTACACACATAAGGTTAGTAGGCAATTTTATCACACTAAAATCATGTTAACGTACAGTATGTTTACATTGTGTGGGTATTCTTTTGAAACAGTGAGTATTTGAATGTTTACGGACTGGCCCCATTCATTTCCATTACAAGTGCCTCACTGTAACGGTGATTTTTGCTGCTGCTTTTTTTAATTTTATTTAAATATAGAGATGTTAATTATTTTTTGTGGTAATCAATATTATACCACAAATGCTGTTAAAACTTTGCAGAAAGCAATGTACTACTGAACAGGTCAATCTCACTAAAAGATGACTTACATTTCACCACAAAATTAGGAAGAAAAAAAAACTGCATTAAGAAAATGAATGAAATAATTCCCATTATTTTAAATGTTGATTCTCATTTGCAATATTTTGAAAAAAATGTAATGCTTGTTTTTTTATTTATTTAAATCGCCATAAATTCAAAGCAGCACAACAAATACTACCATGATTTTTAAATGCTATACAATTTAAGTACAAAGTAATTTTAATAAACTGAATTAATAATTTTTTTATGAGAATGGGGTGTGAGAAGGTGCTTAATTGTCATCTATGCAGTATATAATTTCCTCGTTTCTTTTTGTTTTTGACAATTCTCTTTTTGATTTTAAAATTTGACTCAGACATCATTTTGACAGGTTTCTTGAGATTCGCTTGTACAGACATTTGAATACAGTACACAACATGCCTCTCCTATTCCTGCTGCTGTTACGTAACTGTACTGTTTTTGTTATTAGAGCATGATGATTTCCTGACTGTAGCTGAGTCCCTAAAAAAAGAGTTTGACAATCCTGAGACCTCGGACCTCAAATTCAGCATAGACGGCAAATACATCCATGTCCACAAGGCTGTTCTCAAAATTAGGTGATTATCCAAAGCATTTTGTCTATGTGTTTATCACTTTTAGATTACCGGTACTTCCAAATCCTGATTCAGTTACATGATTAATGACCTCAATCAATCAGATACTCTCTTGGTTACTGCTGATTTCACATTCTTATATCTTTCTCCTCTTTTACCCAAATTCTACCTGTTTATCTCAGGTGTGAGCACTTCAGATCAATGTTCCAGTCACACTGGAATGAGGATATGAAAGAAGTGATTGAGATTGACCAGTTCTCTTTTCCGGTGTACCGCTCTTTCCTGGAGTTCCTCTACACTGATAGTGTAGATCTTCCTCCTGAGGATGCTATCGGTGGGTTGTGCTTCATTTGTGGCCTGGTTTACGCTGGTGCAGCTCTTGTAAAACATCCCAGCAAACTAATTTATGAGTAAAAGAAACCAGCCACCACTCTTTTACTCTTGTTATATGATGCTTACTTTTCTTTTCAAAAGATGATACATTTGTATACAAAAAACGCTGATTCTTTTACAGGGATTGAAATGTAATAAAGGTGAAATGTATCATTTCTGTACCACTACCAGCACTAAACATAAATGCAATCTTTTGGCAGCATGACTGGGCCAGACATAACAAATTGGCTCAAACAATGGGGGTGGTTGAAACTTGTTTGGATACACTCATTATTTTTCCAATTCTGGTGCCACTAGAAGCTCAGAAATTAACATACTTTACCCTTAATTAAGGACAAATGGATTTGGTCATGTCTTACAGGACTGCTGGATCTGGCAACCTCGTACTGTGAAAACAGACTAAAGAAGTTGTGTCAGCATATCATAAAGAGGGGCATCACTGTCGAGAATGCTTTCTCCCTGCTGTCTGCTGCGATTAAATATGATGCTGAGGTAACACAAAACCACCCTGAAGACCTTGCTTACTAGAGTGCTTAGCAAAGACCTGTTTTACTGTAGAAAAGTGGTTCTCAACCCTGTTCCTGGAGCCCCCCCATCACTACACATTTTGGATATCTCCCTAATCAAACACACCTGATTCAACTCATCAGCTCGTTAATGGAGACTCCAAGACCTGAATTGGGTGTGTCAGAAAAGGGAGTTATACAAAATGTGGTGTTGGGGGGGAATCCAGAAACAGGGTTGAGAACCACTGGATAGCTACTCTGTCTGAAAAAAAAAATTTTTTTTTAAGTCCTTTCCCCATTTTCTATAGCATTTTAAAAAGAAATTATTTATTGTTATATACACCGATCAGCCACAACATTAAAACCACCTGCCTAATATTGTGTAGCTCCCCCTCGTGAATAGAAATACATATGTACATAAAAAAGACAAAGTTCAACATATAGGGAAAGAAAATGAAAGGAAAAAAATAACATTATTGTCTTCCTCCACTGCCCCACACTAGGACCTCTCCAAATGAGACAAATAACTGCCCCATTTTCTGCCACAACTCGACAGGTTCCCCAGCCATCTGAAAGTCATCTCCTCAAAAGCTGCCACTTTACCCAACTTGGTGCACCACTCACGAAATGAGGGTGCATCAGTTGACTTCCATCCCCTAAGGATTAGCTGTTTGCCAATCATCACGCTGGTTAGGACCCAGCTTTCCATGTATTTATCTCCTATATTCAGGACCCCTCCATCACCCAAAATACAAAGTCTGGGGCAAAATGAAAACTGAGTGTCCAGTACGTCACACACCAAACGCTGGATCCTCAACCAACATTCCTGAATCTGAACCCCAAAAAACATGGGTTGTGTCCCCGTCTTCTGACTGGCATCGCCAACAGGTGGGTGTGTCTTTAAGACCAAGCCTATACAATCTAGAGGGTGTCCAGTATAACCTATGCAAAATCTTAAATTGCATCAGACGGATCCTTGCATCTCTAGATACAGACCTGATGCTTTTTAGGATCCTAGCCCACTCTCCCTCCTCCAATACCAAGTTTAAATATTTCTCCCATAATCTCTTGAGAGAAGATGAAGCTCCATCCCCCAGACTCTGAATTAACAGGGAGTAATACACTGATGCCTCATGACCTTTCCCATAAGCAGTAATCACCATTTCCAAAGTATCTGCCGCTTTAGGGGGGTGTACACCACTCCCAAAAACAGTACAGAGCAGGTGGCGCAGCTGTAAAAACCTAAAGAACTGGAATCTAGGAATCTTAAAATGTTGGAACAAATTATCAAAAGATCTCAGTACTCCACTCTCATATAGGTCACTGAGTGTAGTAACCCCACCCCCTCCCAATCCACTCTGACCAACAGAAAGGGGACTTATTAATATGTAATTTAGGGTTCAGCCATATGCTTGAGGCAACATTTAAATAAATGTCCGAATTAAACACTCTGGACACTTTAGTCCAAACCAAGTGCTAATGCGAAATAACGGGGTGTGACTTAACTTCTCCGGTTAGTTTGATCAAAAGACTTTGCAATGGCGAAATAGGGGCAAGAACTTCTTGTTCAATAAGAAACCAGGGAGGGGCCCTCTCAGGTGGAAGCGACCAATGAGCCAAATGTCTGAGACTGAATTAATAATAATAAAACAAAATCTTGGGTAGGCCTAGCCCACCCTTGTCAATCGGCCTATGTAACTTATTGAAATGTAACCTGGGACATATTCCATTCCAAATGAAGGATTTCGATATGCTATCAAATTGTTTGGAATAAGAGAGGGGGGACATCTACAGGGAGAGATTGTAGCAGGTAGTTGAATTTTGGAATATAATTTATTTTAATAACATTAACCTTCCCGATCATAGATAAATATAATGAAGCCCACCTGTCTACATCACTCGAAAACCTTTTTATTAAAGGGTCAAAATTAACTTTGACTAAATCAGACAAATTTGCTGGAAATAAAATGCCCAAATATTTAATGCCCTGTTTGGGCCAATGAAAGGTGCCCGGTTGAAAAGCCATTACTGGGCAGTACGCTGTCAGTGCCAAAGCTTCGAATTTAGACCAATTAACTCTGTATCCCGAAAATTTAGAAAAGGAATTAATAATTCTGTTCAGGCAAGGCATAGATCTAGTAGGGTCAGAGACGAATAATAAAATATCATCTGCGTAAAGCAAAAGCTTATGCGCCGCACCTCCCGCTGTCACCCCTGGAAAATCATCTTCCTTTCTTATCGCGGCTGCTAATGGTTCCAGGGAAAGACAGAACAATAATGGGGAAGAGGGCAACCCTGCCCTGCCCCTATCCAATGTAAAATAATCTAAAATTAATCCATTTGTTTGTACCGCCGCTACAGGGTGTCTATAAAGTAACTTAATCCATCCAATAAAAGTATTCCCGAACCCATATATTTCCAAAATCTTAAAAAGATAATCCCATTCTACCATATCAAACGCCTTTTCGGCGTCAAGTGAGATGGCAGCGACTGGAGACTGATCATTCGCTACTGACCGCATGATATTGATTAGATGCCTGATGTTATCAGAAAAGCTGCGGCCCCGAATAAACCCCACCTGATCTATATGTGTAAGAGATGTCATAATTTAATCGGTTAGCCAGAATTTTTGACAATTTTTACATCTAGCTGGATCAGGGAAATTGGACAGTAACTCTAACACTTGCTTGGATCTTTGTCCTTTTTAAGAATCAGACTGATCCGGGCTCGTGTCATGGCTGGTGGAAGCTCTCCATTCTTTAATGATTTAATCATTCTTTAATTTTACTCAGTTTCAGTCAGTTTAGGGAGTTCTAATGGTTCCACAAAGTTCCTAATATCTTCATCATTGGATGAAGATGTGGAACTGTAGAGATCAAGATAGAATTCCTTAAGCATTATTAATATCAATGGACGAGATAAATATTTCACCACCAGCAGATTTCACTGAGGGAATGGTAGAAAAAGACTCTCTCTGTTATATATATTTAGCCAAAAGTCTTGCCCTGAATAACCAAAACTCCACCTTCCGTGACAAAATAGTATTATATCTATATTTCAATTTATATCTATATTTCAACCAGTTGGTCTCCATATAAACACTGATTTCAGACTAACATTTGTTGAAAAATCAGGATTTTGCCAAAAGGGATACATTAAAGCGGCAACTATATGATTTCTCATCTTTTTCTCCGTATGAGGCAACACCTCTAAACACACCAGGGCGTGATCAGAGACTAAGATATTTCCAATTGAGCAGTCAACAGATGAAATGAGGGATTTAGATATAATAAAAAAAAATCTATTCTAGAATAAATCTTATGGACTGATGGAAAAAAATGTATAGTCCCTCCCAGATGGGTTCAAAACTCTCCAAATATCTGTAAGACCAAGATGTTTACACATCCTGTGAAGTGTCAATGTTGCTCTAGGGGTTTTACACACTTTTGCTTCACTATGATCAAGGACTGAGTCCATCAATAGATTAAAGTCTCCTCCCAATATTATATCATGAGGGGTGCCAGCGGCTTGCAACATCCCTTCCAGATCTATAAAAAAAGCCCTGATCATCAGCGTTAGGTGCGTAAATATTAGCCAAAATCAAACTTTGCCCCTGAATTTCTGCTAAAACGATAATGACTGATTTATCTTTAATCTGTTTGAGAAATTTGAATTGTAAATGTTTATTTATCAATATAATGCCCACCCCATATGTTTCTTGAAGAAACACCATATCATATTTCTTACGTTTAAGAAAAGATATAACTTTCCTTCTTTTTATGGGGTGCCCCAACCCATTCACATTCCATGTGGAGAGAGACAATCCACTCATATTAACAATTGACATATTGATATAATAGAAAAATAAATCGTGTGTCAAAAACAATATTATAAAGACCACATTCCAACATTATTGCAACAATTAAACCTCGATCTTCCCCCTGAACAAAACAAACAGAAAAAAAAAAAAAAACGTGCACGACAACGGCAACCGGCGACAATCCCTCTAAACTCAGAGTCCATATAGACCTACGAGAACCCCCGCGACAACTTTGCCGTCGGATTGCTCAAGTACGGTGCTTCTGCACAAATTTTGTAAGGCAACGCCACAAAATAGAAAATACTTTGTAAAACAGACCCCAGCCAATAGGCAGAATAAACACAAAGAACGTGTAGCTTCATTCACAGAACTGTCTTGAAGATGTGGTCCTCCACAAAACAAACTCCAGCTGATATAAAGCCATTCAGTTTCCTCGGACAGATAAACAATTGTTCAGTGAATCGGCTGTTATGAGTGCAGCAGATGATGTAATCATTCTAATGTCCCTTAAATAAACTCCAGTCAACAGGAGGCATAAGCACAAAGAACAAGCAGATTCATCCGAAGGAGTGTTATTCCACAAAACAAGCTCCAGCCGCCAGGTGGAACCAACACAAAAAAACACAAAAAACAAAACAGACACCCCGGTTTCTCGAATGGTCAAGTGTGTATTGAGCGAGACAAATTCACTCGGAGGCTGCATAAAAAAAATAATACACCATAACTTACTCAGTCCGTCAACTTTATAAAAGACATCCTTTATGTAGGCATGAAGATATTTTGCAGTCATTCTTAGTGTCCATTCTCAATCTGGCTGGGAACTTCAGTGTAAAAGCGATCTTCCATCCATGCCAAAGTTTCTTGAAGAAGTCATGCCACAAACAAACTCCAGCCACTAGACGGAGCCAACACAAACAGAAACAAAAATGGCACCCAGCTTCCTCGGACAGCCAGAGTAAGCACAGCGAGTTAATCCACTCTGGAGCTACATGAAAAAACCCCAAATGGCTTACTCACCCATTTATTTTTATAAAAGACAGTGCATGCTTTGGACATGTAAATACCCTGCGACCATCCTTCGTTTCTATTCTCAGTCTGGCTGGAAACATCAGTGCAAAAGCGATCTTCCATTGATGTTAGAGTTTCTTACATTCCTTGAATCGATTGCGTTTCTCTCGTTGCATTCGCATAGTCCGGGAACAAGAAAATATTATGATTCTTCCAAGAAAGCTTTCCTTTGCTCCTCACCTGGCGCAACGCGAGATCTTTATCGGATGATCTCAGAAATTTGGCCAGAATTGATCTGGGCCTGTCTCCCTCAGCAGATCTCCGAGCCGGGACTCGATTTCCAGTTTTTTTCCAAACACCATATTTCCAATTTCACCATATCTCTGCCTTCTTCATGCTCAGGAATTCCAACAATTCGTATGTTATTCCTTCGGCTCCTATTTTCCAAATCTTCAAGTTTTTCCAAAAAACTTTCCACGACTATTTTGGACGTGGGTGGATTAGCGGATAATTCCCTTTCCGATGAGTCCAGACAATCGATCCGTTTTTCAACTTCTGTCACTCTTGTGACCAACTCAGAGAATTGTTTCCATCGCTGTAATCGATCAATCGTATTACAGCGAGATCCTCCAAGTCAGCAACAACCTTCGTCAGCATCACCGAGATGTTGGACAGTTGACGCTGGATTCCATCTCCCGTCGTGCCTTCCAAATCGAGTCCCCGGTCTGCAGGCCCAGAGGTTTCTCCTTGAGCACGTAAGAGTCTTTTGATGTCTCCAGAGCCGGAGGATTTTGACTTCTTTGCCATATTTACCTCAAAGAACAAATATGTACTGGGTGTATCGAATCTCAATTATAACATGAAAATAATTAAAAAACAGCAAAGTGTGCAGAGCTCATGATTCACACGTCTGCTTCTCGCATGGCGTCACGTGATCCCCCTATTCAGTTTAATCTTAATGTTTTCCATGTGTTTCACTTACTACCAATGACCAATTTTCCCTTAGCATTATCAATCTTTTTTTTTTTACAATCAATTATGTCAAAGATGTTTCTTAAATCTTCAATTCAGAACTTCAATCACAAATAATATTTTCCATTTTATGCACTTACAAAAGATGAGAACCATTTTATTAGATATCAGAGCATCTGAGCAAAGCTGTTCTGCCTCCTTATTAGAGGTTGGGACTTCATTTTCCATTTTATCTGGCATGATTGGTCACCGATCAAACCCAAGGAAAAAGCATCACAATATTGGCAAGGCTTCCACACATAAAATCAGAAAACAAGGAATTAAAAGCGTGACTTCAGCGAATTTGGAACTGCAGAGAACATGAGATGATCCAAATCATTCTTAAATTTCTTTTCCTTTTTAATTAAGCTCAAAAGCTAATTTCAGTGCATTTATGATCAACCATTTCCTAAATCTTATATATAAAATAAAAGTAAAAATACAATTTTATCTAAACTTAAAATCCTCCACTTCCTATTTTCTCAGCTCGTAGTACCCCTATCTGAATGGAGACATCAAGCAAGCTGTTAATGTGTCCCATTTTAAATGCCTGCAGGCAAAATTTGCGCGCACATGCACTACCGTTTTAGTGCATTCTTCAGGTTACACTCTCCCTGGAGTGTCTTCCTTTATTCCAACTCATTTAGAAGGAATAATTCATCCCCTCAGTTTTGGGATGCTGCTGGATCACACATTCATCCATATGTATATATGTGTCGCCATCCTAAGTTCACCTTCTTTATACAGGGTGATGCTTGTACACACACCTCCCACTCAATAGGTGTTGACAATCAGAGAATCCCTAACATAAAATAAAAAATGTACCTACCTTAATATTGGTTGATCAAGGTTACACTGAAGAAGTTGCCCGCATCCTCCACCATAAACTGTTGGGGGTAATATTTGGGTCCCCAATATGAATATTGAGGAATAAAAACTCAGACTCATGTTTGCAATCAATTGAGAGAGAATTTACTGATTGTTCTCTGCAGTTCCAATTTACATCACAAGTCAATGGGATCCAGTAGTTCAGTAATACAGAAGAAAAAGAAGCCCACTTTCAAAACATTCACAAGCAATTATAGTCATATGCAAATTGAATTAGAGGTGTCACAGTACAACAGTTTCTGAGATTCTGATAGGTCACTTCAAACATCTTAGCACTTTACAAATATGGTCTGTTACCACCTTCGTGCAAACAATCATTAAATAATATGATTAGCAGTTACAGAAATACTCAAACCAGCCCGTCTGGCACCAACAATCATGCATGCGATTATCTAATCAGCCAATCGTGAGGGAGCAGTGCAGTGCATAAAATCATGCAGATATGGGTCAGGAGCTTCAGTTAATGTTCACATCAACCATCAGATTGATTTATCTCAGTGATTTGGACCGTGGCATGATTGTTGGTGCCAGATGGGCTGGTTTGAGTATTTCTGTAACTGCTGATCTCCTGGGATTTTCACGCACAATTGTCTCAAGAATTTACTCAGAATGGTGCCAAAAACAAAAAACATCCAGTGAGGGGCAGTACTGTGGACGGAAATGACTTGTTGATGAGAGAGGTCAACAGAGAATGGCCAGACTGGTTTGAACTGATAAAGTCTATGGTAACTCAGATAACCGCTCTATACAATTGTGGTGAGAAGAATAACATCTCAGAATGCAGAATGCCACACCTTAAGGGGTAGGAATAAGTAAAATACAACCATATCGGCCAGTGCAACCTAAAAAATGAAAAGTAAAACTTTAAGGTGTACTTTGAAATGAAAATCATGGATGATATTGATGATTCTTTTTCACTCACTCTCAATTACTCGTTTGTGCTCTCTTTCATGTGAAGGATCTTGAAGAGTTCTGTTTTAAATTCTGTGTCAACCACTTGACTGAGGTCACACAGACAGCTGCGTTCTGGCAGATCGACGGCAACATGCTGAAGGAGTTCATCTGCAGAGCCAGCCGTTGTGGAGCTTTCAAAAACTGACTAATGCCTCAGACAACCACCAGAAATACACCCTCTCAAACTGTATTGGCCATGGAACCAGTCTGTTACTTCAAGCAGTCAGAGGGCGCTGTTACACCAGATAGTCATTTACACACACTATTGGCTCCTAGGGCTAGGGTTAGGGCCTTGTTCAGCAGAAAGCCGGGCACCTTCCACCAATGGGCTATTAATGTCCTGTGCAACCATTTCAAGGGGATTGTTGCACATTCATCTGTTACAAGTGTTGGTCAGTCATAACTTTTTTGAAAAGAGATATTGGCCAATGCTAATAACACTTCCTAGTGCTGCTGACAGGAGTAATGTTTGCATAATAAAGTGGGAGGGAGATTGGAGTTTGATAATAAATGTATTACAATGTAGCTGTGGAGTATTGAAGCAGCATCTACAAGAACTATGACAATTGCACTCAGTTTGATGTTTAAATTTTGCTAAAATAATAAGTATTACAAATAGTTGCACTCATAGAACAGTAGTTTCCTTTAAAGGAGCTCATATAGGGTCGCTCAAGTATTTTGGAGTATCTTTTAGTTGTTTCAGGACTTTCACCTTTTTAGGTTGCTTTTCTTTTACATATTAACCAACTATATTGTTTGTTCTATGTACATACTGTACAGTTTTTGCATTAGTTTTGTAAATGTATTTGTGCACATTAAGTGTGCCACATTTTCTCTTGTAAGTTATACAACTTTATCTCTAAAAGATGTATAAAGATTTTCTCATATGTTGCATCAGTATTTGTTGCAGTATTTATATGTCAGTCTATAAATAGTTTCCTAATTATGGTATCATAATCTTTGTTTAGTAGGCAATAGGCATACTGGATCTAATGTTCTTTAGAACCATGTTTTTCAACCAGGTGACCCCTGGGGTCTGTGAACATATAACATAGGATTCTATATATTTCTAAAAAGTAATATATTGATGCTCTATTAAGCATTATAGAATGTAATGTTTGTTAAAGACCCCATGAAATCAAAATTAAATGCTGCATTCAAATCCTCCTAGTTCACAGTTCACAGTTTGAGATATAAGTGGGAAGTTTGTAGTCATAAATATGATATGTGCATTCAAAGGATTTTAGGCTGAAAGAATGTACCCATTTTGCCGTTTCATCCTCTCTTTTTCACTAACTGACAAAGACGAGAAGCTTTTTTTTTTTTTTTTTTTTTTTGTAGCACCAATGCAAGTATGGTGTGTAATTGATATGTTATATATTTATTTTATAATTTATTTATTTTTTGTCATTCTTGTGCCACAAACATATAATGATGGGAAATGTAGTGGTAACACTTTACAATAAGTTTCCAATCGTTAACGTCGCTAGGACAGTTTATTTTGAACAAGAGGGGCGAACGGTTACGGAATATAACGCGGGAGTACAAAACCGAACTGATGCGGATTTATAGAAGCGGAAAGCACGTCTGTGCGTGCGATGGTGCGAGGAACTGGACGGCGGGAAAAAAAATAATGTTCAGTGAAAAGTCAAAAGAAGATCGCAATGTATGTAATTGTAACTATATCAGATATTATTAATAAAACATGGGAACTCGTTGCGTGGGCATTTTTTGACTCCATACTTTAAATTTCGGGGATATTTTTGTTAATTTCAGTGGCATTTTTGCCCTGAGTCCCTGTTAATTTTCCTGCCGTTGTATCTTTCTAAAGTATGTAAAAGTTTGTTTTAGACAAATAGTAGCATGTAAATAAGATATCCCCACATATATGTCAAACTACATTGTATTAATGTTTGACACAGTAAAACATTGCCTACCTTAAAAACAAGTGAAGTTTGATCAGTGGTTAAACGTCTTCAGACGGTTTCCTCGTACCTGAATGAACGGCTCCTTTCCAGAATAAAATGAAATATGCTGAAAATCACAGTGTTACAGTTCTTGTATAGTGACAGGTTAGGAAGTCTTGGAGAAGATAGAGAAGAGAGGACACTGGCGGCAGTTTATGCAAGCTGCTGTGCCCTGCGGGCTTCCGTTGTGCTGCCCAGAGCGCATTTTAGTTTATAAACAGATTTAGCACTTAGAACTTGCCGATTTCTTCTTCCCAAAAAACTTCCCAAAAATTCAGAAATATTATGTTTTTTTTTTGTTTGTTTTTTTTTTTTTTTGTACTTTGTGGTGAAAAATAACTGTGGCAAAGTTGAATACTTCATTTTTAACCAACTCAAGAAAAATGTACTCAAGGACTGTAATGAGAGCAGTTGTAATTCGTTACTTTCCACCTCTGAACATTAATAAATGCGTTTGATATCACGAACTAACAATGAACATACATTTTTTTACAGTATCTATTAATCTTTGTTAATGTTCATTGTAAATAACATTTTTCATTGTTAGTTAATTTTAGTTCACAGTGGAACCTTATTGTAAAGTGTTACCAGAATAGTAAAAGTAAAACTTCCAGACACATTACAGTAATGAGTATTAGGAGGTAATATGTGCGTTAAGTGTCCAGAAAATAATGTCATAATGCAAAAATCTTCATGGTTCTAAATGATGAGTTCATTTTCTTAATGCAAAATATAATTTCATTAGTTTTTTTATTTTTATTTTTTGCTTTGTTTTGGGGCTGGATATGAGATGAGAATCACTCTATATGAGATTAGTGTAACTTTCATTGACAAATTTGATGCTTAAAAAAACATTTTGGGTTCAATACATGTTAAGCTCATTCAGCAGCATTTGTGGTATAATCTTGATTACCACAACATAAATTTGACTTTGAAGCAAAACTCTGGGTCACAGTGAGGCATTTACAATGGAAGTGAATGGGACCAATCTTTAAACATTAAAATACTCACTGTTTCAAAAGTATAGCCACAAGATGTAAACAAAATGTGTGTTAACATGATTTTAGTGTGATGAAATCACTTACTAACCTTTTCTGTAAAAGAAGCAAAAACCTAGGTTTCAGAGAGGCACTTCTATGGAAGTGAATGGGGCCAGATTTTGGAGGGTTTAAAGGCAGAAATGTGAAGCTTATAATTTTATTTAAGCACTTAGATGAATTCTTCTGTTAAAACTCTTGTATAATTTTAACTATAAAATTGTTAACACTTTACAATAAGGTTCCATTTGTTAACATTAGTTAACAATGAACAATACTTAAGCATTTATTAATCTTAGTTAATGTTACTTTCAATATATACTAATACATATTTAAAAGATTGTATTAGTTAACATTAATGCACTGTGAACTAACAATGAACAATTTTATTTTTATTAACATTAACAAAGATTAATAAATGATGTAACACACACACACACACACACTATATATATATATATATATATATATATATATATATATATATAGTACTGTGCAAAAGTCTTAGGCACATAAGATGTTTCACAAAAGCATTTGTCTTAAGATGGTTATTTATATCTTCAGCTTTAGTGTTTCAATATGAAATATAAATGTTAGACTCCCAAACATTACTTTTGCAAATAGAAAAGATTAGAATAGAAGAACAGGGAGTGCTGCAACAGATGTCATGGCCCCCACAAATCCCCCCACTGAACATTGTGTCAGTCTGAGATTATATAAAGAGACAAGCAATTGAGACAGCATAAATAGATAGAAGAACTGTGGTGAATTCTCCAAGAAGCTTGGAACATCCTGTCTGCCAACAACCAAGAAAAACACCCTGGATTTGAACTCATGACTCCAGGGGTGGTAGTTAGTGTCAATACTTGCTGAGCTACCCAGGCCCCCAACAAGTATGTCGTTAATTGTTTGTTCTTGTTACCTAATGCATTTGCTAATGTTAACAAATTGAAGGTTATTGTAAAGTATTACCAAAATTGTTTACATTTTGTTTTTACGATCATTTTAGGGTTTAGTGTTAACTGCGTTACATTGTCATGACCACAAAGTTGTAAAATTGGCACTTTACACAGAAAAGGTTAGTAAGTGATTTTATCACACTAAAATCACATTAACACACATCATTTTTTTTACATCTTGTGACTATACTTTTAAAACAGTGAGTATTTGAATGTTTACGGATTGGCCCCCATTCACTTCCATTGTAAGTGCCTCAATGGAACCCAGATATTTGCTCTTTGTTTTTTTTTTTTTTTTTTTGTTTTTAAGAAAGTGAGGGACAAGTCAAAATTATGTTTGTGGTAATCAAGATTATGTCACAAATGCTTCTGAATGAGCTAAAAATGTATTGAACCCGAAATGTTCCTTTAAAATCAGCAAACCACATACATGTGAACTGCCATGTCATTCACTTTATACCTTGTTTCTGGTGGAAAGTTTGTGTTAAAGGTAAGTCTTGAATGATTTATGATATAACAACAGATTTCAGATTTCAAACAGTTTTATCGGTCTGCGATCATGCAGCCGCCCCTTTCAGAATGATTACCCCGCCCACCTGTGACGTCAGCGCAAATAGGAAGTGGCCAGTTTGACGGACGGTGTGGTAGTTTTGCCGATGAGAGGTCAGTGTTGATCGCTGTTGAATGGCAGCATCGGGCAGTCGGCGGCTTTGCCGTGATTTCGAGGAAATGCGCGATGTCGGTGTACAGACGGATGCCAAAGTCCAAGGTTAGAAACGACCGTGTCTGTGTCAAAGCCATGTTAATTCCTTCTTTTCAGATGTTAGATATTTTTATTGATATGTTTAGTTTTCGTCCTTGCTTAGACCTCTGTTATCCATATTTAAATATTTAATGTTTGTCCTGTGTCAACAACAGCCCACTCAGTTCACTGTAAGACGAGTCTTGCCTGGCCAACACAACCTATTCTGATTATGATACCTCATATTTATCATCTCGGACAAACCAAAATAATACTAATAATAATTCTTAATAATATCCACAGTGTAATAGGAGTTCAAATGAACACGTGTATGGTTTAGTGTTGCTGAAGGGATACTTGTGCCTTATTAATGGGCCATTAGGGGTTCATATATGCTGTAGAGGCGGTAGTAACTTTAAAATGATATTTTTAGTGTTGAAACAACGTTTTTAGTTTTGCAATATTCTGTTCACATGAACCGTCTACTTTGTTTCAGGTCAGGAACCCAGGTTGTCCAAAGCGAACCTCTTTACATTATTGAGTTTATGGATGGAACTTTTTCCAAAGGAAGAACAAGGACAACGAGGAAATGATTCTGTAAGAGAAATCTTTTAAAAATCTAGTTTAAAACACTTGTGTCAAGTTCTCAGAAATGTAAAAGCAAATTTGCTATAAAACTGTCATGTGGTGTAACCATCAAGTAAAAATATAAAAATACTTTCTTTTCAGCTTGAATACATGAGAGTATAGGCAACTTCATCATTCATTTCTCAAGGTTATTTTTTATATATGTTGCCTAAATATTATGAATTTTTGAGGCAAAAATATAAAGTTTACTCAGTTACACCACATGACGAACAAAATGTGCCTTTTCATAAAAAAGTCAAAATAAATATCAGATGTCAATCTTAAGGGTCTAAAGGAGTTATTTTGTTGTTTATGTTGACCATAAAAACCATAAAACCTAGTGGACACCGTACATGTTGGTTACACCATGACTTTGATTTGGTGGACAAAAGCGTTTTTAAATATGAATTATATTTTAGAACACAATTGTTTCACTCCTTAATTTCTATTTATTATTTATTTTTTCTCCCAATTTGGAATGTCCAATTCCCACTACTTACTAGGTCCTCGTGGTGGCACGGTTACTCACCTCAATCCGGGTGGCGGAGGACAAGTCTCAGTTGCCTCCACTTCTGAGACCGTCAATCCGTGCATCTTGTCACGTGGTTCATTGTGCATGACATCGCGGAGACTCGCAGCATGTGGAGGCTCATGCTATTCTCCACGATCCGTGGACAAATTACCACACGCCCCATTGAGAGCGAGAACCACTAATCGCGACCATGAGGAGGTTACCCCATGTGACTCTACCCTCCCTAGCAACCGGGCCAATTTGGTTGATTAGGAGACCTGGCTGGAGTCACTCAGCACACCCTGGTTTCAAACTTGCGACTCCAGGGGTGGAAGTCAGCGTTAATACTCGCTGAGCTACCCAGGCCCCCCTGCTTAATTTTTTTAAAGAAATAACAATAAAAGATTATTCTGCACTAGTCTTGACAACATTTCTTTGTTCAGGAATTTCAGCTTTTGATGATACTTTTTTCTCTTTTCTCTGACACCACATGACATTTCTTATTTTAAGCCCCAGAAAAAATATCAGTTTGACTTGAAAATATGAAAATATGCTCATCATAGAAGATATATGATGATCTGGACAAAAATGAGCATCACTTCATTGACCCTTAGGATACGTGGTCATAATATGCACCTGTAGTAGCGGTTCTAGCGTGTATGGTGCCCTGGGGTTATGGGTGGTTGGAAATGAGATGGTTGGTGGAGTTCAGGGCGCCCACTTGTCTGTGTGGGTGCCCCTTGTCGATTTGGCTGCGATCTGGGGGTTTTGTTGCAGACCTTGAAAATCTGTTTGCAAGAGCAAAATCGAACCAAAAATTGTGTAGTGAGAGCACAGCTTAATGTGAATCGTGACCGGGTCTAACGGGGGCATTGACCCCCTAGGTATTCTTTGTGCTCCTCCCTGAAACAGTACGCCAAAACACGATGAATGGGGACCAACCCAAGTGAAAATCCCAAAGAGGAGCACCCGGCAAAGGGATAAACAGTTTCCCGCCCTAAAGATCACATCCTAGTACTGCCCCTGATGTGATTTGTTGTTATTTATTCCATCCAGGCAGGAGACTGTGGTCTTGTGGTGATCCAGGAGTACAGAGTTCTGGGTCTGCATTGCTCCAGTGTGCAGTTTCATGCAGGACAGGTGGCTGTGGTCAAACATGGCCCCAGGCTGAAGGGCTGTGATCTGTACTTCTCCAGAAAACCCTGTTCAACCTGCCTCAAGATGCTGATCAATGGTGAGATCATGATACTCATGCTTAGATTATTCATTCAAAGAATGATAAAACCTAAATGATACTCACTGTCTTATAAAATGGTTCAGATTTTGAGTCACACAGGATGCTCATCAGAGTCCTAATTTGTTCATGGGAAAGCTGTCTAAACACCGTGCTGATATTCAGAACAACAGCACAATTGCGGGTGATACTGCTTTTATACAACACTAGGGCTGTCAATTGATATAAAACTTTATCAGATTAATTACATGATATGCTTATTAATTAATGGAATTAATTGCAATTAAATATTGTCAATGGTCAGAATATATATATATAATTTTTTTTTATATATATCATTGCACATAAGCCTATTGCTGGTCTGCAGTTCACAGCAATCCATTTACTTTAGCTGTTGAGTTCATCAGGACACACTCTTGCATTCCATCTGTGCTATTTTTATGCTAATTGTAGGTCTACCTACACATGTCTTTTTAACACATTATTTGTTATATAATTAATCACATTAAATTAACGCATTAAACAAATTCAATAGTTCATATATTTTTATTCTTCATGAATGGAACTAGTTCCAAAAGATGTCAAAGCATAATTTTTTGCATGTCGCCAAGCAACGGACAGTCTGGCATCCTGTCTGGAATGCCATAGACAAACTTCCCAGTGCTGTTATTCAAAATATCAGCACTCTTGGAAGACCACTTTTTCAGTCAGATAAGAGGACCGGAACTAACTGTTTTATACTATTTATACTATGATGCTACTATCTACAGATTGAGATATTTAACAACTAATCTGTCTGTTATTGCTCATGGCTATGATTATCAGGAATATGATATCAGTGACTTTATGACATTATTAATTGCATAATCAATGATATTTTTTTTGCTTAAGTCTGGGTACACTCTATATAACAGGGCTCAACAATAAGTTTTTTTTTCTGCTGGCCCAGTCGCCAAAAAAATACATACTTGCATTTAATTACATTTAGATACATGTAATTTTGAGCAAATTATTTTATATGTGCCATAAACATATTTGGCCGATACCGATATTTTGCCACTAACCTTATTTTGTCATCAGATCACTGTTTTACTTTGGAGTTATGTTTTAAAAATGTACAAAAGCTTTTTCACTGTTATAACAATAAATGATTGCCATTGAACATGGATTGGATCTGTTGAACACGACAGGCCAAAATTTTTTAAGAGCGCTACAATGAAAGGTAAATAGAATATAAAAAGAAAAAATTACTAAATATGATATGATTCGTATGAAAAAAGGTTATTTTGTACTTCTAAAACATTTTTGCGCTTGTGTTTTTGCAGTTCAGAACAACAGAACTTACTTTTTGAATGTATGTACTGTATATGAACATTACAAATTCTTACTATGCATATGTTGCAATTCCACAGAAATGTCAACCACATCATGGAAAAATAAAAATTTTAAACAAAAGGAACAAAACCCCCTTTTAAACTCTGTATAGTTGGATAATGGACAATGGATAAATCCATCCAGAACGCTAGAGGGCGCCGCTTGCTCACAAAGTGCTGACTGAAGCTTTAAAGTTTAGTAATCGTGCAAGGCCATATTGTGATTTCAGTCTTAATTCAGTCAATCATTATTTTAATGGATATTATACCAATGTCTCAGAAGTCAAATCTGCAGGTTTCAAAGCATTTTAAATGGTTTCCCTCATCATGTAGCCTATAGGTACGTGCTGTTTTTGGCTTTTTTTTTTTCCATATTAACGTGAGAATGAGAAAGAATGAAAATTCAATATTACATTTTCTTAGGAGTGCCAACTCTTCATATTGTGGCTATTATTATTTCTGGATTTGCATTAAAATTCACAGAGTTTTTATAAAGTGTGTTACTAATTAATGATAACTCAACCATCGGTTTTTCATATCGGTGCTTTCATGCTTATAACCAATATGCCGATGGTTTTCATTTGGTGAATAATTGCCTGATAATTATCACCAGCTGATACATCGGTGCATCCCTAATATTTTTCATTAAATGTTATGTTTTTAAAGGTATTTAAGATGAAAACTATGCAGCTATAATCAGGAGTTAAATAGGGATTTTTGGTGGTGAAAAAACAAAAAACAAAAACAATACACCGTTTGTTAGCGTGTGAATTCCTGCTCCTGGTGTGGAAGGCTCCATAGGAATCCATTGTTTTTATTCAAAATCTTTATCGCTGCAAGAAAATGCATCGAAAATTCATGTTTGGTGTGAAAGGACCTTAGCCAGCTAGATAACTTTACCTTGTTGATAAATGCACAGAAACCAAATATGTTCATGTTTGCAAATCAAATGTACATGATCAAAAGATATTAGATGATGTGACAACACAGCACTGGCCCAATTGGACAAGTGACACATCCTTCAACTGGCCCGAAACACTCTCACACTGGCCTCAAGCCAGCAGGCCATCTTTATTATTGTAAAACGCAGCTTAATTGATTTTGATTGCCTTTCTCATGATCTATCTCTCTCTATCCCCTGCTCTCCTCTGCTCAGCTGGTGTAAACAGGATATCCTACTGGCCGGGTGATGCTGAGATCAGCTTACTATCAGGTGGACACGATAATACAGACTCCAGTCACCAGGAAGCCATCTTGGATGCCACAGCTGCCGAGAGACTGAAGTCCAACAGCAGACCGCACATCTGTGTTCTCCTGCAGCCTCTGGCCAGCACCATGCTGCAGTATGTGGACGAAACATCTCAAAACTGTGAATTCCTTAGGACAATTGCTGCGGACAATCCAGCTATAGATGTTGCAGATGTCTTCAGGAAGGAACAGTGCAGCCACTGGGACAATTTTTTGGAAACGTTCTTTATAAACGATGAGGAGCAGCATAAGTATGTGCTGAAGAAGATGGGACTGGAGAACTTTTGTGTGGAACCAAATTTCAATAACCTGAGGCAGCACATGAGGGATTTGATCAAGATTCTTGCTTCTGTGGCCGCTAGTGTCCCGGTTCTTCAAGGAAAATATGGGTTCTTTACGCATGAGCCTTTGGCTTCTGGTTCCCCAGCTCTGCCTCAGGATGTTGTTCGACATTGTACCATACAAGCACGATTACTGGCCTGTAGAACAGGTGAGTCCTGTATTTAATTACATATATTTTCTAGGCATATGCTTTCTTATTTCAAAAGGACTTCATAATGTTAAGAAATTGTAGGAAAATTAGAACAACAACCCAAAGGTGATTCCAGATATTGCCAACATGCATCTAGTAGCATTAATGCATAGTAGCTTTAAAAATGTACGGCTGTTTTAAGAAAAGGGAAGTCTCTGATCATGTCTAGTTGGGTGTTTCTTTAACCTCGGGCTCTTTCATATCTCAGGGTGTGGTTTTTATTAAAACAAACAAGTTTCAACTTTTTTCTTTTTGTTATATGAAGGTTTCATTAAAGATGACTTTGAAACTTTTTACCAGGACTTGATAATTTCTTTTTTGGTACTTCTCAGATGCCTTCTGTATATAGATTTGAGTATTTTTAGCCTTGTCCCAGACCCAGACTTTCAAACTATGAAAATCCTTTATAACATACAAATTATTACATGTTTAAAAATATGATTATCTAAACAAAGAGTGAAATAAACAAACCATTTTGGTATTTATTGTGTAAAAATTATTTCTATAAATGTTTCATAAATTACCAAAGTTGTGGCATTGTTTCTAGTGATAGACTGATATATAGGCCATTTTTTCTTTTTAGTGTTATGCAAATTGTAGTAAATATTGCATTAAATAATGTTTCACTTTAGAAATGTTGTGTCTGATCTGATTTGCTGTCTTTAAATTGTATTATGTAGTGGTGGCAGCGTAGTGGGCTAAAGCACATAACTGGGAATCAGAAAGTTGCTGGTTCAATCCCCACAGCCACCACCATTGGGTCCTTGAGCAAGGCACTTAATTCCAGGTTTCTCTGGGGGGATTGTCCCTGTAATAAGTGCACTGTAAGTAAGTCACTTTGGATAAAAGCATCTGCCAAATGCATAACAAATTTAAATTATGTTTATCTGCATTTATATTGGCCACTCTGCTCTCTAGATATCTGTATCGGCCATTGAAAAACCCATATCAGTCGAACCCTAGTCATTTCCACCTAATAACTAATATTTATTTTCTCTCAAAAGTTTGTGTACTTGTTAAAGGAATAGTTCACCAAAAATGATCTCATGATTTACTCACCTTTAAGCCATCCCAGATGTGTATGACTTTACTTCTTTAGCAGAACTGAAGTGAAGATTTTTACAAGCACATTTCAGCTCTGTTTGTCATAAAATGCAAGTAAACAGGTGCCATCAGGCTGCTGGCTGTTTGACAGTCTAAAAGGCATATTTAGGCAGACTAAAAGTAATTCACATGACTCCAGTCGATCAAGTAATGTCTTCTGAAGCATATCGATAGGTATGTGTCAGAAACAAATCGATAATTAAATGTTTTTAACTTTAAAACTTTGCTTCTGGCCAGCGCTGGTATGCTGTTTGAAATGACCTAACTCTCACGTGATGTTCTTTCCTCTGTTGAATACAAAGTTCACGCGTCCGACTTCGCGCGTGAACACATCATTGCACTTTCGTCACGCGACAGCAACGTGTCGCATCGACTGCTGGCAGGAAGCGATTTTTTTTTTTAATTTTCCGAAAGTTTTAATTATTGATTTATTTTTTTACACAAACCTATCGTTTTGCTTCTGAAGACATTAATTGAACATCTGAGAGTCCTGTGGATTACTTTTATGCTGCCTAAATATGACTTTTGGAAGTCAAAAAGCCAGCAGCCTGATGGCACCTGTTTACTTGCATTGTATGGACAAACAGAGCTGAAATGTGCTTATAAAAATCTTCAGTTCTGCTGAAGAAGGAAAATCATACACATCTGGCATGGCTTAAAAGCAAGTAAATCATAAAAGCATTTTTAGTTTTGGGTGAACTAACCCTTTAACCAAGTTGACAAGTGTGTCAGTGAAGAGCATGCTTGAGATGAAATATGAGACAAGTAATGTTTGAAGAAAACAAAGAAAAATCAAGGCTATTGTGAGTATTTTAATTGGGCGTAATTCCAAAATCAAGCTACTTTCTAAAAGTCCACAGTGCTAAAAGTGCCCGAAGTTGAAGAAATACCGTTGCGTAAATTACGTTTTTTTTTATTTTATTTTATCAACATCTAAATATCTTTTAACACCTTTTGGCCTTTATACGCTGATTTTAAATAGTCCTGCAGTGTGACAAAATTATTTTTATTAATCTCTCAATTAAAAGGAGAACATAAAAGCTGCATGTATTATCTTTAAAAAAAGATCTGTAGGGATTTTGCTGTTTGAAGCTAAAGTTGGCAGTAACATAATGTCTGACTTTATTTTTTTGTACTGTCTCAGAGGATCCTAAAGTGGGAGTTGGTGCAGTTATCTGGGCCGAGAGGAAATCGGTGAGATACCTAGTGTGAATAAAGACTTTGCATTCAGATTTTATGTACTTTTTATTTATTTTTTTTAAAATAATTACCTCTTTCCATCAAAATACCCCTCTCCTGCTCTTCTAGTCGCAGTGTGATGGCACGGGTAACCTTTACTTAGTGGCCTGTGGCTACAACGCCCAACCGAAGGGCTCAGAGTATGCAGAGTACCCTTTAAAGGATAACAAAGAAGAGGAGAAACAGAACAGGAAGTCCAAATACATCCTCCACGCAGAGCAGAACGCGCTCACATTCAGGTGAGGCCCAGTATGTTCTAGTAAAATGGTACTGTAAATACCTTGTTAAAACAGATTGTTCTCTGCATCATGCTTTCAGTTTCTAAAACCCTCCTGAATTTGAAAACTACTGCAGCCAAAAATTTAACACGCCAGTGATGAGATATAATGTGCAAAAAACCCTAAATGTGTAGCTAGGTGCTATTCAGATGTTTACATTAATTAATTAATCCTTCATACTCATCTTCTACTTTCAATTATTTATTTATTTTTTATCTGTCCTGCAGGAGCACAGAGATAAAAGAAGATGAGAACACAATGATGTTTGTGACCAAATGCCCGTGCGATGAGTGCGCTCCTCTGATTGGCTGTGCTGGAATCAAACAGGTCTACACATCAGACCTGGACAGCGGCAAAGTCAAACACGACGTCTCCTACCTCAAATTCAACCAACTCCACAGTGTCCAGAAGTTCTTTGTAAGTGCTGCTTAAATCAATATGAAAAATTATGAGTTTATAGAAAACCTTTAGACATAAATACTGGCCAATGCAGTTACATTTGTATTATTATAAAGCAGTAATGTCAATTTGACTCAATTATAATTTAAAAATTTACATTTGACATTTGTTTTCAGTGGCAACAGAAATCTCCCGATAGATGCACTTCAGAACAAACTGCACCGCCAAAAGCAAGTAAGAGAATTTCTATCAATACATCACAATTCTTAGATGTTGTCGCTACTCTTAAGAACAGGGTTCAGAGTCAGTTCCCTTGATACTGATTGAATCTTTATAATTAGTGTGATGCAGTCCAGGATTGTCTAGGATCCAGAGTCCAGTTAATAAAGTGAATTTACGGTTTTATTTAGATTTTGGGTGTTTTAATTGCAGATGGCTGCTTGAAACAAAGAAGAGATGAAGAAATCAAATTTCAGCGCAATAAGCGACTGCGATCATAAAAGACATCTACAGAGCTGCTGCTTTCCTGCCTGTTTGGCATCAAGTGTGATCAGGATCCGAAAAGGACAGTTCATGTTTTAGCTGTTAACATATGCTGTACTCACTCTGCATGATGCAAATCAACTTTATTTGGGCTTACTTACAATAGTGTAAAAATCTATTTATGCAGTTTTATTAGTAAAACAGGACTGCCTGTGTGTTAATGAATAGTTTTGTATGCATTTTAGAAAGTGGGTTTGATTTGAATGGTTGTTTTACAACCCCTGAGACACCATGTCCACATGCGTGGACAATACGTTTTGGCTTCGCTATAGGCTATGCATAATTTATTTTCATTTAAACTGACTGATCTCAGATAAGGAGACTCTAGGCTGCCATTAAAGGGCTAAACTTTCGACTCAGAGTCATGTGACAAAACAACATGACGCTGATCTCAGCTTTGTTTGTCTTTGTTAGAAATGGCAACAAAACTACATCTGGTAAGAAACCTCATGACATTTTTACATTAAAATCTCTTTAGTCAAAAGATTAGAGTCTGTAGTTATATGATATGCCATTTAAAAAGATTTCATCTATTTATCTCAAAACAGCACACTGTTAAACACAATGATCACATACGTGGACTTAAAATAGCCTATATTCACTGTGCATTTTCACATTGAGAATCAATGGATGCGTCCAAAAGCTGGAAAATGTTACTTACAGAGGACGTATATGGAGTTAGGATGAAAATAAGTTGCATTTCCAACTGTTCTGAGACCAGTGCAGACAGACAGCACACTGGAGGTTAAGTCATTACCTAATTAGGGAGCAAGGGATCATCCTATAGCTTTCCTAGCAACCAAGTGCATTCACTCTTAACATCCAGTCAAAAGTTGAGTTTCAGGCTGCAGATGATGTTTGGCAGACATGGGACAATGATAATCAGTACATAGATTCAGAATTTATAATGTATGATTTTATTTTAACATTGTTGGCTGTGATTGGATGATGCTGGCTGTTACTTTGAACCAGAATTAATTATGCTAATTTCTGACATAATATCTGTAATGTCTCAAAAACATAACCAACACTCCTGGAAACATTATAAACAATTTGTTAAAAAAAAAAAAAAAAAAAAATTATATTAGTATTAAAAATTTCACAACTTAATCCCGCTGTCCACATATGTGGACATCCATTTTTAGGAAAACTATTTGGTCTTTTTTTTTTTTGTGCATGTTTCATAGGGGCTACTTGTTACAAATCAAAAAGGGAATGGAAAATGCACACAGCGGTCACGCTCAAGTCTCAGGAGGATAATTTGTATGGTTGTTTTAAAATTCATTGCACTTAAGGTTTAAAATTGTTCCAGAATTAAAGAGAAAAGCAAAACCATGGCTATCATGCGCGTTCACATAAAAGGTCATCACTGTATTTTTAAAATGGCTCTAAATTTACAGCGTACAGAATTTCACTTCATCTGCAATGCTCATCTAACTGAGCTGTTCCAACCGTTCAACGGCATGTTGATTTTTACATCAGAAACATATTTTGACAAAGAGTCGATAATACTACCAATGCTTCAGTTTTTCTTTATTGATAATATGGTACTATTAGCATTTCAGAGGGAAACTGCAACCGTATGAAAATGGACAACTCAACGCTGAAATTTAAATATTATGAACAGATGGTTCGACATTTCATTTTACTGTAGCTAATAGATACTGTATATTCAGATATATTACATTTGGCTCAGATGGATAGATTTGAAATCTGACAACAGTTGCTTTGAAGTACCAATCAATCTGCTTCACACTGTGCAAGGTCAAGCAATCTACAAAAGAGCTTGTTCATGTTTCAATGTTTTGGTAACTAATAAACATTTTGAGAACCTTTTTCAAGTTTTATTCCCTATTTCAGTCCAAATGTATTTTATTTGGAATAAATCAAAATGTCACAGAATACCATGTTGAATGAGTAAATGAATGCTTTTGATGGGTCCACACCACTTAAGCGTAATTCAACCCATAAAACTAATCATAAGAGAATAATAAAAACTGAATTGAATCAACTGTAGAGGAAAAGGAATGAAGTTTAATGAATTTTCTTCAACAGCAAAACTCAAATATAGCGAGTTAAAGAGGTTCATCGCTTAATTAGGCTAAATATGCTCAATGAGAACATATTACAAATAATAAAATGAAATTAAGCTCCCCCTTCCAATATTTCTTTTAAAATAAAAAATGAGCAAGAGTAAATTAACAACTCAAGAACAAAAAGGCACCCGTTTTGTACATTTGCGACCTCATTTCATCTTGTTTCAGGTATGCAATGATTCACTTCTGTTGTCTGTCAAAATCATTATGGATTATGGGTTTGAGCACAAAATACATTCTACAGGAATACTGTAGTATAGAAATGAAGATTATACTACAGCTGCACTACAGTATGAAAAGTACTTTACTGATATACTAAAGTAAAACATACTATATCACTAAGTATACTATAGTATTAAGTATACCATAGTAATACCAAAGCACTACAGTATAGATGTTTTATAGATCTATATAAGTTGGAATATACACCGGTTCGCTGAAACAAAAGATCCTAAACAGTGCCAAAGTTGATTTTTCTAGAGTCTTCTAAAATGGCAACCACCTTAAGAGTAAAATCACCTTTTTGTTTTTCTTAAACATAAGTAAACATCATCAAATAAAAATATATAAAAGTATTGATGCTTGCTTTACGCAATCAAAAATGGCCTGGCACCAACTCAAAATGTACATTATGTATCAAAAAGGACAATTAAAATACTGAAATGAAATCTTTCTTCTAAATAATTCTTACAAAGTACGAATTGAAAAACAAATTTAAAAAAATCAGAATAAAGGGAGGAAATGATCAGGTTTGTAGTGTTTTGAATAAAGCACAGGCTAATGAAACAAAAGCGAATGTAAGCCATATCGATGCCTGAGAAAGATGAAAATCTCGAGTAGACCGAAAGGTGAAGGAATGCAAATATGAAGGTTAGTGCAACTCATACATAAATCGGGAATTTCACCTCTCTTCCACTAGCATAGCAAAACATGGAAAACATCAGAAATTAATCTGCACTTCCTGTTTCTTGATGTTATTAGGCGGTTCTTCCTGTAATCGAAATTGGCTGATACTTACTTTTTAAACATCCTATTCATGGCACAAGAGTTTGCAATAATAATTAAAAAAACAAAACCATGAAAAAGTAAATCAGAAAAGAGAACATCAATGAATCAGAAACCATCTTCTGTTAGCCTCGAAACTAAGACTTCAAGATTTTAAATAGAATTACTATTGTTAATATATTTTTGTGATTTTTTTCGTTTTGTTTTCTAATACTGCAATAGCTAAAGTTTAGGAAGCTGGCTTCTTTAGGTCTCGTATTTGTTTGACGAGGTACGTCTTTTCATCGTTAAACTGCTCATCGTCCGTGCGATCCTTCTGAAAGTTGCTAAGGAAGTCGATGAGTTTTGTCTGGTTCTTCAACAGAATGTCTACGATGGGCTGTGTTTTGTTTGGATTGGCCACAAACACCTGAGAAAATAAAACAAATGAAACAAGCTTAACATTCAGTAAAATTCTATACGACTGTTTAAAGGAAACATGCCAGAAGAGCTGGAAACACTTTATAACTTTCATTAATAACAAACTATGATAGTTCAGTAGTTAAAAGGTGCTTTCAGTAATATACAGTGGCAAGAAAGTATGTGAACCCTTTGGAATTTCCTGCATTTATGTATAAATTTGTTTAAAAATCTGGTTTGATCTTCATCTAAGTTACAATAAAATCTAAAAAAAAAGTTTGAACTAATAACACACAAATTATTGTACTGTTCTTGTACATATTGAATACATCATTCAAACATTCACATTGTAGGTGGGAAAAAAGTATGTGAACCCCATAGGCCAGGGTTTCTCTACGGGGGGCGTTCAAAGGATGCCAGGGGGTGCTGAGAGCAAATTAGTAGAGATGGGGGCATTAGGTTACAAATGGGGGGTGTTTATCAGTCATAATAATAAAATATATCGTCAAGTTCCTGTTTGCATTAAAACATTTATCTAGACTTGGAGTATATCAGTTGGTTCTCAATTATTTGGGTTGGTACGCATTTGTACCGCGGTTCATCAGATTCTGAAGTCTAGCGACACATTTGAAGTATCTGGTTTAGCAGCGTCAAATACACAGGCAGAGGCACAACCTCCGCTAATGCAGCTGTATGGCTCTATAGATGGATACGGCTCAATGGACAGAGCAGCGCGAGCGCAAAGAAGGTGCATTTTTATTCGCAGACTGGTCTCGAGCTCTTAAGTGCGCAGCTCTGCGAGAATCAGTGAGAAGCAAGGCGCGAGAAGCGGAAACCATTTGAATTCAGCACAGAATTCTACATCACCACCCTTGAATTTACTATAGTAAAACTAAATGTACTTTAGGCAGAAATAGATTGATAATAAATATTATCAGATCACTACTTCAACTCTATTAAATTTGTCATAGGCTACATTAGGGGAGTGAGGGAATATAATACATTTTTGTTACAACTTATAAATATTTATATTTTGTATTTATTGTTTTTACATGTGCTTAGTGTATGTCTACTGTTTATATTTACAAAAAAATGCCATAGTTTGTTTTATAGAAATCATGTTACATCTAACCATGGTAGTGAAGAAGGGTAGGGGGCTGGGGTAAGGGAATAAAGTAGGGGGGCGTTCATCAAAAAAAGGTTGAGAACCACTGCCCTAGGCTAATGACGTCAATAAAAACATAAGAGTCCAATTAATGAAACAAGATTGGAGGTGTGGGTTAGAGCTACTCTGACTTATAAAAAGCACTTAAACATTTTAAGTTTGCTATTCAAAAGAAGCATCTGCTGACGTTGACCATGCCTCACAAAAAAATAGATATCAGAAGACCTACGATCAAGAATTGTTGCTGTGCATAAAGCTGGAAAGGGTTACTAAGTTATCCCAAAGAGCATAGATATTAATCTGTCCACACTTTGACAAATTGTCTATAAATACAGACGATTTAGTACTGTGCAGGGTTTCTGCAGGTTCGAAGGAATGAAATGTAAGACTTAAAACTTTTTAAGGCCAAATAAAAGAAAAATTTAAGACCACTTTCGCAATAATAATAATAATAATAAAATAATTCTTTAGCTGGTAAATACAAAACCACTGAGACTACTTGGATGTCTCTGGACATGTTTTTTATATTTTATTGTGCATTTGTGTTTTCTTTTTTTAAATAAGTTAATACAACTTTAAAACTCTTAATGAATTCATTAAGAATGCATGTAGCCTAAAGTATGGAACCTATAATGTGACCCTTCTCTTTAGTCACTTGCTTTCCAGCAAGACGTGACGCAATAGACCAATGCTTTGGCAATGTCACTGCTTATGTCAAACACGGAAGTGGTGGCAAAAACCATGTGCAAAAAGTCCATTTTTATCGGATTACGTTGTTGAAAAATGATTCTGAGGGCTCTCATTGACTGCTGTGGCTTCAAGCCATCAACAGAACTGACTGGACTGAGGAGATCATTTCAACTCACAACTTTGCAGCACAAATTCATAGCAAACATGATTACATGATATTTATTAACTCATTTTATTATAGTACATTTATCGCTAAGAATATGTTTGTATTTATGATGGTTTTGTGTCATACTTTCATTTAATTATCTAATCTGTCAAATCAACAAAACAGTCAGTGGGCTTTCTGCCACCACTTACTGCACATGCCCTGACATTTTTGTAAACAAGAGGATTGGTCAATAGACTTTATTCACAGTAGTGCCATGTTTGATTTTTAATGGGAATGGGAATGGAAATTAAGCTGTGAGGGATAGACTTACCACCTCTTCAATGGCATGCACAGTATAAATCTGTAAAAAGCTCCAATATCCCATCTGATTTTCCACAACTCATGTTGTCTGGAGTTTTTTTGTCTACTGAATGTCCTTGAAAAGATATTTTTCCAATGTTTTGTCTGCGGAACGATCCAAAAACACTTTAAACTGCAGCACAGCCCATTGAAGAGACTGTACGTCTATCCCTCACAGCCTCGTGGTCATTCTCGTCAAAAAATGTGTATGCCGTTGCTGTGAATAAGGTCTAGCATGTGCTGAATGACATTTATATTTTTTTTTTCCTGGCAGATACCTTTACCAAATACTTTAACAGGTAGTTAAAGGGCAGTTCATTTAAAAATGAAATTTCTGTCATCACTGGTCACCCTTGAGTCTGTATGAATTTTCTCTGCCGTGGAACAAAAAAGGAGATGTTTTTTTATTTTTTTTCCCTTTTTCTCCCAATTTGGAATGCCCAATTCCCAATGTGCTTTTAAGTCCTCGTGGTCGCGTAGTGATTCGCCTCAATCCGAGTGGCGTCTGAGACCATCAACCCCCGCATCTCATCACGTGGCTTGTTGAGCGGAAACATAGCGCGTGTGGAGGCTTCACGCCACCCACCGCGGTAACCACGCTCAACTCAACATGCGCCCCACCGAGAACGAACCACATTATAGCGACCACAAGGAGGTTACCCTATGTGACTCTACCCTCCCTAGCAACCGGGCCAATTTGGTTGCTTAGGAGTCACTCAGCATGCTCTGGGATTCGAACTAGCGAGCTAGGGAACTCCAGGGGTGGTAGCCAGCGTATTTTACCACTGTGCTACCCAGGCCCCCCAAAAAAGGAGATGTTGAGCAAAACGTTTGGTCTCAGTCACCATTCACTGTCACTGCATCTTGTTTTTCATTCAATGTAAGTGAATGGTGACTGAAACTCCCTAATATCTCCTTTTGATATCCCCTGAAATAATAAAGTCATACAGGTTTGCAACAGCATGAAGGTAAGTGATGACAATTTTAATTTTTGTGTGAAATATCTCAAGTAAAAGTCAAAACTCGTCAATTAAAAAATGGCCAATTAAAGTTGACAATATGTTTTGAAAATGTTAACTGATTAAATTATAAAAGAGAACTGTGCTGCATAATTAGTTATGATGTAACATTGTATACTAAATATGAAATAGATAATATATTTTCATATGTATATTATTAATATTTTAATTTTATATCATTATATTATTATTGTTTTGTATATTATTAAATTGGCTGATTGAGATGGCAGAGAAAATACCTGTATATGTCAGATCTAGAGAGATGGAGATGAGAGATGTAACAGGTGTAACTCTGCAGCTGAGTAGTTCTGTTAGCTTTACAATTATTGTCAAAGGTAAAGTAAAATAAGGAAGTGCCAAGATCTGAAAGGTGTCAAAAGACGCTCCAAACTCGCGCGCTTGCAAACTGTCACGTTGACAGCTTTGTCAATTGTTAGCGCATCGCTCGCTTACAGAGATGCAAAATAACAGCATTTGCATTTCTAATTAATGGGTTTATGAAGGTTTATACATGTGTAACATCGTAAAGTAAAAATGCGCTGCCCTGCACGTGCTCACACTAAACTCAAGCGTCAGCTGCTAAATGACGAATGCACGAGAGAATGAGAGAGAGATGATTTTAACTCACGCAGGTTCTTCTGTTTTAAGCATCTCCTCTATTCATGCCGCAAAATTTAAGACCTCAGCAAACGAAATTTAAGACTTCTTGTAATTTATTTAAGACTTTTTATGGCCTTAAATTTTAAAAAGTAAATTTAAGACTTTTTAAGGACCCATGGAAACCCTGACTGTGGCTACTGTCACTAGAAGTGGCCGTCCAGCCAAGATGACTCAAAGGGCACACCACAGAATGCTCAATGAGGTAAAAAAAGAGCCCTAGAGTGACAGCTAAAGACTTGAAGGAATCATTGGAACTGGTTAACATCTCTGTTCATGAGTCTACTATACGGAAAACATTAAACAGGCATAGTGTCCATGGCAGGACACCACGAAGGAAGCCGCTGCTTTCAAATAAAAATATTGCTGCGTGCCTGAAGTTTGCCAAAGACCACTTTGACACTCCACAACGCTACTGGGAAAATGTTTTGTAGACTGATGAAACTAAGGTTGAACTGTTTGGCAAGAACACGCATGACTATGTATGGCATAAAAAAGGGCACCACATACCAACATGAAAACATCATCCCAATATCCCCCCCATTTATCACCCCATTTACTTTTTCCACAGCTCTGTGAATTTTTAAAGGGATGCGTTCAATAAAGACATGAAAGATTATAATTGTTTATGTCGTTAGCTTAAGCACATTGTGTTTGTCTATACTTGTGACTTTGATGAAGATGAGATCACATTTTATGCCCAATTAATGCAGAAAACCAGCTAATTCCAAAAGATTCACATACTTTTTCTTGCCACTGTATTCTTCATTTTAAAAAGTTGTACACAAAGGTCAAATGTGTTTCAAATATCATTGGTAGCCTAATGAAAGCGGTGTTATTTTAGATTGATATCACATGACCAGCCAAATACTACTCACTCATTCAATCTCTGTAACCCCACTACTATTATCCAACACTTTCGCTCGGTGAATAAATGAATCATGACTGACTGTGAATGGCGCATTTCTTCAATGGCATCGGTAACCATAAACTATTGCTTTTGCATGATGCTACATTCATAAACACATACCTTAAAGACATGGAAAGCCTCAAACTGAATGTTGGGACTCTTGTCTCTCAGCAGGTTCATCATGAGCTTCAGGTTTTCTGGTTTGCTGATGTACCGCGTCATCACGGTGAAGTTGTGTCTGTCCAGGAGCAGCTCACCCAACAGCTGTCACAACCACATACGAGCACATGACATTAATGACAGAGCATACTCCGGATGACAAAAATCATATGTTAGAAAGCACACCTTCAATGACTGCCTCTTGGTCACGTAGTTCTCAGAGTGAAGGAGTTTCTCGTAGTTATCAAACACCTGTAAGATCAGTGAGAGCCATTGAAGATCTCAGCTTTACAGGATTCTACAATAAAAACCAGCATGAAAAACAACAACAAGCATTTTACCGCATCGTAATTCTGTTCTAAAAATTCCGCCACCAGAACCTTGTGTCTCGTGAGCAGGTCCTGTTGAAAGAAAACAAACACATTTCCTGTAAATTAGTCTAGGTTATTACACTAAACAATGAAAACGTCTGTGAAATGTAAACCAGACGTATCAGCATTGGCATTTGGTTACCAACAGAGAGAAGCAAATGACGACATTTCACTCACTTTAAAGGTGGCGAAAGCATCGGAGGCGATATCAAATGTGGACATCTCCACATAGCTGAAGAAATCTTTGAAGTGTTCAGAGTGGAGGACGATTTTGGCGAGAGGCTCGTGCCGGATGCACTCACGCAGCATAATCCCACAGTTCAATGCCACCTGAGGAGTCTCATACCTGCAAAAAGGTCACATACTCAGAAACAACCAAAAGCAACCAAGATTATTTGTGGTCTCCATGTAAACATGCCTATTAACTTGATTACAGAAGTACCTACCAATTCAAATATGAATGTTAATGAAGGCAATGTTAAATAAGTGCTGATTGATGGGGCCGCCTCTCACCCTTTGAGTAAGATAAAGAGAACGTCCTGATGAGAGCAGAAATATTCCACTGTTGGGCTGCGGGTCCCAATCTGCCTGCGCAGGATGTTGTTGAAGATCTGACACACATCTTTCTTACCCTGCACACACACACAATGTCAATCATTATTCCACTGATTACAATTATAAACATAAAGGAATGCACACAGAACAGGAAAAACACCATAGCATTTTAACCCTGTATAAACGTGCGTGTCATATTCGATACATGATTTTCTAAAGCCTCGACCTACATCATCAACATGATGAATACGGAAAAAAAGTGTCTCCAGTTAAAAGTTTCCATGCTTTTGCTGTAAAATATTTGCTGACTTTGATAAAGTAACAATAACATTGTATGTTGTTACTGATATTTCAAAATGAGTATTAGCTAGGGATGTACCGACATTTTTGGCCATTACCGATTTGAACAAAAAGTTATAGGCCGATACCGCTATTTTGCCACTTACATTATTTTGTCATAATACTTTGGAATTTTTTGCTTTAAAAAAAAAAAAATAAAAAATACAAATAGGTACAAATCCTTTTTTTTTTTTTTTTTTTTTTTTTAACTGTTCTAACAATAAATAATTTCCATTAAACATGGATTGAATCTGTTGAACATATGACAAGATAAATAGAAATAAAAAGATAAAAAAATATGATAACATGATGACTGATATGAACATTTTTGCACTTTTGTGTTTGCATTTCAGTACTGTATATCAAGGTTATAATAGTTTTACATTTTTTATTTAGTTTTTATTTCTATTTTGTTTAAAATTCTTCACTCCAATTTAGTTATTTTGTTTGTTAGTTCTTTGTTAGTTTTAGTTTAGTTTTTTAATATTTTATAGTTTAGTTTTAGTTTTTCATTACATTTAGCTTTTATTTTAGTTTTTTACATAAAATGATACATATAGAATGGTGAAAAAAGGCATTTGTGTTATTTGGGTCATATAGCTGGACACCCAAATGTACAGTTTGTAAATAATACTTATAATATTAAAAATCATAATTTTAACAAGACTGAATTTCATTACTGATATTACAGTAGAAGAAAACAATTCCGATTTACAAATGCTTCTTTTTCACTGAACTTTAAACACAAAATCCTCTTTCATGCATTTGACATGAGAAAGTCAGTCTTGTCGCAACTCTGAAAACTGCACATCAAACACAACTCTATACCAATTCCAAATGAAATGTACAACAAATCACTGATTGACCGTGTAAGACAGAATGAGTGAAAAGACTGTGTGTGTGTGTGTGTGTGTGTGTGTGTGTGTGTGTGTGTGTGTGTGGGACAGAGAGAGAGAAAAAAAGTCAGAATAAATTACTGGATATTATTTTGATTCTGTTCTCTTTTTTTTTAACATCATGCATTGGCAACACAATGAATGGTCATTCCAAGAAAGGTTCAAATGTGTCAATTGAATTCCCAGATGCGGCTAGCATGTTTTCTATAGGGTAACCAGATTTTGAAAGTCTCAAACTAGGACACCTGGGGGGGTTTGCAATACATGCAAATATATATATATATATATATAAGAAATAGATTGGCTTCTTTTAGCTTGTTGAACATGCATTTTCATTTGGGCATTTCTAATTTGTGTTGGATGATGACAAAGAGCAGCAGAGAACACCAAGCACGTGAGTCGTTGTCATGGTAACCAGATAGATTCTGGGCAGATTACTGTGGATTGATAGAATTAAAGTATCGTCAAATCATCGTGCAATGCAATAAAATATCTTCCCTTCTCTGCAAACGATACAAGACACGATACCAATAAGGATGTTGAGGATATTTAATTTCAATGAAAAAAAATCTGTAAGCCTAACAGCTGAAACCGGGACATTATTACATTTTTAGAGAAATGACGGGACACACCTCGCAAAACAGGGACCGACTTCTGGTCATCCTAGTTTTCTAACTGCTTTGCTTCTCTCTATGATGTACTGTAGTGATTCCCTCCCACTCTGTCTTTGCTACTATAATGAGGGCAATAGACATCTGCTAGCGCTATCGCCGCCTAGTGGCATCTTTATGTTAATGTGATAGTGGGTTTAAAGGTTTAAAAACCTAATCGCAACAAAATGAAAACTAAATATTTTTTTTTCAATTATTTTTATTTTAGTTTAGTTTTTTCATAGCCATGAACATTTAGTTTAGTTTCAGTTTTTCTAATTATGTTGATTTTTATTTTTATTTCAGTTTATAAAAATGTTTTTATTACATTTAGTTTTAGTTTACGATAATAACCTTGCTGTATATAATAGAACATTACAAATTCTATTATGCATATGTTGGGCATTTCCATGGAAATGTCAACCACATCAAGGAAAAATAGAAAGTTTTAACCAAACGAACAAAACTACCTTTTAAATTCTGTATTATAGTGGTATAATGGATAATGTCATCCAGACCACTAGAGGGCGCCGCTTGCTCACACAGTGCTGACTTAAGCCCTGTCTAAAGCACTGAATGCAGAATATATTTTAAAATGCAGCCTTTTAAGGTTTAGTAACCGGTTTAGTAAGGCCACATTGTGAGTTCAATCTTAATTCAATCAATCATTAATTTAATGCATATTATTCTGATGTCTCAGAAGTCAAAGTCTGCTGGTTTCAAAGCATTTTGAATGGTTTCCCTCATCATGTAGCCTACAGGTAAGCAGAGGTGGGTAGTAACGCACTACAATTACTTAGTTACATTTACAGAGAACAGAGCTCTGAACTAAAATAAGCCTAAATGCACTTCTAGACACAGAAATAAGATGCAACTTAACTTTTTATTGTACAAAACTTATGATCTAAATTCTTTTGTCAGTGTATATACTGTAAGCTACAGAATATACTGAACCAAGAATCCATGCAGGACTTTAAAAGGTTGTGAAATAGCAACATTAGGCATTAATAATGCATGATCTTGCTTTGATTCGTAACTAAAATATACAATATTATACATAATATAATTGAGCCTGTGAGATATTTCGTTTTTTTCTGTAATAATTGCTAGAAAAGTTTCCAAACCTTTCTTCTAATTTTCAAACCCGATCTGTCAAGCATCCTTAAAGTGATAGTTCACCCATAAATTAATATTCTGTCATCATTCAGACTCACTCTCGTTGTTGCAAACCTTTGTGTCTTCGTTTTCTCTGGAACCAAAAACAAGGTGTTAAGCAGAATGTTAGGGACTGGCATCCTCAGTCACCATTCACTTTAAAAAATGACAAACAAATGGAGGTGAATGGTGACTAAGGCTAAAATTCTGTCTAACATCTCCTTAATTGTGTTCATTGTGTCCAAGTCATACTGGTTTAGAACATGAGGGTGAATAAATGACATCATTTTCATTTTTAATCTATCACTGTAACAGTGGGTATAAAGGATGACATAAGCACATGATTAATGCATGCAAGGTGTTAAAATAATCAGATCTTTGCAATGTAACTAGTAACTCGCTACTTGAGTAATCTTTTAATTCGATACTTTCTTACTCTTACTCAAGTAATTGTTAACATTAGTACTTTTACTTCTACTTGAGTAATTATTTTTTAAAAGACTTAGTACTTTTACTTGAGTACAGATTTTGCCTTCTCTACTCTGGTTTTTCTGCATTAATGTGAAAACAAGAAAGAATCTTGGTGAATGTTCTTAGCAGTGCCAACCCTTCTTATTGTGGCTATTTTTATTTCTAGATTGTGCATTTAAATTCACAGAATTTTTACAAAGTGTGTTACTAATTAATTTTAAATCAACCATCAGTTTTTCATATCAGTGTTTTCATGCTTATAACCGATATGCCGATGGTTTTAATTTGGTAAATAATTGGATGATAAATATCAGCAGCTGATACAAGCATTTCCTGAATTGAAACCTTGTGCTTGGTTAAAATTTAATTAAATATTTTATAGGAAAAGAAAATCACTTGCAATGCGTGTATTAAATATGATTCAATCTGCTTTTAAAGTATACCTCTAAATCACCATAACATTACATTCATGCAAAAACACAGAGCTTTGAAAATACTGACATATTATTTTTATAAGATACATTTAAATTGGGAACTGATATTTCTATGTATTTTTATATATACAGCCTGCACTTTCATTTCAAGCTATTATGATGTCATTTTACTATAACCTCCTAAAACCCAGCAAAAATATCTAGTGATGCGATATAATAATATAAAATAATATAACGTAAATATAGTGTTTGGTGCATAAAAATAGCATATGATAATTTTTTTTTTATACATATACTTTATTTACATTTCATGCGCTGAATTGTAATGTTATATATTTCTATAGACCAAGGAGAGGAAGTTGCCCAAACTTCCAAACAATTGAACATTTGGTATCTCTTATTAAAAAAAAAAAAAAAAAAGCCCAGGGAGTCATTTTAAGATACCACAAGATTTACTAATGTGGCATGTATGGGCTAAGAGAAACTTAGATAACAGAAGTCCTATACAAAAACAAAACTGAACTGCTGGGTCTCAGGAGGACAATGACCTTTAAAGCCTGATGTATCAAATATGATACAAAAATATGATATTTTTTCTATAGGGTTAAAAAAAAAAAATAGCTCCATTAAAAAAAAATATATATATATTTTTTTCTGACCATTATTTCATGGGTCAAGCTTATAGGGTAAAAAAAAAAAAAAAAAAATTTAGGTAGGGCAGGACTATGGATTTTATCCATTTGGAACTGACTGGACCATGAAAAGTGGCCTCCATATGACAGGTGGTCTGGGAGAGGGGCTGAAAAATAAGATGGCTTGATGACATCAGCAAAAAACTAAAGCCATTTCTGAGGTGGAACAAGGTGACATTACATTTTGATGAAAGATTACATATATTTTATTTCTTTGGAAAAACATGCACCAATGAATCATTCACCATAAGACCAGAAATTTTGATTCAGAGAGTAAAACATGGCAAATTTGCATTTGATGTTGATTTACAGCCTCCTCACCTCAAAATCGATGACCTGCAGGTTTTCCACCAGTGAGATGAGGAGTCCACTGTTGTAGAGTTCTTGGGCCAGCTGGGCCACAGTCTCTGTGTGAGGCTCCTTATCGTTCGTGCCATACAGGATCTCTTTCATTGCCACCAGACACTTCGAAACCTCCTCTGAAGCCTGAAAAACACCGACCAACAAAAACACCATTTCCCTACTGTTGCTGCAAAATATGCTAATAATCCAATACACCTCAGGCATACTGCAGTGCAAAGGCAAAACACAGATGTTACACATTTTTTCAAAGCTGAAAAGTTTGGCTCAACTATGATCGGATTCAGGGAAAACAAAGACTGAATATTCCAGTAATGACAAAAATGTATCCACACTGAAACAGACTAACTTTAAAGCTGTGTCCGTGTAGGCACAGTTACTGTGTTGTGCCTTTGTAGGGCAGCATGGGCTGCTATAATAATTCTAATGACAATGAACATGGAAAAATGCACATGTACAGTATAAGTGTATACAGCATATGGTAAATATCAATGCCCTATTTTGCTCTGAACGGCAAACATTTCCCATGCAACATTATACAAAGATCACCATTTGGTATTCATCAGCTTCTGAAATTGTTTAGTTTGACGGTGTGGTAATGTAGTCAATCATATTGATTTTCCTCAGGTCCCCAGAATAACAAGCAGCAAGTTCCCAGCACTTCAAACCCTTGACCGTAGCATGGGGCTGCTGAAAAGGGCCTTAGCAGGCAGGTGAAAATGAGCGAGAGGTCGGCAGTGGAGATATTTCCACCTCTTTGAGATCTTTCTACTCACACTACAAATATGAGTGCTTCCAGGAACCTTTGGATCTCTAACAGAGTGTACTCTAATGGACTTTAGAGCCTATTCTATGAGGATGCAGTTCCAGTGTTATTTTAAATGTACTTTTAAAGACCCCATGAAATTGTTTGGTAACGCAATTAACTTTCCTGTGCTGACATATTTCCTAGGAAATACAGGAAGTTGGGATGGGACATAAAAGGGCATGTCCTTTTTTGAAATAGCCAAAAGCATTTAGTTTACGTCACAAGTTCACGTCATTTTATTGGACAAAAATCTGCATATGCCCCTGTGATCAAAATGAGTCATAAATATTTACAGTCCATCTCATAAAATTAGAAATACTGCAAATTTTAAATGCATACAGTGGCAAGAAAAAGTATGTGAACCCTTTGGAATTACCTGCATTTATGCATATATGCATTTAAAATCTGATGTGATCATCATCTAAGTTACAATAATTAACAAACACAATCCGTTTTAACTAATAACACACAAATTATTGTATTGTTCTTGTCCACGCTGAATACATCATTCAAACATTTACAGTGTAGGTTGGAAAAAGGATGTGAACCTCTAGGCTAATGACATCAATAAAAGCTAATTCGAGTCAGGAGTTGGCAAACCTGGCATCCGATTAATGAAACGAGATTGGAGGTGTGGGTTTGAGCTACTTTGACTTATAAAAAGTACTTAATTTTGAGATTGCTATACACAAGAAGCATCTGCTGACATGGACCATGCCTCAAACAAGAGATCTCAGAAGACCTATGATCAAGAACTGTTGCTTTGCATAAAGCTGGAAAGGGTTACAAAGTGATCTCGAAGAATTTAGATATACATTTGTCCACAGTTAGACATTGTCTATAAATGGAGAAGATTTAGTACTGTGGCTACTCTCCCTAGAAGTGCCCTTCCAGCCAAGATCATTGTCACAAAAAGAAATTGAGGTTACAGTGAGGCACTTACAATGGAAGAAAATGGGGCAAATTTTTAATTAAAAGCACTTATGTGTTATTTGAGCTAAGAAGTTGTTAAACAGATGTTTTTACGGCCGTTTCAGGCTTACCGACATTACAACATCACTGGATATAACTTTACACAGAAAACGTAAGCAAGTGATTTTATTACACTAAAATCATGTTAACACACATATTGTTAACTGACTGGCCCCATTCACTTCCATTGTAAGTTCCTCACTGAAACCCAGCCTTTTTTTTTTTTTTTTTTTCTCAATTTGGAATGCCCAATTCCCAGTGCGCTTTTAAGTCCTCGTGGTTGCGTAATGATTAGCCTCAGTCCAGGTGGCGGAGGACGAATCCCAGTTGTCTCCACGTCTGAGATCGCCAACCCGCGCATCTTATCACGTGGCTTGTTGAGCGCGTTGCCACGGAGACATAGCGCGTGTGGAGGCTTCACGCCATCCACCGTGGCAACCACACTCAACTCAACCACACACCCCACCGAGAACGAACCACATTATAGCGACCACGAAGAGGTTACCCTAGGTATACCCGGGCCAATTTGGTTGCTTAGGAGACCTGGCTGGAGTCACTCAGCATGCCCTGGGATTCGAACTAGCGAGCTAGGGTACTCCAGGGGTGGTAGCCAGCGTATTTTACCACTGAGCTACCCAGGCCCCTTGAAACACCGCTTTATATAATTTTTTTTTTTTTTTACGTTTTGTGGTAATCAAATTATGCCTCAAATGCTGTCGACTGAGATGAACTTGTGTTGAGTGGCAGCATTAAGGCACTATTTTTTGTAAATATGTATTGTGAAAAGCTCTAAACAAATAAAACTGACTTGACTTAACGAAATAAGAGTTTCAGATGCTGAAACCATTGTGCAATCATATATTCATATCAGATGTTGTCCTGCTCAAACGCATGTCCATGTTAACACTGAGAGCATGAAAGTGAGATGATTATCTCAGCATGCTCTGCCATACAATAAAACACCCAATCACGTCCACTGCTGTAACAAACTCACAATCTGATCTAGTGCACTGATTGGTTTAAAATGCTGATTTGCGTGGGGCCAGGCCCCATCCCTCTAAAAAAACAAATGCAAAATGCAAAAACACAATGGAAAGAATCAGCAGTTGAAAGAAGCCTTATTCTAAGGATGATATTCAGGTTGAAAAGAGCCAAAAATATCTGGCGAACCTGGAGCAACAATACTCAATACTCAGATTCATTATACAATCATATGAGAGCTTCTGGAACAGCTGGGGATAGATAATGAAAGAATGAGATCCTGGATAAGGAGTAAATATATAAGATAAACTTCAGGCTTTCATTTACTGAGCAGTGGACCTGGGGTGGGAACCAGCAGGGACCTGGCAATACAAAGTTATATCGATCGATATCTGGGTCGCGATACGATTATATTATGATTCTTTATGTTTAGTGTATTGCGAATAAAAACTGATGCTTTCACTCACTTGTTTATTATTAAAGCTCATTGGATTACGTTGCTTTGCGCAACAAGTGCTGAACTTACTACTTTTTCATAGAGCCAAAAAGTAGCATAGAGCATAGACACACCATTGACAGTAAAATAATTACGTAAGAAACGTAACTAAAAATATTGATTCTTGATGCTTCTATATTGATACAGTACGTTATCACGTTACTTTGAAATATTGTTTTTTCCCCTCACCTATACAGTAGATCTTTGGAAACACAGAGATTGTAACAGCAACTGAATGAAACTCATACCTTCTCTGTCTTCTTGTCCTGCTTCACCAGGATGGACAGGTTGTCCTTCAGAGTTTTCACAATATCTGTGGGGTTCTTGTGAGGTTTACCAAATAGTGGCATGGTAGCAGCCGTAGGGTTCTCTCTTCAAGACCTGGAGCAACAAGGTGAGAGAGAAAGTGTTAAAAGACATGGGTCAATGTATTTCATTGCCATCTTCCCTAAAACCACAAGTAAAATCTTAAGGGACTCTTGAATAAGCTTGCCCTGATAGACAACCACACTTAATGGCATTCACATGGTTGTCATGACAACAGAACACAGCAAAGTTTAAAGGATATCATTCCCCTTAAACACTTACAAAGCTCACAAGAAATGCTTAAACTTAAGAAATTGTAGTTATTGATATTTTTTTTTTTTTTATCTTAATGTATGAAATCAAACACGTTCTAAATCAAAAGCAGTGCTGCTACAAACCAAATAGTACTTCCTTTAAACAGAAATAATTATTTTAGAAATACAACACCATTACTGTAACTAATGTTTATGCTTTAACTCAAGAGGGATTAATTCACAAAATACAACGTGCCATGTTTAAATTTCATGAGGGCTAAATAAATGTTCCATTGGGAAAAAAAGTGATATCAACAAACATTGAAATGTTTTCTCAGGACGGTACTGGTACCTATTGGAAGTGTTCGCTCTGGCCCCATTTACACCTTGCATTTACATACGTTTTCGATGATCTGATCGATTTTGGATAGCACTTGACCACATTAACCTCGTGCGACCCCGCATCCACATGTGTGGACGTTGTATTTTGGCTTTGCTATTTGCAACGCATAATTTAAATGAAATTAAATTGACTGAATACTGTTCACAAGACTCTAGACTGTCAATTAAGGGTTAAACTACTGCCGCACTGAGATACATGACAACAACATAATCATCGATTTCTGTGAAGCACTTTAATGGGCGCAGAGCCAACAAAAGTGCCTCTGTTGAGAAACCAAACAGAATTTCAAAAATAGTAATTATTAGGGGGCCTGGGTAGCTCAGTGGTAAAATACGCTGGCTACCACCCCTGGAGTTCGCTAGTTCGCTAGTTCGAATCCCAGGGCGTGCTGAGTGACTCCAGCCAGGTCTCCTAAGCAACCAAATTGGCCCGGTTGCTAGGGAGGGTAGAGTCACATGGGGTAACCTCCTCGTGGTCGCTATAATGTGGTTTGCTCTCGGTGGGGCGCGTGGTGAGTTGAGCGTGGTTGCCGCGGTGGATGGCGTGAAGCCTCCACACGCGCTATGTCTCCGTGGCAACGCGCTCAACAAGCCACGTGATAAGATGCGCGGGTTGACTGTCTCAGACGCGGAGGCAACTGGGATTCGTCCTCCGCCACCCGGACTGAGGCGAATCACTATGCGACCACCAGGACTTAGAGTGCATTGGGAATTGGGCATTCCAAATTGGGAGAAAAAGGGGAAAAATCCCAATTAAAAAAAAATAAAAAATAGTGATTATTTTCAGTCTACCATTGGTGAACAAACAGATAGTCCCACCCAAAACTAAAACCATTGGTTGAGCCAATGTTGCTGTGTTCAATGTTGCTCAAACGCTCAAACGGAGTGATGGTTG